>NC_042621.1:135009745-136209745 GCF_901001135.1 Rhinatrema bivittatum | reverse complement strand
TTTCTTGGAAGCACATTGCTGTTATGGACTGTACCTGCCGCTCCATGCAGGTTACTCCAGTGTTTTCTTGGAAGCACAGTGCTGTTATGGGCTGTACCTGCCGCTCCATGCAAGTTACCCCAGTGTTTTCTTGGAAGCACAGTGCTGTTCTGGACTGTACCTGCCGCTCCATGCAGGTTACCCCAATGTTTTCTTGGAAGCACAGTGCTGTTATGGGCTGTACCTGCCGCTCCATGCAGGTTACCCCAATGTTTTCTTGGAAGCACAGTGCTGTTATGGACTGTACCTGCCGCTCCATGCAGGTTACCCCAATGTTTTCTTGGAAGCATGGACTGTACCTGCCGCTCCATGCAGGTTACCCCAATGTTTTCTTGGAAGCATGGACTGTACCTGCCGCTCCATGCAGGTTACCCCAATGTTTTCTTGGAAGCACAGTGCTGTTCTGGACTGTACCTGCCGCTCCATGCAGGTTACCCCAATGTTTTCTTGGAAGCACAGTGCTGTTATGGGCTGTACCTGCCGCTCCATGCAGGTTACCCCAATGTTTTCTTGGAAGCACAGTGCTGTTATGGGCTGTACCTGCCGCTCCATGCAGGTTACCCCAATGTTTTTTTGGAAGCACAGTGCTGTTATGGACTGTACCTGCTGCTCCATGCAGATTACTCAGTGCTTCATTCCCATCATCTTGCCACAAGGGGTCCTCTCTGTTTATAACATACTTTTTAAAATTACTGGGGGGTTTTTCTCTGTCACTTACTCCGGGAGAATATTCCAGACATCCACCATCCTTTTGGTGAAAAAATATTTTCTTACATTAACTTGATCCTTCTCACTTGGAACATCATACCAAGGCCCCTAGTTCCACAACTTTTCCACTGAAAAGGGTTTGCTTCTTGTGCATTAATACCTTTCACATATAAATGTTTCTATCATGTCCCCCAGCCATTTGCCTAGAGCTGCTTTTGTCTTCCTTTCTATGGTCTAGACTTTAGGTAAAACTAGCATTGCACGATCAATCTAATATACAATAACTTAAAATGTGCTATTGGTAGTACCTCTTAGTAGCAGAGAATCACTTTGCACACCTTTGGTTCAAAGACTATGAGATAAGGAATATCTAGGAAATACCCATATCAGGTTCTCCCTTTGTGGGTTGTATGCTTTCTATTCCAAAAATCAGTTTATGTACAATGCAGTGGTTTGCCTGTTAGGGCACACTTTCATATGTACATTTCCTTACCCCTTGCCCTGTTGCATTTAACTTTCCCCTCAATGTGCATTTCTTCCTTTCCTCCCTGTCCATCCCTTTCTTAGTTTTTTTTTTTTTGTTTTTTTTTATTCTGCTTTTTGGCACTTCAAAGTATACATCAAAGCGGATTACATTCAGGAACTATAGGTATTTCCCTATCCCCACAGAGCTTACAATTAATTTTGTACCAAAGGCAATGGAGGGTGACGTGACTTGCCCTGGGTCGTAGCCCGCTGCGCTAAGCACTAGGCTACTCCTCTACCCTTTCTTCTTGTATCTCTGCTCCCAGTGGCCCCTGGCCAAGGACTATCTCTGTCGTGGCTGGGCTAAGTAAATTGGAAGGGGTCATGAAAGAGAGGGGAAAAAAATCCCTGAGTAGTTGCAAATGAAGGCTTTATGCTGTCCTAGCCTGTTCTGATTGAGATGGAGGCCCAAAGCAGCAGGAGGAAATTGCAAGGCCAAAAATAATGGATTTCAGAGAGTGGAAGATTTTACCTGGTTTGTTGGGAGGAAAAGTATCAGGATTCTGTGGTCTCCCACTTCTTATGACCTGGATGGGAAACCACCATAAAACAAGGGGACATAGATATAACCTCCTCTCCGACACCAGTTCTAGTGTCTCTTGGATTATCACAACTGTAGGGTCACCACCAGTGAAATTTATAGCAATGTCAGAATTAAAGAGAGTAATTTACCTGGCCTTCCATTGTTGCAGATAATAAGGAGCTTTGCTTGTGCTAATGAAATAAGGCAACATAAAATATTTATTTTTTCTAATACTAACATGAAGAGAATTATAACCAAAATGAATAATTAAATTTATATTCAGCAACAGTGAGCCTGGCTAGGTTATCCAGATAAACTTGTAATGGATGTTCAGCAGTGCAGGTGTGCCACTAAATATATCCAGCTATGTAAAAATTAATCAAGTAAGTTTGTCCAGCTAAATTAGCTGGATAACCCTGAATATTGGCTTTATCTGGCTGTATTAAGTGAATAACTTTTGCTCCAACCAGTGGCGTAGCCACGGGTGGGCCTGGGTGGGCAGCTGCCCACCCAATTTAGACCCAGGCCCACCCAACTGACACCAGAACTGCAAGGCTGTCGCGGGATCCCATCCCCGCGACAGTGAAGAGGAGAACCCATGCTTGGCACGCCATCACGGCACACGTGGGGAAGCGGTCTTACAACCATATGGCCGACCGATCTTCCTGTTTGCGGGGGGAGCGGAAGCGCCGCGCACAGTTTCCACTTCCTCCCCCCAGAGCAGGAAGATCAGCTGGCCTCTCCTGCTGCCACTAGCCTCTCCTGCTATCTTCGGGCCGTATGGCCGACCGATCTTCCTGTTTGGGGGAGGAGAGCGGAAGCGCCGCGCACAGTTTCCGCTTCCTCCCCCCAGAGCAGGAAGATCAGCTGGCCTCTCCTGCTGCCACTGGCCTCCTGCGTACAGCCGACCGATCTTCCTGTGGGGGGGAGAAGAGCGGAAGCGCCGCGCACAGCTTCCGCTCCCCCCCCCCCCAGCCGGAAGATCGGTCGGCCGTATGGCTTGAAGATAGCAGGAGGCCAGTGGCAGCAGGAGAGAGGCCAGCTGATCTTCCTGCTCTGGGGGGAGGAAGCGGAAACTGTGCGCGGCGCTTCCGCTCTCCTCCCCGCCCCCCCCCCAACAGGAAGATCGGTCGGCCATACGGCCCGAAGATAGCAGGAGGCTAGTGGCAGCAGGAGAGGCCAGCTGATCTTCCTGCTCTGGGGGGAGGAAGCGGAAACTGTGCACAGGCTTGAATGTGTATGTGAGGATGAGAATGGGAGCCATGTTGTGTGTGTGTGGGTGAAAATCGGACCCTGGGTGTGTATGGGAGTGAGAATGGAGTCTTGAATGTGTGTGGGTGAGGATGGAAGCTTGAATATGTGGGTGAGGTTGGAAGCTTGAATGTGTGTATATATGGGTGAGGATGGAAGCTTGAATGTGTGTATATATGGGTGAGAATGGGAGCCTGGGTTTGTGTGTGTGGGTGAGAATGGAAGCTTGAAAATGTGGGTGAGAATGGAAGCTTGAATATGTGGGTGAGGATGGAAGCTTGAATGTGTATATATATATGGGTGAGAATGGGAGCCTGGGTTTGTGTGTGTGGGTGAGAATGGAAGCTTGAATATGTGGGTAAGAATGGGTGCTTGAAAGTGTGTATGTGTGGGTGAGAATGGGACCTTAAATGTGTGTATGTGTGGGTGAGAATGGGAGAATGGGTTTGTGTGTGTGTGGATGAGAATGGGTGCCTGGATGTGCGTCTGTGTGTGCAGAGGAATATAAGCCTGGGGAGGGGTGAGAAAGTGAGAGCTTGTATGTGTGTCTGCAGAGAATGTGAGCTTGGGGGGGGGGGGGGGGGAGAGCATATGAGAGTGAGAGCCTGAGTGTGTGAGGGAGTCTGTGAGAGAAAGCATTTATGTATATATGTGTGTGTGTGTGGAAGGGAAGAAGACAGTAGTAGAAAAGACACTGAAGAGGAATTAGGAAATGAGCGACAAGGGAAAAAATGGGAAGAGAGACCAGGACCAACTGATTAGAAAATACAAAGATCAGACAACAAAGGTAAAAAAAAAAAAAATATATATATATATAGAGAGAGAGAGAGAGATGTTAGCAATTTAAATATCAAAAATCAATAAGCACCCCAAGACAAAATTTTGGGGGAATCCAAATATGTAATCCAATTCACATTCAAATAACCCCCTTTTTTGGATTATTTTTGAAAATGTTTGAACATTTGAAAGCTCACAAATCTGTGAATCTTGTCAATAAACCGACATCATTTATGCAGGAGGCTGGCGGGCCTGAAAATCTGACCCAATCCAGCTTCACTGCAAAAGACTGAAAGAAAATTTTTAAAAGACGGAAGGCAGGTTTCATATATATGAGTTAAAACCCCAACCAGGGTGTGCTCAATTCTATATATATAATCATGAACCAAACCTCCACCGTCCGAATTTTTTTGAAAAGCTCTGTGCAACCAGTTTCGAATAATTAAATCCTCATGTCCCAATGTGATTTTCTTATCTACTTTTTTTTAAAAAAATCAAAACACAGTTGACTTCGCAGAATATCTTAAAAAGTCCCGACTTATCTGATAATGATTGAAAGCCCGACGTAGCCACGTTTCTGGTCCGCGAACAGACCTTTCTTCAGGGGATGTTATCCTGTATACATAGTAGCCGGTGAAACCAAAGTCTTCTGTGAGACCAACACTGCTGAACGCATTGATGGCGTCTTTTTGAAGAAACGATCGATTATTCACAGAAGACTTTGGTTTCACCGGCTACTATGTATACAGGATAACATCCCCTGAAGAAAGGTCTGTTCGCGGACCAGAAACGTGGCTACGTCGGGCTTTCAATCATTATCAGATAAGTCGGGACTTTTTAAGATATTCTGCGAAGTCAACTGTGTTTTGATTTTTTTTAAAAAAAGTAGATAAGAAAATCACATTGGGACATGAGGATTTAATTATTCGAACTGGTTGCACAGAGCTTTTCAAAAAAAATTCGGACGGTGGAGGTTTGGTTCATGATTATATATATAGAATTGAGCACACCCTGGTTGGGGTTTTAACTCATATATATGAAACCTGCCTTCCGTCTTTTAAAAATTTTCTTTCAGTCTTTTGCAGTGAAGCTGGATTGGGTCAGATTTTCAGGCCCGCCAGCCTCCTGCATAAATGATGTCGGTTTATTGACAAGATTCACAGATTTGTGAGCTTTTCAAATGTTCAAACATTTTCAAAAATAATCCAAAAAGCAATTTAAATATGTCATCTTTGGGAATGTGCATTCTTATATTTTTGTATTTTGCTCTTTCTTAAGTATTCCACTGTTCAGACATTTTAGTTTCTCAGGCTTTCTATTTTGGCTTTATCTACATGTTTCTGTTTCTAATTTATAGTCTCTTATTTCTATATTAGGTAAGGGTCGGTCTCAGTTTTGCCTGTTTGTGACAGAAATGAGTATTTCTAGCATATAGTTTCTCTGTAGTAGTAGTCCAGCCTGTTCTTTTATTCCCGTAGGTGATGTATTAATGTTCTAGGGCCTGGTGTAGTATTTGCATTGCTGCTTTTTCATAAGTTTGCTGTTTGAATCCTGAGAGTCAGTGCTGTGATTGTTTGGCAAGGTTCCAGATGCCTCTTTCTTTGCAAGAGTTTGTTACTTCACAAAATAGCAGTGGAGGGTTATTTTTTGCTGAGATTACACCAGAATTTGAATTTTTTTTTCATGTTACTTGTAATGTGAATTGCCCTAGCTCTGCGCTGCACCTGTTCTGATGATTAATTATATTTTATTGTATTTATGAAGATTTCTGGGTTTCTGCAAAGATGGTTCATGAAAGAATACATTAATTTTTGTTTTATTATATGATTGGATTTGATTGTTTTCTATACTTGAAATAATTGAAGTAAATTATTTTAAAGTTTCATACATGACACATAATGGCTGTTGCAAACTACTTAGAAAGCCATTCTAGGGTGCAGTATATGGCATTATTTATCAGTAAGAAAACAACTAGTAGACCTGCATGCCTTGTGCCCACCTATGTTAACCTTGTGCCCACCCAAAAAATCAATTCTGGCTACGCCACTGGCTCCAATCCAGATTACCCCCTCCCCCTCAAATCACCCCGGTTTATTTGTCTAACTTTTTATTTGGCTAACTACTTAGCCAGATAAGTCGAGAACAGTGAAAACAGCAGGACTTTCAAAACCTGTGTTTTGACTGGCAAAGGCTGGAATCTGTCGAGATAAACTGTTTAAATATGGACCTCTTCAATTAACTAATACATCTTGGCTTCAAAAGGCAGGTCTGTGCACCTAGTGACTCATACATTTTAAAAAATAAATAATAAGGTGGGCTTCAAATTTGGAAACAAATCTGACCATTCATACACTCGCATGCTATATCTGCCAGTTTTTCTGAACAACAGTTTGACATTCCAGCTACTGATATTTATATGATTATGAAGTATCTAATAATTTATTTATTTTTATTTAGGTGTTTTATATACCGTCTTTCCAATATAAGATCACAACAGTTTACAAAGTCATTCTTTGGTTTCTGGGTCAACATTCCCATTCTAGGTCAGCATTCATATTATGGTTCTGTACAAACAGTTATTACATAGACTAGGTCATAGTCATGCATTATCTAGTTTCAGGCATTAACTATGAAATGTTTAATATTTGTCATCATTAATTATTTATAAGTACAAAAAAGGGGGACAGACGCTAAAGAAAGTTCTACAGATTCCTCTCTCTAGTTCCTTGTTCTGTTTTATTTTTTTTTTCACGCTCTGAGAACAAATAAAGATACATAGATACCAATACTTTCCTTTGGTGCAGTGGTTCCAGGTGCACAGGCCGCACGGCAGATCAGAAAAAAGCCAGACCTTCTGTTTTTTCTTCAAAACTTTACCAAACCTACAATACCTACTCCCTAGAATGGGAAGCAGAGCTGCTAGCACAACAAAAGAAAATCAGCCAAATTGAAAATTGGACAGACTAAAAGAAAACAGCCGCCCTGGGCCTGTAGCTGCTTCAGCAGCCTCATGAAGGGGAGGGATCTGGACCACCAGATTTACACCCCACGGAACAAAGGACCGAGCGTACAAAAGGATCACCAACCCCCAGCTCGTCCACCTCGACCAGACAGAGATGGATCCACTAGGACCCAAAAAACCCCCAGGAGGAAGAATCATAAATCCAAAACAGTCTCCTAACTGCAGGTTTTGCACCATCTGCTGGAGACAGAGAAATACTGAGGGAACACAGGTGCCACACTGGCTTATGTATAGTGTCAGTGAATCTTTCTCTGTCTCCATCTGCTGGCAGGGAGGCAAAACCCAGGAGTCTGGACTGATCTGGGTCGGTACAGGGAAAGAAAGATCTATCAAAAAGGCACACCTGTTTAGAGCTCTTTCAGGTGTTAGCAAGCAGTCGGTGTGTGGAATCATTACCCACCACCTGCTCTTATCTATCATCCAGTTTTTTCTAAACAAAGGAGTGTCCAACAGAAGAAGATGTACAGTTCCAAAGTGTTCTTCCATTTCAAGAATCTGTAAAATAATTGTTTTATATATCAAAATAGAAACAAAGAAATAAACCCCAATGTCAGCTGATGTTTTTGTACGACGCATTTGTGAAAACGTAATGCTCAATAGGAATGGTCTCAAAGAAACTTGCATGTGTATATAATTGATATTGTGTTTCATTATTTTTGTAAACCACCCTGGGCAGAGTATACATACAAATATAAATTATATGCCAATGAAGCTTTGCAGAATGGAGATAACATCTACTAGAGAGAATGCATATGGGAAAAGAAATTTAGCGCACATTTTATTTTCTTACCAGTGACCTCAAATTTTTGCATGCTTGTGTGAAGCAATATACAAGATGACGCAATACAAATTTCCACACCAAATAGGCTCAGGTTATCAATTCTTAGATTACCTCCCAGTGCTGTAGAACTCTCTCAAAAATTGACTGTAGCTGGTACATGTGCAATACTAAATAACTGAAAGCTGAAAGTGTTCCCTTCTCCTTACGAATGCTTCACTAAAGCATGAGAAATGATGGAAATGGATGGCCTTATAGTCTGCAAGGAAATGTTTGCAAGGTGATTCCAGTTGAATACCATTTATTAACCATTTTAAAAGGTAATAACTTGCCAACAGTTCCAAACATAAATGACATCTCTTTCACAGGAAGATAAGATGCATGTTTGAATGTAACCCCCTGCTACATCTGGCAGGTTCATATTGAGCAGACCTAGTTAAAATGTTTAATTGTATTTATACCTTTATACATACATGTTCCATAAAAATTACAATACAGTAACTACTTATTCTAGCAGTCAATAAAAATTTGCAGTAATGTTACTATAAAAAGTTTATTAATAATATATTGTCTTGCTACAAATTAATATAATAAATTACATATTTGGGTAGGATGTTCCCAGATTTGGCTCTTGTATCTAGAAAACTTGAGAAGTAGCTATGGCCTTTCTTAATACAGATCAACCAGAACCCAAGAAAAGAGAACTTACTTGATAGCCCTCCTTCAATAAGGCTTCACTCCTGGATCAGAGATACAGCAGTTAGAAGAGGAAAAGGATTGAAAAATAACATAAACATACGTAGACAAAGTACATGCAGTTGTGATTCTGAAATGAATGTGTGATGCTCATTGGACACGTGAGAAAAAAAATCTGATGGAATATAGATAAGCTAAATTAATGCAAACCGGTAAAATAAAAGTATGGATTACTTAACAAAAATATGGTTTGTGTTGAACAGACCATTCTGATTGGCGAGGCACGCAATCCAATTGGTTTTTAATGAAATAGTAGATTAGTTGTTTGGTTGATTGATTAATGCGCTTCTTTTCATGGGCAATTAACTCTGACAAATGAACAATTGTTACTGACTACGCTTATTTTGTGTCATCTGTTTGCAATGTTATACAGGCAACTCTGCCTCCTCCTGAATGCAGAAAATATCTTCCACTCTATGGCAGACATCTTGCTCAGAGAAGAGGATCTCAAGTTTGCCTCTATCATGGTTCAGACTCTCAACACCATCCTGCTGACGTCTTCAGAACTCTTCCAGCTGAGAAACCAGCTCAAGGATCTCAAGACACCAGTATGTTTAGTTTAAGCATCAGTCTCGTGGAATATTGGCTTCCCCAACTGTTTTTCCCTATTCCTTATGCATATCTTTTTGCTATAAACAGCAATAATTTCACAAGCTGCAGAAAATCATAAAGGGGCAGATTTTTAAAAAATACGCGAGCGCGTATCTTATAAAATCCGGGGTCGGCGCACGCAAGGGGGTGCACATTTGTGCAACCTGTGCGCGCCGAGCCCAGCGTGAGCTGCATGTTCCCTCCGAGGCCGCAACGATTTCGGAGCGGCCTCGGAGGGAACTTTACTTCGCCCTTCACCCACCCCGCTGGCCCTATCTAAACCCCCCCCCTTACCTTTGTCGGCAAAGTTACGCCTGGGCGTGGTCGAGGCCTCCGGGGGCTGGTCTGGAGGCCTCGACCACGCCCCCGGGCTGGCGCCATGCCCCTGGGCCCGCCCCCGAAACGCCGGGGCACACCCCCGAAACGCCGCGTCATTTCGGGGACGCCCCCTCCCGCCCCTTTTCGAAAGCCTCGGGACTTGCGCGCGTCCCAGGGCTTTACGCGCGCCGGCGGCCTATGCAAAATAGGCACGCCGGCACGAGGGCCCTGCGCGCGTAAATCCTTCCGGATTTACGCGCATGGCCCTTTTAAAATCTGCCCTAAAGTGGGGAAGAGGTTATTTATTGTTTCTTTAGCATGACACTCAAATAATGTATATGGGGGCCAATGTAATAAGACCCGCAGCAAAGCAGATGATAGTTATGAGCACGGGTTTTGATCACCATGTGCGGCTGAAGCTGCTGCTTCTGTGAGATGTAAAAATAAAAAACTTATGCAAATGATTGAGAGCAGTGCAGAAAGAGAGAATTAAATGACTGTATTATAAATCTAGAACAAATTAATAAAAAAAAAACCCAGGAGACCATGCAATATTCAAGAAGTTAAAGGCCAACAGGGGTAGACTTCAAGCCTTGTTGACTTAAGAGGTCCAATATAAACTAGACTTGACCAGACAATCTATTTTGATCAGACAATCCAATTCCTGGGAATAAACCCAGTAAACGTTTAGCTTGGACATTGAAAAACCAGCAGGTCCAGAGTCAAAACCTAAAAGTTAAGGATGAAAAGGGGCAATATTTGTTTGATAGTGATTTGATTCAGGACCGCTTTTTATGGTTTTAGAAAGAGCTGTATAAAATGGATAATCCCATCTAAGAGGAGGGGATAGATCAGTATTGGAGTCAAATGAAATTGCCACAGTTATCCCCAGAGAGGTTGTAGCTAAGCTGAAAAGAGAGATTTCTGGAAAAGAGATCTTACTAGCAATATCCTCTTAAAACAAACAAATATCTGGGGCTAAATGATTACCCTGCAAAATTATATAAAAATTTTAAGGATTTACTAGCTCCACTTTTCTTAGTTATTTAACTCCCTGTTCCAATCTCCTCATTTGTCTATGACTATAAATTTAGCTGGAGTCACAGTCCTTCCTAAACCAGGTAAAAATGCTACTATATCCACCATTTGTCTCATTCTCTCCGCCAGCAGCTCCACGATAGCCGTGAACCAAAAGGGGCAAGAGGGGGCACACCTGCCTGGTACCCTCTCCTAATGCAAATGAACTCAAATAGCTCCCATTTACTTTAATACCAGCCTCTGGATGAGAGTACAACCCTCACAACCATGTCAAAAAAATGTGCACCCTGTCCCATTTTCTGTTACATTTCAAACATGACAGCCCAATGTATGCAATTGAAGGCTTTTTCGACAAAGTTGACAAGAGCACAGCAGAAACCTTTCTCTCCAACGTCCACTAAATTAAATTAAATATCTTTCTAATATTGCTTGCTGCCTGTCTTCCATGAATGAGCCGAGATTGATCTCCAGCTGCCAAATGAGGTATCACCCAACTTGTGCATGTTACTAGAACGTTTGCTAAAACTTTTAGGTCTAAGTTTAAAAGGGATTTTGGATTATAATATCTGGGTGTACATGGGATTGAAATGGCTCAAACACCTTCAAGGTTTCACTCTTTGTGTATGACATCTAATTTATAGTAACTAAGCTTTTTCTCCCTGTCTTAATGAAAGAGCTAGTGTCATTTGGAAAGGTTTCTGGTTTTAAAGTTAACACGGGAAAGTCCAAACTTTTAAACATTAATTCTCCTGAGGACCAGGTCACTGGACAAAAGGATAATTTTCCATTCCGATGGGCCTATAATGTACTTGATATTTAGGTATCTGTATAGGAGTTAATTGGAGAAAATGGTTCCAGTTCAGCTAGGTGTAGTTTGCGCTTTTAGTGCTGGAAGCGCTACCCCTGATAGATACAGCACTGGGAGCGGGGTAAGCTTTTATCCTGTTCCTAGCAGGGTTTTATTTTTGGTGTCAGAGAGGATGGCGGGTCCAGGGGGTTGGGGGATTGAGGGCCAGTATGTGAAAACGGTAGGTTGGTGGAAGGTTCACACGGCAGCCCAATGCAAAGTACATAGAAACCACAGAAGGATGAGAGTGGTGACCCGACTGGCGGCCTGCTACACTTTTGTATTATTTTGTGGGGCTTCAGGGGCCTGATAGAGCTGGAGATTACGTTTGGAGGAGGAAAGGGTGAGAAAGGGACAACAGGCCCTTTTTTTTTGTACTTTGACAGCGCTGCTTAAACAGATTTCTTTGAAGATATCCAATTAAGTAGAAAGGTATCTGGCCACACCAGGCCAGATAATTTTAGATCAGCTTAACAAAACCCCTCTTTTTTTTAACTGGCTAAATTATAGCCAGATAATTGACTTATCCGGCTACAATTTAGCAGGATAAGCAGCTGAATATTTTAAATGTCTTTTGAATATTCTGGAAATCCTCTTGGCGCTCCCTGACTTCACTGGTGATCGTCTCCAGAGTTCTGAGGTTTTTTGGATATTTGGGCTGCTGTCCTATGCTGATTTCATTTTGAGTTGCTCAGTCCTTAATTTTTCATTTCTGCTACTGCTTGAGAGATGTCGGCTCTGAGCACTTTGAACACTTGAATAATTTGTAAGACTGTCTGATTTTCTGACTGGCGGGTCAGATTCAGAAGCCGTTTTAACCTCCCTGCTGTTGGTCTCTGTCAGCTTGGAGTTCTTTTTAGGCTTAGCGCTTTCCTCTTGGCAGTATTTTGAAAGGGTAGCAGTCTACGTGGTCTTGCTTTCCATGGTTCTTTTAACTAAAAGGATAATTAGCCCTTGAGCTGGAGACAGTTGTTTCCCTGACTGCTGAACTATGAAACAGGTTTTGATGTGGATCTCCCTTGCAAGTTTGCAGCTCTGCTCTTATTATTTCTTGTTCTCTGGCCAATATATCATAATCTCTCCCTGATCCCTTTTCTGAGTCTTCCCAAGGATTAATAAAGTCGACTTTTGTTCACTTTCAGGTTTAGCATTTATACTGTCTAAGGGGAAATAACCTTCTATTGTCATTTTTCCAACTCGCACAGCATAGGACTGTCAGTGACTGACATCACTTATGTTGACCTGATTCTGCCTGTTCACTTAGATGACAAGTGATTAGCTTGTCTTTGTCCCTGTTAACTCCTCATTAGCTTTTAATATACTTTCACCCCAATAGCTGTTTGGTTTCTTTTAACTCTTAGTTAATCAAGTTTAAAAATTTAGAATTTGAAAAATTGAAAACCCAGCAATATAAGAACAAATATAAGAAATATGTTTTAAATGTATACATTAAACCGCCAAAGAAATATTTAAACTAATAATTTAATGAGCCAAAGACATTACCTAATCTTTAATGCTGCTTAACCTTAACTAACACAGATCATAACTAACAGCTAATGACAACTCTCTATTTGACAGAAAATATTCCAACTGACTAGGATCATAGAAGACATAGAAATATGATGGCAGAAAAAGACCGTATTGCCCATCCAGTCTGCCCATACGTCCAATTAATTTAGCATTATAATTCTCATCACCTCCTTAGAGATCCCCTGCATTTATCCCATGCTTTCTTGAATTCAGATACTGTTTTTGTCTCCCCCACCTCCACTGGGGAGCTGTTCCACACATCCACATCCTAAGATTACTCCTGAGTCCTTCTCCCTTTGTTGCTATTCCACTTAACATGACACTTACAAGGAAATGATCTCTGCTCTTATTGCTCTTTTACGTTTACATTTCTCCTTTCTCCCCCTGCATGCTGCAGGGCTCCCCTCCCTCCAGTGCTAGATTATCTTCCTACCAAAAATCTCCACCTCACTTGCTCTGTGCCAGTATTTTTCCCCTGTGTTTTTCAGTTGTTCTAGCTGTCCCAATGCAGGTTCTGCTCATGCAAGCTAATATGCCTGGTGAGCCCTGAGATACTGGACCCCTCTTTCCCACTGATGCCCTGGTCTGCACTCTAGATCCCCACTGATCCCCTGGCTCAGCCCTGGTCTGCACTCTAGATCACCACTGATCCCCTGGCTCAGCCCTGGTCTGCACTCTAGATCCCACTGATCCCCTGGCTCAGCCCTGGTCTGCACTCTAGATCCCCACTGATCCCCTGGCTCAGCCCTGGTCTGCACTCTAGATCCCCACTGATCCCCTGGCTCAGCCCTGGTCTGCACTCTAGATCACCACTGATCCCCTGGCTCAGCCCTGTCTGCACTCTAGATCACCACTGATCCCCTGGCTCAGCCCTGGTCTGCACTCTAGATCCCACTGATCCCCTGGCTCAGCCCTGGTCTGCACTCTAGATCACCACTGATCCCCTGGCTCAGCCCTGGTCTGCACTCTAGATCCCACTGATCCCCTGGCTCAGCCCTGGTCTGCACTCTAGATCCCCACTGATCCCCTGGCTCAGCCCTGGTCTGCACTCTAGATCCCATTGACCCCCCCTGGCTCAGCCCTGGTCTGCACTCTAGATCACCACTGATCCCCTGGCTCAGCCCTGGTCTGCACTCTAGATCCCACTGATCCACTGGCTCAGCCCTGGTCTGCACTCTAGATCCCCACTGATCCCCTGGCTCAGCCCTGGTCTGCACTCTAGATCCCCACTGATCCCCTGGCTCAGCCCTGGTCTGCACTCTAGATCCCATTGACCCCCCCTGGCTCAGCCCTGGTCTGCACTCTAGATCACCACTGATCCCCTGGCTCAGCCCTGGTCTGCACTCTAGATCACCACTGATCCCCTGGCTCAGCCCTGGTCTGCACTCTAGATCACCACTGATCCCCTGGCTCAGCCCTGGTCTGCACTCTAGAATCACCACTGATCCCCTGGCTCAGCCCTGGTCTGCACTCTAGATCACCACTGATCCCCTGGCTCAGCCCTGGTCTGCACTCTAGATCACCACTGATCCCCTGGCTCAGCCCTGGTCTGCACTCTAGATCCCACTGATCCCCTGGCTCAGCCCTGGTCTGCACTCTAGATCCCATTGACCCCCCCTGGCTCAGCCCTGGTCTGCACTCTAGATCACCACTGATCACCTGGCTCAGCCCTGGTCTGCACTCTAGATCCCACTGATCCCCTGGCTCAGCCCTGGTCTGCACTCTAGATCACCACTGATCCCCTGGCTCAGCCCTGGTCTGCACTCTAGATCACCACTGATCCCCTGGCTCAGCCCTGGTCTGCACTCTAGATCACCACTGGCAGCTGTTGTCTCGGCGTAATTCTCAGGTAATCAGAACACTCGCCCAGGAGTGGGCCCCTGTTGCTTAAGCATGGTGTGGTTTTTCTCTCATTTTGGCAAGCCAGAGTGGGCTGCCCCAATCAGGCCTCTCAGCGTGCCATGCAGCTTTCTTCCTAGGCTAGCAGTACTCTTCTTGGCTTCGTCTTCCCATGCAAGCTTGCACAGTTTTTGCCTACTCCAGCAGATAAAATGTAGTTCTTACCTTATGTTCTTCTTTTCGGGATGTTCCCACATTGATTCTTAATGGCAACCCTGATGTTGGCCTGGTTTGCACTTTAATAAATTAGCAAATTATGTAAGGTGGGTAATGGGCTAAAGGGCTAAGCAACCATCATCGTTGATGGCTGTCGAGTGCTCTCTTCATCCCTTCTTCTCCCTGCCTTTGGTGTTTTTATAATTTTAATGGACAAATCTCAAACATCTGACTTCTCTCAGTACTAGATTCTCATACAGCCTTGCAAAACCGTTGACACTAGTGATGTGTGTAAACTAGAGAAGCGTTCTCCTTCCATAATGCAGGAAGATCTAGTTCTGAAAAACAGACTGGATCGGGACTATGAATTTTTTAGGCAAGTGCCACTAAGTTCTATTTAGTGTAAAATTTTGAAAAGAATATAGAAAAATGCATATGGACCAATGATTATACAAGGGCTGAGAGGATAACAGTTCCTTAGCTGAATGTGCATGGCAACCGGCCTGGTAATTGGAAGGTCCTTTGTCAGTGAACGATTATGCAAAGCTGTATGATAATCTAGCATTGGGAAAAGTGAGATGTTTGAGTATTTATAACTTTAATGCCATTTGGGTTCAGGGCCAGCTGTAGACTAACTAGTGCCCTAAGTAAAAAAATAAATTGCCCTTCTTCCCCCCCCCCCCTCCAAAAATACAAGTTCAGGCATAGCACACTCTCTCCTTTAGTGGCAACAGCTCTGGCACAGCATCCTACTCTCCTTCTTTTCTGCCCATCATCTGCCTCTTTCTTTCCACCCCCTTGACCAGCAGCATCCCTCTCTTCTTAACCCACCCTTTGCCCGGCACTAGCATCCCCCTTTCTGTCTCTCCATTGCTCAGAACTTTCTTCTCCTCCTCCTTGCTCAGCAACAACCCTGTCTCTATCCTCCTACATCCTCTCCCCAGGATAGAACCCCCCCCCCCCCCCCACAGGCTGATCTTTATTCATGCAAAGTTTCCCTCCCTCTTACTGGCAGTGGACAGCACTCTAGCACAGTGGTGGACAGTCTGGCCTGTAGTACCACAGCAGTGTTAATAGTTCCTGCACACAGTTTCTATGTTCTACAGCAGACACTTCTGTGCTACATGTAGAGAACCGGTGCTTTGAGCCATCACTGGCTAGTGGCCACCATGGTAGGTTGAAGGTGCAATAAATGAGAGTACAGGTAAATTTCAGTGTGTCAGAATGCTGAACGCTTTGAGGTGACTGTGCGGGTTAGAGATGCAATAAGTGAGAGGAATAAATGAATTTTGCAGTACAATAAATGTGCTGGATGATTTTTATTTATTTTAACTTTTATTTTGTAGTTTTATTGTGATTGTGTTTATTACTGATGGATTTATTGTTTTAACTGAGGCTCATGATTAGGTTGGGTATGATGGTGATTTGTTCATTTGTGTTGGTTGATGTATGTCTTGAGCTTATTGTGTGTTGATGTTATTGTAAATAGATTAATTTAGGGTATTTTTATTTTATGTATTTTAAATTGTGTTTGTTAGTATATTGTAAACTGTTTTAGGGAAGATGATTTGCTGCACTTTAGGAAATTCTTAAAGGCTCACTTGTTTGCTTTGGCCTTTTCTAATGGCCATTCTTCTTTTTGAACTTCTAGCTAGGGGCATGGGTTAGCAAGTAGCACATTTAAGACTAATCAGAGAAAATTCTTTTTCACTCAATGCACAATTAAGCTCTGGAATTTGTTGCCAGAGGATGTGGTTAGTGCAGTTAGTGAGCTGGGTTCAAAAAAGGTTTGGATAAGTTCTTGGAGGAGAAGTCCATTAACTGCTATTAATCAAGTTTACTTGGGGAATAGCCACTGCTATTAATTGCATTAGTAGCATGGGATCTTCTTGGTGTTTGGGTAATTGCCAGGTTCTTGTAGCCTGGTTTAGCCTCTGTTGGAAACAGGATGCTTGGCTTGATGGACCCTTGGTCTGACCCAGCATGGCAATTTCTTATGTTCTAAATCCATGCTGGCTGTGTTCCATTAAAGAATGTTTTTCTAGATGTTCTGTAATGTTGTTCTTTAGAATAGTTTCTACTATTTTTCCTGGCAGGCTAACTGGTCTATAGTCTCCCGGATCACTCCTGGAGTCCTTTTTAACATATTGGGGTTACATTGTCCATCTTCCAGTTTTCAGGTACAATGATGATTTTAGTGATAGGTTACAAATTTTTACAACTAGATCTGAAGTTTTATTTTTTAGTTCTTTCAGAACCCTGGGGTGTATACCATCCAGTCCAGGTGATTCGCTACTCTTTAGTTTGACAGTCTGGCCTATTACATCTTCCAGGCTCACCGTGAGTTAGTTCAGTTCATCTAAATCACATCACCCTTGAAAATTGTCTCTGGAACAAGTATCTCCCCAACATCCTCATTAGTAAACACAGAAGCAAAGAATGAATTTAGTTTTTCCACGATGGTCTTATCTTCCCTAAGATCCCCTTTAACCCTTCGATCATCTAACAGCCCAACCAATTCCCTCACAGGTTTTCTGCTTCGGGTATATTTTTAAAAGTTTTTATTATGAGTTTTTGCCACTACAGCCAACTTCATTTTAAATTATTTTGTAGCCAATCTTATTACTGTTTTACATTTAACTTGACAATGCTTATATATTTCCTATTTTCTTCAAATGAATGCTTCTTCCAGTTTTTTAAGGAAGTTTTTTTGTCTAAAATAAATGCTTTCATCTCACCTTTTAACCATGCTGATAATCGTTTGGCCTTCCTTCAGTCTTTCTTAATGCTTGGAATACATCTGGACTGTGCTTCTAAGATGGTGTTTTTAAGCAATGTCCATGCCTGTTGTATACTCTTAACCTTTGCAGCTGCACCCTTCATTTTTTTCTAACTATTTTCCTCATTTTATCAAAGACAGACACTAGAATTAATTCCCTCTGGCTTGCTTTTTATCTCAAACACACACAAACTCTAAAGAATATACCCCACTATTTTACCTCTCCCCAAACTTTGTCCTAAGTCCATTACCTGCTATTAATCAAGTTGACTTAGAAAATAGCCATTGCTATTACTAGCATCAGTAGCATGGAATAGACTTAGTTTTTGGGTACTTGCCAGTTACTTATAGCCTGGATTGGTCACTATTTGAAACAGGATGCTGGGCTTGATGGATCCTTGGTCTGACCCAGTATGGCATGTTCTTATGTTAAGATTTCCCAAAGCAATACTTACCGATCTTCTTCAGCCACCAGCAAAATGATCTTCTCCTATTAATGCTTCCTCTGGAATGAGAGTTACTGAGATCTTCCCCTGCAATATATCTTGTGCTTCAAGGCAAATTAGAACTGCACAATCCTTTTGCTGTTTTAAACTTTAGTTACAGGCCGATTCAGTAAAGTCCGCGGGAGAGTGGGTGAACGCCCGCTCTCCCGGTGCGCACACAGGCCACTCGCCTGTGCACGCGATTCAATATTTAAATGAGGTCCGGTGGTAGAAATGGGCAAAAGGAGGCGCTAGGGACACTAGCGCGTCCCTAACACCACCTTTGGCCCGGAGCGGCGGCTGTCAGCAGGTTTGACAGCCGATGCTCAATTTTGCCGGCGTCGGTTCTCGAGCCCACTGACAGCCACAGACTTGGAAACCGGTTTTCGAACCCGACAGCCGCGGGCCGACTTCAATTTTTTTTTTCTACTTTTTTTACGCTTCAGGACCTCCGACTTAATATCGCCATGATATTAAGTCGGAGGGTGCACAGAAAAGCAGTTTTTACTGCTTTTCTGTGCACTTTCCCGGTGCCCGAAGAAATTAGCGCCTACCTTTGGGTAGGCGCTAATTTCTGAAAGCAAAATGTGTGGCTTGGCTGTACATTTTGTTTTCTGAATCGCGCAGGAATACCTAATAGAGCCCTCAACATGCATTTGCATGTTGAGGGCGCTATTAGATTCGGCGGGTTGGATGCGCGTTTTTGGCCCCTTACTGAATAAGGGGTAAGGGAAAATGTGTGTCCAATGGCGGGTTAACAGTGTGCAATACAATAAACAAGTCTGATATCAGCTAAGCAAAATAATTAGCAGTTGTAAAAATTACATAAGTAAATTGACAAATGTACATGGGTAAATGTCTTTTGGACAAGTCACTCTATCCTCCGTTGCCTCAGGTACCAGCTTAGATTGTAAGCCCTTTGGGTATAGGGAAATACCTCCAGTATTAATGTAATCTGCTTTGAAGTGGCAAAAAGTGGAAAATAAATATTGCTCTTTGCTCAAAATAGCAGTCCCACCCTGGAACTCTCCTAGGCCGCCTCTTTTTTCCATGTAAAACATAAAGTACGGATAGACTTTTGACTCTTAGGAAATAGCAGGCTTCTTATGTGCACATATATCCTAATTTTTACATGCGCAACTCTG
This sequence comes from Rhinatrema bivittatum, assembly GCF_901001135.1. Lineage (NCBI taxonomy): Eukaryota > Metazoa > Chordata > Amphibia > Gymnophiona > Rhinatrematidae > Rhinatrema > Rhinatrema bivittatum. Next base: position 136,190,578 of record NC_042621.1, on the reverse strand, counting down.
AAAATTCACCCTTCACTGTTACATACGTTTGTGAAGTAATACATGGGCCACTATCTAAACTGTCAGTGTAGTATTTACTCATTTTTACCTTTATCATAGTTCCAAATAAAAGATTGATATTGCCAACAATAAAAACAAATAACAGTAAGCAGCAGGGATTCTGTTCATTTGCTACTTATTTAACAGTAGTTAAGAAGGGAATTTCTTTTGGTGAGTATTGGGGGTCTGGAGTGCAAGGTATTTTGATTGGTGATATCCCAGTAATGGCCCATTCTGATCCTCCAGAGCCACAGACAGGTCTGGTTTTCTGATGTCCACAGTGAATGTGCATGGGAGATGTTTCCATACTATAGAGGTAAAAGATTGATATGCAAAGATGGGGAGAGAAATATTGGAGTGGTAGTGTCTGACAGTCTGAAGGTAACAAAGCAGTGTCACAAGGCAGTGGCTAAGTTTAGAGTGCTGCTGGGCTGCATAAAGATAGGCATGGCCAGCAGTAGAAAGGAGGTGAGAATGCCCCTGTATAGATCTTCATTGAGGCTATCCCTGGAGTGCTATGTTTAGTTCTAAAGATGGAATCTCAAAAAGGATAGAGGCAGAATGGAAGCAGTCCAGAGAAAGACAACCAAAATGGTGTGAGGTCTACACTGAAGGACTTATGTCATAATCCTGATGAACCAAATATGTATACCCGAGAGGAGAGACAGGGGAGATATGACACAGACTTTTAAATACCTTAGTCATACAGTAAATGATAGACAAGAGTCAAACATTTTCCGATGGAAAGGAAGCTGTAGAAGCAGGGTCACGATCTGAAACTCCAAGGGAATAGACCCAAGAACAATGTCAGGAAATCTTCATGGAAAGGATGGTGGTGGTGAAGATAAGAATAGTAATGGAATTCAAAAGGGCATGGGATAAACACAGAGGATCCCTAATGGCTAGATGCTGGAAATGAAGAAAGGGAGTAATCTTTGTTAACCATTGGATCTTTATCTGCAATCTTATACTATATTACTAGATATCTCATGCATATCTTGAAAACCTGACCTGTTTGTGGCTCTTGAGGATGAGCATTGGCCAGCCAATGGTCTACAAAAATGGAAGCACTCACTTCAAAGTCAAAATTGATGTGAAAAATGGAATGCTTTAATTTAAACTGCACATAAAGTTTACAGATGGGAAACCATCTGTACGATCCTAGCCTTTAACCTTGACTTGAAGCAGAAGCAAAACATGCATAGGGGCCAGTCATACTAGTCTGCTCCAATCTGCAAAATTTGCATAATGTTTAAATAACAGTACTTTGTTTTCACGTCAGTTCTGGCTTTGAAATGAGACCTCCAAGTTCTTGCTATTGTATTTTGTGGATTATTTTTGAAAGGGCACCCAAAAATATTTTTCTTGTGTAGTTCCAGGGTTTGATTTTGTTTTCATAGTCCACATGCTATTGTGTGGATACAGATGGTCATGCCAATAGCAAGTTTATCATCGCAGTTCTCCAGAACTTTTTCCTCTAATTCCCACCCTTAGCTCTCTAAGTGCTTCTCGGTAGAATGCTGCTCCCTTAGCCTCCAAACGAGAATCTGTGAACAGAATTTACAAGAGAAAATAATTATTTACCTATAATATTGACTCTCTAAAGAATTATTTTCTTTGTGTACTTGCCACAGACTATTTCTTTCTCCCCACCTTCTTTGATTATTCAGTATTGTTTCCCATAAGTTAGAGAGGTGGTTAGAAATTGAATGGCAATGCACTCAAAGACGGTAAGGCTTTTTTTTTCCCATTCTGTGTCTACGGGAAAAGGCCTTGATGAATCAGGTTCTCAATGGTAATTGATGTCTACTGATTGATGTCATGCACCAGATTGTTGAAACTTTACACTGCAGTGGCTTCCCTTCCACTTATGAGACAAATGTATAGATCCGGGCACTAGTGGGGAAAATAGCAAATGAATTGTACAGAAATGACTTTGTATTCCGTTATTTTAAATGTCAGTTTTGTGTTTCCTCTGCACAGGAAAGCTGTAACCTGTTCTGCTGCCTCTACCGCTCCTGGTGCCACAACCCTGTCGCCACGGTCTCCCTCTGCTTCCTCACTCAGAATTACAGACACGCTTACGACCTCATCCAGAAATTGTATCCTATGGATATTTACATTTTTTTTCTATGGGAAGGAGGTGTGCAAGAGATTAGTTGCTGTAACACTTTTCTTTTATACAGTCCTGACCCTGTTTTAGTTGCTGTGGTACTTCCTTCCAAACCCCACAGCATTACTTTTGTTTCCAAAGTATTAATGATGCGGAAAGCTTGATATAGCACTTTAAATTGGTTTGAACTTTTTTTTAAGTGCTACCATACAAAAAAATATATATAGGACAAACCTTGAAATCCCAGTAAGTATAAAAGTCAAAATAAACAACAAAAAAAGGATCTCCTAGTACCAACATCAATTTTTACCTGCTGGTATTACCAAGAAATTATTTAAAGAAAAATTATTCAAAACAAAATATAATACTCTTTAAACAAGTGAAAAAGGTGCCCCACCATCCTCTCTCCTTCAGGGGGAGTAGAAAAGCATGTAGTCTGTAATCGGGCACCAGAAACACTTGTAAATGTGATTCAAAGTGCAAAACCTTTAACAATGGTAATTGTAATACTTTTAAACTGGAATGTAATCCACATAAATGAAATATATTCAAAGTCCATAGGTTGTATTTCAGTTTAAAAGTTATGATTTCATATTTTAACCCTCTTGGGATTCAGACATATTATGATAAATATATGCTGTTTCTAATTCGTGATCTCTCATTCCAGCAGTAAAATTTGGAAAGTAGCATACTGTGCTTGTGTAAAGGGGACTGCTTTATTCCTTTCCTTTCTGGGAGTGAATTTTACACAGCCCGCATAGCAGTAAAGTCTGCAATCTCGGTAAAGTCTGTGCATACAGACTTTACCGAGTATTTTTAAAGCATATGTACCCATGAAAGTTGACTTGGAAAATACTCGGGTAACTGGCCGAGTACACACACACACACATTCACTTGCGTAAAATTACATCCCTTTGAAGGGCGTAACTTTAAGCACATACGTTTACACGTGTGCTTTTTAGAATCAAAAAAGTGTGTGTATGTACTGACTGCCCAAGCTCCGCCCCTCCGGCACACCTCTGCTCAAGTTTGCATAAAAGAATGCACGAAATCATGTTGCGTGTGTCCTTAGTACACAGACTCAGCCTCAGGCTATTTTCATACAGCCATGTATGCGCATAAAACTAGATTTCATATGTTCAAATGGTTTTGCAAATTACCTCCTATAAGTGAGAGAGAGAGAAAATGGCCTGATCCTCTGCTGCATTAGAATTACAGGAACATTAATTTGGTGGTGTTAGTATTCCCTCAAAGATTGAGAAACAACTTTGCTTGCTCTGATACAGTTGGAGATTAGGAGGAAATCAAAATCTCTCTCATGATGATCTAGGATTTCCCAATTCAGATATACGAGAAAGACATCTGTGCAAAATGTTGTTGAAGAGACCGGCATGCAGCATTTCTTCTTGTGTACCAATGCCTTATAGTGAGGTGAGCACAGGGACGGTAACGTTAAAATGGGTGTGCAGGTGCACATATGTGCATGTGTGTCAGCATGTGCCCAGTCACACGGCAATTTTATATCTGTGCATACATACACGCGTATGTCAAAATAGCCCCGGCACATGTATGTGTTCTGGTTTTACAAGTATGCACCCACAGCCATGTAAAGTCAACTTTGGGCCATGCAAAAGAGGGGATTTTATGACAGGCGCTCATCCATGCCATGACTGGTTTCACCAGTTCTTCCACCAGTTCTCCCAGTTTAGAGATAGGCCCTCCAGACACCCATGGTTCATTAGCCTGCATGCCCCCCAGTTAATATAGACCCTCAGAGATGTGTGGAAATAATTTTACTAAACTTTCACCTCCTCCAAAGCAGAAGTAAATTTGTGGTGAGGTATACCTGGGAGCATGTGCAGGCAGCTAGCTACTTGCATGCACATCTCTTGGCTCTGCCCCATAATGCCCACATTCCACCCTTTTTTTTTGTCCAATGTGAGATATGGTGTGTGCATGTGGGTGGCTTTTAAAATCAGGTGGACATGTGCGGGTCCTACATGCATGCACATCTCCCAATTTTTGGCATGTGTCCAGCTTTTTAAAATTCACCTTATAGAGCCTAAACTTTCAGTCCTGTTCACAGCACAGTGTTCATATGCATAAGCAGACACACAGAGATGAATGCCAGTTGTTTTATAACTGTGCGGCAGGACTGTACACTTTTATAAATCACCATGTAGTTCTGCTCTAAAAATAAATGCATAAGTTTCAATGCAAATATTTCCAGTGCAAAGAAAATGCATACTTTCTATACCTAGTTTATAAACACACGCACATATATTTTAGGTGCTTACAAAAATATAAACGTATGCGTAATAACCCCGATGTAAACGAGGAGACAGGTATTTTAGAAAGTATATGTGTATACATTTTAAAATACTTATTTGCATGAGTACTTGAATTCACCAGTTCACCGATACATGCATCGGTTCATCCAGTCCTCCTTCAGTTCACCTGGACCCTCTATCACGTCACCCTGAACCCTCAGCAGTTTACACAGACCTCCCCCCCCCCAAAAAAAAAATACAGCTAAGTCTGATTTTACTTGGGCGAGTCAATTAGGTGTAAAAGTGAAGGAATAAGTTTGTTTTTCCACAGGTAAAATGTATGCACAAAATGGAAAATACGCAGGTACGACAATTATCAAATAGCATGTATGCGAGTAACCTCTTTTAAAATTTACTCCATAGAAAACACTTTTCAGGGCTGCTTTCTGAGCCTGCGAAAAAGAAGGTGGGTGCTGGTGAGGGCACATGACTAGACACACTGCATGCTGTTAAACAGACATACATTATATTTTTTCAGTAAATGCCAAATTTTCAAAAATCCAAAAATTAATTTGTAGAAAATACTCATAAATAAAGCTGCCACCTTCTCAGTCTTCGACTTCCTCTGTAACTGGTTCGTCTTTCCACAAGTTACCACCAAGCTCCGAGTTTCTCCCATCAGTTAACACTGAACCCCCCCAGTCCCTCTCGCCTGCTACCGTGAATGTCCAAGCAGTGGGCAGTATTCTGAGACCTCTCTAGATCACAGTAACACAAGCTCAGCCCAACTCCACCATTGTCTACCCCTTTTCAATCTCTCTTTGGGGCAGTGCCCCTCCCCCCAAACAACACTCGGTGAGATCCATGAGGAGTGTGCTTTCTACAAAAATGTTGCAGGCAGCAGCTATCCTGGCTGCTGCCCAGAATATAAGAAGGGGGATGAAGGTACCATTTTTGCAGGCACCTGATGTGGGCAGAAGAAGGTCATATGTGACCAGAGCAGGTTCTCTTCATCCTTGCTGTTGAAATCAGCAGCCTCTCTTAAGCAGGGGCGGCTCAAGGGAATCTGCTGCCTGAAGTGAGAAAAGAAATGGCTTCTCCCCCCAGGTCATGGCATAGGTCAAATTAGTGAGAGGGAAAAAGAGATGAGGGCAGAGGTCCCCTTGGAGTCTAGCCCGTTTGGCTATTTGAAATACTGGGAAAGGAGGGATCAGGGTTCCAGAGTGGCAAATAGTGTTCTGGGTTTCTAGGGAAACACTCCCAGGAACCCTACCACCTGCCTCTCACCGCCAGCATTTGGGCTCCTAGGGAAGTGGAAGATGGATGAATGGTGTGGGGTCTGTATGTGATGCACTCTCTCCAGGCTATTGTGTGCCCTAGGCTAGCTTTACTGCCCTGCACAACTTCCTCAGCCCTCCCCACACATAATTAAATATTATACATTTCTAATAGATTTTACATGAAAAGGTACATTCAAAGAACAGTCTTCTGAGCTAAAAATATCACTTAGAACCACGTATATTATTTCCAACCAGAAATTCCTGCATAAAAGCAAAAAGAGACACTCGGAACCCATATGGCATTAAGTCTATTGTAAAGTGCATTAGGCGTGAGCTTGGCCCTCTGAAAGTCTTGATTAAACTGAATCATAATTACAAAATAGTAAACCTCACATACCAAAAAGCACTGACTGCAACACTCAAACAGTAACAACCAGCCTCCTTCCCTACGTGGATCTTCACAGCACTGGCTACAAAAACCCTTTCAATTTCTGGAAGCGCACTCTATCTCCTGTATCTTCACTGTCTCCCTGGCTTGTCTGCTATTTTTTACTCTCCCTGTGTGGTTGAGGCAGCTACTTTATACAAGTGTTAATTTCTCAGGCTGCTGAAGAGCAATTCTGTTAATAGACTTCCACCTAACCCAGGCATTCCTGATCTTTGAAGGGGCAGAGAAGGGAGGATGGGGAGGTAAATAATTAACCTGCCAAAAATAAACAAAGACTGATGGCCTCAAACTTTTACATGACTAGCCCAAGGACAGTGGTGTTTCCCATTCGTAGCCTCCTTAAAGGCACAGAGGATCATGGGCTGGCAGCGATTCCAGTGCCTCCAGACTCTCTAACTCCTGCACGTTTAAGGGCTGACCCTGCTGCTGGGAGTAGGGGCCTGAGACACAGGTAAGGGAGCAAAGGTCCCACCTGTTATGCCTCTGCTCTCAGGCTGGGATGTCTCATGGGTGTCTCTCTCTGTTAGGCTGGGGGCATCATGGCAGTCTTTCTCAGGCTGTGGTAGGGTGGGGCATGTCTCCTTGCAGTTTCTGTCAGGCTGGGAGGTCTGATGGCTGTCTGCCTACCTGCCTTCCTTTTGCCTGCAGGGCTGAAATCAACTTCAGCTTTTGAAGGCAGCACTGAGACAGGCTAGTGCACCAGCTCTACAAATGCACCTCTTTCCTGAAATGGCCCCAGAGCACACCTACCATCCTGTGGCAGTCAAACCCAGATTTATCCCCATTTTCAAGGGACAGCCTTCTTAGAGAGGGTGCATGCTCTAGAAGAACAGTTGATGTACTAAAATTTCCTGGTGGAAGTTCAATTTTTATTTGTTTTTCTTATCAGCAAAATATACAGAGGGTGTGCCCACCCTGAGCTAGAGTGAATATATTCTCAATTTTCTCTTTTAAATGAACTACCTTAACAAAAATGTGTAGTGGAGACCTGGAGGTGACTGTGGATTTCCTTACCGAAGTAGACAAACTGGTGCAGCTCATTGAGTGTCCAATCTTCACATGTAAGAAACAGATAAACCTCAGTCTCTTTTATTGTAGTATCAAACAGTTGCTTGTGTACACATGTTCATGTCCTTGTAAATGCATTAATATGATATGCCTTAGTTTTTGCTTGCTTACATATGGTATACCTACAGATTTATTTTATGTTCTGTAATATGCATGTCTAGAGCTCTGTTGTATGAAATACTTTAATGATATAGAAATGCAGAAATATGTCAGCAGGAAAAGACCATATAGCCCATCTAGTCTGCCTATCCATCTAATTTAGCTAGTCCTTACAATTCACACTTCCTCAGAGATCCCCTGCATTTATCCCGTGCTTTCTTGAATTCAGGTACCATTTTTGCCTCTACCACCTCCACTGGGGAGCTGTTCGACATGTCCACCATCCTCTCTGTAAAGAATTATTTCCTAAGATTACTACTGAGTCGACCTCCTTCCACCCTCATCCCATGACCCCTTGTTCTAGATCCTCTTTTCTGTTGAAAGATGCTCGCTTCCTGTGCATGGAAACCTTTGAGATATTTAAATGTCTCTATCTTATCTCTCCTATCTCACCTTTCCTCTAGGGTGTATAAATGTTTACATCTTTAAGTCTAACCCATATGCTCTAGAATGAAGACCGCTGACCATTTTAGTAGCCACCCTCTGGTCCATCCTGTTTTATATCCTTTTGAAGGTGCGGCCTCCAGAATTGTATACAGTATTCCAAGTGAGGTCTCACCAGGGACCTATAGAGGGGCAATATCCCTTCCTTTTTTTCTGCTGACCATTCCTCTCCCTATGTAGCCAAGCATCATTCTGTCTTTTGCCATTTCTTTATCCACCTGTTTAGCCAATTTAAGATTATCAGATATGATGAGCCCCAGATCCTGTACTTCCTTTGTGCTTAGAAGAATTTCACCTCCAGTACTGTACCTTTCCCTTAGGTTTTTGCAACCCAAATAGCAAAACAAATAGTATTTCACCAGTAGATATGTGAGACTTGATAACTACTGAAATGAGAGAGAAAACAAAATGGCACATTATAATAGTTTCTGTGCCTAACATCAACATTTGTTTACAAAGCAATGTTTACAATAAACAGTATTGTGCTCACATTGATGTAAAGGGGCAGAACCCTGCAGTAGCATGGAAGAAAGGGCATTGGGGTGCTAGCTGATGGAGTCCATTTTTAAATAACCTGTACACGTCAATATTTTAAAAAGTATCTATTTCAACTAGTAAAATTGTATTGTTTAACTGTTAAGTCACAATCTATAAACACTTTAAAACATTTAGTGGTTTCCATCAGATTCTCTGGTGTCAATATTGCGCTATGAGAGGAGATAAAGTTAATCAATTAACTTTAACTATTTTAATTGTCTGGATTTTCAGCTTCACTTAATATAGCTGGATATTCAGCAGCTGTCACTTATCCAACTAAGCAGTGTTAGGCAGGTTTTGAATGTCGAGCTCATTGTGGCATGATATGCTCATTTTTAACCGCATACAGGGTAGACAGTTTTTTTTTTTTACACAAATAAATGGCCTTTGAAAATTGCCCATTTTCTGTGCAGGTGGCCAAAAGGACTAAAATAAAGCATTCACACTTGCCAAAATGTCAGCATTGTTTTTCACCTATGAAAATGTCTCCTCGCAGTCCAGCTAAAAGACATGCACTGTGGTTGATCACATGGTCTGCTAGCGCGGCAGAGGAGAGTAATTTTCAACCAGGTCATTTTACCCAAGTTAATAACTTTTGAAAAATGTCTTTTTCATGTTTCATCTCCCAAGGGAGAATATTGCATAAGGGAGGTTATTCTTCCTCTGGCTCTTCTTGTGTTATATACATGTGCATTTCTAATTTGGTATTTCCTTGTTCTTGTGTAGTAGGCAGGCATGTTCTGTCCTCTATCTCTTCGCAAATGATACCATTGGGCAAATGGAGCAGAAGTGATAAAAGTTTAGCTGGAAGAGAGAACCTCCATTTGAAACATCCATCAGGGATGCTGGCATGCAGTAACCCCACAGAAAACCAAGAAGAAAAGCTAACTGCATAGATGCAGCAATGAATCAAACTAAATCTGAGCAGAAAAAGTTTCTTCTCGGTAGATAAGCAGGATAAATAAGCCATACTACTGAGTGATATCTTATTATCCAACAGCTCTGATGGGGAGCATTTCACCAGAGCTGTAGAAAAGCATAAAAGGCTTTACTTGATATGTGCAGGATTTCCCACGCTGCCACTATGCGGTGCCCCCTCAATCACTTCTTTGCCCACAGACTTGGACAGATGCATTTCCTCGTTCTCAAATACTTTTCTCATGATTTGGGTCTCCTCAGTTTTTCTTCCTGCTCCTCTTATATTCTTTAGAGATTTTTGGCACATCAAGTAAGTTCCATTTATTTTGTAACAGCAGGTGTTGGGCTAAAGAATTTTTCTTCTCCACTGAGTCCTATTCAGTCACCTCAGTTGGATTCACATTTTTCAACACAGTTTTGTCATCTGATTTCATTGTCAGTTTTACAGTGGAACAGAAGCAAGCCTGTGGATTCAAGTGGTACTCAATGTGCAGTCAAAAGATATCCAAGACATAGGTCATGATGTCCCTAATTGTGACATCTGCACAAAGATGTTACCTAGGGCCATGAACCTTCAAACTGAATTTGATTGATATTTGTGATTCAGTGCAAAAATCTGATGCACTGTATCAAAGGACCCAAGTGCCACAGTGACCGCTGGTGATCTTTGGCATTGAGGGGGGTCATTCAATATCCTGAAAAGCGAGACCTAAAAAGAAGCCCAGGAGCAGAGAGTTTTCCTTCTCCACCCACTCAATGCACAAGAAAGATTCCTCAGAATCAAGTTTGGGCATGAGGAAGCATAACATTAAGTATCATATGAAGATACTGGAGCATCGGCATCATTCTCCAACAATGGATGTACCCAAGAGCAGGGAGATGGTGGCAGTAGCTTTTCTACTCCCAAGTCTCTTCATTCGGAGGTGAGTTCAGCCTCTCATAAGGAAAAATAGGCACAGTGGTAAAGAAGGGATGGCCCTTTATTTAAAATAGTGGGGTCATTTGAGATGGTGAGCCTGGAGGGATGCTGATCACTGGGCTCCAAGCACCATCCACAAAAATTCTGCATTTATCGTCTGCATCAAGTATCCATCTGTGCAAATTTTACCAGTTTGTAACCCCCTTCATGTCGATAGATTGCTATAGGTAGTGATCGCTGGGGATGATGCCCATAAAAGGCGGAAAAAAAGATAAAGAGCTGATTCAGGCAGGACTGGCAAAGATGGCGGGGAAATGAAAGGAATGGGGCCTTCAACTATCAGTGAGGAATCCATGGTAGCAGAGGCAACTAACACTGTTGGGGAAGCTGGCAGAAATATCAGATCAGATTGCCGACCTAAAAAATACTCTTTCTAAGCTAGGCCCTCAACTCGATGCAGATGAAGGCCGCATTTCACTACTAGAAGATGAATCAGTGGTGCATGAATCGAAAATAAAAAAAAAATGGAAACACAATTATTGGTACATGAAAGCAAATTGGAAGATGTGGAAAACCGTTCTCGATGAAATAATTTGTGTTTTGTAGGATTTAATGAGAATTTGGATGAATAGAATTTGCTGAACCTTTTAGCAACATGCTTACCAGAGGCCCTTGATTTACATAATCTCAAGGGCCAGATCATTATTGAGAGAGCGATCGGCTGGCAAGACAGCAAGAGGGGGAGGCGAGAGGTGGAGATGAGACTCTGAGTAATACTTGCCAAATTCATCAATTTTATGCACAAACAAACCGTTCTGCAGGCCTACTGTAAATGTCAAGATATCGCATATGACTTGCAAAGGATAAGAATTATTCAAGATTATTCTTTAAAATACTCCCAGCAATAGAAGGAGTTTGCTTCAGTCTATACCTCTCTCATTTATCAGCAGAAACACTTCGTCTTACAGTTTCCAGCATGCCTTCATATATGGTATGAGGGCACTTCTAAGATTTTTGAAGTGCCAGAAGCAAAAAGGAAATTTTTATCAGCGATCTAAGAGATGGGACCTGGCAGCATATGGGTTGGGAAGGAAGTGGTGTCCCCGCTCTTTAACGAGCTACCTTCGAGAATTTGCTTATGACTTTTCAAAGTTTGGAAAGTAGTGGCAAGTGATTTGTATAGATTTAAGGAAAGCAATTTGTTTTTAGCATTGGCTGCATTGCAATATTTCAAGGGGGGATCGCTGGAAGCGGTCTCATCTTTCTGACACAAAGAGGTTCTTAATCTTACCTGATTTGGAATATTTGATCGGGCCTCAGCAAGAAGGATCTGCTAAATAATGGCTAGGCAGATAAGTACTTATTTCTTCCTGGATACTGAATTTTGTTTGGATTTTACAGAAATATTGATGTGAGATCTATCTATGCTTGGATATACATAACCATTATGCTTTTTGTTTTCTAATGCTCTTATGTCCACAGATTTGAAGAGGCTCTGGGGGAGATCACTTGGAACAGTCCTCCCTAGAACTGGAGCAGTGATCTGGGCTGAAATTTTGTTCAAATCTTGAGTATTATATTAGATTCCCAGAGACTTTACATGATTATGGGGGAAGATGGGTTGAGAACTACAGTGATTTCCGCAAGCAGAAAAGATATGCTGATTTCAGAGATCTGAAGTCTTGTTATATATATATTGATAGGGCTTGACAATGCCACAGCCAGGTTAAACAATAATTTTGGAAGGAATTTGAATATTGTGGGTATTTTAATTGCAGGATTTTGGATAAGGGGTGGGGATGGCATTCGAACACACTGTAGTGACCTCCAGCTCTAATATGGTAGAGCAAATGTTAAGGGAGGGGAGACAAGGGGGGGTGATTGATGAAATTTGTTATGGGAACTGGTTGTTGTCTTGGTGGATGGGTGAGGGGAGGGAGAGGCGGGGCGAAGAGTTAGGCCAAAATTTCAATACCGTTTTGTGCTATAGGAAGGGGCGGTTGTATGGGAAGTAGGCTTCATATGTTTTGAGGCATACACATAGTCATCTCACTGTATTTCTGTTTTGAAGGAGAAGGGGAGGTGTTCAGGCTGGGGAATACCTACTTTAGGGTCAATACAGAAAGATCAATACTAGTATGCATATATAACAAGGTGTGATGACCCCAATTAAAATAGTGACATGGAACGTATGTGGGGTGGGATTAGCGATAAAAGATACAAATTACTACATGTGATGAAATGGTTTCATACAGATATTGCTTTTCTTCAAGAAACTAGGTTGACAGATCAAGAACATGGTAAGATGAAACAACAATGGGTGGGACAAGTTTTTCTGCTTCATCCAACACTCAAAGGCTGGGGTTGCTATTCTTATTTATTGTTCTCTTCTTCTTTTCGAAAACAAAGAATAATTCGGATCCGGAAGGTAGAAAGATCATGGTGGAAGGGTTGCTGTTTGGGAACAAGTGGTAGTGGGCTCTATTTATGCCCCTAATACATATAAGCATATTTTTTTTGTGACCTTGATCAATCTTTCTTGCATAATATTCTGATACCCTCTTGTATTTGGGAGGAGATTTTAACTTCATTTTTTATCCCACTATAGACAAATTGCCAGACAATTTGAAAACTTCTATTCAATGTACTCGGAGCATGCCTTATTTGTGCAATTCCCTTAATTTAATAGATGTCTGGAAGTGTCTGCATCCAGGGGAAAAGGATTTTACTCATATCTCCAGAGTGCATAAGACTCATTCTAGGATAGATTATGTATTAATTACTGAAGTAAATTTTTCTCAAATCTCTAAAGTAGAAATTGGGCCACTGGAAATTTCCAATCATGCCCTGGTGTGGATGGACTGGAAAGGCATAACTCCACATGATTTAACACCTGTGGAGATTTCTATTATATTAATATGAAGATAAAAATTTTAAGACATATCTTAAAGAAAAATGGGAGGCTTACGGCAATTTTAATGAACAACATTGATCTAACCCACTCTTATTTTGGGAGGCAGCCAAGGCTGTATTTAGAGGGAACATTATAGCATATACAGCCCATAAGAAAAAGATAATAGAGAGATTTTGAGATTGGAAACTCAGTTATGTAGACATAAACGTAAATTTCAACAAAACCCCACCCCAGCTACAAAAACGCAATATCTAGCAACACAAATTAAATTAAACATTCTATTGCATAAACACATGAAAAACATGCTTTATTTTCACCATAGGTTTTTTTCTATACAGTAATAAACCAGATCGCATGATGGCTAATTTAGTCAGGCAAAAAACAAGTAAAATGTTTGTTGCAACTATGTGAGATGAGTTGGGGAAATTGGTTCAATATACTGAAAACATACAAAAATTTTATCAATACTTCCAGGATCTATACACAGCTGAAAGCGGGAATCTTTCGGATATGAGAGAATATTTGTTGGCTTCCTCTCTATCTAAGTTGACAGAGCCTCAGCTGGGACTTTTGAATTCACCAATTATAGCTGGGGAAATTTGGAAGGTAATAAAACAGTCCAAACTATTTAAATCTCCAGACCTAGATGGCTTCCCTAGGGAATTTTATAAATTGTTATAAGAGGAAACAAGTAAATTATTGGAATTGGTATTTGAAGCTCTATCACAAGTTGAGGAAATACCCTATGGGGTGAACCGAGCTACTATAATAGACTTACCTAAGCCTGGACGAGACCATATGCTACTTGGAGCATATTAGCCAATATCTTTGTTGACCTACAATATGAAGCTGTTCTGCAAAGGTAATGGCTGATAGGCTAACTCCCTTTAAAAGATTTGGTGAGTTTGGAACAGGTGGGCTTTGTGAAGAGAAGGGCTTCTCTAATAAATGTGCAGAAAAAATATTGGCCACAATGAGGTATGTGTCTCAGAATCAGAGTGAAATCTCTGTTGATCAGTTTTGATGCTGAAAAAGGCATTTGACAGAGTGAATTGGTTGTTTCCTTTTGAGTCATTAAAAGTATGTGGATTTGAAGAGCCTTTTTTGCATTTTCTTTCCTTGTTATATAAGAATCCCAGGGCCAGTGTTCTAGTGAATGGATACTGTCTTCCAACTTTGCTCTTAGTAAAGGCACCAGACAGGGATGCCCAATGACCCCCTTGCTGTTTGTTTTACTTTAGATCCTTTAATACGTTGCATAATAAACAATTTGAATATTAAGGGTATCAACATACACTTAAGTCAGTTCAAGTTATTCGCCTTTGCTGATGACTTGCTATTACAAGTCTTAGAGCCTGAATTATCCCTGCAAGGACTGCTGCACAAGTTTAGTGAATACGGACCCCTAATAAGCTTCAGACTGAACCTTGACAAGTCTGAGGCTATGGCAGTGGGAGACTGGCCAGTTCACCGATGGCAGGGGATTTTCCTTTGAAGTGGGCAGCTGATAAATTATGATATCTCAGCATTTACTTACCTAAGGATTTTGAGCTTACTATATGAGGCTAACATACAGTGAGTTTTAGAAGTTACAAAAAATACTATAATGGCATAGGCCCCTCTTAATATTTCTCTTATTGGTAGAGTATATCTATTTAAAATGATACTTCTTCCCAAATGGTACTTCTTCCCAAATGGTTATATGTTTTTTGGCTTACTCCCTCTTTTTCTAACAAGATGTACATTGTTTTTCTACTACTGAAGGAATCATGAGATTCTATCTATGAAGGGACGGAAACCTCTCATGACATTAACTCAGCTGAAAGCACCCTGGGGGAAAGGTGGTTTGGGGCTAACTGATCTCAAACATTCAGCATAGCGGTGGATTTGTGTCATGTGGCAGATTGGCTTCAGGGAACGGCATATACTGGACGAAGAATTTGACGTTGGATTGGTGTTCCCCATCTCTATCCCATATGTAATACACCTTGTTAATAGTCAGCTATCTGACCTTTTAAGGATTTCTTGTTTGATTGAACCATTCTGTAAACCTGGCGGTGGTTTTTTGGGTAAATTACATCTAAATAGGACTCTATTGCCACTAAATACCATTAGTGGGCAATAGAACATTTGTTCCGGAAATGGAAAGAGGTCGTTTTGTGAAATGGCCAGATTTGCAGGCTGTTGGTGGTAGGCCAAATGGTGAATGAACAGGGGAAGGTCTATCTTTCAATGGGTTACATGCAGCTTTTGACTTGGCATACAGGGACTATTTTCATATTTAAGGTCCCTTCTGAATTCACCAAGGAGCATTGAATAATGTTATAGGAGTGGTTCGATATAGAAGACCCTGGAGACATTACTCTCTTCTTTTCACAAATTATTGATCCGCATAGAACCTTATGAAGCTACAGGCACAAATGGGAGGAAGAGCTGGAAGTGGTTCTTCCCATGAAACAATATAAGGCATGTTTTGCTGGTATAGCAGCTATTAAACTAAATCAAAGAGGAAAGCCAACAGTTGCTCAGCAGCACATGGTTCAGAGGGAGGTATCTTCGAAGGATACTAATAAAGCATTAGAGTTAGGCATCCCAACAGAGAGGTTCCAATAAGAAAAGTAGTCTAAGTGCCTATAATAAAAAACTCACCTGCGCTAAAAGATTCCTGTTTATCCCTATCAACTGAAAAGCAGAATGTTAATACAAACAAAAAACACACTTTGAAATGTTTGTATGCTAATGCCAGAAGTCTAAGATTTATTATTATTTATTAATACCAGTCACTTATTTATACCAGTCACTTTAGATATATATGTACATTATTATTATATTATTTAGCAACCCTGATTGGTTAAATTATAAACCTGTTAATGCTGCACGAAGCAAATATATTCTGCTTAGCTATTTTGTTAAAAATGTTATACTGTTATTATAGTTACTCTGTAAAAAGCTGTTAAATGGGTTACAGTGTAAAGCTATGTTGCTGACTCCATGTTGACTGTAAACCGACATGATGTCCAACAGCGAATATCGGTATAGAAAAAAACCTTAAATAAATAAATAAGAAGTAAGATGGGAGAATTAGAGTGTATAGCAGTGAATGATGACATAGACTTAATTGGCATCTCAGAGACATGGTGGAAAGAGGATAACCAATGGGATAGTGCTATACCAGGATACAAATTGTATCGCAGTGACAGAGAGGAGCATCTTGGTGGCGAGATGGAGCTTTTATGTCTGGGATAGCATAGAGTCCAACAGGATAAAGATCCTGAATGAGACTAAATGCACAATAGAATCTTTATGGGTAGAAATCCCTTGTGTGTTGGGGAAGAGTATAGCGATAGGAGTATTCTACCGTCCACCTAGCCAAGATGGTGAGACGGACAGTGAAATGGTAAGAGAGATTAGGGAAGCTAACCAAATTGGTGGTGCAGTAATAATGGGAGATTTCAATTACCCCAATATTGACTGGGTAAGTGAAACATCAGGACATGCTAGAGAGAGAAAGTTCCTGGATGGAATAAATGACAATTTTATGGAGTAATTGGTTCAGGAACTGATGAGAGAGGGAGCAATTTTTGATCTAATTCTCAGAGGAGCACAGGATTTGGTGAGAGAGGTAACAGTGGTGGGGCCCTTTGGCAATAGTGATCATAATATGATCAAATTTGAATTAATGACTGGAAGGGGAACAGTAAGTAAATCCATGGCTCTAGCACTAAACTTTCAAATAGAAAACTCTGAGAAAATGAGAAAAATAGTTTAAAAAAAACAAAACTGAAATTGCAGCTACAAAGGTAAAAAGTATACAATAGGCATGGACATTGTTAAAAAATTACATCCTAGAAGCACAATCCATATATATTCCACGCATTAAGAAAGGTGTAAGGAAGGTCAAATGATTGCCAGCATGGCTAAAAAGTGAGGTGAAAGAGGTTATTTTAGCCAAAAGATCTTCATTCAAAAATTGGAAGAAGGATCCATCAGAAGAAAATAGAATAAAGCATAAGCATTGGCAAGTTAAATGAATGACAAACCAGTCATTGAACACAGAACAAGCACAGACTCTTTCCATTGCAGTCAACAGGGAGCAGTATATAAAGTACAGAAATGAAACGACTCCATGGTACTCACGCAAAGTAGAGAGGCGCAAGCAGCGGTCATGCACTGTGAGAAAACTGTATTAAATGGAGCATACAAAGAAATTCCAGAACACAAACTCCACCACACCAGCATGCCCGACAAATAGCACATGAAAACATACTTGGAACCATACAAGGAGTCATGCTGGACAGAGACAGACAATAAAGGGAAATTCGCACAAGATGTTGTCCTACACCAACTACAGCTGATCCTCTGGGCCCTTCAGGAACCCTGGGACCCCAGGAGTCAACAAATTGACCCTCCTGGAAACATGGAGGAGGTGTGCCCTGCTTTAACCTCCTGACCAATAGCAAGTTGTTCACAGGGTCCGGGTTAGTCTGCAAAACAGAGGCTTTTATATCACAGAGGCTACAAAAAGTGGCGACGGGGTGAAATTGTGCAGCTGGCCGCATCACAGCATTGTGTTTTTGCCAGGCCACACATTTTTGCAGCCATAGCTCCATGGAAAAGGTGTGTACTTATTCCCGCCATGCTTCCTGTGATGATGTGTAAAACATTATCGCCTGCAGCGCTGCTGGGACATAATTCTACCCACACTCCTTCCTTTCCCCTAATTTGCATAGTACCGCCGTGATGCAGCCGGTATCACATGCGGTAGGCCCTAATGCACATGATAAGGCCATATCGCGGTTTGATGAATGACCCTGTTAGTTAGCAGCCAGAAGAAATAAATCCTATCAACATGTTGTTTGAATTACCTGAAAGCTTCTCTCACCCTGGTAACACCAATAATCTTGAATCTAACTAATTTCGGATGCTTCTGTTTTGTCCTTGGCAACCTATGATTTCAGCACTATGATGTGTTCACAGTATGGATACATGTGACAAACCTTTTCAGTTGAAAAGAAAAAAGTAGAACTAGGGGGTCACATAATGAAACTCCGGAGAGGATGACTCAGAACCAACATCAGGAAATATTTCAGCACGAAGAGGGTGGTGGATGCCTTGAATGCCCTTCTGGAGGAGGTGGTCAAAAATGGTGAAAGATTTCAAAGGGGCATGGGATAAACACTGTGGATCCCTAAAGGCTAGAGGATGAACTTGCTGGTGTGGCGGTTACTACCCTTAACCAATAAGCCTTCATACTGTTGATGCAACTCCATTATTGCTCTCTTTTTGCTTTTATGACGGGGGAAAGAGGAAAAGGGGAATTAGATTCAGACAGCAACCAACAAGGACATTGGATTTTAAGGTCTGGGAAAACAAATAAGCATGGGGGTAATTTGCTGGTGTGGCAGTTACTATCCTTAACCAAAAAGCCTGATACTTTGCAACTCTAACATTGTTCTCTGCTTCAACGGCAAGAGGTAACAGGGAATTGGACTCAGACAGCAACCAACAAGGGCCCTGACTTTGACGGTTTGGGAAACTAAGTAAGGGGTTGACTTGTACGGCGCAGCAGATGCTACCATAAGCTTGTTGGGCAGACTGGATGGACCATTTGGTCCTTTTCTGCCATCATTTTCTATGTTTCTATGTAACCACAATGACTGTTCGGAAATTAGAGAATATATAAAGGATTGTCAATCTAGAATTTTTTTGTTTTGAAAATCAATCTCAAAACTTTATATTAACAAGGAAACTCTTTAAAAAAAAAAAAAAGTGTAAAGGTATTTTTAATGCAACAGTTTTTAAAGTAAAAAGAAGTGTATCATGCCTTTGGCTGTACATTAAATGGCATTGCTCTAACTTGAGCTGCACTCCATAGATGACTATCATTTACCCTCTTTTCAAACAATTTTTGCTGAAACAATTTGTGCAAATGTGCCTCTGATTTCAACTGGAGATTGATCTGCATCCAAAACTTTTTTTAATTTATAATATTCAAACCTCATACTCACAAATAGCAGTCAAATCATTTCTTTAGTATTCCCTAATATTGTTCAGTCTCAAATTGCAATATTTAGCAGTGTTCTCAATATCAAACCACAGTCCAACATTGGCTGCTGCTGTTTCGACGGAAACCTGTCTCAGGGAACCCCAGGTTTTAACCAAATGATTGCTTCTCTACAGTAGACTGCTTTCTCAATCAACCAACAGTCAGATCTTCTGCAATTTCAAATTTCTTTTAAAATGGAGTCAAAACAGTGACTCCTATTTGAACCCCTATTACAGTAAGGTCACGTCCTGTCTGTCTCCCAGGGAACTCTATGTACTTCTCTAAGCAACATCAAAATGTCATATCCATGATCGCCTATACAGAGGCGAGAAACAAGATTTTAACAAATTCTTACAATAATCACAGAAATACTGACAAACCTGTATCTACGTTCAAACTAATCAGTTCCACAAATTATAAACAAAAGATCCAGCGTTGTCTTAGTTGTAGCAATTACTTCGCTGAATTATCTTCCTGTCCAATATTATTATATTTGGGTGTAAGGAACCTCTGGATTCCTTCCCAGAAAGAATGTAGTATCTAGCTGGGAAGGTTCCGAGAAATTTAGTGAAGAAAGGTTTGGGTTTGATTCCCCCATGTGGGAGCTGCAGATGGTATGCTCTATCAGTATATAAACCCCTGCCACCATCTTAGGGTGTGGATTCTTAGTTGGATTTCAATTAGACTTCAGTGAATTTGCTTTATGCATTTATGTTGGATTTTCCTGATTTGCCCTCCTTGAGTCAATCATTTGACCTAGTTTGGCTTATTTACTCTTTTGAGCCACTTTTGCAAATCTTCTCTGTGAGCCTTGGTACTCCTTCACAGACGATTTGAGGAGTCCCTGTGTAAGGTTAAATCAGGAATAGGGAAGATTCTGCTGCTCTTTCTCTCACCTCCAGTGGATAGATCAGTCAGTGAGGAGTTTCAACTCTGAGTTTTTACTTCAATAACTATCCTTTCATTTTGGGAGACAAGGACGTTTTTCCATCCTTCCTGACTTATTTTTTACCCTTTCTGAGTCTATTTTTGTTTCTTTTGAAATTGGGTACCTTGGTAGCAGGGAATCAGTCTCCAATCCATTGAGAGGGTGTCTTTCAACTAGGAAAAGCCTGAGGAGCACAGTTGCTGGGAGAGGAATGAATTCCTGTCCATTACCAGAGGAAAGGAGTTGAAGGTATTGTTCAAAAATTCTTTTTTTCTGCCGACTCAAGTGTGCTGCACTTGAGAAGAGAGTGCCCACTGGTGCTTTCAAGCAGGAGATCTAAGACATTTAAGAAGACTATAGGAAAGGCATGAGAATTAAGACTTGCTGTGTTTTGATTAGTACTTTGATACTGAAATCTGACCATTCTGCATTGGGAAGATTGAGATAAATTTGGGAGTTGGAAGAAGGATTATGCTTTCTTCAGTCAGAGTAATTGGAAGGAGAAGATCATCAATTGTTAAGAAATTGGCTTCTATAAATTCAAAGACTTAACTAGAAGAGTGAGGTCACAAATTTATTAGTTTATTTTTCATTATTGTTCATCAGCATTATTTAAATTTAAGTGCTGTAAGGAATCTTCAGTCAATTTATCAATTTATCAGTAAAGAAGTTGGAAACCACATTGTTTCACAGTGTGAGTTTTGCTGCTCTAGACTGTGGAAATTATTAATGTGGTTTACAGAGACTGGGAAAAGGGTTAATGCAAAAATGCCTTAAAGTTATGCTTACTCCCACAGGGAAGCCTTAGACCTCAGAAGTGAAAAACTAGCCATAGAAAATTGATTGTAAATAGGGTCTATTTTATTTTTATGTGCCTATGGGGACAGATCAGGATTCTTCCCTACCCAGGCATTACATGTGCAATCTCAAGAAAGCGTAATTCTGAAAAAGGTGCATGTTTTAAACAAGATTCTACTATAGGCACAGCTATAATTTTATTTTTAAGACAATTCTTATGTTCTATCAAACATATGCTCTCTGGCATGGGAGATCAAAATATATACCACATTAGTTGATCGGTAGTCTGTTATTGTTTTTAGTTTAATCTTAAAATGCAAAAAAAGGAACTATAACAGAAATCACATCTAAAAATAAAAGGGTACAAAGAACAAGGGCCGCAGGGAATGTCACCCATCAGAATCCATGTTGACACTTGAAGAAAAATCTGATCTTGTAACTATATCTTTTATATTTCTCCCCCCATGGAAGTCACTTTGTAGTTTGATATTAATTGAGAACACTGATAAATATTGCAATGCCAGATTGAATAAGATTGGGGATTATTGAAGAAATAATTTGACTGCTGCTTCCGAATATGAGATTTGAATATTACATATTTTTAAAAAATTCTTAGAAGCAGGTTAATCTCCACTTAAAATTAGAAATACATTTGCACAAATTCGGCCCAATTTTAAATGGGCCACATGCGTAAATTACGGAAGTTATACGTGTGGCCATGCCTTGTGCACGCTGCGCCCATTTTACAACAGGTCCGGCCACGCACATCACCTCCTTTACACGCAGAAGTGCCAGGCCCAAAGAAAGGGGTGGGCCGGAACAGCACCATTCAACTCTGTCCCGGGGATGCGGGCGCTGGCAGACGGCCGGCGCGTGAAGATTACTTCTGCTCCAGAGGGAGCAGTAAGTATGCAAAACAAATTGGGGTATAGTTAGAGTAGGTTTAGGGGCGGGAAGGAAGGTTAGGGAAGCTCCCTCCCAATCTGCTCCTTAATTGGAGCAGACTGGGAGGGAACTGGAGACCAGCCGATCACGTCACCACACATAGGTTTTAAAATTCTCTCTCCTGCGTGCGCGAGTTGTGGGCCAGTCACATATGCGCCGGCGCACGCATGTTATAAAATCTGTGCGTCCATATGCGCGCCAGGAACTGTGCACACATGGATGCGTGCTCGCGGGTCTTAAAATCAACTCCATTGTTTGAAAGAAATTTCTTGAAAAAAGGGTAAATGATAGACTTCTATGGAGTGCACCTCAAGTTAGAGCAAATGTAATTTACTGTGCTGCTAGTCAAAGGCATCTGATACCCTCATTTCTATTTTAAAATTGCTGAATTAAACAATCCTTCAAAAAAAATTTGTAGTTACTTTTCTTGATAACCTAAAAAAAAGTTTTGGGATTGGTTTTGAGAGCGGGTGTGTTTGTGTGTGATATGTATATTTATATATATATATATATATATGTGTGTATGTGTAGTACTGGTTTTCAAATTCTAAATTGACAATCCTTCATATAATGCTTTGAGTTTAAGGACTGAGTGGCTTGGTTTTTTATGTTTCAAAATCTTTATTCAACAAGAAGTGTAATTGTAAAATGAAAGACATTTGACGTTTTTACCTTATGTGTACAATCATAAGAATAAAGTCCAAAGTACTTAAACCATGAAATGTAATTTTTTTATTTCTTCAACCCAATATCTCCTTGTTTACATCTCCTCTCCCCTACTGATTTGATCCCAAAATCTCATATATTATCCTGGATGCCTTTACTCTTACCCATTCCAGATCCTAGAATCAAGTTAAGTAGGGTTGGTTTCATTCTTCTCCTGCTTCCCAACTCTCCCCTACCAACAGAGCCCCTTCCTCAACTAAATCCCAACTATTCATACCTACCCTCTCTCCATTACCAATCTGAGAGCTTGAAAGCCACTTCCAATTCTGAATCTTACTGGTAAAATTCCCATCATCATCTTATAAATTGTTCAAGTTCAAACTTCTAGAACATGACAAGACACTTTTATATAATTGTCCTATACTGCCAAAAAGTGTCTTTTGTATGAGAAAGTAATGTTAGATGACATAGATTTCATAAATATCTTATCATGTAATGAGTTTCTCCATTGCCAAAAAGAAGCCAAAGTATCTCACCTAAACGTCAATAAGATTGACTTTTTACCCAAAACGAAGGCCTTCCTAGCAAAAATGAATTCCCCTTTCTTTTTGAAGTAGCTAGGGAGATCTGGTCGAACAACACTAGTTCTGAAACACAAGGTATAGGATACCCCAGTATGTTGCAACATATTTCAAAACTTTTTCCCAGAATTTCAATATTAAGAACATGACCAAAAAGCATGTGTTATGGAGCCTTTCTCCAGTTGATACTTCAGACATGCCTCTGTGTGACACCTTAGCGATAAAGGCAGTTGCTTGAGAAATGTATGCCCTTTGCAAAAATTTAAATTGTAACTCTTGCAAATACATATTTGAAGATATACCCTTTACATTTTTAAAGCAAGTTTTCAGCGCACTCTGTGAAAGGGCAAAGTTGCTTTTCTGAGTCCATCTCTCCAAAATAAGAGCCATCGAGGTGCCATGGTCCAGCTTTTGTAATTCTTTGTGAATTTTGGACAGAGAGATTTTCTCCCATTCCACATGGAAAAAATGTTCAGTAATCAAGGTTCTATGTAAGAGAAGTCCTCTCTCTTCAGTGAGAAGACATAGTGGCTTAATTGGATGTAAGAGAAAAGATCAGCATCCCTTAAGCCAAATTGAGTTCTTAATTTTAAGTTGACATTTTATATCAGCGGCTGAAAAAGTATACACTAGGATGATTTGAAGGCATTTAATTTAATTTTTACTTTTCTTTTTAACCATTCTTTGATTATAGTGTTTCTGTTTCTTTATGATTAATTTTATATTAATTTTAGAGTTAACTTTTTGTGTAATTATTTTAAAGTTATTTATGAATTGAAATGTTTTCAGTTTTATTTTCTATTTTGTTGTTTCAACTATATTTTAATTAATTAATGTATTTATTTATTTAAAATCTTTTCTATACCGTCATTCAGTATATTACCGTCACAACGGTTTACATAGAGGCACATATAGTAAATTGTACATGTTTCTGTTCCTAATATTAGGGTGGTGCCTTATAAGTTCGGTAACATAGTTTCATAATAAAGTCTATATGTTCAGTGTTGTTTAATCTGTCCTGTGATTACAATAAAATACTTATTTATACATTTCAATTAAGGGTGTAGTAAACAAACCATGACGTACATACATATACTGTGCTAGTGCTGTATAAAGATTTTGTGTGTACAGCTTTCAGCGTTTCTCTCTTTCTCGCTCTCCTTGTAAAAAAGCTTCTTTAAAGAGCCATGTTTTTAAGCTCTTTTTGAAAGTCTTGAAGTCTCTCTGTAATCTTACCTCTGTGGGCATGGTGTTCCATAGTATCGGCCCGGCCAATGATAGTGCTCTTTCTCTGACTTGTGTTAGTTTTGCAGTTTTTACTGAGGGGATAGTTAGGAGGGCTTTGTTGGCAGATCTGAGGTTCCTGTGTGGGACATGGACTCGGAGAGCTGTGTTTAATCATTCCGCTTTCTCATCGTGGATTAGCTTATGTATAGTGCAAAGGGTTTTATATTTTATCCTGTGTTCAATTGGCAGCCAGTGTAGTTCAGCCAGTGTTGCAGTGATGTGATCTCTTTTTCTTTTTCCTGTTAAAATTCGTGCGGCTGAGTTTTGTAGAATTTGGAGTGGTCTTATTGTCGTGTATGGTAATCCTAATAGTAGGGCATTTCAGTAGTCAGTGCTGGCAAATATTAGCGCTTGTAGGACAGTTCGGAAGTTAGTTTGATTTAGTAACTGTTTAAGTTTTCTGAGGACCATTAGTTTGGCATATCCTTCTTTGACTTTTAATGATATGTGTTGTTTGAGGTTGAGTTCAGTGTCTATTATTACCCCGAGGTTCCGTACTTTCTCGGCTATTTCAATTTTCTGATTGTTCTTTAGTAGTATCGGAGATTGGATGACTGTTATGTTTTTTCATTCAAGATGGAGGAATTTGGTTTTTTCTATGTTAATGACTAGTTCCATTTGATTTACTCATGTAAACAGTTATGATTGACTGTTAGAATAACTGTATATAAAAGTTTCTAAATAGATAAAAAATAAAATCAAGACGAAAAGGATATCAAGCTCCCAGCATCTGCTAAGACATGCTATAATAATGTAATACCCTGTGTCTTCCAATAGCAAAAGTTATTCGATTGAGAACCAGGGGAGAAGTCCAGGTTTCCTTGAAAAAGTAATAGTGACAAGCATGTACTCAAAACTTTAGTCATGTTCATTAATTTCTGCCATGCTCATCTGACAGGAGATATCAGCACAGTATTTGAGTATCCTTTGGGCAGCTTGCTAGTGAATTCATGTAGCACATAGCATAAATCAAGAGGCTTTATTAGTGCTTTTTCCCCTTCTAAATAGACATAATTAGATCCACCATATAACCAGTCCCCCACTATCCATAATAGACTCGCTAAATTATACTTTCCCTTATCAGGGAAGCCAAGGTCTCCTTGAACCCAATCCTTTTTCAGCCTTTTAAATGCTATACAAAGTTTTCTTCCATTCTAAAGGAAACCAAATGGTCTAGGTGCTTTATATCTTTCTACTTTATTCTAATGGGTGGAGTTTGGGATTTATTTAATGTTTGGGTATTTGCAGTACTTGTGACTTGGATTGGCCACTGTTGGAGACTTGATGGACTCTTGGTCTGACCCAGTATGGCATGTTCTTATCTTATGTGTAATGTACAACCATTTCAGAAATAATGCTGTTGTGAATAAGTTTATATGGTCAACTAAGGATAAAAGTAATTTCCATTAGGTAACTAATTTCTCGTTTGAAATCAAAAGCAGTGGAGCAATATTTGAAATATATAACTGCTCCAAATCAATAGTGAATTCTAGCCCCAAATATTTGATTGCTCCGGGTGCCCTTTTTAAGGGAAACTCCCCCTCCCTATGATGCAGATTTGAGTCAGGGTGAGCCAGCATCTCAGACTTATCCATGTTGAGTTGAAATCCCAAGAATTCCCAAAAGATTCAAAAAGTATCCAAGTTTAAGCAGCAGTTTTTCTGGGCTCGTTAAAACTAACAAATCATCTGCAAACTCATTGTAGATCTGTGGGCCCAATGTACATTCCCTTAATTTCTTTCTTCAGTTTGATCGAGATTAATAAAAGTTATAAAGCTGAGAAATAATAACGGTGACAAAGAGCATCCCAGTCTCATGCCCCTGCCTATGGCAAAAGTTGCTGAGCTGACACCATTAACTGTTGTGGTCGCCAGGGGGTTGTTATATAGGAATTGTATCACTTTCTTAAAAAGGCCCTCCATCTTCATATGATCTAATAAACGAGATAGATATGTCCATTTCACTCTGTCAAATGCTTTTTTGGTATCAAAATTGACCACCATAAAGGGAGTATCACTTCTTTTACATAACATTATAGCTGTTATAAGCATTCAAACATTGCCCATAGCATATCTGTCCCTTATAAAATCCCTTGTCCCTTGGAAATAAACTTGGGCAGAATTAACGCTATTTGCCATTATTTTGGCAAGTGATTTTTGGTCAAAATTTAATGGTGAAATTGGGCGATATGCAGATTCCTGCATTGGGTCCTTTCCCAGCTTGGAAATAACTGTGATCAGTGCCATATTGGAACCACAGGGAAATTCTCCTGTTTCTATTAAGGTGGCATACATTTTACAAAGCATTAAAGCTGTCCAGCCCAAGCTCCCTCAACAGTTTAGCTTTGTGAATGCCCACCATTATTTCCTCTGTGCTTATTGTTCTATTTAGGAAATTTAACTGCTGTTCCTCAAAGGCCCTCACTTGAAAACTGCAAGAACTTCTAGCATTTAAACTTATCCAAACCTTCTGAGATATATAATTTTGCATAGATTCCTCAAATGTATTTTTATGTCGGCATTAGAATTTACCATTTTTCTCTTTTTTGTTTTTAAAGGAGGAATAAAGCAAGAGTCTGATGATGATTTTATTAAATGTGCCAGCAGTTTGCCCGCTTTATTGCTATATTTTGAATTTATAGTATAAAATACCTTTCTTAGAGCTAGATTCATCAAACTATCACATGCAATAGGAAGAGGGGCGTGTTTTATGGTAATAGCGCACATTGCAATAAATAGGCTATCTTAGCCCTTCGCATAGGTATTACCACAGAGTGTGATAATACCACAATTGTTGCAGTTCCTACCTACAACCAGTGGGAGGGGGAGAGAGAGAGCACCTAGCTTATAAGGTCCTTCTAGTAGTTAGGTATTTATATCTCTATAGGAGGCCCACCTAGTAACTCGAGGCAAGGTTTAGGTAGTAGTGTAGAGGTTAGGGGACCACTTTGACATGCAGAGTGAGACATATGAACAGAACAGTACACTTTTGTGAAGATTTGATGACCTTCGGAGTGAGGAAACTCACACAAAGATGAGATTTGTACAGAGTTCTCTCAACCTAGCTTGATGGACTCTCAATCTGGGTAACAGCCCACTTTGACAGATATCCCGCCCCAAACTCCTCCCCCTGTCCCAAATTAGCATCGCACCATGCGTTATGAACATAAGAACATAAGAAAATGCCATACTGGGTCAGACCAAGGGTCCATCAAGCCCAGCATCCTGTTTCCAACAGTGGCCAATCCAGGCCATAAGAACCTGGCAAGTACCCAAAAACTAAGTCTATTCCATGTAACCATTGCTAATGGCAGTGGCTATTCTCTAAGTGAACTTAATAGCGGGTAATGGACTTCTCCTCCAAGAACTTATCCAATCCTTTTTTAAACACAGCTATACTAACTGCACGAACCACATTCTCTGGCAACAAATTCCAGAGTTTAATTGTGCGTTGAGTAAAAAAGAACTTTCTCCGATTAGTTCTAAATGTGCCCCATGCTAACTTCATGGAGTGTCCCCTAGTCTTTCTACTATCCGAAAGAGTAAATAACCGATTCACATCTACCCGTTCTAGACCTCTCATGATTTTAAACACCTCTATCATATCCCCCCTCAGTCGTCTCTTCTCCAAGCTGAAAAGTCCTAACCTCTTTAGTCTTTCCTCATAGGGGAGTTGTTCCATTCCCCTTATCATTTTGGTAGCCCTTCTCTGTACCTTCTCCATCGCAATTATATCTTTTTTGAGATGCGGCGACCAGAATTGTACACAGTATTCAAGGTGCGGTCTCACCATGGAGCGATACAGAGGCATTATGACATTTTCCGTTTTATTCATCATTCCTTTTCTAATAATTCCCAACATTCTGTTTGCTTTTTTGACTGCCGCAGCACACTGAACCGACGATTTCAATGTGTTATCCACTATGACACCTAGATCTCTTTCTTGGGTTGTAGCACCTAATATGGAACCCAACATCGTGTAATTATAGCATGGCTTATTTTTCCCTATATGCATCACCTTGCACTTATCCACATTAAATTTCATCTGCCATTTGGATGCCCAATTTTCCAGTCTCACAAGGTCTTCCTGCAATTTATCACAATCTGCTTGTGATTTAACTACTCTGAACAATTTTGTGTCATCTGCAAATTTTATTATCTCACTCGTATTTCTTTCCAGATCATTTATAAATATATTGAACAGTAAGGGTCCCAATACAGATCCCTGAGGCACTCCACTGTCCACTCCCTTCCACTGAGAAAATTGCCCATTTAATCCTACTCTCTGTTTCCTGTCTTTTAGCCAGTTTGCAATCCACGAAAGGACATCGCCACCTATCCCATGACTTTTTACTTTTCCTAGAAGCCTCTCATGAGGAACTTTGTCAAACGCCTTCTGAAAATCCAAGTATACTATATCTACCGGTTCACCTTTATCCACATGTTTATTAACTCCTTCAAAAAAGTGAAGCAGATTTGTGAGGCAAGACTTGCCCTGGGTAAAGCCATGCTGACTTTGTTCCATTAAACCATGTCTTTCTATATGTTCTGTGATTTTGATGTTTAGAACACTTTCCACTATTTTTCCTGGCACTGAAGTCAGGCTAACCGGTCTGTAGTTTCCCGGATCGCCCCTGGAGCCCTTTTTAAATATTGGGGTTACATTTGCTATCCTCCAGTCTTCAGGTACAATGGATGATTTTAATGATAAGTTACAAATTTTTACTAATAGGTCTGAAATTTCATTTTTTAGTTCCTTCAGAACTCTGGGGTGTATACCATCCGGTCCAGGTGATTTACTACTCTTCAGTTTGTGCTTTTCGCATGCGTTAAGGCATTTTTCGCATGCGAAAAGGCCATAACGCGAGTTGGAAAAAAACCCCCTTGGTTCTTTGGGGTAGAAGTGATTTCAATGCTCCTTGTACTAACAAATAAGCCTCTCTATTTGCCACCATTTTTGCATTAGCCAGTGATTTTTTTTGTTTGTGTAATTGGTGTAATTGGTCTTCCAATGCCAACACTTGCTTATCCATATCCTTTCTGTGTTTTATGATGAAGGATATTTTATCTCCTCATATAAAGGCCTTGGCCATATGCCAAAACAAAATCAGATTGTCCAGGTGTGCAGCATTATTTTTAGCATAATCTGCTCATTTTACTTTTAAATATTCTTGAAAATGAGGTTCTGTGGCCAGATAATATGGGCATCTCCAAGATATGCCAGAAAGTCCTTTCCCTATCACACCTAAATGTCACTCATGTCGGGGCATGATCAGAGATCTTTATCTCTCCAATCCCTGATTCTTCAGTCCTTGAGAATTCACTCATGGAGGTCAATATATAATCTGTTCTAGAGAATGTCGCATGTGCTTTTGACAGGTGGGTATAATCTTTCTCCTCCAGGTGTAATGCTCTCCAGAAATCTAACAGATGTAATTCGGAGTCCAAAAATTAAATACCTCTCCCCCTATGTATTTTATCCCCTTTGGAAGGATGGAATTTGTCTAGATCCGGGTCTCGAACTAAATTGTAATACCTGATCAAGCACTATTCTGTTAGGGATCAGATGTTTAACTACTTCTTTGAAAAAGGAATGTTTGTAATTGTTCGGGGCATATACATTACAAAATACCACTGACTTCCTATGTAGCTCTGTCAACAATATCACATAAAGCTCTTTAGGATCATTAATCTCTTGTTTTATCACCAAGGGTAGATTTTTCTGGATAAGGATTTCCACCCCAGCCATTTTGTTAGTAGCTGAAGCAAATCTAGCCTCTCCTACCCACCATCTTTTGAGTTTCTTACGTTCGCTATCATTTAAATGTATTTCTTGTAAAAACACAATGTCTGCAGACATTTTTTTCAAGGCAGAAAGAATCTTCATTCTCTTAATAGGTGTATTAATTCTACACACACTCCATGATATTATTTTCACAGTTGTTTTACTCATTAATATTCCTGTGAGTGATAAGTAGCTGCTTATTATCCCTTAACCAGCAAGAGGCTTCCCAGCTGAGACTCCAACTCTCCTGTGGGTCTGTTTTTCTGTAATTATCATCCCAGAATAAACTAGTCATAGTCTCCTTTCTAAACTTATTCCCTCCCTCCCATAATTCCCCCATCCCCTTTCCCTCCCCCTCCCAGCTCCACCATCAGCCATCAATTTAGATTAGATCACGTCTCAGCACATATACCCCCTTCCTTCCTAAACTTTATCCAATCCTACCAGGCTCAGTAACCAATATAGAACTTTAATCTAGCATCTTTAAGCAAATGTCTAAAGTATTTATACAAGTACATGTTTTAATAATCAAACCACTTTAACATCAGTGAAGGGAACTGTCGGGTGTCACTGAATAACGTGAGACCAGAAGAAATCACTGTTCTGTTCTCTAGGCAGATCAGGCTACAAAACAAAAAATAAAAGTAAAGTGAAACTTTTGTATTGACTGGACTGCACCATACATTAATTGGCCTCTGTTTTTCAACCAGAGGTACAAGCTCAAGTTCCTCAAAGAAGAAGCAACAGTCATAAAAAAAGACTCTGCAACATCCAGCTTTTTCTGTGGTTCCATGCTGGAAACTGCCATACCCGATTGGATAATCAACCACCTGCAACTGATATCAACTTAATGCACTGGTTCCAAGGCCATGTCATTTTTCACCTCTAGCTCTTCCACCAGCTTTTAGCCACCCCGACCAACCAGATCCATTTCACTCCCTCAGGTAGAGTAAATTTGAGCTTAGCCAGATACAGTAATGCAAACTGCACACCAAGTGCATGCAATTGAAAACACGCCAAGGTAAATTCCCTCCTCACACCAATAGATGGGTGGAAAAGTCCTGAAATATCAGGATGCTATTATTGTTACTGCATAGCTTTTTCCCAGATCTCACTGCCTGAAGTATCTCCGCTTTATGTGAAAAGTCCAAGATTCTAGCAATCACTACTCTTAGCTTGTCCGTCCTATCCTTCCAGGCTCCAAAACGATGTGAATGCTTAATGCGTAATGGGCCACATGCAGATGTTAGGCCTAGTTCCTGCACCAGCCATGATTCCAGAGATTGAGGCAGATCTTTGTCTCCAACTGACTCTGATATTCCAAGAAATCACAAGTTATTGTGGCAAGATCTGTTTTGTAGATCTTCAAGCAGCTCCTCCTGTTTTTCCACTACTACTTTCAGTTCAGTTAGCTCATCTCGTGAGCTATGGATAGAGTCTTGATTATCTGACACCCGTTGTTCTAGCTCAGTGAACATCATTTCATATGCTGTTATCTTTTTGGTAACTTCCTCTGTCTTGTCCACAGCTTTTTTTAAACTCCGGCTTAAAGGCATCTACAACAGCAGCTTTTAGTTCTTCTATCACCATGGCAGCATGTTCCGGAGTCTGACTGTCCGCCATGTTCCCGTCCCCTGGTTTTGCCTTTTTTTTTTTTTTGTCTTTTTTGGCCAGTCTAGCCGACATGCTGTTCAGATGTGCGCCCAATGCAACTACTCTCGCTTTTTTGCTGGTTTTGGAGTAATATTAATCCCGGATGGAAGTGAGTAGAATGGGTGGGGGTTCAGAGTAAAGTGAGTCATATCTTGCTGCACTCACTGTACCACATGATCTCTCTGGTTTTTTAATATATAAAAAAATTAGTAAAGGCATCTTTTTTTTTTTTTTTTTTAATGAATTAAAAATAAAAATGTCAAACTCTCTCACATGATAAAATGAATTATAAATATCCTAGTATTATTGTAGAATCTAAAGATGCCACAAATGCCACTGCTAAAAACATTAGAGATTAAGCTATATTCAAAATAAACGTTTTCCTTGCCATGCTTATGGAAAAAGTAAGATCTCATTGAGAGATACATTACCATTTTCTGTCCTCCCAGTTCATCTTTTGTTTGTTGATGTTTATTTCTTTAGATTTGCGATTGCAGTTGTTGGATGTGGAAAATAACCCATACCTAATCAAGGCATTGTATGGACTGCTGATGCTTCTACCCCAGAGCAGTGCCTTCCAGCTGCTGTCCCACCGGCTGCAATGTGTGCCCAACCCTGAGCTCATGCGCAGGCCGTAAGTACTGATATGAAACATTTGGGTAGGTTCCGTCCCATATGGGAAACTTATAAATAAACTGAACAACCTAGGGTAGGCCACAAGATGCGGACTGAACTAGAAGCTGGTTGAGTGACAGACAGTAGAGGGTAGTGGTAAATGCAAATTATTCTGAGGAGAAAAAAGTGATTAATGAAGTGCCTCAGGGATCATTCTTGGGGCTGGTTATTGAACAGGACCAAGGGATTAGGAGCAAAAAATGGACTTTTTGTAGATAATGCTAAAATTTGCAACATAGTGGGCACACCTGGAGGAGTAGAAGGAATGAGAAGTGATTTAAAGGATGCTTGAAGAGAAGCTAACTGTTTGGCAGCTAAGTTTCAATACAAAAAAAAAAAAAAAGCACAGTTATGCAGATTAGGTGCAAAAATCTAAAGGGGTGATGCATGATAAAGAGTGAGATGCTGATGTCCACAAATCAGGAAAGAGACCTTAGGATGATTATATCTGATGGTTTCAAGGTAGGAAAACAATGGGGGGCGGGGGGGTGCTGTTGAGGGTTGATGAAAGCAGACGCCTGTTGGTGAGGCTTCGTTAGCCTGAGAACTAATTCCTCAGTATTACCCCCGAAAACCCAGTAAATAAGCCTTTAGAGCTCAGGTGACGGTGTCGGAGACCATTAGGCATTGAAAGGGTTAGAAAAATATCCCAAGTGTTTCCACAGGCACGGTAAATAAAGGGAGGTAATGGCCACCAGACAAGTGCGCAGTAATTTAGACCAGCCTACAACAAATTTCTATCGAGAAGCAGGAGATACTGCGGCCATGTGTGAAAGCAGCAAAGAAGGGGTACATGGTGGTGAGAGCATGGTATGAATAGCGAACATAACATGATGGAAAAAAATTGAATTGAAATCTGGGAGTTGCAGGCAGAAATGACTCAGGATATGGCATCAATGAAAGTATTGAAGGCAGAGCTCAAGGCACAAATCAAGTCGGTGGGCCTCAGGGTGGAGAAACTTTAAAACCGGGTATCTGCGGTTGAGGACTGGGAATCCAGGGCTGCTAACTCACAGCTCTTAAGAAACAGGTTGAGTTTCTAGAAGAAAAGGTGGTGGACTTAGAAGATAAGTCTCGCTAATGCAGTGTTCACGTGGTGGGAATTCCTGAATGTAAAGAGGGCTGCGAGGTGTGGAAGTAACTAGAAAAATTCTTAAATGAGCTACTTGCCCCAGGAGAGAGCAGTCTGCCGCTGTCTGTGGACGTGCATTTACAATCAAATTTCATGGTTACCCATGGGTAACCATGTGAAAGGAATGGGTGTTATGTAAGGCACTGTAACTCAGTTCGCTCACATATCAGGGTAATCGAGTGGCAATCTTCCCTAATTACAGAGGGGCAACATAAAAGAAAAGAGCGGAGTTTGCATACATGAACAAAGCCTTACACAATCGGCAGATGCAGTTCTGGCTCATATATCCGGCAAAGTTGCTGATTTGGTTGGAGGGTGCATGGAGTGCTGCAACAGCCTTCCTAGAAAGAGAGAGCAGAAATGGTGCGGCCTCACTTCCAGCAGAAAATGGTGGCAGCAGGGAAGCAAGGAAAAAGTGAGCACCGAGAGCAGATGTTGAAAGATCAGCCAGGAACATCCCACTCCAATGCTAGTAGCAGAGGAAGTCCCCATAGAAGGCTCCCAGCCCTTAGTAGTGCGCAAAAGTGCCCTAATTTGTTGGCGAGCATGGGCTCACTGAGGGAGAAGCTAAGCAAAACCTGTTGGGTGGACAAGGGAGCAACAATGAGTGCTGCAGGGAAGGCCAGTAAGAGTGATCAGTCAGAAGAAAGAAATGAGTGGAGTGGTGAGAAGTGAGATGTGGGCTCCAGGGGGAAATGACTGCTTCTACAATCGATTGGAAATTACAAAAGACACTGACTGAAAGGGCTTTTGAAGAGTACAGAGCCCTAAGGCACATGTTCTCAAAAGGTTTTTAGAGCTCTTAAGCACATTAGGAAGGAACTCCAGCAGATACAAATAAAGGATATAGAGAGGTCATTACAATTTGCTCGCCAGAGAATGTATGGACGTGGGAATAAGACCAGAGCGTTGTCGGCAAGAGCCATAAGAAAGAGAAAGTCCAAGTCGTTAATTGGCAGTGTTTGAACATCAGCTGGGGAAATCACGAATCAACTGCAGTCCATAAATGATACATTTAAGGAATTTTATACAACACTATATGGCAATAATGCAGAAAGCCAGTTGGATGGGATAGAAGAATATCTGAGGGGGGTGGAAATGCCGCAACTCACTGAAAGGCAGATAGACAGATTGAAAGACCCCGTCATCCTGGGTGAGATATATAAAGCAATTATGGGATTACCCAAAGGAAAAAGCCCCAGACCAGATAGATTTCATATAAATTTTTTCAAAAAATTTTGGTTTGAACTGGTCCCAGGATTGAAAGAAGCATACAAGTGTTTGCAGAGCAGTCCAGATATGGCTCATTATATGTCTGATGCGATCATTGTGCTATTTCACAAATAGGGTCAAGATGGGTTAGGCCCAGGATCCTATCACCCTATCTTCCTACTCAACTCAGACATTAAGATTCTGGTGAAACTCTTACAGATGAGGTTAGAAGGCATCATGCCAGACCTAGTAAAAGATGATCAAACGGGATTCATAAAAGATGTCTTTCGTCAACAAATACTAGGAAGCTCAATATCATTGCCTTGGCTAAGCAAGGACATCCGACGGGCTTGATTATGGCTTTGGACGGTGAAAAGGCATTCAGTCGCCTCCAATGACCTTTTTTATTTAAGGTATTGGAAAAGGTGGATTTGCTGGTGGAGTTCAGGGCATGGATTAAGGTATAATATGCACATCCTAGGGCCTAAGTGCTGACGAATGGATACTGTTCGGATTTTTTTCCCATAGCTAGGGGCACAAGATAAGGGTGTCCCCTCTCTCCCTTGCTATCCAACCTAGCGATAGAAATACTGGCACAGAAGGTAAGGAGCAATCCAGAAGTGACAGGACTTCAGGTTGAAGGTGTAAAACATAAGGGAGGAGGAATAGCCTAGTGGTTAGAGCAGTGGACTATGAACCAGGAGACCAGGGTTCAAGTCCTGCTGTCACTCCTTGTGACCTTGGGCAAGTCACTTTACCCTCCATTGCCTCAGGTACAAAAACTTAGATTGTAAGCCCTCTGGGGATAGAGAAATACCTACAGTACCTGAATGTAAACCAGTGTGATATCTTGATTGAGATCAAATGTCAGTATATAAAATTAATAAATAAATAAAAATGTAATATCCCTTTATGCGGAGGATGTTTTCTTTTTCTTGACAAACCCAGGAGTATCTGGGCCAAAATTACTGACAATATTGTAGAGTAGGATAAAAATGAATCATGTTACATCAGAAATATTCCCCTTGGGTTCACTGGAGGAAAGGGAGATACCAAGGTGTTTCTGCCTGTAAGAAGGCGTTAGAGGGCGTTCAGTATCTGGGCATATGGGTTCTGCATAAAGTGGTAGATTATATATAGACTTAATTATACACCGGTTATCAACAAAATTAAAAGGGACCTGGAGGGATGAGATAATCACTTTTTCTCTTGGGTGGGCAGGATCAATGTCCTGAATATGAATATACTGCCCAGGTTAATGTATTTGTTCTAGCATATCGCTTGGTATTTACCGGACCGGTTTTTCACAATGCTAAATGGAATCATGAACAAATTTATTTGGCTTCAGAAGCCAGCATGTATAAAACTGCGTACTCTGTGGCGGCCAAAAGAGGCGGGAGGAATGGTTCTCCCAGATCTATAGAGTTATTGGGCATGTGGTCTTACGAGGGCTATGGTTTGGCTTCACAGAGAGCAAACAGTGCCCTGGTACCCTTTAGGAATTAAATGGGGAGGGGGGGGAATTGGACCTGCTGATGTTATTGTTACAGCTGGAGTTGATAATTGGAAGAAGGAAAGCGGGAGGAGCAAGTATGCACATTACACATACTCTGTAAATCTGTAAGGCCATGGGTAAACAGTTGGGATGGCTTGTACAATCACTTTCGGTATTAACACCATTACCCGGTAATCTCAGATTAGCAACATCAGTGATGTACAGAGATGCAGTTGAAAGGCAGAAAGAGGGATTCAAATTTTGGGGGCAATTATGGGAAGAGTATAGTACACGACTAAAATCCTTTCAGGATCTGAGAGGAATATGAGGTAGAGAGGGAATCTGAAGTATTTTATAACAAACTGGTGGAAGAATTGGGAAAATATGGGAGAAAAGGATGGGAACCTGAAGTGCAGGATCCAGTTGAACGAATATTGATAGAAGAAGATATATCCCGTAGAGGCATCTCCCTATTTTACAAAGCTTTACAAAAGTGTCAGATAGAAAGGGACCCACCACTGGGCCTGATTCAATAATGGAATAAGGATCTTCAAATGAAGCTGAGCCCAAAATTTGGGAAGTCATATGGAAAAAGGCACATAAGATCTCAATTTTTAACCACAGAATTGAATTAATGGTTAAGCTTCTCCACCAGGCATATAGGTGTCCACTCCTCTACTCAAGGTTTATGCTGGGCTCCACAGGGCTCTGCTGGGGCGGCTGCGGTCATCCAGGTTCCTACTTTCATGTATGGTGGACCTGTCCATATGTTCAAAATTTCTGGTTGCAGGTTCGGAAAGAGTGCCAGGTAATTCTGGGAGAAGCAATAAACATAAAACCAGAGCTGAGTCTACTGGGGAGGTGGGGTGACGACTTTACTACAGTGCAACGCTGTTCAGCAGATCACCTGATAAAATACAAGGAGATTCACGATAGCATTGCTATGGAAATCGGCTCCTATGCTGAGTGTTTGAAAAAGGCTTGTACATGAGATCGCACTGGTAGAGAAGCTTACCTATGTATTGAAAAGGAACATGTTGTTCAATGAAAAGATTTTGGTCACATTATTTGAGATATTGGGCTAGCCAACATGAATAACAGGATTGGTTGGTATATAGTTCAGGGAAGAGATGAGAGAGTTAAAAGTATCATTCTTTTTTACTGTAGGCTTGCTGCAATGAAAAGAGAGATTCATATGTAAAACAATATTACCTTCTGAGGGGTTTATATTGTTGGATGGGTGGGGTTTCTTTCTTTGTTTGTGAATATATTCTTAAATATATAAATACAATTTTAAAAGTAGGAAAACAATGTGATAAGACTGTGACCAGAGCTGGAGGGCTGCTAGGGTGCATAATTATGGTATAGTAGAACAGAGGAGATTATTATGCCTTTGTACAGGTCAAATATGAGACCTCACCTGGCAGTATTGTATCCCATTCTGTAGACCTTATCATTAGAAGGATATATATAGAATTGAGGTGGTCCAGAGAAGGTCTTCCAGATTGATGAAGGGTCTGCATCAGAAGATATATGATATGAAGCAGAGAAATCTAAATATATATACCCTAGAGGAGAGGTGAAACAGGGGAGATATCATATAAATATTTAATACGTAAAAAGTAGTAATGATGCACAAGATGCAAACGTGTTTCAAGGGAAAGGATGTTATAGAACAAGGGATTTTGATGTGATGCCCTGAAGGGGTCGAATGAGGAGAAATGTCAAAAATAATTTTTCACGAAAAGGGTTATGGAAGTGTAGAACGCCTTCCCAGGGTGGGTGGCAGCAGCTACAACAGTAATAGAATTCAAGAGAATACTGGATAAGCATAGAAGATCCTTCATTGCTAAAAGTCTTGACAGCAGAAAGCATGACCCTAGTGACACATAATTAAGTGTTCATAGTGCCCTAATCACCTAATTCAACCATGGGTATTGGGGCTGCCAGAATGTTTAGCGAAGAGGATAATATAAAATGTTAGTGTTGTGATTCTGCCCTCATGGGCAGCCGCTTACTTCTATCTGCCTGCCCCGCGGCCTGGAGGCCACAGTCCCTGGTCTTCCTTGCGGCTGGAGCCACTCCTCAGTCTGCCCTCTGCAGCTTGAGAGCTGCCGGCCCCGCCCTGCTCTTCAGCGTTAGCAGCAGCATGGCCGCTGTCCATGGTTCTGCTTCCTGCTTTGTTCCTAGGGGCGAGGTCGCATCTTCTTTGATTTAAAGGGCCAGCATAGGAGTGGCCCACTGATGGACCTCACTTCCTGGAAACTCCCTCTTCTGCCTACAAAAACATCTTGGATTCATTCAAGGATGGCCTTCGCAAGAAGTTAGTCTCTTCTTGGACTTCTCATCTTCGCTCCTGCTGGTTTTCCTGTTCTTCGTGGGATCCCTCATCGTTCTTCATGTTCCTGGTCTCTTCTGGATTATCCCTCATCTTCTCTTGATGTTCTGTGGTCTTCCTGATGTTGTATGATGTCCTTGATGTTCCTTCCTGATGCCTTGTCTCCGCTTCTGCTTCCAGATTCCTGGTTCCTCATTGTCACCTTTTCTGGCGTGCCATGTTGTGTCTCGTCACCTCGTGGCATGGGCCTGTCTTCTCATTCGCAGCGTAAGCCTCCGGAGGGTCATCCTCGCCTGAAGCCAAGTCTCATCTTGCTCCCCTATCCTGAATCTTGTCTCGGCCCTCAGATGTTCTTGTGGCTGCTCTGTCCATGCTTAAGACTGTGAATGAATCTGTGCCATTCCAGCGTGGTCCGTGACCAGCCATGGGCAGCTGTGTAGGGCGTGCCTTGGTACAGGCTTCTACAGAATCTTTGCCATGTTCCGGCTTCAACTTCCACGTATTCATCTGGAGTCTGCCTCACACTCAAGTGTGGTCCGTGACCAGTCCCGTGGGTCTGCCCTGTGGTGGGCTGTGTAGGGCGCTCTGCGTCGCAGCCTCAACCCAGTACTAGACTTTGTTCCTGAACCTTGATCCTGAGTCTTCAAGCTTAAGCTTCTCATCTGAGTTTTCACATCCTAAGCTTCTCGTCTGTATCTTCACGTCTCCAAGTTCCTTGTCTTGAGTCTTCATGTTCCAGCGCCTTTGTCTGCCCTCGTCTCCTGTCTGGCCTGCTGCCTTGCCGTTCCCAGCGGCAGATGCGAAAGGGCTTGGAGAAGTCGGAGGACCACTCAGAGACCATCCTTGCGTGGTTGGTCTCACTCTGGCTGTGCAGGTCAGCAAGGGCCTGGCTTCCTGGTCTCAGCCCAGGCTCGGACGTGTCTCATCTGCCTCGGTACCGCCTTGGAGCCCTCTGGAGTTGTGCCGAGGTCCAAAGGCACACAATCTCCTCGGAAATGGGACCGCTCTCCTAGCGCTCCATAACAGATTGCGAAGGCCTCTGAGCTTTCCCATGCTCAAGGTCTCCATCTTCCCTAACAGTTAGTAGTTGTAACACAGGCATTCACGTGGTCGGGTTGTCTGACAGACTGCGATGGTAGAATGGACTGGCAGCTGGATCTGCCTGGAAGGCTTCGAGATCTGTAATTAACTAGAAGTTCTAGTGGAAATAGTCTGGTCTGTCTGACAGGATATGCAAGGCACCTAGGAGGCCCAGTGTTTGGGCAATGGCCATGCAAGCATAACTGGTTATTTAGATTATACAAATCCTTGTGGTTAGTCATGGGAAGGGTGAGTGTTGGAGGGAACTAAGTGGGGATCTTGTATGCCCTTCTGTCCAAGATGGTAAAGGAGAAAGAAAGAAGACAAAAAAGACTGTCCTGGGTAAGGAGAAACCTTGCAGGTGGTCTTACTCTGTGGCTGGCAGCTGGAATGATTCCTTAGTGTGGACAGAATAACTTGGCAGACTGGATGGGCCAGATGGTCTTTCTACAATCATTTACTGTGTTTGATCAATTGTATCATTATTTAATTCTACCTCGCTAAACTCGTTGTCCTATAGAATAAACCACATATAACAGCTAATAATATCAAATACATAAATGTGTTATAATTCTATGCATTATCACATTTATTGATGCACTTTTGTGGAAAGAAAGTGGTTTCATGCAAATTTTCTGGGTTATGCTAAAAAGGTTTGATTAGTTTCTAGCAGGAGAGTGGCTGTATTCTAAATGAGCCTGTCTGATGTTACCTGTTGGATGTATATAATTTGTACTCTACTAACACAGGATTTATAACTTGTTTGATATTGTTGGCTCATTCAGTGTTCTGAAACATAAACTACTAATCTTTGTTTCATTTCCTCCCTTTTCTGCTTGAATTCAGGTTATATTGTTAATCAGCAAGATCTAGTCATGGTGGTGTCTAATAATATATCGTCTGATTGCCTGTTGGCATGCATAGAAGCCAGCTAACTTCTTTCTAATGAACGTTAGGGTGCCAGAATATCAAGCAGGTTGCCAGTTCCTGCACTGCACACTGGGATTACTATCTTCTCTCCATTGTATAATAGGGTACCACTGCCAGCCAGGCTGCCAGTTTCTCAACACTGGGGATGACTGGCTCTTTGTAGACTGCTAGATTGCCAGTCAGTCAGCTACTGTGCATCAGGAATGACTGACTTCTCTTTCTGTGTGATTATCAAGTGCCTGGATGATAGTTGTGTATCCTCTCATTCATGTGTAGGTAGTGTAATTGTTTTTATTTATCATCATTGGGGCCTTATTTTCTTTTTTTCTGGAACCCCCCTTTTTCATCTCTCCCATCTTTTTGTCCATGTGGCTACCTTTGTATTCGGATATCCTTCCAGAGACAGAAAGTGATCCAGCCTTTTGATGACTGTTCTTGTTAGCACTATATAGACTAGGTAGGAAAACATTCAGGGGTGAATTTTCAAAAGCTTGCATGCAGGAAAATGAGCATATACATGTGTAAATAGAATGCACAATGCTATTTTATAAGCATCAAATATACACACATAAGTAAGGATTCGAGCGTAAATATATGCGTGTAAACAAGAAATGATCTAGGGGCATTCTATGGTAAGGCCAACATAAACACATGTAAGTTGCTATTTTAAGAGATTTGACAACTTGCATAATATTACACCTGCAAATTATCATACTTAAGTGATTTCAAACATGTTTATACTGTATTATTGGCTGGATAGGAGGTCTGGGTGAACTGGGGAGAGTTCAGGCTGAAGAATGAGGGTCTCGATAATCTGGAGATGGATTGCGCAAACTGGGGGAGGAATCTAAAAAAAAATAGGTTAATTTCCTTTATCCAAGAACAAGCAGGATGGTAGTCGGAGTTTCCAGAACTTTGACGTGGCATACTGAGCATGCCCAGGCCCGGTGCCACTGGGTGTACAAACTGTGCAATTGCACAGGGCAGCCCACCTGGTGGGGTGGTGTCGGGAGCAGGGAGAGGCCTGTGTAGCCGGTGATGGAAGAAGTAGAGGATGGTGGTGCTTTTATGCTGTGTGCCAGCCACGCACAGCAGGAAGATTGGCAGGGCCATAGTTGAGCTCATCCCACTTCGACCTGAAGAAAAAGTCACAGCCAGGTGCTCCTCCTCCTTCCTGCCTGCGCGACCACAGAAAAAAAACCGTTGCCGGAGCCTTGCAGGCAGGAAGGAAGTGGAGCATCAGCAGTGTGCAGAAGAGGAGCAGCATTTGTGGCAGAGCCACCGTGAATTCCACCACGCAGCAGCCCGAGAAGAAAAGGCCCGGTAGCAGAGCCACCGGTAATCCCACCTTGCGACTGCCCAAGAAGAGGAGACCCGGTAGCAGGGACACTGTGGATCCCACCTCGCAGTGGCCTGAGAAGATCAGGGCCACCATGGAGCCCATCCCGCAGCAACCTGCAAAGAGGAGGCCTAGAAATGAGAGAGAGGCTGACTCGCTGTAGAGTGTGTGTGAGTGTGGTTTGAGAGATTGTGTGTGTGAGATTTGAGAGACTGTGTGTGGGAGTGAGAGCCTGTATGATCAGAGAGACAGCATGTGACAGCCTCTGTGTATAGGTGTGACAGCATGTGAGAGAGCCTGTGTGATTGTGTGGGACAGCATGTGAGAGTGCCTGTGTGTTTGTGAGACAGCCTGTGTGTGTGAGAGCATGTGAAAGAGAGAGACAGTGTGTACTTATGTATGAGAGCATTTGAGAGAGAGCTGTGAGTGTGAGAGCCTGTGCCTGTATGTGTATATGTGGGAGAAAGAGAGAGACAGCATGCGAGAAGAGAGCCTGAGTGTGTGTGTGTGTGAGACAGCATGCAAGAATGAGATCCTGAGTGTGTATTTGAGGGAAGAAGAGAAGAAGACAGATGGCTAGAGAAGAAACAGAAAAAAAGAGACCCTGTAAAAGGAATTGGCAAAAGACCAAGAAAGGGAAGGTGGAAAAAAAAAGCTTGTGACCAACCGATTAGAAAACTAAGATCAGACAGCAAAGGTTAAAAAAAAAAAAATCAATTCTGAGTTTTCCTTTATTTATTTATTTATTTATTTGAAATATTTATATACCATTTTTACAATAAAGTATTAGTCAAAGAGGTTTATAATGCATATAAAAACAAACGAAATTATTTAAAAAGTAAAAAAAATACATACATAAATCGTGAATTAAAAAGAAAAAAAAAAGAAAAAATTTAAGAGAAAATCTTAAAAGAGAAAAGAGTATTGGCAATGTTTGAGCAGAATGTGTAATATGAAAGGCTAAATGATTTCTGTGGATGGGATATTGAATGCTTTTAAGAATAGATGTGTTTTTAATGATTTTTTAAATTCCTTAGCTCTTGTAATTTGACGGAGCGTAGATGGTAAGGAATTCCACAAAACTGGACTGATGACAGAGAAGGCTCTTTTTCTAGTAAGATCTAATCTGGCTAATCTGATGGACGGAACATTTAATACATTTTTATTTAATGATCTTAAGTGTCTGGATGGTTTGTAAATCCGTAGAATAGAGCAGAGCCAAATTGAAGAAGGGTTATGTAGAAGAGAATGTATGATAGATAATATCTTGTAAATGATTCTGAACTTGATCGGTAACCAATGTAACGAAAATAGAATGGAGTAATGTGATTTTTTAACGGTGAACCAAGTAAACTCCGAGCGGCTGAATTTTGGTCTAGTTGAACAGGTGAAATTGCAGAATCCGGAAGTCCTAGATAAAGTGCATTGCAGTAATCAAGACCTGAGAAAATTAAAGATTGAAGTACAGTGTGAAAATCATGGAAAAAGAGAAGAGGACGTAAACGCTTAAGCATATCTAGTTTGAAAAAGGAGTTTTTAATGGTTTGAGAGATATGTTGAGACAATGAAAGGTCTGAATTTAACAGTACACCTACATTTTGAGCGTGAGATAGGATGGGTATGGAAGTACCGTTTAACTGCAGATGTGATGGTGGTCCAATTGAGGGGTTAGCAATTGAGGATAAATAAATGATTTCTGTTTTATTGGGGTTTAGTTTCAGATGGTTTTGTGAAAGCCAACTATTAACAGTGTTTATGTATAAAGCGACAGTGGAAAATATGTCTGACCAAAAGGATTTGTATAGAACAAAAAACTGAATATCATCTGCATAAACTTTAAATTGGATGTTGAGCGCAGAGAATAGCTGATAAAGGGGAAGTAAATAGATGTTAAAAAGAATTGGTGAAAGAGTGGAACCTTGGGGAACTCCAGAAGCAACTGTATAGTGATTTGAGGAATGTGAACCAATGTTAATCTGTTGCGAACGGTTGGATAGGTAGGATTTGAACCAATTAAAGACTGTAGAGTTGATTCCTATAGAGAGGAGACTAGATAGGAGAATTTGGTGGTCAAGAGTGTCAAAAGCAGCCAAGATGTCCAGGAAAACTAAAATGAAATCTGTATTAGAATCGAAATCACATAAAAATGTGTCAAAGGAAGATAATAGCAGTGTTTCTGTAGAATGATCCTTACGGAAGCTGTGTTGACAGGGATGCAAAATATCGTGATCTGAAAGGAAATCTGTCAACTGGTGAAGAACAATTGACTCAATTAGTTTAGCTAGAGAAGTGATTGAGGTAATGGGTCTTAAATTAATGAAATCCATGAAATTTTGTGATTTAACCTTGAGTATGGGGAGTATTGAAGTCTGTTTTAAAACATCAAGGAAGGATCCGGAATCAAGGGATAGATTTATTAGTTTGCATAGATAATTATGGGCGACCTCTCCAATAGATTTAAAAAGGAGCCCAGAGCACGGATAA
Organism: Rhinatrema bivittatum; assembly: GCF_901001135.1. Taxonomy (NCBI): domain Eukaryota; kingdom Metazoa; phylum Chordata; class Amphibia; order Gymnophiona; family Rhinatrematidae; genus Rhinatrema; species Rhinatrema bivittatum. The sequence goes on along the minus strand of NC_042621.1, from coordinate 136,146,096 downwards.
TTTATTACCATAGGATTTAAATTTAGCAGGACATCTTGCATTTCTTTAATATTTATATTTAACTTCATTATATTATTTTGCAATAAAGTTATCGCTTGCCATAACATTTCCATTGTCACATTTTTTGTATTTCCTTTACCAGGCATAGGCATAGATATCAAAGGTTGAAAACTAGACAGTTCTTGGTTAACAGAAGGGGTAGAGCACTACTTCCAGGTGTTCCAACACTTCGGTCGGGTCTAATCAAATTCTCTCCGACTAAGGGCACCTTCTGAACCAGGGGAAGTTCTTCCCTTCTTCCCCTTTCAAGCAGAACTGCAATGTCACAGTCCTCCTCAATCAGGCTCGACTGACAAATCAGGATCCGAAACTCTGCCAGGCCTGGTTCTGTGACTCTAGTAATGCTGACAGGAGGTGTAGGTGTTACTGGGGCCCCGGGACGAAGAGTCACATCTCCCAACAGAAGAGAAGCTTGCTCACCTTCCACAACTGTAGCGGGATTCTCCGGGGTCAAAGACCCTGTTGCCGAGTAGAATGTTGTCAGCGTAGTTTGTATTAGGCTTGGTCTGACAGGGGTTGAGGCTTCCTGCCTTACTTTGCCTTTCCGCTTAGTATGTGGCATTGAGAGAAAAGAAAAAACTGCATCAGCAGATAATATGAAGAAAAAATGTACAAACTCACGCTGTAACTTCCAGTCGAATTCTGTAGACTTAAACAATAGTAGAAGGAGATTTGTGCGGGAAACCAAGTCTTGTCAAGAAGGTAGCAGCCTCCCAGCCTTCGCCGGCGGCTCGCGGGTTGAAAACCGGACGCTCAATTTTGCCAGCGTCCGGTTTCCGAACCCGTGGCTGTCAGCGGGTCCGAGAACCGACGCCGGCAAAATTGAGTGTCGGCTGTCAAACCCGCTGACAGCCGCCGCTCCTGTCAAAAAGGAGGCGCTAGGGACACTAGCGCGTCCCTAGTGCCTCCTTTTACCGCGGGCCCTAATTAGCATATTTTTATTTACTGTGTCCTGTGCGCGCGCCGGGAGAGCAAGCGGTCGCCCGCTCTCCCGCGTTTCTTTTTGTATCGGCCTGTTATTTAGTCACCTTTTTTTTTAGACTTATCTGGCTAACAATTATATATTTGCATGTATCTAGACATACGCACAAATGTTGCAGGGTAGATTTACGCTTACCTTATAACTGGCGCATATTATAAAATACTAGAGTAGATCTGCACAGGGTCATATATGCATGTATATGGGGCCACGCACAGTTCTTTAAAAGTTAAGCTCCCTGGGAGCAAGACAGTTGTAATCACAGTTCCGCCACTCAGACAAACTTGTTTTCCATACCCCAAAGAAGAGTAAGTCATGTCATATCCTCCACAGTAGTTAATGTATCCCTGGTGCTGCAGTTCCACCAACTGCATGAATTCTCATCTCAAGCCAACCAGGTTGCAATCTGTTATTCTGACTCTGTTCCCCTACCCTGCCTCGGTAAGAGAGAGAATATTTTGCCATGCACATTTAGAGTAAAACAAATACAATGTCAGTCTTTAAAAACTGCCCTCAATCTGTGGTCCTGACATGTCACAGTTTGCTGCAGATAGCTGCAGGTTGCCACACATTCCACAAGGGTTTTGAGTCCTGATCCTGTATTACCTACGACTTTTCTCAGTCCCTAAGAATTCACCTGACCTCACTGATACCAGTCATTATAGAGCCCCATCAGTTTCTTGCCAGATCTGCTGTGGTTATACATGCATCACTTCCTGCCGATATCTGTGATTCTCACTGCAGCTTGACTGCTGATCCTGTCATTACGTTAAAGCATAATTGCCTTCATGTGTTTAGTTTCCTGCTGCTTTCTCCTCCTTTCTTCAAACAGTCAAAAGCTCCTTCTGTGCAAGATTAGGCTGTGCTCCAGGATAAATTTTCAAGGTGACAGAACAAGTAGCTGGTGTCAGTAATAAAGAATTTTTTTTAGAATTAATTTTGCCGGAAACCTGTGACAGAGAAAGAAAGGGTTTTAAAGAAATGTTTCTTATGGGGGTCATTTTTCAAATATCCGCTGAGTGGATAAGGTGAACAATTTTAGACAGTTTTCTTTAGGCAAATTTTCAACTGAACCTCAGTCGCATGTCTGCCTCAGGGAAGACCTTGAAACCACTTCTTTTTTTGCCTGGCTACATTTAGGTGTTTACGTTTAGCCTGTCAGTTGGGGTGCGGGGTGGTAGTGGGATTTAAAGAACAGCTTTAACTGCTTAATTCCTGGTTATCCAGTTAACCATTTTGAAATTTCGACCCCTATGTTTTCTGATTTCACAGTGTTTAAAGGTCTTTAGTCATGCACACAAGGCTGTCTGCCTGTGGGAGATGGTGTTTGTTTAATGCTATATGATTTTCAGGTTTATTTTCTTGTAGTGCCTGCTGGGATGAATTTTTTGTCGCTATCACACAGGTACAAAGAGTTACTGATTAATAAGCAGGATGCTACTGGAGGCTCAAGCTGACAGAAAGCTATTTAGGTAATTATGAAATGGAGTAAGTACCAGAGTCTCAGGGAGTCAATAAACAAATCAGCTAAGAGAAGAGAGATCAGTTTAATTGGTAGGGAATAGGTACAAATCTCTGAGCAAGAGATGGAGATGGAGGAATGACAGACAAAAAGATGGATGAGCTTACTTATTTTATATGTGTAGTTTATAAATAAAGATTTAAATGAATAATAGAGGTAGGGGGACGGTTGTGACAAAACCATTTATTTATTTAATAAAAAATGTCAACCACTACTCCAATGATCAGGGGAATTCACAAGATTAAGAACATAAGAAAATGCCATACTGGGTCAGACCAAGGGTCCATCAAGCCCAGCATCCTGTTTCCAACAGTGGCCAATCCAGGCCATAAGAACCTGGCAAGTACCCAAAAACTAAGTCTATTCCATGTTACCATTGCTAGTAATTAAGTCAACTTAATTAATAGGTAATGGACTTCTCCTCCAAGAACTTATCCAATCCTTTTTTAAACACAGCTATACTAACTGCACTAACCACATCCTCTGGCAACAAATTCCAGACTTTAATTGTGTGTTGAGTGAAAAATAACTTTCTCCAATTAGTTTTAAATGTGCCACATGCTAACTTCATGGAGTGCCCCCTATTCTTTCTATTATCTGAAAGAGTAAATAACCGATTCACATCTACCCGTTCTAGACCTCTCATGATTTTAAACACCTCTAACATATCCCCCCTCAGCCATTTCTTCTCCAAGCTGAAAAGTCCTAACCTCTTTAGTCTTTCCTCATAGGGGAGCTGTTCCATTCCCCTTATCATTTTGGTCACTCTTCTCTGTACCTTCTCCATTGCAATAATATCTTTTTTGAGATGCAGCGACCAGAATTGTACACAGTATTCAAGGTGCAGTCTCACCATGGAGCGATACAGAGGCATTATGACATTTTCCGTTTTATTCATCATTCCCTTTCTAATAATTCCAACATTCTGTTTGCTTTTTTGACTGCCACAGCACACTGAACTGACGATTTCAATGTGTTATCCACTATGACGCCTAGATCTCTTTCTTGGGTGGTAGCACCTAATATGGAACCTAACATTGTGTAACTATAGCATGGGTTATTTTTCCCTATATGCATCACCTTGCACTTATCCACATTAAATTTCATCTGCCATTTGGATGCCCAATTTTCCAGTCTCACAAGGTCTTCCTGCAATTTATCACAATCTGCTTGTGATTTTAACTACTCTGAACTATTTGGTAAGATTAAAAATATACATAATTTATGTAAAATAAAATAAAATACATTATAACAAACATTTGACACATCTAGTGAACAGACATGGTGTTCCATCTTGCTAGATGGTTAATTCTTTAAAGGCTGTGTCGAAACAGTCATGTTTTTCGTGCTCTTTTGAATGCTTTAGCATTAAGCAATGTTCTAAAGTGCTCAGGCATACAAGTCATTGGACCAACGACATATTGAAGTTTCTTACCTCGCCCAAGTGAACTTGAGGAACAGGTGAGACCACAAGGACACCTTTGCTTGCTGATCTTAATGTATGTTGAGGTGTGTAAGCATACAAGGTTGCTCCTAGCCATAAGGCATCCTTGCAATTGTTTTATGTATTAATGTTTACTAGTTCAGGTGTGCCTAAGCTAATTTGAAAGGATTAAAGTCTGTGTCTGCATTGCACGAGATGCTTTAGTTCCATTATTTGTGACTCATATTTGACTGGCAAGCCGTCCTGATTCTACCTGACTTTCTGATTAGAGTCCCTTTGCTGTCCTTAGTTATTGTTCAATGAACATGGACATTTTTCTCTGGTTTTCTTCTTCTGACATTGTCACTTGCAAGGAAAATGCAGCTTGAACTTTATGGTTCATTTGCTCTGAGCTGTGTTAAGAGAGTAAACAGATGATTCTAATTAGGAAACAAAGCAGATATGGCCTAGATGTTATACGGCAGGCATGCAGCATAGAACCCAAGGGGTCTTATTTCTAAAGTGGCGTTTAACAGTGAAAAACACTAAACTCATTATCGCCACATTTCATTTTGTCTTTTCCATTAAATGGCATGAGGCAAAACTAGCCTGTGAAAATGCTTTCAGAAATCATTATTATTTTGGTATTTATATAGTGCCATAAAGTATCGTTCTTTTCAACAAATTAAGAACAGGTACAAGTCCCTTCCCCAGAGAGCTCACAGTCTTAAGTGGGTACTGGAGATGATGGGAGTTAGTGACAGCCACTAAAATGGTTGCATGCAGAACATACCTGCTAACGTTCTTTACCACAGAATCGGTTCTTCAGTGTATCTTTTGTATGAAAAATGTTTATTAAAGAAACATAGCTACCCCGTTTTTCATACTGCCACTCCCTCTCCCATCCCCACCCTTGAGAGGTTCACACTTGCTTTTAAGTTTTCTCTAAGACCATCCCACAGCATCACTTATTTTGCTACCAAGGTTTGCCCCAGTAGCTGGTCCAACCCAAAGAAGGGAGTGGAGACCTGGGACAAAGCAGCCTCTTGGGGGCTCCTTAATATTTTTCATAAAGTTTAGACAACATCCTGAATCTGCACGGAGACCTGCAACCAGGCCCTGCTCCAGGTGTCTGCGGTTTGAATTCTGTGACATTTAGAGAGGCGCCAGACATTTACAAGATGGGACCATTGCTTGACATGATATCAAAGCACAGGGTCTACAGCAATTGCCCCAATTTGCCATTGCTAGATAGAGGGAGTAGTGTTCTTTCTTTCTCTTGGACTGAGGACGTCACTTTGATATTGCGGCAAACCCCTGCTATCAGCAGATTCAAACTTGGCTTTCCTGTACTGCAGTGTATAGCATGAGCCACAGGGCCAGTCCAATCATATTGGTTTTGATATCACAAATAACATCATACACACTGCATGGTATTAGGGACTATTGTGTATGGTATAATATTATTTAATTTATTTTTTTTTTAATAGTAATTTGTATTCCGCCTATTGCCAGAGCCTGTTCTAGGTGGATTTTTAATAATTTTTTGATGATATCATTTCCAACCTATAACATTTTAAAGAATTAATGAAATATAAAAGAAAAATATAATTACAAAAGAAACAAAATATATAAAGTAAATAAAGTACATTAATTAAATATACCAGTCCACTTTAGAAAAAAAGAGGAAATATAAAAAAAGATATTCAAAATACAATAATAAAATAGAGGTCTTGAGGATACCAGCCATCAAATCAACATAGTAAACCAACATCTTGGATCTAAATAAGGTTGCTATATAAATTACTACACCCTCTTATCAGATCCTACTGTCTTGTCAATTAGGAAATGATCCAAGTGAAGCGAAGCTGAAAAAATACATTTATTATTCTGATATGTTACCAAACGCTTACATGGAAATTTAAGGAAGAAAGAGGCTCCTATAGCCAGTACTCTTTGTTTTAAAGAAAGAAAATGTTTCCTTCCGGCCTGGGTGACTCGTGAAACATCAGGGAAGATCTGGATCTTTTGTCCACAAAAGGAAAAAATCTTTACATTGGAAATACTTGTATAGAATCTGACCATTATCGTCTCCCAGAGAAAAATAAACTAACAATCAAAATAAATAACTTAAAACAACAATATATCAACTTTTAAATAATATGACTAAAATGAAATAGAGCAACTCAATTTAATTTTAATCGCAGTTAAAAAAAAAAAAAGGCCTCCTGAAATAAATGATTTTTTAATAATTTCTTAAAAATGTTATAGTCATAGGCCTCATGAATAGACAGAGGAAGATTGTTCCATAGGTTGGCTGCTGCAAATGAGAAGGCATGTTTACATGTTTCCTTCAGTGAACATTTTTAATACTAGGCTCAACAAGTAAGGTATAGATTCTCTGAGCGTAATGTTCTAGGAAGACTGTTCCACTTTATCAACCCAGCGAGATATTCTCGGTGATGTTCGTGAAGAACTCTGAATGTTAAGGTTAGAATCTTAAACTTTATCCGCTGCTCTATAAGGAGCCAATGTAAGGATTTCAGAATTGGTGTGATATATTTATGCATAGAACAACCAGAAATCAAACACGCCGCGGCATTCATCAATAATTGCAGAGCAGCTAGAAGACACTTGGGAAGGCTCAGGTATACGGCATTACAGTAATCGAGCACAGGTAGAACGAAGACCTGAACAATAGCTCTGAAGTCGTTACATTCTAAAATATACTTAAGGCATTGTAGTCTTCTTAACTTGAAAAAAACATTTACCACCACTAACCGCAGTTGGGCTTAGAATTTAAATGTTGCATCAAATTGAAATCCTAGATATAGCGTATGTTGTTCAACATGGGTACCGAAATTCTATCCATAACTAACTGATGGTTGGAGGACTTGGATCCTTATCAGTGAGAAAGGAATTGAACTGGGATAAAATCATTTTTTCAATTAATTTACCTAATGACGGAAGAATGGAAATGGACCCATATCTAGTGGGGTCATGTACTGGAAGCTGCAAATTCTTTAGTATTGGACGAACTACTGCTAGTATGTTCTTAAAACAACCCCTTCTGACAAAGACATGTTAACCAATTTATTTTAAATTTCAATAAAGGAATCTTTCAAATATATAAAAGCCAGAAGGGACAAGGGTCTAAAAGATAAAATGAGGAAATGAAATTAGAGATGGCTGATTCAATTTTCATTTCATTTATTAAAATGTATTAATCGCTTAATGCAAAATAGGTCTAAGTAATTTACAATAAAATATACATAAAACAATTTAATTACACCATGTACAAAACAATAAAACAATACAATTCTTCAAAAAAACCAACAATCTCAGTTTTAGTGACATAATCAAAATCAATCCATTTTTCCATTTGTTCAGAGCTCGGTGCTGAATCATGGTATGTATTAGAGAAATCCCCACCATGGTTTGGGCTTGTTCTATTTTATTTCTGTAATGTTGGGCAAAGATGTCACAATAGAATGCTACTATGTTCTTACATATCCCGGATGGTGAAGTCAAATGAGAGACTAACTGAAACAGCTCATAAGGACGATTCAAAGAAGACTGTAAATGCCTAGTAAAAGTATGATTTCCTGGCATTTTCGAACTCAAGACGATAGGACATGTGTGCTGCATTATACGTATCTTTGTCTATACAGGTGGCATGTTTCTTCCAATATCTTTCGGCACATCTCGTGGCTCTTTTTTCAACCAAATTTAAATTATACCACAGGACGCATGGATGTAACAGAAGAAAAGCTAAGAGAGATTTTATAACGTACGTGCGCACATCCATGTGCAAACGCTTCCCGGCACCGCACACATGGACGCTCCGATTTTATAACATGCGCATGCCAGCGCACGCATGTTTTAAAATTGGATTGCCGCGTGCACATGAGGGGGTGTACTTATCATTACGTTTGGAATCTCTGTATTTTGGGGAGGGGGGTTGGGTCAATTTTAAAAGGGGCGCGCAGATGTCCATGAACGCGCTGATTTTGTAACAGGCTCCAATAAAGGAGCGGACTGGGAGGGAACTTCCTTAACCCCCTACCTACCCTGCCTCCCATTTCTCCTCTCCACCCTGACCCCGAAACCCCACCTAAATACCCTAATTTTTTTTTATTTTGGAGCTTATCTGCTCTCCCAAGCAGAAGTAAGTTCCGCGAGCTGGCCGGCTGCCAGTGTGCGCTTCATCGGGACAGCGCCTTATGGTGCTGTCCCAGCCGGCCTCCCGTGAAAAATATTTCCTGATCTTGGTCCTGAGTCTACCCCCTTGGAGCTTCATTCTACAGCTTTCTTTCCACTGGATAACATTCAGTTCTTTGCATCATTAATATCCTTCAGGTATTTAAAAGTCTGCATCTATTTCCCCTGACCCTCCTCTCCTCTGTGGTATACATATTTAGGTCCTTCAGTCTCATCTCATAAGTCTACTGGTGCAGACCTCACGCCATTTTGGTTGCCTTTCTCTGGATCACTTCCATCCTGTCTCTGTCCATTTTGAGATATGGTCTCCAGAACTGAACACAGTAGTCCAAGTGAGGCCTCACCAAGGATTTGTACAGGGGCATTATAACCACTTTTTATTGCTGGTTATTCCTCTCTGTGCAGCCCAGCATCCCTCTAACTTTAGCCATTGCCTTTTCTTGTTGCTTCGCCACTTCCAGAGCATAAGACACTACCACCCCCGAGGATTCTTTCCTGGTTTGTGCACATCAGCCTTTCACCTCCCTTCGTATAAAGCTCATTTGGATTTCTGCACCCCAGCTGCCTGACTCTGTACTTCTTAACAATGAATCAACCGCTCCTCGAGCTTTTTAGATCACTTTTCATTCTCTCTATTCCTTCAGGTGTGCCCACTCTGTTGCAGATCTTAGTGTCATCCTAAATCAGGCCTTCCCAAACTGTGGGTTGAGATCCCAAATGAGGTCACAAGTGCCTCAGACAGCAGCAACATTAGTGGCGGAGGTTAGTGTAGGGACTGTGAGCCAGCACGCACTCACAGGCCCTGCAGTGGCACTGCCCCTACATGAGTTTCTGAGGCAACAAGAAGCCCTGCACGAGGAGGGAGCAAGGCTGCTGCAGGGCCTTTCAGCATGCCAGAGCCCACAGACCCTGTGCTGACTTTCGTTAGTAATGCTGCTGCCATTTGCAGCACTGCTAGCCTGGGCTCAGCCATGAAGGGAGGGGAGGGCTACGTGTTCATGGGCTGACAGAGATTGCCACTGCTTCTCTCTCCTCACCCACCACTGAACCTAACCAAGAGAAAAATGTTGCCTCTGTCATCAGCCTGCCTTCTCTTCACGCCACTTCTCATCCACTTTTGGCCCAGGGTCCAAAGGAAACTATTGCCGCTGACCCTGAGTTGGAGGATGTTTAGCGGAGGGACTATTTGAAGGGAGGGATGAGAGGCAGGAAGGGTTTGAGGATTGGATAAAGGTGGGAAAGGGATTAGCAGTGGAGGGTGAGAGAGGGGGCAATAACAAGTTCAAGTAGGGGAGTGTAGGAGAGGCTGGGGGGGGGATGTAAAAGAAGGGCTGAGGAAGACAGAGATGAGTGAGGAGGGAGTGGATGACGAGTCATTTGAGGTCATAGGAAGGGCTCGGGATGGGTAAAGGGCTGGAGGGTCTGGGCAGGTGAGGTGAGCGGATCAGAGGTTGAGAGAGGGGGTCCACTGGAGATGAGGAGATTGAGAGGGGGGAGGGCAGAGTTTGAAGGTTGAGCTAGGGAATCAGCTGGAGAGCAGGGAGGGTCCCCCTCGATTGTTAGAGGAGGACCACCCCTGCTAATTTGTTTTGGTCATCCTCTGAAGTCCTGTGAATTTTCAAATGGTAACATAGGATCGCACAGGCTAAAATTTTGGGAAGCCCTGACCTAAGTTCTGAATACATATTTTTGTGGCTCCGGAATCTTAAGTATGTTTATATAGGAGTTTTTCTAGATTTCTGAGTCATTGCGTATTTTTGTTTCTCTCTTGAGATATTTTTACCATTTCTGTATAGGGTTATAAGTTTATGAACATGTGCGTTGGTCTCTTACTGAATATGTAGCAATATGTGTACATATTTCTGCTCTGATGGTCTGAATATATGCATACTAGTGGGTCGGCTTCTGGGAGTCTAAGTATATATGTGTCTGGGAGCTTAAGGATTTTTGTATTTCTAAAAATCTTTGATAACTTTTATTGGCCCAACACTTTTGACACTGTATAGTACACAAGCTTTCGAGACTACATAGTTCCCTTCGTCACATGGGACTAGCTAACCTTAAGAGCGCATGTACTACAACCTTTTTTGTTTACTCGTAAAAGATGGTGTAACCTACAAAGATTCAAGATTTCTCCAGAACCCCAGTACATTGCACTGTGTACTTCAGAGTATGTATTCTGTGGATTCTGTTCTCAAAAGTTTTTCTCCTGTCCGATGCCAGTGGCAGCCCAGTATCTGTACGTTCCTGTTCCTGTTCCTGTCATGAAGCCTGAGTGTATGTTTATGCAAATGTACCTCGCTCGTACGTTTGTGTACATGTGTGTATACATGTTTGAATATCTGGGGATTTGATGTATATACCTGGGGGCAACTCTTTCCATTTAGATGTTTGTGTATATATTGATTTATTTATTGTTATTCTGTCTCAGTATGTGCGTGTGTCACCAGAAGTGTGAATTCACATGTATGCTTCTGTCACTGGACATCTGAGCGTATCTGTGCTGATGTGTATCCATATTGGGATCCAGATGTTTGTGAATAGCAAAGTAACAAGGCTTTACTACTGAATCAATTGTAATACTTAGTGCAGAACTGGATGGCATGCCTCACGTTTCCTATGCATAGAAAGACTCTTGTGTTCTGGGGCCTGTTATTCTCCGTGGCTTCTGTGCACACACTTACCATGATCAGGTCTCGTCTGTATTGTAAAAGCTTTTATTTTGTCTATATTTGGTAACCCTCGGAGGGCTCACGTTCATCCACAGGCATTTGGCATTTGAGATGGAAAATTTCACTTGCATTGTCACCATGGAAACGCACAGAGCAACAGAGAAGATTTATACTGAATGGAGAAAGGCAAACTTGCATCATGTACTTCCCTTCTGAGCCTTTAAAGGGAGACTGTCTGCTTTTCTTAGAGAGGCTGGGGAAGAGACCTCTATAGAGCTTTCTACCGCAGGAAAAGTAGGCCGCCTTTAAAAGGCAAGCAAGCAGCTAGGGTTTGCAAACAAATGCTCCCAAGCTATTCCTTCTCCTATTCTAACACCATTCCTCTTCTACCTCCTGCATAAGGATACAAAGGGATGACAAAATAATTAGAAAACCTGGGAACCAAGGCAACAAATCATTTTCCTTGTAACCTTTTTGCTCTTGGTTTGGTTTGGTTTGTCTGTTTTTTTGGACTGTGTTGCTTTTTTGCTCTTCCTCTATTTTAGGTATCCTTTTTCATATTGTTTGCTCTTACTTTGTTTTGTCATTTTGCTTTTTTGCTTTCTGTTTTGTTCATCTTTGACTTTTTTTTTTTTGCTTAGGATTTTTTTGTTTTGTTTTCTCCATTTATATATGTATTTTTCTCTCCCCTCCATCCTCTCTTCTTTGCTTGCAGGGAGCAGCCCTAGGCTATAGCAGTAATTCCACAACCTAAACCAACCCCAGGTCTCTTTGGGGTCGATAGGACTTACATTTTAGCATGGGTTTTGGTTAATGCACATGGTAGAAACCAGCAGGATCATAGGATGCAGTAAGGTAATGGAATGCAAATCGACCAGGAATAAAAAAAAAATACACTAATTGAAGAAAATATGCTAAAAAGTGTAATCTGCACTAATTTGCTTGAAAGCAGAAGTAGGGTGATAGGTGCTTGAAGTTGGAAGAATTGTGACCAAAATGACCTTGCTTGCAGGATTGGCACTGTGCATCCTGACTTGGGCACAATTCTGCATGCAGGTTGGATAGTGCAAGCCAAGAGAAATCAAAGGATAAGCTCTTTGGGGAGGGTAGATACAGCTGAACAGTACACATTTTTGGTGCTGTACATTCTGATTAGGGCACAAAAGGGTACAAAACTGTGTGGCTATAGTTGCTTGCACAAAAGAGCTCACCCTCTCATTTTTCTTGGCATGCCTTGCCTAAATGGCCATACTTGCAAAGAATGTGCCCAAGTTGGGATGTAATCTTGCATGCAAGGCCATTGTGCCACAGTTACAATATTGTTGTTCAGCTGTAGGCGCCCACCCAAGAGAGAGCTTATATTTTGATTTTACGTGCCATGCCTTGCCTCAATGGGACAGGCATCTGTAACTGAACAGTGCACTGTGGCACAGTGGCATTTCATGTAGGATTGGCACTATCCACCAGAGGAGGTGTGGCATGTATATATGTATGTATATATATATGCTGGGTGTGCATGCACTCTCTCCCCTTCTTGTACCGTCCACTTTGTAACGCTCTCCCCCTCCCCATGTGTGTGTGAATTGGTGTTGTATGTGGAGTGCTTTGGGGATGGAGATGTGAGAGGGGGAGTCAAATGTCAAGGGATATGTATGTGTGTGTATGGCTGGGGACAATTACAATTTTTAGCAGGCACAATGCAGGAAATTTAACTCCTAGCTCTGAGGTAGTGTAAAATTTAGCTCACATTTCTGTTGGCCAAGTTATTCTATTGCTGTGCCCATGGGGGATAGTGTGGTACCACACTAGATGCAGTAATAGAATAATATGGGTCACCAGATATATGAGCTTACTCAAGGACCAAGGAATGAGTTAAATTTCCATCCTAAGTTCTCTGGGGCATCCCCCTACAGCCGAAGAAAATATAAATTCTCTGGGGAAGGCATCTTCAGCTGACCAGTATGCATTTTGGCACTGTGTGTCCTGACTTTTCTGTACTGTTAAGCTGTAGGCATCCATCCCAGAGACCTTATGCTGGAAATTTAACTCCTTGGGTCTGAGGTGAAGCACTGAGCACAATAATAGGCCATACTGGCCACCAGAAATGTGAGTTTACTCTATCTCAGACCCAGGAATTAAATTTCCAGCATGGGTGAGTGCCATTCACGGGTTTTTCTTGCACAGTGCCAGAATGCATACTGTTCAGCTTATTGGTGCCTGCCATGAGAGTTTGCACAGGAAATTATACTTCTGGGTCCAAGGGTGAAGTAAAGTCACATTTCTGGTGGCCAAAGTTTATCCTATTGCTGTGCCCAGTATGATAGAAGCAGCTAGGCACTACCACATAGGCATAGTAATAGAATAAAATGTCTGCCAGATATGAGTTACGTTTTACTTCTGCTCTGACCCAAGAGTTACATTTCCAGTGTTAAGAAAATGTGCCTTAAGCTCTCTGCCCTTTAACGCACCTCCCTGCATTGCGGCAGAATAGCTAATTCCTTCTTTAACATGGGATTTGCATGCAGCTGTGCCAATTTTAGCGCCAGTTTTTAACACCTGTTATACCGTGGATATTTTCCAAGTTAAAACCCTGTTAAAATACCAGGGTTACCTTACTGGGGGAAAAATGCGCGCTAAGACTGGAGTATTAACCTGCACTAACATCTGCGTGCCTTATTACATAGGCCCCTTGGAGCTTGGACCCAGGCCCACTGCAGCAACAGCAGCTCTCTTCCAGCCTAGGCCTAGTTGCTTCTTCCAGGACAGGGTCTGCAGCAGGTGCCAGGGAATTTTTTATCGTTATGCATACATACAAGCGCACTCCTTAATATTAGACTTTGGTGACATTGTTGGGCTTGATGGATCAACAGCTCTATCACTTAGGGCTGACACAGCTGCTCCAAATGGTATCTGGCATTTTGTCAATGCTTTTTAACCATATGTACTAATCTATGTATTAACTACAACACGCCTTCCCAGTCAGGACCTTGCTGCTTTCTCCCAATTAATGGCCAATACTTAAGCCTCTTGTAGTTACTCTTCTTTTGTTTTTCTTTTTTTTTTTTTTTTATACTGCTACAAAATGTGTGCAGAAATTTCTGGATATCTGTATGTACGGATTTTTACTGTAATCTTGGGGTGCCTTCCCCAAACAGGAATGGTGTTATACATGTAAAAATGCTGGCTTTTGCAGGAATAATAATGCTCTGAACCTTCTTCAGATGGTGTCAAAAACTCAGAGTAACAGGTACTTCTCTGGACAGGATTTCAAACCTGCACTTGCCTGCTGGTTGCCTGGGGTGAGTGTATTTTCTAGGCTGGCGAGGCGGCCTTCAGAGCAGGAGGTGGCAGCGGAAGTGGATTGGCCTACCCAGGAGTATGGGTGGGCCGGTCCAGTTCTGACCAGTGTTCTCCACTATGAGGAGGAGCAGCAGAAGCCCCACGTGCCGCTACCGACTGCTCTGCTCCATTTGTGCCATCAGCCACGAACAGGTTCAAAATATTCGTTGATCTCGCAGCACATTTATTTATTATTTATTTATTTATTTAAAAACTTTTATATACCGGTATTAGTATGCATACATCATACCGGTTTACAATGTAACTTTAAAGGTAGAAATTACAATGAACAGGGAGGGCGAACAAGGAGGAGTATACAAAGAGCAGGAGGTGGAGGAATTAAAGCAATAAATAAAAACTGCAACGGACTATTTACAGGAATATACAAGGCGTAGGCAAGATACTTGCAGAAGTCGGTGTACTTAATCAGGGTAGGCTTGTCGGAAGAGCCATGTTTTAAGTTTTTTTCTGAACTTGGCGTAACATGGCTCTAGCCTGAGAGTGGTAGGGAGGGTGTTCCATTGTTTAGGGCCTGCAATGGATAGTGCACGGTCCCTAGTAGAGGAGAGGTGGGCTTTTTTCAAAGGGGGAATGGAGAGGGTGCCTTTGTTGACAGTGCGAGTGGGTCGTTCAGTGCGATATGTACAGTAATCTGGGGGTCGTCCCCTCATTTCGAGCTACAGTTCACCCTCGGGTGGCAGAAGTGACTTTGACTCGATGGGGACCCAGGAGTGGGGGAGGTGGTAGAAGAATTGTCAGGGTCTAAGAGCCAGAGGCGGCAGCAGGAATGTCTTTGGCTTGATCAAGACCCGGAGAACACAAGGTGGCAGAAGCATTCTTGGGGGCCTGAGACTGGGGGGAAGGGAAGAAAACAGAAGTGTCTTTGACCCTGATCAGGGATCCGGTAGAGCAGGTGTCAGGACCCCCAGGGGTTAAAGGGGAGGAAGAAGAGGTAGAGGATTGCAGGGAGAGAGAGACAGGAGAAGAAAGGAAGGAGAGGCAGAGTGAGAGAGGGCAATTTTTAAAGCCATTTACACTGTCTAAAAGTTGCTCTCCCTCAATCCAGCTAAATTGTACACAATAGCCCGAATTTTCAATTGGCCAGATGTGTAAAATCGGGGGTTAAGCGCGTAGCCAGGCCCTGTGTGCATTGCGCACATTTTCGAAAGGCCCGGCCATGCAAGTAACTCCCAATACGTGCAGAAGTGCCGGGCCTCAAGAAAGGGACAGGGCAGGCCGGGACAGTGCCCTTAGATGCTGTCCCAGGGAAGCATGCGCAGGCAGCTGGCCAGTGCCCGGAGTTTACTTCTGCTCCAGAGGAGCAGTAAGTATTGAAATAAAAAATACTGGGGAAAACTAGGCTAGGTTTAGTGGTTGTGGAGGAGAGAGGAAGAGGGAGGAAGGATAGGGTCAGGGAACTGGTTTAGGCCCGATGGTGTCACTGCATGTATTTTTCTAAAATCCCCCCCCCCCCCCCGCACATGGAGGAAGCCATCTGCCCGCACATGCGTGCGCGGACATTAAAATCCGGCACACATGCGCTTGGGACCCATATTATATAACGTGCGCACGCCGACGTGCATATGTTACAAATTAGCTGCGTCCATATGTGCGCGCTGGGAACTGCATGCACATGGGCACACGCATGGACCTTTTGAAATCGACCCCCATGCGTATATTTTTAGCCCTGTTTGAAGGTGGCATTCCTGGGCTCATGGTTTGGTTGCATCAGAAAAGAACATACGTAAATTACATTTTCAAATCTACTGCATTACTATCCCTAAACATTCACATTCTACCCACCCGAAAAGAAGGAGCAAAAGTCCGCAAGTGCAAAGTACCTGCAGCAGCTTTACTATTCCTTTGACATTTGGTGCAAAGTCCCGTTTGTAGAAAGTACCCCTGCACTTTGCACCAAAGCGGACAGTTTGAACACTGCCCCCTCAATTAGAATTTCTTTTTTTTCCCCCCTTCTCTTTTAGACTGTTTAATATTTTTTTCCTGCATATCTCATTAACTGCAAGCTACTTTCTATCAGACACCACTGAGTTTGGTTTCTGAACAATTGCCCTGACCTGGGATGAAAATGGGGGGGGAGGGGCAAATCAGAGGAAGATGACAATTTCTACTTCTCTTTTCTCTATTGTGGCCTCACCTTATGCAGTTCCAGGGCGCAGATCCTTAAAATCTCTTCTTTCTAACCGAGGACAGTTCTGGGCTCTCCCTGCACGTTGACCATTGGTGAACTATGGATTTTAATCTTTGAATCTGTGGAGGAGCTTGAATTCCTTCAGTTTAGGCTGGGGAAGGGGAGGTTGTACTCTCCTTCTAATGACTGCTGATGGAAAACTTCTAACATTTAAAGAGCTCAGCTGAGGGAGGGAATAAAGTTCTTCTCTCCAAGGAGGAACCTCAAATACAAAGATTGTGATCCTTTAGCAAATTAAGTCCAAGGGTTGGTTAAAGTTTTTAAGTTTGGTGCCAAGTTACATTACGGGGTTATTTATTTGAGATCTGAGTTACAAGCCATACTTGCTGAGTTTTTACAATTGAGTAATTTGTACTGTATTGTTTCCTTCACTAATAATACAAATACAGCTTTTGAAATTGAAAAAATAAATTTTTCAAAAGCTTTACAGTAAAACTATAGTAAGAATCTGGATGGTTTTTTTTCCCTCTATGGACCTTGGTTAGACTGATTTTTCTGATCAGGTTCTGAAAGAATTTATTAAGGTTTTGGGAGTTTTTTTTTTCCCCACTGGCTTCTGTCATCAGAATGACACTATAAAGACTGGGAAGGGATGATTGGGCCTTTTCTTCCTTGAGGGCAGCTGTGAAGGTTCCCCCAGCCTGCTCTTTTACTTTTGATGTTCTACGTTCCATGCCCGGCATGTGGGATGGGAAGGTAAAGTTAGCTAGGGACTTATTGTTCTGTTGATCATCTGTTTTGCTTGCATGGTTGACTGTATGGTTTTGTAAAAATTAATTAAAAAATATTTAAACATAAAGGCTGGAAAGGTCTGTGCCATGTGTGTTTAGTAATATCCTGCATGGATGAGCTTTGGACCTAGTTGTTTCCTTGCACCTACTGGCAAATGTAATTGGCCAACTGGCAGGCAGAGAGAGCGTGGCTATGAAGCGTGGTGACAGCCACCTCCCTCCTCATTCCCTAAGGTTGGCCCCGTGTATATCACTAAAGCAAAGGAAGAAGGAAAGGCCAACAGCGTCATCCAAGTATATAATCAAGGCCACTGGGAAAGTGAAAGTTTCATTAGCTTAGAGAAAAGAAGTATCTGTAATGCTCCTGAGGTTCCCTATAGCATAACTGGCTGGTTTATGAGAGCCTTAAGACAGCAAAGCTTGAATACAGATTTAACTTAACTGGTAGAAAGCCTCTCAGATGGCTGTATTTATGTTTTTAATTTTAAAATGAAAAAAGAAAAATCCCTTAGCAGCTACAACTGAATGATCTTCCTGTCACAAAATAATTGTACTATGCCCTATAGTAAATTTAATAAAAACCTAAGGATGTTCTGCAAGGAAAACAATTTTGCTGGTTAAATGTCCTGAATTTTTACAATCTTATATGAAATAACTTAAAGATTAAATTTAGTAGTGTGATCTCTTTTCATTTTATTAAAGGAATAACGCTGGCAGCCATAACTAACTTGGCCCACACCCCAGACCTTTGACTAAAAATAAATACAACACCAATAAACAATCAGATTTGTATGACTGAGTGGAATAATACAGGGCTGCAACTTTATTGAATGCCATAGCATTAGAATTGTAACCCAGGTACTTGAGCACTTCTTAAAGCCCTTTTCCCATCTGTTACATATTCTGCCAGATCCATGAGCCCACCATGGGTAATCAAGAATTAGATGGTCTTAGGGAGTCAGTCCATGTTGGGGAGTAACTGGGCAGCCTGTCACACTCGAAGCAAGGCTGCCAGTCCACAGCTGCCAGGCCACAACTACAACCAGGCAAACTGCTATCACTACAGCCACAGGTCTCCATGGTCACAGAAATCCAAGGCTTGTAAAATGGAGGAACCGAGCTGCGGTTGATCCTCAAGAGTCTCTTCCATTGGTGGAACAGGCCGAATCTTCGAGATCAAGCAAGCAAAAAGCAACTAAGAAGAAATTGTACTCTGCGGAGCTGGTGGCACACCCAGCACTGAAAAAGGATCAGGCCTGAATTTAAAAAACATAGTGCATGCTAAAAGCATTACGTGAGTATCTGGGCTGCATGTGAGCTATGCATATTTTAAAAGCTGGGAATTATGAGCACATATACGTGGGCGTGAGTAAAAAAAAAAAAAAGGCGCGGAGCTAGGGCATGTCAGGGGCATTCCAGGGAGGGTCCAACAGTTACACATGTAAATCCATATTTTAAATCCAGCAACCGCCGTGCACAGCTGCTTGCTGCTCCTGTTGAGGTGTAAGTCTGCAGAAATTACTTTGTAGGCCTAACACGATAGCAACATGTGGCAGTCCAGTCCACTTCACACTGGTCTTACTATGCTTTTAAAGGCCTTACTTCCAGAGATGCTCCTTCTAGCAATTTCAGAGGTACCAGATCCCACCTCTGCTTGTGCAGCAGCAGCAACAGCTTCCAGCTTGAAGTTAACAACACGAATGCCATCAACCAAAAGTGGCACAACAGGTCCAACCTAAACCTGGACCAAGTTTTTGACCATCCTCCAAACCCAAAAATCGTTCTCCTTGGTAGAGGAAAGAATCCAGATCTACCTGAAGGAATGGCACAAGATTACCGAAGACTACTGGGTTCTCAAAATTGTAGTCTGGTTACTGCTTGCATTTCTCCCAGATTCCTAATCTTCCTCATTGCTCAGCCTTCAATCCGGATCCATCTCATTCAGCGCAACTCTGCCTGGAGGTGGCGTCGCTTCTCAGTCAGCAGTCGATAGAAAAGAAACTGTTCCACCCCATCAACATGGCCAGAGGTTCTACTCCCACTACCTCCTCATCCCCAAGAAAATTGGGGGATTGAGGCTCATCCTGGATTAAAGAAGTTTGAATAAGAATCTGTTCTGGGAGACGTTAAAAATTAATTCTCTTCACACAGTTCTCCCCTTCCAAAAGGGGGATTGGATGTGTGCCCTAGATATGAAGGACACTTATGCTCATAATTCCATCCACCCCTGCCATTGGCTCTACTATGCTTTATGATGGATTTATCTCATTACTAGTATCAAGTACTCCCCTTTTGTGCTATCAGCAACACCAGTGATAATACCTAGTTGTAGTAGCAGCACACCTTGTTCGTCAAGGCATCCAAATCTTCCCTTACCTGGACAACTGGCTAATGACAGTGAATTCTCAAGTTGATTTAACTCCTACATCATTGGGCTTCCTGGTGAACTTTGAAAAATAAATTCTAATTCCTAACCAGATAATAAAAATCATAGGAGCCTGGATAGACCTCCTGCAAAAGTAAGCCTTCCTCCAATAAGACTGGGTGAACACACTTAAGACTCTTGCATATCGACTGCTGAATGCAAATCAAACACCTTGGAACATTCTAGTTATTCTGGGTTACATGGAGGCAGCAGTTCATGTAGCTTTGCTGATCTGCCTTCACATGCAATTCCTGCAATGGAGCCTTCACTCCAGATGGGACCAATTAACTCAACCCTTGACTATCTTGGTGGATGTCTTGCAGGAAATAAAACAGGAGCTTTGCTGGTGACAGAACTTTTAAGAAGGGGTCACCACTTCATTTGCTTTCTCACCAAGTGGTATTGGCTACTGATGCATCCACAAAAGAATGAAGAGCCCACAGAGGCCCCTTCAAAACTCAAGGGACTTGGATGTTAATAGAAGGACAATTTCAGATCGACCTTCTAGAATTGTGAACAATTAGATACACACTGACAACTTTCATGCAGAGTTAACCAAACCAAAAACCATGTAGCCATGTTCTGTGTGAACAATCAAGGTGACATGGGATCATGGACTTTCTGCCAAGAAATGATAAAGATATGGGAATGAGCATGCAAACATTAAGCAGTGCTGCAAGCAAAATACTTTCCAGGGATTTCCAGCACATTAGCAGATCATCTCAGCAGAGTATTTCGCCCACACAAATGGTCCTTGAAAAAATCCACTGCAACAGATTACTTCATCTGTTGGGACTTCCAACAATCGACTTTGCATCAGAGGAAAACAGAAAAATGGAAAGATTTTGCTCCATTTTTCCCAGCAACCTCAGATCCTTTCTGGATACTTTTCTACTCTTCTACTCATCTAGAATACAGATCTCATATACACTTTTGTTTATTTGAGATTTATTTGCCTCACTCTCCCATTGATCAAGGTGTGTTAAAAAAAAATCCAAATATCAACAAGTGATTGAAAGTACATTCATACATGATGAAAACAAATTAAAAAACAGAAGCATATATCACCATATGTCTAAAGGAGAGCAGCAAATGCAACAGCTGGGAACGGCAATAAAGTGTGTATTTCTTAACTGAAAGCCTCACAGAAGAGAGAAGTTTTCAACTATTTTCTGAACTGCTTTAAGTCTGTAGGTAGGCAAAGTTGTTCTGATTCCATTGATTGCCAGAATGGTGAAAAAAAGTATTCAAGAAACGGGCCCATCTGATTCTTATTGTTCCGGCATGGCCCAGACAAGTTTGGTTTGCGTACTTGGTACAGAAGTCCAGCACCCTCCAATCCATCTCAGACAAATCTATCCTTGCTAACTCAAGAGGAAGGATGTCTACATCGTCCAAACCTTTTCTCCCTCAACCTGACAGCACATAGATATTGAATGCTCACTGATGGCCATGTCTCCTTAAACAAAGAGGTTGAGGATATAGTATTGTCTTCCAGGAGCCATCTACTAAAAGACCATAAGGATTTATATGGAAGTGGTTCTCATCTTGGGTGTCAACAGACTTCTTTGGATCCATTCGCATGTGAACCAAAATACCGACTTAAGTACTTGTTTTCTCTGTCTTCCTCAGATCTCGGTACCTCATCAATCAGAGTTCATCTTAGCAGCATAACAGTCCATCACTTTCATACTGAATGTAGGCCAGTCTCCACTTATACATTGGTATTCAAGCTCATGAAAGTCTTATGGCATGCTAAACTGCCAGTTGTCAAACCCTCCTGTTCCATGGAACTGGAATGTAGTTCTGGCAAAGCTAATGAAACCACTGTTTGAACCATTGGCTTCTCTTAATTTTCCAACATGGAAAGTATTATTCCTAGTTGCAATTCCATCAGCTAGAAGAGTCAGTGAGCTCCAGGCATTAGTTCATTACTCTCCTTATTTGCTCTTCATGCACCAAAGGTAAGATAAAAAGGCCCTTCATTCCTTACACTGGAAAAGAGCCTTGGTTTACTATAGGAAAAGAACTCAGCCACATTGTGAAGCCTCACAGCTATTTATCTCTTACAATCCTAACTGTCTGGGCATAGCAGTAGTCAAGCATACATTGTCCAATTGGCTAGCAGTCTGTATTGCACATTGTTATGCCCAAACAGGCATCCAGTTCAGACTCTATCAAGACTCATCAAGAGATAGCCATAGCTATATCAGTAACTTATCTGAAAGCAGTACCTATTGAAGACATCTGCAAAGCTGCAGCTTGGTCATGGATGTACACCTTAATGTCCCATTACTGACTAGACAATTTATCAAAAAAACAGAAAATTTTGACAAGCATGCCCCAGTAGTCCACTCTTTATGATGGGATCCAGGTTGCTTAGAACCCCCCACCTCATGGCTAATTCATTCCTGTTTGTCGACAGAGAAAGCAAGCTTACATACCGTAAATGGTGTTCTCTGTAGACAGCAGGGTGAATTAGCCATGCTAAATACCTGCCCACCTCCCTGGATTTATCTCTAATATCAACTGAGGGTCCTCACAAAGCAACGTTCATATGGAAATTCCCATACATGCTCAGTAGAGCAAACCTCTATGAGCTTAGGGAG
The DNA here is from genome assembly GCF_901001135.1 of Rhinatrema bivittatum. NCBI lineage: Eukaryota > Metazoa > Chordata > Amphibia > Gymnophiona > Rhinatrematidae > Rhinatrema > Rhinatrema bivittatum. The sequence continues at coordinate 136,123,906 of NC_042621.1, read as the reverse complement.
GAGGGTCCGTTCAATGCTGTTGAATGACGAGACTCGTGTTATGATTAATTCATTTGCTTCTACAAAGCTCACCATTTATGGTAAGCAAACTTGTTTCTTGCCCCGTATTCTTTCTTATCTCTTGAGCCAGCGATCAGTCTCATGGTAACAAAATAGATGACAGCAGATAAAGACCAAATTATCCCATCCAGTCTGCCCAGTTGATATTTCTTTGCTTTGGATAGATGAGCATATAAATTCCTATACCACTAACTTCCCTCTACCCAACCCAAAATCAACTTTCTGCTATCATCTTGGCTTTTATCTGACCTTGCAATTCTTTACCCACCATCCATTCAAAGCATGCCCAAAATCCATGCCATGTAAGAAAGCAGATAGCATGACAATGGCATGTGTTTATAGTGCTGTACCTGCCCATTTTAACAGTGAGTGTCAAAAATTGTCAAAATGAATGACAAATTGGTTAGAAGTTTTAATGGAAATACAGGCAACCATGTGGCTGGGTATGTCTGACAGGTTATGTTGGCAGAATTGCAATAACAGAAACCTGGCTTAAAAACACTGACATGGTACTCATTAATCGATTAAACAACCAAGATTACAACATATTCTCAATTCCTAGAAAAAGGAAAAAAGGAGGTGGTCTAATGTTAATATCCAGAAAAGATCTTCAGCTAACTCTTTGTCCAACTAACATAACTACACCATTTGAAATACCACTATTTGACTCCACCAAACTTCAAATCTGTCTTGTCTATTGCCCACCAGGATCACTAGAAAAAAATTGTTCACCAATAATTGAATATATTATAAATAATATTTCGCTTAACAAACCCGTCTTCATCCTGGGAGATTTCAGCTTACACTTTGAATCAATCAACCTTTCAAAAACTTGCTGAACCATCACTGATGCACTTACTTCGCTACAACTTAAACAAATTATCGATGCTCCAACCCACAAAGCAGGTCATACCATTGACCTCATTTTCATCAATAATAATGACTGGCATAATACCTCAACCAACATTACTGAAATACCTTGGTCTGATCATCACCTTATCCAATTATCCCTAATTTCCAACTCCATCCTTAAACCTCCTCAAATCCAACAAAATAAAATTACCTTTCGCCCCCAATTCAACATTGAACTCCTCCAAGAAACCCTCCCAGTCGAACTTAATATTAATTTATCAAATTCTGATGAAGCCATAACATGTTGGTTAATGATCACCAAAGAAGTAGCTGATAACATAAATCTAATCATATCCAAATCAATAAAACCATCAAGGCACAACAATCCATGGTATAATGATTCCATTAGAACATCTAAACAAATACTCAGAAAAAAAGAAAGAGAATGGAGACGAAACAAACTCAGTCACTCTAAATAGATATCGAATTCACCTAGCACAATATAAATATTACATCAATAATGCAAAAAAGAATATTTCTCAAAAAAATTAATAAATTTCATCATAATCCCAGGATGCTCTTTTCAATAGTTCAATACCTCACAAAGACTACTCATAAACCTATTTGTACTTCCTACAGTAGTGATGATTTTGCTGATTTCTTTAATATTTTAAATCTTATTCAATCCAACTTCATCAGTAACACCCAATCTATATATCTGAACACAAAAATAAAATCAAAATGGACCCATTTTGACACCTCCTCCACCATCCAGATTTAGTCTATCATCAAGAAAATAAATCCTGCCAACCACCCTCTGGATAGCATACACATTACAAGCCTCAAGTCAATTGAACCTATTATAACAAATTTAATCACCAAGATCATCAATTTATCACTTATTGAAGGAAATTATCCTAATTGTCTCAAATCTGCAATTATCAAACCCATATTAAAATAGAATAACCTCAATCCAAATAACCTATCAAATTATCGCCCTATTTCTAATCTGCCTTTTATTGCCAGAATCATAGAAAAAGTTGTTCACTCTCAACTCGATGATTACCTGGAAACTAACAACCTCCTATCTCCAAACCAATATGGTTTCAGAAAAAACCTAAATACTGAGACTCTCCTTCTCTCTCTAAATGATACTATTTTAAGAGGATTCGATAATGGAAAGCAATATCTACTAGTACTCCTTGACCTCTCTGCAGCTTTTGACACAGTTAATCATTAAATTCTTCTAGAATGACTATCTGAAATTGGTTTAGCTGAGACTACATTACAATGGTTTTCATCTTATCTCTCCAACAGAACTTATCAAGTTTCATTTAATAACATCTCTAAAAAAAAATTATCCTCAATACTGGAGTTCCTCAAGGTTCAGCATTATCTGCGACTTTATTTAACATATACCTCTTACCAATTTGCCAGCTATTAAATGATCTGCAAATCACCCACTACCTTTATGCTGATGACATACAACTTTTAATTCCCATAAAAAAAAACTCCGTTGATGATACTTATAAAGACACATCTTTATTACTTGAATCAATCAAGCAACTCCTTACAAAATTAAAACTCATAATCAACATTGATAAAACCGAAATACTTATAATGAACAAAAACCCATTGTATTACCACCACCATTATTCACAACTAACAATCAAATTAAGCCAATATCCCCTGTCAATCACTCCAGAAACCTTGGAGTAATAATTGACAATAACCTATCTTATAATAACCACATAACCTTCTTTGATTTTGGTGGTAATCACAAACTCCTAATTCTACAGCGGATAAAACCTTTTCTAAATTTAGTAGATTTCAGAACAGTTTTACAACTAATTATCTTCTCAACCATTGACTATTGTAATTCCCTTATGATTGGCCTTCCATATATCAATGACGGTATATAAAACTGAACAAATAAATAAATACCATAATAACCCGAAGTCATAGCGGTAATGCAGATAGACCAAGCTGCTAGTCAATTCTGCCAACATAGCCTGTGTCTGATAGGTTATACAGGGGACCTAGGAAGTTCATTAGTAATGGTAGGTAGTTAAACCAGGCTGTGATAAGAGAATCAAACTAGCAACTGGGTCTGTTTTGGAGGCTGCAGTGTAGCAGATAGTAGAAAGATCTAGTGGAAATTCAGGCACTCGTGTAGCTGGGTTTGTCTGGGATCTTAGGAGACCAAATGTTTGGGCAATAGCCATGCTAATATTTCTGTTTATATTATTACAGAGTAGTTAGACATGACAAAGTCGGGATGCTGGAGGGAACTAAGAGGGGATCTTGTTTGTTCCTTTTCCCAAGAGGGTGAACTACCAAGAAGGAAGACAAAGTCTTTTTTTTGTTGTTGTTTTAGAAGTATATCATTTCTACACTTTCTATTAAATTTTATGTTAATAGAAGCAGCAATTAGTCTACATTAAATGCAACAGCAAGCAGAAAGCTGTGGAATTAAAGACAGATGGCAACAAGCCACAAGTTAAGTGCTGCACAATAACAGACTGTATTGGCAGACACCCAAATAAAATGGGTGACAGGAAGTCCCACTACAAATGTCACAATCAATGGTTATCAATGGCCAGAGATACTATCCTAACAGTCTTTATGCACTACATAGACAGCTACCTTACAACTAGCATAACCATTAATCACTTAACAGAAAATAGAAGCAGATCAAATCAAATGTCCAGACTACATGGGAAATAAAGAAGCTAATTTCACTAGTTTTTTTTCATCTAGTTATTGGCATCTGCATGAGAAAAGCCAGAAGAGCAATGTGAAAAATAGGCTGATATGCCTGAAAGGCACAGTGCTCTGTGGCTGGGATGTATCCTTAGTTATGTGAGCAGAATAACTGGGCCAATAGAAGGGGATGGTTGGTCTTTTTGTGCAGCATCTACTATATTTTGATTCATATTATGTCTTTCAGCCACTTCAAAGCAGATTAAATTCTGTACTGTAGGTATTTTCTTTTCCTCAGAGGGCTTGCAATTTGTTTATACCTGAGGAAATGGAGGGTGAAATAACTTGCCCAAGATCACAAGGACTGGCAGTGGATTTGAACCCTGGCTTCCCTGGCTCATATCTCACTGTTCTAACCACTAGGGTGCTCCTAGTGGAGCCAAAAAAAGATTCAAATTACCAGAAATCAGAGCACACAGGCAAAGTGCAAATTAAGTTGAATTGTTGGATGCATTCATAAACAACTTATTTTTACAACTTGAAGACATTTTTGTTCACTTCTGCTAGCTATTAGGTCAAATAAATTCAATGCAGGAGAGAAAATAATTTACTTTAACATATAGTTCAGCTTTAAGAAGTTCTAGATACATTCTGTTTCTCTTCATCTGTCCAAAGATTTTTCATGGGTGAAAATACTTGTTCTATATGAGCACAGCCCACTAATATTGCTAGAATATGCTCCATTACTTTTTAAGGTTTGGAACTAGAAAGTTTTTTTAGAAATACAACCCAACACTTGTAAATTTTGGTGATCTCCTCGAGTTTGGAGATTGATAGTATTCCTTGCATAATTCATCTCCAATAACTTGTATTTTGTATTTTGAAGGCACTGACAAGGTTAATGAGTTCATTATCTAAATTTAAAATGCCAAGCCTTTTTAAAGTTGTTGTGTCATACAGAAACCATTTATTCAGGTAGGCAGGAGCCTACAGGTATGAATTTTTTTTTTTTTACTTTTAATATTAAATTTATACAATAAAGAAAGGAATATACCTTATTTACTGAAAAAAAGATGAGTGGTTCATGATGATAAAATACAAAAAAAAACAAAAAAAAATGCAAAAATCAAGAAAGTAAACACACCATAAATCATACGTCTCAAAAAGTAACTATAGCAGGCAGAGGGAAAGAAAAATAAAAAGGAGACCTTAGAAAATTATACAAAATATAAGAAACCAGCCTAACATGAGCCACCGGCAATGATACATCAATAAGGATCAACCCCTTAACCCACTGGGATCCAGGAGAAGAAACTGCGGCACTCCTGGAGTTGATAAAAGACTTAAGTTGTTCAGGAAGGAAAAACACAAAGCAATCATTTCTATACCTAACAACACATTTACAAGGATATCTAAGAATAAAAGAACATCCTATAGAAATATTCTGCGTCCTGAGAGTGAGAAAATCTTTCTTTCTCTCTTGAGTAGAATGTGCGAAATCGAGAAAAATACAGATCTGTCCATAAAACAAAGAGGAAATATTCTGAAAATACCTTTTCATCACTGCACTTACATCTTGTTCAAAAATAAAAGAAACAAGTAACGTGGAGCGCACAATAATCTCAACCCTGGAATTTTCATGAAAATCAGTCAAATTTACAATATTAGGAAATTGAGCAGTTTGAGACGGCTGAGCATTCATTCTATTAACAGAGGGAAGGAAATAATAGAAGGAACCTTATCAGTTTCAAAATGAAGAGTCTCAAGCAGATATTTCCTTAGGGTAAGATATGGACACTCTCCCACCACCCTAGGAAAATTCAGAAAACGCAAGTTCAAATGCCTTATATGATTTTCAAGAAATTCGACTCTGTGAGATAAATTGTTCCGATCCTTGACCACAGAAGAGTTAAAAGTTTGAATGTCACTAATGGCAGTTTCAGTAATCGAAATCTTAGACTTCATTTCTGCAAGCTAAGAATCAAAATTGCTTCCCATACTGTCCACTTTGTTAGACAAACGATCAATCTTTGCATACAAACCTTCAAAGAACTTCCAAAGCTTATTATCAAGTCCCAATGGTGTTGAGGGTAACCACCGCCAGCTTAGCTAGAGAGAGGAAGGACTCACCGGGGGACTTGCAATGAGCCAGACTTGCATTACTGACCGGTAAAGGGACCAATGACTCTGGCAGCACTCCCCTGTCCATAACAGGGGTGGAGGAAACCATACCGGCAGGAAAACCTGAGCCTCCCGATTCTTCCAGCAGCGGCGATGACAATATCCATTTGAATTCCTCTACTCCAGACTCTCCCCTCGTCACAGGCACCAAGCAAACATCACTCTGAAGCGCCACAGATGACAGCAGGGGGGGGGGGGAAATCTCTCGGCGGGTGGAAGATAAAGATCCAGGGGACTGAGAGAAACCCCTCCAGGTGAGATGAGCGCTCCCTCGCTCAAACTCGCAGCAGAGCCAATTGTCCTCATTTGCACTGCGGAACCGGGTAAGATGGATGGCATAAACTGCTGCCCAGCTAGGAGAGGTACATTGGGAGGAAAAACTCATACCTTCCCTTTCCTTTTAGATGGCATAATGCTAAGGAAATTTAGGAAACAAGAAAAAAGGACTGAGCAGAGTCTTAACCCGATCTCACGCTGCCATCTTGCATTTGCCTCCTACAGGTATGAATTTAATGCCTCTTTCTTGAACAAACTTTGTCCAGCTGAAATTGATGAGATTAGAGTTCACTGACCAACCAAAGAACCAGTCATCTGTCCTGCATTCAGCTCATTGTGGCCCTATTCATAATTTGGGTTATATTTGCTTCAAGCTTGTTTTATTGCCCCTTAAACACATGCATAAAATCAAGCAGAAAATGAATATAATACTCAGGAAGGGAAAGTTCTTCATTGCCTAGCAAACTTTCTTCTTGACCTTTCACAAAATTACATATCAGTTTGTGAGTTTCTTTACATTGCTGTCCAACAATTGTGAAATTGCAGGGCCAGTGCTAGCTTTGTTGCTGCCCCCATCCCCATGATTCATTCAGTCTGACCTGGGCCTGTCAAATAAAGCCCAGCTCCCTCCAGCAATCTATATTTTTAAAAACTGACACCCATCCAGTCCTCCACGGAACCCATGGTCAAGGGAAGGGTATTATATAACCTAGGGAAACCTTAAGCTGTTGTACTTTGGACATTGAGGAGTGGGCCCTTGGTCGCTGCAAAAGATGGCATCTCCCAGAGGCTGGAGCCCTGCGGGGACTTGCAGCGATAGGCTAGCTCCTGAGCAGAGATGGACAAAGAGCAGTTCGTTTTTATTATACTGCAATGTAGATGGTAACCCGAGGAACGGGTAATGATCCCAACCAGCAGAGGAGATGTCAGGTGGCAATGTTCTGTCAGAAGGCTGTAGAGTGGAAAAGGCAGCTCCACAGTCTCACCAGGTCCCGAGAGGGAGATGGGTCCAGTAGTGGTCCACAAAGCGGGGTAGGCCAAAAGCCCAGGCCTAGATGGAAAGGCCAGTAAGAGTAGGTCCAGTAGTGGTGCAGGGTAGGCTGAGGATATTAGGCATCTTTGTAAGTGGTAGATAACCCCGGAGGGTGTAGAGGAGCGAGGCAAAGCCCCCGAGAAGTGGGTACTTTATGCATCCTTGTTGGTAGCAGATAACTTCGGATGGTGTAGAGGAGCGAGGCAAGGCCCCCGTGGAGCGGGTACCTAAGTCGTCCTGGAGCGAGAGTACACAGAGCGGGGGCGACTGGTAACGTAGAGAGATCAGCATGGAGGATTCCTTGCTAACTCGAATTAGGAATCGTGAACTGAGTTTAAATTCCAGAGCTTGTGATGTCATGCGGTGGGGACGCCCCCGAGGTTCTTGCCATGACGCACGTAAAGGACGGGGCTGCGCGCACGTGCCCTAGGTGACTCCAGGAGAAAGATGGCGAACACAATCGCCCATGCCGGACCAGGGACGCTGGAGGGTTCGGCATGGAGAAGCAGAGGCAGCCATTTTCCCAAAAGGAACTGAGTCAGGCAGAAAAAAGGTGAGCAATAGAGGGCGCAGCCATCTGCGACCGGGCGTAACATAAGCCTTGCACACACACCACCCCCCACACTCCCACACCTATAGCCACACAAAATTTAGTTGTGTACGTGTAACAAATTTTACATGAAAAAGAGCATTCACAAGTATGCTCTTCTGAGGCAAAATATTGCTTACAATATACATATTTTATTTACATGCTCTGCAAACTCTGCAAAAAAAGCACTTGAAACTCCACCGAAAATCATGAATAAACGTAATTATCATTACAACATAGTAAACCTCCTATACCAAAACAATCTTAACTGCCAGCACTCAAACAGTAACAACCTTATCTATGAAAAGGCAACACTGCAAATATTACACCAGGCCCTAAAACACTAATAACAGAACAAGCTAGGCGGCTATAGATCTGTACACAGAAACTACATGCCAGCAAAATAGCTCACCCCGGTCACATATGCAGAGTACAGACAGACCCTGACCAAATGCAAAATAGAGTCCAGAAAGTTCAGAAGAACTGAACTGGAACCCACAACAAGCCAGCTTGTATATGCAGAGCAACAATGGAAAAATAGAAACATTACTATTTTTCATAAAACATTAAATAATAAAATCAAGAAATATAAAACATAATAGTAAAATCATATTCATAAAAAGAATAAATATTTCAAACCAGCTAATGAATAGAATATCCAAAATTTCCCAAACACCAATACAATATTTCAAAATATCCAATAATTAAAAAATGTAATATTTCCCAAAGGAACAAAATATTTCAAAACAGCAAAAACGTCAAATTACACCCAATAATTAAAACTAATAAGGATTTAAAAAATCTCCTGCTCTCCAAACCTGGGATTTTTGATTTCTAGTCACCCTGAGATTTTAATGAACTCAGGGAGATAGGGCTGCACAAACTTTACCTTCTCTCTCTCTCACACACACAATAACACATTGATTCTCTCACAAACTCTGTCTCATATATATGCCTATGCTCTCACACATACTCCCTCTCTCTCTCACAGACACTTAATTGTGTGTGCATGCTTGTGAGAGCCTATATGTAATACATAGGTTCTCACAGGTTCATGTACACATGCAGACAAGCTCTCATACAGACATACACACAGGCACTCAGAAAAACATACACTCAAGCACTTAGGCTTTCACATAGCCACACATATGCCTACAGGCTGTCACACAGACATACACACATACATAAGTTCTCACACAGACTCAGACACACACATACAGAGCCTCCTGTTCTCTTCAGGTCTAATGGGATGAGCGCCATTATGGCCCTACAGGCTCCTCTTTTCTTCGGGCTGTGGTGGGATGAGCTCCATCACATCCCCGTGGGGTTTCCTCTTTGACCCGCCATGACCTTCTGTCCTTTCTGTTCTTGGGGTGGGGGTTTGCCACCGAAGTCAATATTGACTGAAGCCCAATATTGACTGGGTACATGTATCATCGGGTCACGCTAGAGAGATAACGTTCCTGGGTGGAATAAATGATAGCTTTATGGAGCAATTGGTTCAGGAACCGATGAGAGAGGGAGCAATTTTAGATCTAATTCTCAGTGGAGCACAGGACTTGGTGAGAGAGAGGTAACGGTGGTGGGACCGCTTGGCAATAGTGATCATATTATGATCAAATTTGATTTAATGACAGGAAGAGGAACAGTGTGCAAATCCAAGGCTCTCGTGCTAAACTTTCAAAAGGGAAACTTTGATAAAATGAGAAAAATTGTTAGAAAAAAACTGAAAGGAGCAGCTGCAAAAGTAAAAAAATGTCCAAGAGGCGTGGTCATTGTTAAAAAATACCATTCTAGAAGCACAGTCCAGATGTATTCCACACATTAAGAAAGGTGGAAAGAAGGCAAACCGATTACCGGCATGGTTAAAAGGGGAGGTGAAAGAAGCTATTTTAGCCAAAAGATCATCATTCAAAAATTGGAAGAAAGGATCCAACAGAAGAAAATAGGATAAAGCATAAACATTGGCAAGTTAAATGTAAGACATTGATAAGACAGGCTAAGAGAGAATTTGAAAAGAAGTTGGCCGTAGAGGCAAAAACTCACAGTAAAAACTTTTTAAAATATATCCGAAGCAGAAAGCCTGTGAGGGAGTCAGTTGGACCGTTAGATGATCGAGGGGTTAAAGGGGCACTTAGAGAAGATAAGGCCATCGCGGAAAGATTAAATGATTTCTTTGCTTCGGTGTTTACTGAAGAGGATGTTGGGGAGATACCCGTAATGGAGAAGGTCATCACTGTCCCTTCCAGGTCCCGAAGGGTTGCCATCTGATGTGGTTCACTGAAATAGATACTTAGAGCCAACAGCTATGGATAAAAACTTCTTTATTAAATGCTATGAAATAATAAGGCCTTATGAAGAGAGAGACTGGCACAATGCTACGCAAAGCACCAATATACAACTTTCCCTCTCTAATGATTTTACTGATAATAAGACATATAGGATTTTACACTTGTACGTTTCCAACCCCTAAACTACGTTACCAATTGCCAAAATTTCTAGGATTGGCTTTTTACTGTAAACATTTAATCTGAATGGGCGTTTGGTAATTTGCTCTCGCTCTGCATGTAAAATAATCTTTGCTTTGTATGTAAATGTTATTTATGGGCTTGTTATTTACTACAGCACCAGTATGATCTTATTGATTCTAAACATATTTCCTGTAGCCCAAATCTTTTTGTTAATACATCATTTTCTGTTTAGCCTGCAAGATCTGCCTGTCTAGCAAAAGCAAAGCACAAAACTGAAGCAAAAAATGTTATAGTATTCTTGTTAGTAATTGTAAAGCCACTTATAATTAAAAAAAAAACTTAGGAGAACAAGAATAATGACTTCTTGTGTGGTATGTCAAATGCATTTTGCTGCTCTTTATTACAAGTTATATCTTCAATAGGGACTAAGGGCACCCATCTCATTTAGATTATTTTTTAAGCACTGGGAAGAGCAATTTTTGAAGACTAAGTTAAAGGTTTTTCCAGATGTCTCCAAGTCTACACAAAAGAGGAGAAGGTAGTTTTGCTGTTGAGACCCAAATTAATTCAGCCAGGAGCTTTATTTATATTCCATGTTCCATGTAAATGTTTTCTAAAGTAAAAAAAAAAATAAGGTTTCACACACATCCTTTGAGCCTAGTCAATTGTTTTTTTTTCTGAGTGATAAGATAGGCCAGGCCCAGGTCTCACTGCCTTCTTTATCAGATTGAACTATTTTATCCCGTCGATAGCAGGGCTGAATTAGCCATGCTGTCATGGGAACTGTCTGTCAGGCCCAGGAGGTGGAGCTTCACTAGTGATGTCAGAGCTTTGCTCTGAGGCTGCGCGTGGTTTCCCGTGCTGGAAAACGACTCTCCTCAGTCTGTTTTTCCGCGCGTGGGATCGCATGCGGAGCCTCAGACCTCCTCAGTTAAAACTTTAAAAAGTAGAGAAAAACAGCGATTCTTCAGAAAATGGCGGACCACAGCTGGAAAGGACGACCCCGGCCATCAGGATTCAAGCCATGTAAGTGTGGGATTGCTGCTATCAGTATCTGGGCCCAGACCACCCGATGCAGTCGTGCCTCTCCTGCGGACGGATGTCCCCAAGAGCCAGAAGACAACGAGCCGAGAAGATGGAGGCCTTAAAAACAGGCCGGGAGGGGGGGTTCGTATGCACCTCCCTCCGAGGCACGCCCCTCCCCGGGACCGACTGCGCCGACGCCCCCACCGAAGCGTCGAGCGGTGTCGGTCGGACCGCGAGCAGAGGAAACAACGCAAGGCTGAAGAGCGTCCAGGATGCAACCCGAGCCGATCACAACATCTTGCCCAGGAAGCATCGACAGCGTCGTGGCCTCGAACCATTCAAGGTCCAGAAGCGTCCGACCGTAGTGGAACCACACAACGCCGGGAACAAGGACGCAAGGCTCGATTGAAGCGACGCGTAAGCACGGCTCGACGCCGGAAGCACGAGACCCGAAGCATACGAGGACGGTGCATGATGTGGCACCGAAGAGAAAGAAAGCGATCGAATCTACGAAACAACATAGGGCTCATGCGTCGATAACGACACCTGCACCGACTGCGCAAGCGTCGATGGCGCGTACGGAGCACGCATCGACACACAAAAAACACAGGTCTACAACGCATTCAAAGCAGTTAAGCGAGGGAGTTGACCAGCCATCTGTAGGTCCTTCCTCCCATACCACGTCGTCACACAGAGACGAGACACCATCACTGGCACCCACCGTAGCACCAAGAGTGCTGCACAAGCAGACAACGCAGTTACAAGCACAACCAACTGCGGACAAGCCACAATCTCGCCCCCACAAACATAGTCACACTGCAGAGCCGAGGATTCAACTGTTTTCGACGGCTTTCTCAGCCTCTGAAGGGGAAGGGGCCCAGACCCTGTCATCACAGTCTCCATCATCCTCTTCCTCATCAGGCAGAGTCTACTCAGATTTATCATTGGCTTCACATCGACGATCAGACCACAGTTCTTTGCAAGAGCTACTGTCCAAAAAACGTCGATTGCCGGCTGAGACTCGTACTCCTCGTTCTCCGAGTAGCAGGCAAGATACGGATATCCTCTTAGCAGCGGTACCGGTGAGATCACCGGCCCAAGCCCAAAAACCGGCCATGCCTCCGCAGACAAAGGATGCATTTGTGAATCTGTCCCTTGCGCTGTCTGGATTCTTTGAGGTCAAGCAAGCATCTTTCCACATGCCGACCTCTCCGGCTAGCGGAGCAGTTTCCCCACAACCCTCAGTACACTCCTCCCCGACACAGCCAGGATAGCCTTCACTTGCCGCACTGCCACCAGACCCGACTCCGTTGGCAACCCCGCAGCAGGACCCACCCCTTAATGTCCTTCCAGAGTTTCAGGATACTTCCCCTGACTCATCCACGGGGTATCCATCAGATCCGGCGGAAGGTTTGGCAGAGCCCTACTCTCCGCCGGAGGATTTGACATATCCGAAATTTTTGGAGAAGATGGGAAAGGTCCTTAAACTTTCTATTCAAAAGGTCCCAGACCCGAGATTGGACACACTGGATCTCTTAAAAATCTTTGACCTGCCAGCCGAACCTACAGCCTTGCTGCTACATATACCATCTTGGACTCAGTCCTAGAGAAATCTTGGGATACCCCTTTCACCTTACCGCCAGTGTCCCGGAAGATCAATTTGAAATGCAAGATGCAAAAATCCCAGTATTATACAAATCCTCAACTACCACATGCGTCTCTAGTTGTGGAGTCCGCAATGGGAAAAGCGAAGAAGACAAAACTGCACTCCGCGTCACCCCCAGGGAAGGATCTTCGTACTTTAGACGAATTTGCCAAACGAGCCTACCAAGCTTCAATGCTCGGTGCATGGATTAACCATCACCAGTTCTATTTGGTTCAATACCTGTTCGAATGCGTGCAACGCCTCAAAGATGACCGCCAACCGCTCCATGATGCTAACCCATTACAGGACATGGAAGAGGCTATCAGGCATTTACTCCGTACCATCTATGAAGGCTTCGAAACGGCCTCTAGGATATCAGCCAGCGCGATCGCGGCACGCAAACTGGCGTGGCTCCGAGCCAGCTCAATACGTGAGAATGTCCACAATAAATTGGCCAACCTCCCCTGCCGGGGGGACAATTTATTCAGCGCAAAACTGCAGGAAGCGGTGGCTCAACTCAAAGAACAGTCGGTAGCGGTACAGTCGCTCACTGTACCTCACTCTTATGCCTCTTCACGGAGGTACTATGCCCCGTATCGAAGACAACCGTTCCAACGACGGGCGTTCCGACCCTACGCGTCCTATCGTCCACAACCATACCAGCTGCCCCCATGCCAACCGCCCACTCAAAACCAAAATAGACTGGGCCGCCCTCACCCCCAATGCCTGCAAAATCAGCAACAGCCATCCTCAAACAAGCCAACTCAGTCTTTTTAGAGCTACCTATGCCACCATCACTAAAGGTATTCGCAGGAGGCATTACATCCCACCTTCAACAATGGGAATCCATCACCTCAGACCAATGGGTCCTGGAAGTAGTACGTCGAGGGTACTGAATCCTGTTCCACAAACTTTCACCCCTTCCCCGTCGAGCGGGGGAACCCGATCCAATCCAGCTTGGCTAGAGGAGGAAGTGACTGCCCTGTTACAACAACAAGCAATTCGTCTCCTTCCACAGTCCTCACAGAACAAAGGATTTTACTCCCCATATTTCCTCGGACCAGTGGGTTCTGTCCATCGCCCATCAAGGGTACCATTTGAATCTATTGGGTGTCCAACCAAATTCTCCTCTGTTGCCTGTTTTGGGGGCCATTAGTGTATCAGGAATTACTGTTAAGGGAGCTCTCTGCCCTCTTAATGGCCAGAGCGGTTGAGCCTGTCCCACCAAGGCAAAAAAGACAGAGATTTTACTCCTAATACTTCATGATTCCAAAGAGAACAGTGGGACACCTTCCCATCCTGGACCTGAGGGCCTTGAACAAGTTTTTAAAATAAAGAAAAGTTGAAGATGGTTTCCCTGGGCACCCTGATTCCCCTCCTGCAAAAAGAGGACTGGCTATGCTCCCTTAATTTAAAGGATGCGTACACCCACATCAAGATCTTTCCAGTTCACAGGAAGTATCTCAGGTTTTTGGTGGGAAAACGGTACTTCCAGTACAGAATGTTGTTGTTTTGGCTAGCGTTGGCCCCATGTGTCTTTACAAATTGCCTACCGTGGTAGGGGAGCACCTCCGGAGACAGGGAGTGCATGTTTTCGCCTATCTGGACGATTGGCTGGTCAAGAGCACCTCTCAGGCAGGGGCAGATCAGTCCCTGCACTTGACCATCCAGATGTTGGAGTAGCTAGAGTTCATCATCAACTATCCTAAGTCCCATCTCAGCCCTTCACCTCAATTGGACTTTATAGGAACCCTGCTAGACACAGCTCAGGCAAAAGCCTTTCTGCAGTGTTCCAGGGCGCTCACTCTGGCGTCCATTGCGGAGGTGATTCAACAGAGCCAGCAGGAATCAGCGTGGCACATGTTGAGGCTGTTGGGCCATATGGATGCAACTGTCCATGTTACTCCCTTGGCACGCTTTCACATGCACAGAGCCCAGTGGACCTTGAGGTCGCAGTGGCAACAGGCAGCCCAGGGCCTCCAAGCCCGCATCCGGATCACTCCGTCTCTCTGGGACTCCTTGTTCTGGTGGCAGGTTCTCTCATTTTTGGAGCAGGGAATACCCTTCCAAACTTCCCCTACCCAAATTGTCCTTACCACAGATTCATCCAACCTGGAGTGTAGGGGGCTCATGTAGAAGGGCTCCACACCCAGGGCCTGTGGTCCTTCAGGAAGCTCAATATTAAATCAACTTCCTGGAGCTCCAGGCAATCAGGTACGCTCTGTGGGCTTTCAAAGATCGGTTGTCCAACAAAATTTTCCTGATCCAAACAGACAACCAGCTAGCAATGTGATATGTCAATAAGCAGGGAGACACAGGGTCGTACTTTCTGTGTCAGGAAGTAGTCCAGATCTGGTCCTGGGCTCTATCCCATGGGATGGTTCTCTGGGCCATGTATCTGGTCAGAATGGAGAACGTGATAGCGGACAGGCTGAGTCAAGCCTTCCAGCCCCACGAGTGGTCCCTGAACTAGGGGATGGCAAATTGGATTTTCTGTCTCTGGGGAAGCCCAGACGTGGATCTTTTTGCATCCCCCTGCAACAGGAAGGTAACTCAGCTCTGTCTGAGGCTGGATGGCAATCCAGCCTCAGACACTTTTGCCCGCCATTGGGGCAAGGGCCTTCTGTACATGGATCCTCTGATTCCTCTGGTAACAAAGACTCTCCTGAAGCTTCATCAGGAACGAGGGACTGTGATTCTCATAGCCCCTCATTGGCCGAGACAGGTCTGGTTTTCACTCCTTCATGAGTTATCCTTACGGGAACCAATCAGTCTGGGGACTTCCCCAGATCTCATCACGCAAGATTGAGGCAGGCTGAGGCATTCCAACCTCCAGGCCCTGTCGCTCATAGTCTGGATGTTGAGAGGTTGATGATGCAGCCACTTGATCTTTCTGAGGATGTCTCTGGGGTTCTGGTAGCTTTTAGAAGTCTTCCACTAGAAGGTCCTACAGAATGAAATGGAGGAGATTTTCCGTGTGGTGTGATCAAAGGGCCCTAAATCTTTTCTACTGTCCCACACAAAAACTGCTTGATTACCTTCTGCACCTATCAGAAGCTGGCCTAAAAAGAATTCCATTCAGATTTATCTGAGTGCAGTTGGCACCTGCCATCAAGATGTAGATGAACACCTATCTCTGTACAGCTTATAATTGTATGGTTCATGCGGGGCCTGCTTCAGTTGAAGCCTCCCCTAAGGCCTCCTGCTATGTCTTGGTGCTGTGTCTTGGTGCTAGCTCAGCTGATGAAAGCTCCTGTTGTACACCTGTGACCTGAAGTACCTGACCTGGAAGGTCATACTTATGGTGGCGGTCACGTCAGCGTGCAGGGTCAGTGAGCTCCAGGCCTTAGTGACTTATCCACCTTATACCAAGTTTTATCATGACAGGGTGGTCTTGCACACACGCCTAAGTTTCTGCCTAAGGTGGTGATGGACTTCCATCTTAACCAGTCAGTCAGTCATTCTACCAACATTCTTTCCCAAACCCCATTCACACCAGGCAATCGAGCACTGCACAGTTTGGATTGCAAGAGAGCCTTAGTCTTCTAACTGGAGCAGACAGAAGCCAATAGATGGTCCATCCAACTTTTCATTTCTTTTGACAGGAATATATTGGGAGTTGCCAAACAGACACTATCCAGTTGGCTAGCAGATTGCATCTCCTTCTGTTATGTCCAGGTGGGACTGCATCTTGGGGGTCATGTCAAGGCTCATTCTGTCAGAGCCATGGCAACGTCTGTGGCCCACTTGTGAGTAATTCCTATGGAGGAGATCTGCAAGGCTGCGACGTGGAGTTCTCTCCACACATTCGCATCACACTACTGTCTGAATAGGAATGGCCGACGTGATAGTAGATTTGGCTAGTCTGTCTTCCAGAATCTCTTTGCGGTATAGAACCCAACTCCCTGCCTAGGGCCCATTGTTTGGGTTCAGGCTGTCTCCCGTAACAGGTGTTCTCTGAGGACAGCAGGATGTTAAGTCCTCACGAAACCTGCCCGCCACCCTGCGGAGTTAGGTTTCTCCTAATTAATGCTATTTTTATCATAATTCTCTGTTACGAGACTGAAGAAGGACCCCGCATGGCATAGGTTATGCTAGGCATGCTCAGTGTACTCAGTCAAAGTTCTGGAAACTTTGACATAAGTTTTCTATGCTGGGCTCCATCCAGTGATGTCACCCATGTGTGAGGACTAACATCCTGCTATCCTCAGAGAATACCTGTTACAGGTAAGCAGCTCTGCTTTCATTTAAATACATAGAAACCTTGATGACTAACAATATTGCTGACAAGTTTAAACTTTGTTACTTCAACCCCTTTTTCTACCACTTACCATGTGTCCTCTATTCAGTATGTGCCCGTATCTTTCTGTGTAATTAATAGCATGACAAATTTAAATGAACCTTTTTGAAAAAACTCTGTTAAACTTTGAAACTTTGTAAATCGTTGTGATGGCGAAACGAACGACGGTATATAAAACTCGACAAATAAATAAATAAATTGTTGATTTGAGGGCGTTTTTAGCATACAGAAGCTCAGATGCTTGGAAAGACAAGGATGGCAAACAAAAGTGACATGTCACAGATATAAGTTTGATTTATATGTCTTGATAAATTGTTAATTAATGAACTTGGTACATTTTTAAATTGTATATAGTTTAAATTTTGTTTAAGAACAAACTATGAATAGGTTTCAATTTTTAAAAAAATTGACCTTTTTTGCCTAGAGGTATGAATCCTTATGCAGAACTTTGCAAATTTGTCACAGAATTGTGACAGAATGTTGAATACTCTGCCATAGAATTTAACTCTTGCTACAAAATCTTGAAAAATCTGCCACAGGAAAGCGGGGTCTCTGCTTATAAGGTTTTGGAAGTTGCTGAAAGTGTTACCTGTTTGAGCAGGCTCTTTGAGGAGCCTGTCAAGTTATAGAGCTCTTTTGTTTGTAACTACTGTGTAAGATCTCATGACTGATTTATAAGGATTGCGTTGACTGTTCTTATATTGTGGTTTTATTTGGTTTTCTGTGTTAAGTTGATTATTGTTTGTTTCTGATTTTTATAGATGTCCTATTGTGAACCATATAGAAACATTGATAGTTGCGGGTTGTAAATGTTTTAAACAAATAGGTACTAACTTGGGTTTCAAACTAGTACTGGGCCAGTTACCTAAGTCAGGGAGTTGATAGAGCAAGCGATGAGAAGAGTGATAGAAGAGCCAGGCTTCCTATTAGGAGAGCTTTCCAGAGGGCAGGAGCTGCTCCCATAAAGGCCCACTGATGAGTTCCACTTGATTTCCTTCAGGAGAGAAGTGATTTAGCCTCCTGTAATGACCTAGAAGAGATATAAAAAGCAGCCTGTCCCTCAGAGATGCAGGTCCATTTCTTCTTATGGCCTTGAAAACCAGAGTTAGAATTTTAAATTTGGCCCTGTAGAGCACTGGAGTAACCAGCACAGATTTTGTAGAGCAGGGGTGATATGGGCCTCTAACAACTGATGATAGAGCACGGCGGTGAGAAGAGGGTTAAGAGAGCATAAAATGTATGTAGGTTCCTGAGACGACAGGCGATAGAGCATCTTGCCAGCCAGGCCAGCCAATCATTTCAGAGGCTACCTTTGGCCAATGCGGTATGAATTTCTTTTACTTTGAAAAGGGTATGTATTTCTTGATTTGTATTTTGTAGTCTACCCCCCCAAAAAATCACAGATGACACTCATCAGACATAGTGATACGATTTCTGAAACATAAATACAAAACAAGTTTAATATTTAAAAGTATGGGGGCAGTTTTCTAATCTGTATACATTTTAGTGCAAAGTCACAGGTAGCAATTCTCAAAGGGAAAGTACTAGCATGTTAAGTGAGCATTTTTCAGAAAACCCTTTTACCTGGGCAGATCAGGATTTATCAGGATAAATGGATTTCGAGAATCGGCCTTCTTATGTCCAATTATAATTTTTTATATGATTGTTCTCAGAGTGGAGTTTAATTATCAAAATCTCAGGGGGGAGGGTGGTCTTTGGGCTCAGGCGACTAAAACCATTACTAGATTTTAATGATTTCCGCTCAGTACCACAGGCTCTCATATTTTCCTCATTAGACTACTGCAGTACTCTGCTATTAGACCTCCCACAATCCACTTTACGTCCACTTCAGGTGCTGCAGAACTCTGCAGCCAGGGTTTGGACCAGTTGTAAGAAACGAGAACACGTTACTCCAATATTGATAAACCTACATTGGCTCCCTATTACACAGAGAATTTGGTACAAAACCTGTTGTATCCTTCACAAGGCAATCTACGGACAGAAAACTGACTGGTTGAATTTCTCAATCCGTTTACATTCCCTGCATAGATCTTTGAGATTTGCTAACAAAGGCCTACTGCATGTCCCCTCAGTGAATACAGCACATCTGGCCCTGGTTCGAGAGAGAGTTATTTCAATTGCAGGACCGAGTCAATGGAATACCATGCCCGTAGAGCTAAGACTAGAAACAGAGATAAAAAAAATTGTTAAAAGACCTAAAGACCATGGCTCTTTGAGCTATCCTGTTCAGATGATCTTAAGAAAGAACATTAACATCAAGAGTCCAGAAAATGTTCCCTCTTTTCCTGTTACGTAGACTTCCTTCTTTATCTTGTTTTAAGACTAATAATGTATAATTTTATACTTCATAATGTATTTTTCCTGATTTATATCTTTGATGTAGTTTATTCTTTGTAAACCGTTGTGATGTAAATATGAACGACGGCATATAAAATCTTTTAAAGAAATAAATAAAGCTGAAGGTTTGCTAGGGTGCCTAATACACGTCAGCTCCTTCTCAGCAACAGCTGCTTAGACCAAGGAAACCTTTTTCTCCCGCCAATTCTTTTTTTTAAGTTTTTAAGTTTTATTAAATTTGTTTATTTATGAGCTTGTTAGCTGTCTCTCTCAACCCTCTGCTTCCTAAGCTTACTCCTACAATATGATGATCTGCTCTCAGGGGCAGCGAGCAGAGCCTCATTAACCAAATCTGGGAAATACAATCGGGAAGGGAAGAAAAAAAGAAAGTTAAAATCTCAAATTTAATCCAGAGTGGAAATTAATCGAGTCCTAAAGAGAGTACTGTTTCTCATGAAAGGTGAACCCAAACTTAAAGAAAAATACACAGCCCATCAACAAAAATGCAGTTGGAAGATGTAGCCCAGTGACTCAGTGGTGACAGTGTGTGAAAGAGCTGGATTAGTTTCTTCAGCCTCATCCCCTTCTGTTCCTGGGGCTGACCATGGTTTTGGATGTTGCAGGGGTAACATTCGCAGTCCTGCAGGAAAGTCGTCCAGCCATCTTGCGACAATGACACTGGCTTAAACACGCACTTCTGCTGGGATCTGGGGGTGCTCTGGTCTGTGCCTTCCAACCAGAGAACTGTTCCTGCAATGGCCGGGCCAAATGAGGTGGGGGTGGAGTTGGCAGGGGGCTGGGAGTGGAAGGAATGTATAGCGGTGCATGAAGCTTTATGATACCATAAGCTCTGGCAGAGGCCAATTTTCATTGAGCTGGAAGCCCAGAAAGGAAGAAGAGGAAACTGCCAGGCCAAACAACATCTTTGAAACCAGAACCACTGAACAGAGGTTTACGTTGTTTTGTTTTTTTTTACTGCTGCGAAAAATAGTGCTTTAAAAAATGTCATCTGGAACATGTCCTCCCATATTATACAGTTTCTCTTTTATTTTCTATTATTTTGCAAAGTCCAGCACATTATTTAACCGCATGTCTCCATCTCCTCAGGGACACTTAATTTTGGTTTTCCTTTGAATGATGATGTGGAACTGTCAGGGAAGGACAAAAGAATTACATGTTAGCACTGAGCACTTCACTTGCTGGAATAGTAGTTTTAAGATTAAGAGGTCAGTTTTCAAAGAGATTTAGCTGGGTAACCAAGTGGTTACGTGGGTAAATGGCTGGGGCTAAAAAATGCTCCTCCCCACCCTCCAGAAGCTAAATCTAGACACCGAGTTTCACAGGGTAGTTAGATTTAGCTGCAGAGAGAAGGGGGTGCACCTGGGGGCGAGAGGAGACAAAGCACATGTTGGAATTTGTTTTTTAAATCCCCCAATGGACTTTGCCCATAGGTAAAGGAAGGGCAAAGCAATGTTCCCTCTAATTTCTGACATGCTATGTGCGCAAACATTTTGTTGTGTGCAACTTTTCCAAAACTTAACTTAATGTTGTGCGTCCAAACTTACAACTCAACCTACTGGAGTTAAAAAAAAAAAAAAAAAGAAGTGAAGTCCAAGTGAAATGTTAACATGTTTATATACTTCTTAACTAAAGAGGCTACTAAGGTATAGCAAGTAGAAAGCGTAACAATTTATTTGTTTTATACCATATATACTGGGCGACTGCGCCTCATAACTCAGTCCACAACTTCACAGTCCATAATATTTACATTTTTTCCCTGAGGTCTTTGACATTTGTCCATTCATTATAGATTCTGTCAAGATCTATATTTCTGCCATCTAGTTGATAGTTCTTCACACGCATGATCATATCTAAATGCTCCGTCTGTAACCGATTCCGCAATTTGGTTTTCGTAGAGTTCATTAAACTGAAGCCATGTTCACAGTCTACACTGGATGCCATGAATGTTCCTCTAATATCTATCAATACAGCAAGGTCTTTGAATTGTTCATTTTGAGTTACAAACAACAACATAGATGACAAATTTGAAACAATTTTGTCTTTGATTTTCTCAGCAACACCGAATTTGAATTTGTTGTATTGATCAACTACAGTTAACTCCTCAGGTAGAAACTCTTTATATTGAGCACAAAGTGATTTTATGTTATCAGTTCCAAAATCGAAGTCACAATTGACAAGTGACCCAATATCAAATGCAGCCCAGGCCTGTACTTCCTCTTCTGGAAACCTTTCATCCAGATGGACACACAAGAGATTGATAAATGTGATCAGCGAGCTTGTGTCGACTGCACTATTGGTTGGTACCTGTAATAGTGCTTTAACACTTTGACTCCACTGAGGTGAACTTGTTAGATATTGACTTCTGATCTTGTTCAGTTTGCCTCGAGCTAGATGGTGAGCTTCTAGAGTTGTTAAACCCTTCTTCTGAAGAAGAAGAGACAATGAAGCCAAATCTGATAGAACATCATTCAAAATTTCCAGAGCTGGGGGAGAAAGGAAGGAGAAGGAAGGAGGTCCACTCTCCCTGCATTTGCCACAGCCAGTAAAGATTTTAAACAACTGGAGGCGGAAAAGCAGTAGTCACAGCCTTGCGACATCAATCGGACATTCCCCCCTACTTGACTATAAGAACTGTGGAGGAGCAGCACCCCATTGCCGCTGGTGCCATGCCTAAGCTGCGCTCCGAAGGGGCACACGGCTTGGGCCGGCTTAGGCCAGGAACCGGCAAGAATCTTGATTATTTGTTATTTTTGTTTTCCTGATGGGCAAAAAGAGGAAAGCCAGGATCATAACATCTTCTCCCATGTAACAACAGTGCATAGGACCTATGAACCACCACATGGTAAGAGTGGTAGAAACGCCTAAAGAGGACAGTTGGGAGCCACTTCTTTTGTCTCCCGAAGTCCCCCCTACAGCCGATCGGAATGACATCTGCGTATTCGGCTGGAAATCCGGTAGGAGAAGTCCAAAGGGATCTTAGCTTGCAGAATCAGGTTGAAGCTCATTGGACTGAGAATATTGTTACTTCTGTTATTGATGAGATTTATCCTACCGGTAATGTAGGTAGCTTTACCCCTGAAGGTATACAGAGGAAAGTCACCTTAGATGATTTAGGGAAAATGATATTGAAGTTAGATAGTAATATTATAAAGATGAATGAATTGTTATTAGCAGTGATTAAGGTAAATAAGTTTTCAATTGAAGAACAAGGAAAGAAAATTGATAAATATGAGAAAGATTTGTTGTTGGTAAATAAAATCCAATTAATACAGAACTCTGAGAATGCCTTTATCCGGGATAGTTTGGCCATCCATAAAGATTTGGAGTATATGGAGAATTTATTTAGAGCCAAGAATTTAAGAATTATTAATTTCCCAATGACCCGCCTTCTCTCCCCTTGGGAGGTATTTAAAAATTTCTTAAGGAGAATCTATTATATGAAGATGAAGAGATCCCCAAACTTTCTAAAATGTATTATTTACCTAAGAAGCCCCCTAGAGATTCTAGAGGACTAACTGAAGGGGAAGCTCCATCTTCTCCAGGTATACCGACCTTCTTGGAAGAGTCGGTAGACCTGATTAATAATAGAGCTACCTTAATAATTTCATGTGTAGCAGAGAAGGATAAGGAAAAGTTATTTAAAAAATTCTTTGCTGTAAAAGATGTATTATTTTGTGGGCACAAAGTCCAAATCTTCCCTGATGTGGCTAGGACCACTCAGGCAAGAAGAATGACTTTTCTGTCCCTAAAAACTAGGGTGTTAGCATTAGATGCTACATTCTTTTTGAAATTCCAGTGCTTATGCCTGATTAACTATAAAGGAAAGACATTTGGATTCATTAATCCGATGCAATTAGAAACTTTTTTATTAGATAAAAATCAAGCTTCAATACCTGAGACTGAAGCCTAGTAAAGAAAAATAAAGTTTAACTCCCGACTCCTGCTTAAAATACTTATTCAGTAAATTTATAGTTTGTCTGGATAATTTTTATATGAAGTTTACCTTGTTCTCCCCCGATTATAGGGAATAGTGAAATGTAATAAATAATTATTGTGGTTAATTCTATAAGTTGAATATGCATAATGTATTACATTGTGTCACTTATTTTCTTTGTTTTCATGGTGTGTATCATTGATGAAAATTAATAAAAATTTAAATATAAAAAAAATTTACAGAACTACCCTAAACTCAGAAGTGCTCAGCTTCTTGAAACAGTATTTGGCAATTGGGTCTTTTCCCCGCTCTTCCTCGAAATATTGTAACAAAACAGCATAGTTTCGAACTATAGCTTGCACAGCAAAATGCCTTGACAACCATCGCACTTCATTTAAAGGTCTGAATGCTATTGAATCATGCTCTGAGGTGTCAACAATTTCTTGAAATTTAACTCTTTTCGAAATAGATCTACTAAACATCGAGTACACAGTTCTGATAAGAGTTTCAATGTCTTGCATCAGTTTGACTTCTTTCCATGTATCAGTTATTCCTAAATCTTCACGATGTGCCTCACAATGTTGCTGAGTTAGGTGTGGGATTTCTTTTTTCAACTGTGCTGCTACTCCATTTTTTCTTCCTAACATAACAGAAGCTCCGTCCGATGTAAACATAACCATCTTCCTTAAATCAAGCTTGTTTGCTGTATAAAAGAGTTTGATGGCAGATACAATTAAAGCAGCATCACAATGTTCTAATCGCAAAATGCCACCAAATGATACCTTGTAATCCAAAGCATTGCTAGGCCGATACTTAAAGTAAAGTATTAAGCATTTGGTCAAAGATATGTCAGTGCTTTCATCAACGGTTAAAGTGTGGAACAATGCTGAAGAAATTTCTTGCATTATATCATTTTGAACAACGCTGTTGATGACTTCAAGAAATTCAAATGTGTAATTTTTACTTCTCCAACTATCTGGCAGCTTTACAAATTTGGCCATGTGTTCATTTATATCTGTAACAGCCAGCATAGAGGATTTCAATTTGATGGCTAGCAAGACACTGTCAATCGGGACCTTCATCTCATCTGGATTTGAACGCTTCCGTTCTACAACGATTTGCTTCCTTTGCTTTTCTTCTGGAGTCTCTAGTAACAGGTCCTTCAACCCACCGCAAAATAGTGGATTCATATTTTTCAATTTGTTACACTGTCAATGTGAGATTTACTTACTAGATGTCTTTTGAGGAAATCCAGTTTTCAGACCTCGTTCCAACTTTTACCTGTAGAAAACTCTCCTACAGCTTTCGCTTCAGTGCAGATCAGACAAATGTCTCCTTTATCTTCATCATATGACAAAATTTCATGCAGGGCTACCCGAGTTAGGCCGTGCGACTTCGCGGTATTTGTTTCAATAGTCTCATCTAGCCATTCGGATTTAAATAATGTAGCTATTCTCTGGCGTTTAACACCTTTACTCATTTCGGTTTTTATGCGTTCAAATCTTATCTTAATTGTAATTAACTTAAATATTATCAACTTATTTAAACTTAACCAGTTGACACTATCTTTTTCTAATGTTCTTTATAAATGATTTATATTACCACATGGCATCATATACACTCAATCATCTAGCTGCTGACGCAGAGCATAGATTCTTGTATGCATGTATATTGTGTAGCTTAGCAATGCTGGCATCCCTCCCATCCACACTGTGTTACTGTTCCCTGAACTGCTGCAGCTATGCCATTGGAGGTTGGGAGTATGAACTCTCCCTGACCTCATCCCATTAATGACCTAGCAGGCTAGCAGTCAGTTCTATGTAACAAGTGGCATCCTGGGCTCTGTCAGAGCCGCATCAGTGTGTGCACTTAGGCCTAAATTCACTGGGGTTACAGAAACTTTGGAGTAAGTGTTTAAGCCAATACTATGGACTGTATAGAGATGAGTCAGAGATCTCTTAACCCACAGAGTGGCACAGACATTATGTAGCGCATGTTAGGTGTCTCCCATCATTGCTGTGCAAGTATAATGATTTTATGCCTTAATAATATGCCTAGTTTTTGGAAAAACTCTAGGATTAAAAACTCTGTGCGCTAAACTTTGTACCATGTGCACGGCCTTCATGGGCCATGTGCACGCGCACAGCTTAGAGGGAACACTAGGGCAAAGCCCACAGAAACGTTTGGAAGGTGCCAGTCATTTTCCTGTACACATGGTAAATGCCAGTAATTACCATGACAGTTCTTGCCTGCAGGTAGATGTGATCAGTAAGCCGGAAGGAAATGGGAAGAGACTCCTCAGCAGTAGCAGGATGGCAGGGCTGCCGCAGGCTTGACTAACCTTCATTAACCCTTACCTTGCCGGTGGTCCCTTCCTCCATATGCGCAGGACCCGAAAGTAAAAGGGTACGCGTGTAACCCTTTTAAAATGCCCCTGCGCGCGCCAAGCAAGCCCCGGGATGCGCGTTGGGTGGGCAGCGTGACATTCGGAGCGTTTTGGGGGGCGTGGTGCCGTCCCGGGGGCATTCTGGGGGCTCAGCCGAGGCCTCCGGAACAGCCCCCAGGTCGGGAGATGGCGCGCCAGCAATCCGCTGGCGCTTGCGAGTTACACCTGCCAGAGGCAGGCGTACCTTTTACAATAATGGTATGGGGGGGTTTAGATAGGGGGGGGTGGGTAAGGGAGGGGAAGGTGCGGGGTGGGTAAGGGAGGGGAAGGTGCGTGTAACCCTTTTAAAACGCCCCTGCGCGCGCGCTGTTTTTTAAAATGTACCCCAGAGTGAACAAAATACAGTGATAGTTTAGGCTGTATATTGTTAAAAATTTAGCTTTACAAGCAACAGTCAGCAAATGCTTATGTAATTTTAGGTTTGTCAGCCCTAGTCTCTGCAGCACCAGTTGTAGCAACGCGTTTTGAAGTGAATTTTCAAAGCCATTTACACATATAAAACATGGGTTGTTTTCTTATTTACAAAATTTATATTCAGCATAGTCCACGATTCACAGTGGATTACATAAAAACATCCATAATAAAAACATCAAAAAAGATGAAGGACCAAAACTAACAGATAAAAAAAAAACTTACAACAAAAAGCTAAATGAACACACAAAGTGACAGGATGAAACAAGATTAAAAATGAAACACTCATTAAGTTATAAAAATTCATAAATGACAAATAGAATACTGACAAAAAATTATTCAAATCAGATTACTACAAAACAGAATAATAATGAAAACAGGGCATCTGGTGCTAAGCAGATTCATCACCAAAGGCTATTTTAAACAGGACAGTGTTAAGCGTTTTCTTAAACAAGGAATGGTCACTCATAAATCTGAACTGTACCGGGAGGCTGTTCCAGAACGTAGGTCCTGTGACAGAAAAGGCACAGTCCCTCACCTCAGCAAGATGGACTGTTCGAAAGGCAGGAACCTCGAGCGTATGGGCTGGAACATACACGTGTAAAACAGCGCTAATCCGGGGAGCTATATCATTATTATCGAGTAGTTTATGAATTAACGTAGCAGCTTTGTACTTTTTCTGCCAACCTGAAGGCAACCGGTATATAAGAACTGAACAGGGGTTAATGTGATCGCGTAACTTGGTGCTGGTGAGAATTCTGGCTGCGGTGCTCTGAACAATTTGTAGCACTCTGTGTGGAAGCAGGGAGACCAATTAAAGGATTGCAGTGATCTGCCCAGGTGGACACAAAGGCTTGTAGAATGGAATGGAAATTGGCATCAAGAAAAGATTTCAATATCCGTAACATTCAGAGCTTAAAGAATGAAGTTTTCACCAGCGTTCTTAAGTGAGATTTCATCGATCGTTTGGAATCCAGGATAATGCCAAGATTGCGGACTTAGGGGGAAATTGACAGCAACAAATCATCAAACTCAAATGGGGGGGGGGGGGGGGGGGGCGGTGTTTGCCAGGAGATGGAAATGTATTCAAATCAATGATTCCATTTTTATATTTTTTTATTTTTTTTTACAAATTGAGAGCCATATGATTATGTATAAGCCAGGCCCTAATAATCAAAAGACAAACAGCAATTTCTGAATGGCAGGCCATTAGGACAGCACGGGCATAAAAAATTGAATGTCATCGGCATACAGCTTAAAGTTCACTCCTAAACTGGCTAATAATTTACAGAATGGGGAGATGAAGATGCTGAACAAGACTGCTGAAAGAGCAGATCCTTGAGGAATACCGGTGGACATATTATGCCAATTGGATGAAGCTGATGTGATAGACAGACATTGTACTCGGTCAGATATATTGGACTGTAAAACCATACCAGCAATACTGATTTGAGACTGCTGACTGAAAAGGATGGAGTAGCTGAGAGTATCAAAGGCTGCAGTAATGTCCAGGATAGCCATTTCACAACTAGTGCAAGGCTAGTCAATAACAGTGATTCCTGTGTTATAGAATTTTCTAAACCCAAATTGGAGTTGATCTAAAATTCTATTAAGTCATTCAGTTGCAATAGGACAGCACTCTTAATGATTTTTCCCAAAAATGTTAAGGTGGAAATTGTTCTGTAATAAGACTGAGGGATCTAGGGAGGGTTTTTTCAACAAAGGTTTCAAAGAAGCACACTTTATGCTGGTTTGTAAAAAAAACTTCAGAAAGGAATAGATTGATGTCCTTCAAGATGTAAACACTTGGGTCTTCCTCTATGATTTTTATTAAAGCGGGTGGACATTGATTTAGTGGGCAATTCGAAGGATTCAATTTTGTAATAATTCACAAAAGTTTTTCCTAAAAACAGGTAAAAAAAAAAAAAAAGAGTTCCATAACACAGGAATAGGGGCCAAATAGGGTGACTCCAGAGAAGGACACCCAACAAACATTTGTTACCTTGCTATAAAAATCTGTGGATCCACCTCAGATGACAGTGAGGTCAACTTTTTTAATGGTAGAAAATATTTCTCAAGGCTTTCCTCTTGTATCAGCTGTTTTAGGAGAAAATAAATGACCTTTTTTGGCACATCAACAAGCTTGCCTCTACCTGATCAACCCAGCATTGTATTTATCGGCATTACTATCAGAGCTAGAATTAGGCCAACATCATTCTAGTCTGCAAAGGTCTTTGCATTGCACAAGGCAGGGGTAACCATGGGGCAGTACATCTCTGCCTAATTACAGTTGACTTCATAGTGGCAAGATCATCAAAAATGTGAATCGGTTATTTACTCTTTCGGATAGTAGAAAGACTAGGGGGCACTCCATGAAGTTAGCATGGGGCACATTTAAAACTAATCGGAGAAAGTTCTTTTTTACTCAACGCACAATTAAACTCTGGAATTTGTTGCCAGAGGATGTGGTTAGTGCAGTTAGTATAGCTGTGTTTAAAAAAGGATTGGATAAGTTCTTGGAGGAGAAGTCCATTACCTGCTATTAAGTTCACCTAGAGAATAGCCACTGCCATTAGCAATGGTAACATGGAATAGACTTAGTTTTTGGGTACTTGCCAGGTTCTTGTGGCCTGGATTGCCACTATTGGAAGCAGGATGCTGGGCTTGATGGACCCTTGGTCTGACCCAGTATGGCATTTTCTTATGTTCTTATGTTCTTAATGGAGGAGAGAGCTTGGTGCAAGGTGTCATCTGCATCAGTAACATTAAATGGATTAAAATTAGTCAAAACCTGTACCCCAAACTCATCATATTCTACATGACTATGTCCCTTAAATTGTACATGATCATTACTGTTTTTTGGTAAAGAATAGAAAATACATCTGGCCTGAAATCAAAAAGTGCTCAGACCAAGGAATGTTTTCAATGTTTGTTCTACAAGAACCAATAATAACAAACTCAAGGTTCACAAAAATTGGAACCAAGAAATGACTCAGTTGATTCCAGCCTAATGTAAGCATTGCCTCAAGAAATGTTACTCGGGGAGGTGACAAAGGTTTCACATCTTTATGTAAGTTGAAGTGTCCTAGCACAATAGTAGATTTTAACTGTTTTTAAACTCACTGGTTCAATGATAGGGGATGGGGGACAGTAAAATAAACCCACATCACAATCTGGGATGATGAAAGTAAACCCTCATACAGTGGCTCAAGACTACAATAAATATTTTTTTAAATTAAAAAAAAAAAAGCTTAAAAATAATTAGAAGTCTCCCATCCTGCCTATTGGGCCATGTTTGTGAAATCAAACAGTAATCTGATGGGCAACGTTGGTTGAGCAGAACTGAGTCTGATTCAACCAACTAAGATTCTGTAACACACAGGCAGTCTGGTGATCCCACAGATTAGTAAATTCCTCATTATTTTTCCACACATTGCTGCAGTCTAGAACCTTGCACATTCTTGCCACAGCAATGCATGATGGTGGCCCCACATCCCAGGGCTGCCAGCTTTTAAAGGTCCCACCCAGCCCCAAACACCTCCCCCACCCCCCTGATGGTCTCGTGGAACCTCTTGATTGGGAAATGCCTACAGCACCTGAATGTAATCCACTTCAAAGTGCTGATAAGTAGAATATAAATAAAATAAAGAGAAGTTCCAGGCCCCTTAAGCCCTGCCCCCCCCCCCCCCCCCACAGTAGAAGTACATCCCAAATGCCCACCCAGAACCCTTCACCGAAGTTTGCTTTTCAGTCCCTGGACTCCAGTGGGAGCAGGAGTGATGCCCGTTTTCTTCTGCCCCTCCGGTACCATTTTTCTAAATGCTGCCACTTGATGACCCCTGATTCTCCTTTGCCTCAAATGTAGCTCTATGGTTTCCTTTCCACTGGAAAACAGTAGTTTCTTGTGCATTTGTAACATCTCTGTCACATTCCCCCCGACTCTCCTCATAAAATGGAGTTCTTTTCCCATAAAAAAAGCTTTTTTTTGCCCATTGTCTTTCCCTTTTTTTTAGGCATTCTTGAACAAAATATAGAAAGAATTTCTTACGGGTATATCTTTGTCTGTCCATCTGTCTGTTTGTGACCTCCTTTAATAGCCAAAACTACCCAGCGTACACTTGTGTACTTTGGGAGATGTAAGCAGTATAGTGTTCTGGTTGTATGGCGCGCGCACAGTTTCAGTCACGTTCAGGGCATGCAGGGAGAGAGCTGAACCCGTGCCATGCTTACAAGAACGTGCACCTTTTATACTTATTATCTGAAGACAACTCTTAGCTAAGGAGTCCCATCTGTAGGGTTCCTTATCTGTTTGCCAATAGAGAAATCTAAACTGCCTATCTGTAATGGGTGTTTTCTGAAGACAGCAGAAGATTGAGGCCAGGAAGGGGGTGGGGGGGGGGGGTGATCTCTCCATCTTTTTCTTTCCAGTTTGCTTGGCTAAACGTTAAACTGCTAGGGACTGCAGAACCAGCGATACATAGGAAACTACTGTGTGCATAGCTGCAAGAGTTTCATAGAAAGCTTGGAATGTCCATACTGATAGACGAGGGAGGTCACGTGATCTGTCTTTGTGGCTCATTGTTCTGCTGTCATCAGAGAACATCCAGTGCAGGTAGTAATTTCGTCTTTTTCTAATGGTTAATAATTATGAGCATTACCATTGTTCCTGTGGAAGTTAAAAGAAGCGTATACGGTACTTCTCTATTTTTGTTCTTACTGTTCACTTGAATTTCTTTCCTCACATTGTTAAGATTTATTTTTATTTTACAAAACGTTCAGGGTAGACAATATATTTAAAAGTGTATTGAAAACTAGCTTTTTTTTTTTTTTTTAAAGCTTCAGCGATGAGATTTCCTTGCGGGGTTCATTCATGTCCTACAGCAATATGAAGCCTCTTCGATAAACATGCTTTTAAATAAACATATTGTCAGTGCTACATAGCTGGATAAGTTAGGATTTATCCAGCTAAGTAACGGTGGCTGGGTATCTGGCCTTGCTGAATGGCCGCCACTTAGCCGGATAACTAAATGGAGGGTGGGGGGAGGGCGTTTGGGGGAGGAGCCGACTTAGCCAATAACTTATCCAACTCACTCAGATATTCAGAGTTAGCTGCATAACTTATCTGGCCAGGTCTGGTCGACCCATAGGGCTGTCCTAAAATTAAAAGGATAAACTTATCTGGCTAACTTTAAGATAGCTGGATATATTTCATGACGCAGCCACTCAGCTGAATATATGGGCTAACCTAGCCAGATAAGTTTATCCTGCTAACTAGCCGAGCTACATATTGGCTCAGTATCTACTTATTGTTTCAGATATCGTGGTTCATATTTCAGTCTTTTCTCTCTCTCTCTTTATCTGCTTCCTCCTACATGTCCCTTAGAGTTTCTTGCATCATATTAACAAGGACATAAATTGTCCCCAAAACAAGGATTTAAGTTCTACTTTGTCTAATATAATCTCATGTTTGGATTTAGTGTGATGGCATTACATAAAAAGATAAATAAATAATATAATGTAATGTCATTAGTTGTCCATTTGTAAACAGGGTCAGAGTGCTTAAGATACCACTTAAGTTTTAGATGGCTATCTTGGGCAAATTTTCAACTGCAACCTAGCTGGCTAGTTATGGCTGAAAATTCACCTATAACTCTGGAGTCTACATTAAAGGTTTTCTATTTGTGTGCCGTGGTTAGGATTCTAAACTTACCCAGCTAGCACTGAAAATCCATCTTTTTCCAGGTAGTTCTTCTCCCTACCCTGGGAATGCCTCCAGGGCCATCCACAATAGAATAGCTAAATCTGTTTATGTATTATTTAATGTTTAAATATATGAATCACTTCTCCTAAAATCCCAAAAGTATTCACAGCACATTAAACTAGGCAGCTGGATTTGGCTGCTCCTCAGGGTGATATTTCACCCCATAGGATCTGTCCATCTCGCCATTGTTAGGATGCTAAATCCCACTGATAGACTGCCAATTTCAATTTTGAGTCTCTCAAAAAACAGAGCTTCTTGTGTCAAGTTAATTAGATTAATATAAACAGGGGTTACCAAACTTTTCAAGTGAAAGGGCCACATAGGAACCTTCAAATCACCAATAGGACTGGAGGTAAGGGGGTGGGAGGTAGGAGTTTGTCGGGGGGGGGCGCAATATATGTCAGGCCTTTATGATAATTTGAGGTAGGAGGAGGCAGGGAATATGGTTCCCGTCACTGTGGTATAGTCAGAGTGTCAGTAATAATAATTGTGCATTTGTCAGAAGTTGTCAATCCTGCCACACCCCTGGCAACTCTGCCCCCTGCCTCCACCTCCCTGAGATGTGAACAAGGGGTGGGGGGTGTGCGGTACTTCCTCATCACACTCTTCCATCCCTTTCATTCAAATTCCTCCCCTTCACTCTCCCACCCCCTCCTCTCGTTTACTCCCCTCCCTTCAATTAACCCTCCCCTCTCAAACCTACCCTCCCCTCACCCCTTTCACTTCCATCATCCATCCCTCTCTTTTTCACTCCCTCCTTTCCCTTCACTTCTCTCTGTTTCACTCCCCACCTCTTTTCCCTTTTGTCTTTTAACCTTTCTCTTATTCATGCCCTCCCCCTCCCCTTTCTTCAGTCTCACCTCTCTCATTGACAGCCCTTCCTTCCCTCTCACTCACCTCCCTCTCCTCCCTTTGTATCACCCCTCCCCTCTCCTAGCTCATTCTTCTTCATCTTCCCATGGCCTTCTCCTTGTCTGCTGGTGGGGCTTGGCCTCCCCACTGGCAGCTCCATCATTTGCAGTAGGTCCTGCCTCCTCTTTTCGGTTTTCAGGATCTGGCCTGCCCACCAGTGGTTACAGCAGTCATCAAAGGTCCCATCTTTTCTCTTGCTGGCAGGGCCTGGGATACCCCACGGTGCCTAGCCGTGTTAGAAACTGAACCCCTTTTGTAATCTGGAACACGGGTGGTAATTATGGGATGCCATAGGCTTAAAATGTTGCAGGTTGGGTGATGTACTTACCAATGCCTCTGTTTAACTCCTTAAATCTCATTTCATAGGACTTTTGGTGTTCCCCTGGAGACTCGTATGGTAGCTCCTTATTTTAGAGAGCGTTCTTCCTTGTGCCTGACATATCTTTGAGGTATTCCGATGTCTGTAAAACGTCTCCCTTGTCTTTCTTCGCTAGGTCTTACATACGTAGGGCTTTTGGTTTAGAATCTGTGTCTCTAGATCGCCTCCACTATCTCTATCCTTTTGGAGATCCTGTGGCCTCCAGAATTGAACAGAATACTCCAAATGAGATCTCACCAATGACCTGCCCAGAGGCATTGTCACCTCCTTTTTCTCATTCATACATTCATAATATCAACATTTATCAGTGCAGAATTTTACTCATCATCAGATTACTCACAGATGCAGCATTCCTATGTTTATACCCACAGATTTTATATCCATATGCACATATTTATTCCTTTATTTTAAAAGACAGACAGCATACTTGAGGCACAGTCTGTTGCAAACTATAATGGGCGCATTAAAGCATGCAAAAAGCAATGAATAGAGGTCATAGTCTCAAAAGAGGATTTCAAATATGCAGATCAGTAAAATGTCTACTAAAAGGTTAATATTCCATACTATTTGAATCGCCTACTTTCCTCTGTGTACGTCTCTCCCAGAACTCCCTTTGTCCTGTTTCCGACCATTGACACCTTCAGTTTGCCAACACCTTCCTTCCATCACTGTTAGCAACTGAGATGAGAGGACTTTGCATATGGAGCTCGGGCCTCTGATATTCAGCACCATTTAG
Source organism: Rhinatrema bivittatum (assembly GCF_901001135.1). Taxonomy (NCBI): domain Eukaryota; kingdom Metazoa; phylum Chordata; class Amphibia; order Gymnophiona; family Rhinatrematidae; genus Rhinatrema; species Rhinatrema bivittatum. The sequence goes on along the minus strand of NC_042621.1, from coordinate 136,089,812 downwards.
CCAACTAACTTTGGATTTAGTCAGCTAAATGACAGCATTTAAATATCCAGCTGCAGAACTTACCCAGCTAACTTAGGGCCTGATTTTACTAAGGGGTTTTTTTTTCCCATTCTGTGTCTATGGGAGAAAAGCTCAGTAAATCAGTCTCTTAGCTGGATAAGTGTAGGACTGCTATGCAGTTGTCCTAAAGTTAGCTGGATAAACGTATCTGACTAACTTTAATATAGCAGAAGATATTCAACTATGCTGCTGAATATCACAGCTGAGTTACTGGATAGCAGGTGAGTACTGGGCCCCTAATTCAACAAGGAGGGTTCCATAGGGAGTATCAGAGGTGTTTTATGATGTCAGAATGTAAGCTGTCAATAACGGTTTGTGCCAGTCCCCTCTGATATTGGCTGGGTCTGGTCATGTAGCAAATAGGTAGTTTTTAAAATTCACATCTAAAAAGTAAAACTGGTGTGTAGATTCTTTTATTGTACCATGAGGGAATGGCGCTAATATCCTTGTATACTCGGTAAACAGCAGGTAGAAGAATGGTTTCCAAAGAGCACCTAGATAAAATGTATGTGGTATATTCGGGATTTTATATTGAAATAAACCGGCCCAGTAAGAGATGTTCAAGATTTTGATCAATCGATGCATTTCTACAATAAATGGCTAATCCGTAATTAGTAAGATTGTCTACTGTCCAGTGGTACCATCCATTAGCAATAAGGAGCATAGGCTTGGGGGCCGGTGTAGGTATTTGTACAGTGACCTTTGGAGTCATTTTACTCCGAGTGGTTACAGAGGTGGCAGTGACAAAAGATTACTGCCTTGCAGGGGGGGGGGGCATCCATGTTCTGTGTCTCTGGCAGGGGTGTATACGTTTCTTTCTGTTAAAAACCAGTCCCAGTATTAGGCCGTAATGTAAAGAGCTTTAATGGGCTTCTGAGATGGAGACAGGGGTACATACAGTGCGTGCAGCATGTACCGAAAAGTAACAATGTGACTTCTCTGTTTCTAAAAGGTACATTCTGCATGGCAAAGTTTTACTTCCCTCTTGGCCAAAGTTGCAGCTATTTTAAGGTGTTTAGATTCCAAATAATATCTTCCAGTTCCTCTTTCTCCTCTGCTGCCTACATTGTTCTATCAAGGAAGCTTAATATTATTAAAGTGAGGACAGACCTGCACAAAAATCTGTCTGTTTTTCTTTATCTTTCTGTATGTTTCAGCATGTTTTACCATTTATAGTCATATGAAATACCAAATTTGGCCGATTATTGGTGTCCTCCCATTTTCATACAGGCATCAGTATTCAGAGAGCTGGCGAACAAATTTTCTGGGTTAAAGATACGCATATAACTTTACCCAGATATTGAGTGGGACCTAACTCTGCCACTGAATATACCGGGGTAAGGTTACATGCCCAAATAACTTTAGGGCTAGCATTTTTCCAACCGGACTTTCATGCATAGCTGTAGTCAGCGCTACCTATCTGCGCGTACCAGCTAAAATTTAGCACTGCTCACAGACTATCTCTAGCATCACCTCTTTTTATCAACATAACTTCTGTGCATACAGCTTAACTGTGCGGGGTAACATTTATCCACTCGGTGAAGGAAAGTATTTAAATCCCGGCTTTTGTCTAGCTAACTTGGGTAGTTTGCCAGGTTCTTGTGGCCTGGTTTTGGCCTCTGTTGGAAACAGGATACTGGGCTTGATGGACCCTTGGTCTGACCCAGCATGGCAATTTCTTAACTCCTTTGAATATCAGCCTGATAGTGTGTAGAAATAGTCCTCTAGTTCTTTAAAATCAAAAGAACCCATTCTGAATTTAATTACACACTGCCAAAAATCAAAGTAAATGCAAATAAAGAAAATCTTCAGAAAGTCAGCCCAAGGGATGAGGACAGCAGGGAAGTTTGTCCTGCTTTCTCACATGAGGTTCGGTTTCCCCATTTGAACAGATGCTGGCACTTGACAAGTAACAGGCAGATGATTTTGCTTCAAACTGAAGTTCAGCTGAGTGGGTGGCGGTGGTCTAAAAGGTAAATAGAATGTTAGGAATTGTTTGGAAAGGAATAGGACTGAGAGGGGCTATGACTGAAAATTATAGAATCATGAGTGCGGTGGAACTGTTATTTACCCTTTCAGATAACAGTAGGACTAGGGGGACACTCCATGAAGCTCTCACCTGGCAGACTTAAAACAAATTGTAGGAAGTCTTTTTTCCACTCACAGTAAAATCAAACTATGTAATCTGTTGCCAGAGGATGTGGTCAAGAGAACTAAAATAGTGAGGTTCAAGAGAGGGTTGGACAAATTCCTGAAGGAAAAGTCCAAAAATAGTTATTAGCCAGGTAGACTTGGGAAAGCCGGCGCTTATCCCTAGAAGTGAGATACAAGAAATAGATCAACTATTGGGGATCTACTGGGTACTTGGGACCTGGGCTGGCCACTGTCACAGACAGGATGCCGGGCTCGATGGACCTTGGTCTGATCCAGCATGGCACTTCTCACAATATTTTCTTAATATTTTGATTAATTATAACAAGACTGGTTTTTGATTGAGTTTGCTGGATGTTAATTAATTGTGAAAAAAAAGATTTCACTTTTCTGCCACATGGATACTGGAAATGTCCTCATTCACACAAACTCTAGCATAAAGCACAAATTGCAAGTAAACCTTGAAAGTATGAGATGGAGATGGGATTACCTCAGGTGCAGAATGCTGCTAATTAACTTTGGATAAAGTAGACCCTTGGGGGGGGGGGGGGGGGGAGGTGAAATTGAGCCTAAACAAAGATATTTTTCTTACTCGCCCAACACAGGGAGAACTCCACTTCTACTATGGCTGCTACTTCTGTCACCAAAGTCTGAGGCAGGCAAGTGATCTTTAGGAATCCTGTGGAAGTTGCTGAATCTTTCTTTTTTTTTTCTCTTTGGAGAAGAGAAACACACACAGATGCCTGAACTGTCCTTAATCAGCAAAGCTTTACTGAGAGACAAGATGACAAGGCCTCCTCCCAGCAGGGTGCAGCCCCATCCTTTCTCAGCAAAGCATTTACATTTATGTAGGTTTCCTTTTTATGTATTAGCCAGTCAGTCAGTCACGGCACAAATACACAATTTTCTTAGCCAATCAGTCAGCAGTAATATGCAACCAGTTAGGAGTGTTTGCATACCTGCTCAGTCTCGTTGCTCTCTCTGCAGGATGCATGGTCTCTCAGACTCTTGTGTTATTTCCTCTTTTATAGCGATAATATTCTAATGGTGCCTTGGCAGATGTTGCCCACGTGTACTTCTTGTCATATGACAGGCTATCGAGACTACTGACTTGCAAACCATTGTTCAGATCCTGTGGGTTTGAGAGCTATGGGGTATCATGAGAATGTACACTGAGCTATATGTAACCAGACATCCAGGAACAAATCAGCCACACAAATAGCCCTACTATACAAAGAAACTGAACCATGATGGCAGAAAAAGACAATACAAACTATCGAGTCTGTCCGTCAACACACCTGTTCACCTGTACAGTCCCGACCACTCCCTCAGAGACCACCTGTGTTTGTCCCATCCTTTCTTGAATCTTTGCCTTCATCATTTCCACAGGATGATTGCTCCATGCATCCTCCATCCTTTCTGTAAAGAAATTCCTTAACTTTTCTCATGCCTATCAGTTGTTGGTCTCATGGATTACAATGCACTTCAGGTAGTGTAATTTTAGGAAACCCCTGGATCATGTCTTATTGCTAAAGTATCCCACAACCAATACAATTAAAACATCCTTAGCCATTCAGATGCCTATTTTATGTGCTTCAAAGGCATCTTGTATATAGAACAACTGTTCATGCAACATTATAAACATAACTGTCCCATTATTCATTATAAATAAAGGACAGGATAAAAACTTTAGTTGAAATTTATTATGATTTCAGTTGTTTTCTTATATTAAGCTAATAAACTGCTATACAAAAGAGATTTCTTGTGCTCTCAGTGATGCAATCATTTTTGGTCAGGCTCAGCTGCTGCGCTTCACGGTTCTCTTGTCCATGCTGCAACCAACTTAACTGTTAAGCAGTCAAGTAATTTCTTCTGATGGCATGGATATTACTAAGTCATAATCCCTGGGCTGGAACAGACAGACTCCAGAGCATAAGAAAAGAAATTTAACGGAAAACCGTGAGCCTGTCTGATATTGTAAAACAGAGCAGTAAGTTGACATGACAGGTGTTATTGTGGGCTATGCTAACAGGGCAGAGTAACCATACGGATAACCAGGCCTCAATTTGCAGGGGGAGCCACCTGGAACGCAATTCCAACACTTCTTTTCAGACTTAAGAGGAAAAGCAGCAAGAGCATCCTACGCCAGCCCCCTACTCTCTAGGCAGCCTACAGAGAAGAGGAGGATGAGCCTAGAGCAGAAAGCAGCCAGCTACTCTGCCCTTGTTGTTCTCAGGGCCGGCGGAAGCACTAGTCAAGCTAGGCCTGGGCCTAGGGCGCTGTCAATTAGGGGGCACAAGCTATGTGGGGGCCACGAGCGATGGCAGCAGAAAGGAGTGGAGATTTGGCAGGGCCACGTGCTGCTCGCAGCCCAGAAAACCGAGAGGTGTAGGAGTCAGGGCTGTGACTGGAGGGGTGCGACCGGTGGGTGGGGGGGAGGGGGCCACAATACAGAAGGTGCCTAGGGCACCTAATCCCCTTGCACCGTCCCTGGTTATTCTGCCCCCGCTTCTCCTGAAGCAGTCACTACAGCACATAAAATAGACACAAAAAGGGCTTGAGTTAGCACAGGTTTGAAACTTCTAAGCAGTAAAGCTAATTATCAGTGGTTCAACCCTGATTACTGTGCTGCTGCTGCTCACAAGTTTCAAACTTGTGCTAATTCAGTTCTATTTTGTCTTTCTTACCTGGGGGCTTAATTTCCAGTGGAACGCCCTAGAGCAGTGCTCTGCCACCTTTTTTCTGGGATCTGAGGAAGTGGAGCAGAGCCAGTGGTGTACATCAGTTCTGGTGGCTGAAGGATGGCTGGAGGTTGAGCATTGGTGGGGGCTGGGAATCGAGGATCACCGGAGAAAGGAAGAGGAAGCATCTGGGAGAGAGTTCCTGGCTCTACCCCCTCTGACAAGGTCACACCTGGCCATGGCCTTGCTCTTCGTGCGTGCCCTCCTTCCCTCACCCGCTCCACAGTTCCACAGCCTTATCCTCTACAAATTAAGCACATGCCGATCAATAATAATAATAATAATATAAACAAACCAATACACGTATTCCATCAGTCCAGAGGGGGTACTAAGGAGGAGGGGGACAAGGGGGCGGTCCACCCCGGGTGGCAACAGGGGGGAGGGGTGCCATTGCCACCAGCAGGAAGATCCTGCGGCAGTACAGAACAGTGACGTGGTGGGGGAAACCCCGCCAGCAAAAGCAAGGACTTGCAGTGGCAGAGGCCGCTGGCATTTCCTGGAGCCGGTGCAGCAGCAAAGAATAGGTCCAGCATTGCCCCCGGCGCCTGGAGAAGAGGACCTACAGTGCCGCTGGCTGCCGAAGAAGAGAGAGGCTGGCTCTGTGGGAATAAGTGCCAGTTATGAGGGGAGTGTGTATGAGAGGGTGCCTGTGTGCGGGGATGGGGGGGGGTGAGAGAGAGGAAGCATGAATGTCTGCATGGGTGAGACAGAAATCATGTATGAGAAATACAGAGGAAGCATGTAAGCATGAGAGAGACATGGAGGAAACGTGTGTGTCTGTCATACACACACACATACTCAAGCTCCCTATGTCTCTCACCAAGCATGTATGTATGTATGTGTGTATATGAGAGAGAGGGAGCATATTAGGTGTGTGGATGTGTGCATGCGTGCCTCCAGTCTACAACAATCTTAGGATGACAGATATGGAGAGCAGATTTTTAAAATCCTTATTAGTTTTAATTATTGGGTGTTATATGATGTGTCTGCTGTTTTGAAATATTTTATCGGTTTAGGACATTTTAAAATATTTGTACAGGAGCTTCTAATTATTGAATATCATTCTATTCAGCTGTTTTGAAATGTATATTTTTTAGTATGGTTTTACTATTCTGATTGATTTATATTTCTTGATTGTATTGTTTTGAGGAATAATGATTTTAAGCTTTTCCATTGTTGCACTGCATACAGAATCTGACTTGTGGTTTCCAGTTCAGTTTTTGTTTCCATGTGTGCTTGTGAGAGAGAGAGAGATAGAAGAAGTGTGCTTGTGAGAGAGGTACAGAGAAAGTGGATGTGTCTCACACACATACATGCTCCCTCTGTCTCTCACCAAGCATGTATGTATGGTATGAGAGAAGGGAGCATGTGTGTGTGTGCATGGGCGCTCCCAGTCTACAACAATCTTAGAAAGACACATATGGAGAGTGGGAGATTTTTTAAATCTTTATTAGTTTTAATTATTTGATGTGTCTGCTGTTTTGAAATATTTTATTGATGTTTAGGAAATTTTAAAATTATATATTGGGGGGGTGGGGTGCCAAAGAAGTATCCACCCCAGAGGTACGCCTCTGCATCACTCACATAAAAAGCTGGCCCTGTGAGAAGGTAGGAAAATTTCCACTGCTACAATGGATGCCTCTATCATCCAACCAGTAGTGCTCAGGATATATCTCAGAGGGAGGCCCCTTCCATCCTAGGGAATGGCAGGTATATTCTTCTGAATGGGCAAGACCATCTGGGCAGGATGGTGGCTGGGACAGCTAAGACTGCTGAGAGCACAGGGGGTTTAAATTTTTTTTAAAAATTAAAAAGACAGGGTGGGTATCTTAGGAAGGGGATAAGACTTTTGGGAATTGCTTTGTACTTTTCTTCACTCACCCAGGTGACAACTATTTTGGGAACAATATTGCATCGGTCCAAAAAATTTAAGGGAAAATAGGGATGGAAAGAGAAGAGAAAATAGGGCAGTCTTGACATTGGATGTGTTGATAGAAAGAGTAAATAGATAAATTAAGTGATAGCAGCAAGTCTTAAAACTACTTAAAATCAACAAATCAGTTGGATAGAGATGATGCCTTTTATAAGACATTAAAACATAAGAATTGCCATGCTGAGTCAGTCCAAGGTCCATTGAGCTCAGCACTTTGTATTCAGCAGTAGCCAGTCCAGGTTGCAAGTATCTGGCAGATCTGAAAATGTAGATCTAATTCCTGTTACATACTCCCAGGGATAGGGATAGCTTTCTTTAGTCTACTTGGCTAATAATATGTTATGGACTTTTCTTCCAGGAACTTGTCCAAACCTCTTTTAAACCTTGCTATGCCAGTTGCCTTGATCAACAGATTCCACAGGTTGATAATGCACGGAGTAAAAAAGTATACCATATTGTCCAGGTGATATGCTACTCTTTAGTTTCTCATTTCTAGCATAGTATACATCCCAGATTTCTGAAAGAATTGAAAAATGAAATTGAAAACTTAATATTAGCAATTTGTAAATTATCATTAAAATTTGCTACTACTTGAAGATTGGAGGATGACCAACGTAACGATAGTTTTTAAAAAGGTTCCAGGTATGAATTAAGAAACTACAACCAGTGAGCTTGATGTCAGTGCCAGAAAATGATTGAAACTATTATAAAGAACAAATTACTGAACATATAGATAAGTCATAATTTAATGGGCAAGGCCAACATGGATTTAGCCAAGGGGAGTCTTGTCTCACCAATCTGCTACATTTTTTTGAAGGCTTGAGTAAACGTGAATAAAGGTGAGCCAATTGATACAGCGTATATGGATTTTCAAAAGCGTTTAACAAAGTGCTCTCATGAGACTGTTGAGGAAATAAAATGTCATGGATAGGAGGCAATGTTCTTTTGGAGACTAAGAACTGGTTAAATGATTTAAAAAACAAACAAACAGAGAGTAAGTCTAAATGGTCAGTCTTCTTAATGGACTGCCCCAGTCTTAGTGGACTGCCCCAGGAATCTATATTGATACCTCTGCCTTTTAATATACTGTATTTATAAATAACTCAGAGATGTGAATAAGTGAGGTGCTCAAATTTGCTGATGATACAAAATTATTTAAATCACGAAAGGATTGAGAGAAATTTCAAGAGGACACTGGGAGACTGGGCATCCAAATGTTAGATGACATTTAATATGGACAAGTGCAAATTGTCCATATTAAATGGACAATTTGCAACCCAAATTATAGCTACACGAGGCAAAGTTCCACATTGGAAGTCACCACTCAGGAAAAGGATCTAAACATCATTGTAGGTAATATGTTGAAATCCTTTGCTCAGTATGTGGCGGCGGCCAAGAAAGCAAATAGAATGATAGGACTTATTAGGAAAAGGATGGAAAATAAAACAGAGAATATCATAATACCTTTGCATCGCTCTCTGATGCAACCACTCCTTGAGTGTTGTGTGCAGTTTTTGTCACCACATCTTAAAAAAAGATATAGTTAAATTAGAAAAGGTGCAGAGAAGGGCAACTGAAATGATAGAGGGGATGGAATAATTCCACTATGAGGAAAGGTTAAAGAGGTTAGGGCTCTTCAACTTGGAGGAGAGAAGGCTGAGGGGAGATATTGGAGCGGAACTAGTAAATATGAATGGCTCTTGCACCCCATGACAGGAACACAAGACTTTCCATATTGGGTCAAAACAAAGGTCCATCAAGCCTGGTATCCTGTTTCCAACAGTGGCAAATCTAAGTCACAAGTACTTGGTAGGATCCCAAAAGGTAAATAAATTCCAAAAGGTAAATAAATTCCATGCTGCTTATCTCAGGTCCATCTTAATAATGATTTATAGATTTTTCTTCCAGGAATTTGTCCAAACCTTTTTTAAACCCAGCTACACCAACAGCTTTTACCACATCCTCCAGCAACGAATTCCAGAATTTAATTATGCTTTGAGTAAAAAAAATATTTTCTGTTTGTCTTAAATATATTACCTAGTAAATTCATTGCATGTCTCCTAGTCCAGTGTTTCCCAACCAGTGTGTCTTCAGACCTGATCAGGTGTGCCATGGAAAAATCACCACAGCCTAATACTCAGATCCAGTCCAATACTTGGGCTCTGCTTTCAGCAACGTCATCATGTGTAATCATGCATACCTGTTCTTGAGCCTGCAGTGTAGTAATTAATGAGCAGCATGCAGGCCATGGATAGCTGGGCCCCCAATTGTTTGACACACAAATTGCACACAGCACCTCCTTATCTTCTACAAGGCTTTGACAACAATGAATCATATATCCTAGTACTAATAGATTTAACAGCAGCATTTGACACAGTTGACCATACCCAACTATGCCACCAACTGAGAGAAATTGGAATAGACGGAAATGTAAATAAATGGTTTTCTTACTTCCTAAAAGATAGGACATTTCAAGTCAAACTAGGTAATCAAATTTCAGACACCTTCCTGATCAATATAGGCGTCCCCCAAGGTTCAGCCCTCTCGGCCACTCTATTCAGCATCTACCTGCTACCTATTTGCACATTACTAGCAAATCTAGGAATCAACTTCTTCCTATATGCAGTCAACATACAGTTCTACATCCCTTTCAACATACTTTGATACCCTAGAAATTTGTATTGCTATAAAATAGAATATGTACTTGCTGTGGTGTTGAATTAGAAGTTGAATGTGGACACAAAGTATCTGATCAGAGACCATGAATATAAACGCTGTTACTGTAAACTGTTGTGATCTTCTTTTGGAACGACGGTATATAAAACATCTAATTAAATAAATAAATCTTCCCCCTCCCAAGCCTCCTCCTTTGAGTCCCCGGCCTCTTTCTTATCCCCAGAAGCCCGCTTAAAAACATGCAGCTGGTTTAATGCTATTGAATGCAAATGAGGCAAATTATTCACGTGCTATGCAGGGAGCCGCACATCAGTTAGTGTAGATTTTTGTACATCGGATTTTTTAGCGCCTGGGTCAGGGCAGGAATTAAGTTAAAGCACGTGTCTGGAGACCAGTTTTGCTGACATTAGTTTAGTTGTCCATGCCGCTCTAGGGTAATCATGGATTACCTTCACTTTTTCCAGATGTTTGTTTCATTCTGTAGGTCAGCAGAAAAAATCTCTGCTGCATTAATCGTTCCTACTGGCCTGCGCCAGTTAGAACATGAAGGGGATAGACATTGCTTTACTCATCTTCCGTTCCTGTCCTGGACCATGAAATTCTTCACAGTTTTATTGAAAGGGGAAGGCTTGGCCCCTGAGAGTCACTCACGAGTCACCACATTGTTGCGGATTTCGGCTCTGGTTTGTTTGCAGTTTATTATATAGGGTTGTGAGCACATCTGTGCATGCTTTTCTGTGTGGGTTTCACATCCGCGTTGACTTTTTGTGGGCATCTCATTTACATGCGCGGCCTTTATTACATCCCTGTTGCATGCATCTCATTTGCATACACAGCCTTTATTACATCCTGCAGAGGCGCCTGCTTTGGTTGCACGCACTAAAAAAAAATACGCACAGACCACTAGTGCCAATTTTACTAAGGGTCTGAGTAAACAACCGGTTTGCGTTTATGCGTTCCACTCATTATTTTATAGACCTCTAGCATATCTCCCCTCAGCTGTTTCTTCTCCAAGCTGAAGAGCCCTAACCTCTTTAGTCTTTCCTTATAGGGGAGTTGTTCCATCCTCTTTATCATTTGTCTTTATTATCTGTACCTTTTCTAATTCTGATATATCTTTTTTGAGATGCAGTGACTAGAATTGCACACAATACTCAAGGTGCAGTTGCACCATGGAGTGATGCAGAGCCATTACGATATTCTGTTTATTCTCCATTCCTTTCCTAATAATGCCATCTGATCAGGAAACTTAATTCCTGGTTGGGTAAAGCAGATTTGACTAGTATGATGTATGCACTGGTGACATCAGATTTGGACTACTACAATGCTTTGTATGTTAGGCTCTTGAATAATATTTTAAGATGGTTGTAATTCGTCCAAAACACAGCTATACTGCTTTTAAGGGAGTTGCAAAGGTTGCCTGTTGATAGTTTGTCTCAGTTTAAAGCTCTCTACCTCGACCTCAGGGCTTTAAATGGTTCAGCCCTTGTTTGTCTCCAGAACCAATTGAGTGTTTATATCCCTACTTGCACTTTATGGTTTCAGATAGATGCATTGCTTGTGGTCCCATCCATTAAGGGAGGTCAGGCAGTCAGTTACATCTTAATAGAGCTTTTTCTTGCTTTTTGCCTCTGCTATGGAACAAACTTCCTAAGAATCTTTGGCTTGTAAATAGCTTGCTGCCCTTTGCAAGCAGTTAAAGACATGGTTGTTCTATGAAGTCTATTGCTCTTAATTTTGCAGTGTCTAGTTTATAGATAGGTTGGGTTTTTTGGGTTTATTGTTATGTATTTATTTTTTAGATTTTTATTAATTGTAACTATAACATTGTTTTATTTGTTTTTATATACACTGTTTTATATATTTTTTTTCTATGTTGTATTTTTATAACCTGTTTGTATTTGGTTCTGCCTTGCTTTGAGCACAATCGGTGATAAGGCAAGTAACAAATATTTAAAATAAATAGCTCAGCAGAGGCCGGTTCCATTTGAGCTGGAAGCTCATAGAGGTAGAGGAAAAAATCTAAGCAAATATATAACTTAATGGAACTTAATATCAATCTAGAGACATCTGATACATACTAAAATGAGATTCCATGCTAAACTCTGAATTTTATGTTTTATCTGTGACCTAAGTGCCAGTGATATTCACTACAAATTTCTGTAAGTCTTAGTAGGTTGTGACACCTTTTAAAGGACCAACAGTAATGATGTGTAACATAGAAAATGTTGGTAGAAAGGACCTCTTAGTCTACCAAGGCTGCCCATTAGTGCCTGTCTGCTGTGCTGTCTGTCACAGGTCTTACTTGATCTTATTTTTTCACTTCCTGTGCCAGTAAGGTCCCTTTGGGGTCAGTTTGAAAGAGTTTAGATGCCTAACTATTCAATTCCTTTAAAGACTGACTAGGGCTGAGTGCCTAAATTTAAACTCTAAATTTAGGTACTAAAATGTGGACGATTATAGAGGCAGAATAAGGGTGGGGAGTAAAATATTAGACACAAAGCAGTGATTTTCAACATTAGACACCTAATTTAGGTGCCTAAATCTGGGCAAATGAATTGTAGCCCCAAATTTAGAACCAAATTAAGTAATTTTCAAAAGGATTTATGCACTTGAAACTGGGTTTTAAGCACATAAATGGGCTTTTGAAAATTGCTGTGATAGTATGTTATGTTTATGCATGTAACTGCTTTGAAAATTACTTCCTTAGAAGTGAATTTTTTTTAAAGGAGTTAGACTCATAAAAGTAGCTTATATTCACTCCTAGGGAGTGAATTTTCAAAGGAGTTACATGTATAAAAGTAGTAATTTTCAAAAGCCCATTTACACGTAAAATGTTTCAAAAATTTACCTCCACATTTCTGGATAGCATTATAGTGTACTTGATTTCAGTAAGACCTTTGACACGGTTCTGCATAGGCAACTTATAAATAAACTGATGTTATTGGGCCCTAAAGTGATTGGGTTAGAAACTGGTTGAGTAGGAGGCAGCAAAAGGTAGTGGTAAATGGAGGTCTTGCCCTATCTTCCACCCACCCCAGTCACATTTTTTTTTATATAGGCTGTTTCCCCCATTGGGAGGAAATACTTCAAAATAAGAGTCAGTGATTTAGAATAACATTCAATTAACCCTGATTTTAGTGATTGACTAATTGTAGTCCTGTTAGTCACTAATATTAATCTCCTAGCAATCAAATTTAAAAGTCATGAATACATTTAACAGCCCTTAAATTGACATACTCCTTAATCAGCTTTTAAGACTTTAGCAACTCCACAAATTAAGATGCAGACCGATAGCAAGATGGGGGCTATCCAGTCATTTGCACTGAGTGCAACATGTATGATTATATACCTGTTGGTGGAAGATTGAATATTTGCACCCAGTGCAAAGAGCTGTTGGTTCTCAGAGAATGACTCCTATATCTGGAGGCCAGAGTGGCATACCTGGAGGAGCTGAGGCAGACAGAGGTATATAGAGTAGAGTGGTTCCAATTCCAGTCCAGCAGCTCTTGTACTGGTTTGAAGGAGCAAGGTCATCTGGCAGGTGACCATTATCTTGGTATGGCAGGAAGTGGTCCTGTAGCTAGATTCTGCCCTCCATTTGATGCTTTATCTTCTCACCCTGAGAGTGCGTCTTGGAGAGTCCGTGCCTAGGAGGGAAGAGTTAGGCAGCCATTGTAGTGAGTAATTCAAACATTAGGAAAATAGCTGGGTGGCTGGTAGGAGTGAAGAGCACTTGGTAACTTATCTCCTTGATGAGAAAGTAGCAGACCTTTCACATCACCTAGATAAGATTTTAGAGAGCGCTGGGGAGGAGTTGGCTACCATGGTACATGTTGGTATCAGTGACATAGAAAGGTGTAGGAGGGAGGTTCAATTTAGGTTCCTAGATAGGAAATTGAAATCAAGAACCTCCAGTTTGCATTCTCAGAAATGCTATCCTATTCCAGGCGCAGACTGATCTCCAGAGTCTAAATGCATGGATGAGATGATGATGTAAGGAAGACTGCTTTCGATTTGTTAGGAACTGAGGAATATTCTGGGGAAAGGGGAGCCTATTCCAACAGATGGGACTCCACCTTAACCAAAGTGGAACCAGACTACTGATGCTAACCTTTAAAAAGGAGATAAAGCAGTTTTTAAACTAGAACATGGGGAAAAGCCAACAGTCGCTCAGCAGCATGTGGTTTGGAGGGAGGTATCTACAAAAGATACTGCCAAACCAAGTAAGTTAGAATGTCCTGATAGGTGGTGGTAAAAGCTGAAAATGTTTAGAAGTATTTAAATACAGAATACACAAATAAAATAACTCCAAACTTTCTGTATCATCTGATAATAAGCAGGTTGTGGATACATATAAAAATAGAAATACAACTAAATCTACTTTAAAATGTTGACACGTGAATGCCAGAAATCCAAAAAATAAGATTGAAGGATTAGAATGTATTATGCTAATGGAAGTTATATTCATAATAGCATCTCAGAGATCTGGTAGAAGGGGAATAATCAATAGGACACTGTGATACCAGAGTACAAATAATAGCATGACAGGGCAGTGAAAATGGGTGGAGGAGTGGCACTATATGTTAAGGATAGCAAAGAATCAAGCAAGCTAAAAGTTTTGCACTCTGAAATCCTTATGAATAGAAATTCCAAGGGTAAAAGAGAAGAGTATAGTAGTGAGTATATTTTACAGCCTGGCCAGGATGAGGAAATAGACTGTAAAATGCTAATAGAGATTAGACTGGCTAGTAAACGATAATAATGGGAGACTTCAGTTTCCCAAGTATTGATTGAGTAAATGTTACATCAAGATATGCAAGGGAAATAAAGTTTTAGATTCTATCAATGACTGCTTCATGCAGCAGTTTGTCATGGAACCTACTAGAGAGGCAACCACATTAGATCTAGTTCACAGAAGAGTGTAGGATTTGATGCAAGAGATAAAGGTGGTGGATCCACTTAGCAACAAATGATCATAATGTAATTAAGTTTGGCATAATCACTGGAGAGCGAATGCCAAGGAAAACTGCTGCAGAAGCATTTAGCTATAATAAGGTAAACTATGATAAAATCAGCAAATTTGTTAGAAATAAAACTGAAAGGTTAAAAACTTGCAGGAGGCATGGATGTGGTTTAAAATTACAATCCTTGAATCCCAGACAAAATGTATCCCATATATTTAAAAAAAAAGGTAAAAAGAAAGCCAAATAACTGCTAGAGTAGTTTAATAGTGAGGTGAGAAGAGGCAATTGTGGCCCATAAGGGCATCTTTTAAAAATGGAAAACCAGACCCAACTGAGGAAAATAGAAACGCGCATAAGTACTGGCAAGTTAAATGTAAAAAAAAAATGAAACGTGCTAAGAGAGAATTTGAAAAGAAGCTTGCTATAGAGGTAAAAACAAGTAATTAAAGCTTTTTCAAGTTCATTCGATGCAATAAGCCTGTGAGGGAGTCGGTTGGGCCACTAGATGACTGAGGGAGGGCAAGGAAATAGCAGAAAAACAAAATTAATCCTTTGCTTCTATCTTTTCTGAAGAGGATGTCGAGGTCATACCCATATCGGAAACATTTTTTGATAGTGATGTCTGTGAGGAACTAAAAAATAAATTACTGTGAAACTGGAGGATATAATATAATATATCAGATTGACAGACTAAAGAATAACAAAACACTGGGACCAGATGGTATACACCCCAGGGTTCTGAAGGAACTCAAACATGAAATTGCAGATGTGTTGCTGGTGATTTGCAACCTATCATTCAAAATAGCCATTGTACCTGAAGACCGGAGAGTGGACCAAGTGATACCAATTTTTAAAAAGGGCTCCAGGGCACTGTTCCCTCTAAGCTGTTTGCTTATGCGCATGCAAACAAATTGTGAATCCTATGCACTTAGTAAAACACAGTGCGCTCAAGAAATCCTGATAATCTGTGCATTATACTAGCTCAAGCGGGAAAGAGCGACCCGATGCTGTGAGGAGAAGACAAGAAGAAGATAAATTACATTTATCGAAACATGGCCATGTCGGGAGACATCTAAGAGAAAGCTAAGTAGATCGGGAACGCACTTTAAGTATTTAATAGAAGTTTGGGGAATTATTTATGACAAAGATGTTATATATTGCAAGATTAGAAAGTTAAGTCAACGGTGAATATTGTCAACGTTTGTGAGTAAAACTCTGAAAGAATTAAAATATTGCCGGAGGTTCAGGCGAACCAGAAAAATTTGACGATGCCGGGAAGTTATTTGAGTTAAATGCCGAAGGTTTAAAAGCATAGTTTGTTTACTCAGACCCGGCGGAGGAAAGTTTGACGATGCCGGGAAGTCATTGAAAAGAGAGAGCCATTCCAAGTTAGAAGCGGCGTTTATTTACAAATTTGATCGAACAAAGATTCGCATTGAATGTGGACATTCAAAAAATACCGACACGCCGGGGAGTTTTTGAAACCGAGAGAGCAGTTTTAAATCAATAGCAGTGTGCATGTGAAAGTCTGAATGAAAAATATTTTGCATTGAGAGTGAACTTTCAAAAAAAAACATCGGCGAATTAAAGGTATATTTTACATTGAATGTGAACACTTAAAAAACACCGGCGACTTAAAGGGTATAGATCGAGGCAAGTATTGACAATATTTGATCAGTGACATTTGATGAGTAAATCCACCAAGATGTCGGCAAACAGCTAGAAAACATATTCACAAAAGGTTGATGGTCTTTCAAAACTTCAGTTTTAATTTCACAAAGATTTATCACAAGAATTTTAGAATTTCAAAAAAATAATAAAATAAACAAAATACTGGTAGGAGGAAGGTTGGTTCATGATTACAATTGTTGAACTATACTGCATACAAGGCTCATGATAGCAGGTTGCAGTTATCATATGAAACCATCCTTTCCCTACTTTCAATATTTTTTGTGTGAACATGGATAAAAAATAAAATCTATAAAAATATAGAATTTCACGTGTGAAGGGTGGGGAATTGAGATTGGTGGTAATTTATACTAGCTCACAGCACACAAATGAAAACTTAGCTTATAAAAAGTTGCAAAAAAGAAAATTTCTGCACATGTAGCCTTTCAAAACGTAGAAGGAATATTGCTGCAGGGGCATTCTGGGAAACTATAGACCAATGAGCCTGACATTGGTGCCAGGAAAAATGATAGAAGCTATTCTTAAAAACAAAATTACTGATCATATAGACATGAGTTGAAGGGGGTGAGTCAACATAGTTTTTGCAAAAGGACTTTCTTTACCAGTTTACTAGAATTTTTTGAAGGCATCGTCAGGCATATAGATAAAGATGAGCCGGTTGATATAGTATATTTGGATTGTCAGAAGGCATTTCATTAAGTCCCTCGTGAGAGACTTCTCAGTAAATTGGGAGATCATGGGTTACGAGAAAGTGACTAATTGTGGATTGGTAAGTGGATAAAACAGAGGGTATGACTAAATGGTTAGTTTTCCAAATGGAAAAAGGTCATTAGTGGAGCACTGCTGGGATCTGTGCTAATTAGCTTATTAGCTTATTCTTAAATGATCTGGAATAAGGAATGAGATGACCAATTTTGCAGATGACACAAAATTGTTTTGAGTTGTTAAAACAGATTGTGAGGAACTTCAGAAGTAGACTGGGCTTCTAAATGGCAGATGCAATTTAGTGTGGACAAGTGCAAAATAATGTATATAGGGAAAAATAATCCCAACTACAGGTACACGATGTAAGGTTCTATGTTGGGAGTCACCACCCAGGAAAAGGACCAGCTTAATGTGTAGCAGCAATCAAAAAGGCAAATAGAATGCTAGGAATCGAGAATAAAAATAACCATATTGTAATACCTTTGTATAGATTCATGATGTGACCACACCTTAAATATTGTGTGGAGTTCTTGTTGCCCCATCTCAAAAAAGACATCGCAGACATAAAAAAGGTTCAGAAATGTGTGACAACAATGCAATAGAAAAGCTCCCTTATGGAGAAAGGCTAAGTAGATTAGCGCTCTTTAGTATGGAAAAAGAGATGACTGAAAGGAATTTTGATTGAAATTTATAAACTCATGAAGGCGGTGGAATGGTTATTTACCCTTTCAAACTACACTAGGAGCAGGGGACACTCCATAAAACTAGCAACCAGCAGATTTAAAACAAATCATAGGAATATTTTTTCAGTCAAGCTATGGAATCTGTTGTCAGAAGATATGGTCAAGGCAACTTAGCATAGTAGTGTCCAAAAGAGGGTTGGACTAGTTCCTGAAGGAAAAGCCCATAAGCAGTTATTAGCCAGGTAAATTTGGGAAAGCCAGCGCTTATCCCAGGACATGAGATATAAGAAATATTTGGCATCTGACAGGTACTTGTAACCTGGACTGGCCAGTGTCCGAGACAGGATGCTGAGTTTGATGAACCTTGTTCTGACCTCCCATGGCACTTTTTATATTTTTATGAGAAGAGATCTTGCCTCAGGGATCAGCCCTTGGATCGATTCTTTTCAACATTTTCATAAGCGATATTGCAGAATACCTATCAGGAAAGGATTGTCTTTTGTGGATGATACCAAAATCTGCAGCAAGTTAGACACCCAGGAAGATGTGGAAACATGAGGAATGATCTAGCAAAACTTGAGGAATGGTCTAGAGTCCAGCAGCTAAAATTTAATGCTAAAATGTGGAGAGTCATGCATTTTGGCTGCAAAATCCCAAGGGAGTGGTACACTATAATGAGTGAAATTTTTGTATACATGAATCAAGAGCAAGATTTGAGGGTGATCATATCTGATGATCTCAAGATGGCCAAACAGATGGAGAAGGTGACTGCAAAAGCCAGAAAGATGATTAGGTGCATGCAGAGAGGAATGTTCAGTAGAAAAAAGTTGGCGATATTGTCCCTGTGAAAATCCCTGAGGAGATCTCATTTGGAATACTGTGTACAGTTTTGGAAGCTGCACCCTCAGTAGGATATAAACCAGATGGAGTTGGTTCAGAGGGTGGCTAATAAAACTGTCAGTGGTCTTTGTTGTAAAGCGTAAAGGGACACACTTAAAGATGTAACCGTGTATACCTTAAAGGAAAGGCGGATGGGGAGATATGATAGAGACCTTTAAATTATATTGAAGTATCTGTACACAGGAGGCAGGTCTGCTTCAATAGAAAGGAGACACTGGAACAAGGGATGAGGGTGAAAGGGGTAGACTGAGGAGTAATCTAAGAAAGTATTTCTTTAAAGAAAGGATGGTGGATACATGGAATAGCTTCCCAGCGGAGGTGGTGAAGACAAGGACAGTATCTGAATTCAAGAAAGCATAGGTCAAGCACAGGAGAACTCTAAGGGAGTGGTAGGGATTGTAGTGGGTGAGCAGACAAGATGGCCCATGTGGTCTTTTTCTGCTGTCATGATTCCACAATGTGGTTGCAACATAGATTTGTATAAAGATGATATGGTATTCTCAGTTTTGTTCTCCATTCCTTTCCAAATAGTTCCTAATATTCTATTTGCTTTGACTGCTGCTGCACACTGACCTGAAGATTTAAATGTACTGTATTGTCCACTATGATTCAAAGGTCCTTTAATGAGTGGGAACTCCTCATGCGGATTTATTAGTTTTATACTGCTATAAAGTATGTGATTAATTATGAAGGTAAAAAATTTCACAAACCACTGACTGGACTTAAGTTATAAATTTATAAAGTACATTTGAAAAAAAAAAACAGCTTTGTTCATCTCAATTGGAAGGTTTTTCAAATGGATTTAATCATTTATAACCAGATGCTAGAGTTTCCTACCATAGGCATTTTTATAGGTTGGCCTTTCATTTCTTTCTTCATTTCATTTTTGCTTCCTGTTTATTTATTGCTTCCATTCCCTTTTTTTTTTTAATGTATATTTAGCGTACTTTGGTAATGATGAAGAGCTTTAGCATTAAATGAAAAGTAGCTCTTGGATGTCCATATTCAGCTGCCGGCCGGCTAACTTTGCAGGAATGTTATTTAGCGGTGCCA
This sequence comes from Rhinatrema bivittatum, assembly GCF_901001135.1. Lineage (NCBI taxonomy): Eukaryota > Metazoa > Chordata > Amphibia > Gymnophiona > Rhinatrematidae > Rhinatrema > Rhinatrema bivittatum. The sequence goes on along the minus strand of NC_042621.1, from coordinate 136,070,254 downwards.
GCATGCTGCTGCTGCAACTCCCCGGCCATCTTAAAGTAAGCCAGATAAATGGATCTGACTAACGTTAGCACGGCTGGCATTTATCCATGGCTAGCTGCCTCTGCTGCAGCATGCCCCTGCACTGCCCTTGATTCAGCCGGACAACTCTGTATCCATGCAATGGACCCTTTGCTCTCATTTCTATTGAGGCTTTGGTTTACGCCTTTAGCTAGGGACAGTGAGCTTAGTGGATGGAGGGGGAGGTGCCATTCATATGCAGCCCCTCCCCTGGAATGGCTGCCCCCCTGTATTAAGGTTTTCTAAGCAGCTCTCTACTGTGGGCAGTGCTTTGAGTTGCAGTCAGGTGTGGTTTTCTAAGTTGAATTTTGAGCCTACTTAGGGGGATCCAGGCAAACGGTGCCTGGGGAATCCCGAGCAAGGACAGGAGGCTGCACTTCCAGTCCGCTTACTGGCTGGTTGGGCTTACTTACCTCTGGGTTGTTTTGCCAGGTGTTTGGGCCTCTTTTGTGGTAGGAAGCCTTGAGAATCTGCTGGGTGTTGCCTGGGTTCAGGGTATGGGGAACCCTGTCCTTGGGGGGAGCCTAGGGTAAGGAAGGCCTACCCCTCTGCAACCTCTTCAGGGAGCAGAGCTACACTGGTGGCCTGGTTCGAGATCCTATCAGGGTTTGTACTCAGTTCAAGAGGAAGAGTTTTGTTGCCCTTTTCCGCCTGAAGAGAAACTTTGGGAGCTGCAGGTTCCTGAGAGGATCCTAGAAAACAACCAGAGAGAGCTCTGCTAACAGTGTCATATTGAGACCATTTGAGGACCCCAATCCGGAGTCTTCAGCCCTCCCCCAGGGAGAGAGGATCTGAACTCTCTGTGCAGAACCTGTGGGGGGGTTTTTCCGTTTTTGCCAGATTGGAGGAGGGGGGTTTTTTTGTTTTGTTTTTTTCCTGTCCCAGCAAGAGGATACCCTGCCCATCTGGGAGCCTCACTACCTCCACTCCCTGGAAAGTGAGTGTCTGCATCCTGGTGATCTGAGGGAAAAGACTGTTTTCTGAGAATTTCTGCGCTGCTGAGGGCTTTATTTGTGCTATTTATTCCATCTGATTGCTTTATTTTTGGACACTGAACCAAAGCTCTCCCGCATGGTTATGGACACTTACAGCACCTGCAGCAGGAAAGGTCAGTGTGCCTCCCCAGGGCAACGTACCCCTAGCATCCCCTGTCACTCCAGGCCCTGAAAGATAAGTCTTCCCCTCCCCCGACGACAAAGAACCCCCGACCATGGGGGAAAGAGAGGCTGTGAAAGAGCTGGTCAGGAGGGCTTCCAGCCCCCAAGAGACATCTGATACTTTTATGGCCCCATCGGTGGTTAGTAGCCACCCCAAACATAGGGTTACAGCCGTATTGAAAGTTATCTGGCTGACTCAGGGCTAATCAGCACAGAAGAAATTTTTTAATTCTGCTGTTTGTCCAGCTAAGTCTGAACTTAAGCCGGACAAATGGCGCTCAATGTCTGCCTGGTAGAGTTTAGTAGAAAAAAATGTTACCGGCAATGCATTAAAATAATTTAGTACGTAAATTAATTTCAATTAATCAGTTGCCAAAGAGGCTATAAATTATGTTTTTGGTCCAAAAAATGAAGTTTGTGGGTTCTTTTTACAAGAGGAGAGTCAGCAGTTTTTCTCTGGCAGCTCCAGTTCCACAAGGGAGGAAGATCCTGGCAGCCTGCACAATGTGTGTCAGTGCCTGTGCTTTCTGATTCTGCCACTCTCTCTTTTAAGCCATGATTACTGCGCCCTTGTTTGCTGTACAAATATGTCTTGTGTCACTGAAAAGTTAGCTTTCCAGAGTATATATGTATTGTTTGCCTGTGATTCCCAACATTGTGACTTGATAACTTGGTGTGATACAAAATAGTCCAAAACAGAAGCTTACATGAGAGAGCAATCCAGTCATAAAAACTGTAAAAAAAAAAAAAAAAATCAGTGTGCTTATATAGCACAAGAGCTCGGAGCTGGTGAGTTATGGCCTCTGCAGCACTTTCAGCATTATAGACAGCTGGTGTCCACATTACACCAGTAGCACTGGAAGAATTCCAGTCATGAGATGAAGAGGAGGCAGTGTGTATCCTCCCACGGAGGGTTCTCTGCACTTGGGTGCCAATTCAAATACATTTGTAAGTGCCCCAAATTTGCCAAGAAAAAATTCCTAAGAAAAAAGGAAACACATCAAACGACCGTGTTGGAAAAACGAAAAAGGAAGAGATTGTGTTCTTGCTTCAGAATAGCTGCTGAAAGTTCTGGGATGAAACTTTTGTCATTTTAGTTGACAGCTGCTTTGACTTGTGTAGGGTGTTTTTTTTTTTTTTTAATCTGAGGTGTCTGAATATGAAGAACAGTGATGAGTCAAAACAGCTCCTGTCTTTTAGATGGCTAAAGATTTATACTGACAATCATATGAAGTTCTTGAAGATAATCATAACCCTCCCTCAGTCCCACCTCTTTTAAAATACTGGAAAATAAATCAGTGGATTCGCTAGCTGAGTCGCACGTGGCACTCTCTCAAGACTTTTTAAAGCTTAGCAGCTGCCAAATCGTTTTTTATGTCCATTTATCAATGCTTTCTTTTCCCCTTACAGGCACAGTGCGAATGTGGCCCCCAGCTCAAAGAAAGTAGACCCTTCTGATGTTGATTACCTGGAGCTCTTGCAGCATTTTGAGAAGGTACAAAACAAGCACCTGGAAGTGAGGCACCAGCGGGCCGGCCGAGGGGACCACCTGGAGAAGAAGCTTGGCCTCTAAGCGACAGAAGCGTTCACAAGCGCAGACAGCACCAGCTGCTGGTACAGCATTGCTTCACTTGGGCATTCCTGGGATGCTGGCCTATATTAAGGAGCTTTGAGTCCGCTATTCAAAAGACGTGGGCACCAAACTTTAAAAGTTAGGTGACTAGATTTTTGAATTAAAAACTTTTCCTGGGCCAAGCATCTAAATTTAGGCTCCTTAAATCACAAGGATCCTAAATTTAGGAACCTGGAAAAGAAATGGGCCAGGTGGGAACTACATTTAAATTGCTCAGTTCTGAATTTTTAGCATTGGGCGTCTAACTTAGGTCATTCCTATAGCTGACCTAACATTATGTACCTCAAGCTAAGGTGCCCAGAGTTAAAGTTAGGCACCTATATACATTCAAAGACATTTTATAGGCACCTCTACTCTTTGAATATAGGCGCCTAATTTTATATTCAGGTGCCCAGCGCTCTTTGAATATTGGGCTCATTGTTATGGAACTGTATAAGGCGTGTCTTCTGAGATATCAATATTGTGTCATCGGTCATCATTTGTCTCGTTCTATCAGGACATTATTGGTAACGTTTACTCAAGGAAAACAAAACAAGAACTCAGAATTTGAAATAAAACTTTATAGGTGACTTGTACATGCGCACGGCTACTTTCCAGTATTTGAACAAAGTATGTTTTATTGGGTAAGAGAAGAGATTTCCTGTATTCCACTCACAATGATATCTAAGTTGGGTTTTTTTTGACCTTGCAATTTCCTCCTGTACCCTCGGGTTTCAATTCAAACGGAACCAGTCTCTATTTGGGCTAAGGTGCCATAAGTGTTCATTTGCAACTACCTGGTGGCTTAACCACTATTGTATAACCCCTGTCTAGCCCAGTCATTGCACTGATGGTCCTTGACCAGGGGGGACCATAGTCCACAGCTCTTCTGAAACCAATGCATGTGCACACCAGTAGGTGTCACCACTGAGTGATGGCTGAGATTCACTCCCATATCCAAGGGCTATAAATCCTGCCTCTGCAACACCCCTGGCACCAGCTGGCCCAGAAATTGAATGAACGCATACCACACTGCTGCCGAGCTGGCGCCAGAAAATCTTTCCAAGGAAGAGGTTTGAAAATTCTTTCTTTTTTTTAACCTCATAAATACTTTGAGAGGTACAGGGAGAGAGATCGTACCATCAGAGCCAGATTTCCCAATAGGCAGAGTAAGCACCTACATAGGGGCACCTTCTGTCCAGAGGGTGCCTTGTGCTTTGAAGGAGGCAATTCTGAGGGGAGAGATGGTTCCCAGAGAAAGGAGAAGGAGCCAGCCATCGACCACAAACCATCTTCTAATTCCTGCAGCTTCTAAGGGGAACTTACGCCCTCCACTCCAAGATTTCAGAGGTGGAGCCCCTCCCCCTGCCCCTAGGGACCTACAAGAGGTAAATCCATCCCCGTACACCATGGAATTTCACCCTTTGCTGGTTCCTTGTAATAATCAGCTGGCCAGAATGTGAGAAATTCTTAGAGAAAAGAAGAGATTACAAAGCAGAATAGTTTCTCTAATTACAGCAGGAATACAAAATTATGGACGTAGATGAAACAACTTCTCTTGTTTGCTTTTTCATTGTATCTGATCTCCATGAGCCTGTCCCCCACCCCAAAAAAATGTTTCAGTCCGAAAAGTGGGTATATGGAAGACATCCTAGCCCTTTTCCATTGTTACTTGAATTCAGCAAACTCGTGCTGATTTATTCCTCATCTTTCTGTGATATTTCCTAAAACCTAGCCTTGAATGATTCTGATTTTGTCCATTTGCATTCCTTTTCATGTGTGCCACCCTTTGTAACTGCCTCTCCTAGGAAAACAACCCTGCATTCTTTCCATTATATATTTTTGGCCTTCGTGTATAGGTAAAAATAAAGAAACTAAGGTTCTCTGAGACCATATTTAAGTAATTTTGATTAAAATGCAGAAAGATTTGTATTTGCAATAAATGTGTAAAGACTCCAGCTCCAATAAAATCTTCAGTTACATCAGGCTAAGCTCGTTTATGCTGCTGAGATGTGGTGTCCCTTCCTTCCCAGTGCATTATGGGGCAGTGAGGCGGCCTTCAGCTTCTGGAGGTTTGGATTCAAACTTGCTTTAGGTGACTAGTAAAATTAATTTGGTCAAAATCTAATTGTGCATAGTAGGCGTTTATTGCTTTTCTACAAAGACAAGGGCTGAAGTGCATTTGCTAAACTGTATGCGCCCCGGGCTGCAGGAGAAGACACACACGCAGCTGTGTGGGTTTGAGTAATGGTAAGGAGTGTGTGGAGTTCAGTACCGGCATAGTAAGGTGTGCCGCAGGTGAGGACTGAGGTGCACTGAAAGAGCTGTGTGTGGGTGCCAGCGCTATACTAGCAGGGCGTGCTGCCAGTCAGGATTGAGGGGCATTGGCAGATCTGTGTAGAGGACCAGGGCTGGAATAGCAAGAGGACAGAACTGATGGGCCTAAAGGTACATTGGTTAGAGTGATGTGAAATCAGCATGAAACAATTATTAGAGTTTAGCACTGACATACTTTTAGTAAGAGCTGTTTAGGTGAAGCCTTTCCCACATTACAGCTGATTATAGCCTGCTGTTTCTCCTTGCTTTTATGACTGCTAAATTTACCACATGTACCAGGGAACAAAATAATTTCAGTTAACAGCTATACTTTATTCTCTGAAGACAAGAAGATCCGTGAGTCATGCAAACACATATGTGGCTCAATGAAATGGGCTTCCAGAACCTTCTAGATGAGAGCAAAAGTCTCTTCGCTTCAGATTCTCTCCATTTGCCAGTAACACACTGGATGACGTGACTTTAGCTATGCAACAACTTTTCTCTGGAGTTTGTTTTTGCCCCTGGCAGCAATTTTCTGCCTCCGTTTTTACCCCCTACTACCTTGTCTATTTTCCTCACCATGTCAGAGAAGCAGGCCAGCTTCAAGGTCTGCCCCAAGTGCATGTGGAAGATGTCCATCACAATGTGTGCTATGTTATTTTGAGAGAAAGCCATGATGCCTCTGGTAGCAAAGTCTGTGCAAGGCTGAATGAATTGGGATCCAGTGGGAGGCCTGAACGTGTCTGGCCATATCATTTTGTAGTGAGGTCAGAGGGGGGGAGTCTTGGTCCATTTAGGAAAGTATTGCAGATAATCAGTTAGGGGGATCCCAGCAAAGTCTCTGTCATGTGACTGAACAAGCTGACCTATAATCTAAGCAGGATGCCCAAACGAAGGATAATTTGCCCTGATGGCTGAGAGTGAATAAACCAGGATTTCTTTTTGGGGGGCATATTTGTGAGCAAGATAGAAGAATGGTGCAGCCCCACTGGAATGATATCACATCTACTTCTTGCTGGGACTGTCTTACTAAGAAAAACAGGCTGTGGGGGTCTCTCAACGAACATTAATTTTGTGCCAAAACATTAATGGGGGTACAACCCAAAAAATAGGTAGGAAGATACATGAGTGCTAACTGCAACACCCAACAACTTGGATGCAGGTCAAGGCGGGTTAGTGTGCCAAACTGCATTCCTTGTTAGGGAAATGAAGGTGATGAGAGAGAGATTTGATCTGTCTATGGAATCCATAAACAAGGCCCGGGGGAGGGTAATTTTCAAGGGGATTTCTGCAAGTAAAACAGTGTTTTATGCTCAGAAATGCCCGCCTTCAAAATTGCTCATTCAATATGTGGGTAAACTTATGCACATATGTCATGTTAATGCATAAGTTTATCCAGACTGAGCGGAGACAATCCTAAGGGCAGGATTGGGGAAAGGGTATGGATATATAGATACCCACATACTTTTGGATTTTAAAAAGTATGCGCATACATTTTTGTAAAAAAATATTTGTGGGACGATTTGTTGGGATAATGTTCTAAGTGGTCTTATGCGGGTAAAGCCCACTTTGAAAACTGATGTCATTGATGCACTTATTTGCTATTTTATGCACAGTGTTACGAAATTACCAGCTAAGAGGGCAATTTTCGGAAGCCATTTACCCAGGTCAGTGACCATTTACTTCCGTAAAAGGGCTATTTGAAGCTTAGCCATCCTGCACACACCTTGTTCTACAGTGCATCTACGTTTACTCATATTTTCATGGAGGTGTCCTGGGGTGGGATTGGGCCGGGGGAGGCAACAACATGTCCAGTCTTGGCCGGAAAATGCATCAGCAGAAAAAGCAGGTGCAAATCTCTGTGTAACTTTTCCTTGGGCATTTTTCAAAGGGGAAAATATACATGTACTTTTCCTTTTAAGAACAGGGGTAAAATCTGTGGGGGGAAAGTACCTTTGGACTTTGTACCTACCTGCACAGTTTGGAAAATTACTCCCTTAAAGAAATAGCTAACAAAGTTGGCAAACGAGAAAATATCTAATTTGGAGGAAGAGTTAAGAGGCTCCTTGATGATGCTAACTAACCTAGTGCCAAAAATGCAAATAAACAACTAAAGTGAGTACGTTTAGTCTTGTTTTAAATATCTTAGAAATAGAACTAAAAAGAAAAGCATTCGCATCATAGGTTTGCAGAAAGGAGTTAATGGCATTGATGCAAGAACTTATCTGCACATTCTTTTTGTGATCACACTGGGAGCCGTGGCTGGCGTAAACATTCAGGTTAAGAGGACTCATTGGTTTCCAGCTGTTAGACACAAAGAAAATGAAAACCGCATTTCCTAATTCTCCGAGTCCTAAACTATAAAACCAAGGAGAAGATCCTGCATACATATTTATCCAAGAAGGAAATCTCTGTAAGTAACAAACCAGGTATTGCTCTTCAAAAACTGGTCAGCAGAACTTGCAACATAACATTAAGCCTACAACCCCCCTATTTGAGTCTATGAAGTCAGCAGGACTAAATGCATCTGATCAGATACATGGCTGCCCTGGTTAAGTATCAAGGCTGACCGTGATGCTTTGGAATACTAGAGGAGGCTGACGTATTTCCACAGGGTAAAGGAGTGGAGGTTCTGTGAACAAAAGACTCAAGTCTGGAGCTAGTTGAATCCAGACGTCCAACTGGAGAAAGTGGGGTCTGGAGTGAGGTAAATGATTTCTCCAGGGCTTGCAGTGTTAACTGTTTGTGCCTTTTCAAATTGGCAAAATAAATAATTCAAAGAATGTATTTATTTATTCTTCAAATATTACTCCTGGGGGAATTCTATGCATAAAAACTTGAAATTCTGCAAAATTCAGCAAACTTTATATTGGTCAAATTAACAGAATTTACATGACAGTCTTTAAGTAATTACATTTTAAATTACAACAGAAAAAAAATTGTTACTTAAAGATGCAGAATGTTAAATATTTTGAGCAAAATTTCCCTAAAAATTCACTGCAAGAGTGTCCCTTCCATTCGCTCTCCCTACTCCCCTGGCCACTTTGCCCTCTCAGGCCCCAACTCCTCCACCTGCCAGTATCTCTCCCCTCCACCTCTAGGCTCAACCCCTTCCACTCTATTGCCAGTCCCAGAGTTGGACCCCGTTCTCAGAACTTCCCCTCACACAAGCTCCCTCTGTCCCTCCCTCTCTCACACATAGGCTCCCTCTCTCTAATACACATACACACACCCTCATACAGGCTCCCTCACTCTCTCGCACACACACATCCCCTCATACAGGGCCCTCTCTCTTGCATACACACCCACACAAGCTCCCTTTCTTTTTCACACATACATCCTCACACAGGCTACCTATGTCTCTCTCCAATGCACCCCTTCACACAGGCTCTGTCTCACACATACACAATCCCTTCACATATACTAGCAGCCTCACATACACACAATCCCTTTTTCATACACACGAGCTCCCAATCTCTCATACACATACACACTCCTTCACAATCTCCTCATATAGCTGCTTCTCTCTGAAACCCACACTCAAGCATCCCCCCGCTCTCTTACCTCCCATGCTGTCTGCCACCTCCCCACCCCCACATCCCCTCCCCTCATATAGCTGCTTCTCTCTGAAACCCACACTCAAGCATCCCCCACCCCCTCTCTTACCTTCCCCCCACCCCCTTATCTCCAATGCTTTCTCTCACCCTCCCCCACACTCCTCCCCTCATATAGGCTCCCTGAAACCCACAATCAAGCATCCCCACCCCCCTTGCCTCCCATGCTCTCTCACCTTCCCCTCCCCCACACTTTCTCCCCTCATAGGCTCCCTCTCTCTGAAACCCACATTCAAGCATCCCCCCATCCCCCCATCCCACCCTCTCTTACCTCCCATGCTCTCTCTCTCACCCTCCCCTCCCCTACACCCCTCCGCTCATATAGGCTCCCTCTCTGAAACCCACACTCAAGCATCCCCCATCCCCCTCTTACCTCCCATGCTCTCTCCCACCCTCCTGCTCTCTCTCACCCCTCCCCTCCACCACACCCCCTCCCCTCTCTCCCGGGGCCTTCCATCTTCGCCGTGAGCGGAGCACACTCCATTCGCAGCACATGGGGGCCTTCCATTTTTGCTGCAAACAGCGCACCCGGGCCTTCATCTTTGTCACGAACGGAGTGTATCCCGCGGCATACACGGGACACACTCCGTTCGCAGCATGTCGGGGTCTCCTCTGCTATTTTCTGCACAGGGGGGGAATTCTGCGCTCCGCAGTAGCGCAGAATTCCACCAAGCCTAGAATATATTTCTTCCTTTAAACCCATAGCACTCTAGGCAAGTTACAATAAAACAACTGCTAGAAACAAAAAGATAGAAAAAAGGGGGGAACCATAGAAATTTTGGGGTCACAGATGTTTTCTCAGTTGGATTGTTCTTTGTATGTGGAAAGGGAAGAATGAGAAAGAAGGGTAGAAAGAAGTTAAAGAGGATATAGTTTAAAAGTTTGAATGTAATGTGGAATAGATTATGAACATAAGAACATAAGAAATTGCCATGCTGGGTCAGACCAAGGATCCATCAAGCCCAACATCCTGTTTCCAACAGAGGCCAAAACCAGGCCACAAGAACCTGGCAATTACCCAAACACTAAGAAGATCCCATGCTACTGATGCAATTAATAGCCGTGGCTATTCCCTAAGTAAACTTGATTAATAGCAGTTAATGGACTTCTCCTCCAAGAACTTATCCAAACCTTTTTTGAACCCAGCTACACTAACTGCACTAACCACATCCTTTGGCAACAAATTCCAAAGCTTAATTGTGCGTTGAGTGAAAAAGAATTTTCTCCAATTAGTCTTAAATGCGCTACTTGCTAACTTTATGGAGTTACATTTACCCTTTCTAGACCTCTCATAATTTTAAAGACCTCTATCATATCTCCCCTCAACTGTCTATTCTCTGAGCTGAACAGCCCTAACCTCTTTAGCCTTTCCTCATAGGGGAGCTGTTCCATCCCCTTTATCATTTTGGTTGCCCTTCTCTGTACCTTCATCAGTGCAACTATATCTTTTTTGAGATGCGGCGACCAGAATTGTACACAGTACTCAAGGTGCGGTCTCACCATGGAACGATATAGAGGCATTATGACATTTTCCATTTTACTCACAATTCCCTTCCTAATAATTCCTAACATTGTTTGTTTTTTTGACTGCTGCAGCACTCTGAGCTGACGATTTCAATGTATTATCTACTGTGATGCCTAGATCTTTTTCCTGGGTGTTAGCTCCTAATATGGAACCTAACATCGTGTAACTACAGCAAGGGTTATTTTTCCCTATATGCAACACCTTGCACTTGTCGACATTAAATTTCATCTGCCATTTGGATGCCCATTTTTCCAGACTAACAAAGTCTTCCTGCAATTTATCGCAATCTGCTTGTGATTTAACCACTCTGAATAATTTTGTATCATCCACAAATTTGATTACCTCACTCATCATATTCCTTTCCAGATCCCTGAGCCACTCCACTGTTTACTCTTCTCCACTGAGAAAATTGGCCATTTAATCCTACTCTCTGTTTCCTGTCTTTTAACCAGTTTGTAATCCATGAAAGGACATCGCCTCCTATCCCATGACTTTTTAGTTTTCTTAGAAGCCTCTCATGAGGAACTTTGTCACACACCTGAAAATCCAAATACACTACATCTACCGGTTCACCTTTATCCACATGTTTATTAACCCCTTAAAAAAAAATTGAAGGCTAAAGACTGGAACAGGGCAAGACTGAAGACTGGTACAAAGCAAGACTGGAGTGGAGCAAGGCTGAAGACTTAGATCCAGGCGACCTTCTTGTTGAGGCAACGAAGAGATGTCAGGAGAGCCCTTTTACAGGGCAGAAGTTTGTGACATCATCCGAGAGTGCCGCGGGTTTTTCTGCCATGGGCCCTTTAAGACTGCTGCCTTCGGGCTCGCAGACGCATAGGGAAGAGTTCAGTGTCTCATCACAGCCGAGCCCCCCCAGCAGACAGGTTAATGCAGCTGCTCGCATCCCGCAAGCAGTGAAACATAACACAATGGAGCTGCCTGGATCTAGTTGGAGTGAAAACAAGGATGTGACACTAGGATGTGGATATTGAATGGTGATATGCTTATGGGGATTATCAGAAATCAGGATTTTATCTTAAAGATAGAGATAATACAGGTTACAGATGTTGATCGTACCTTACTTGTGCCATGAATTTATTGAAATTTGTCTCCCTTAATTCTAAGAGAATACATAGCCTCATTAAAAGACAAGGCCTGATTTACTAAAGCTTATTTTCTGCATCAGTGGAAAAAGCTTTGTAAATCAGGTCCAAAGAATGTTAATTCTCACATAGTCATGCAACAAGAAACTCATCTTGCGGCTGCTGATTTGACAAAACTAAAGTGCATTTGGGTGATCAAGTATTTCATAATTCATATAGTAGAACGTGAAGGGGAATAACAATTCTAATCCATAAAACAATTGTTTAAATGTATTGATAGCTTACTGGATTCAGAGAAGCATTGTAATTAAGTTTTTGATAGCTAATCATTACTTCACATTGATGAACATTTGTGCACCCAACACACTCTCCAGGTTCCTTCTCCAATATATTGTAAAACTGTAACACATTGCTGGCAAGGTGTGCAATCATGGGTGAAGACTTTAATTAAGCTTTGGATGAGTTGCCTTAATGACAGGGTTGTGCACTGCTTTGTGGAAACCTGGGTTCAATTCACAGCTCAGGCCTTCTGCTCCCTTGGTCAACTGATGCTGGGGATTCTACCAAGGCAGCATCCGTATCCCATTAGGAGAGTCATAGTCGTCATGAAATGGTGACCTAGTGGGCAGATTTAGTGCTCATGATTGTAGACTTCTGGAAAGAGCCCTGGTATATGGCTCCCAGCCATGGACTGTCGCTGTAATGACTGGACTAAAGTTAGGAGGTGGTTGTGACTGAACTGAAAGCCCAACGAGGCAGAGGGGAACTGCCAGGTAAAAAAAAACTGTGTCCCAGATAATAAATTAGATATAAAGCTACCATTTGTTAACCAAATTTCTAAAGGGACAAAAGCACTTAAAAATATCACAGAGAACCTTGAGGTGGTAGATAGCTGGAGACATCTGTATCCCAGGGACCTGAATGTTATGTTTTGCTTATCCTGGTGCAATATATTCTTGATTAGGAAAAATTATGACAATAAAGATGAAAAGACATAACAGAGAAACTTAAAACATTTCAGGAGCAACATAAATGCCATTCAGGGGACTCCAAGTTTGAGGAACTGGCCTTGGCTAGGGCAGAACTTGCAGATTTAACTACACAAGCAGCCAAGTCTGTGTTTAAAAGAAGGAATCAATCTTATTTTGAACATGGAGATTGGCCAGGGACATTACTGGCACTTGGTCGTAAGGTCAAGGCTTAGCAGAATGTGATTGCTGAGATTCAAGATGCAGAGGGAAAACATTGTACCTCACGAGAAAATATAGGACAGGCCTTTAAGTCCTATTTCCAGGGATTTTATAAGAAAAAATACTCTCTTATAGGTGAGAGAGTATTCCTAGAAGGCTGCCCACTTCAAACTATAGAAGATGTCGATCGGGATTAAAGATCATAGTTACACTATGGGGTAGATTTTTAAAAATTGCACGATCGCGTACTTTTGTTCGCGCACCAGGCGCGAACAAAAGTACGCTGGATTTTATAAGATACGCGCGTAGCTTATAAAATCCGGGGTCGGCGCGCGCTAGGGGGGTGCACATTTGTGCAACTTGCGCGCGCCAAGCGCAGCGCGCGCTGCCTGTTCCCTCCGAGGCCACTTCGATTTCGGAGCGGCCTCGGAGGGAACTTTCCTTCGCCCTCCCTTCCCCTACCTAACCCACCCCCCCGGCCCTATCTAAACCCCCCCTTACCTTTGTTGACAGATTTACGCCTGCTAAAAGCAGATGTAAATCTGCGCGTGCCAGCGGGCTGCTGGCACGCCGTCACCCGACCCGGGGGCTGGTCCGGAGGCCTCGACCATGCCCCTGGGCCGGTGCCACGCCGGGTCCCGCCCCTGAAACGCCGCGCCGTTTCGGGAACGCCCCCGACACGCCCCCTCCCCGCCTCTTTTACAAAGCCCCGGGACTTACGCGCACCGGCGGCCTATGCAAAATAGGCGCGCGAGGACCCTGCGCGCGTAAATCCTTCCGGATTTACGCGCGCAGGGCTTTTAAAATCTGCCCCTATGTTTTTGATGTTTTATATCTTTTGAGTCCAGTTTTCAAAAGTACATGCGAAACACCAAATGCACTTGGAAGCGAATCCATGGACATTTATGCTAAGATTATAAACTGTGTTGCAGGCAATATTCCCTCTAAGGATTGAGCAAAAACTTTTGAGTACTACTTTCTTTGATGCAAAAAGCCTATCTATGTTCTGCTCACAGCAACTCAGACTTAGAGGGAACATTGGTAGCAGCATGCACACAAACTTTCTCTCACACACACATACACACTTGCATATTCACTCTCATACTCTTTCTCACAAATACATCTTCATTCTCACAAACACACACACACACTCATTCTCATTCCTTTCATTCACTCTCCAGATTCTCATGAACATGCACACTCAGTGCTCCCCCTCTTCCACACACACACACACACACACATCTCAGTAACTGCAAACCCTTCACTGCCACTTTGAGAAGTAACACAAACCCCTGCAAAAAACAGACACCTAGAACCTTGCCATTCCATACCAGAACTACCTAAAGACTCAAACTGCAGCAGCCTTATTTATGACATGGCAGCAATGCAAATATTATTCCATGCCCTAGAACACTAATATACCACCTACTTGGGTTAATAGAACAAGCCATATCGCTACAAAGCTCTCAGAAAAACTGTATCCAGCAGAAATACTGCACCTCAGTTACACATGCAGAACACAGCCAGACCCTTACCTAATACATAATAAGGGACTACAAATTAGAAACAGACAAAAATAAAATGGAAAGCCCGAGAAACCAGACTCTGAATAGTGGAATTCAGAAGAAAGAATAAAATACAAATATGTAATGCACATTCCTAAAGATAAAATTTGCCAGTCACTAAAAATTCAAAATACATTTTATTTATTTGTTTATTTATTTATTTACCTTTGTTTCTAATAGGCTGGTCCCAGGCATCTTTTTCCACATTCTCTTTCTCGGCCTTCTTCATATTCCTTTTATGGGCTCTTTTTTCTTCTTCTCTCGCCCACCTGTCTTCCTCCCTTCCTCCCTCAAGCACACTCAGGCCCTCATTTCCACATGCTGTCTCTCTCTTTCTCTCACACATATACACACAAACACCCTCACTCTCACATGCTGTCTTACACACAAGCTCCCACTCTCACATATTGTCTCATACAGAGGCTCTCGCATGCTCTCACACATACATACACTGGCTCCCACTCTCACAAGCTGTCTCTTTCACACACGCATGGCTCTCACTTTCACATGCTGTTTCTCTCTTATACATACACACCAGCTTTTACATGCTGTCTCACTCACATACACACAGGCTCTCCACATGCTATATCACACAAACAGAAATGTTTTTCACACACACAGCTCTCACTTTCACATGCTTTCTCTCTTACATACACTGGGTCTTTCCCACATGCTGTCTTACTCACGCACGCACACACACACACACACACTTTCATTCTCACATGCTGTCTCTCACACACACAGTCTCTCACTTCAGAAGAGGATATAAAATAGAGCTCATAGTGACCAAGTGTTGCAAGTGCATGGTTTCTGATTACATTATTCAGCCAGGATCCTGCATTAAGCAGTGCACCAATTGTCTACATGCAAAACAAGATTTCTGTGGAATTCCATATGTGTAAATGCAGAGGATGACATTAAGGAAATATTTTGTCAAATTGATTTATTTAATTGTATTTATAGCCCGCGCCCTCCAAGGTTCGGGATGAGTAACAAACGTACATAAATAAAAATTTTAAATGGATTACATACATTGTATAAGATAATCGTAAAAATAAAAATGAAGACGATGTAATAATAGGAGACCTAAATAAAATAAGAGAAAGAGTTTAACAAATTAAAATAAAATTAAGAATAAAATAAATAATATGGTACACAAATTATAAAATAGAATAAGATAGAGCTGGTTGTGGTGGGTTATTGAGTACATTGGTCGGGAAAAGCATATAGGAACAGATGGTGCTTAAGGGCCTTTTTAAAGGGTTTTTTTTGTCGTTAATGAAGCTTAACTCTGAAAGGGATGGAGATCCATAAAATAGGGCCTGCTAAGGAGAAGGCCCATTCTCTGGTAGAGACCAATCTTGTAGTTTTAGACGAAGGAATTTGCAAAAGTAATTTAGTTTTAGACCTAAGATTTCTGCATGGTGTGTAAATGTGTAGGGATGCGGAGAGCCAGGAGGTGGTGTTGCTGTAGATGAGGCTATGAATAATTGATAAGGTTTGGATACGCTATTTTATGAGGATCCAATGGAATTTGTAAAGAGTGGGGGTTATGTGATCATAGATCCTGTTATTGGAGAGCAGTCTGGCCTCTGAATTTTGTATGAATTGTAGTGGTTTGATAGTGGATTGTGGGAGGCCTAAGAAGAATGAATTGCAGTAGTCCAAGCTAATGAGAATAAGGGATTGGAGAGTGATACGGAAGTGAGTTGTCTAATATAGGTTTTATGTGTTTTAATAATTTGATTTTGTGAAATGATGATTTTTGCAAAGTTTTGATATGTGTGGTTAAGCATAGTTTGGAGTCTGGTATGATACCTAGGTAGGTACTTCTTTCACGATATTAATGGTGCAGTTGTCATGGGTGGGAATGTCATTGAATTGGGGGGGGGGGGGGTGCCTAGGATGAGAATTTCTGTCTTTGATAATTTTAAACTTAATTTATTGTGTGTTAACAGTCTCTTTATCCTTGATACACTCAAATTTCTGGAATTATGCTTATCTGTCCAGCTTTGTTTAGTGGGAAAGTAGAAATGAATGTCGTCTGTGTAAATTCTGTATTTCACACCTAGAGTAGATAGAAATTGACAAATAGAAGTTAGATGTATGTTAAACAAGCTGGCAGAGAGAAATGTTTGCAACACTGTACACCTTCCATTTCCCACTTTTCCTTCACTCTGCATTTACTACTCAGCACAATTCAGGGTTGGCATTTATGGGGGCAATTTTAGGCAGGATGGGTAGTTTGAAGGTGTATGGGATTTCTACCCTCTTTAATTGAAAGTAGGGGCCCACACAGGAAAGTATGCATGAAGGTTTGAAAATGAAATCCCCAACTATACTTTCTCTCCCCTAACTTCTCTCCCTAGTCCTGAGAATGTCCCTTTTCCTCATAGCTAAATCTGTCTTGTGAAACTAAGCAGCTAAGGGCGGGCAATTTTTTTTGTTTTTGACTTGGCACTCAAAATAAGTAATCATCTCAACCTCCTCCAGTGGTCCCTAGATCAAGATGTGGCAAACAGAATCTTCAAGTTGGGTCTACTTTAAGGAGGACCTGTTTGCAACAGTCCTGAACAGGAAGTTACTGGTCTTCTGTTCCAGTAGGAAATCAGAAGACAGACTAGTAGCAGATGCTGCTTCCCTTAATTGGGAGACAGGTCTTCTCTATGCCAATACCTCTAGTAGCCAATAAAACTCAGAAAAGAGGCTTTGCTAGGGGATCGTGTCAGGGGGGGGGCTTGTCGGGAGAGGCGCGACGTTCGGGGCATTCCGGGGGGCGTTCCGGGGGGGCGTGGTGCCGACCCGGGGGCGTTCCGGGGCGTGGCCTAGGCCTCCAGACCAGCCCCCGGGGTTGGGTGATGGCGCGCCAGAGTTACGCCTGCTTGGGGCAGGCATAACTTTCGATAAAGGTGGGGGGGTTAGATAGGGGAAGGGAGGGGAAGCGGAAGGAAAGTTCCCTCCGAGGCCGCTCCGATTTCAGCCTCGGCGGGAACAGGCAGCGCATGCAGAGCTCCTTCTCACTCATATATATACTCTCTCATATAGACTCTCTCAGATACACACAAACAGTTCTTCTTTCTCTCTCACTCATTCAGTCTCGCACCGGGCCTCTAATTCAACTACTGGCAGAAGCCCCAGGGGCCTCTTCCGCTCTTTGACTGCTGGTAGAAGCGACTCCACCAGGGCTGACCTTAAAAGGTACAGGGCCTAAGGCGAATTAGCCAGAGCGAGTTCCCCCACCCATGATTGAAGGGCAGGAGGTGTTCCCCCTCAAGATTGAGATTGCACCCTGTTCCCCTGCCAAGACTTCTTCAATTAACCTCAATCTTCTGCCAAGACCCCCTCAGATAGCGTCTCCCCCCAGCCAAAGATCCTCTCAGACAATCTCTCTTCTCCCAAACCATGAAGCACTTTCACCTTCCCTTCCTATCAAGATACCATCAAGACCTTTACCCACTTCCCAGGCTCTAAGATCCCAGCAAACACTCCCTCCTCTTTCTGTAACCCTCCCAGTTATCTTATTACTAGTGACAGTCATTTTATTTCCCCTTTAATGCTGATCACACCTCCCCTTCTTCTGCATTATGTGGGCAGATACACACTGACACTACCCCTCTCTCCATACTGGCAAATGCACACTACATTCCCTGCCAACCATGTGGCTAAAGCTGCTCTTCCTTATATCTTTTTGGGTAGTAAAGGAAAGTGTCCGTGTGGGGCCCCATAAAAAAAAAAAAAGTGGAGCCCTGGGCCATTGCTCCAGTTCCTCTTCCCCCCCACCTGCTAAAGACAGCTCTGATCTCTGCTGTTAACTCCAGGGCCTCTTTAGCTCCCAGCGGGATGGATTTTGCTGTTGGCCCATGCTAGCATTTCTTTCTTCTCTGCAGCTCCCCCTCCCCAATGTGCCGCCCTGGGCCATTGCATAGTTTGCACCTGTGTACAGTACCATCAGCTGACAGAAATGTGAAGCATTCATCCAGTACTCTGCGCCTACCCGGTTCTATAATTCTACCCAACCTTTTATGGCAAAGTTCTTTGTCCTTTTAACATACCTTTTCAGTGTGAAAGACAGCTGAGCTGAACTCTCTCTCTCTCCAGGAAATATAAAATTTTCTTCAGGTGGTATTTAAAGAGAAACAAGATCATGTATTAGTCACACCTTTCCCCACCTCTTTAATGTTCCGAGAAGTCAAACCTTCCATTGTTAAAAGAAAAAAAAAATCATAACGGAATCAGAATCTGTGAAGCTAGAAGCCAGGGTGCAGAATCCAGTCAAAAGAAGAAAAAAAAATTGAAGTGTGTACTTCATTTACTGATGATCGTGCCAGCGCATAGATGGACTTCCTTGAAAGAAAACATTTTTTGAGAAAAAGTGAGAAATATAATTGTTCTTCAGCAGTTGTTATATACCTTATTTCTGCATAGAAATAAATGTGCCATGGTATTCAATTCTCTTCTACACATTCAAGCTGTGCAAAACCAAGGCTTCCTTCTCCTGCTCAGATCCACTTTAATGCTTCTGAGTGTCTGCATACTGCTTCCCATGGAGGGTAGACAATAGGCACCCTGCAGCATTCCTTATTGAACTTTGACTAAATGTATGGCCCTCCCACACTGGATAACTTTATGCAGTATCCAAACAAAATATACAGTGGTGAACGTGTTGGTTACATAGGCTCAGGGCCAGATTAAGGCTAACTGATACGCTAAGCACAGCCCAACAATGGTGCCCCATTGGTCCTTCCAATGCTTAACTGATGAAACATTAAGACTCAATAAGTGCTGAAGGTAAAATAGATTAAAAATGTATTTTCTTTCAAGCCAGACCCCACAACTATTTTAAATGTAAACTTTTTTTAAAAAATTGTTTATTTAATTCTAAATAGCTGTAAGCAATATAAGCAAATTATTTACTTAGAACTAGGAGGCAACAGAAAAAATGCAAATTTTCAAACTCTTTGGTGTCCTATACACATGCTTATTTTGCATAATGGTTAATCCAGGGCTGCATAGGCTACACACATACCTGTAAGCCACCAACATTAGCTTATTTCTAACTGTGAAGATGAGAAAGCAGCTCTTAGAGCACTGTTATAGCTCTTAGGGCATTGCATTAGCATGTCAGGTAAAATGAGGGTTTCCCACCAGGGAGGACAAGGACAGAGTCTAGAGAAGGCCAAGAATGGAAGCTCACCATTCACGGACCCCAGGCAGTCTCTTTACCTGACACTGCAGCCGTTCCCCATGAGTTGAAGCTACAGGTGCAGGCCACAGCGAGGATTTGATAGTCCAAGGCATATCTGAAGAAGCAGGCAAGTAGAGCCTTCAGGACTAAGAGTGGATCAAGAGTTAGGTATAGATCAGGAATCAAGGCTAGTCAAGCAACACTTTCATGGCCAAGACCTCAGGAAACTGGACTAGCAAGGGTGTGTCAAGCAAGGTCAAGGGAACACACCCAAGACCAATCTAATCAGGAGCTTCTGGGGCGTAGACCACCCCTGCCAAGTAGACTAGAGAGTTGTTTCTGAAGAATTCAAGATCAGCCAGTCCTGTGGTTAATCCTGAAGGTTTGCATTCCAAGCTCCAAGGATCACCGATTCAAGACCTTCCATTTCTTACAGTGCCATGCCTGGGGTCTGGGTTTCTCTGGATTTTCTTTGTAAAAAAGGGCTAGGAGTTAGTTTGCATGCACATGTTTCACTGGGTCCCAGCTACAGCCCTCTGGTTTCTAGCCTTTCCAGTCTATTAGGGCAAATGTCTTCGGATGCATCTTGCATCCAGGTTTTGCTGGCCCACAAAAAAAGTTATAACCTATACATCCCAAAAAAAGTTATAACCTATACAGCTTTAGGAGAGTAACATGAAACACTAGGTGAGCATGCAAATGCAAATTGGTGAGGAGTTCTACTTCAAAGGCAGGGATAAATGGACCCATGTATTTTTGGTCCAGTTTGGCCATGAGCCTCCTGCTATTCACACTGCGAGTAGTAACCCAGACTTTGTCCTCAAACGCACCTGTCTGTGAACATTTTCTGGGCTTCTTTGGGCTTTTCTAGTTTCCCACAAATTCAGGTATGCAAATTGTCCAAGTCAGCTGCTGCAGGAACTAGAGACTGACTGGTTTCTCTCAAATTAAAATGTAGATGGAAACCTTGGATAGTGAACAATGGTGAGGTCATAGTAGATGAATGTTCTGAGTTGTTCTATGTGAACTCCGCCAATAGTAAGTTGTTGTAACCTGTTTAATGGAAATTGCAAAAGCAACACAGATACTGCTCCAGAGTTTGATTTAGGCGCTCCATTTGTCCATTAGACTGAAGATGTAACATGCCACGACCACAGGCTGCTGCTTTGTGGTCAGCATCCTGTACCTCATGGTTCCGGGCCCAAGCATAATGTCCTGCTCTCTGCTGATGTCTCCCAGCATCATGCTCCTCCATGATATCCAGCTGCTCTAAGTAGGCCCTACAACAATTCATCAACATCGACCCAAAAGCCCTGCCTCCCAGTGGTGTGGGCTGATGATATCATCACTGCTTCAACATACAAGGAAGCTTAGTCCTCTGGGCTACCAAAATGATAAGGGGAATAGAACAGCTCCCCTATGAGGAAAGACTAAAGAGGTTAGGACTTTTCAGCTTGGAGAAGAGACAGCTGAGGGGGGGATATGATAGAGGTGTTTAAAATCATGAGAGGTCTAGAACGGGTAGATGTGAATCGGTTATTTACTCTTTGGATAATAATAAGACTAAGGGGGCACTCCATGAAGTTAGCATGTGGCACATTTAAAACTAATCGGAGAAAGTTCTTTTTTAGTCAACTCTGGAATTTGTTGCCAGAGGATGTGGTTAGTACAGTTAGTATAGCTGTGTTTAAAAAAGGATTGGATACGTTCTTGGAGGAGAAGTCCATTACCTGCTATTAATTAAGTTGACTTAGAAAATAGCCAGTGCTATTACTAGCAACGGTAACATGGAATAGACTTAGTTTTTGGGTCCTTGCCAGGTTCTTATGGCCTGGATTGGCCACTGTTGGAAACAAGATGCTGGGCTTGATGGACCCTTGGTCTGACCCAGTATGGCATGTTCTTATATTCTTACTCCTTTCCCTTGTTCCTGTGCTAATAGTTGTTTCCAGTTTCTGTTGCCTGGTTTTGATACCTCCTGACTACAGCTCTGTTTTTTCTTGCTGCCTGCCCTCACTCTTGCCTAACCTTGACTCTTCTTCAGTTTGTCACCTGCTCTGACTCTTACCTGACCACCGCCTTTTCACGAACTCCACCTGCCTCGACCTTGCCTGCCTGACTATGCCTCTGCCTCTCGATTTGGTAAGGTGCCTTAGCCTGTCAATCAGCATCCTCAGGGTACACCCCTAAGCCCATGACAGTTTCCACAGGCCCCAGGATTTCACGGACATTCCCCTTTTAGACTATCTGCGGGACCTCTCATGGACAGACCACCAAAAAACAAAAGAACCAAAATTATATTATTGGGGCTCTGCAAGATCTGCTCTTGCAGCTAAATAAAGTGCAGTCATCCATAGCAGTGACAACACTATTGCCACAGTCTGTCGCTGCCGCCACCTCATCTCAGTCTGTCTCATCTTTCCGCCTGCTTCTGTCACCCCATGCAGGGGATTCGTCAACCAGTGCCTGATCCATTTTGAGCTACAGCCAGCCAACTTGACATCTGAGCCGGCAAAAGTGGCTTTTATAATAGCCCTGCTGTGTCCGGTCAGGCACTGGTTTGGGCTTGCCCCTTATTGGGAGAGAGACAACCCCAGTCTTTATGATCTCCATCTGTTTCTTTTAATATATATATATATATATATTTTTTTTTTTTTAATTACTGTGAGCAAATAACACCAAACATCACATTCCATATAGTAATACAATAGATGCAAACATGAAATAGCAAGATCAACTTAACTTGAAAGGAGTTGAAACTCACGTTTTTAAAGTTACCCCGGAAATGGTTTTTTTAATCAATCCACACATACATACATACCCAAGCACAGCCATTCATTCCAAACCCCATTCATACACAATAACACATCATCAGATGATAGATTAGGACTTCAGTTATAATGACTTCCTGTGGTCCCAAAGCTTAAAATACTTCCTTTGTGTCAATAAAGATTTATGTCCTTCATCACAAAATCAGCATCTCCATTTTCCAGGCTTGAAATGTCGGAAGGTCCAGCAAGACAGAATTAACTTTTTTTTTTTTTTGCTAACATAAGCGAGACATTTAAAAATTTCAAGCTCCCCACAGGAAGGGTTCAATGCTTTATCAAACCAATACAAAGAAATCAATTTACTGTCCCATTCAACCAATCTCTTCAGCATATGTTCCAGATTAGTTAAGATTCTTTTCCAGATTGCCTGTAATTTAGGACATTCAGTGAACATATGACAAGAGGTTTCCACATTGATGATTACATTTTAAACACGTTACTTTTCCACAAGTGCAGTTTGGCTCCCCTCTTCCCAGTTAAATAAATCTTATAAAGTACCTTAAACTGAATTTCTCTTAAATTAGCTGCCTGTAAATGTGTTACACATGCAATAATGTCTGGCTTGAAAATAAACAAATATACAAATTCACACATATCCAGCATAGCCCTCTGCTTCAACGGCCAGGGGAGCAAGTCTGATATTTCACTTCATGCAAAGCCAGCATAGCTCTCTGCTTCAACAGCAGGGAGGAAATTTGACACTTCACGTATATCCAGCATAGTCCTCTGCTTCAACGGCAGGGGAGCAAGACTGATACTTCACTTTCAATACATAGCCAGCATGGCTCTCTGCTTCAACGACAGGGCAGAATGAAGAAAGGTTGATCTATATTCAGGCAACAAGTCAACAAGGACTGAATTACCACAGTCTGAATAAACAGATAAGCATGGGTGTAGCTTGGCTTATTGCGGTGGGTTAATACCCTTAACTTAATTAAGCTATTTCACTTAGAGGCAGTTCCAACACTGCTCTCTACATTAATGGTGGGGGTGGAAGGGAAATAGAATAAAAAAAGGTTTCTAAGAGGCAAGAGAAACAGATAAGTATGTGGAGAAAATAAAAAGTGTGTGAAAGCTTGCTGGGCAAACTGGATGGGCCGTTTGGTCTTCTTCTGCCGTCATTCTATGTTCTATGTTAGGGATCAACCACTCCTCCTGCCTGCTGCTGCTGCTGCTGGAAAGAATATAATTGCTTGTGTTCTGATGAACAAATTGACCCAAACAATATAAACCTTTCTTTTTCCAAATCTGAAAGACGATGTGCTCCAAGCCCCCTGGAAAGTCTGGGTTTCCCGCCAAAAACAAAAAGGAGATAACACCACTGATGATGATGATGATGATAATGAATACCTCTCCAGGCTTTTCAAAATGCTGGAAACCCAAAACCCCATGTGCCCAATACTGGAACTTTTATTTCTAGAAAAATGTAAAGCATTTAGCAGGGTGGTAGGGTCCTAGCCAACTTTTCCAAAAGATGATCCGAGTCAAATTTATGTTGTAAAGACACCCAATCCTGTACATAGCATAATAGCACAGCTACATTATAAGCCCTTAAATCTGGTAATGCCAACCCACCTTGTTTTTAATCACTGGATAGTGTACTGTACTATACTTTAATCTCACTCTCTTGATGTGCCATACAAATGAGCTATTAGAGATCTACGTTTTTAATCTTCTTTTGTCTTATCCACAAAGGTACCATTTTGACTACAGCACATCTCATTAAGGAGAACAGGTATGCCATCCATTTAGTAAGCAGAGCAGAAATATTATCCAGTGCAAAGGCAGTATTACGAGCCTGTAGCTCTTTTTCAGACTGCATTAGCCAGATGCCTGGATATCTCTTGGTAGTCACATTCCACTTGAGAGGGAAGGGAGAATGCCATCTATCTATTAGGGCTCCATCAAGTGGGAAAGCTTCAGATTTTCCATAATTTATTTTTAATCCAGAGAAAGACCCAAAAATTTCTAGAGCTGTCATAATATCTCTCAGTAATGATTTTGGGTTGCCAAGAAATAATAACGTGCCATCAGCAAAAAGTCTTAATTTAATACATTTCCTCCCGATATGTATGTCTTAAAAATTTGCCGTATCGAGGTAATTTATTTGCCATGAGCTCCAAGGACAGGGCATATAACAATGGCGACAGGAGGCAATCCTGCCTAAAACCTCTAAACCACTGAAATTGTTCAGGTAATGCTCCATTAATCCTTATCCTCATACAAAAGGTTAACCCCTCCCAGGAAGTGCTCTCCGAAACCAAATTTCTCTAATACCCAGCACAAGTAAGGCCATTCCACCCTATTGAAAGCATCCTCTCATGATTCAGCTCATCCTTCCCTTGTATAGCCAGCAACGCCTTTAACAAATTTGAGGAAGAGTGGCAACCCCCAATGGAACTCAGTTTAGCCTGGGGAAACTTTGGTCACTCTATTGGCCAAAACTGGCACTAAAATTTCTATGTCTTGATTCAAAAGAGGTATTGGCTGGTATGATCCAGGAAACAAAGGATCTTTACCAGGTTTTGGAGTTAAGGTTACAGAAGCCAAATTATGCCCAGGCTTGAAATGACCTTTATTCCCCAAGCAAACATGAACATTCTTTTAAGGGGTTGTAACACCTCATTTCCCAAAATCTTGTATAACTTGGATCCAAACCTTTCTAGGCCTGGTGCCTTTCCCAACTTCAATTGCTAGATGGATAGTTTTATTTCACCATCTTGAATCTGGCCAGCTAACGCTGCTATTTGCATATCTGTCAGATGTGGAAATTTCAAATCCCTAAAGTAATCCTGAGAGGGCATATCACTGATGCTGCCCCACTGTTAAAATTCTTATAGTACTGGCAAACATTTTCAAAATCTCATAAGGGTTAAATGCAGTATTTCTATTGTATTTCAAACGTGTGATCATTGTTCTAGGCTTATTTTTAACAAGTTTGCTACTAATTTTCCAGCTTTCTTACCCCATGGGAACAATTTATATCTATAGTATAGGATATTGTTACAGGCTTTCTGTTCCAAAATGGCATTTAATTCTGCATGCATTACACCCATCTCATGCTTATTCCTTGGATCTAATGATTTTATATATGGTTCCTTTTAAACTGCAAAATTGTGTGGGTTTGCTCCAAAAATATTTTTATCTTGCTTTTTAGTTTTTACTCTCCTGTTAAGAAATTATATGTCATCTAAGGACTACTTTGGCT
Source organism: Rhinatrema bivittatum (assembly GCF_901001135.1). NCBI lineage: Eukaryota > Metazoa > Chordata > Amphibia > Gymnophiona > Rhinatrematidae > Rhinatrema > Rhinatrema bivittatum. The sequence continues at coordinate 136,044,891 of NC_042621.1, read as the reverse complement.
GCATTCCAAAAGGTTCATGGCATTAATATCAGGCATATCATTGTCTTGCTGATGATATTCCTGTCATTTTTCTCTCAGGAATTTTACAAAATTATCATGGAACAACATGGGCAACAATCTCCATTGCGGCATCCTGTTACCCTCCTCAGCAAGCTTTAATTGCATAGGTGTGATGGAATGACCAGAAAAGAGGACGTCCATTATTTCACTTGCAACAATCCTGTCCAACCACTTCTCAGAAATTAATATATAATCAAGTCTGGAGTACACTTGGTGAACATGCAAATAAAATGAGAATTCTTTGTCTTCAACATGCAAGTATCTCCAAGTGTCAATAGGTTTTAGTTCCTGTGACATAAAACCAACTCCTATGTCAGCCTGATTACTCTTAGGAGTTTTAGGAGGATTACGGTTTATGACAGAATTGTCCGTGTTATTAAAATCTCCCCCAATGATTAACATATAATTTGACTATTCAGATATCTTGGATACTAATTGTGAAAAAAAAACTATGTGAATATTTATTAGGCTTATATAAATTCGCCAGTAGTAACATCCCCACCAAACTGGACGATCTCATATTCTCCATGTGAAAATAGATATCCACTTTCAAGAGAAGTCGTGAAAACAAGAGGACCCCAGACCAGGACCCACCTGGCACCCAGCTTTCAAAGACCTATGTTGTCTCTTGTCCATTATCCACTTTTGCTGTATCCATGGAAAACCCCATGCAGCTAGGGCGAGCAAATTATCAGAGGAGGAGAAGCCTAGTGGTTAGAGCAGTGGGCTACAAACCAGGGAACCCAGAGTTCAAATCCCACTGCTATTCCTTGGCAAGTCACTTCATTTTCCATTGCCTCAGATACAAACTTAGATGTGAACCCTCTGGGAACAGAGAAATACCTAGAGCAGTGATGGCGAACTCCAGTCCTCAAGTGCCACAAATAGGCCAGGTTTTCAGGATATCCACAATCAATATGCATGAGAGAGATTTGCATGCAATGCCTCCATAGTATGCAAATCTATCTCATGCATATTCATTTTGGATATCCTGAAAATCTGGCCTGTTTGTGGAACTCGAGGACTGGAGTTCACCAACACTGACCTAGAGTACCTGAATGTAATCTGCCTTGAAGTGCCAAAAAAGCAGAATATAAATCCAATTTTTTAAAACAGCATTGGCTAAGGTTGCACAGCCTCTGCTTATACTGTGCAGGCAGAGGTTATTATGCTTCCCCGTGTTCTGAGAAGGCAGGAAAACTCCAATGCCTAAGGTTGATGGGAGAGGCAATCCTAGGCACTACTAATCTTCCTTCCTCATGACAAATTATTCTGCCAGTCTGGTTGGACTTTGGAAGCAGGGATTTCTTCTGGCAACTTCATCGACCCAACCCTAGTGGAGAAGCTTCATATATTTCTGTTACAACTAAAAAACCTGCCTGCATTTCTTTGGTCTATGAAGAATCATTGCCAGGGCCCATTCACCACACCACTGGCCCTATGATGCTAAGAGTGGGATTCCTGCTTGAAGAATGCATTTAATTTTTCATGCTTCAGAAGGCTGTTAACTGTACTGCTTGGGCTACCTTAGTTGCAGGGACACTGTCCGGTTGTAGTCTGGCAAAATGGAGATATTCTCTCCTGGGGTAACCATTGTATCCAGAACTGTCTGCTGCATTATATCCCGCCATGCAAATCTGCTCATCGGCCCTCCCCGCTCTTCCAGGCCTTCCCATGCCCTATGCATCTTTTGCTGACATCTTAAGCAAGAAACCAGCCAAGATCTTCCCACCTAATCTTCCATACGATTGCACCATAGATTTAATGCTGGGTTAAACATCACCTTGAGGTAGAGTGTACCCTCTATCCATCCCCAAAATGAAAGCAATATCTGAATATATCAGGGAGAACCTCATCAGGCCCTCAACTTCCCCTGCATGGGCCGTTTTCTTCTTTGTTGGCAAGAAAGTTGGATCCCTGCACCCAAATATCAATTACTGGGGTTTGAATGCTTTCATCATAAAAACAAATATCCCCTGCCCTTGATATCGGAGCTCTTTGATCAGCTGCAAGGAGCTTCCATTTTCACCAAATTGGACCTTTGGGAAGCATATAATCTCATACGCATGTGGGAAGGTGACAAATAGAAAGCTGCCTTTAACACTCATTATGGTCACTACAAGTATCTCAAGATGTCGGTACAAGGTCTGCGATTGTATCCCTCCAAGTTATTTGCAATCATGAATTGGCCCCAGGCAGTGGGTCTCAAGGTGATCCAGCACATTCTAGAATTCGTTAATTATTACAAACAGTTCATCCACCATTACTCTACGATTATTGCTCCCATCACCACTCTTACTAAAAGGGGGACTAATTCCAAGCTATTCAAGCCTTTGCCCACTTGAAATCTGCCTTCCTCTCTGTCCCAGTATTGCAAAGCTCTGACACCACAAGACCCTTTTTCCTGGAGGTTGATGCTTCCTCTGTGGGCACAAGTACCGCATCTCAAAAAAGATATAATTGCGATGGAGAAGGTACAGAGAAGGGCTACCAAAATGATAAGGGGAATGGAACAGCTCCCCTATGAGGAAAGACTAAAGAGGTTAGGACTTTTCAGCTTGGAGAAGAGACGACTGAGGGGGGATATGATAGAGGTGTTTAAAATCATGAGAGGTCTAGAACGGGTAGATGTGAATCGGTTATTTACTCTTTCGGATAGTAGAAAGACTAGGGGGCACTCCATGAAGTTAGCATGGGGCACATTTAAAACTAATCGGAGAAAGTTCTTTTTTACTCAACGCACAATTAAACTCTGGAATTTGTTGCCAGAGAATGTGGTTAGTGCAGTTAGTATAGCTGTGTTTAAAAAGGATTGGATAAGTTCTTGGAGGAGAAGTCCATTACCTGCTATTAAGTTCACTTAGAGAATAGCCACTGCCATTAGCAATGGTTACATGGGAATAGACTTAGTTTTTGGGTACTTGCCAGGTTCTTATGGCCTGGATTGGCCACTGTTGGAAACTGGATGCTGGGCTTGATGGACCCTTGGTCTGACCCAGTATGGCATTTTCTTATGTTCTTATGTACCATCCTTTTGTAGTCCGCCCACATTAGTGAACTGTCACTCTGTGCCTTCTACTCAAAAAAATCTCCCTAGCTGAAATAAACTTACAGCATCAGTGAACAAAAGCTGCTCACTGTCAAACTTGCTTTGGAGGTGTGACGTCATCTATTGGAGAGCATCTAGCACCCCTTTATCATTTTCACTGACCATAAGAACCTCTTATAGAATCTGCCAGAAGACTCAATCCACAACAAGCAAGATGGTCCTTTTTTTTTTTTTTGTTGTCAAGTTTGACTTCTGCCTGACCTACCAACCAGCAGAAAAAACCTTAAAGCAGACATTCTATCTAGGTCTTTTGACTCCCTCAGACATCTCCATGGACCCTCCAGTATCTCATCAACCCTGCTAAAAATATCACGATCACCCCTATAGTACCAGCAAGAATCTCTCCAGGAAAAATGTTTGTGCCCAATATTCACAGATGGAAAGTCCTGAAGTGGGCCCATGATTCCAAACTGGCAAGTCACCAAGATATTAACAAGATGTTAAGCTTCATCTCCCACAACTATTTGTGGCCTAACATAGCCAAGGAAGTGCATGACTATGTCCCCGCCTGTACTAATTGTGCACAAAATAAGACCTCTTGTCTGCAGTCACTGGGTCTACTCCACCCACTACTAGTACCCCAGAAACCCTGGACTCAAGTAGCTACAGACCTCCCATCCTCCTTCAGGCACATCATTATCTGGGTAGTCGTGGACCTGTTCTCAAAGTTGGCCCACTTCATTCTTATGACTGCTCTATCCACAGTCCTAAGTGTCTCCAACTACTTCATCCAGCACATTTCACTTACATGGGCTTCCTGAACACATAATCAGAGACCTCAGAACTCAATTTGCATCAAGATTTTGGCGGGCCCTATGAAGGAAGTTGGAAGCAGCCTTAGATTTCTCATTGGCCTATCATCCCCAATCTAATTGACAAACTGAGAGGGTTAATCAAATCCTAGATAACTTTCTAAGAGCCTACATATCAGCTAGCCAGGATGACTGGGTGCAACTGCTCCCATGGGTCGAGTTTTGTTATAAAAGTCGAGTCAATTAATCTTCTGGATCCTCACCATTTTACATTATGTATGGCAGAATACTCAGATCCTCCTTAGGAAAGCAGTTGACCAGTAAAAAAAATGTGCATAATGGAAGCATAAACCCGCTCTTCAATTTGCCCCGGGGGATAAGGTTTGGCTCAGCACTAAAAATATTCAACTCAAAGTACCTTCCATCAAATTTGTTTCAAGATGTATTAGACCCTACCAAATTATAAGACACCTTAATCATGTGACCTACAAACTCAAGATTCCCCACTCCATATCCTTAACTCCTTCCATACCATGTATCTCTACATAAGCCACTGGTTCTCAACACATATTCTGGGAAAACCCTGGCTCCCACTCCAGTCTCCTTTGTCCCGGACTCAAATTTTGTGATCAAAGAAATAATCGATTCCAAGATGGTGGGAAACAGATTTTATTACTTGATCGATTGGAAGGGTTATGGTCCCAAGGAAAGGCTAATGGCCGCTGTCCTGGTGGCCTCTGTCCTACCCCTCCCCGCCTCCCTGGCCCACCCCTTTCTCAGGGCCCGGCACTTGTGTGTGTGTCGCCACTTATGAGTGTGGCTGGGTGTTTTTGAAAATGTGTGCAGCACGCAGCCATGCACATAAATGGCGATTTTTATGTGTGTGGCCGATTTTAAAATTCGACCAATATGTTTTAAAATACACCTGTATGAGTATGAGCCTAATCTTAAGAAATTGCACAAGAAAATGTATTTTGCATATCTTTCCTAGGACTTTGCCAGCTTTTACTCACTTATGTAGGCAGATTTTAAAACATGCTCGAGTGAGGGACAACCCACATGCTAATTTTAAAATGAGCCATACATGTGCCCATACATATACATAGCGTTCCAGCGAAGATAGGCTGCAATTTTAAATTGTGTGTGTACCTCCTGCGCGTAAGTATGCACCTAATCTTAAGAGATTGCTCGAGAAAACATACCTTGCATATCTTTCCTAGGACTTTGCCAGCTTTTACTCTTATGTAGGCAGATTTTAAAACATGCTCGAGTGAGGGACAACCCACATGCTAATTTTAAAATGAGCCATACATGTGCCCATACATATACATAGCGTTCCAGCGAAGATAGGCTGCAATTTTAAATTGTGTGTGTACCTCCTGCGCGTAAGTATGCACCTAATCTTAAGAGATTGCTCGAGAAAACATACCTTGCATATCTTTCCTAGGACTTTGCTGGCTTTAATGTGCATATGTAGATGGATTTTAAAACATGCTCACGCAAGGGGCAACCCAGTTTTTCCAAATAGTTCACCAGTTTGCTCAGTTATTATCGAGCTCTTCCAGACACCTCTGGTTCTTTATGCTTCATGCGCCCCCAGTTGATCCAGATCACTCACTCTGTCCTGTAAGCCATAAAACGCAAGATCTACAGACTTGCTCTTCATCTGGAACAGCAGTAAAGTTACATAAATAACAAGCCAACATGGGCCGCGGTCTCCGGTTTTAAAATACGGCGTTAAATGCATAACTGTTGGCCCCTCCCTAGAACATCAATGCTCCAGCCATGCCCCGCCCCTTTTCCGCCTTCATATTTTTGACGCGGGCACTGGTATATATGCTCTTATTTTGCAGCTTTTTAAAATCCGTGATTATGGGCATTTTTGTGTGAGCAACGCTTTTAAAGTCAACCTCTTAGATTTTAAAAGATACCAAATAATTTAAAACCCCCTAAATTGAGAGATATTCCTACTCTGTAATACGCTTTAAAACCTCAGCAGTTTAATAAAATTAAGATGCAGGCAGAAGTCCAGCAGTGAGTTGGGGAATATCCAGTCTTTTGTACCAAGTGACACATATATGATTTCTACCTGTTGAATAGGTATTATATATTTGCACATGGTACAAAGAGCTCCTGGCTCTCAGAGAACAAGTCTGCTTTCTGAAGGCCAGTGGCAGACCTGGAGGAGCTGAGGCAGACAGAGAGATATATTGAGGAGACCTTCACAGATATAGTAGATTGGTCCCAACTCCAATCAAGCAGCCCTAGTGCTTTGGAGGAGCAAGATCACCTGGAAGGAAGTGATCCAGTAGCTAGGACCAGCCCTCCAGGTAATGCTTTATCCTCTCACATTGAGGGTGTGTCTCCAGGACCATGCATCCAAGAGAGAAGGGTTAAGACAGCCATTGTAGTGGGTGATTTGATCATTAGAAATGCAGATGGCTGAGAAGCATGAGGCTTGCTTGGTAACTTACCTGCCTAGTACAAAAGTAGTGGACCTCATGCATCACGTAGAAAAGATTTTAGAGCGTTCTGGGAGGAGAGGACTGTTATGGTACATGTCTGTACCAATGACTTAGGAAGGTGCAGGCGTGATGTTCTGAAGGATAGATTTAGGCTCGTTGGTAGGAAACTGAAATCTAGTTCCTCCAGAGTTGCATTCTCAGAAATATACTCCATTCCATGTGCAGGACTCCTGAGGCAGGCTGAGCTCCAGAGTTTCAATGCGTGGATGAGAAGATGGTACAAGGAAGAAGGTCTTAGATATGTTAGGAACTGGGGAACATTCTGGGGAAGGGAGAAGAGAGAGTCTCAATGGGCTCAATCTTAATTGGAATGGAACCAGGCTGCTGGCATTAACCTTTAAAAAGGAGATAGAGCATGGTACCATGATAGGAGGACACTGTGATTGAAGCTCCGTGCTTCCTCGTCTTTGTTGCTGTTTCCTATCGCTATGCCGCATATTAAGAGGAAAGTAAGGGTGAGAGAGGTTGCCTTGGCCTCTCTGCAACCTACCCTGATTCAGACACGTATCAAGGTCTTCTGCATAGCCACAGATTCTCCTGCTTCTGTTGGTGGGTCCGTAGTGAGTGCCAGTGTTGAGCGAGCACCAGCCCCCAGGACAAAATATCGCTCAGTCATGGAGAACCGGCTACTCCCTCTCCGCCAACACATCTCGCTGCTGAGAGATCAGGTGTGTTGCCTGAATGGATGGTGTCTTCAGTAGCGGCTGCTGCCAAGGCCGGTCCCTCAGCTTGTTTTGCATCTTGTGATCCCAGTGATATTGATTTGTCAGCTTTGTCGCTAGTAGAAGCAATTCCATCTAGCTCAGTGGTGGAACACCGCGGTTTCACTGCTGTGGTTTACAACCCCTCTGGGAGAGAGTCTGCGGAGGCAATCCAGAGCGATGTTGGAGACATTGTTCACACCTCCTCAGTAAATTTTTCTTCTCAACCCCTTTTTGGTTAAACCCACTGTTGTTGCTCTTGACACAGTCTGGAATGCACTTTTATCATGGGAATGTTCAATTGTTACACTCACAACAGTTATGAAAGATACACAGAATCAAGTTTCTTCCTTGAATCCTCTTGTTTCAGCTCATACAACTAAGTTAGATGAACTAGAAGTTAAGGTGACTGAAATACAATCTATCCAGAATGGCTTAGTTCAAGGTGAATTTACTATTTCCAAAAGGTTGGAAAATCTGGAAAACTCTTCAAGATATTTAAATCTGAGAGTGTTAAATTTTCCCAAGTGTAAAATAATCTCTCGGAGAGAACAATTTAGAAATTACTTACAAGAGGTACTTCATTTTTCATCTGAAGCGATACCACCTATCTCAAAAATTTGCTTTTTGCCTATTGATAAACAAGAAGGAGATGTATCTACCTCTGTTAACCTTTCTGAATTTTTAGAAACATCTGCTGAAGCCCAGATTGAAAGAAGGGGGAACTCTTTTACTTATTTATTTATTTAACAACTTTTCTATACCGTCGCTAAGTTATATACCATCGCAACGGTTTACAAATAGGCACATAGACTAAGGTAAGTAAATGTAGGATATCGTACATTCTAACAGGTGCCAATAAAGTTCGGTTACAATTTCATAAATAAAATCATTATTTGAGTAATGTTGGTCAAGTCCAGGTATATTATTGAGTTACTATCGCTTTGAAATATTACTTCTTAAAAGTAGGATTGATTAAATTCATTCTCATCTGCATTACCCTGTACTTTCATTTTCTACCCTCCACACTCTTTAGTGAAGGCTTTTTTAAAGAGCCATGTTTTTAGATTTTTCTTAAAAGTTTTGAGATTATTCTGAAATCTGAGTTCGGGGGGCATCGTGTTCCATAGTATGGGCCCAGCCAATGATAAAGCCCTTTCTCTCACTTGGGTTAATTTTGCTGACTTTACTGAAGGGATTGTTAGTAGTGCTTTGTTTGCTGAGCGGAGGTTTCTTTGTGGAACGTGTACTCGTAAGGCTGTGTTTAGCCAGTCTGCTTCTTTATCATATATTAGTTTGTGTATGGTGCATAAGGCTTTGTATTTTATGTTTAAAACATTTTTATTGGGTTTTATAAAAGAAAACTATACATCCAAAGGGGGGAGTGGATTCAGATCTCCCCCCACAACCAGACCCAACATAGTACAATAATCCGCCCCCTCGAAGACTTAAAAACCCCCGTCTCCTTCCACCCCTCCCAACAAACCCCCCCTCCCCCAAAAGATACAGTAGCAATAATAATGAGGAATCACAAGAGGAAGCGTCAGATACTCGACCCATGACAGAGAACTAGCTGGGCTCCGCCAAATTCAGATCAGTCATTCAGTACCAAACTCCTGGCACGGTGAGGCAGCTGCTGAAGATATGGACCCCAAGTAGTAGCAAATCGTCGTCGACGGTCAGGAGAGCCCCGCGCCTCTAAGCTTTCCATGGTCATCATGGCATGTAGTTGGTTCCGCCAAGTCCAAAAGGAAGGGGCATCCGGCGACCGCCAATTCAGAAGAATCGTCTTCTTCCCCACCAGGCTCGCCTTTTGAAACAACAAGCGCGAGCCCGGATCTCTAACTCTGAGAGGCGAGATGCAACCGAACAAAAACCACAAAGGGGAGAAAGGCAATGCCACATCCATCAGTTCTGTTAGATAATCGGCTATCCTGCGCCAAAATCTGCGGACCCCAGTACATGTCCAAAAACCGTGTGACAGGGTTCCCACTATACCCGGGCATCTAACACAAAATGGTGAGTTAGCCACAGTTAATTGGTGGGCTCTTTGGGGAGAGATATAAGCCCGCGTCAAAAACTTGTATTGCATCTCCCTATAATACATGTTAGTAGAGATCCGGGCTATACGCCTAAAACAAACTTGTATGATAAAACCCGTGAGGTGAAACTCCCCATCCTTGTGCCAGCGCTCTACCAAAAGGGTGCAAACGTCTACCTGTGTGAGCCGTTGGAGGGTTTTATAATATTGAGATAGGGATGGGACTTCTGTGGCCCCAAAGTGAAAGATAGCATCTAGAGTCGTGTACGTGGCTATGTCCTTAGTAGCTGTGGGTAAGGATTGGAGATAATGATGGACTTGTAAATAAGGGAACACATGAGGAGGACCCAAATCATATAGATTGCGAAAGTCAGGAAACTGCATTAATACTCCCTCGGTCGTCCATAGGTGGCCTAAGTAAATCACCCCCTTGGCCTCCCAAACCCGGAACATAGTAGACTGAGAACCTGGTTGAAAGTCCGCATTCCCCCTGATAGGTAGCAGATAGGCACAACTAGTGGGAACACTCAGGAGTCGTGTAAGACGGATCCAAGACTGTCGTAGCGGTCGGATGACAGCTGAGTGTTTAAAAATCGCGGGGAGATTACTCGTTTTCGCCTGTATAGCATAAGCGGGAGACAGCGGATACAGCAGGGTCCTGTCCAATGACAAGGGTGCATAATGTGAGGAGCCCTGTAGCCAATTACGAATAATCCGCATGTTGCAGGCTAGATTATATTTGGCGAGGTCTGGCACTCCTAGGCCGCCCCCCCGCCAGACATTCTGCAACCACCGGAGAGGAAGCCGAGACTTCCCCCCCCTCCACAAAAACCGACGCAAGGCGCCCTCAAGGCGGACCAGATCACATTTCTGTAAAAGGATTGGTAAATTCTGCAATACATAAAGCCACTTGGGGAGCAATATCATTTTAAACAGGGCAACTCTTCCCGTTACGGAGAGTGGGAGAGACCGCCAAGGAGTGAGAGTGTTCTGAGTAAGCTTAAGTAGTCGGGGCACATTAGCACTGTAAACCAATTCAGGATTCGAGGGAAGAGAAATCCCCAAGTAGCGGATAGAGGTACCTGCCCATTGTAATGGAAAGGCATCTCCCCAACTGTCTTTCAAGGTGGGCGGATAAGCCAAGGCAGAAGACTTATCTTGGTTAAGCCGAAAGCCGGAAAAGCTCCCAAAGGCGCCCAGTAATTGTAAAAGAGGGGGTAAGGATGAATGAGGCCTAGTGATAAAAAGAAGTAAGTCATCGGCAAAGGCCACATGTTTAAAAATCCCTGAGTCCATACGAAGACCTCGGATCTCCTGATTGTCCCCAATAGCGAGGAGCAGGGGCTCCAGTTGGAGCACGAAAAGAAGAGGGGAGAGCGGGCATCCCTGTCTGGTCCCCCTGCCAACCCCAAACTCCGCTGACTGAGAGCCATTTGCCACGATGCGAGCCCGAGGGGTGGTATAGAGCAGTTGAATAGCCTGCAAAAAAAACCCCTCAAATCCCATACGTTTCAAGACATAAAATAGATACCGCCACTCCACCCGATCGAACGCCTTCTCGGCGTCAAAACTAATTGCAAGGTATGGGACTGACATGTGTTGGCTCAAAGTCATAGCTGCTAAAATGGTTCGTATATTTGACAGGGCATATCTCTGGCGGACAAACCCCACCTGATGTTCCCCCACTAAAGATGGCATACAAGTTGCCAGTCTCTCCGCCAGAATCTTGGCCAGCAGTTTATGATCATAATTCAGTAGAGAAATGGGACGATACGACTCTGTCAGCAAGGGATCCCTCCCCGGCTTAGGAATTAAGCTAATGTGAGCCAAATTAGCATGAGCAGGGAAGGAGCCCCGCGCAACCAACTCCGTAAAAGCCAATGCTAGAGGCTGAGACACGAATTCCCGCAGTAATTTGAAAAATTCGGCAGAGTAACCATCGGGGCCCGGAGCCTTAAAATGTTTTGATCCATGAATGGCCAACAAAACTTCTGTCTGTGAAATGGGAGCATTGAGTTTTTCCTTCTGCTCAAAAGTCAACTGGGGAAGGGATAGACCCTCACAAAACTTCTTACAGACGTCCGAGTTCCACCCCTCAGAGGTGTAAAGCGTGGCGTAGAAATCCCGAAAACTCTGTAAGATAGAAGAAGGATCCTGAACCACCCTCCCTGAGGTAGTGCGGATGGCTGGGATATATCGGCTGGTCCTTGAGGACTTAATGAGATTGGACATCAGTCGTCCCGCCTTATTACTGTACTTGTATAATTTAAACTGATAATATAGATAGCTCTTCTTTGCTCGTTGATGAAGGAGAGCATTGAGAGCGTGCTGACGAGCCAAATAAATCTCTTTGTCAGCCACTAATTTAGTACGAATCCAAACTACTCGGGCTTGCCGCGTCTGCGCACTTAGAGCCAGAATGCGTCTGTCTAGAACTCTACGCCGCTGGGCGGTATAAGATATAATCTCGCCGCGCAGCACCGCTTTAGCGGTATCCCAAAATAAAAGGGGCTGAGATTCATGGACTTGATTATTAGCCACAAAATCTTTCCATTTAAGTATGAGAAACTCCTTGAATTTCTCATCCTGGGCTAGATAATAGGGATAACGCCAGATTCTGGACGAGGTGACTGGGGGTCGAAAACGAAGTTCCAGCCACACCGGGGCATGATCCGAGATAACTATGTTCTCAATTCCCACCTCCAGCACCCTATGGAAAGCATGAGTACTCACAAGAAAGTAATCAAGTCTGGCATAGGAGGCGTGTGCCCTCGAGAGGTGTGTGAAGTCCCGTTCCATCGGATGTAACGTCCTCCAGACATCAAGCAGCTGTAGCTGGGATTCCAACAGAGTGGGCCCCCGCCCGATTCCTGCGTCCCAGCCACGACACTGTGATGCGTCCACCTGAGGATCACGTACTGTGTTAAAATCCCCCCCAACTATCAATGTGTCTGATAGATACGGCACCAAAAGCGTAAACAGCCCACGATAAAATTGTGGGTCATAGTTATTGGGTGCATACAGATTACAAAATACCACCTGGCAATTAAAGAGTTCTGTTACCAGAATAAGATATCGCCCTTGGGGATCCTTTATTTCCTTGCGGACGGTAATAGGAAGTTGTTTGTGGAATAATATGGCCACCCCCGCAGATTTAGTGGAAGCCGAGGCGTACTGTACCTCTCCCACCCAGGCCCTACGGAGCTTTACATGTTCGTCATCCGTTAAGTGGGTCTCTTGTAAGAAAGCCACCTCCGTGGACTGGCGCTTTAAGAGTGAGAGGACTTTTGTTCGTTTGATAGGTGAATGTAGACCGCAGACATTCCATGAGATTATTTTCGTGGAATTACTCAAGATATACAACTAAATTAGTAGAGAACATAGAGTATGATGAAATATAAGCAGGGTAGGCCCTCCCAGCTAAAGCCCCCCCGATATGCAGCTGAGCTCCCATACTCTGACGAATCACCTACCTCCTCTGTGAACCCACCCGCGTGGATGCAGTATGCACTGCCACCTCCCTTACGTGAAAACCCCAGAACCTAGTGAGTCCAACCCCTGTCCCTCTCCCCCAAACACCCCTCCCCCCAAAAGCCCTATCCCTCACCCCCCTCCCACCTTCAGCCCGACCCAACCTTCCCCTTGACACCCGTGGTGCCCTATACCCAATACCCCACTGTCTCGCCATCATTGCCTTCATAAAGAAGACTGGAGATCCGTTAAGACGTGAACAGGTCCACCCCATATGTAAAATAACAGAAACAGCTTAAAACAGTAACAACCGTCAAAAGTTAAGAACTTTGCATCAACAGGACGCATACACAGTGGGTTACTGCCCAATAAAATGCACATTCTAATAGCTAGGGACCACAGTTAGTCACCAGGCACATCTGAAGAGCGATGGGGATAAGAAGAAAGAAAAAAAATGTGCAGGGACTCTAGAAATAAATGTGTCCCGGCAAACCGGCCCCCGAATAGCCTCTGGGCGTATGTGCCAGCCAGGGGTAAAGTACAAACTAAGAAAGACACAAAATAAATTGCAGTAGGAAAACCCAAAATGGCAGGTCAGAAACAGTCCTTCCCAGAACTAGAGTTGCGCCCCACTGCCCGAACACAGAGTCAAGCCCGCTACAGCCGTTGCTAGTTGTTCCCTGTCCCCGCTCCTGGGACATGAGTGCTAATTAAGAAACAAGAGTCAAGGCGCCAGGGAGAGGTCAAGAAGAAAAGAGAGAGAAAAAAATTCTCTCCAGGCAATGTTCGAGCAAAATTAAAATCAAACAGTCCAAAGCCAGGAAATTGAAAAAAAAAATAGCAGTCCATGACTTCGAGGAACAGTCTGCGGCTACCAAACCAAAGCATACCCCATGTCAGCTGGGCTATCATCCGGAGCCCGTCGCTAAAGGTAAGAGATGGAAATGAAAAATCGCAGAGTTAAAAAAATACCGTCTAGCACCCATTCGGCCATGAGACGTCAACGCCGGTAACTGTTATAAGCATATATAATAAATAATAAAATAAAAAAAAACGCCGGGAGATAAGCAAAAAAAACGTCATCCAAAAGTATTCCTCCCCAGCACTAGAGCGAAGGGTCCCAGTATGGCCGGAGTTGAAGTGTCCCAAGGAGGATCAGTCCTGCAGAACCTGTCCCTGCTCCTGTGACCATAGAAAGAGTCCGTAGGCAGGACCCATGAAACTTGTAAAATGTAGGGAAGAGGAAGAACAGAATAATAAAAAAACCTTCCATCTAGTAGGCCAACGAATAGCAGATCCGGCCTTGGAGCAATAGTGTATAAATGATAAACTCCACGTCGTGGAGTGCGTGCGTAGGAAACTCCACTGTGCTCAAAAGTACACTTGGCCTTCTCGAAGCCTATTCAGGGCATTTTGGCGATGAATTGTTGGGCTTGATCCGGTGAGTCAAAGATATGCGCCGTGTCAGCATGCCACAACCTAAGACGAGCTGGGTAGAGAAGAGAAAACTTTACCCCTCGATTGTGAAGAGCCGTGCAGATAGGCGAAAAACGTCGTCGGGCCTCGGACACCGCGGAGGAGAAATCTTGAAAAATCCGAACGGGCTTGCCTTGATAGGTCAGCGAGGTTTTGTTGCGCGAGGCCCTCCAGATCTCGGCTTTATGTGCCGAGTTTAGTATTTTGGCGATAATCAGCCGTGGCCGGCCCGAAGCCATAGGTCTTGAGCCCAATCTATGGGCCCTCTCCACTACCAACTTGCCACTTAGTGCCGGTAACTCTAAGGCCTCCGGTAACCATTCCTCAAGCAGATGGCACAACGTTTTTTCTGCAATGTCCTCAGTAAAGCCCATAAAGCGTAGGTTGTCCCGCCCAGCTCGATTTTCTAGATCTTCCACCTTCTGTGAAAGCGCCGTGATTAGCTTCTCGTGTGTCGCCACGTTGCCCGACATGGCCGCGGCACCATCCTCCACCCCCGATACGCGCGTTTCAATTTGCTCCAAACGGGGCTGCAAAGCCGAGATAGAATCTCGGACCTCCCCCAACTCCGCATGGAGCAATGTCCATTTTTCGTCTAGGGCTTCTTTAATTGCGGCTTTAATGTCCGTGATAGTGAGGGCCGGAGGATCGGAAGTCGACTCACCCGCACCTGCGTCTGCCATTTTAGGTTCGGGAGCCCGCGGCTTTTCCTTTTCTCTCCTCCCGCCCTTAGTAGTCATCCCCGGCGAGTTCTTGCACCAGGTGCGGATGGAGGACATGCACTTAAGACCAAGTATCGTTCAAAAAAAAACCAAAAAGCGCGTTTTTAGCTGCGATGTGCCCCGATGGATGGGGTGGGCCTGAGAGCCTGAGGTCTGCACGTCCTCACGGCTCAGCACATCACGTGATCTTCTCTAGGCTTTGTATTTTATCCTGTATTCGATGGGTAACCAATGTAAGTCTGCTAGAGTTTCGGTTATATGGTCCCTCCTCTTTTTTCCAGTTAGTATTCTGGCTGCAGTATTTTGAAGTATCTGGAGTGGTCTTATCGATGTGCTTGGGAGTCCTAGTAAGAGTGCATTGCAGTAGTCAGTGCTGGAAAAGATAAGTGTTTGCAATACTATTCTGAAGTGGGCAGGTGTGAGTAATGGTTTCAATCTTCTGAGGACCATAAGTTTTGCGTAGCCTTCTCTTACTTTTATAGATATGTGTTGCTTCAGGTTGATTTCTGGGTCCATTATTACTCCCAGATTCCTTACTTTTTCGGCTAGCTCAATTTTTTGGTTATTTCTTAGGGTTATCGGTGTTTGAATGATTTTAGTATGTTTTCTCTCAAGGTTAATTTTGTTTTTTCCTCCTTTATTTGGGCCAAAAAGTTTGGATTTATCCGGACATATCCAGAGCTACACAACAGCATCAGAAGAAATTTCTAGCTCTTTGTCCTCGTGCACAACAGATGGGTGCCCAGATTCCTATAAGATTTCCTTGTAAATGTGTGATGAATATTATTTATTTATTTATTTATTTATTTATTTATTTTATTTTTATATACCATACTTGTTATGTTTTTTTTAACCTTCTCAATTAGGTTTTTTCTTAGACGCTTGGTGATGCCAACCAAGTAGTAGCTGAAGACTGAATTGTAATCTGCCTCCCCTTGTTACTTAAGATTCCTGATTTGATATATATCGCTCTTCTATGTCATGATCATCCTCTTAATTTCAGTGTACCATGAGTAATGGTTTGATTGGTGGATTAATATTTTCTGTTTCATTGTGATTCATATTCCATTCCCTGTTTCTGAGGCATGCTGTTGCTGTCTGTATACCGTAAATTGAAATGCAAATAAAAATAAAGTTTAAAAGAAAAAAAAGGAGTTAGAGCAGCTTTTAAACAAAATGATGAGGAAAAGCCAACAGTTGTTCAGAAGTGCATGGTTCAGAATGATGTTTCTTTGAAGGAGACTAATAAAACAGGGAAGTTAGGGCATCCTGATAAGCTGCAATAAATGCTAAAGTGGCCCAGGTGCCTTTAAGTAAAGAGCAGAAAGATTCCAAATTACCCCTGTCAACTGATAAGCAGAATGTTAATACAAACAAGAAACATACTTTGAAATGTCCGTATACAAATGCTAGAAGTATAAAATATAAGATGGGAGCGTTAGAAGGCATAGCACTGGATGAAGAGGTAGATATACTTAGTATCTCAGAGACCTGGTGGAAGGAAGATTACCAATGGGACATTGTGATGCAAGGGCACAAATTATATCGAAATGATAGGACGGATCAGAATGGTGGAGGAGTTGCACTATATATTAAAGAGGGGGCATTGAGTCAAACAGGATAAAAGTTCTGCAGGAAACAAAATGCACTGTAGAAACTTTATGGATAGAAATTCCATGTGGGGCAGGGAGTAGAAAGCAGTGGGGCCAAAATGAAGAGACAGATGATTAAATGCTAATAGAAATTAGGGAAGTTAATAATGACTGTTTCATGGAGCAGCTAGTACAAGAACCAAAAAGAGGAGGAGCTATATAGATGATCAGTTTTTCGTTTGGGATGCACCCATACCTGATTGAATGGATTTTCATCAGTGGATGAATCTGTTGGATCCACATTTGAAGTTCACGCTGATGTATGATTATCACCAGATGGCGTTTGTAGACATTTTGATAGTGAAACAAACGAATGAAATCTCTACAACTGTTTATTGGAAGGATTCAGATAGAAACAGTCTTTTGGAAATATCACTTTTTCGCCCCACTGCATTTAAATCAGGATTTCGTGTCAGCCAATTTTTCAGAATCCGAAGGATTTGTTCATCTTTGCAAGAATTCAAAAAGCAAGACATTTTCTTGACACAGGATATCCTTTCTCTGTGGTTAAAACAGCCTTTTCTAGAGCCCTCTATTCAGACTGCACGTCTTTGTTACTATATCAGAAAAAAAAAAAAGGTTTCCTTGGATATCTGCGTCCTTCAACACTCCAGCATGTCTAAACATATTGGGGCGGATTTTAAAAGGGTTACACGCATAACCCCGAAAACCCGCTCCTGCGCGCGCCGAGCCTATTTTGCATAGGCCCGGCGACGTGCGAAAGCCACGGGACGCGTGTAAGTCCCGGGGCTTGAAAAAATGGGCAGGGTGTGGGTGGAGCGGTCTGGGGGCGGGGTGTGGGCGTGGCCAGAGGCCTCTCCACTGCCACTGGGCCCGGGGATTGTGCGCCGGCACTCAACTGGCACGCACAACCTATGCCTGCCTGGAGGCAGGAGTAAATAAAAAAAATAAAGGTGGGGGGGATTTAGGTAGGGCTGGGAGGTGGGTTAGATAAGGGAAGGGAGGGGAAGGTGGGGGTGGTGGAAGGAAAGTTCCCCCCGAGGCCGCTCCAAAATCGGAGCTGCCTCGGGGGGAACGGGGAAAGCCATCGGGGCTCCCCTAGGGCTCGGCGTGCACAAGTGTGCACCCCCTTGCGCACGCAGACCCCGGATTTTATAACATACGCACGCATGTTATAAAATCGGGCGTAGATTTGTGCGCTCTGGGTAGCACGCACAAATGTACCCCGTGCATGCAGGTTATAAAATCTGCCCCATAAGGCTCAGCCACCCATAGTTAAGCACTGCACTGTTTGTCATCATTCGTTTGAAGACTTACGTTGGTGCATGATTAACATGGTGGCAACTTCCCGAAGGGGTGGCAATATAGTTTCTTCACTTATCTTCAAAGAACAAGGCTGGATATTCAGACTGAACACCATTTTTCCTAATGGAATGACTGAAACTATTGATTGGGTTTCTTTAATTTGAAATGCTCAGCTGAGAGAGTTTTCAGTTTATGGATTGGTTAGAAGTTGATCATGTGGTATCTACATGACATTATTTAAGTGATGATGTTCAGATGTACGCTGCATTAGGGAACTCCTCTGCCATCCAGCAAGGCGCAATCCTTTTTTTTGCTTCAGAGTATGAGACTGCTGTACAAAATGTTTATTAATTTTGCAAGTTCTAGATATGGGAAGTGCTGGTGCTGGGTATGCCATACCTGTCTATTTTTATTATTGTGGCATCCAAGGCAATATCGCAGACCTTCTTTTGGTCCCTGATGAAGGAATCGAAGCACAGCTTGTGTAGTTTTCTGATCAAGCGATTTGCATTAACAGATTTGATCATCTTGAATACCTATACAGTGCTGGTTTCCACTTTATAAGATAAGTGGCAACATTCCCTGAATTTTATAATGCAATGCAAAAATATTCTTAAAAAATGGAGAAACCTATGATGACATCTGAGATCCTTATTAAACACTGTAGTGACGTAAAGCAGCCACACAGTGAGTTGGCATTTTTTAGAGCTCTATTATATGAAGGTCTCTCATAAATATATATATTTTATTATGCATTGGTACTCTACTGAATTGGTTAATTTGTAATACTGGCTGTGAGTTTTCTCCCGTCTTTTTTGAGGGGTGTATAAATAGGATTTGAGAGCCTCCTAAGAAGTCGTCCCTTTTCTACCACTTCACCAAATGCACACCATTTGCACCTCTCAGGAGCCCACATATGACAGAGCAAAGATGGAAGGCCTGGAGCTGCACATTCATTCTGTAGGGAAGAAACTGCTGCTACAACCCGCATTGTCCCATAATGCTTTACTGCTGAAGGACTGTCTTTTGCACCTCCTCAGCGTCCTTGACTGGTAGGTGCCATCAATAGCGTACTTTAGGAACATATTGTTTTCTATTGCAATAGAGAAGATAATCGTGTTATTTTAACTGGTACACATTCTGCTCCACCTGTGTTACGGTGTGGGTATTTGCGCTGTATATGACATTTGCAGCAGTGTTGCTGTATGGTTCCTCAATACAACTCTTGAGTGGGTCTAGGCATTAGGGGAATGGACCTTCCTTACACAGGTCCCCCTTCCATTAAATATGATTGAGGGTGGACAAGAGAAGAGATTGATGTGAGACTTGGAGAGCTGCAAGGCCTGGAAGGTTTGCCTCCCCTCTCCATCTCTTTTCCCAGGCTCCTCATGAGTCCAAGGCTCTGCCACCTGACTGTTGGTGCCATTTCCTTCTTCCTTTTCGCATCCGGTCTGCATGGGCGCATGCCATTCACCTCCCGCTGCCTTGACATTCTTACATCTCAAGCCCGTCTGGATTCCCTCCAATCGGACTTTCCCTTTCTGCATTCCACAAGGACAGCCCTCGCCAAAGTCTCCAGTATCCTCTTCACGGCCCAAGACCAGGGGCCTTTACTTGATTGTCATTCTCCTTGTTCATCATCATTTATGCCTTAACATGCTGCCTTTACTTGAATTTTGAAACTCCAGCCTACCTTAATTCCTCTCTTACTTCTTCCATCAGCCTTTTAGACAGCAGTTTTCAAAAACCAATGTATCAGGTGGATCTGGCTAACTTATAGCGGATATTCAGTGGAATGGCTGCATTACACAGCTGTCTTAGAGTTAGTCAGATAAGGGTTATTTCACTTTCAGAATTGCCTCTCGGCACAACCACACTTATCAGGCTAACTTATCCGGATAAAGGTTGAGTATCAAGGTCATCTGGTTAAATTATTCAGATAAGTCTGGCCCACCTCAGAACATCCCCACGTTATCTGGATTCATTGTATCTGGCTAATCAATTAGCTGAATATATTGGGAGTGTTCAGACTGGCAGGAATCTCAACCCCTGTGGTTTGTGCGCTAAGTCCCAAACTAAACTGCGCAAACCATTTCAGTATGGACCTTTGTAGATCTGTTTAAGTAAAACTATTCTTTGTGGGCATGCTGTGGACAGACTACAGAATATAAATGAAACATCTATACCAGCCCTTCCTCTTGCACATTCTAAATACATTTTTTCTGATCACAACAAATATTTTTGTTTTGATCAAATGCTGCATGAATATCTGCTCTTACAGTAGCTGCTATTTGAGATTTTTCTGACTTTTGCCTGCCAGAGGCTAAAAATAATGGCGAATTGTCCGCCAGTGCTTCAGGTCCTTGTTTTGCACATGAAAAATATTTAAGTAGTTACTCACAAGATAACTTTCTAACTGCCTGCAAAGGTGTAGAGTCTGTGGGGACTTCTCACCCATGGACTTTGCCCCAATTTTTCAAAGTGAAAGCACTTTGAAAATTGTCTCAGGAAAACCACGGGCACACACTTAACACTTGTTGTTTTGTGCGGGGAGTTTTTCCCTCCAAAATGCCAAGGCACATACTTCTGAAAATTCAAAGGTCTGCAGGTAAATGCAAGCCCTGCCCCCTCCCTGCTCCCGGGAACGCGCCCCCACTCAGTGCAGGTAAAGCTCCACGCGAGAGTTCACCCACGCACCAGGGAAGGCAGTTTTCCAAAAGCTCCTTTCTGCAGGTTAAACACTGTTTTACCCGCAGAAAATGGCTTTCAAAATTAGCCTCCCGTTTGGCCGAGTTCAGACTATCCGTGCTGGGGCAATTGTTTGTGGCTATCCAGAAAGTACAGGGGGAAAACTGCAGACTTTCTGTCCATAATGCTTTCCTGAACTCGAGATTGCCTGCCACAGGAGTACAACACAAAGAAGCTTCTCCTCTGATTGTGAACCAACTTGCTTTTTATTATTATCATCAGCATCGTTATTATTTTGGCCCGGCAGTCTCCTCCTGCATCTTTGGGCTTCTAGTTCAATCAGAACTTTGATTGCAAGTACTTGGACTTATTTTGCCCCTATTATTAATCCCTCCCACCTTTCTACCTAGCCTGGCTATTGCAATGAAAACCCCTTAGGCCTGGGGCCACAGACTATGGCTCTGTCCAGGACCTGGTACACATGCAGCCCATGTTTGATCACCGTGCGATGTCCCGGGGGCTGTGAACACTGCCTTCACAGCATCCCCAGCCCTGGCTGACCCCCAAGGAGCAGAATCCAGCTCTGGAACCAAACCCAGAACTCCCAGCACAGCCACTGAGCCTACAAGCCAGCCCTCTTCCTTTTAATCTTAATGAATGAGCCCTTGTTCTATTGTACAGGATGTGAATCCAGATTCTATTAAGATCCTTGATATAGTATATTCATGCAGAATGTTAATGATGTTTTTCCTCCTCGCTCTGTCTCTTCTTATTGATAGTCTCACATTTCCACAAGCAGCAGCTTTGTTAAATTAAGACCGACTAGAAAATCCAACACTCTATAGTAAAAAGCTATGGGGCTGATTCACTAACAGCGTGCACATTACACTGGTTTAGCATGCACAATAAATAGTGTCATATTCACTAAGATGTCCATTTTCAGAGGCATGTAGACAGATAACCCACATGTTATCCGGCTAAATGCCAACTTTTGGATATTTTGGGTACTTGTCCTGCTGAACATAATCCATCAGATATCTCCTTATATGGCTAAAAAGTAGCCGGATAATGAGGGGCATTCTGGGGGCTGGGAAGAGTTAGGCCGGCCAGCTAACTCTGGTCATGCCATAGAGTGGTCCTCAAGCTAGCTGGATAAACTTATCCAGGTAGCTTTAAGATAGCCATCTACATTCAATAGTGCAGCTGCACCGCTGAATATCCTGCCAAAGATAGCTATATAATTTTATCTGGCTAACTTTGCAAGCTGGCTAGTAACTGTATAAGGATCTCTAAATATTTAGTCTGCACGCAAAAAGCACCCACTAACATTTTAGCATCTGAATGTTAAACTGTATCATCTAGGCGCATGTTAATGTTAAAAAGGGTCTGCAAATGAATGCATAATGAATACACTAAAATTGTCATCCTAGACTCTAAGCCATGCACTCATTTCCATCCACAAGCTAATGACATAAATGTATCACTCACTCTGGACCACCCATTAGGCACCTTATAAAAGCCACTGACTGGGAGCAATTTTTTTAGGGAAAGTGAAGTTGTTTTGGGTGCTGCAGGACGAAAGGAGAAGAGATGGAGAAAGAAGAAAGGAACAGGAGAGAGAGATAAGAAAGGAAAGTGGAAGAGAGAAGGGAAGATGGAAATACATGGCAATACCTGAATAGAATCTGCTTCAAAGGGATTGAAAGGCCGAATATAAATAGATTGGATTGGATTGGAGAGAGAGAAGAGGAAAAAGACAGCTGTATCCCTAAATTTTCAGGCCCAGAACAACCTACTGCTAGCAACAATGCCACCCACCTCCTCAAACACCAATCCTAGCAGCACACCTTGCATGGACTCTTTTTAACTCACAGGTGGGGTAGAAGGAGATGTCAAGAGCTAGACCTCATGTGGGCCATGGAGGACAGCAGCCTAGCCAGGAGGCAGGTGGCAGGATCTTGAATACACGAGGAAAATGAGAAGCGAGATGACAAGAACTGCCCATCCCTCGCACTTACATCTCCTCTCTTATCCATCCTCAATTACCCCTGAGGGAAGGGGGAATGTGTAGGAAATGCCCCTTCGTGTAACACCCAAACCCACTCAATGAAAACAAACCAGATTTGTTCCAAAGTTAACAAGGTAGGAAAGCTGCAGGTGCCGGAGTTGGCTCCCATCCCTCCCGCCCCCCACTCCCATGCAGGGCTGTACCATTTCCTGACTTCTGTGTCCCATTACCCCCCAACCACTGAGAACATGGCACCAAGACCTCACTGCTTATTTGTGACTGGCAACAACATCCTACTCCCACATGCCCACGGCCTATGACGTCCTGACGAACTACACCAAGACGCTGATGATCTGCGCATGCACTGTCCACAACTCTTACTGCTCTCACTCCAGAAAGCTGGAATGCCACCCAGCTGAATAGTGCATGTCGCCTTTCCTCTCCTCTGCTATTATAGCAAAGGGAACCTAAAACTCCTTGGTTTCTGGCTCCCAATGAAATTACTAGGTAATACATGAAAAACACATAGGAGAAAATATCTTTTTACTCAACGCATAACTAAACTCTGGAATTCGTAAAAGCTGTTAGTGAAGCTGAGTTTTAAAAAGCGTTGGACAAGTTCCTAAAAGAAAAGACTATAAACCATTATAAAGATGGACTTGGAGAAATCCACCACGTATCCCTGGGATAAGCAGCATGAAATCTATTGACCCTTTGGGATCCTGCCAGGTACTTGTGACCTGAATTGGCCACTATTGGAAGCAGGTTACGGGACTTGATGAACCTTTGGTCTGATCTAGTATGGCAAATCTTATATTCTTATTCTGTCAAATTTTTTAACTATAGCTTTGGACTCCTATTTGTATTTAAATGCCAAATATGCAATTTCAGCCAGTAACCATGGAAAGTGTGCATAGCACATACCTTCAGTGGAACTTGCCAGTCAAGGACAGGCAGAAGGTGCAAAAGACACAGATCTTCAGAAGTAAAGCAACACAAGGCATTCTTATTCTCCATTGCTTCTTCATCTACCTGGTGCATAAATCAAGCCTCTTTCTCTCATAGCATGAATTTGCAGCTCCAGGTATTTTGTCTGTGGTCTGTCACCTTCTCATCCATGGGTTCCTGCAGGCTGTGATTGGCCGGTGGTAGACAAAGGGGCTTGTTGCTTGGAGGCTCTCAAAGCCCGGCCACAGAATGAGGCTGAGGTCAGAAACAGCATGGACTATTGCTCCTAACCAGATACTTTCCTCTGTGTCTTTGTCTTTCTCATGGACTTCAGGAATGCCTGCATCCTATGGGGTTTGCAAACACTTCTCCTTTCTCAGATACTTAAAGCCTTTGCAGATTCTGTTGTATAGATGCTGTTGTTCCAACTGTAAGGGTGACCCAAAAAGTGTCCTTTACTATTTGTGTAAGTGTCTCCACCGATCAGAGAGTAGGTGTGTAGTAGTTTTCAGATACTCCCCAGTGAGAGGTGTCTTATGAGGAGAGTTTCTAACAAACTCATAAGTCTACTTTGGCTCATGCTCTAGTTTTACGTCTCTTATCTTAGGAAGGTGCCTGGGATTCAAGGATGAAGTTCTCAGGCCTCCAGGAATACAGAGAATTCATGGTTTCTAAGGAGGATCCTGAGAATGAGAGAATCAAAGGTGATTAGTGATGCAGGGGAGTTAGTATCATATGTCTTGGTTCACTAAAGAATTGTCTTAAAAGTGTTGGAAAGAAGTGGAATTCCTGACTGGAGTCAGAGGAAGCACTGCCAGGCTTGTGAAACTGCTTCAGAGTTGTAGCTTAAACAAATAACATCTGTCACTGTTTAGGAGGATTTCCCAGTGTCATCTACTGGGCTGCAGAGGTTTGCACATTATCAAGCAGGAAGCAATAAAGGGAAGGTCTCAAGGTGGAAACATCTCTAGAGTACACTGTGAGGACGTTGGAGAAAAGGATTCCCCAATATAAAAGACATCTGTGATTGAAGAGCTTTTGACAGTATACTCTTTGGATTTTTTCTCTCTATAAGGATTGCTCTGTATCTGAGTGTACCATCTGCTGAATTTATTCATCTTCATAAACTCTTATTTTTTTGGAACAACCCCAGGCATGTACAGTGGTTTATTTATTTCAAGTGGTAAATACCATAGGACATTCCAAAACTTAAGGGCCCTGAAAGACTTTTCCTTTCCACCATGTCAGGAAGGACCCCAGGAGTAAGGGTCACCCTTTGGCCCTTTAACTTTTCCAAACAAATCCCTGCATATGACCAAAGGGTGGGGCAGGGGTTACTCAGTCTTGCTGGTTGGTCAGCAAATGGGGAGATTATTGTGGCTTGGTCCTCCACGGTCAGGCAGAATAAGTCCCCCAGCCTATCTCTGATGGCAGGAGCTCTGCTCGGCACACTGCTGACTCCATCTCAAAGTGATATCTGGCCTCTAAGGCTGCCATGCTGACTGTGGGGCAGGAAGGAGACAATCAATTTCTTGCTCCAGTACCCCAGGACCACTGTATTTGGCCTTCTCCACTTACATGATCCCAGTGGGTCTGGAACTGTGCATGGCACCTGTGAAAGCAAGAAGAAGCAGGTAAGTGTAGGTGCTGCAGCACATGTTCAGCACATACTTGTCTCCTTTCTGGGGAATAAGTCCACTCCCACCTTCCAATAAGCACAATGACCATGAAAGGTTAACCACCTCATTTTGAGATGTATGCAGTCTTGGACTGTGGACTTTGTTTTGGGATTGTAAGTGTAACTCCCCTCCTGTGTCCTCACTGTTGCAGGCCCATTTCTGAGCAGGGGACAAAGATAAACTTGTTAGCCCTTGCATTTAACAGTTGAACACAAAACATTATTTATTCAGTGGTGATAATCTGGTACAAAATGCATTTACTTGGAGATGAATCTGTGTCTTTCATTTGCCCACTGGATTTCCTTGCTTCTCTATCATAGGGTCTCCAAATGAGTAGGCTCTAGGGATTATCTTCTGGTTCTGCTCTGCAGCAGTGCAGGACAGTCTCCTCTCCTTACTTCTCCTTAGGTTAAGTACCATGTGGGTACTAGCTCCTTTCTCCTTTGATGTGCAGCGCCAGCTTGGCACACTCTCGCTTCTCTCTTAATGTGTAGTACCCAGTGGTTTCAAGATCTCTTCCTGGCAAACCAGAAAATAGAACTCTCTCCTTCCCTGATAAAAAAAAAAAAAAAAAGTCCTGAGAGCAAGAGTAGTCTTCCAGCCTTGGTAAACTCTTTACCTTTCTGCAGCCCTACAATTTTAAGACTTAGAGGAAAACAGCAAAGAGAAAGCTTCAGACTTGCTTTCCCCTTCTTCCTCTCCAAGCATACAAGCTTCGTCCTTTGGACAGCACCTGCCCTGCACACAGCAGCTCCTCTTCTGTCTCTGTACCTCTGTAGTTCACAGCAGGGGAGAGAGTAAAACGTTCCCTCTTAGGGCTGGTGCAAGCAGATTTGGCACCCTAGGCAAACCTTTGGTCACTGCTGAATTGTAGGAGTGTAGGGGGTGATGTGGCTCCAACAAAGGAGTCCCTTGTTTGATCATATTGGCTCTGGTACAGCGCCCTTCCGGACATCACACTGGCAGGAGTTTGCCACCCCCCAAATCTTGGCACTCTAGGCGAATGCCTAGTTTGCCTAATAGAGTTACTGGCCCTGTTCCCTCCCTTTTCACTACTCCTCTACCACTGAACTCTCCACTGCAAGAACCATCCATTCTGGCAACCTCCCAAAGGAGTGCTCTTACAAACGAATCATACCAACTCCTACCATTTCAAAAACATGCCCTTAGTAAAAGGGGCACGTTATCTAATAAGGAATCCCAGGGGTACTTAGACAGCTACTGACCTGCTGTTGTGTCATGGACGTCAGTAGCGGTAGCAACAGGGGTGTCATTAGCTATGGGCACACATGGCCTATGTCCCGAGTCTACTCAACACTGCCCTGAATTTCATCCGCTGTCGTTGCAAACAGTCTGTCCTGCAACTGTTTGTATTTCAGCTGCTTTATGCCTCAGAATGGGAATGGAGAGGTATTTATTTAAAAATATTTATATTCCGCCTATATCGAAACTCTGTGCTAAGCGGATAACAATTTGAAATGAGCAATACAATGTAACTAAAACATGAACACAAATTGCGCAACACTTTACATAAAAACAAAAACAACAAAGCAGGACAAACAACAATAATTCACATCTCCAAGGCACACAGCACTTTGCCTGGGTGCCTCACCTTCCGGCTTCTGCAAGGAGAGGCTCGGCTGTGCCTCGTGCGCACTGTGTGTGTGCTTTCTGCACTCTGGAAGGCACCAACAGGCCCAGCACTGGACAACAGGCAGCTGCCAAAACATCCAGGATACGCTCGAGGCAGATGTTGAGCTGCCACTGCACCCTCTCCCTGCCATGATCCTACTCCTGCCCG
The DNA here is from genome assembly GCF_901001135.1 of Rhinatrema bivittatum. NCBI lineage: Eukaryota > Metazoa > Chordata > Amphibia > Gymnophiona > Rhinatrematidae > Rhinatrema > Rhinatrema bivittatum. Next base: position 136,017,992 of record NC_042621.1, on the reverse strand, counting down.
CAGGAGGGGTGTCGGTGCTTCTTATCTGCAACTGCCTGCTTCCTCCTCTTCTGGCTTTACTTATGAAACTGGAGCCACGCAGGGCCCTGCAGGCTCGCGAGGCTGAATCTTGTGATGTGATGCAGTTAAATGCAGGGAGACAGGGTGTTATTAGGGGAAGGATCCCACAGGAGAGTGGGAACAAGGGGAGAAGTGGGTACGGGGAGAGAAGGAGGAAGGGGGTAAGAGATTGGGGAGAGAATGAGTACAGGGAGGCTGGGGAGCAAAACTTTAATTGGGGGGGAGTGGGCAAGGGGGCTAAGGAGCTGAGAGTAAGAGGAGTCTGAGATGGTGACAGTGAGCAAGGGGAAGCTGGGGGTGAGATAGCGAGTGAGGGGGGGGGGGGCTGGGGTGGAGAAGAGAAAGAGAGAGGAAGTAACTGAAGAAACCTGATGCACTTCATCGTTTGATACAGATTGGAAGATCAGAAACAGGCAGACCGACCCACCCATCACATTAAATGTAAGGGAAACAGCCTGACCTTTTATCTCACTTTTCTAAATAATGCTCAAGGCAGCTTACAGCATTTTTTTTTTGTTTGTTTTAAAACTCAGGAACATAAATACCTGCCTCAAAGAGCTTATGGCCTAAGCGAGTGCGTGAAGCAATGGGAGACGAAGTGACATGCCCATGCTCGCAAAGAGGGTCCGTGGAGAAGTGGGGCTTGAACCCTCGTGTCCCTGGTTCCCAGTCCAGTCCTCGGGGCACTCCTAGCCAGGAAGGATTTCAGGATCTCCACAATGAATAGGCACAAGCTAGGTCTGCATGCACTCCCTCCATTTTATGGAAATCTGTCTCATGCCTATTCATTGCGGAGATGTGAAATCCTGTCTGGATAGGCGGGTCCCAAGGAACCCCTGTTCTAACCCCTGAGCCACTCTGTTTAAAAAGGTTTACCCACAGCATGAATGTTAAGTTTTAGGAGAGGTGACTGTGAATCTTCAGTTTAATTAGCAAACTATTGTGGTGGGATGGAGGGAGAAGGGACGGGCAGACCCGTGTGCCCATGCCCTGGATCCTTTACGTACTTAACCACACTTCTGGGTATCAAGCAGCTTGGAGAGACCCATGACACCTCAGAGCCTTTCCTCCAGTCTGCTCAGCTGAGAAAGCAAAGCCCCACTCCCTCCAGCTGATGCCTGATGAGCCAGGCGCCACGCCGAAGCTGCTGCTGCTTTGGGACGCTCTAGTTTTCCTGAGGAGCCCCTTTCCACCCAAACACTTCCACGTTGAATCTTTAGGACCCTATTCACCTCCTTGGCTGCACTTGAGCAGCCACAGCTGTGCTCTTAGTCCTGCCTCCTTTTCGTCCTTATGCTGCATTTGCACAAGTGGTCAGTGCTCTTGGCCCCCCTCGAGTTTCTCCCATGACTTTCTCCTATCCCCTCCTCTCCTCTCCTTTCCTCCTTCCTATGCCTTAACACCAGTCTCTGCTCTTGCACCTCTCCCTTCATGAGCTGGCTACTTTGCTGCTCTCGCTCGCCCTCCACTATCTTCTCCCTCTCCAGAATATACTCCACTCCAGTGCTTTTCCATGCAATTATGACCTCTCCCTTCCTGCTCAGGCTCACCTTATGATTCACTCTCCTATGCACACTCTCACCAGTCATACCCCTATCCCTCCCATGCATCCACACTATTGTTTGGCTCCTGCCATGCTCCATGCTCTCCGCTTCCCTGATGCAAACCCTAATCCACACACATTGCCACTGACTGAGACCAACAGACAGATCCTGGCACCTCACACGCTCACCAGACCATAAAAGAAACAAACAATAGGAAGAGAAACACTATGAAAAACAAAGAAGCACAAGAGAATGCACAAAATTGTTCAGCCATCACCTCTTCCCCTCAGTCAAATGATCTGCACTCAGGTTCAGTCTCTTTCTTCTCTCTGCATGCAATACTGGCAGCAAGAGCAAGTGCTTACCTGCATCTCCTGTGGTTTCGGAGGGAGCAGGAGCAGGCGAGAGGAAGGCAGCACCACACATACACAAAATAGTGCCCGTGTTCTTTAAAATCCCATGGCTTGCACAGCCGACACCACTACAATCGCTGTTCCCCACTAATGCACACATTAAAAACCGTCTCTCCGAGGAGACAGCCTTCAGAACAACATCAGAAAACATCTTTATCGTGGAGGGGGTGGCAGATGCATGGAATGCCCTTCAGGAACAGGTGGTGAAAGCTAAAATGATCATGGACTTTAAGAAGGGATGGGAGAAGCACAAAGGACCCTTAATTGCTGCTAATTATTCTCCTTTGTAAGAGAGAGGGGAATAATTAGTTAGCAGCTGGGTCTGTCTGGCAGACTGCAAGTCAGAGGCACTACTGGCTAAGTAAAAAGTTGGGGCATGGGCCCATAAGACTTCCTGATCCCCACTGAGATTTTGGTACAATCACAATCAGCAGCTTCCCTCCCTCCCCCCCACCTCTCCCATAAGAACCTTCCTTTAGAAACACACAACTAAATATCACAGGACCGATATCCAAAGCACGTTCAGCACTATTCAGCCGGGTAAGCGGGACTTGTGTGGCTTAAGCAGCGGCTGCTGAATATGCGCCTACATTCAGAAGCTGCCGCTTAGCCATCTAAATCCCTTATTCGACTAAATCTTACACACACAAAACGTAGGTGTGTACTGGATGGACCAGGGGTGGAGCGACAGCCTTATAACTTATACGGCTAACCACTGATATTCGGATTTAGCCGCATACGTTTACGTCTAAGTTTAGAGGCCCCATGGCACAGGTCTAAACTTAGCTGGGTTGACTCAACCGGCGAAGTGCGCACATACACACGTATATTCATTCAGTGGCTTTGCCGTGCCGCTGAGTATACATCAGAACTTAGCTGGATTTGTCATATCCGGCTAAGTTACTTAAACAGCCAGCCTACAATTTTGGGACCCACATTTTTAAAAATGAAACTTTAATTGCACTCTTTTCTGCATTCCCATGCAGCTGTCATCAGGGCTTCATTCTATAGGATCTGTAAGGGAGGGACCTGCCCTGTCAGTTTGGTACTGGTGGAGTTCCATGGCTTCTTACCAGAGAGACAGGATGCTCGCACTCATAACGTAGGAGGCTTTGCCGCAAACCATTGTTTTTTGCACCTTTATCGCAAGTTGCTGGGCATGCATGTCAGTAGTATCTTTAGACAGAAGAGCCTTCTGTGCAACAAAAAGAAACCCCTGGCCAGTTTCCACCACCCAATAAAACCACCATTAAAATTATTCAATAGCATCATTCAATCAATCGTTCTAGATGGGAGTGAAGTGTGGGGTCTACACAGGACGGAACAGAACCCCAACATCAACCAAGTACCTCAAGGTGTGTAATCATACCCTGCGTCCACAGCAACTCCTCCTACAATTGGCGCAGAGCAGAACCAGAATGTTTCCCCTTACTACTCACCATGCAAACATAATATTCAAATTCTGGTACCATCTCAGTAACAGCAGTACAAACCCCCTTCAATACAAGAACACTGTGAAGTAATTCAAAACCCTGCAAAACAAATGCATGCAGAACTTATAGATCAAACCTGCCATACCATAACACACTAATTGTCAGACTCAGTCACAACCCTACCCAAGAAAAGGCAACACTAAATATTACACCAGGCTCTAGAACAGCAGTACACCTCATACTGGAAAAACAGAACAAGCCAGTCTGATAGAGATTCCTACACAGAAAATACACACTAGCAGAGTACCTCACCTGTGTCACCAAATACAGGCTGCAAATTAGAAATGTGCAGACAAAACTTGAAATGGAAATCTCGAGAAGCCAGATTCTGTATGCAGTGCAGTATCCCATAAACAGAAAAAAAAAGCATTTTCTCCTGCACTGAGCAAAATACAAAGGTATCAGAAATGTATATCCCAGAAGCTGACATGTTCCTATTACTAAACAGAAAATAGAATGCTTTTTTCTACCTGTGATGTCTGGACATTTTAATTTTCTAATCATGTTAGTCATAATCTTTTTTCCTCTTTCCTCTGTCTTCTAACTCCTTTTCTGGGGTCTCCTGTCCATTTGTGTTTCTTCTCTTCCATCCTGTCTTCTTCATTTCATTCCTTATATTTATCTTTGTCATTGATATTCCCCTTTCAACTCTTTTCTTCATCTGTTTCTTTACTGCCTTTCTATCCACTCATAGTTACATTTTTTTATTAAGATTTTCATACAGTTATGTAGATACAGTACACAGAGGACATTTAGTAACTTTGAAAGGTACAACCGATAACTTAGATTTCCAGATGTCCATCTCTATACATCATTCATAAATGCTTGGAAATAGAGAATTTGCAGGTAAATTACTCAAGGAGCAGTGTTCAAAGCAACGACATTCCTATTTGCAAACTTATTGTCTAACTTCATCTTATAAACATTTTATTAAACCCAGCACTATGGGATCTCTAAGAGTGGGAGTCCAAGTATAATCGTAATTGTTCAGGATAATTAAAAATGTATCTAGAATTTTGATACAGGATCAAACAACGGCATGGAAATCGAAGTACATATTTTGCCCCTCTCTCCACCACCTCGGACCTCATAGAAATAAACTTTCTCCATCGAAGCTGTGTGGAGCAGGCTATATCCGGAAATATTCTGAGATTTTGTCCGTAGAAATTTTGCTTTTGATGTTGAAAATACAGCCTTAACACCAAATCCCTTTCTGAGAGAAAGGAGAATTGTACAATTAAGGTGGCCCTAGACTGTATATTCGTTTCAAATGATTTTTCTAACAAATCGGATAAATTCAAATTCACATCAGATTGATCTCCCAAATGCTGATTTACTTCTCCCCCTTGTATTTGGGGCAAGTAGTAAATTCTAGAAATAGCCGGAATTGCTGATTCTGAATATTTCAAAATATTTACTAAATAGCTTTTAAATAAATCATTCGGGGTTCGATTTTCTAATTTGATTTTCCAATAACTCAACTTTATCCATACATATCTTTTTTGATCTAATCAGATTGGTCTGAATTGTTTCTGTCTCTGCAATCTTCCCTTCTGATGTGTTAACTTTAACCTCCAAATTCTCCACTTTTTGCTGAATGGCCGTATTCTGATTTAAAGCATCCTGTTCTTTAACTGATAAATTGTTAATAGATTTTTGCATAACAACAATCATATTACCTATCTCTTCAAGAGTAAACTTTTCAGGAGTTCTCAATAACACATCACTTAGAATTGTAACCTGTACATCCTCCTCTCTTTTCCCCACAGAAGCCATATCCTCATGGCATGGGAAAAACACAGCGTTTAGTTCCTTGGAACCCCTTTCACTAGGGTTCTCCGAGGGCGCAGATATTACACCTGCCCCTCTCTGGGAACCAGGCGCTGAAGCTCCCAAAGATTGCTCAAGACAAACTGTTTCATTCCTACCAGAAGGTGGCTCAGGCTTTGCTGGGGCACCGGAGCTTAATGATGTCTCAAATGTCCTGGGGCTCAACTCCTGCTCCTGGTTGATGCCTCCTGCGACTCCTCCCGGTGTACTAGATGAAGTTCTCGTGAAGCAATCCTCAATCCGTGGCTGGCTCATGATAGCAATTGGAGTAGAGGAAAATTCTTCAACTCGAGCCTTCCTTTTTGTGTGTGGCATTATATTAAGGATAAATCTCTCACAGTAATCTGTTATTTACCACGGAGAAAGCTGGGACACAAACGACAACAAGGTACATTTACTTCCTGCAATATTCTCCAAAGTTACATTTTAACCCCTCTTCTCCCCCTCTCTCATTCTCCAGTCCTCAATCTCTCTCTGTTCACCTCTCACCTACCTACCAGGTTTCCATCTCCCATTCTCATGCCCTTTCCAGCCCATCTTCCCCCCTCCTTGGCCCTCCCTTTTCCCATTCCCCATTTCTCATTTCCTTCTTAGCTCATTCCCCCTCCTGTCTCCAGCCTGTTTCTTCTGTCTTTTACTGCCTAGCCAGTTACCTCTCCCAGGAGCCCTTTCTGCCCCTTCTTATCTCCTTCACAGACCCATCCCTTTTCATTGCCTCTCACCCCTGCCCCAGCCTTCCAGGTCCTTCTCACCATACCTTAACTTTCCCCACCATTCAGCTCCCTTTCTCCTACCCCACATCTCACATCCATAGCCCTAGCCCATTTAACGCATCCCCACTCATGCCCCCAACCTGAACTACCAAGTTCTTTCTCTCCCCATAATCTAGAATTCCTCACAATCTCCATCCAATCTCTAAATGTTTTCTCTCTCCACACATCCCCATGCCTCTATTTTCTCTTCCACACCCAAACTCCATTCCCCCTCTCCTCCTCCCCCCCCCCCCCCCACCAAATCTGAGAATCCCTTTTATCTTCTTCCTGCCCTACCTACTCACTAAATATGGGAATCCCCTCTTCTTCTCCTCTCAGCCCTGAGTTTGCACTGTTCTACAATCTGGGGGTCCCTAATTCCTCCCTTTGAATCTGGGAGTTCCCCTCTTCTCCTCCCAAGCCACCCACTAAATCTGGTTGTCCCCCTCTTACCTTTCCTCCCTACTCACCACCAAATCCTGGAGTCCTATCCCCATCCCCAAATTATGGAGCCCCCACTCGGTCCCCTTCCTTCCTACCCAACCACTATTCTTGGAGTCCCTCAATGTCCTCTAAACCTTCCACCCAATCTGAGAGTCCACACCCCTCCCCGCTTCCATGAGTCAGTGCTTTCCGAGTCCCAACCTCCATCCACCCCTCCCCCCCCCCCCAGAACTTTAAGCTGTTTTGCAGGGGGGGGGGTTATGGTTGCTCCTGCCTTTTATTCTTCCTCTCACCTCCCTCCTTCAGGGCCTGTCTGCTGCTTGTAATGGAGCTGTTTCTCCTGCTCAGTGACCCTGTTAGTGCCGCCAAGTTCCTGCAGAGGAAAAATATGAAATGTTTCTCCCCCTTAGCTATCTCTCTTAATGGGGCTTCCCCAGGCAGAATTGGGGATCCCTTCCTCCCAGTTAGTCCCAACTGTATCCATGTAGACTCCTTTCGCCCACTCCCTCAGAACTACTCAGACTCCAGTGAACTCCTACAAACTATCTCCAGACATCTCTTTCTACTTTCTCATTAGCTTCTGCTTTGTGCCTCTTGGAAGCACTTTTATATACCCCCTCAAACCCATCACTTTTGGAGGAAGCCACCCACCATCAATCACTGTCGTCCATGCACCTCCCACGAACCTCCCAGCACTGGAAATGTTCACACTTTGATCATAGCTCCTTCCTAGTGAACTCTGCAAGGGTTTACATTTTCTTGAATCTGAATATGTACAAAATGGGTCTAACAGAGAGGAGAGGAAACTCCTCTGTCAGCTTTCACCAGACATCCTTTCTACTGACAGTAAGAAGAAATAAGCAAATAAATACCAATTTGGGATCACAATCTAAAACCCCTCCTGTTACCCAATGGTTACAAGATCCATGCAGTTTTCCTGATAATAATCCAAAAGCAAAATTACAAGAATAACAAAAGTATGTGTAAGGGGAGCCCAAAACTGTCCCTTAGAAATAAGCTTCAGACTCTCAACAGACCTGAGGGCGAGGTCAGTATAGAGAAAGAGTGGTAAGAGAGGTCTGAAGCTCCAGTGGGAGGTGTCATGAGTTTAACAGAACGCCTGTGTCCTTGTGGTTAAGGGTTCTTCAAGTGCAACCCTTCCAAGGGTCCTGCCGCCTAGCCTGGGAAGGTGGCTGGGGCCCAAGATTGGGGTCACAGGACTTCAGGATTAGAGAAATCTTGACTTGGGGTCCAAGAGTAATTCTTGAAATTAACTGAGGATCCAAGAAGAAGAGAGCCAAACTCCTTATGCTCTATACTCCTTATGCTGTTTAATAGGGACTTTTTCAGAGGTGATCCTCTGTAGGCGTCAGAGGGAAGACTTCCTAACAGAAGAAAGATCCCAAGAGTTGCTGACTGATAAAAGGAATCAGCCAGAAACTCATCTGCTTTTGCATGTTGGAATTGAGTAAGAGAGCTGCATTCAGAGAAGCAGGTACCAGGGGCAATGTCCACGGGAGGTGTGCCCGACCCAGTTTCTGCCTGCCAGAGTGCCTGCAATCAAGTTAAGAACATAAGTACATGCCATACTGGGTCAGACCAAGGGTCCATCAAGCCCAGTGTCCTGTTTCCAACAATGGCCAATCCAGGCCATAAGAACCTGGCAAGTACCCAAAAACTAAGTCTATTCCATGTTACTGTTGCTAGTAATAGCAGTGGCTATTTTCTAAGTCAACTTAATTAATAGCAGGTAATAGACTTCTCCTCAAAGAACTTATCCAATCCTTTTTTAAACACAGCAATACTAACTGCACTAACCACATCCTCTGGCAACAAATTCCAGAGTTTAATTGTGCGTTAAGTGAAAAAGAACTTTCTTTGATTAATTTTAAATGTGCCACATGCTAACTTCAAGGAGTGCCCCCTAATCTTTCTATTATATGAAAGAGTAAATAACCGATTCACATCTACCCGTTCTAGACCTCTCATGATTTAAACACCTCTAACATATCCCCCCTCAGCCGTCTCTTCTCCAAGCTGAAAAGTCCTAACCTCTTTAGTCTTTCCTCATAGGGGAGCTGTTCCATTCCCCTTATCATTTTGGTCGCCCTTCTCTGTACCTTCTCCATCGCAATTATATCTTTTTTGAGATGTGGCGACCAGAATTGTACACCGTATTCAAGGTGCGGTCTCACCATGGAGCGATACAGAGGCATTATGACATTTTCTGTTTTGTTCACCATTCCCTTTCTAATAATTCCCAACATTCTGTTTGCTTTGACTGCCGCAGTACACTGAATCGACAATTTCAACGTGTTATCCACTATGATGCCTAGATCTCTTTCTTGGGTTGTAGCACCTAATATGGAACCTAACATTGTGTAACTATAGCATGGGTTATTTTTCCCTATATGCATCACCTTGCACTTATCCACATTAAATTTCATCTGCCATTTCGATGCCCAATTTTCCAGTCTCACAAGGTCTTCCTGCAATTTATCACAATCTGCTAGTGATTGAAGTACTCTGAACAATTTTGTATCATCTGCGAATCTGATTACCTCACTCGTCGTATTTCTTTCCAGATCATTTATAAATATATTGAAAAGTAAGGGTCCCAATACAGATCCCTGAGGCACTCCACTGCCCACTCCCTTCCACTGAGAAAATTGTCCATTTAATACTACTCTCTGTTTCCTGTCTTTTAGCCAGTTTGCAATCCATGAAAGGACTTTTCCTAGAAGCCTAAAGGATTTTATTTTTGAGTTTATGGAGTGTGTTATGTTACTGGGCTGTTTGCAGAGGAGCCCTGGGGGGGGGGGGGGGCAGGGGGAAGCCTTTAAGAGCCTTGACTGACTGACTTTTCTTCCCCATATGTGAGGAACATGGGGCAGCCATGGCCCATGACCTCCCTGGTAAGCCCCTGCGAGCCGGGAGAATTTTAGGCAGGGGTTGCCTGTGATAAGATTGGGGACTTTTTTTTTTTTATTGGTAATATGATTTCCCCAGATCATGTAAATGCAATTTCTATATGCAATTGCAAAAAAACTGCCACCTAGGAAATACCTGGAAGTTGGACAGGGCTTACTATTCAAATGTTTGACCCATCTCTAACATTTAAAAGTGTTAATATGTTTGGGTAAATCAGTGACTGTAATTTCTTGAATAATATAATCTCAAACAGCTCCTTCTCTACGCTGGTGGTAGTTGAGGTTCCTTCCTGGGTGATCTTTACTGGTGGGGCAGCTGAACAAAGTTTAGCTGCCCATTTACCATACCTTGACCCCAGACATCCTGGTATCAGCATCCTACTCCTAGGGTACCAGAAGGGTTACCTCATCACTCCAAGTCCTGGGTACCGAAGAGATAGTTACAGGCGTTATGCACCAGATGGGTTGTACTTCACTGCTCTGCAATTACTTCCCTCAAACACCAGATGAATGCCTGAGCCTCTCCCCTGATTTGATTAAATGGGTGTTGTAGCTCTTGGTTGAAAAGGAACAGAAAAAAAAAACAAAAAACGAGAGGAAATCTGTCCCAATGTTCAAAAGGGAAGGAAGGGTGGGGAAAAACGAACTTCCTGAAGCAATCTTCAAACTAAGCCAGTTCTCTCTTCCTCAAACAGGAAAAACTCAAAAGAGAAAGTTCCCAAATTCGTCTCAAAATCCAAAGGCAAATGTTCAGGCCTAGTATTTCTTCAACAAAAATATCCCCCCACACTTCCACAAGGGGTCTTGACCTTATATAGGATCCTACACCAGCCAGAGCAGCAGTCGCACAAGGGGGCGCTGTGAATGCTCCTCTAACACTGCTCTACCTGCCTGATTTCTCTGCCAGGGATCTACAAAGGGACCTTCCTTTCTCTTTGAGATCACTTTACCGAGTTATGTACTCTATTGCAATCCTTTTTTTTTTTTTAGTTTTTAGTAGAGTACAAAAGAAAAGAATTCATCAGATGTCAACAATAAAAAATGTACTTAAGGGCACACTGCCAGTGTTGGTAAATAGGACTGAATGGCATTTGTTTGCAATTGCCTTGCCATGGCAGAGATACTCACCCTGAAACCAGAGGTTCATCAATGACTGGCTCAGCAAGAAATGCCTATGCTGCACTGCAGATGGAAATGAAGGCAGCAAAGGATTTTTTTTTTTTCTTATACCATGGTGTGACAACAGGACCAGTGCAAAAATATTAGGTGCCCTAGGAGAACCTTCAATCTCATGTCCTCCCACTTACTCACCTGCCTTTCAGTGACAGCTCTGGCACAGCATCCCCCTCTCACCCCACTCAGCATCCACCTCTCGCTTTTCAAATCTTGCATTCCCCTCCCTTTTCCCCCCATCCACAGTGTCTAGCATGTCATCTCTCTAGCCCCCTGTCCAATATCTCTTCATTCCCCCACCAGCTTCCTCCCCTGCTCAGCACAGCAGCATCACCCCCAATCTTTTTGACCCCTTTTTGAAGTGCCCAGCATCCTCTCTGTCCACCTCTCCCTCACCTGTCCAGCATCCTCTCTCCACCTGCCCAGCCCCCTCTGTCCACCTCTCCCTCACTTACTCAGCACCCTCTCTTTCTCCACCTGCCAGGCAGCTTCTCTCCCTAGCTTCCCCACGTAGCCAGCTTCCTCTCTGTCTCCGGCCCCTACACCTTACCCAGCATCCATTCCCTTCTCTCTTGGGTTGCCGTGCCTTAAAGGTGGGTAGGTGGCACCTGCTGATTTTTGCCACCCTTCAAAACTGTGATGCCCTAGGCAACCACCTAGTTTTCCTAATGGAAGAACCGTCATGTGCGACAGGTTTTACAGCCAGAGAGGAAACGCTGCAGTGCATGTCCTAAAGAAGCCCCAAGAAAAGAGAGGTATTATTACAGAGACCAGCATCCCTGGAAGTGACGCTCTGTGCTCTGAGAGGGCCAGGACTCCAAACCCAGACTCTGCTCAGGGAAGCCCAGGACGGGTGCAGTTTCAAGAGGAAGTGGAGTTGAGAGACGGGGCTGGGAGGTGTTCTTTCATTTCCAAAGCTGGGGAATCCTTGCTCTAAGGATCTGCTGGAAGAAGCACCCTGCAGTCCCAGACGCAGACTGCATGGCCACAGTAACGGAATCCATCTTGGTGTCCAGGGGTTATCCTGTAATGCTGAGAGGGGGGATGACACTGGGACTGTTTTATAAGAAGCAGCTTAAGCGGGAAAGCCCCAGGGAAAGGCAAAGCAACCTGCCCATGAAACCGCGAGTCCCGGTCCATTTTGGAACCTCCCTTTATGCACATAAAGCCCGGTTTCATGTGCGTAAATGGCTTTGAAAATTACCCACTTATTCTATAAAGGTCTGGGGGAAGTTTCCAGAACCGTTCACTGTAGGACACTTCTACCCTTGGGCTTTTAGGGTGGGCAGTTTTCAGAAACCTCTTTTGCCCAGGTAAATCAGTATTTAGCAACATAAATGAATGCTGGCTAGCGTCCTCCTTGTTTCCAGTTATGATTTTTCAGCAGACAACCTTTGCGTGCCGGGTCTGTGGGTGAGTCCCCAGCCATGGTGCCAGTTTATGCAATTCCGTACAGGCAGGGCGGTCTTCCCACTCTGCATGCTGGGATGACGTCTGTGGCTACTTTTAGCTCGTGGCCTCTGCGCCAGTTTTCACTTTTTGCTTTGAAACGTGCCACAGGTACAGACAATTACGCCTACATATCTTTCAGGTACTTTTTCCACAGAAAATAAGGTGTGTATAGAGTTGAAAATGCAAACTTGGGGGTTAATTATAAAAACATTAAACTCATACAAATTTGCATGTACTGTATATTCACTTTTGTGCGTACATATATACGTGTAAAAAAGGGCTGTTTTGGGGAGGGGCCAACACTTGCACGTGCGAGTTGCTGTTGTAATGACACGTGTGCACATTAGGGATGAGCATTCGTTAGTTTTTGGACATCTATTCATTTCATAGATAAGTGCATATAAAACAAATGGACGAATGTATGCACAAAGGGGCTGATTTTAAAAGCCCTACGCGCACCAGGCCTATTTTTTTTTTTTTATAAAGGCCCGGCAACGCGTGTAAAGCCCCGGGACACATCTAAGTCCCGGGGCTTTACAAAGGGGATGGGGGCGGAACCAGAGGCCTCCGGCACAGCGGCCATTTGCCGCTGTGCCGGAGGATCGCGTGCCGACAGGCTGCTGGCGGGTGCAACCTGCGCCTGCCTTCAGGCAGGCGCAAAAAGTAAAATAACAATTTGGGAGGGGTTAGATTAGGGTTAGGGGGCAGAAAGTCTAGGGGAAGGGGTGGAAAGGTCAGGCTAGGGGGTAGGGAACGGGGGTAGAGAACAGCGGGTAGTGCGCGCACATGTACGCCCGCGTGTATGTATGAAAATTCACCCCAAAATGAACGGTATGCGCACCTGTCTAAAGTCTGTTCATTAGGCGCACACCATTCGTTGTGCGTACATTCGTTAGATACGCAATAGGTGTCCAAACAAATGGATGCATGAATGCACATCCCTAGTGCACATTAGCCAACTTGTGTATTTGTACACCTGCCAATTATCCGACGTAATTGATATTAAACATGTTTATTGTGTAGTATTGACTGGTTGGAAGGTCGGGGGGAATTCATGCTGAAGACCCAGGAAGGACTCGATGTCCTAGAAAGAGACTGGGCGAACTGGTGAACAATTTGATAATGCTGATAGTTTGCTTGATATGCGCATATTTTAAAATACACTGACTCAGGCGTGTAAATCCCGATAAACGCAAGTAAGTCCTATTTCACTTTCCCATGTAAAATATACACGCATATATTTTTAAAATAGGTTAAATACACACATTCAGTGCATTGATATATGTTCTTTCAATGCACTGCATGCATTCTTGCATAAGTTTACAAATGCATGTATGTTGTGGGGTATGCACGTATGTATAAAATACTTGCATAGAACTCCTCTTGGCTACCGCGCAAGTTATTTTTCTTCTCCCGACCTATGCATTCCCCCAGGAATTCCATCTCTAAATGCGGCTAAATGGATTCACCTTGGGGAACAAGTCGCAGCCTTCCAGCCACATCAAGAGGGGTTAGTTTTCAGACGGCCGGTTAATATGGGCAGAATTCTTTTTTCACCCGAGTAAATCACTTTGACATGTGACCTGAAAATCCTGAAAGGTGCCAGCTCAGACAAAACAGAGACAACAAAAGTGTTGTACCCAGGCTCCCAATATAATCAAGGCAGCATTTACTTCTACAATTCTATAATACAATTCTACCACCTGAGGAGCAGTGCCAGTCTTATTTTGCATTTTTTCCTCCTCAGGGGATACATACAGACTCGCAAGCTGCTTTGTGAATCTCCAACAAACTAGTTCAGTTTTCCAGACAACCTTTTGTGACTGCCTTCTACTTTCATAGTGATCACCATTTGTCTTCGGCAGACATTTGTTTATTGTAAGTTTGCAAACTCAGTCTTGGAGGAAAAACTCAGCTACGGCGTTTGCATTCCAATACATAGGAACGGAGACTTTTAAACAGGCGCATATATTGCGTGCATGTTATAAAATCGGCTGGACGCACATACATGTGTGCGCAATTTTAAATGGAATTTTACAAGGGATGCGCACTGACGCTATTTCCCATTTTCCCAGTTCATGCCCAGTTCGCCCAGTTTAGGGATAGGGCTTGCAAACCCGCCTAATTTAATAGCCTCCCTTCCCCCGTTAGCCCAGACCCTTAAAATCCGGCTGACTTTCCTAAATTTCTTTGTTTTAAAAGTTACACCCCATCCATAGCTGAAGTTAATGTACGTGGCAGGGGGACACCGGCGTACGCAAGGACGCATAAGTATTTATGCGCACATTATTTGGCCAAGACCCCACATGCCCATGCCCCACCCAGACCAAACTCACGCTCCGACCCTTTTCAGAAACTTTTTACTTATGCGTGTTATCTGCCGTTGCGCGCATCCTCGGGGGGGGTCTTTTAAAATCCACTCGGTGTGTGCCTGCCCAACTTGTGCACATATCTCCCGGCTTTGACGCATGCCAGGCTTTTAAAATTCGCCTGAAAAGCTGCTATGACGACTGCTGGAAAAAGGATAGATCGTATGTATCCTCCAAAACTATATGTATATTCCCTGTCCCCTTTAAAACTGCTGAATCAGGGATGACGATGCACTGTTTGTCACGATGCTAAAATAAAGTTGTTTTGTTACTTTTCAAAAGTAACAATGTACAGTTTATGAAGAGAGAGAGAGAGAGAGACAGGGAAGTCCTAGTTGAATGTGAATAACATTGCACTAGATCAAGACTGACCACTTCCTCATCCAAAGAGTATGCAGGGGGGGGGGGGGGGTGGTTTGGGGAAGAGAAGTGGGTGGGTGCAGATAACAGTCCCTGTGCAACCTAAAGTGCTTTACTGTTCAGTGATGCGGGCGGCTGGTGCAAAGCAGGGACCACTGAGGGGCATGGCGGTGTTGTCACTGGGATTTTGGGCCTGCGTGCGGCTCTCTTACTACCTATGTGGCCATTCACTGGGAGCCATGCATTGCTCTTCCTGACCTGCCTCCTGTGGCCCAGTCTCTTAGGGGTCCGGAGACTTCTTGAAGTAAAAAAATAAATAAATAAAAAGTTAAAAAAATAAAAAGATTTGGATTTTGGAGACTGGTTGCACCTCCCCCTTCCCTGGAGTGCTTTGCTGTTGTGGGGAAATCTGCTTTTTGGTGGCCCGGAGATGTGACCTGGAGACCATAGAGGTGGGTGTGGTTTGGGCTTTGCCTGGATGTAGATCTCGCACTCGCCTGGCAGTTTGGGGGAAGGGTGGAGCTGGTGCATGGAGGACGTGGTGCTTGTAATAGAGTGGGGTAACTCTGAGAGACTGTAAACAGGGCACACAAAAAAATCCCTGCATGCTAGTGGAGAGTCCACTTTGAGTTTGGGGAACCCAGGGGCCCAGCCTGATGGCAGGACTTTTGGGTAGGGGGAGGGTGGGCAGTCTTCTGGGAGTTTGAGAGCACTTATGGGGTTCCAGCTGGTAAGGCAAATAGTCATGAGGGCATGAGGTTCTTGGTTTGAAGTTGTCAGGGCTTGTGGTAGGTGAGCGCTTTCATCTTCTGCAAGCATCAGATTTGGCTTTTCTAGACTAGATAGGCCCTGTGATCTTTCTCTGCTGTCACGTTTCTCTGTTTCTTCCTTCCCTTCCCCATCCCAGTTTAAGTACGAGCTGAGGAGAAAAAAACGGGGAACTATCTTATAGGACCAGAACCCTTTGGCAGATTTGGGTGGGATGCCTTAGGGAACGTGTTGGAGAGGAAAATGCACGAGGATCCTAGGGTGCAGATTTCCCTGTTAGTCAGGCTCGTTGGGAGGAACAATCAAGGAATGTGCATCTAAACCATAAAGTTGCATTGGCTGCTGGTGATGTGCCTGGCTCTGTGAGATATGTCGGCAGGCAGGCAGTGGTGATTTTCTGCCTGGTTGTGCTAGGTTTCTGACCTGTAGTCTTTTTGAATTTGCTTCCTCTTCCCCATTGCAGCTGACATGGAAGATGGAGGACTCCGCTGACTCCAACCTAGAACTTGTTTAAAGAAAAAACAAAACCCTGTGGGATGTTGGAAATGGATGTACTTTGGCAAAACATCAGCCATTCCTTTAGCATTCTTGAGCCAATTCCCATTTGGTCTGCTCCCTCCACTATCATGTGTGTTACAGTGTCCTCTGCAATAAGGCAAACTTAATTTAGCATTTGTGGCACTGGAAAAATATCTCACCACAGTGCCACAAATACCTTTCTCCGTTATGCCCAGGAATCTGGTGGCAGGATGCCCTCACATCAAACAACCCCCAACCTCCCTTTGTGGGGATATGAGGCATCCTGCCACTGGGATCCTGGGCACAAAGGACAGGAGAGAGATATCTGTGGTATTGTGGTGAGATATTTTTCCAGTCAGAGGTTATAGGAATGTTCAGAGAATTCAGATTATGGATGGGGTCTGGATGTGGTGTAATGGGATATCAGCAGAGCTTTTGAGGCTGTCTTGCAGAGGAGGCTCACCAACAAATTGAGGGTGGGTCCCAGGGTCATGAGTTGAGTGATGCACAGCAGGGGATAGCAGTGATTGGTATCTCCTCTGAGGGGAAGAAGGGATGCTCCTTTTTAGAGCAAAGGGGTTGGAAGGAAACGTTTGCCTTGATGCAGAGGACACTGTAACAGATGAGATATTGGAGGGACCAGACCAAAAGGGAAATGACCCAAGAATGCTCAAGGGATGGTTGACGTTTTGCGATGATTCAATGCATAAGGTGCAGAATCATGCATTTGGGGGCCACACAAATCTAAGGGAACAGTACACCTTATAGGGAACAGACAGGGGTAGACCAACCAGGAGAGATATCTTTGGGTGATCACATCTGAAGGATCACAAAGTAGTGAAACAGTGTAATAGCTTGGTGACCAGAGACAGATGGACCCAAAAAAGCAACAAGGAAGATGATCTATAGTAGCCATAAGGTAAATAAAGTCATTATTAGACTGTGTCTTTTTTTATATAAATCAATGTGTGCTTAAATTTTATTATTATAAACTCATTGGATGATATTATATTGGAAATGTCAACAAAAGTGTTTTGTTTTAATAATAATACATATATCATAAATATATCTTTTAAAATATTTACTATTTAATACCAATATTTTGACAAATATAATTAATTATAATAGGAGCTTTTATGTGGGTGCCAAGCGAATGAACTTTTTAGATGACAACAATCAATTATAACTGTACACCTTTACGTTTTATGTAACAATTTGCAGCAGATATAAATATATATATCCACGTTCATAACACAGGTACAAAAAAAATTTTTTTAATCCACCCTTTCTTCTGCTTCTCTTTTTATACTGGTGCCATAGTTTTGTTTTAATTTTTTATTTGCACATAGAATTTGTTGGAGCCCCTGAAGCAGCCCCTTGTGTGCGGGCGAAACTCGGCCAGAGTCGGGCGACTGTTGTGCAACTTTTATAATTTAATAAAGAATCTTCTTTTAAGGACTGTCACTCTATCTCCTTCTTTGTTCATCAGAGACAGATGGATACAGGTTGGCTTAGGAAGAGACATCGCCAATAGAAAGGGCAGACAATGGTGCATCTGTGCAGGAGATTGAGCAGACCGTATCTGAAATATTATGTCCGTTTTGCCTCTCTGAAAGGATGCAGGCTGGCTAGATGCGGTCCTAAGAAAAGTCAACAAAATGGTGCAGGGTCAACACCAAAAATAGTCACGTGAGATATGACTTAAGATTACAAGTCATATTCCCTTGAGGATATCAGAGATGAGGAACAGTGAGGAGAATGGGGGATGCTAAATTGTTTGCTGTAGGACATTTGATCATGTGACACCCCCCCCCCCCCTTTATTGCCTGAGTTCCACTGGCTTCTCATATTAAGTTTAAGATACTGACTTTTATCATTGTATCTCTACAGGTGTTCCTAGTTCCCTGGCACATCTCCTTGTTGTGTATCAGCTCACATGGACTCTATGTTCTTCATAGATGGCTCTATTGACTCTTTCTTCCCAAACTTTGATTAGACTGGAACTCAATCAATGAACATGGATTAGCTAGCAGGTCCCTCTTTTGTAAAATACCCTTTCTGTTTGAGGGAGAATAATTATCGGAAATTTAGGAAAGGAGTTAAAATCTTATTTTTTCATCAGGCTTTTCAAGTATACTTCTTGGCTTCATTCTGTAATTTCTGAAGTTACCAAGGAAATCTATTTTGCTGTTGAAGACCATTTTATTTTTATATTTATTTTCAATGTGCAATTTTCTTTTTTTCTTCTTCCTGCTTTTGTGTTGATGTGGCTATTTGCTAGATTTTGTTTTGTATTAGAGATATTTTATTGTTATTTTTTTGTAACTCGCTTTGATGTTTGATGAATTGTGGATAAGCAAATGATTAAACTAATGATAGATGCATCTAAATATCATATTATGTCTCAGGATGATACCGGTTGATCCTTTACTGATCTCATCCAGGAGAGCATCTCATTTATTATTTTGTTACGTATGAAATGCACTCAGTGCTTTATGCCTCATTTGTCACTGTGGTGGCTCTCGTTTGCAGAAACGAATGGAAATGGTTACTTTCAGTTCAATTTTCCTGGGGGCTTCAGTTTGTGAATTTAGGCTGGGCAACATTGTGTATTTTGGTTTTAATGTGACAGGCAGATCCAGTACTCAGCAGTGACCTTCAGTTGTACATGGATGCTATTGGGAGTGGGGATGGATCACCAAGGGATAAGGTGCATCATGACCTAATTCCTGGGTGTTAGGGTGGTTCATCAGGAACTTATCTTATTGGACTTGTCCCTGCTAGTTGTGGCTATGGTACTTCTGGGGAATGGGGACAGTGGGATCATGGGAAACAAAGGTAATACTGTGATGTGTTAATCTGGGAGTTTTTGAGACGATTAAGTAGCAATTGGTGATGCATGTCAGTGTCAGAATTATTGCTTGAGTTTGCATTGCCATGTGTTGTACTGTAATGTTAGTGCATGGGTGGATCATGTCCCACAATTGCAAATTCTGTTTAAAGAGGTACTATTATGGAGTGTAGCTCCTGGAATAGATCCAGGAAGAGCGCTCAGATGGGCCACCTTCGGGTTGAAGGAAAGACAGAAGCAGGAAATTGTTGTGTTTCTCCCTTCCCTTTTTGTCATTGACTTCTCTGACAGACATCACACTTAGAGGGGGAATACTGGGTGTACTTGGGTGAAGTCATATCTGGAGAGGGAGCACTTGGGTTTGACTGGATGTGGAACATGGTGGGGACTAGATAATGGCAGCACTACACAGCGACTGAAGGCCAGGCTGGTCTGAAGTATAGCCTGCTTTGCTGGAATGTGGTGGATGGCTTGCCAAGGTGTTGGGTGGTGCTGGTGGTGGGGAGAGAGCCTCTGTGATTGGCTTGGTTACTGTTTTACATTTGTCAATAAGTGTTACTTACTCTTTCAAATAGTACTAGGATTAGGGGACCCTCCCTAAAACTAAATAGTAGCAGATTTAAAACAAATTTAAGAAAGCTATGGAATGAACCAAAATAATGTTTCAGTGAGAGAATGTGTTAGGAAGAGCTCCTGAACTGGCAATTGTAATTACCTTTGCTTTAGTTATCTTTTCTTGATGAGACCATGATAAAAAAAGAAGGGGGAAGAGCCAGAGTTATCCCCTGCTTCTCCAGGAGTCCCTTAGATGCGCTAGCCATCTTGGAACTCCTTCAACAACGCCCCAACAAAATCAAGTTGTTGGCTAGATTCATTGCCGAGGCCATCAGGGAAGAGGCGGTGCAGCTGGGTGGCATCACTAAGGTGCCACTGAGTTCTGATAACAGAGCTGAGCCTTGCATCCTGGTTCCTGCAGTATCAATGCCGATGTTGGATGCAGGAGCATGTCCACGCTGTTTCCTGCGGGTGACCTGAGTTTTTCACCGGATCTGCAGGCAGCAATGGAGGATGGAGGAGTGGGTACAGAGTTTCAAAGAAGGCATGAGATTTTGATATGTGTTGTTGTTTCTGATTTTGCAGTGACTAGATCTGGTTCCTCTCCTGCAGTGTTGGCTACTATAGCAGCTTTGGTTTCTTACGATCAGATCCTCCTCAGTTTCTCTGGAGACTATTTGGGGTGTTCTTGGTTTCTCTGGAAGAATCTATCCAGCTTTTGGCTGTGAACACTACTGACATTCATACTTAAAAGAAGGAACCATGCCAGACACACTAAAAGGGGCAATCGTAAAACCAATTTTAAAGAACAAAAACAGCGATCCGCTCATCCTGAATAATTACAGACCAGTATCAAAACTTACCACTAATTGCTAAATTAATAGAAAAAGCTATACAAAAACAGTTAGCAGAACACTTAGAGAACAACAATATCCTGTAACCATCACAACATGGATTTCACAAAAACTTCTGCACAGAAACACTACTGCTTGCACTAACAGGTAACATCATGAGAGGCTTCGACAGTGGTAAACACTACATTCTAGTGATGCTAGACCTATCAGCGGCATTTGATACTGTAAATCACAATATCCTATTAAATAGATTAGAAGAAATAGGACTAAATAACAAAACAATCAAATGGTTCAAATCATACTAAACAATAGATACTTCCAAGTACAGATCAAAGACATAATGTCAGAAAAAATAAACCTTCAAACAGGAGTCCAACAGGGATCAGCTTTATCGGCCACACTATTTAACATATACCTGCTGCCACTATGTCACCTGCTAGCAGGTCTAGGCATCTCACATTACATATATGTTGACGATATTCAATTAATTTTACCCATCGATGACACAATGGAAAAAACATTAAACATAGCTATCATGTATGTTGATATCATCAAACAGCTACTAAACCAAATGGAACTAGTTATCAATATAGAGAAAACAGAATTCCTACACTTAGAACGTAAAAACATTGAAAGCATTCAAAACCCAATCTCACTCAAAAACAACCAAAAAATAGAATTAGCAGAGAAAGTAAGAAACCTCGGAGTGATAATTGACATGGAGCTAAGCCTGAAACAATACATATCTTTAAAAGTGAGGGAAGGATACGCCAAACTCATGACTCTTAGAAGACTAAAACCACTACTAACAACTAATAACTTCCGATCAGTGCTACAAGCTCTGATTTTCGTGAGCACTGACTACTGTAATACCCTTCTACTAGGTTTACCATACACTACAATAAGACCGCTCCAAATACTACAGAACACTGCTGCAAGAATTCTGACGGGTAAAAGTAAAAGAGACCATATCACCGAAACCCTAGCTGAACTACACTGGTTACCCATTGAGCAAAGAATACAGTACAAAACCCTATGTATCATAAATAAATTAATACATAACGAAAAAGCTGAATGGCTGAACACAGCCCTTCGCGTACACGTCCCTCACAGAAACCTGAGATCAGCAAATAAAGCATTAATAACTATTCCCTCGGTAAAAACAGCAAGGCTAACCCAAGTAAGGGAAAGGGCGCTCTCCTTAGCAGGACCTATATTATGGAATACCATGCCGGAAGAAATCCGTTTACAAAGAGACATGAAAACCTTCAGAAAAAATTTAAAAACATGGCTATTTAAACAAGCGTATCACAGAGAGAATGGAGAACAGAACCTGAGGAGTATAGGATGCGGTCTGTAGAACACCCACGCACATTACCCTAAGTTAAATGCGTGTGTATTGTATTTTTTATTTTTTCGTTCAACACCAAATGATAAGATATTATGATTAATCTATTTTAAAGCTGTCACAGATAAGAAAGGACATGATGTATCACACCCACCAATGAGTATTTATGATGAAACTATGTTACCGTAACTTGATGGCACCTGTTTAGTGGATATAAATCAAGACATCTACCAACATTAATATTTGTGCCTTGTTGTAAACCGTTGTGATGGTACCTAGCTTAACGACGGTATAGAAAAGATTTTAAATAAAATAAATAAATAAATACTAGAATTCAATCTCAGGATTCTACTCTGTCTTCACAAGCAAAGAAGATTGGAAACTTGGAATGATGCACCACCAACCCTTGTACAGGTCAAAACTATTACACATCGTAGGCTGGAGAACCTGGCTAACGCAGTTCGATCTTTTGAACTTTCCTAGGCTGCCTGTGGATCTTTTAAAGTCCTATATGGGGGTACTGAAGATTGCTCTGGAAGAAATGCCTCTTAGTTTTCTTCTCTCGGGTAGGGGTTTAGATACTGTGGAGGGCAGCGTGGACAACGAGAATCAATCCAGAGTCAGAATCTTTCTGAGCTGCTTGAGTGGTCAGTGGAGAATGAATCACATAGGATCACATTGCTTGTGACTTTTATTTTTCCTCAAGACCGCGACTGTTTTATGCTTGCATTTTCAGAATTTGCAGGTCTTATTTGAGGGTTATAAGGTATGGATATTTCCAGATCTATGTAGGGCTACTCTGGATCGAAGCAAGAAGATCCTGGCCATGCACCAGGAAATCTTTGATCTGGAAGCAACTTTTTTACTATGTTTTCCTGTAAATGTTTATTTGTATGATCAAATGTTTCAGGTTTTGTTTTTTTTAGCCCTCTCAGGAATGCACCCTCCACCCCCTCGCTGGAATATGAAGAAAGTACTTGGGTCAGACAGCTCTTATGTTTATGCTACTAAGGGGTACCCTCTTGTTTTCCTTTATTTGCTTCTCCCAGGCTTTCCTTGGTTCTCCTCATTGTCTTTGCTCTCACTGTGCGAACATTATATGTATTTTCTATTATTTGTGTTCTCTTTATGCCATTGGTAATTATGTACTCTTTTTCTTGGCAAGTTCTGCTTGTTAGAAAGATTAAAATGCATAAATAAAAAAATAAGCAAGCTATGGAATTTGCTGCTGAAGGATATGGTCAAGACCAGTGATACATATACAGATGGGTTTAATAAAGATTTGGACAAGTTTTTGGAGGTCAAGTCCAGTAACAATAATTAGCCAGGTAGACATAGGGCATGCAACTTCTTAATGCTGAGAGCTGGGAGTGAACAGGGAAGGGGTCTCTTCCCCACCCCATTAGGATCTGTTGGGTATTTCCAAGTGACCTAGACTGGCCACTGTTGAGACTTAATGGACCATTAATCTGATCCAGAATAGCATTTCTGACATTCTTAACCCCTGATTTTAATTTCTTCCTTTCCAATTGCTTTTTCTTATTTGTATCTTTTATTTATAAGAGTGATCCTGCAAGAGATTCCGATGGTTAGTTGTGGCTGTTTTATAAATTACTTAGGCTCATAATTATGGGAATGGTTAAACATGGGGTATTTTGAAATATGTAAGTACTGATACAGTATCTCAGGAATTAAATAAAAATCACAACAAATTAACCAGGCTGCAAGATTTGAACTGCTCTGTGAATTAGGGGGAAAATGTTTTGCTAGTATTATTTCTGTGGTGGTACAGAAAACATTTCTGCTGTCATAATGGCACAATTGTATAATGCAGGTATTGTGCACTGGTTTGTATGTACTCAAACAACGATGGTAGTATTTGAGTTCGCTCACTTTGGGGCACAAAGCCATTTTATTACTTGCAAACCCAAAACAGGATTTAAATGATATGGATGGTAAGCAGTCAGAAATAGGATCATTGCAAGTAAAATAGCACTGAGGAATACCATAGAGCTATGTAGTTACTTCAAAGTTATTAAAAAATAAATAAATAAATTCTGGGTGATGCTGGGAGGCTGGAGAGGGCTGAAGCCTGGGGCAACATAGGAAAACATTTCTTCACGGAAAGGGTGGTGGGTGTGCAGCACAGGCTCCCAGTGAATGCAGGTAACGGTGCTGGAATAT
This sequence comes from Rhinatrema bivittatum, assembly GCF_901001135.1. NCBI lineage: Eukaryota > Metazoa > Chordata > Amphibia > Gymnophiona > Rhinatrematidae > Rhinatrema > Rhinatrema bivittatum. The sequence continues at coordinate 135,994,093 of NC_042621.1, read as the reverse complement.
AAGAAACATGGGGAAAGTCAAGGATCAGGTGGGATTTTTTTCTATCAGCAATTTCCAAGTTTCCGTGTTTTGCAAAAATATATGTCCTGAGGTGGGGGCACTTCGGTCAAGCAATTTTCAATCAAATTACTGGTAGGACGATTGTCTTTTCTGTCCTAGTAGTTCTGACACTTCTGAGAAATAAATTGGCACAAATATGCTGAACCTTCATCAACTTTGGTCTGCATGTTGATACCAACCAAAAAAAAAGTGTTTTAGACAAGAAGGTGATATAATGCTTTATGTGCGCAGGATTCCCTCAGGCTAAAACAAGTTCCCTGGTTTTAGTGGCCCAGAGCAGAAAGCTGAACACAGGAGGCCTTTCATTGATTGGTGATGATGTTCCTAGGTGCCTCTGGCACACTTCCCAAGCCCATCTATCCTCCAGACCCTGCAGCCTGGCAAATCCCCTTTTCGTAAAAACAAAACAAACAAAAAAAAACCCCCAAAAAAACTCCAGACCCCGTGATTATGAAGCCAGGGCTGCTTGTAAATGGTAAATCACTTATTATCCTGCAGTCCTCCAAGTGATGCTAAGAAAGAAGCGCAGTATGGCTGTGAACATGCACAGCCCAATATCTACAAATTCATGGGCGAAATTTACAGGACGGCCAGAAATGCCAACAGAATAAAAGCGGGGGATAGCCGTGAGCTGAGCAGTAAACGCCCCAGCTCTCTGCAGCCCTCTTAGGAAGGGGAAAGGCATTTTGCTGGCAACCTCACCTTTACGTCCCTTCAAGCTTTCGGTCAACTGACCTCTCCCCTGTTTATTTCCCTTTCCCCGCTGTTCACTACGTGCATTTTAGCTGCTAAGCTTGCGCTTTGATCTCCCGCAGCTGCTGGACTCTCCCTATCTCCAGCTGCACCGCTGGCTGCGCCTCCAGGCCTCCCGCGGGCAGAGAGCGTTCCGCCTCCGTGTCGCAGCATCGCGACAGAGCGCGACACAAAACCCCTGTCGCCCCTTTCCACTGTGCACTTGCGCCTGGCTTTTTGGCTGGCAGGCAGGCGCCAGACTGCGGATTTTTTTTTTTTTTTTTCCCGGGGAGCCCCAGCCTTGCAGCAGGGCCTGGGCCATTACATCACAGCGGCAGGGCCGGGGCGCAGCAGCTCCCTGCTGAAACGGCCGCGGACCAGAGGGAATTTGGGAGGGGAAAAAAAAAAATAAATAAAAGCCTGCACGGAAAACCTGCCGTGTTATCTGCGCTCCCCTTAGCAGATCTCCTGCTTCTCGGACAGAAACCCCCAGCGGGAGAAACTGCAAATCCCCTGTCCCGGATAAAACTTTGCAAAGTATCGGAGCTGTGTGAGCGCGGCCAGCTTTGCCGTCTTCGGCCACCTGCAGTCAGCATGGGAGGGGGGAATAATAATAATAATAATAATAATAATAAATCAATCAATCTCGGCGGCGATTCACGGGGAAAAGGTGCGGGTCTCCTCGGCCACAGACTCAAAAAAAAACAAAAAAAAAAAAAACAGCCAGGGGAATCGGAGGGTTTTCTGAACCCCCCCCCCCCCAAAAAAAAAAAGCCGCATGAGTGGGGGCTCGACAGAAAGGCCTATGGGAGTCAATTAAACGGAGCAAGTGGGATAAGACGGCTCTGCATGCACAGGCACTGGGCTGGGAAGCTGCTGCTGCTGCTGCTGCGGGGCATTCGGTCACGCTGCAGTTTTCAAAATAACAAGACCTAGCCCTCCCTCCCCTCCTTTTTTTTTTTTTCTTTTGAGCAACCAGAAGAAGTAGAAGAAGAAGCAGCTCACAAAACCAGTAAAGCAGCCGGGAAGCTCGAATTTCAAAGCCATCATTATGGCAGCACTGGTGAATGGGCATCCTTTTTTATTTTGCTTTTAATTTCCCACAGTAAGGCGCCCTCCTCCCTCCCCCTTTGTGTGTTTAGAGAGGGTGACTCCCACCACGGTGCATGTGACGAGGCTCCTCCAGCCCTCCTCCTCCTCCTCCTCCGATCAGGTTACAGCCCGCTGCTGGAGCTTCTGCTGATTTATAATTTCTCTCTCTCTACACACCGTCCCCTCGCGTAATAAAGGGGAGGGGGTGGTGGTGGGGCGCTCCATCCATTTTTTTTCTTTTTTTTTTTTCCACCCCCCCCTTCTCGCATTGCTGCACGGTCTTTAATCCTTAATTATCTCGGCATCGACCGCTCTGGTTCGGTGGAGTAATTTTTTTTTTTTTTTTGTTTCTTTTAATGCATATTGCAGCATCTATCGGGACCCATTCAAAAACAACAGCCACATTCACAAAAGATGGCTTTAGGAGCCAGAATATCCTCTTTCCTGGAGCTGGGAGCAGCTGAATGGTGAAACTGACAGTAGCAATAAAAAAAAAAAAAACAAACCCACGAAGCAACCGGAGCTGAACTGACAAGAGAGCTGGCGTGAAACGCATTCGGAGGAAAGTCGCGGGGAAGGGGGAGGGTCCTTATTGGTTTTGTTGCTGGGTATTTTTTTTTTCTTTCTTATTCTAATAAGAAATTGGATTTTTTTTTTTTTTTTAAATCCGGACTTTTCAGATTCGCTTTTTTTTTTTGTTTGTTTGTTTGTTTTCTCTTGGTGAACCTCTGAAGGATATATCTTTTATCTGGATTGAAATTAAAAAAAAAAAAAATTCGCTCGTGATTAAATTGGAATTTTATTTTATTTTTTTTTTCCCCCCCCTTTTGCTGTCCTTGGTAGTCTGCCGAGTATGGAGACGGTAGAGAAGGAATGTGGTGCCCTAGGTGGGCTCTTCCAAGCCATCGTCAATGACATGAAGGTAAAGCACCTTTTCTTTTCTTTTTTTTGGGGGGGGGCAGGGCAAGGCAGCCTTTCTTGTGTCCCCTCGGGCTGGCGTATGCCCTGTTAGGATGAGCGCTGGTGGGCACCCGGGGAGGGGGGTTCAGGATAAGTGGCGGGAGCTCCTGTCATCCTTCCTCGGTCAGCCTGGCTGCCTCTGGTACGGGGGTGCTTAGCGGAAAACCCCGATTTCCTTGTGATGTAGCAGGCAGGTCCCAGGCACATCTCGGGTCCGGCTTTGTATATTTTTCTCACCCTTCTGTGCTGCTGCTGCCGCCCTGTTTACCCAGCCGGCCGTGGGCATGGCTCAGCATTACACGGTGTAATATTTTTCTCAGGAATGTGAAGAGTCATGCTTGTGATTTTTTTTTTAATGTTCATGAAAGGAAAAGCCGATTTGTTTTGCCCCCCTTAGTGCCGCGGGGCTCTGTGGAGAAGGTGTGTTTGTCCTGCAGAATTTAGCAGCTGGGGTTTTTAGGGCATCTATCTTGGAAGGTCTGCAAAAAAAAAAAAAGTCGCTCACATTTTTTTTTCTCTTTCCTCTGCTGCTCTTCTTCCTTTTTCCAATTCCTTTTACTTCCCCCCCCCCCTCCTTTCTTCTCTCTCTTTCTCCGACCCCCCCCCTCTCCCCCCCCCCCCCCCCCCATCCATCCCTCTGCTTATGTATTCGTTTTTCTCGCCTCTCCTTGCTGTAGCCCGGTTCAGACAATGCTGTCATTACCAAGAGCAAAATAAATAAATAAATAACGCCAAGAAGAGGGGTTTAACCCCTTACCAGCCTGACTTTATTTACATTCTTTCCGTAGGCGTGCGCCCTATACACAGCCCCGCGTTTTACACGGCAAAGGGATCTTTCCAAATTCCCAAACGTTGCACTTTTCAGGTTTGAGAACAAACTTAAGCCAGAAGTCGTTTCCGAAGGGAATTTTTACCTGTATTAATTAAACATCTTTCCTTTTAACAAGTAATAAACAGATTACCTAAGAGGAAACGTAAGGTGTCAGAAGATAAAGTAGGGCTTTTTTATTTTTCTTTTCATTGTTGTACCTGGGTTTCGGCAGTTGTGCCTGCTTGTTGGACCACAGTGACAATTAGTGGTAGCGTTAAACAAGTATTATAATTATTTATTCATTTAAAATCTGGTCTGCCAATGAATGTCCTCATCTCACATCCAGCAGCCACGGCAGGAGTTTACAGAAAGCTTGAAGTTTAGCCCAGAAATAAAGGGACATTGGTTTCTCACCCATTGCATTTTCTGCTGTTCGTCTTGCTCAGTGCAAACACGTCGCCCCCCCTTCTCTCGCTCCTTTTACTTTCAGCTCTAGGATAAAGTAGTTTGGCTGCCTGTGTACTTTCAACTCTGTCCAGGTTTAAAAAGAAAAGCCTCTAAATTATTGCAATGCAGCCTGCAATTCACTTCTCTATCCCCAGCTCTAATTAAAGCTGGAGAAAACGGGGCCTTCCGTCCCTAAAAAAAAAAAAATCCACCATGGCCCCCTTCCTCCTGAGTGGGTCATGCAAGAACCGACTTTAACTGAAGTCGGACACAAGTCAAGGGATGCAAACGTTTCGGGTAGGAAGGCGCCAGAAGAAAGAAATACCCTAAGCCGGTGAAAAGGAAAGGAAAGGGGGGTGTCTGGGGCTGTAGGGGGGGTTTAGGGGCTGCCCCCACTTGCCCAAGCTGTGACACCCCCCCCCCCCCCAGGACTCATGGAGGGCGGGGACGCCCCGCACCTATTGTAGGGCAGCCTGTAATTTACTTCTGTTCTTTCAGTCTGCATGAACCCTGCCCTGAGGAACGAAGTATATAACTCTCCAAAGCCAGTCGGATATTAAAGGGAGTCGTCCGATTTTAGAGGTGTGGCTTGCTGACTGACCTTTGTGTCTGCACATCTAAGTGGAAGAATAAAACAGCTACATTATTAGCACAAGTTTGAAACTTGTGAGCAGGAACGCCAATCAAACAGGTCATTCAACCCTGGCTACTGTCCATTTCTGCATCTTTCATATGCATTTATAATTGAATCATCTTAAAAAAAAATCTATCTAAAGTGGAGAGCGCATCTCACAGTTCAATAAAAAAAAATGATGAGTATGAAGTAAATAAGTGTGAGATGCGTTCTCCACTCTAAATTTAAAAAAAAATGTCCTAACTGATTGAATTATGGTTGTGTATGAAAATAGTTTAGGTATTGGAATGCCCGTTTGGGCTGTAAAAATGCACGTTCCATATCTCAGCAGCACCGCCTAGGGATGTCCTATTCCAAAGTTTCTCCTGTTCACACAACCCTGAGAGAAAGCTTCCTGCGCCCAGGGAAGGAAGTCTGCTTGATAAGCTTTAGAAAGGGAATTGCATCTTCTCTGAGATGGATGGGAGATGGATGGGAGATGGATGAAAGACTCTCCTGTTTGCATTGGTGTCCCTCTGCTTGCCAGTGGCAACCAAACCTGCAGCTTATGGCTAGAGATATACGACATGCATGAGACTGTGGGAATTGTAAAGATCACAAATGAAATGAAGGGGGACAGGGGAGGAAACAGCTGGTTGGACTTCACAGACTTTACATCAGCTCCTTAAAGGAACTCATCTAAACAGAGCTCCCTTAGAGGACTGTGTGTCTTAAACAGATCGTAAACTCCATGGAGCAGGGCCTGTTTTGTATGTGTCTCAGTACAGTACTGCATGCATCCTATTAGTGCTGTAGAAAGAATTAGTAGGGCCAGCTCAGTGACTCCGGGGTAGCGCTGGGTTTGATTCCTGGGCTGGACCTCTGCTCCCAGGACCAGCCAAGGCCGGGGATGCTGCGGGGGGGCAGCGTTCACAGGGCCGGTGGGGGAGGGAGTCCACCTACCTCTCAGCAGTGACACCTAGAGGCCAGACTTAGGGTGTGCGTTCACTGAGTTCCAGAGGGAGCTGCAGCGGCTCCTGGCTGAGGGCACTCACTGTAATGGCTGGGGAGATGTGGCATATAAAACAAATTAGGAGGGGTGGGGCTGAACCCTGGGTAGAAGTGAATGAAGGCCCGGATGCTGTAGCCCAAAACAGGCTGGTTTCGAGTGAGCTGAAAACTGCGATACCTAAAGAAAAAAAACCTGATTATTGGTAGTGGCAGTAGATGGCATGCGATCCTTCCTTCCTAACGAGAACCTTCTGAAATGTACATTCACTCACTTCATAGTTCTGTAGATCGGCCATCGCCACGCCTGGTTCCCAGCAGTCTTGATGGAGTTCCTTTGGAAATGTGGAACATCGAGCCAGCTGAGCAGAGAATCTGTCTAACAACTGGCACAAAAAAGATTAATGAAGGGATCGGTGACCTCCCTTTGGATTAGCTCCAAGGGAAATCCAGTTCCTTGTGTACATTGTTTTGTTAGGAGGAAATTGGACAAATTATTGGTCAGTCAGGGTGAACATCTGGCATCCCTTTTTCTTTGCCATGACCAGGCATGCAGCAGAATTCACAGATGTGTAGGAATCTGACGAGCGCTGCGAGGTGAATGCTTTTGCTATGGCCCCTGAAGTGGGCTGAGACCACCAGCTCTTTTCACATAGGCTTTTTACAGTTCCTACCAACTTGAACCAGTACCTTAGAGGTGAAAGGATCTGTAATGCCGTGACAATTCCCTGGAGCCATGCATTCCCTAGAACAGCTGACCTAATGGTTGGTTTCAGTTGCCCTTATGGGGGATCACCAGCCAAAAGCAGGCTAGGTTTTATTTATAAGCTCCCTTTGACTCACAACTTGCCATGCATTTGCAAGTGACTAATGTGGTTCAGAGTAGCATTCTCTGTGCTAGTCTAGTAGAGATCTTGCACCCTTTTCAATAAGACATGGACATTTAAGACTGCAATCTCTGCTTTCATCTTTGGTGGACCTATTTAATGCACTAACAGCTACATTAATGCATTAATAATGGGTTGCGTGTAAACACACCTGAATTACCAGCAATGTAAAATAAAACAGCATAATGCAGAAAAAACTTTAATGAGCTGTGACATATGTAAAACAGCTTATTGATGTTAAATTAAACATAGAACATGACAGCAGATAAAGACCATCCAGTCTATCCATCCACATCTTCACTTTAACTTTACAATCTCTTCCTCTCCCTTGGAAATCCTCTGTGCATGTCCCGGGCTTTCTTGATTCCCACACCATCCACGTCTCCACCACCTCCACTGGGAGGGCCGTTCCATGTGCACACCGCCCTCCCCGTAAATAAATATTTCCTTACATTACTCCTGCTTTACCCCTTTCCTCCCTCACCCCGCGTCCCCTTGTTCTAGCTCTAGTCTGCCAGCTGGAGAGCTCTGACCCTTTGCTCTCAATATTTGCAACCAGAATTAAAGCTCATGAAGACTGTAAGGCAGAGCCTGAAGCCCTGAGGTTATCATGGCTGGTTTAACACACTGAAGATGGCTTCCTAATGAATTGTGAAAAACCTGCCGTGCTCCCAAGGGGATTAAACAAGCCAGTAAGGAGGATCAGGGGGTCATTGCATTACATTCTTTCATCTGTTCTCCTCCTCTCCTCCCCATCACTTCTAGTCATAATTCACTCGGCTAGCACTGAAGCCACACAGTCCAAGCGTGCTCAGGGCAGAGGATCTGCTCAAGTCAGTTGAAATAAAATTGTTATGTGTCTCCTTCCCTCTACTACTGCTCCTGTGGAAATGATGTAGCACTCCAGTTCAATTAAAGTCAGCCTGCTACCTTTATATTAAGCTCAGTGAAAGAGAGAGAGAGAGAGCGATCTTACCTACCTGCCATGGACAGGAGTAAATATATTCAGGGTGGAGGCCTCTGAGAGGTGAATCACCTTTATTTGCCCCAGCCTGAAAAAAATATATTCAGGGCGCCTGTAAGGCAAAGCCACCCAGAGAAACTCCTGTGTGCTCTGAATATCTTGTAGCAAGCCTTAGCAAATGGATGCCTGTCTGCCTCGAAGATCTCCCGATTAGGCCCTTTTACAACAGGAAAAACCTGAGTATTTGGCACTAATCAGCAAAGGAAGACCCAGCAATGGACCGACCCCTGAGAGAGCAGAGATCCAAATAAACCTGTGGCAACACATGCAGAATTGTCCCACGCCAGTAAAGTCCCCGGAATCTGCAAACGCATGCACGTGCCCCCTCTGTCTCTCTCCAGGGACACCCCCTTCGGCAGCCGGAGCAAGCAAAGCGGGTGCGCGTAATGCTGTTGCCCTTGGAGCATAGGGAAGCGCCCGCCCGCAACTGACAGGCACACATTTTGTTTTGCAAAGTCAAAACCTGATTTAATTGGGCCAGAACCTTTGATGTGAGCGGCGAACAGGAGCTGAGTCCAGCCTCTCTGCCTGGGAAGACAGATCTCTCAGCACTGCTCTGATGGTCAGGAACATGGCACCGTGGGCCATAAGAGCAGATTTAATTCATAGTTTGCCTTTAGATTACATTCAGGCATTGCGGGGGCGTTTTCCTGGCCCTAGAGAACCTAGACCTTTAACGGGCCGATGCAATGCAGTGCGCTCAGCCTAGCGCACAGCCGGGTTGGGCAAACATTTTGGACGCGCTACAATAACTCCCCCACGCAATGATGGGATTGGCACAACCAAAACGCTCGTCCAGACCAGCACATAGCCAATAGCGCTCATCGCATGTGGATGCCGTGTAAATGAGGCTATTTGCTGGTACCCCGATGCAAAAAAAGCAATCACCGTGCGCCCGACGCACGCGTTTTAACACGCAGCACAATGCCAGCCTGCAGCTGGTGTTAAGCCTTCCTGTGCTCCAAGCCCCTACAAAAAAGCCCCAAATACTGCTTTTCTGTGGTTCCTCCTGCTTAGTATCGTCACTAAGTAGGGGGAACCACAGGAAGCAGCATGCAAAAACAAAATCTTGACGGCAGTCGGGTTAGGAAAACAGAGGCTCAATCTACGAGTGTCCGTTTTCCTAACCCGCGCACAGCGACGTCTCTCGGGCACCCGACGCCGTGGACCACGCTAGGGACGCACAGTTTATCCCTAGCGCTGCATTGGGTGCCCAGGAAAGGGAGATGCGCGCACACTGGAAAAAAACATGCAATTTTTTTTGCCCTTGGTATTGCATCGGCCTGTAAGTTTTTTAAGTGAGGTAACGGAGGGTGAAATGTCTTGCCCAAGGTGATAAGGAGCATGGGTAGGATCTGAATCCCGGCTTCCCTGGTTCTTAACCTCCTGCTCTAGCTGCTAGGCTGCTCCTCCACTCCATGATGGCTTGTTAAAATATATATATGTCCCCTATACATATTTATATATATAGAGAGAGAGAGAAGGGACATATATAAAGGAGGCTAGCAAAAACAGAATAAATCATTAAATAACAAGACCAGAGAATCTCAGAAAACAGAATACCATTGGGAGGACAAACATAGGAGAATACTGAAAACATATGTATTTCTGCTGTAGTGTCCTTTATTGTTTGGGTGTTTTGAGACACTACCATTATTTTGAACATTGCTGCATGTGAGGTTCTTTTCTCATTTTAGTGGTCCCCAAACAGTGGCATAGCCAGAACTGAGTTTTTGGCAGGGCCCAAGGTTAACATGGGTAGGCCAGCCTCCTTCCTGCTCCCACCTCTGCCTCCTCCGTCTCTTCCCCATGCCTCTTCCCCCATGCTGCTTGCGGCTCTGCACACGGCTGGCATGACCCCCTGGTCACTCCGACTCCGCTGGTGCCTTTTCTCAAAATAACACCAAGAGCTGGCTGAGCTGAGGCCAGTGCTGCTTTCACATTTTATCCCAGCGCCATTTTGTTTCACAGCAAAAATGTGAAGGCTCCTGGCGCTGTTTAGAGAAACAGCGCCAGTGAGAGAGGAGCATCTGAGGATCATTCCTGTCCTGTGAAACCCATGGCGGATGGGGTAAGAAGCAGGCAGGCAGACCACAAGCCTTGGGGAAGGGGGGGGGGGATCTGATCCAAAAGTGAGGTGGTTTGGTTTGCCCATATCATGACAAGAATGAATGTGATTCTTAATCTAAGGTGTCTTTAGTCAGTGACATAGAGACCAGTGGTAGGAACAGGTTGGGAGGCTGCAGAATTGCAGAATATCCATGCTTCCACTCCCTGAAGAGTAGAGACAAAGGGAAGTAGGGGTAGACAAGAAAACACAGCCTAGTGACACATCTGGCCGTAGGGTAGCCAGGTTGGTCTCAGCAGGCCACAGTCACCCAGAAACCAGCTGGCTTGATGCTGGCAGGCTGGTGATGGCCAGGTACCATCCAGCAAGATATGAACAAGACAAAGGGAATAAAAGAAGTGTGACTTACTGACACTGTAGATCATGGGCTAGCTCAAGTAGGTCCCAGCAGGCTACAACTCCTGAGAAACCAACTGGGTTGATGGTGGCTGGGTACCAGCTAGTAAGGCCAGAGGAGATGTTCGGGCAACAGCCTTACTGTTTGGATTAATCCATTTTTTTTGTGGTAAAAAACTCTGGGGCGGGGGATGGTGAAAGGGAACTGGGTGTTATATTACGTTCGGGATCTCGTATGTTCATGTACCCAGGATGGTAGAAAACCAATACGGAAGAAAGCAAAATCTAACCTATCTTGGATAAGGAGCGATAAACTTGCACAAGAAATAAAAAACAGGATGGCTTATTCCTGATATCCACAAAATCAATCAAAAAAATCATTTAGGATGGAATATCGCTAATGAATCAATTTAAGCCCTACCATTGTTGAAATTCCTAAAAGGTGTTTCATACAGGTCTATGCTTCTTGTAGCCAAATTTACAAGCCAGATCTTGATGTACAAATGCTGGCTAGAGCATGCTATAATCACATGTACCAAGTCTGAGAATGCGATAAGTCTTATTTAATTAAGTGGATTTTATAAAAAATTTCCCTTTCTCAAGCCAATAAAAAAAAAGTTTAAAACAAATGTCCATAGACTGAAAACAAGAAAAAAAAATATTTAAGCTCCAGCATCTACTGTAATCCCAAGAAGAAGTCTCAATCCACAGATCAAGGTGTCCATTTGATTTTAGAATTTCCTGCGCGGATAACAAATGACCAACCGCTTTCCAAAGAGTCCCTGACACAAGCCTTATTAGGAAACGTGCCGCCCTCTCCTGGTTATAACTGAGGGAGGTGTCAAAGCCCTGCTAGCACTGCGTGGTGATTGACCTTGCCTATTTGTGGCAGCTTGACAGGTAGATGAGCCTCTGCGTTTCCATCCCGAGTCCTAGCACCGATGCCTGCTGCTGCCCAGGCCTTGCTCTTACTAGCAGCCTCTGTGCTTGCTTGAAGCATGCTTATGTCATGGTTTTGGTTACTACAAGCTCTGCTGGTAGGGGTATTCCAGGCTTTTAGCAATCTCTTTTCTCATGCTTCCTGCAAACACCTTCCCTCCTGCTTTAGACCTTTTTGAATGGTTTGGTTTTGTTTTTTTTTGTGATGTCTGTTGCTTTCTTGAAGTCATCTGAATATTTTACTGTTTCTCTTATATTTGCCCCTTCCTTTCTCTCTTTCAGGGTTGTCCATTTGGAAGGTCTTAAACTTTCCCATGCATTGGAGTCTCTGAACTATTTTAAAAGCCCTGTCTGAACTGTACCCTTAGCTTTTCCTTCTGCTTTATTAAACCTTCCTTTCTGACTAGTCCTTGGCCTCTTTCTTGTTCTTGTTCCTATCCTCTAAGTGTTGCGTGGCTGGTTGATTTTCGCACCCCAGATGCACGATGATTTTACACTATTTTTTTGCATTGAAGTATAGCTTCCAAACCTTTCACCATGCTTCCAGTTTGTTTGTTTTTTTCATCCCTTCCTGATGTGTCTAGCTTGTTACAAATTTTTATATCCACTACAAACAGGTATACTTTCTCCTAAAGTCTCTTTGCACTCTCACTAATAAAAGCTTTGAAAAGTACTTAACACTTAGCCCTGAGCCCCAGCCTAAGGAATCTAACTGATCACTAGAGTGGAATCCACTGGCTACCACTCTCTGAGCTTCCTTTACTTAACTAGGGCTTCACCAAGTCAGTAACTTTCTCTTCTACTCCCTTTCTGGCCAGACTAATCTTTTGTGTGGGACAGTGTTGAAAGCCTTACTGGAGTCCAGATAGGGCCCGCGCACTGCTCCTTGCTAATTCACTTTGTTTGACAGCTTATTAAAGAACTCGGTTAAGTATGTTTTTTTTTTATTATCTCTTTATTAATTTTCAGTAATCAAACAAAGAAACGAAAATTCGTTGTAACAGAAACATGTAAAATTCTACATTGATTTCAGAAAAAGTAAAGAAAAGAAAAACTAAATGAAAGAAACAATATACAATGGATTCCTCCTCATCCGAGCAGTAAATGTGTAGAAAGGGTATAGAAATTAAAGGGAGCTTATACAATACAGAAAGAATGGCTTAACATAGGTTATAAACCCCAGTTATATTATACATTCATGATTGTATAACCGCTGAGGCATAGGGGAGGAGGTGACGAGCCTACGGGCCTCTAAAAAAAGATTTCAACTGCTCAGGTTGAAAAAAGATAAAACACTCATTGCCTTTCTTGAGAACACATTTACGCCAGTAGCGGAGTATAAAGGAAAAACCTAAAGTTACAAGAAAACCCTTTCTCTTAATTTGAGTAGCTTGAGCAAGGTCTGGAAATATCTTAACATTTTGACCACAGAAAGAATCAGATAACTTATGGAAATAATTCCTCATCACATTGCTAATGTCTCCAAAGAAAATGAAAGAAACCAATAAGGTATTTCCATCCAAAACCTCCAGAGTAGAATCTTCAAGAAAATTGCTCAAATTGGCTTGAAAGTCCTTATTAGAAGAAGCAACAGGAGATCTTTTTGGAAGAAAAAAACCACATGTTTACAGCATCTGCAACAAAACCTAAAATCTCCTGAAAGTATCGCTTTAAAATAACATACGGAATTTCTCCCTAAAACTTTGGGGAAACTCAGAAGACACTGATTTAAATGTCTCACATTGTTCTCCAGAAACTCAATATGCTTGGAAATAACATTGCGATCTCTCACCATGGTGGTGTTAAACTCCTGTACTGAATGAACTGTATCTTCAACTTTAGAGATAGTGGAGTTATTACTGTCACTTGCTCCTGCAATTCTGATGATTTTCGATGACAATTAATAGAGAAGAGATCTAATCTTCTCATTAAGAACATTGAGAGAACACCCAAACCCAGCAACCAAGTCCCAAATAGCCTCAAGAATCACCACCTCTGGACGCGATGGAAGCGTGAACAACTCATCGCCGTGAACACTCTGAGCCTCCGAAGGAGTACCGGACAAAGGAGACCTGACCACTGGCTCCATATTCGACCAATCCGTTCACAGCAAAAGCTAGGGAAGGATTCCCGTCTGCTTCCCCACTGACATCAATAGGAGGCCTCTAATCCAATGAAGATGGCGAGATTCGAAGGAGCGGCCCCATCATCACTGTGCCGCGCATTTGATCATCCCTGCATTCCATCTGAGCCGGGGGGGGACCTGGGACTCCGGACCAAGGGAAGCCTCATCTGCCGGCACTCATGGCGCTCTCTCACCACTAGGCACGTCAGGTTCTTTGGCGTCCTGAAGAACTGCTGATTAGGTCTTGCTGTAATGACTTGCTGCCCTGGTAAACGAGGAGTCCGGAGGGAATACTCTCACTCTTCCCTTTCTCTTCGATGGCATTACTGAAGGAACAGGTAGAAGGAATAATAGGCCAGAGCCACAAGCCACCAGCTTGCCCTCTCCCAATTAAGTATGTTTGACAAGATCCTCCACTGGTGAAATCATGTTGTCTAGGATCTTGAAATCTACTTGCTTCAAGGCACTGCTCTGTCCTATAGTAGTGTTTCCATAGCTTTGCTTGCTACTTAAGGGCCTGATGTAATAAGCCTTGTATTAAAACTGCGCTGAAAGTCCATGTACAGTCTTTTAATACACGTGCTAAAAATAAGTAATTCCAAAAGCAGTAAGCTAATGGTATGATAATGCTGGGCTTCCCAAACGTTTTATTCAGGGCAGATTTTCAAGTATGCTTGACTCTCAGAGTACATCAAACCAAATTTGCAATGTTGCACATTCATCCCCCCCCCCCTTCCACAATCTCATCTCCCCAGCACCGTCTCCCAGAACCATCTCCTCCTCCCCAGCACTATCTTCCTTCTCCCAGCACAATTTCTCTTCCTCCCCAACACCATCTTCCCTCTCCCAGCACCTTCTCCCAGAACCATCTTCCCTCTCCCAACATCATCTCTCAGAACTATCTCCTCCCCAGCACCATCTCCTCAGCAACATCTCCCCAGCACCATATTCCCTCCCTGGCACCCTCTCCCCAGCATCTTCTGCCCCACCCCAAGCACCATCTCCCTCAGCACTATCCTCCTGGCACCCTCTCCCCAACATCATCTCCCTCCCAGTACTATCTTCTTCTCCCAGCACCATCTCCATCTGCATTATCTCCCCCCAGTACCATCTCCCAGAACCATCTTCTCCTTCCCAGCCCCATCTCCCAAACACCATCATCTCCCTCCAGCACCATCTTCTCTTGCCAGCACCATCTTCCTGCAAGCACCATCTTCCTTCCAGTCCCCCTCCTCCTAGTAGGCCCATTAGTACTTGTTCCCACCACCTCTTGCTCCCTCAGGAGTAATAGTTCCTCCCTTCTTCGTTGGTGGCAGCGACAGCCTGGGGTCTCTCCTCCAGTGGTGGTAGTGGCATCTCCCTTGATCTGGGGCTCTCTCTTCCAGCGGTGGCAATAACAGTCTGGAGCCCTTTCTCTCAGGTGTCAGCAGTGGCATCTCCACTGGTCCGGTGCAACCTCTCTGGTGAGAGCAGCGGCAACCCAAAGCCCTATCTCTCCAGTAGTGATTCCTCCACTCCAGGATGCCTTGTCTCCAGTGGTTGTTCTGGCTCTTCTTCCTTGTACGTGACTCATGTCTTATGCAGTAATCACCTCTGTGCCTGCACAAAATGAACAGGAGTCATCTGTGATGCACTTAGCTGACACTGCAGAAAGGACTGGGGGGGGCGGGTGGGGGGGAAGAAACAAGTACAAGGCTGGCTACTGCAGCACAGGAAGCATCCCGCCACGGCACACAAGTTGAGAAATCGGGCTGGGGGGGGGGGGCGGGCCTCTTGTTATGGTTCTTGCCCACGCTGAAGTACTTATTCAGCCACTAGTTTTGTGCACACAAAAGATGTTTTTTTTGCACACGCAGCATAATTTCCAAATTAGAAGTCTTGGCTTACAAATTAAATTCCCGTGTCAGACAACTACGGTAATTTTACTCCACCTCTGACCTGGTGTTAAAGTTCCAGCATAAAAAAGACTTGCATTAAGCCTCCCTGCATCCAGGAGTAACAGGCAATGTCTTCATTTTCACTGGATTTGCGGGAGTAAAGTTTGCGCAAAGCAAGCGTGCGCACAACCACCTGGTGACCACGGCGTAGCGCCCCTAAGTTTGATTAGAAGGTCTGTAGTTAGCGGTCTCCTCCTTGGGCCCACTTGTGCTGTCATCCTCCTGTCTCTAAAGATAAGTGGAAGGGAGGGAGGTGTGTGAGGGGTGCAGTCAGCAGCATTTCCCTAGCTCTTTTACTATCCAGCCTTGTATCCAGTCCTCCTGTTCTCATTTGTGGAAGTCCTTTAAGTACTTCCTCCTTTATAAACAGCTTTGTGATCATTTTACAATCACTTACGCCCCGTGTCTTGCTTTTGGCATGTTGCCTTTCCCCCTTCTTCTAGAAATTTAGGACAAAATAACTTGTGCAGGATTTCTTCTATCTGCTGTGCACCCTCCTCACTGACTCCGCTTTCCCCTTTTATTTTTTTCAGATTTCAATAATTGTAACCTCCGGGCTGATAGGTCCCAGGAAGCACACCTCAGAGTAGGTGTAAATCTTCCCATGATGCTAATTTAGCTGAGTATCCGTGATTTCCTGAGTGAGGGGAAGACTAATCGCTCAGGCCCTGAGTGTTGCTTTTCCTCAGATCCCTCTGTAAAGTTCATGTAAACAGCTCTGATAACCACAGCGTCAGTAATCATGCGGGAAGCGTTTAGTGGTTTCCAGCTTTTACTGATAAATTGTGTAATTAATGAAAGTTGTTCTTTACAGCTTTAGTTGTTTCAAGATACGATATTACAATTTTAGCTCTTGAATACATTTGTGACCGTTCTTTTGATCAAATTGTATTGACAGGGCACGTAAAGTCCAATTAATAAGTCCAATTTCTTTCCTTTCTAATCAATTTGGAATAGTTTGTAAGCTCCCTCCCAACTGATAGGGAATAGCCTTTTTAGTCAAATTTAGTCAAGGTCTACAAACAAAGTTCTAGTATCTCATACCTGTCCTATAGCTCTTCAACCTGATTCTCCTCACTACTCCTGTGCGTACCTGGATGGTACTTGTATGCTCTTCTCAACATCCTCTAGATGAGTACTCTAGGTGAATACTCAGGCATGTTATAAAAAACAAAAGTTAAAAAAAAAAGGGAAACCAAAACCTGAGATGAGGAGGGTGTGAAAAAAACTTCTATCTCAAGAAACACAAACGTTAGACCTTCAAAAGATAGAGAGCTTTCTGTCTCCGTCCAGAACCCAGGTCTCCATCCAAAAGACCCCAGAGACCTTCCTTCTTAAAAATAACAAAATCCCAGGGGACGGCCATGGCCTCACAGCCCCTGCAACGAAAAATTCCAGACCCTAAGATGGTGGCAGGGGTTCATATACTCTAGGAGCTCACCAGCACAAGCTCCATACGGAGGGGAGCTGCAAGCCCACACCAGCTAATTATTCTGTTCTCTCTCCCCACAACAATGGAATACTCCTGGTAGAGATCTAAGAGCATATCTGCATAATGTTTTGCTTCCTCCTTATTAGGTGTTTTTTTTTTCTCTGGGCCTTTGCTCATCCAACTGCCTTCCCCACCTACCTTACTTTACCTGATAATTCTGTGTGCTCTTCTCCTCTTGCTTGTTTGTTTTTTTCCTGATCTATCATCTCTTACCATATCTACTATCTTCTTACAAAATATTATTAGTCTCTTTTGCCTCTTAAGAGATTTATTGTCATCTCTATGCTTTTTTATTGCTGCCTATATGTCCTCTGCATCGTTCAGATCCAGGCTTCCTCTACGGAAGCATTCATCATCCTGAAGATGGCCCTCCTGAAGGTCCGGACCCTTGACCGTTCAAAAAAGAATCTGATGCTGAACCCCACTGTGTGGTGATCACTGGACCCTAGGTTTTTCCCCTGTCATGAGATCAGTATGAGATCCAGGATAACCTCCCAGAAAGTGGGCTCTTCAAAACCTGCTTGAGAAATTCCCTACGCAGAGCGTCCAGGACTTCTCCATTCCTAGCTGATGGTACAGCAGGAGGGCTACAATCCACTTCTAGTAAACTGAAGTCTCCTACGAACATTCCACCTTCCAGGGGCAAGTACACAATGGTACGAAGACCAAGCAAACCTTCAAATAAAAATATATTTAGGAAGAATACTAAACAAAATGCAGTGAAGTACTTGGGGATGTTTCCCTCAAGGAGCTTTCATCATCAGCCACCAGAGCCTAGGTCTCAAACTTGAGATACACATGTTCCTTTTACCACTTCGACTAAGATCTTGTGACCTATATGTACTGCGTGGACAGCAATGAATTCGAACCTAGCAACCGTAATCCAAGTAATTATAGCTATGACTAAAAGACCTGAGTAGAAATCACGGAGTCATTGAAATGTTTCAGAATGTAAAACCCTATTTTTTCTCCCCCTTGCCTCAACAACAAGACAACGAGGTCCAGTCTTTGCTCACATCTTACCTGTTTCTCAAAGACTTGATCATATTACTTTTTTATAGACACTTGACATCCCAATCACTCTGATGTCATAGTGATGTCATTTTTTATAGTAGGGTGTAAAGGCTGTTGGGCTGCTGTGGTGGCTCTGAGGCAGTACTGTGCCCTGTCATACAGAGGATCTTAGTTCAATTCCTGTATTGGATTTTCTGTCCCCCAGGCAGGTTGGGGATGCTGTAGAGCCAAGGCAACACCCAGTGGCTGGATTTAGGGCTCATGATTGCAGACTTCTAGAAATAGCACTGGTGCATGGCAGTATTTTCTCACATTTAATTCGTGCAGGGTGCATGGCTGTTGGGCACATAATTTGGCCATGAACAGCAGGGCTTTGTTTGTGGCTCTTCCCTATTGTGTCCCCTTCCACCAGCGTTTCCTTACAGTTTTTTTTACAGGGGGATGTGGGCACTCCTGTTGCACACATAACTTTGCAAGTATGCAGGGGAGGGGGGAGATCCCCCCTACTGTGCTGTTTCTAACCCCCCATCCCATGTGCTCTTTCTACTACCAGGGATCAAAACACCATCTTCTTCCTTCATTCTCTTCTCAGCTTCCATCCTCTCCGTTTATTGCCATCTTTTCTCTTCCCACATCTTTTAGCTGTCTGATGTATTCCTTCACTCCATTTTCCTCTTTCCTCCCTTGCATGCTTTCTATTTGTCTCCCATCCCATCCTCTTCACCACCTCTTCTCCACCATCTCCTATCCTTCCATCTTCAACTCATCCTTTTCATCCCTTCACATTTCTTACTTCTAGCCTTCAACAAACCTCCATTTCTCCCCTCTCTTCCTCATCTGCCTCTACCTCTTTCCTTCCTATTCCCCGCATCTGCCCACTGCCCAAAATCAGTATTGGCCCTGCATTGTGCTTCCAAGAAGATAATAGGGTAACCTGCACAGAGCAGCTTTACAATTCTAAACAGCAGTAGTATTTATTTGCTTTGATTTATTTCTTGCCCTATGTGAAAAACTGCCTAGGATGACTTAAGGCAGTTAGCATAGATGGCAATGAATTCCAGAGCTTAATTGCGCATTGAGTGAAAAATAATTTTCTCCAATTTGTTTTAAATGTGCTACATGCTAACTTCATGGAGTGCTCTCTAGTCTTTCTATTTTCTGAAAGAGTAAACACTGATTCATATTTACCCATTATCGTCCTCATGATTTTGTAGACCTCTGTCATATCCCACCTCATCCGTCTTTTCTCCAAGCTGAACAGCCCTAACCTCTTTAGCCTTTCCTCATAGGGGAGTTGTTCCATTCCCCTTATCATTTTGGATGCCCCTTCTTCGTACCTTCTCCAGTGCTTCTATATCTTTTTTGAGATGCAGCAATCAGAATTGAATCAGTATTCAAGGTATGGTCTCACCATGGAGCGATACAGAGACATTATGACATTCTCTGTTTTATTCACCATTCCCTTCCTAATAATTCTTAATTGCTTTTTTGACCGCCCAGATCTTTTTCCTGGGTGATAACTCCTAATATGAAACCTAGTATTGTGAATCTACAGCAAAGTTTAGTTTTCCCCATATGCATCACCTTGCACTTGTCCATATTAAATTTCGTCTGCCTATTTGATGCCCAATCATCCAGTCTTGCAAGGTCCTCTCACAATTTATCACAATCTGTTTGAGATTTAACTACTACTCATAATTTTGTATCATCCACAAATTTGATTATCTCACTCATTGTACCCTTTTCCAGATCATTTATAAATATATTAAAAAGCATCGGTCCAAGTACAGATCCTTGAGGCGCTCCACTATTTACCCATTTAATCCTACTGTCTCCTGTCGTTACGCAGTTTGCAATCCTCAAAAGGACATCACCTCCTATCCCATGACTTTTTATTTTTCTTAGAAGCCTCTCATGAGGGACTTTGTCAAATGCCTTCTGAAAATCCAAATACACTACATCTACCGGCTCATCTTTATCCTCATGTTTATTACCCCTTCCAAAAAAATGTAGCAGATTTGTGAAGCAAGACTTCTCCTTACACTATGTCTATCTATATGTTCTGTGATTCAGTTCTTTAGAGTAGTTTTCACGATTTTTCCTGGCACTGAAGTGAGGCTCACCGGTCTATAGTTTCCCGGATCACCCCTGGAGCCCTTTTAAAATATTGGGGTTACATTGTCCACCTTCCAGTCTTTAGGTACAATGGATAATTTTAATGATAGTTTGAAAATTAATGGTAATAGATCTGAAATTTTCTTTCAGAACCCTAGGGTGTATACCATCCTGTCCGAGCAATTTGCTACTCTTCAGTTTGTCAAACTAGCCTGCTACAGGTTTATCATGAATTTGGTTCAGTTCATCTGAATCATCCTTGAAAACCATCTCCGGAATGGGTATCTTTCCAACATCTTCATTGGTAAACACTGAAGCAAAATATTCATTTAGTCTTTCCACGATGGCTTATCTTCCCTAAGTGCCCCTTTAATCCTTCAGTCTTCTAATGGTCCAAACAACTCCCTTGCAAGTTTCCTACTTCTGATATATTTTTAAAAGTTTTTATGATTTTTTTTATCTCTATGGCCAACTTCTTTTCAAATTCTCTCTTCGCCTGTCTTATCAATGTTTTACGTTTAACTTGCCAATGCTTATGCTTTTTCCTATTTTCTTCAGATGGATCCTTCTTGCAATTTTTGAAGGAAGTATTTTTTGGCTAAAATAGCCTCTTTTCCTTCACCTTATATCCAAGGTGACAGTCATTTGCCCTTTATTTATTTGTTTGATTGTTTGAAGTGGTTTTATTCCACTTATAACAATAACTCGTGCTAAGCTTCCTTCCACTTTTCTTAATGCATGGAATACATCTGGACTGCATTTCTAAGATGGTATTGTTAAATAATGTCCACGCTTGGACATTTTTAACCTTTGTAGCCGCACCTTTCAATTCTTTTTCTATCTTCCTTATTTTATCAAAGTCTCCCTTTTGAAAGTTTAGTGCTAGAGCTGCATTAATTTGAATCTGATCATGTTATGCTCACTATTGCTAAGTGGCCTCACCACTGTTACCTCTCTCACCAAATCCTGCGTTCCACTAAGAATTTGATCTAAAATTTCTCCCTCTCTCGTCAGTCCCTGAACCAATTGCTCCATGAAGCAGTCATTTATTCCATCCAGAAAATGTACCTCTCTAGCATGTCCCGATGATATATTTATCCAGTCAATATTGGGGTAATTGAAATCTCCTATTATTACTGCATTGCCAAATTGGTTAACTTTCTGCTATATCTGATGACTCGTACTCCAGAACAGTGAATCCTTTAAACTGCCTGTCCTGGCTGTAAATCAGCTATGCAACTGAGGTGAGAAAAGGACAGGTCGACAAATTCATTTAAATGCTTAGAAATTTTGAATGAAACAAAACATAAGCTAGAAGTTACATTGGTGCATGAAATCCCAGTGAGGACTGGTGCTGTAATAACTTATCTTGGTGTGTTGGATGGGAATATAATTTAGGAGAAAAATATCCTGGGTAGTGTCAAATGAAGGCTCATGGTATACGATCTCAGTTCAGTTTAGCTGGAAGACGCAAGAAGAGACTGCAGGGCCACTAAATTACTATAAATGAACCCATAATCACCATATGAGAGGCTGATTTTGGAAACCCAGCCTTCTAATATTTCCAGCATAATACTCGGGGATGGCAAATTTTCAAACAATCGCGCAGGCACTCATGCATGCGTGTGCCTGCTCGTGCCCAGAGATGCAGCCATTTTATAACATGCATGCGTATATGCGCATATCATATCAAATCGGCTGTACACACGTTCCTGTGCACACAATTTTATATGGGCATGCAAGTGCGCACAAATGCAAGTTCTACCGCGTTAGTGGGGAGATTTTTTTAGATATACACCCTGACTCCAATAGCTCTTTCTCCAAGTTCATGACGAGTTCACCCAGTTATTTAAGCCTCCCTTTAACCCTTTTAACCCAGACCCTTAAAACCTTGCTGACTCGCTTAGATGTTTTTATTTTGATACTTACACACCGTCCACAGCAGAAGTAGAGTTTCGCGGCAGGGGACCCCAGCGCATGCTTATGCACGTAAATACGCACACATTTCAAAGTCACTTCCCGGAATGCCCGGGTCCTGCTCATGCTCCATCCAGACCATGCCCACTGCCCACCCTTTTTAAAATTTTTTATTTGTGTACGTACCCGTGTGCTTTTTAAAAATCCGCTTGGCGCGCGTCAGCCTGAGACACGCGAATATCTCCCGATTTTGGCGCACATAGGGCCTTTAAAATTGACATTTAATAGTGGAGACTTGCCTGTGTAATATTACTGCAGGCATGCAATTTCTACAGTGCCATCACTGGCATTCTGTACACAGATCTGCCTTGCTGCACAAATCCAGTTTCAACCCTCACAGTACTACTGGAATCAATTACAAGCTCCATGTTTGAAAATACAATACAATAAGAGGCTGACTAATTTTTACAGCAGATGCTGTTTGCAAAATCACAGCCTGTTATGGCAAATGATTCATTTGCAGTAATACTCTGCACTCTGCTAATCATCTCTGCAAAATGTTTAGGTATTATAACATTGTCTATACAAAATACGGCATAAAATGTTTTACAATCACTATCTAAATGCAGTAAAATAAGTCCATAAGGGGGTCAGATTTTTCAAAGGCACTCATCATCCAGCTTAGCCAAAATTTGTCTGGATAAGTTAAACTGATTCCCAGCTGGTTAAGTTTAGGCAGCCCAGCTTAGCCGCCTAAACGTAGCTGTCTCCCTACCCCATGCACACCTCCAAGACTGCCCAATTTTTTGGCCAACTAAATGTGATGGCTAGTGAGGCTAGAAAGAAAAACGTATCCACTTTGGGGAGTGAAATTTTCACCCCTTGTGGGATAGAAAGGAGGTCCAGTGAGGTTTGCTGAGTAATTGAATGCCAAACCTTGCAAATATTTTGTTTAGACTAATATAGGAACCCTCTAGGTCCTTCATAGCCTAAATGTATGCATTTATTTCAATAAATTGTCCCTAGCTTAAACCTTACGCTGGGAAGTTAATGCTTGCCGACCATCCCTGGAGGCCTCTCCACAGAGACTTGCCTGGATTGATCAGCAGTCTTGTTAAAAGCGTGGGGAGAGGTGTGGGGGTTTATGAGAGGACGTTTTGAAAGGAGGGTGAATTGTTAGCAGTGGTCCTTATTTTTAGGCTGCACAGCTTAGAGGAAGAGACTCTGCTCTGGTCAGTACCCCCAGGTCTGGAGGGGATTGTCTTACAGGAATGGAAGAGGAGGGTTTTCTATTTTCTGAGAGTTTTTATGTTTTTTTGAGCCTGCTCCTTCCCGGGGAGGTCAGGATAAGATGCTTTCTGCCCAGCTAAGGAGGGACAGCAGTGACCTGACAGAGCAGAAGGGAGAGATCATTTGCAGAGAGTTTTATTCCTTTTGTTGTGGGAGGAATTTTTCACAACCTGCCCACTGAGAAGGAGGAAAGGTTTTTGATTATAAAACCTTTTTGTGACTTGTTTCCAGTAGAAGTCCAGCTATTCCATCAGAGACAGAGAGAGGGCGCCGATCGACTGTCACTCAGGAGTGCTGGGTTTTTCCCTAGTGCCTGCCCCCTAAGGGATGCTGAGAAAGAGGCACCTGTAGACTGTCTATTCTTGTGAGAAGATGAATTGGAACATTTTTGCTGTGAATTGGACTTAATTATTTTGGTTGCAGTAAATTCATTTTAACACCCCATGAGCCTTTCTTCAGAGTCAGAGGTGCTCTAAAGCAAGAGTATCGGATCAGAGGGGGAGAAGCCTCCTCCCCATTGAGAGAATCCATGCCCCAGAGTTGGAAAGAGTGGTGCAAGAGAACTGGGACTTAGCCCTGGGACCGAGTGTGTCCCTTGCACCATAGAAGACATAGAAATATGATGGCAGGAAAAGACCGTATGGCCCATCCAGTCTGCCCATTTGTCCAATTAATTTAGCATTATAATTCTCATCACCTCCTTAGAGATCCCCTGTATTTATCCCATGCTTTCTTGAATTTGGATACTGTTTTTGTCTCCCCCACCTCCACTGGGAGGCTGTTCCACACATCCACCACCACCTCTGTAAAGAAATATTTCCTAAGATTACTCCTTTCACTCTCATCTCATGACCCCCTCATTCTAGATCCTCCTTTCCTTTGAAAAAGGCTCACTTTCTGTGCATGGAAACCTTTTGAGATATTTGAATGTCACTATAATATCTCCCTTATCTCGCCTTTCCTCTAGGGTGTATAAATGTTTAGATCTTTGTCCTTCCCCATATGCTTTAGAATGATGACCACTGACCATTTTAGTAGCCACCAAAGTAGGGGAGTTACACTACACGATGGAGGTACTAGAGAACTACCCCTACTACTCCTATTGCTATTTATCATTTCTAAAGCGCTACTAGAGATATACGCACTGCTGTCAGAGGTGAGAGAAATCAAAGGCAAGGGAGAACAGCAAGAATTTGAAGACGAGAGAGAGTGAGAGTTAGCCCATTTCAAATGATCAGACAGAGGAAGAGAAAGCTTCCACACATCAGAAAGCAAAGACAGTGAACAGAATAAATAACGAGTTAATACAACTGAAGCAATGAAACACTACAGGACCTGGCTGTGGTGTAATGCTTTGTGATTCCATCTGGCTCATTGGCATCCGTCACAGAATCTGCATTCCTTGAATGACATTAACATAGTAACATAGTAAATGACTGCAGATAAAGACCCAAATGGTCCAGCCAGTCTGCCAGCCGCTTGCTTTGGGTAATAGCTGCATATGCCATACTGTGCTATCTGAGGATATTTCTGGTAGGGCCATGAATACTCGGTGCATGACTTGAGTATACTGAAGATGGGCACAGATCTATGCACATTTCTTACAAGAACTGTGCCCATCTTGAGTATACTGTGACACACAAGTTTGTGAGGCCCAAGGAACGCACCTAACATTATTTATTTAAAATAAACTAATATTCTGCGATATCCTTTGTGGAATATAAATTATTTCAACTGTCAGGCAACCAGGAGTAAAGTGATTCTTGGACATCTGTTACCTTTAAACTACACTATTTGTTTTGGCAAACTATAGTAATCAATTGAGTAACACACTAACCAGAAAAATAGGGTTTTTAAACAGTCTTTGTTTTACAAATTATTTCAAATTTACTTACCAGAAATATTTGATGTAAAGAAATAAAGCTGATGCAATAACACCTAAACAAGAAGACAGAACAAAAAAAAATTATTTAAATATCGACTTTCTAACAGCCCTCAATATGCAGAGACCCATGAAAGAAAGACTGGAGCTTTGTCTATTAACCCCACAGATAGTATAAAGAATAAAAAGAAGACAACTAGTGGGTGGTATTAAGTGACATCCAATAAGTTAAAATAAAACTATTCTAATTGAGCATCATCCAGAGTCTCCAGAGTATAAACAAATGTAATTGAAGCCATCCCATCACCCACAGATTTCAAAAGAGTTGCATAACTGAGAAGGATCCTATAATATGTATCTTTTATTATGTTTAAACTTTACCAGGCATTTACAGTAAAGTCAAAATTAAACTTTGCACCAAACACCAAAGACTCTTGGCACAAATGTAAACATTTTTTTCCTTCTATCCTGTATGGATTTAGATAAATCAGGAAATATCCTTATTCTTATCTCCAAGAAATTGTTTTTGGGGTTTTGTTTTTAGAATGAAAAAAAAAAAAACAAACCCTCAGGCGCAAGCCCAATTATGATCCTGCTCAAAAACAAAGGTAACTGGCAGGGTAAATCCACAATTACATCTGACAGAGAATCTTCCAGAACACCAGTGATGTCTAGAGTGGTCAATGTAGATTGTCCATCTTCTTATTCAAGCTCTTGTGAACCACTGCTTTTTAGAAGGAAGATAAAATCCCTTACTAATAATGGGGTGTCCTTTCAGCTGGGACCTTTCCTGAACATATTGTTGAAGCAGATCCTCTGATGCGGAGGTGAGAGGTTTAGTGAAATAGAAGAGCTGTAATTCAAATGCCTGGCCAGATTTTTCCAGCTTTTCTAATTGGCAGTGAAACCGCCATTTTATTTTGAATGAAGACCAGGTTGGACGTTTGTCAGGTATCCGTTCTCCAAGCCATCCCAATCAGTTCCCAAGATTGTTGCCCCACCACCACCTCCTGTTGTTAAACTGGTTCCTGTAGTGTCTCGGGAGTAGTAGTACAATGTGGTCCACGTGTTTAAAAAGTGAAGTAGTAGCCGTACAAAGAGTATCTTAGGCTATGATTGTTATGACCACCGGCCGCGGCAGGCTCAACTCACCTCATGCCTTGCCTGGCCCTCTACCTCCGGTGCTCTCGCGGCAGTAGCCAGTCACCACCACCGCATTTCTCCCGGCTCCCTGCACGCCACGTGGCGGCCGGGACCTATCCACAAGTTTATTCTGGCAAAGTCAAAGGAAGAAAATGGAAGACAAGCCAGACGCACAGAGCGGGTGTGCTCACTCATGCGCCGTCTTTGAGAAAGGATGTTTCATGATGTGGGAAATACCAGTTATATGCTTCAGTCTCTTTCAGCAGAGCTGGTCCCAGTCACCAGCCTCTGTCTCACCCCTTTCTCAGGCGTAGGTGTTACTATGGAGGAGGACAAAAGGGAAAGATATTCCCTCTAAAAATTAAATTGCCAGCCAATTGCTCATTATGTAGCCATTTAAAAAACAGATCGGTGCTGCATTGGCAGCACAACTGGAGTGGGAACATGTAAGAAATACTGCAGTCTTGCGAGGTTATGTTTTCTACCTCCTGGGGCCTATTGACGTTCCTGTTCACGTTCCCATGCTGCTCCAGTTGGGCTGTGGTGCTTTTTGTAAAATGGACCATAGGTGGCGAGAGAAGGAAGGGCAGGAAAGCACAGGTAAAACAAGAACAATTGGAGCAGAGGAGGATAAGCAACTGAGCAGCGTTATGACCACCAGCCATGGCCGTCTGCAGCAGGCTCAACTCACCTCATGTCTGGCCTGGCTCTCTACCTCCGGTGCTCTCGCGGCAATGGCCAGTCACCACTGCCACGTTTCTCCCGGCTCCCTGCACTCCACGAGGCGGCCGAGACGCCGCCGACCAGCTCGCCGATCCTGGGCCTCTCTAGGCGCGCGCGTGCTACTTGCCCTGCTCTTAAAGGGACCTTGGCGGGAACTCTGGGTTCGTCCCCACCTGATGACATCATCAACTCGGGATATTTAAACCTCACCTGTAGCCTCCAGCAACCGACTTGGCAACGAGTTCCATGGTTCCTTTTTCGTGCTATACTTCTCCACGGACCGATTGTTCCTGTCGTCGGACCTTTGCGCTTCTCCTTCTGGGTTTCTCTCTCAGTGCTTCACACTATGGAGGCCCTGGCTCAGCGAAACCTCTCTGGAGCCCATCTCTACGCTTCCCTGCTCCTCAGGGCCAGGCTCAGCGCATCCTTACCTGGACTCTCCCACTGTACTCCCCGCTCCGCGGGCCCCGACTCAGCGCTATCTAACTGGACTCTGTCTCAGCGCTTCCTGCTCCTCGGGGTCTGCTTCAGCGCAACCTCTACTGGACTCTCTCTTAGCCCTCTCCTTCTCTGCGGGTCCTGGCTCAGCGCAACCTATCCTGGTCTCTCTCCCAACGCTTCCCGCTCCTCGGGGCCAGGTTCAGCGCCAGTCTACTACTTGTGAGTTCCAACGGCAGTGCCCGCTGCTCCTGGGAATCCCCACGGCGCTTCTCCTTGAGGACATCTGCTGCATTGCCTTCTCTCTCCGGGAGTGGGCTCGGCGCGGTGCACCTACAGACTGGGCCTCGGATCCCCGCTCCTCGGGGCAGCCCTCTACGCTGCTGCTACAGAAGTTCCTGTCACCGGCTTGCCGTGCCCTTGCATTGCTACTCTCCAGGCACCGGCTACAGCGGGTTCCCTGCTCTAGCTCTTATCCAGTGGATCACAGTTAATCTCTCCACATCTGCATCCCTGCTCTCCTTGAGGCCACTCCCACACGGTCCTGCTCCACTCCCTTCAGAGCTGCAGTGGCCTCGCACTCCCTGGAGCTTCTTCTCCTTTCTCCGAGAGCGCTCCTGTCTCGAACTGTGCCTAAGCTCGCTGACACTCTCTGCGCTCACTCGCCTACCCTCTCCGGGACCAGCCACACAGGGACCCTCCTAAGTCCTGCCAGCCCCGGCACCCAAGGGCTCAACCTGCGGGGAACGAGGGTCGGCGCAGGTGAAGTCCCAGCTCGCCTCTGTTCCCGGCCAGCCTCGCCTCCCGACGGTGGGGACCTGTGGGGCCCAACCCTTCAGGTAGCAACAACCGCACCTCGGGCCAAGGGTCCACGATTCCTAACAAGCAGAAAGGAAGCATCGAGAGAGAAAATAAAAAGCAACTAGAGAAAAAGAGCAAAGGAAGAGGAGAGAATAAAGGGAGAGGCAGAGATGAGGTGGAAAGGGTTGAGGCAGACGGCAGGATATGATGGGGAATGGAAAACTAAGAGAAGTTGGGGGTAGTGGTGGTGCTGCTAGAAATGCAGTGAGAGACAAGGAAGAAACTGGATGTCTGGGTTAGGAAGGCAGAAGGTAGGAGAAGGAATAGGGTTAGCAAACTTCCAGGATTGTCTTTGGAAGCTCCAGGAATAAAAGTCCAATCTCCTGGACACTGCTGTGAGTAATTCTGGAGAAGATTCATAGGAAATTCTCCAAAAAAGAATACCCAGTGGTGAATCAGAATTATGTTATCAGCTTCTCAGTATTGTCCCTGTATAGATCCCCGGTGAGACCTCACTTGGAATACTGTGCATAGTTCTGAAGGCCGCACCTCTAAAAGGATATAAACAGGATGGAGTCGGTCCAGAGGGTGCTACTAAAATGGTCAGTGGTCTTCGTTCTAAAGCATATGGAGATAAACATAAAGATCTAAGCATATGCACCCTAGAAAAAAGGTGAGATACGGGAGAAGTGATAGAGACATTCAAATATCTCAAGGTTTCCATGCACAGAAGGTGAGCCTTTTTCAATGGAAAGGAAGCTTTAGAACAGGGGTTCATGAGATGAGGTTGAAAGGGGGTAGTCTCAGGAGTAATCTTAGGAAACATTTCTTTACAGAGGGTGATGGATGTATTACAGTCTCCCAGGGGAGGTGATGGAGACAAAAACAATATCTAAATTCAAGAAAGCATGGGATAAATACAGGGGATCTCTAAAGGAGTGATGGGAATTATAAAGCTAAATTAATTGGGCAGATGGGCAGACTGGATGGGCCATACTGTCTTTTTCTGCTGTCAAGTTTCTCTATTTCTGTGTAGTTTCATATATTCCTGAAGATTAGAAACCAGTGAGTGTTTGCAGTGTCAACATAGCTCCAGTTCTCCAGCTGAGGAAGAGGGGTTAAGAGGAGTCAGAATACTCTGAATCATATTGATCTGGATCTCGGATGGAAACCACTGCAGAAGTAGGGGAAAGGGAAATGAAAACCATTCGAGAGATCGAGGAAGGGGAGAGGGTGGCTGCATGGCAAAGGGGAAGGAGAGAGGGAAGTTGTTGAAGTGGGAAAGGGAGAGAAGCAGGTCCCTTCAGAGACAGGGTAGTGGGAGTGACAGGCCATTCCAGACACAATGGAAGGAGAGAAGAGGGCACTTCAGAAAAAGGGAATGGATTGGAGGAGATGCGACGGACAAAGGGAAATGGTAGTGGGGGTGAAAGTATATCCGAGGATGTTCTGATTCCCCAAGGAAATACTGTGTGGATAGTGTATTCTGCACATTCATTGATAAATTAACATAATAGATTGCATAATGTTTCTGAAAGTATCATATTCATTTATAGTAAGTAGGGAACAGTGTGATACTAATGCAGCTCTGTCAAGTTTGCAATTAATGTATCTTTGTAGTATATACAATGGTGCAAATCTTCTAAGTATGACATGGAATGCTGAGCTGAGAATCTTGTGCTCTGGCTAGTCAGTGCAGACATTTATGGAGGAGAAGGTTTGTGTGGAACTAGAAAAACTGAAGGTTGACAAAGTCATTGGGCCAGACAGGATACATCCTTGGATATTAATGGAGCTCAGAGACATTCTGGTGTGTCCATGACGGACTTGTTCAGTAGATCTTTGAAGACAAGAGCGGTTCTGCAAGACTAGAGAAGGATATAAAGTTGTGATAGGGAAGAATCTGGAAATTATAGATCAATTCGTTTGATTTTGGTGGTGGGAAAATTAATGGAAATTCTTCTGAAAGAAAGGAAAGCAAGGCATCTTGAAACCGGTGGGTTGCAGGATCCGAGACAGCGTAGTTTTGCCAGTGAGAGATTGTGTCAGATGAGTCTGATCAATTTCTTTGATTGGGTAACCAGAGAACTAGCTTCAGGGTGGTCAATGGATGTAGTACACAGGTATTTCAGAAAAGCTTTTGATACTGTTTCTCACAAAGGCTCATGAATAAACTAGGGTTGAGAACTAAGTTGGCGGACTAGATTAGAAACTGATTGAGGGATGGACAATAGAGCATGGTGGTAAATAGAGCTCACTCTAAAGAAAGATAGATGATCAGTAGAGTGCTTCGTCATTCTGTTCTAGGTCCAGTTCTATTCAATATCTTTGTGAGTGATATTGTAGAACGGTTAGAAGGAAACATTTTTGCCTTTTTGTGAATGGTGCTAAGATCTACAACAGAGTGGACACACCCAAGAGAGTAGAGGTAATGAAAAGTGATCTGAGGAATTTTCTAGGAGTCATGGATTATTCGGCAGTTAATTTTCAGTGTTAAAGAATGCAGAGTAATGTATTTAGGGTACACAAATGTAAGGGAGTGTCACGTGACTGGCGTGAGATATCGATGTCCACAAAGCAGAGGTGATTATACCTGAGGACTTCAAGGTAGAGGAAAAGTAAAACAAGGCAGTGACCTGTGCTGGAAGGATGCTAGGGGTGCATAGAGAGAGGCATGACTAGCAGAAAAAAGGATGCAATTATGCAGGTTGTTGGTGGGCACTGGGCCTAATTTTGGAAGCTATACCACTGGAAGGATATAGACCATCTGAAGGCAGTCCAGAAGAGAGTACCAAAATGGTATGGAGTCTAGACCTAAAGCCTTATGAGATGAAATGCAAGGATCTAAATATGTAGACCTTAGAGGAGAGGCAAAACAGAGGAGGTATCATAGAGATATTCAAGTACATGAAAGATATTAATAATGAACAAGAAAGAAACCTTTTCCAATGGAAAGAAAGCTCTAGAACAAGGAGTCATGATATGGGGCTCTGAGGAGACAGACTCGGGAGTAACATCAGAAAATAATGTTTTATGGAAAGGGTGGTTGAGTGGAATGCCCTATCAGAGTGGGTGGTAGAGGTTAAAATGGTAACAGGCTTTAAGAAAGCACGAGATAAGCACAGAGGATCCCATGTTGCACCAGTCACATTGCAGAAATGGAGAACTTTGAAGGAGGTCACCTCAGTCTTTGTTTTGTTAATTTTTTGCTTATATTACCAGACAAAACATATAGTCACAATATAAGTAAAACAGAGAAATATAAGACAGAATTTTTCCAATAGATATACATCTGTCCAGAGCTACACTTGAGCAGAATTATAAAACTTCCAATATGGGTTCCATATCTTATCATATAGTATGACATTATCTCTCAACATATAAGTTAATTTTTCTATTAAAGCTATAGAATGAACCTGTGCCTGCCAATTTTTCACTGCGGTCACTCACTTTTATTTCAGTGCAATGGACAATTGAGCAGTATGCAATAATTGTTGTATCAACATTATTGGAACTTGCCCATCATTTAATTCGCCCACAGACCCAATAACATAACTCAGATGTTAAAGACAGATGACAATACATTATTTGTCCAAGAAGCCTACCTACCTTCATCCAGAAGGAATGAATAGATGGGCATGTCCACCATGTATGCAAATATATACCTATCTGCCCGCATCCATGTCAACAAAGTGGGGACGCCAAACCAGAAAACTTTGAGAAAAACACCGGGTATCTATAACTTTGCATTATCAGTTTCACCACACACCGTGCACAGAGAGGACCTATGTGTTCTAGCCCAAATTCTCCTCCATAATTTTGCCTCAAGCTGTACCCCAGGTTTCTTATCCACTGTGTCTCAGCCAGGAAGGTGAATACCAGGTCAAATGCGAACCGGCAAACG
Organism: Rhinatrema bivittatum; assembly: GCF_901001135.1. NCBI lineage: Eukaryota > Metazoa > Chordata > Amphibia > Gymnophiona > Rhinatrematidae > Rhinatrema > Rhinatrema bivittatum. The sequence goes on along the minus strand of NC_042621.1, from coordinate 135,962,275 downwards.
TGCGCACATGTGCACCCGTGCACCTGTTTAAAAATGACCATCTTAGGGTAGCTAGGTCTGTGTTGTTTCAGAAGAAACAGGGCGGTGGATTAGGGGTGCCCGATATAAGAGATATTATCTTGAGGCACAGTTGTGCAGGCTTGTGGATTAGCATGATCCAAAGGGGTTGTTGCTGAAAAATTGCTGTTGGGTGACACTTCTTAACAAACTCTGATGTAGCTCTGTAAACGGGCTTGCTCTCTATTTTTGGTGGGTAGCCCATTTACTCAGTTCTCCCTAAAACTGTGGGATGGATGGAAACATTTGTTGTTGAGTGGGAAAGATTTTTCTCCTTTAACGTATATTACCTATAATAAGATTTCTTGCCTGAACTGTGCACTGTGATTTTTCAGAGATGGGAACTGAAAGGTCACAGTAGGGTGGGTCATTGGTGGGACCAAGGACAGTTTATTCCTTTTGCTGATTTGGCTGTTAAATTCTCTCTTCTGCAGGGAGGCTACTTTTCCTATCTTCAACTTAAGGCATTATCTTTCGAGTGGAAAGGTCTTTTCTGAATTACAGAAGGGTTGTTCTCTTTTTGAAGGATTTTGGTTTTCTTCCCCGAAATCTAAGGGGCTTATTTCAAAGTTTTGTTCTTTATTGACTAGAGATATGACTGATAAGCCCAAGCATATTTTGGAGTGGGAGAGGGATATTAGAGAACAAATTGAAGAAGCTGAGTGACTACAGTGCTTTACGAATCTTCGGGGTGCCCCCATTTCCTCTCTGTTTTTAGAAAATGGTTATAAAATCTTATTTAGATGGTATTTGACCCCAAACGCCTACATCAAATCTATTCTGAAGTGATCAGTCAGTGTTGAAGACTCTGTGGGCAAATTGGTTCCTTTTTTCACGTGTGGTGGGATGACCTAAGATTCAATCATATTGGGACATGGGACTTACTTTAATTTCTGCTATTACAGGTTGTTCACTTCCCAAAGACCCCATTACTAATCTGGATATTTCCTTTAAGGTGTAGAAATTGATCTTTCATACACTTATTGCAGCTCGCTGCGAATTAGCCCTTCACTGGAAGAGCGCTATGCCCCCTGGTGAATGTCGGCAGTGGAAGGGCCATTTTATGAGTCATTTGATGGTGCTAAAAATGACTGTGTTCAAAAATTTCAGGACATTTGGAAACCTTTTGAACTTTGGTGTGCTATGGGATCTTGGTTGGTTTATTGTATAAATTTCCCCTTGTGTTTTCATTTTTAATTTGATGGATTTTGGGTTGCTGGGTGGGGGTGATTTTGTGGAGTGAAATGTTGGCTGACTAAACATTCACTTTACTTTTTCTTTGTGAATGTTTTGTGGCTTGTTGGCCTAATAAAAACTTGAATTATAAAAAAACAACAACAACATCTGAACATTTACATAGAACCATTACTTCAATAAACTTAGCTATACTTCAAGAAGCTGTAATGTTTGTGATGACATTTGCTAAATTTAGCATGACAAATTTACCTCCAAACAGATGTGCATGTCATTAATATGGGTCACTAACATAAGATAATTAACAAATGTTAGCCCATGTTATCACACTTTATTATTATTATTATTTATTTGATTTGATTTACTGCCATTTGATTTGCATAAACAAAGCGGTTCACATAATACAAAAATAAAAATAATCTAAACATTCTAATAAATAACAAACAAAAATGCATCAGCAAGGAAATATTCCTTAATATTCATTAACTAAATGTTCCTTAACTAAAAACAATGTTCATTAACTAAAAACAAAAAAACATAAAACATAATAAAATAATAATAATAAAAAAACATTTTTTTATTATTATGAGATGTAGTTAAACTTTATTTTTTTGTATAAATTAAACCCAATAATGCTGATGGTAACATCAGAATTTTACCTCCAAACTGATTTGCATGTCATTAACTTGGGCTGTTAGCTCAAAATAATTAGCACATGTTAACAGCCAATGTTATTGCACTTTAGAGTATTGGCCTCTCTATGGTTAAACATGAAAGGGAAGGGATGCTGTGAGTGAAATAAGTGAAGGATGTTGTATGCTCATTTACCCAAGATGGTAGAATACAAATGAGAAGATGACAAAAATTGTCTTGAATAAGGACAGATGTCTTAGAAGAGGTCAGGCTCAATGGCTAATAGCTGGGAAATATGCATAGGAGTGTCAACAGGAACATCTGGGCAGACTGGATTAACTGACTCAGACCGGATCTTGGTCTGAGTTTGCATTAGTCCTAACCTGTATAGTCTTATCTTGCAGAAATGTAAGTCAGGTTGCTGTTTTGGTTCTGCTTAAAAGCCTTTGACTTGCAATCTGCAGGGAAGTCCTAAACCTGACACTGATTTTCAATGTTAGGCACCAAACTTGGGAACCCAAATTTAGGAGAATGAACAGCTAGCCTAAAAGTCGGTGGCTAGGTTTTGGCTGCCTAGATTTAGATACATTTTCAGCTGAAAACATAATGCACCTATGTTCAGCTGAAAATGTCCTCATTTCAGGAGGCCAAAATTTGACTCTCTTATCTCACCAGTAAGGACTTGAGAAGTAAAACAGAATATTCAACAATGACAGTTGTGCAAGAATTTGTAAAAAAAAAAAGTGCCTCTATTTTTAAGAGGGCAATTTTCAAACTGTCCACATTTGATGACAAATCTGTACATACTTCTTATCCATGGACTTTGTACAAATTTTCAAAGATAAAATAGGCACGTATTGTCACTTTGAGACTTGCTGCAGATAAAAAGTAGCATTGTACAATTGCACCTGCAGTGGAGATAGCGCATGGAAATCTATTTCATGCACATAAATTGTGGATATCCTCAAAACCAGACTGATTGGTGGTATTCCAGCATCAGCTGGAGAAACACTGGACTGGATGTTTGAGGAGCTGGGATTTGCAATACTGTGTAACAGCAAGCGTAACGGTAGTTTTTCTGCTTAAGAATTTAAGAAGTTGCCATAATGGGTCAGACCAAGGGTCCATCAAGCCCAGCATCCTGTTTCCAACATTGGTCAGTCTAGGTTACAAGTACCTGGCAAGTACCCAAACATTAAACAGATCCCATGCTACCAATGCCGGCAACAAGCAGTGGCTATTCCCTATTGATTAATAGTAGTTTATGAACTTCTCGTCCAGGACCTTATTCAAACCTTGTTTCTATGTTCTCCCAGCTACACTAACTGCCCTAACCTCATCCTCTGGAAAGAATTCCAGATCTTAATTGTGCGCTGAGTGAAAAATAATTTTCTCTTGTTTTAAATGAGCCACTTGCTAACTTCATGGAGTGCCCCCTAGTCCTTCTATTATCTGAAAAAGTAAATAACTGATTCAGATTTACCCATTCTAGTGCTCTCATAATTTTATAGACCGCTATCATATCCTCCCTCAGCCATTGCTTCTCCAAGCTGAACAGTCTTAACCTCTTCATAGGGGTGCCCTTCCATCCCCTTTATCATTTTGGTCACCCTTTTGTGTACTTTCTCCAGTGCAACTATATCTTTTTTGAGATGCGGTGACCAGAATTGTATACAGTATTCAAGGTGCGGTCTCACCATGGAGCGATACAGAGGCATGATGACATTTTCCATTTTATTCACCATTCCCTTTCTAATAATTCCCAACATTCTGTTTGCTTTTTGACCGCCACACACAATGAGCCGACAATTTTAAAGTATTATCCACTATGATGCCTAGATCTTTTTCCTGGGTGGTAGCACTTAATATGGAACCTAACATCGTGTAACTACAGCATGGGTTATTTTTCCCTATATGCATCACCTTACACTTATCCACATTAAATTTCATCTGCCATTTGGATGCATAATTTTCCAGTCCCACAAGGTCCTCCTGCAATTTATTACAATCCACTTGTGATTTAACTACTCTGAATAATTTTGTGTCATCTGCAAATTTGATTACCTCACTCGTCGTATTCCTTTCTAGGTCATTTATAAATATATAGAAAAGCACCGGTCCAAGTACAGATCCCTGAGGCACTCCACTGTTTACCCTTTTCCACTGAGAAAATTGACCATTTCATCCTACTCTCTGTTTCCTGTCTTTTAACCAGTTTGTAATCCACGAAAGGACATCGCCTCCTATCCCATGACTTTTTAGTTTTCCTAGAAGCCTCTCATGAGGGACTTTGTCAAACGCCTTCTGAAAATCCAAATACACTACATCTACCGGTTCACCTTTATCCACATGTTTATTAACCCCTTCAAAAAAGTGAAGCAGATTTGTGAGGTAAGACTTCCCTTAGGTAAATCCATGTTGACTGTGTTCTATTAAACCAGGGATGGCAAACGTTTTTGGGCTGGGGCCACATTAAATTTATCGATTACAACGAGGGCTGAGTGGGCAGAGCAGGGCAGGGTGGGCAGGGGCTTCCCCTTAGAGCTCCTTAACACGCACAGGCTGCAGGTATTTCAGCATCCAGCAGGTTTATGCTCAGTCACTTTTAGCACCTGAAAGTAAACTGGAAACCTCTAAATGCCAGACTCATAAGTAGTGCGATAATGCAAAAACAGAAATATCACCATGTCTCATCAAAGTCAAGAAATATAAATCAATCATAATGGTGCGTAAACCATACTAACAAAAAAATATTTCAAAACAGATGAAGAATAAAACTTATAATAATTAAGAAGAATAAGGATAGAAAAAACATTACATTTTTCCCAAAATCAATTAAATATTTCAAAACAGCAGTCCTATCAAACACCCAATAATTAAACCTATTAAGGATAAAAATGTTCCTCTCTCCTTACCTACGAACCTTTGATTTCCAGTTACCCTGAAATTGGATCAGTGGAGGGAGGTGGGGAGAACGAACACTTTCTCCTCTCTTTTTCATATAACATACAAACACTCCCAAATCCTTTTACCTCCTTTTACTTCTTTTTCTCATTCCCTTCTTCCACTTCCTCCCTCCCTCTTCTCTCTCACTCACCTTTCAATCATTTGCCCCTCAGTTATTCATCCCCCTTCCCTCCCTTCTCAGTCACTCAGCTTCCCACTCAATCTGCTCACTCCCACTCAAGCTCTTCCCTTGCATCTCATTCACCCCTCCCATCCCTCTATCAGCTTCCTACTTCCCACTCACTCCTTTCTCACTGTCACTCTCCCTCCTTCCCACTCACTCCCTTCCTACTCAGTCACTCTCCCTCCTTCCCATTCACTCCCCAGCCATTTCCTTCCCACTCAGTCATGCTCCCTTCTTCTCACTCATGTTCCCGCCTCCCTCCTTCCCACTCACTCCTTTCTCACTCAGTCACTCTCCCTCCTTCCCACTCACTCCTTTCTCACTCAGTCACTTTCCCTCCTTCCCACTCACTCCTTTCTCACTCAGTCACTCTCCCTCCTTCCCACTCACTCCTTTCTCACTCAGTCACTCTCCCTCCTTCCCACTCACTCCTTTCTCACTCAGTCACTTTCCCTCCTTCCCACTCACTCCTTTCTCACTCAGTCACTTTCCCTCCTTCCCATTCACTCCCCAGCCATTTCCTTCCCACTCAGTCATGCTCCCTTCTTCTCACTCATGTTCCCGCCTCCCTCCTTCCCACTCACTCTCTTTCTTCTCAGTCACTCCCCCCTCTCCTCAGCATCAGACCTGGGCTAGGCCTTGGGCCTAGGTAAACGGGACCCGGCCTAAGCCCAGAACCCAGCATTGGACTCAGGTCTAGGCCTTGGCCTCAGGAATCAGGACTTGACCTTGGGCTCGGCCTCTGCATCAGGCCAATGCCCTGATCCAGGCCTCAGTGACAGGACCCGGCCTTGGCCAAACCCCAGTGATAGGACCAGGCCTAGGCAATAGGGACCGAGCTTTGGACAGGGCCCCGGAAATTGGACTTAAGTCCAGGCCCGGGGCTCATGAACCGGCATCAGACATGGGCCTAGGTCTTGGTGTCTACGACCGTGACTCAGCCTCGTACCTAGGTCTAGGCCCAGGCCCAGGCCCCGGGGATGGGACTAGAGCGAGGCCTGCTCCTGCCTGAAGCCTTTTTTTTTTTTTTACATAAATGATTATAATTGTACATGAAAAATTTCATGTATATTCATCCAAAGCACATGTTCAGTTTGAACCATTTGTTCAAACCGAAAATGGCCTCATTTGTTGCTTTTTTTTGCATTTGTTCCAAACAAATGTGCATCCCTAACAGACAGTATCCAGCTCCCATGCTGATTATGTCCAGGGGTAAGCAGTGGCTTTCTCCCAAGTCTACCTGGCTAACAATTTATGTTGTTTGGGAAAGGCAGGTGCCATTGCAGCCCTGGCGAAATCTGCAACTGCAGGAAGAATGTAATCCAGGAGGGTCTTGGAGTTCTCTAAAAAGAGCTTGGTATTGAAGCAAAAAGAAATTTTGATTTCAAGCAATCCTTCGCCTTCCAGTTTGCTGTTCTGGGTTAAGATTCAGAACGCTTGCAGTTATCTTGTGACAGACAAGCCATATCACATGGAGAAGGTCTTTTATTTTTCTTTTTGTTAAACAAAACAAAACAAAAAAAACAAAACAAAAAAAAACCAAAAGGTTTAATCTTCCTGCTTTGGCAATAGTCTTTATATCATGGTGTCCCCGATTGGTGGTGGGGTATTAACCCCCTAATATTCAGTCATTTTTCAGGTTCAGTCCTAAGTCAGTAACTTTTAAAGCGGGGCGTGGGCACACATTTGCGCACACGTGTCGGCCTGCGCCCAGGGACACAGCTATTTTTGAGCTTGCGCACGTTATGAACTAGCCTGGCCGTGTGCCACATGTGCACCAGATTTTAAGTGGGTGTGCACATGGGCGCCGAAATCCCGCTTCCACCATGTAAACTGAGGGATTTTAAAAGGGGTGCACGCTGATGCTATTTCCAGTGTTACCAGTTCTTCCCCAGTTTGCCCAGTTGAGAGACAGGAACTCTAAACCCCCTTAGTTTAATAGCCTTCACTCCCTCCCAGTTAGCCCCGACCCTTCAAAACCTGCAGATCTGCCTAGTTTTCTTTATGTTTGACCTTACACATCATCCACGACAGAAGTAAAGTTACGGGGCAGAGGATCTCAGCGCATGCTGGGTTGCGTATTTATGCACACCTCTCAGCTTCACGCCCCGAAACGCCCGTGCCGTGCCCAGCGCAGGCCCCGCCCCTTTTTGTAAACTTTCAAGATATGCGCGTATCTCAGCGGCTTTTGAAAATCGCTCGGTGCACATGAACCCGGCTTCTTCGCAAATCCCCTAATTAATTCACGCATCGGGCTTTGAAAATTCACCTTTAAGCTCATAGCTGAAACGCAGCGCTTGCCTTCATTATGATCTTGGCTAAAAGACCAAGAAAAAATAGATCGTTACAGCCCTGCAATTTTATAGTACTGTATGGAATGACCTTTTATTGGAGGAAGACAACACACTGAGTCTTCTACATTGTGGGCGTACTTTAAGCTGTGTCGAGGGAAGGCAATGAATTTGCATATGCAGATAAACTATTTACCTGCTTAAATTGCTTTAAAAATTGGTGGAGGCACCTCAACATTTAAAATAACGTATTTGGCATTAAAAAAATTCCAGACAGCTGCAAAAATTGATTGCTCTTCTTAGCCTTGTCTTGTCAATCCTGCGCAAGCACCTGCCTGTGAAGGGCGCTTGTAACACCTCCTGCATGGCTGGGAAAAGAGGAATGGAAACCTGGAGCCATCCCGTTTCTTCCCGGTACAACACCAAATCTTTTCTTAGTGAAGTGCCTCTATTGCAACAGAATTTATTATCGCATATTTTTTTGTATCAAGTGCTGAAGAACTGAGGTGCATTTAAGGGGTGATTTTCAAAAAGATTTACTCACATAAATCCCAGTTCTATGCAGGGAAATAACCTTTGAAAATTACGATTTTATGTGTACTTTTATGCGCATTGCGAAGGGGCGTTTCGGAGAGTGGGGGCAGCGGAGTTGGAGTGGGGACATGACTCACGCACACACTTCGATTTTCCATAATATGCTCATAAGTACACCTGAACCTGAGCAGGCGGTGCCCATTATGTGCAGAGCCACAACTTTTCAAAGTGGATTCACGCGTGCAAGTAAAAAATTTCAGCAATCATGGACTCCAACAAAAAAAAACGAAGACCAAACTCCCGCAGCCTTCCCTGCTTTCCTCCATAGAGTAAGCCTTGTGGATCCTCTCTAACGGGCTGATACAGAAAGAAGCGCGGGAGAGCCGGCGAGCACCCGCTATCCCGACGCTCGCACAGCCCAGTGTCCTGGGCGCGCGATTCAGTATCGACCCGCATGCAAATGAGGGTCCGTGGTAAATGGAGGCGCTAGTCGGAGGGTGTACAGAAAAGCAGTTTTTTCTGCTTTTCTGTACACTTTCCCGGTGCTGGCCGAAATTAAAACGTGCGGCCTTGTTGCACATTTTGCTTTCTGTATCACTCGGGAATGACTAATAGGCCCATCAGCATGCATTTGCATGTTGCGGGCGCTATTAGTTTCGGGGGGGGGTTGGCTGCGCGTTTTCGATGCACTATTACCCCTTACTGTATAAAGGGTAAAAACAGCGTGTCGAAAACGCACGGCCAAACGCGGGCTAACAGTGCGCTCCACCGGAGCGCACTTTACTGTATCAGCCCAAAACTGTTGGAGGACAGATAGCCAAAGGTCCTCCTCCAGACCAGACAGCAAGAGGTTAACATTCCTGGGCTGTGTCACCTGACCCTGCCTGAGAAGGGGTTACCTAGATAGGTTGGAACCTGTGTTAGTCTGCCTGCTACTGTGTTTGGTCATAGCAGCACAATGCCTGGTGAGGAGAGAACCATGTCGAGAATGTTTTATTATTTTCCTCGCCTAGTCTCCCAAGTAAGGTAACTTTGCATGCCACTACAGACGAGTGTTTTAATGTTATTTCTATGTCATAGTAAGCGTTTGGCCCAGAGAGCGTGGGGTTCCCTGCTGCACACACCCTGTTCTGACTCTGAACAAGATTGGGCCAGACCGGTGCCACTCTGACAACACTAACTGCTAACCTGATACTGTGGTGCACGTGAGAGCATTACATTTTTTTTGCAGCAGTTACCCGGGAGAAGCTCGGACTCTTATCAGACAACCTTTTTTGTTTTAGCAGAGGTTTAATCCTCCTGATTTGGCAATGGTCATTATATTATGTCTCCAAAGGGGCAGGAGAGAGGGGCAGAGCATTAACTATCCATCCCCTGATATTCCACAGCATTCAGTCTCAATTTTAACTCAGCAAAAAAGGCCAAAAAGGGACCATCCTCAGCTCATTGCTCAAACCTCTGTTTGATGCTACACTAGATTTTAGCCAAATGCCTGAGAACGGACAGCAGTGAGCATCGCGTTCATGCCAAGTATTAATAAACATTCATTTCCTTCTCAAGCATTACAATAGGTTTGTATTTTTTTGTTTCCTTTTTGTTCAGGATTAAAATAAGAAAGGTCTGGGAGAGATAGATCTAGCTGTCCTGACAGTATATTTAGCCCAATTTATCGCTTCAACTGGAGTAGCGAAAAAAACAAACTAGGATTTCCCTTCAAATTCAACTCTAAGCCGGGCCTTACAAACTTTGCATATTTCACTTAGAGATTGCATGACTGACTTTAACTTCATCCAACTTGTCTACCTTCTCCATATTTGTACTGAAAGCTCTGAGGGCATTGCATCCTCTGCAGAGTTAAACAGAAGCTGCCTTTTTTTTTTCACTAGGGTCTTAAACTTTAGTTTATTCTGAAAGATAAGGATTCTGACTCTCTGAAGGCCCCACTGGGGTGGCGAGCTGCAATGCACCCGTGACCCTTGACAATTTTAAGGAAGTCCGGCCCCTTCAAATTCCAAATTTAATCAGGTTGTTACAAATAACTCAACATTTTGTCCCTCTGAGCCTTCCAGCATGCCAACAATGTGGACATTATTTCTTACAAAGCATTTTTCAAGATCCACTACCTTTAGGGACTGAGACGCCAGATGTTTTAACAACTTTGGATTACTGCTTTTCCAGATCCCTTCCTTCATCTTCTAGTGAGCTGATCCCTTCTTCGGCTTCTCCCTCTGTCTTCTTTTTTTTTTTTTTCAGATTTTGAAGAATAAATGACATACCTGCCATTAAACCATCAATGTTATCACCCAGAATTTTTGACCTCTGTTATTAGGCGCGGCGATTGTCTGCAACCCCCTTAACTGGAGACGTCCTATTTTTCTCAGAGCTTCGTGCAGCCAATCGGGGCTCAGGGCTGAGGGTTCAAGGTTCTTCCTCTCAGGAAGCGCACTCAGCTGCTGCTGCCACCCCTCTTCCAAAACCTCCTGCCAGCCCTTGTTCAGCCCGGTTCTTTTTTTTTTTTTTTTTTTTTTTTTTTTGAGGCTTGCTGCTATATCTGTCAAGCTTCAGCTGAATCTCCAGTGAGCTGTTCTTCGGGAGTTTGGAGAAGGTCGTAAACAGCAGGAACTGCGAAGGAAAAGCAAGTCTTAAACCTGCTGCTGCAGAGCTCGGTCAGTCATCACATGGCCCTTGCTTGTATTTATGTGACAGCTGGGTATTCCTCTCCCGCGCCTTTAAAGGGGGCAATTTTCAGAAATTCCAAGGAGCTGGAAACTTCATGGATTTACTTTGCGCCCACTGATTTTGGAGCTGCATTTTGAAGGGAAACTGCGTGGGTAGATACCCGCAAACTGTGCACCTGCAATTTGTGCGGGCAGGAAACATCATGTGTAGATTTGACAAGGCTGGAACAAGAGTATTTATTTGCCAACCTAGGCAAACTTCCAGCACCATGCCCCCTGCTACCAGGGGCAGTGGCATCGGCACGTTTCTCCCTTCCGTGGTGTTATCGGTTCTGGTACAGCACCACCTCTTGGCTTCATGCTGGTGGGATTTTGCCAGCCCCCCAAATTTTGGTGCTCTAGGCCAGTGGTTCTCAACCTTTTTTTGGCCGGGACACACCTGACAGATGGTTCTCACATGCGTGACACACTGAACATGTGACCGTCACGGGGCTAAATGTAAACATGCACTCTGCATCCACAGGAATCCCCTCAACCCCCTGCAATGAGTGCAGAGCAGATCTAGGGCATTACCCTGTACAACTCGCCATACAAAAAAGATATTCTGTTTCTGATGACATCTCAGTAAAAGCAAAACAAACTCCCTTTACTACCAGGCACAATAGCCCTTCTTATGAAAAGACAGTAATTTACCACTAATGCATATCCTATTGAGAAAACACAACAAATAAGATTGATACAAAAGCCTACATGCTAGTAAAATATCTCACCTCTGTCACACACCCAGAACTGACCTTCACCAAGTACAGAAAGACCACACATTATAAATATGGAGACAGAAACTGGAATGGAAAACCAAAAAAGCCACTCTGCATGCAGTGCAAACCTAGAGAAATGGAAAGAGAAATATAGCACCTAACATAGTCCCAGGATCTGCAATAATGCACACAAACTAACCCGCACAAAGATACACCTGTATTATGGAACACACTCAACCAGTAACAACCCTATCTAAGGAATACAACTATTAAACCAGGCCCTAAACACTAATACATTTCCTATTGGGAAAACAGAATAAGCCAAGCTGCTATAGCGCCCCACACAGAAATAATTGTAAAGCTTTACTAAAAATGTTACAAAACAGCTGCTGAACAGAATATCCAACAATTAAAAACTCATAAAAATTATTAAAACATGTCCAAATATCAATAAAATATTTCAAAACAGCAGACATCGCATAATACCCAATAATTAAAATGGCAATCAAGAAAAATAAATTTAAAAAAGCCACCTTTTCTTACCCTCTCCAGCAACTCTCCTACTCCTTTCCCTTCCAGGCCAATAGCACTCACAGGAAGCAGCAAGGGCTGCTGAAGCTCTGTCCTCACAGTCCTCTTCCTTAGCGCCCACAACCAGTCACTCACACACATAACTCCAATTAGACCCCACGAACAGTCTCGGTCTCTCTCACCTCCCTGACCAGTCTCTCTCTCAATCACACTCATGGTCTCTTATATACAAGCTCTCAATCACACACAAATGCTCTCACACCCACACCAGCTCTCACCCAGGCTTCCATTCACACCCACACACACCAGCTCTCACCCAAGCACCCATTCACACCCACACACACCACCTCTCACCCAAGCACCCATTCACACCCACACACACCAGCTCTCACCCAGGCTCTCATTCACACACAGACACCCCAGCTCTCACCCAGGCACTCATTCACACACAGACACCCCAGCTCTCACCCAGGCACTCATTCACACACAGACACACCAGCTCTCACCCAGGCACCCATTCACACCAGTTCTCACCCAGGCTTCCATTCACACCAGCTCTCAACCAGGCACCCATTCACACACAGACACACCAGCTCTCACTCAGGCACCCATTCACAGACAGACACACCAGCTCTCACTCAGGCACCCATTCACACACAGAGACACCAGCTCTCACCCAGGCACCCATTCACACACAGGCACACCAGTTCTCACCCAGGCACCCATTCACACCAGTTCTCACCCAGGCTCCCGTTCACACCAGTTCTCACCCAGGCTTCCATTCACACCAGTTCTCAACCAGGCACTCATTCATACACAGACACACCAGCTCTCACCCAGGCACCCATTCACACACAGACACATCAGTTCTCAACCAGGCACCCATTCACACACAGACACATCAGTTCTCAACCAGGCACCCATTCACACCCACACACACCACCTCTCACCCAGGCACCCATTCACACCCACACACACCACCTCTCACCCAGGCACCCATTCACACCCACACACACCACCTCTCACCCAGGCACCCATTCACACCAGCTTTCAGCCAGGCACTCATTCACACACAGACGCACCGGCTCTCACCCAGGCACTCATTCACACACACAGACGCACCCGCTCTCACCCAGGCACTCATTCACGCACACAGTCGCACCCGCTCTCACCCAGGCACTCATCCACGCACAGACGCACCCGCTCTCACCCAGGCACTCATTCACACACACAGACGCACCCGCTCTCACCCAGGCACTCATCCACACACACAGACGCACCCGCTCTCACCCAGGCACTCATCCACGCACAGACGCACCCGCTCTCACCAAAAACTTCTTCTTCCTTCGCTGCAGGGATGGGCTCCAGTTCCGCCGCGGCTTTACTCTGGCGGGCCTTCTTTTTTCGCCACCGCGGGAATGGGCTCCCGTGGTGGCCTCGGTCGGGTTTCCTCTTCGCGCCACAGGCTGTGGCGGCCTTGCTTTGTCGGGGTCAGGTCTCCTCTTCGCCGCCATGGGAATGGGCTCCCATGGCGGCTTTGCTTCGTCGGGGGTCGGGTTTCCTCTTCATTGCGCGATCTTGCTTCGTCAGAGTTCAAAATTCCTCCCTGCCTGCCTCACCGGCCAATCAAAGGCTTCCTCCCTTCTTCCTACTCCCACTGGTAGGGAGGAGGCTTCCGATTGGCCTGCGCGGGGGCAGGCAGAATGAAGGAGGCTTCCCATTGTGTAATGGGGGTAGGAAGAACGAAGGCTTCCAATTGGCCCGCGTGTGCTGGAAAAAGGCAAAAGGAAAGTAGAACGGGGTAGTGGGACACCGGGAGACGCGACACACCTGGCGGTGTTTGGCGACACACTAGTGTGTCGCGACACACCGGTTGAGAAGCGCTGCTCTAGGCAACTGCCTAATTTTCCTAATGGAAGCACCAGCCCTGAGATTTGAAAACCAAACAGACGTGCTTTGTCTTGTTACTCAGACCTAAAATACACCCCTGGGAATGTCTCTTCACAATCCAACTAAACTGACCCATGCTATGGAAGTCCGCATGTACTTTTAGGCAAACTGAGGAGAGCAACTTTCAAATAGCGTGAATTTACCAGGCTGAATAGCTTTCCTTCCAGTGCTCTCGCAGGAGGGGATCCTTTTCATTCCCATTTTGAATTAGGGCCACCATCTTGAAATTGACAGCATAACTTTTTTTTAGGTTTATGAGAACCATACGACTGTAATCAGAAAACAGCTCCAGTATATTGTTTGCATGTGGCTTCTGTGCAGGTCCCTGGTCTATTGCAGATTTTGTAGCTGCTAGTACCTGCACCACCTGTTTGGTTATACTAATAGTCTGCATATAGCATTTGTAATCCCAGCAGGCTGTACAGTTAAAGCATGTCAACAAATACTTGCCATCAATCACTGGTGATGTGGACACTTGTTCTTTCAAGTGAAATTAAAACTTTGAGAGCAATTTTCAGAAAAGTGGACAAGTCTCCCACTGAGTATACTCACCTAAAGTTACCTGGATATACTTACCCAGATAACCTTCAAATCTAACCAGCTATATCTGGGGTGACCAACCTGGGTCCTTGAGAGCCACAAAAAGGCCAGGTTTTCAGGATATCACCAAATGAATATGCATGAGATAGATTTGCATGCAAATCTAAGAACATAAGAACATGCCATGCTGGGTCAGACCAAGGGTCCATCAAGCCCAGCATCCTGTTTCCAACAGTGGCCAATCCAGGCCATAAGAACCTGGCAAGTACCCAAAAAGTCATCTATCTCATGCATATTCATTGTGGGTATTCTGAAAACCTGAGCTCCTTGTGGCTCCCGAGCACTGGAGTAGGTCACCCCTGGGCTATGCTTTAATATAGCCAATTTACTCCTAGTCCTACTATTTAACATTTCTATAGCGATACTCGACCCACGCAGCACTGTACAAATAGCACACAAGAGACTGTCCCTGTTCATCAGAGCTTACAATCTAATCAAGACAAACATACAGGGCAAAAGAGACTTGGGGTGTTTCATATAATAAGACAATGATAGAAAAGTTAGTTAATGAAGCTGAAGGAAGGCAATTAAGTAAAAGCAGACTAAAAAATGTAGGTTTAATGTTACAGGAACATACGATTTGCCATACTGGGTCAGACCAAAGGTTCATGAAGTCCAGCATCCTGTCTCCAGCAGTGGCCAGGATCCCAAAAAGTTCGATAGATTCCATGCTGCTTATCCCAAGGAGAAGCAGTGGATGTCCCCCAAGTTCTTTTTGGACTTTTCTTCCAAGAACTTGTCCAAACCTTTTGTAAACTCGGCCACATTAATAGCTGTAACCACATGCTGTGACAACAAATTCCATAATTTAAGTATACATTGAGTAAAAAAATATTTTCTCTTATTTGTCTTAAATGTATTACTTAGCATCTTCATTGCGTGTCCTCTAGTCTTTGTACTTTTTGAAAGCGTAAACAACTGATTCACGTTTACCCATTCTATTCCGCTCATTCTTTTAAAGACCTCCAAGCTGAAGAGTCCTAATCTCTTTAGCCTTTCCTCATATGGGAATCGTCTCAGCCCCTTTATCATTTTGGTCGCCCTTCTCTGTATCTTTTCTAATGCCGTTATATCCTTTTTGAGATGTAGTGACCAGAACTGCACACAGTATTCAAGGTGCAGTCACACCACGGAGTGATCGAGAGGCATTGTGATATTCTCTCTTTTATTCTCCATTCCTTTCCTAATCATTCCTAGCATTCTATTTGCTTTCTTGCTGATGCTGCACACTGAGCAGACAATTTCAATGTATTATCCAAGATGATGCCTAGATCCTTCTCCTGGATGGGAACCTTGCATTGTGTGGCTATAATTTGGGTTGCCCTTCCCTACATGCATCACTTTGCACTTGTCCACATTAAATGTCATCTGCCATTTGGACGTCCAGTCACCCAGCCTCACAAGGTCCTCTTGCAATGTCTCACAATCCTCTTGTGATTTAACAACTTTGAATAATTTTGTATCATCAGCAAATTTGACCATTTCACTCATTATTCCCATCTCTAGGTCATTTATAATTATGTTAAAAAGCAATGGTGCCTAGGGCACTCCACTGTTCACCTTTCTTCATTGCAAAAATTGACCATTTACTCTTGCTCTCTGTTTTTCTATCTTTTAACAGTTCGCAGTCCACAACAGAATATTGCCTCCTACCCCATGACTTTTTAATTTCCTGAAGAATCTCTATTGAGGGAATTTGTTAAATGCTTTCTGAAAATCCAGATACACTATATCCACTTGCTCACCTTTATCCACATGTTTATTCATGTTTTCAAAAAGAAATAAAGCAGATTGATGACGCAAGACTTCCCTTGGCTAAATCCATGTTGGCTTTGTCCCATTAAACTATGACTATATGTTCAGTAATGTTCTTTATATTAGTTTCAACCATTTTTCCTTTCACTGACATCAGGCTCACCAGTCTATAGTTCCTGGATCACCCCTGGAACCCTTTTTAAAAATTGGTGTTACATTGGCCACCCTCCCATCTTCATGCACTGAAGCTGATTTTAATGATAGTGTACAGATTACTAACAGTAGGTCTGCAATTTCATTTTTCAGTTTTTCAGCATTCTGGGATGTATTCCAGCTTGTGTTGGATCCATATAACCAGATAAATGTAGCTTTAACTGGTTATACTAAAATAGTGGTTCTCAACCTTTTTTCCATTGTGACACATCTAACAGGTTCTGCACACTATATCCCCCCGCCTGAAATTTAAAAAAAAACCTAATTGTTAATTTACTATTAAAAATTACACAAAAGAAAGATAAAATATTCTTACTTTATTTTTTACTAGCTGTTATTGAAATTAAAGTTATTAAATATTTTTTCATAAGTTTTCATTTTCGCTTACTTCATCAGGGAGAAAAGTGGGACTGATGTGCTGCACAGGGTTTCTCGATAGAGTGTCAAAGGGTAGACAAGACTCTCGTGCAGCTCACCGTCAGCATTAAAGTGTTTTGATCCATTCTGGAGTTTACACAGAGTAGAATTAGGATGTTTCGTCTTTCAACACACCATGCAAAAAATATATATTCAAATTCTGGTATCACCTCCGTAACAGCGACTCAGAATTTCTCCACTGCCAGACACAATGGGGCAGATTTTCAAAGCCCTACGCATGTAGGGGGTTACGCGCCGCCGGGCCTATTTTCAAAAGGCCCGGCGGCGCGCGGAAAAGCCCCGGGACGCACGTACGTCCCGGGACTTTTCTGAATGGGTGGGACGGGGGCGGGTCAGGCGGTCCGGAGTCATGGCTGGGCAGTCCGGGAGGCCTGGCTGAGGACTCCGGCACAGCAGCCCTTTGCTGATGTGCCAGGGGATCGTGTGCTGGCACTCGGCCGACAGGCGTAACTTCCACAACAAAGGTACGGGGGGGGGGAGGGTTTCGGGCTGGGGCCCGGGACAGGTAGGGGAAGGGAGGAGAAGGTGGGGAGGGAACGGGGAAGGCCAGCGGGTCTCCCTGAGGGCTCAGCGCGCGCAAGGTGCACTAGTGCGCACCCCCTTGCGCGCGCCAACCCCTGATTTTATAACATGCGCGCGACTGCGTGCGCATGTTATAAAATCGGGCGTACATTTGAGTGTGCCGGGGAGCGCGCACAAATGTAGGCCAGGCGCGTAACTTTTAAAATCTGCCCCTTTGTGAAGTAAGACAGAAACTGCAAAAAAGATGCTTAGAATCTATATAGAAAGATATAAGAAATGCACATTCCCAGTGTTGACACATTCCAGTAACTCAACACTGAAAATAAAATCTTTTTCTGTCTTTGTGTAGGGAGACCTCCAGAAAGGACCCCAAAATAAAGTCCACTCTTTGATTTTGGTGGCCGTACAAGAGGCTCTGGGTGGGGGAGGAATGCGGGGAATTTCATGGTTGCCTTGTTTGGGAACATGTTTAAATGTTTTTTGCATGTAGTTCTACTAAAAGATCACTGGAGGACATTTTCTATCGTGAGCATTGTATTTACTGGATAATGTGTTTGTGGGGAAATGGTGTGCATGTTCCTATAAAGAGTTGGGGTTTTCTGATTGGGTGACCATGATGTAGCAGGAGCTGTCATAGTGGGAACGTTTTGGCAGGTTTTTACCCTTTGCTTCCTGCCATTATGGAAGAAGGGTAGGTAATAGAGAGCTCCAGTATGTGACTTGCTGGAATAGCTGGCCCACAGGCTGGTGGCACCTGGTGGGTGCCATTCCCGAGTGGGAATGGCACCTTGCAGGGGAGAGGCCTGTGGCTGTGGAGTGGGTTTCTTCCTCCTTCCTCTGAGGAAGCGGGCTAGGAGTTCAGGAGTGGGTTGAATCCCAGAAGAGGAGTGCCCTAGAGTATCCCTTGAAGTGTGGTGGTCTGGTGAACCTGCACCAGAGAAGTTGGAGTAAGTATCGTAAGGGAGGTTGAAAACCACAGGAGTGTGAGTAACTTATGTAACTGGGAGTTGCATTTGGTCTAATTGGATGTGAGTGTTAATATGGGTATGCTAAATGGCGAACACCTGTCCTTAAAAGGTTGGGAGTGTGATACTATTTAAGAGGAATGAGGTAGGGTGGACCATCCATTGAAAAGGTATAGAAGATAAGGAATGTGCCCTTATGTTCCTAAGTAAATTGGGTTTTTATATAATTTTGACTGCTTGGAAGCCCATGATTTTCTGATTGCATTCACCGGTAAACATGGGATCTTGCTTCACATCCATGTATCTAATTGCTGGCTGGTTCATTCAGGAAAAATGAAGCTAATTGTTTGAAACTTGGAAACTCGGGGTCTGCCACACGTATTTAGCCAGTACTGGGGTGAAGCATGGGCTCAGAGTTCATGGAGGGGAGTTGATGGGTCTCCTCCACGTCCAGTCAGTAAAAGCAGAGAATGGAGTGAGTCGTACACCAATCCTGCTGTTACCATTAAGGGCCACTTCACCATCTGCTTGACTGTTTTAAGAGCCCACCAAACAAATTGGAAAGGATGACCCTTAAACAATAGGGAAACCCAATTCCATCATTTTATGTACCTCATTTGTTTTATGGGCATTTATTTTCTAAGTGGGGTGGTCCGGGTCTCTCGTTGGCCTTCTCCTAAGTCCTTTCACAGTCATTTCACCCTCCATTGCCTCAGGTACAAATTTACAGGCCTTTTTACTAAAGGTTTTCTCCTATTATGTGTCTATGGGAAAACTGTAAACCAGGACCTTCGGCTGTAAGCCATCTGAGGCAGGGAAGTACTTCCTGTATCTGGTTATAACTTGCCTTGAGTTTGGATTTGAAAAGGCAAATAATTACATCTAAATCCATGTCTTCTCCATTCCTTCCCTGCTTCTGTCTCTGACATTGATGTTTCAATTTTTTTCTCACTTTCTCTCTCTTTCTTCTCTGCATCTCTATCCACTCATAGCTGGATTTCACCACTCCAAATTCCCTCTATTTAACCACTTATCTACCTACCAACTTTTCATCTCGCACTTTCACACCTCTCAGTCAGCCCATTCCCCCCCCGCCCCGCAGTCTCTCACTTCTTATCCAGCCTTCTTTCCCTCCTCCCTAGACTCCATTTGCACCCTCTAGACTCACCCCCTTATCTACTTCCTCTGACTTCATTTCCTCATCAGGCTCATCTCCTTTACTATCACTCATCCCCTCCTGGTATCAGTCCCTTTCTTCTTCTTTCTCTTTTCCCCTTCCAGTCTCTCATACCCCTCTTTCATTGCCTCGCAGTCCCATTTCCACACTCCCCTCCCACAGTCCTCATCTACCTTCCTCGGCCTCTCATCTTCTCACCAGCCCCAGCTCCTTCTGTCCCTCATCCCCTCTCTAGCCTCCAGCCCTTGCTTCTGTCTCTTACCCTTTTCCCTCCTTCCCAGCTTCCTGATTTTTACCTTGTCGCACCCCCTTCCCAGCCCCTACAGATCCTTCACAATTCCACATCATCTTTTTATCCCATCCCACCTTTCTATACCCTGTCTCCCACACCCCAGGCCATCTAACAGACCATTATGCATACCACCCACTGTCCCCTTGATCCCCGAGTCCTCACTCAATCTCTCAGTCCTCATTCCTCCATCCCCATCCAATCACTGAGCTTGTCCCCACCTAATCTCAATCCTAAAAGCCATTGTTTGGGGGTGAGGCACTTGCCACATCTGGCCCCATCTCCCCCCAGTAGCAACAGCACTGCATCAGGCTTATCTTCTTGCTTTCATGTATGCCAGGCCCATCCCCTCTCTTGTTCCCCTTTCAATACCCCCACCAGTCCCCCTTTTAAAACCCACCCTCTCCACACAACAATCAGAGCCATCAGGAGGAGGAAAATAGGAAGCATTGAGACATCTCCTCCTCCCTTGTAGCTAGCAATGGTGGTGATGGCGACCACAGATCAGAGAAGCCACATTTGTGAGTCAGCCTGGTAGCAGTGGTGATCAAAGCCACGAGCAGGGGGGGGGGGGGGGGAGCAGGAGGTAACATTTCCAGCCTGGGCTGGTGGTGGCACAGAATGTGCCAATGGTGATTGCTCTGGGGGTAGGGGGGGGGGGTGGGAGGAGGAGAGAGCATAAGCCACAAAATTTTCAGGTTGGGCTGGAAGCGGCAGTGATTGCCCGGAGTGTTTTATTTATTTATTTTAAAAGGCTTACATTCTACCTATAGCGATACAGTCGTGCTAGGTGGATTACAGCAGATAAAAAAACATGCAGTCATAAAATATATACAAATTTTTAAACATAACAAAATCAACATAAACAATGACTCATTCACGTCATCTAGTGTCTATACACCTATTCATAATTCAAAAGCCTGCTTAAACAGATAGGCCTTTAGTTGCTTCCTGCAAGGACTGATATTATTAATAGAACGCAAATGTTCAGGTAAAGAATTGCAAAGCTTTGGCCCCATCACAAAAATAATTCTTATTCACGTTTCGTTCAATCTTGTTGCCTTTACTGTTGGAATTGCCAGCAAATTCTTATTACTCGAATGCAAAGAACATATTTTTTTAGTAAATTTGACCATCTAGCTTCATGACCTTAAACACCATAACCAGAATTTTAAAATCAATATGATACGTTACTGGAGGCCAATGTAATTCACATACGGGCCGATTCGGTAAAGTCCGTGGGAGAGCAGGCGAATGCCCGCTCTCCCGATGCACGCACAGGCCACTCACCTGTGCCTGCGATTCTGTATTTAAATGAGGCCCAAAGCCTCCTTTTGGCCCAAAGCGGCGGCTGTCAGCGGGTTTGACAGCCAACGCTCAATTTTGCCAGCGTCGGTTCTCGAGCCCGCTGACAGCCACGGGCTCGGAAACCGGACGCCGGCAAAATTGAGCGTCCGGTTTTCGAACTGACAGCCGCGGGCGACTTCAGTGCGCTCTGACGGAAGTCGGAGCACACTGTACTGTATTGGCCCGATAGTCATGAGGATGTATACTCCCGCTGCTGCCCGCCTAAAACCAGGCGAGCTGTGTAATTTTGTAAACCTTGAACCCCTAAGAGAGGCTGCTGGCAGTCCAACAAAAAGAGAATTGCAGTGGGAGAAAAACTGTAACAGGGAACAGCATTTCAACTACCTGGCTCCCTACACTGCATTCTCCTCAGCCATCAATCACAGCTGCTGTCTATTTCAAATTTTGGTTACGCATCTCCCGGCTCTTGGTGACACACCATCCCGACACTCTGGTTAAGAAACCACTGTATTAAAACAGCAGGTTGGAGATCACGTGGTAGAGTGAGCGGAGCAGTATGTAATCTGCTTTGCTCCGGTCTCCAACCCTCCGAATCAGCCTCCATCAGTGACTATTATCTCTCACAATTTTCAAAAACAAGCCGCTAAGATCTCCGTGGTTTTGCTGATCTGTGTGGCTTTTGGTGATGAGCACAAAAGTGGGTAGGAAGGCAAGAGAAAAGGAAAAAGAGAAAAGCAGGCCTAGCGAGGCCAAGATGGCGGAGTGCCAACAGACACCGGAATGAGCTTCTACCTCCCTGGCTGTGATGGATGAGTTTAAGGCAACTGTGGTTGAGGCACTCGCACTAAAGTTCAAAACAATTGACCAAAAGCTGGACAAGGCAAAAAATACACAACAAGGTGGAATCGGTAAAATGGACTTTATTAACTCTTGTCTGCCCGACTCTGGCCGAGTTTCGCTATACAAGCTGCTTCAGGGGCTTTAAAATCGCTCGGATCGGATTCAAACGAGCATTGACGTCACATGCTCTGTGATCTCAAAGAATCAAACAGCGAACTAACATTCGTAGATACGGCACTCCCGTGTTCGCTGCATAGACACTACTACGAATGTTAGTTCGCTGTTTGATTCTTTGAGATCACAGAGCATGTGACGTCAATGCTCGTTTGAATCCGATCCGAGCGATTTTAAAGCCCCTGAAGCAGCTTGTATAGCGAAACTCGGCCAGAGTCGGGCAGACAAGAGTTAATAAAGTCCATTTTACCGATTCCACCTTGTTGTGTGTTTGCTGTCAGCCATCTTGGATCGGCTACCGGTTTGTTTTCTTGGACCAAGGCAAAAAATATGCACGCTTAAGACATCTGATTCGCAGAAGTAGAACAGAGGGTTTCCAACAATCAGGACACTATTCAGTCGGTGCGGCAGAAATAGCAGAGCTCAGTCGTTATTACACAAGCATGAGGAGAGGCTCGAAGATCTTGAGAATAGATCTCGCCGCAATAATCTGTGATTTTTCTGTATTTCTGAGTCTGTCAGTGATGCGGACCTACCAGCTTTCCTGGAGTCATGGTTGTCTAGGAAATTGGACTTGTCAGGCTCACGTAGACCACTGCGTATTGAGCAAGCCCATCGTCTGGGAGTGCGGGGGGAGTACACAGATTGACCATGAATGGTGATTGTGAAAATCCTTGATTTCACCTACAAAGTGGAAATCCTACAATTCTTGAGGTCTGGTAAAACGCTGCGACATGACAACACCAAGATTTTTGTTTTTCAAGATTTCTCTACTTCTCTGGCGGCGCAATGTTGGGAATTTGGTGTTTCCTGCTCCAAGTTACATGCAATGGGGGTGAAATTTGCATTGTTGTTTCCAGCCAGGCTGAGAATAGATCTTCCAGATGGTTTGAAATGGATCTCTTTGCCTGGTGAAGCCAAAAATCTCATTGAGAGGCTGGAGAAAGAGCCCACTCATATGGCTTCCATGAACACTGCACCTTGACTTTAATATTGTGTGCAATGTATGTTTCTTTAGGTAGGCGTTCTCTTGATAGTGTGGAGTGCCGCTTCTTGCTCAAGTTGATAAGGGACATCAGCCAGCTGTTCTGTTCTATTAATGTGTCTTATATGTATAGTTTATATATGTGTATATATATATATATATATATAAATTTTTTTTTATTTGTCTTTTACTACCCTTTTCTCTCTCTTTCCATTAAGAAGTACGCTAAAGTGGCTGCACAAGTAGGCTGGTTTGGGGGTGGGAAGTTCTAAGTGCATTCGGTGATCTCATCTCTAACGTTTGTTGTATTATTGGGGGTTTGGGGGGGAGGGAAAGGGGGGAGGATAGATTAGGGAATATCTCACATCTTTTTAAGGCAGTGTTGTATACAGTGCTTAACTGCTTATGTTGGGTCTCTGGCCGGATCATTGATATTCTCCACGTGGGCCGTGGCTGGGAGGGCATCTGGGGTTGTCCACGTTTATCAGGGTATTCACTCCTCCTACAGATGTTATGGTTAAATCAGGGATTAAAATTGTTTCTTGGAATATCTGTGGGATCACATCTCCCATTATGAGAACAAAGATTCTTTCCGTATTGAATAAAATGCTTGCAGATATAGAACTTTTACAGGAAACCCATTTGAACAATGTTGAACATGCCAAATTACAGAAATGGTGGGTGGGGGATGTTAAGTTTGCTTCTGCCTCCACGAGGAAGTCTGGAGTTGTGATATTGATCCATAAGAATTTACCTTTCATTATCAAACAAGAAATTAAAGATCCTGAAGGCCGATATATTACATTAATAGCTGAACTGTATAGGTCACCAGTGGTGGTTTGTAATCTCTATGCTCCAAACTCTTAAGACCATTATGACCATTCCTTTTTTAAATTTTTTTTATTTTTTATTACCACATATAGGAGATTGCATTTTCATGGAGGGGGGGGGGGATTTTAATTTGGTCCGTGATCCTGACTTGGACATATCTCACCCTTCCCCAGTAGATCACCCACAGGTCCATAAAGGGATACCCCTCATAACTGATGTGTTGCATTTAGTAGACACCTGGGGGATTTTACATCCTCTAGAAAAAGACTGTACCCACTTATCCAGGGCCATTTCACCTTTTCATGCATTGATTATATTTTGACATCTGTAGCTTGTTTCTCTAATTTTGAGAGGCAGGCATAGATGTGATAACAATTTCTGACCATGCACCAATTTGGACTGTTTTTCATGTTCCTGGGGTCCAGACTTCTCATAAGCTTTGGCGTTTTCCATACTTTTTAGCTAGAGATCCTCATTTCCATGAGTTTTTAAGAGCTAGATGGGTGGACTTTGTTGCTAATAATGCGGCACATTTGGAGGATCCTATTCTTTTCTGGTTCGCCGCTAAGGCGGTTTTGAGGGGGAAAACCATTGCTTATTTGAGCAAGCGTAAAAGGGATTTGGATACGAGAGTCTTGGAGCTGGAAGGCAGACTGAGGAAACAAAAGGTGTTGCTAGCCTCTGAGAACTCGTCACACAATAAGAAGGTCTGTTTGTCCATCCAAACAGCACTTAATACGGTATTACATCAACAAGCTCAGAAAAGTACCTTGTACTATAAATATAAATTATATCAGTACAGCAACAAATCAGGTAAACTTCTTGCAAAGTTGATCAAATCTTCTTCACGATCACTTATATCCCTTCTTTGAAAACTAAACAGGGGGTAGTGCTTAATTCTACCTCAGGAATTTTGAAGGTTTTCAAGGATTGCTATAGTTCTCTATATTCTGTGGGGAGCTTGATAGATTTAAATGTGATTGATTTTTGAACTCCCTTAATTTACAGCCATTCCAGGTCTCACACCTGGACTTCTTAAATCAGCCTATTACTCCTGAAGAGGTATGGGTGGGTATCCAACAGGCAGCATGGTTAAAAGCTCCGGGCCCGGATGGCTACAGTGCTGAATTTTATAAGATCCTGGTGGACTATGTTTTGCCTTTACTTTCTAATATTTATGCAACACTTGTGGAGAAAGGGAGATTCCCTGGAAGAGAGAGTGAGGCGGTTATTACGGTCCTGCCCAAACCAGGAAAGGATCCTTTCCAAGCTACCTCTTATAGGCCTAACTCCCTTATTAATTTTGACCAGAAACTTCTGGCCAAGATCATGGCGGATAGGTTAACTTTGTATTTGTCTAATTACATTCAGCCAGGCCAAGCGGGATTTGTCAGGGGCTGCTATGCAATAGCCAATGTCCGTTCTCTTCTTACTGCTATTTTCTTAATTAAGCGTTTTGCCACTTCTTTTCTGGTAGTGAGTTTCGATGCTGAAAAAACGTTTCCTAGGGTTTTTTGTGTTTTGGATCATTTGGGTCTGAGTGGGTTCTTTGGTCAAGTGGTTCAATTATTGTAAACTGCCCCTCAAGCGAGACTCATGGCCAAGGGGAATATTCTGATGTTTTCCCTATTGATAGAGGCACTAGACAGGGCTGTCCATTGTCTCCATTACTTCTGCTTACTTTAGAACCTCTTCTGCAATCATTCAGTTGCATGAAGATGTACAGGGTATTTAAATATGTGGCCTTTGCAGATGACGTACTTATGTTCCTTACTTCTCCAGTTACTTCACTAGAGGCTCTCTTGAGAATTATTGGTCAGTTTGGGGAATTTTCTGGTTGCCAGCTTAACATGGATGAATCAGAGGCCATAGCATATCCTGACTCAGACTCTAATGGGTGGGGGTTTCCCGCTACATTGGTCTCCAGGGTCCTTTAAATATTTGGGCTTATTTATATCACATGACTTGGGGAAACTATATAATTTCAATATTTTGCCCCTTTTGGCGCTTACCCAGTAGAAATGTCAGATATGGCACCACTTACCATTGATGTATTAATCTTCTCAAAATGATCTTGCTCCCTAAATGGTTGTATGTACTTCAAACTTTACCCATTAAATTGAAACGAGGGCATATAATGAAATTGGGGCACATTTTCAGTCATTTTATCTAGAAAGGCAGGAAACCAAGAATAGCCTTTCTTAGACTCAAACAACCATGGAATATAGGGGGGTTGAATATGCCAGACATGGAACAATATAATTTGGCTAGTCTACTGAGATTGGTGCGGGAATGGATTTTTAGTGAGAGTAAATATGTCTATAATTGATTAATTTATAGATTATTTAGCCTACTATTTTAATTTACTATTTTTATGTACATTATGAAACTATGTAGCTACTTCCTTTCTTCTTTTGGAAATGCAAATATTTTTAAATGAATATTTGCAAACTACTGTAAACCGATTTGATATGCTCGCATGAAAATTCGGTATATAAAAATTATTAAATAATAAATAATAATAATCAATAGAGAACGAAATCTCTTTAGCCAAATCACTGGGTCTGTGCTGTTTGCTGCATGCCCGCCCTAGCCTTGTCAATAATTATCACTTGAACAATGTGCTGGTCTCCCCAACACACGGGGCATGGCAAAAAGTGATGTGAATAATATTGCTAGCTGACAGTTCTTGCTCCCCATTTTTGCCTATTAAGGGTAATGGTGATTTTTCTCCTGGTCCCCAATCCTTATCTTTTAGTAGATGGGCTGGGGGGGAGGGGGAATAGAAACACTACAACAAGTATTGGCTGTGATGGATCTTTTCTACCCTTTAATTAGTTGGTAACCCAATATAGTCCTTGGACTGTGGATCATTTCTCCTATCTACAATTGCATCACTATATTAGCTCAATACCCAAAGGCTCCCTTTCTCAGGGATGGACAGTTAAAATAGAAGATTTCTTCCATATAAAAAATAATAAATAAATAAATAAATACTGAAAGATGGAAATTAACAATCTCCTTAATTTACCAAGAATTGCAAACATACCCCTAGATTCATCAAAATGTGTTATTAATGCATTGATAAAACCCACGTTAAGAAAAAGGGGCAGGTTTAGGGAAATTTTCGAATTACCGCATCACATGGTAACTTACCTCTTCGCATCAGTAGTATTGCATGGTGCGGTAAACTTAGCACACCCTGCGATAATCCCTATTTTTCGCTAGAGAGAGAGAGACTATCTATAAGGCCCTCGTAGTAGTAAAGTATATCTGTATAGGAGGGCCATCTAATAGGTCAAAGTGAGGTGTTGGTGGTGGTTTAGGGTTTAGGGACCAGTTTCTCATGTAGAGTGAGATGTACGAACAGCACAGTACACCTTGGTGAAAATTTGACATCATTTGGAGTAAGGAAAGTCTCACAAAGATTACATTTCTACTATGTTCTCTCACCCTAGCTTGTTAGACTCTATAACAGGGTACCATCAACGCCATAACACACTATTTATCTCCTCTTCATTCTTCGAGTGTAGTATAGGATAGATGGATAAAGAAGAGCAATTTTTCCCTTACGGAGAGAGAGAATCAGTCACATTTTAAAGGTTGGCAATCTATTTCCTCGAATATATATCTGAGAGAAATGCAGTTTAAATTTTTGCATAGGGCCTACATCTCTCAAACTTTGGCTTTTTATGCTAACCTTACAGATTCTAGGATATGTGTGAAGTTTAAGCAAGTTCAATATCACTTTCTCTCTTTCTGTCTCGTTCATGGTGCTCTCTCACTCGTAACCCCATTGCTCACTGTCTCACCCCTCACTCTCCCCAGCACTTACCCTCTTCACTTTATAGCCTACTCCAACCCTCCACACATATACACACATACACACCCCCATCCTTTTTCTCACTTTCTTTCTCGCCACTCCCTCCTCCTCCTCCAATACACCACAGCCACTCTCCTGGTTCACTCCAGCATCCCTCCTCCCCCTGTCTACCCCTTGCTCACTTCGATATAGCACCCTTGCTCTCTTGTCCCACTTGGCCAGTTCACAACAATGTGCTGCTTATACTCCCAGTGTGTTTCATAAAAGACCACAGGAATATGCGTCCCACTTCGCTGAAGCTTCAAATCTACAGAAGTCCCTCCAGCTGCCATCGCCATTCAGTTGTGGTTCCCCCTTTAATACATTAAAGAAAGCCCCACATTTCCCGCAAATAGTAGCATTGCTGCAGACTAATTGGTCATGTCTTTGATTTTATACTTAGAAATTCACCTTTTATTGTGTGTACCTGTAACTCTTTTATCATGACCACACCCTCTGCTCTGACTGTCATAGGTTCTTGAACGGTTGATGTGACCTGCAGGCAGAAGGCATCTTTTTGATTGTTCCCAGCACTGTGGCACCATGTTGAACTTTCATCCATTATGGCACAAGGGAAGCTTTTATTTTTACTTCAGAAATGAAAGAGAAACCAGAAACAATGAGTTAGGCATGTTTTTTTCAATCTGCTGTCCCTGTTATGCCAAATCAAAAGTTTTTAGTGTGACTGCTTTGAAATTCTTTTAGAAATGTAAGCCTTTTAAGCTGCCTAGTCTACAACATGATTCCTCCCTGAGGGGAACCCGCCACCATTTATAGCAAGTCAACATTTTTTCAAATAGCTGCATGGTTTTTCTATTTTAAACTAAACCTTCATATTTTTTTCCCACAGTGTAATTATAAATGCACAACATCCAGAATTCTCTTTTGTATCAAAACAGGGAGGATAACTTTAAAAGACCTGTGCGTGTGCACCCATATACATGTGTATATGGCCGTGTGCAGAGCTACCCCAGTATTTTATAACTCATGCATATCACAAGTCTTAGAGTTATCTGGCTAGCTTACTTAGCCGAATAAGTACTGCTTTTAAGACATATCCGTCTTAAGTGGCGTGCAACTGCTCTGTGCATGTATTTTTACTTCTTACTTTAAAAATATACACAGGGAGATTTTACACACGTAATTTAAAATCATTTATCCCCTGTAAGTCGGTTTATATAGGTGCCTAGTCCATCTGTAGATCATCGAGACTCTCCTGACTCTTCAGCCTGAATTCCCCTCACTTTACCCTGACTGCCCACCTAGTCAATATTTCACATTAAAGACATTTACTAATCGCTTATCCCGGATAAAAAACAGGTGTAAATATATGCGCGTAAGCTGCCACATCTACGCGCATAAATTGCTCATAAAATAGTATCTTACGTGCACGAAAGTTGACCCCATCCTGGATCGCCCCTTTTTATCAATGCATACATTTACTCACAAACCCTTACTTACGTACGCATGTTTGAGCTTTATAAAATAGCAGTTATGTGCTTATATGCTGATTTTTCTGCATGCAGCCTTTTGAAAATTCACCTTAATGTGAGGGCTAAAACGTTTGTGTGATCTGTTTTCACCACAGCACTGTTCACACCAGGAACCTCCTTTTGCATGGGTCACTTAAAAGGCAATTCCCACTTTTATGCATTCACAATAATTTCATCCTGGGTTTTTAAGGATTCCTTGCAGGTTGGGCTACCTTTTTCTTGGAAATATGCAAAGATATTCTGCATGTGCTTTGGAGACCGGTAAGAGGACATCTGAAGAATGGACCTAAATGCTTTTATAAATGCATACATGTTCTCATTTTCCGCCCAGTAAAAAGTGTCACAACTCGCAAAGAAGCCATTAGTTTCCCAGCTGTGATATGAGTACTATAGATCTGCACTACACAAGCTTTGTTAAGGAAAAATTATTTGTAAAGGCAATTACACTCTAACCTACTTAAGCACTTTTTTGATGGAGGTTTTTTTATTTTTTAACAGAATTGAGGTAATAATTGTTACGCGCACAAGAGCCAAGCCTCTATCAAGGGGCGGAGCAGGAGGCCACCGGTACAGCGGCAATTTGCC
This sequence comes from Rhinatrema bivittatum, assembly GCF_901001135.1. Taxonomy (NCBI): domain Eukaryota; kingdom Metazoa; phylum Chordata; class Amphibia; order Gymnophiona; family Rhinatrematidae; genus Rhinatrema; species Rhinatrema bivittatum. Next base: position 135,932,482 of record NC_042621.1, on the reverse strand, counting down.
GCTGTGCTGGGAGATCACACGCCGGCAGCCTGCCGGCGCGCGCAACTTATGCCAGCTCAGGAGCTGGCGTAAGTTCAGAAACAAAGAAAACTACTAAAGGTAGGGCATTCAAAATGGTTGTGGATGAGAGGGGAAGAGGGAGGGAGGGGTAGGTAGGGGGGGAGGAAACATAAGAACATGCCATACTGGGTCAAGACCAAGGGTCCATCAAGCCGAGCATCCTGTTTCCAACAGTGGCCAATCCAGGCCATAAGAACCTGGCAAGTACCCCAAAACTAAGTCTATTCCATGTAACCATTGCTAATGGCAGTGGCTATTCTCTAAGTGAACTTAATAGCAGGTAATGGACTTCTCCTCCAAGAACTTATCCAATCCTTTTTTAAACACCGCTATACTAACTGCACTAACCACACCCTCTGGCAACAAATTCCAGAGTTTAATTGTGCGTTGAGTAAAAAAGAACTTTCTCCGATTAGTTTTAAATGTGCCGTATGCTAACTTCATGGAGTGCCCCCTAGTCTTTCTATTATCCGAAAGAGTAAATAACCGATTCACATCTACCCGTTCTAGACCTCTCATGATTTTAAATACCTCTATCATATCCCCCCTCAGTCGTCTCTTCTCCAAGCTGAAAAGTCCTAACCTCTTTAGTCTTTCCTCATAGGGGAGCTGTTCCATTCCCCTTATCATTTTGGTAGCCCTTATCTGTATCTTCTCCATCGCAATTATATCTTTTTTGAGATGCGGCGACCAGAATTGTACACAGTATTCAAGGTGCGGTCTCATCATGGAGCGATAGAGAGGCATTATGACATTTTCCGTTTTATTCACCATTCCCTTTCTAATAATTCCAAACATTCTGTTTGCTTTTTTGACTGCCACAGCACACTGAACCGACTATTTCAATGTGTTATCCACTATGACACCTAGATCTCTTTCTTGGGTTGTAGCACCTAATATGGAACCTAACATTCGGGCCGATTCAGTAAAGTCCGCGGGAGAGCGGGCAAACGCCCGCTCTCCTGGCGTGCGCACAGGGCACTCTCCTGTGCGCGCAATTCAGTATTTAAATGAGGCCCAGCGGTAAAACCAGGTAAAAGGAGGCGCTAGGGACACTAGTGCATCCCTAGCGCCTCCTTTTGGACCGGAGTGGTGGCTGTCAGCGGGTTTAACAGCCGACACTCAATTTTGCCGGCGTCGGTTCTCAAGCCCGGGGCTCGGAAACCGGATGTCGGCAAAATTGAGCATCCGGTTTTCAATCCGACAGCTGCCAGCCGACTTCAAATTTTTTAATTTTTTTAATTTTTGGAAAGTTTCAGGACCTCCAACTTAATATCGCCATGATATTAAGTCGGAGAGTGCACAGAAAAGCAGTTTTTACTGCTTTTCTGTGCACTTTCCCGGTGCCTGAAGAAATTTAGGTAGGCGCTAATTTCTGAAAGCAAAATGTGTGGCTTGGCTGCACATTTTGCTTTGTGAATCGCGCGGGAATACCTAATAGGGCCATCAACATGCATTTGCATGTTGCGGGCGCTATTGGTGTCGGCGGATTGGACGTGCGTTTTCGACCTCTTACTGAATAAGGGGTACGAGAAAACACGCGTCCAGTGGCGGGTTAACAGTGCGCTCCGTTGGAGTGCACTGTACTGTATCGGCCTGATTGTGTAATTATAGCATGGGTTATTTTTCCCTATATGCATCACCTTGCACTTATCCACATTAAATTTCATCTGCCATTTTGATGCCCAGTTTTCTACTCTCACAAGATCTTCCTGCAATTTATCATAATCTGCTTGTGATTTAACTACTCTGAACAATTTTGTATCATCTGCAAATTTGATTTTCTTACTCGTCGTATTTCTTTCCAGAGCATTTATAAATATATTGAAAAGTAAGGGTCCCAATACAGATCCCTGAGGCACTCAACTGCCCACTCCCTTCCACTGAGAAAATTGTCCATTTAATCCTACTCTCTGTTTCCTGTCTTTTAGCCAGTTTGCAATCCACGAAAGGACATCGCAACCTATCCCATGACTTTCCACTTTTCCTAGAAGTCTCCCATGAGGAACTTTGTCAAACGCCTTCTGAAAATCCAAGTATACTACATCTACCAGTTCACCTTTATCCACATGTTTATTAACTCCTTCAAAAAAGTGAAGCAGATTTGTGAGGCAAGACGTGCCTTGGGTAAAGCCATGCTGACTTTGTTCCATTAAACCATGCCTTTCTAAATGTTCTGTGATTTTGATGTTTAGAACACTTTCCACTATTTTTCTTGGCACTGAAGTCAGGCTAACCGGTCTGTAGTTTCCTGGATTGCCCCTGGAGCCCCTTTTAAATATTAGGGTTACATTTGCTATCCTCCAGTCTTCAGGTACAATGGATGATTTTAATGATAGGTTACAAATTTTTACTAATAGGTCTGAAATTTCATTTTTTAGTTCCTTCAGAACTCTGGGTGTATACCATCCGGTCCAGGTGATTTACTACTCTGGGTTCGGTCCAGGTGATTTACTACTCTTCAGTTTGTCAATCAGGTCTACCACATCTTCTAGGTTCACTGTGATTTGATTGAGTCCATCTGAATCATTACCCATGAAAACCTTCTCTAGTACGGCTACCTCCCCAACATCCTCTTCAGTAAACACCGAAGCAAAGAAATCATTTAATCTTTCCGTGATGGCCTTATCTTCTCTAAGTGCCCCTTTAACCCCTCGATCATCTAATGGTCCAACTGACTCCCTCACAGGCTTTCTGCTTCGGATATATTTTAAAAAGTTTTTACTGTGAGTTTTTGCCTCTATGGCCAAAATATTTGCCTCTTTGCCATTTCCCTTCCCATCCGCTCCTTAATTGGAGCGGACGGGGAGGGAGCTGGCGAAGGCCCGATCTCGTCGCCGCTCGTAATCTGGCCAAATCTCACCCCCCCTGCGTGCGCCGGCCCGGATTTTATAACATGCGTGCCGGTACTCGCATGTTATAAAATCGCACCTCCATGTGCGCGCGCCAGGTAGTGTGCACTCATGGAGGCGCGCGCGTATTTGTTAAAAAACTACCCTTTTATATGCAAAAAAAATTGTGGCTTGTTCGCACACAACCCTGTTTATGCGCAGAAGTCGGTATATTCTAAAACATGTGCACATAATTGAAATCACCACTTTGCCATAACCTCCACCAGTTCACTCAGCCCTTCTCCAGGTCATCAAGACCCTTCTAGTTCTTCGCTCTGAACTCCCCCCAGGTCACCCAGACCTCCCGCCTAACCAATAGTAAACAATAGATAAGTCTGATATCATTTATGCAAGATAATTAGCACGTGTAAAATTATGCGAAGAAGTTGCCAAATGAGCGTGCATAAGTCTCTTATAAAGTAGCACATCTGCTTCTTGGCCCCATCCCGGAACACCCCCAGACCTCCCCGTTTCTGGCACATAAATGTGTGTGCCAGACTGGAAATGCGCGTGTTCTTCTGATGTTTATAAAATAGCGTGTCAGCGAAGGCAAGCTACTCACGCGCGAATATGTTTTGAAAGTTCACTCCTTCATTTTTCTAATCAGAAGTATGCACGGAAATCCAAACTCCTCCCCAACTCCGTTTCCACCCCCCTCGCCCAGAATGCCTCTTTTTATGTGCATGTAAAAGTAGGCGAGAAATTGGATTACGGGCATATTTTTACACACACAAATGCTGGTCAGTTTTACAACAAGCCATCTGCACACATAAACCCGGGTTTTATGTGCATAAATGGCTTTGAAAATTAAACCGTAAGAATATAAAAACACTGTGCGATCTCCTTAATTAAAATCCTTGATTGTAATTTGATCTGAAATTTATTTCCCTACAACCTATTACAAGGATGCTGAACAGAATTGTAAGAAAGAGTCATTCTTACTTGAATGTAGGTTTGCTCTGCCATATAAAGGAGCAATTTTAAAACGATGAGGGAAAATATACCTTTAAATATTGCTTCCCCCTCTTAGAAGCTAGGTATGTGTGTTGTACACAGTACCAAATACTCTTTCCCCATGGGGAATTTCATTTTGAAATCCGTGTGTTCTTTATCTTCCTAGACTGACAGCCGGCCAAGAGTTTCCCTTTGAAAATTGTGCTGGAAGTGCACAGGTAAAATGGCCCTGACTGAAAATTGTTGGATGGGGCTAAAGGTACACAGGGGTTCCGAGGTGTGCGCACATGTATTTATTTATTTGTTCAGTTTTATATACCGTCATTCGGTGCAGCCATCATAACATTAGCTGCATTACAAGGATATCTTTAGCTCTAAGGAGAAAACCGCATGTGTACATTCGATTTTCAAATCTGCAAGCTCCTTCCCCAACTCCCCCCACCCCATCGTCCACTCAGATAGGTGCAAAATACCCCTATCCGTTTAACATGCATGCTTTGCACCTGCTCACTTTCAAAAAGGAAACAATGCAAACGGTTTCCCTTTGTGAACTGGTGCAGTGTACATGGGCTAAAATAACCTAGGAACTTTGCACACAACGCGAGCTACTGAAAATTACTCTTTAAACACTTACTTTCAACCTTACATAATTTTTTTCTGTAAGTTTCATTTTGGACTTTTTGAAAAAACAGATTCTGGTTGAATCTGAGACTTGTTTCATGTAAAATCACAGTCATTGAAGACTGGTGTCTCTTTCTGTTGATGTGACTTGCCTACAAAATGCAGTCCAAGGGACAAAAAGCCTGTTTCTGATTAAATGGCAATGGGCAATACAGCTGACCTCCTGTTCTACTAGTCAGAGAAAGCAGTAAAATTAGCACCAGCCAAGTCAATGAACATTTGTTAGTTAATAAATATTAAAGGGAAAGCTTTGATGTTAGTGCATAAAACTTAAGCTTGGGGTACACCAATAACTAACTAGGAGCTGCTGGCCTAGAGGTTGGTGCAAGGGTTGTGATTTAGAAGCATCTCTGAGACATGAGTTCAAGATTTGCCTCTGTCACTGATTCTCTGTGTGACCTTTGGAAAATGAATTTACCTTCCTGTGCCTGTGGGACCCAATTAAAAACAAGGCATTTGACTTTCATGGTCAACAAGTTCCATGGTAGATGATGGCACCTCCCCCCCTCAATTGGCCTATCCCATCTACCCAATTATTCTTATCCATGCTGCCAAGGATAGATATATCCCAGCTGCCAGCTATAAAGCATGACCACCTATAGAATACCATTCCTTAACCAAGACAGTGCTCTTCTTCCTTTGTACTCTATCCTCCTGCATCGCTAAGCATTCAGGATCCTTCTTTTTAGTTCACGCCCAACCCCCCCCTTCCCTCCCATTTTCAACCACAATTGCTGACACTCCTTGTGACCTAGGGCAAATCACTTCACCCTCCATTGCCTCAAGTACAAACTTAAAGTGAATTTTAAAAGCCCGGCGCGTGCATCAATTAGAGGATGCGTGCACAAATCGAGCTTATACACACCCACCCTGTTTTCAAAACTTGGAGATGTGCATGCATCTTGGGCTGCTCGCACATCTCACTTCAGAAAGGGGCGGGGCCTGGGCATTCTGGACGGGGCCAAGAGATGTGCATGTATCTGCCTGTGCGCCCAGGCCCCTTGCCACATACATTTACTTCTGCTAGGGAGGAAGTGTTAAGTCAGAAAAAAACCCAGCTGTTTTGGAGGGGTTTAAAGGGCCTGGGGTAACTACGGGGAGTGCAGGCTATTACATCTGGGTGGGCAAACTGGCGGCCGAACTGGTGAAACTGGCAATGGTGTGGATGTGTGCCCCTTTTAAAATTCCCTGACTTATGCGGTAGAAGCAGCATTTACGACCCGAGGTGCACGCCCATTTAAACCTGGGTGCACACTGGCATGCACCTACTATATTTTATAACATGCATGCAAGTTATAAAATTGCTGCGTTCCTGAGTGCATGCAGGTGTGCAACCAAGGGCAGTATGAACGTTATTGTCCCTGGGCCTGATATACTAATTTTTTTTCCCCATTCTGTGTTCATGAGGAAGAAACTTAGTAAGTCAGTCCCTTAGATTGTAAACCCTCTAGAGATAGGGAAATACCTACAATACCTGAATGTAATTTGCTTTGAAGTGTTACAAAAGGCAGAATGTAAATAAGTTACAAAGGTAAAAATCTGTCACAAATATCTGTGAACTGGCGTCAGATTTCACATGAACTTGAGAGATTTGGTTGCCATAGGGTTTGAAACAGAGATGGCGCTGGTTGAATGATGGATGCCCCGACCAGTGGACTAAGCTGAATTTAATGATTATTAGAAAAGTCTTAATAAACTTCCAAGTAACAATTAAGAATAATCAGGCTTGGACTAGTACCAGACATAGCCACATTGGAACCATTTTTTGAAGATGAGTCGGAGGAGCCAAAGCAAATCACTGTTAAAATGGAGAATGTATTAGAGCAAATTGTCAGGCTAAATAGCAACAAATCATTAGGAACTGATGGTATCGAAAAGGGATGTGCATTTGTTTCATCCATTTCAGCAGTACATGTCTACCTTACCGACTTTATAGTACACATGAAAAAAAATGGATAGCATGCATGTATTTTTAAAAGAGTTATGCGCTTACTAGCTGTGTTTCATGTGTACCATAAAGTTGGCGAAGTACGGGCGTACGTCCAAAACAGAGGAAATAAATGCACATCCCTAGTATTGACCCCAGAGTTCTAAAAGAACTCAAATATGAAATTGCAGATCTGCTCCTATTAATCTGTAATATATCATTAAAATCCGAAGACTATAGCCATTGAATGTCAATTTTTAAAACCTGGGATAGGGATGTGTTATTTGAAATGACATAGACAATGCCAATGATGTTATCTCTGTCGTTTCATGTCATTTTTTGAAAAACACGGTACCCCTGACAAATAGCAGAACCTGGGGGGTTTCCAGAGACCTATCCTACCCTGCCCCTGGAAGTGGCTGTTTCCCCTGAAAAATTAATATTTTAAAAAATAAAACCCTGGTCACAGCCCTTGCTCCCAGCCCCTCCCCATTATTAAAAATACCCCCTGAGAGCTGGCCACCCCCCACTGTCCACCCTAGCTCACCCTCCTGACCCCCCCAGACTGACCAAATCTTGCCTTGTGGTTTACTGATGGTCCAGGAGTGACCCCCTCTGTTCCCAGACTCAGAGGCACCATTTTAAAAAAATGGCACTGGCTGCCTTTTGCCCCTATCATGTGACAGGGGCAAACCAATGGCACCAGTAGCCCTATCACATGATAGAGGCAATGGGTGGCTGGTGCTATTTTTCAAAATGGTGGCCATCTGGTCTGGGAGTGGAGGAGTTGATCTTCGGCCCCCACTAGACCACCAGGCAGAATTTGGTGAGTCTGGGGAGGTTCAGGAGGGTGGGCTAGGGTGAGCGATGGAGGAACTGGATCCTGGAGTATTTTAACAAAGGGGAGATGCTGGTAATTGGGGCAGGGCTTGTGACCAGTGTTTTATTTTAAAAATGATTACTATTTCTGGGGAAATGGCCGCTTCCAGGGGTGGTGGAGGATGGGACAGAGGGCTTCTGGAGCCCCCTGGGGTCTGAGTCTCAGGTTTTTCTTGTTTTTTTGTATCAGAAAATAGCACACACTGTTTTCCAAAACTGAGAACAAAATGAGAAAAAACCATGAAAAAATCCCCCCCCAAATTATTCACACAAAATGACATAAAAACTAAATGACACTTTTTGCTGTGCACACCCCCTAATCTGGGAAACTAGACTTGTAGATCTGTTATCAGTGCCAGGCAACTTGGTAGAAAATGGTTCTCCTTCTGGTTTCTGTGTTTGAGTATTTATCAACGCGTATTCTCTTTGTACGTTCTCATATCAATTGTAATTCCACACTCTCTGTAACTAATTTAGCCTTGTTCATTTGTATGTTGTAATCTGCCTAGAAAAGGTGTACTGGTAATAAGTCGAATATAAATTACTGTAAATAAATAAATATAGAATAGGCATGTGGATAAGCATGGCTTAAAAGGAAAAAGTCAATGTGGTTTTAGCAAAAAGAATCATGCCTTGCCAATCTTGTTAGAATTCTTTGAAGGTGTAAATATCTGCTTCACTTTTTTGAAGGAGTTAATAAACATGTGGATAAAGGTGAACTGGTAGATGTAGTATACTTGGATTTTCAGAAGGCGTTTGACAAAGTTCCTCATGAGAGGCTTCTAGGAAAAGTAAAAAGTCATGGGATAGGTGGCGATGTCCTTTCATGGATTGCAAACTGGCTAAAAGACAGGAAACAGAGAGTAGGATTAAATGGACAATTTTCTCAGTGGAAGGGAGTGGGCAGTGGGGTGCCTCAGGGATCTGTATTGGGACCCTTACTTTTCAATATATTTATAAATGATCTGGAAAGAAATATGACGAGTGAGATAATCAAATTTGCAGATGACACAAAATTGTTCAGAGTAGTTAAATCACAAGCAGATTGTGATAAATTGCAGGAAGCTTGTGAGACTGGAAAATTGGGCATCCAAATGGCAGATGAAATTTAATGTGGATAAGCGCAAGGTGATGCATATAGGGAAAAATAACCCATGTTATATTTACACAAAGTTGGGTTCCATATTAGATGCTACAACCCAAGAAAGAGATCTAGGCGTCATAGTGGATAACACATTGAAATCATCGGTGCAGTGTGCTACGGCAGTCAAAAAAGCAAACAGAATGTTGGGAATTATTAGAAAGGGAATGGTGAATAAAACGGAAAATGTCATAATGCCTCTGTATCGCTCCATGGTGAGACCGCACCTTGAATACTGTGTACAATTCTGGTCGCCACATCTCAAAAAAGATATAATTGCGATGGAGAAGGTACAGAGAAGGGCTAGCAAAATGATAAGGAGAATGGAACAGCACCCCTATGAGGAAAGACTAAAGAGGTTAGGACTTTTCAGCTTGGAGAAGAGACGGCTGAGGGGGGATATGATAGAGATGTTTAAAATCATGAGAGGTCTAGAACGTGTAGATGTGAATCGGTTATTTACTCTTTCGGATAGTAGAAAGACTAGGGGGCACTCCATGAAGTTAGCATGGGGCACATTTAAAACTAATCGGAGAAAGTTCTTTTTTACTCAACGCACAATTAAACTCTGGAATTTGTTGCCAGAGGATGTGGTTAGTGCAGTTAGTATAGCTGTGTTTAAAAATGGATTGGATAAGTTCTTGGAGGAGAAGTCCATTACCTGCTATTAAGTTCACTTAGAGCAGGGGTAGGCACTTCCGGTCCTCGTGGGCCACAAACCAGTCTGGTTTTCAGGATATCCCTAATGAATATGCATGAGAGAGATTTGCATGCACTCTGCCTCCGTTATATGCAAATCTATGTCATGCATATTCATTAGGATATCCTAAAACCTCGACAGGTTTGTGGCCCTCGAGGACTGGAATTGCCCACCCCTGACTTAGAGAATAGCCACTGCCATTAGTAATGGTAACATGGAATAGACTTAGTTTTTGGGTACTTGCCAGGTTCTTATGGCCTGGATTGGCCACTGTTGGAAACAGGATGCTGGGCTTGATGGACCCTTGGTCTGACCCAGTATGGCATTTTCTTATGTTCTTAATATACATGTGGATAAGGGTGAGCTGGTTGATATCGTGTTCCTGGGTTTTCAGAAGAAATTAGTTAAAGTCCCATAGAAGAGATTCCTCAGGAAATTACTTAGTGGTGGGATAAGATTAGGTGGCAGTGTCTTATTGTGGAATGGTAGATAGTTAAAAAAAAGAAAAGAAAGAGAGCATAGGTCTAAATGGACAGTTTTCCTAATGAAGAGCAGTGAATAGTGAAGTGCCTCAGGGGTCTGTACTGGGACTGGTGTTGTATAACTTATTCGTAAATAATCTGGAAAAAAAGGAGCAACGAGTGAGGTGATCGCATTTGCAGAAGACACAGTTATTCAAAACGCATTAAAACATGAGCTGATTGTGAGGAATTGCAAAAAAGGGTAATTGTGAGTCTGGGGAACTCAGGCAACAAAATGGCAGATGAAATTTAATGTGGTAACAAGTGCAAAGTGATGCACATAGGGAAAAATAATCCTAAGTATAGATGCACAATTCTGGGTTCTATAGTAACAAGCTACCATCCAGGACAAGGACGTTGGGATCATTGTGACAATAAGGTGAAATCTTGAGCTCAGTGGCAGCGGCCAAAAAAGTAAATCAAATTTTAGGAATTGTTCAGAAAGGACTGAAAAACAAAATAGGGAATATAAGAAGCTTTGGGGTAGATTTTATAACGTGCGTGCTGGCTCGTGCATGTTATAAAATTCCGGGTCGGCGCACGCAAGGGGGGGACTAATTTTTTTTTTATTTATGCATTTTCAATTACATCTCAAGACAATACACTTGATTTGAAATTCTGTGGCAAGAAAAAAGAAAACAAATTGTCAAAGGAAATATCCAATACGTAAGTAAATCACCACACCCAAGTCCACTATTGAGGGGATATCAAGGTCAAACTTTCAGAAAAATTAAACTTGTAACTAATGCAAGGAAATGCTATGTAAAGGACCTATGGAATGAGCGGTTCTTCATTCTGTCCTTGATGGCTATTAGGCAATGGAGTAGATACTATTTTACTCGACAAAAAGTGGACAATTGATAGGGTTGGATAAAGACATAGGAGGCTGTTGTGGTCCCGGTCGCGAGGTTCACGACCGGGTCCTTACCTTCTTCCAGCCCGAGAGACTCTGCCGCGAGCACCGGTATCCGCTGGGCCTACTCGGCCCCTCTGCTGCGGCGTCTCCACGAGGGAGACGCTGCCAAGCCTCGTGTCTTGGCCCTGCCTCCCCTAGGCGTGCGCGAGGGAGGTTCTTTTAAAGGGGCACTGGCGCAAAACCGCGGCCAGCCCCCCTGGGATGACGTCAGACGCCGGGGGAGATTTAAACCTGGCGTCTGATCACAAACCTTTGCCTTGCAACGTGGTCGATTCTCTTGAGTGCTAGTTGCCGTCCCTGATCCTTCTTATTCCTGCTTCCACTTCAGTTCCAGATCCAGTTCCTGTGCCTGCTGTGATTCCTGCTTCAGTCGCTCCTGGTCCTGCCTTCCTCTTGTTCCAGTCCTACTCCAATTCCTGCTCCTGCTTCTGCTCCGACTCCAGTCCTTGGTTCCTGCTTCCCGCTGTGTTCACCCTTCAGATTGCCTTCTGGTTCTGACTCTGGCTCGCCTCCTCGTTCTCCGCTTGTCTCCAGTCCTGATCTTGGCTTGTCCTCACGCTGCCCTGTCGCTTCCAAGGTAATTCTCCCAAGTCCCAGTGGCTCGGGTCCTCACGGGCTCCTCCCGGGGGGATCACGGACTTCCAGGGTGAAGCTTATTCTTGGTCTCCTGTCGTCGAACCGCCACCCTGGCCTTCTCTTCTCAGCGGAGTCCACCTACTCTTCCAACTCCTCTCCACACGGCCGGCCCAAAGGTCCACATCCCTGCTTGCAACAGGAGGCATTCTGAAATTTTACTATACATTTGCAGGGAAACTTTAGTATGAAAAACGCACCCAGATCCAAAACTTTTGGTTTCAAAAGCAAAAATTGTTTTCTCCTTTTTTGAGTTTGTTTTGAAAAATCTGGAAACACAGAAATCTTCATAATCAAGGAAAAGCTCCAGCCTGTGGCGAAAAAACATTCTAAGGACCCAGTCCTTATCCGACTCCAATAAAAAGGAAACTATTAATGTGGCAGGTTTTACCAAATCTTTTTGGGGAGTTTCCAAAAGCGCTGTTACGTCCAGAGGAGAACTAACTATAGGAGATAATTCCACAACTTCATTCATATCTCCAGAACCCTTCTTAAAAGAGGGTATATAATATATATGAGAAATGAGTGGTACCGCTTTCTCTGGGATCTTCAAAATTTCAGTTAAGTATCTCCTCCACATTTATTTAGGAGCCACTGTTGGATCCCTGAGGAAATGAATAAAACGTAAGTTTTTCCCCCTATGTTGGTTTTCTTCCAGCCGGTAGGCAAGTATTTGATTTTCTTTCATAACATTTTGTTGCAGACTCATCAATTTTCCCGTCTCAGCTTTATTTAATTCACAACTCTTCTTTGTTTCTGCCACTTCTGTCTCCACATTTTTAATACGATATCCAGTGTTGAAAAATAATTTGATACAGATTTAAATTGAAAAGCCAAATTCGAGTTTAAAGCCCGGATAGCATCCCATAAAGAGTCCAAGGTAATAGAACTAGGTCTTACCAGTTCAACTAGCTGGCAAGCTACCTGCGAAAACGTTGACGCTTCTCCTTGCTTTCTTACTCCGTTGGCAGAAGAAGCCCCCTCGTTTCCTGGATCCAGATCCGGCGCTGTATGAAAAAATGCCGAATCCGACGGCACAGCAGCATCTCCACGATCTCTCTCAGCCAGTTCTCCCGTAGGCCGGCCCAATGCATGTGTTTCAGCAGGGTTGGAGGGGCCACGCTGCTCCTCCGGGGAAAGAGAGACTGACAGCTCAGGGAGCGAACCAGCTTCCTCTGCTTGCCGGCTCTGCTCCAGCGAGCTCACTCCCGATGAAGTCCTTCCCATCGGACGTGAAAGTCCATGGGGCGCCGAGTCTCCACCAGCGGCAATTGTAAAGATAAACCCCTCTCTCTGGCTCTTCTCTTTCTGCCAGAATGGGGCATTTTGGAGGTAAAAAACGGCTGGGCTCCGTCGGGCGTCTCATGAGCGGCAAGTCGGCAGCCATCTTGATTCCCCTCTCCCTCAGTTCGGGGGGGGGGGGAATAATTTAGCAAATTTGTGAGGCGACGCATCGGGGCCTCCCCCAGTTCCTTCCCAGTCCGCTCCAAATAAGGAGCGGACTGGGAGGGAACTTCCCAACCCCCTATCTTAACCTCTCTTCCCCTATCCTACCCTCCCCCTATCCCTATCCTAGCTCCCCCCATTTCTTGAAAATCACGTTTTACTCCTGCAAAGGAGCAGGAACAAGTTGTGCACACCGGCACAGTAGCAAATGGTGCTGTACCGGGCACCTCTAGCCCCGCCCCTCCCCCCAGACCGCCCCCTTTTAAAGCCCCGGCACTTACATGCGTCCCGGGGTTTACGTGCGTGGCCGGGCCCATTTGAAAATAGGCCCGGCACGCGTAAGGCCTGGCTATGCGCGGAGACCCCGAGATTTACGTGTGCCGGGGTTTTCAGATCCGGCCTTTTGTGTGCAGTTCTGGTCACCACACCTCCAAAAAGATATAGCAGAACTACAGAGGATCACAAAAAGAACTATGGGAATGGATCAGCTTCCTTATGAAGAAAGGCTAAACAGGTTGCAGAAGAGATGACTTAGAGGTTTAAAATATGCTGTGTGGTATGGAGCGGGTTAATAGGGAGCTCTATCAATAGTACTAGAACTAGGGGATCCTCCCGGAAACAGGTGCAGATTTAAGAAAGTACTCTTTCACTCAATGTACAATTAAGTTATGGAACTCCTTGCCAGAAATCATGGCTCTGACTTGTAAATTAAAAAAAAACAAAAAACGTCTGGACAAGTTTCTGGAGGACCCATAAATAATTATAAACCACCTCTTAATTCTTGGGGGGAAAGAAGATGAAAGAGACATTTGCATTGCAGTTTGTCGGGTACTTCCAGATGACTCTCAGAGACAGTCTGGCCAGCATGGCATTTCTTATGTTCTTATGATAGCGTGTCTGCATGTAACAGTGAGTTAAAATTGTGTGACTTGTGCGATTTTGTATCCAAAGAAAACAACTGGCATGAGCTAGAAATGAAGACACCACAGCTGATCAGTGGAATTTTTTTTAACGGTCTATTGTGCACTGAGCTTATAGGGGTCGATTGTAAATAACCCTGAGTGTTCTGTACCTGCACACCTTGTAGCTACATGGGTAATTACCCTTTGAAAAAGGGCTGCCCAAGAAGTGGACCAAATGCATGTACCTGCTGTTTCTGCTGGTGACCAATTTCAAAACGCAGATTTGCATGTGCAGTTTGCGCCCCTTCCCGAAGCACAGCCCTGAGAATGGCTCCTTTTTAACCTGGATAAGAGTGCGTGCATTTATCAGCTGCGAAGGGGACATTTTTTCTACCTGGGTAAATGCCAGCTAGATTCCTTTGAAACCTTTCTTCTCCATGTCACAGTTCCCCAGGTCCTTTGAAACCTTTCTTCTCCATGTCACAGAAAAAATAAATAAAAACCAAGCCGATTGTGCTAAGGATTTTTCCCATAGACACCAGTGGGGGCAACCTTTCAGTTTACCACTCCCAAAATATTGAATGCAAGAACTCGGGGCAATCTGATATGACCATTGAGGTTCACTTTGAATTGAACTTGGTTTGGGTATTCAAATCTGTTTTAAAAGGTAAAGCACAGTTTGGCCCTCGCCCCAATCCTCCAATCCTTCTCCCTCCCAATACCGGGTTCAGAAAAATGATTAATTTCCGCCCTGCTCCCCAATCACTTGCCCTCCCTGCCAGCATCCGATACAAATAGGAAATGAGGGCGCACTGAGCCTTCCCCATCTCAAAATTATCCCAACTCCCCCCCCCCCCCCCCCAAAGTCACCTTAACCAGAGCCAGCGAGAGCATTCACTAATGTTGGATATTTTTCTTTTTTTATGAAATCTCTCTCTATCTCTGCTTGTGCTGGATGACGGAGGCACCATCAAAGCTGGCCAGTACTGGCGAGAGATCTCCCTGCTCAGTCTAGAGAGTGGATGCAGAGAGGGCAACACCGCAGGCTCCAGAAGGGGACTCTGTACCAGAGAGCCATTCTCCCCTGCACAGCCTAGCCTTTCACTTATGTTTATGTATGTGGCCGTGTATGTATTTGATATTTATTTATCAAGACTTTGATTTGGTAACTGTCCCTTGTAACCTTTTTTTTAGAAATTTAGCTGTTTAAATGCCTGGGCCCATTTTATATAATTTTGAGAAGTTTTTCAGACATGCCCAACTTCCTTATACATAGTTTGAGGTCAACAATGAATCTCCTGGCGTGGAGTCTGCTCTGACCCAAATGCCTCGATGTAGGCCAGTTAACAACCTGCTCATCACGCCCAAGAATGAAGTTTTCCAAGACAGGATAGTGTTCAAAATATTTGCCACAGTCTCGTCTCTAATTTGCTTTGTTTGTAAAAATGGCCCTTACGTAATAAAGCTGTTTCAGAGGTGGATATAATTAAGGGGATTCTGGGTGTCCGGTAACACTGCCAAACCCTTGTGCCTGCATTGTGCTGCCATCAGAATTCTTTAATAGGTCAACTCAGAAGTTAGCAGTGATTGTATTATTAGGCAAACGAAAAAAAACATAGTTTTGGACTCATGGAGCCTATTTTATCAAAGGTTTTCTTTTATTCAACAGCTGTGAGAAAATGTTTGTAAATTGCTTTCTGTTATGGAGATGGAGGCCTTCAGCATGGGAAAGCTCAGAGGGCTTCGCACCTATTGGGAAGCGCTAGGAGAGCGGTTCCACTTACCAGGAGAATGTGTGCTCTTGGACCACGGCTCGACCCCAGAGGAACTCCGAAGAGGTGCTGCGGCAGGCGAGGCATGCCCGAGCATGGGCTGGACAGGAGCGAGGCTGGTCTGAAGACATATGACTGAAGAGACTGACCCTCCTCCAGACCTGCACACTTCGGGGAGACCATCAACGCAATGGTGGTCTTATGAACAGTCCTCCGACCGTTCCAAGCCCTTTTGGACCTGCCGCTGGGTAATGGCAAGAAGCGGCAGGCCGGATGGAGGCCAGGGCAGTGAAGACCAGAACATGAAGATTCAGACGAAGACTCAGGAACGAGGGTACTTGGGTGCACAGACGAAGACTCAGGAATGAGGTACTTGGGTGCACAAGGTAATCAGAAGACTCAAGCAAAGTACTGGGTTGAGACTGCGACGCAGCGCGCCCTACACAGTCCACCCGCGGGACTGGTCATGGACCACGCTGGACTCAAAGAGCCTCTAGACGAGATGATGAAAGCTGATACTGGAACATGGCAAAGATACTGAAGAGGCCTGCACCGAGGCATGCCCTACACAGCCGCCAGTGGCTGGTCGCGGACCACGCTGCAATGGAGCAGGTTCAAACAGAGTCTTAAGCATGGATGGTGCAGGCACAGGGTATCCGAGGGCGAGCAAAGTTCAAGACACAGGACCAAGATACGACTTGGCTTCAAACAAGGGATTCCCTCCGGAGGCTTGAGCTGCGGGAGTGAAGAAGGCATTGTAGCATGAAGCACCCTACTCAGCCCACCCATGGGACTGGTCGCGGACCACGACATGGCACGCTAGGAAAGGTGGTGTTGAGGAACCTGGGGTTCAGGACATCGGATTGGATCACAGACATCAGGAACAGGAGACAGACATCTGGACTGGATCACGAACATCAGGAACAGGAGAAGGACATCTGGACTGGATCCCGGACATCAGGAATGGATCACGGACTTCAAGACGAGACATGGAGCTCCCACAGGAAACGAAGAACACAGGACCTTGAAGCTGGAACAGCGAGACTCCTGGAGCAAAGGATAGGAACATCCAGGAGCAACTAACTCCTTGCAAAGGCAAAGCTGGAATGAAAGCTGGACCCTTTTGTAGGGCTGAAGAGGACAACGCCCAGGGAGGAGCTAGCAGGGGGCTACACATGGCTGGCCCTTGAAGAGCAGGAGAGAGGCGTGCGCCCGCGCCTTAGGAAGCTGGAGGAGACGAGAGCAAGATCTGCTGGTGGCGTCCTAGCCACGTGGAAGGCCCAGAATGGAGCAAGGCAGGTAGCGGAGCAGTCCTGCCATGGAACTGAAGGAAGGCAGGCTGCAGGAGCGGCCCCATGCCGTTAAGAGTGAAGCAGGAAGCTGCAGGCACCGGCAGGGACGGCTTCCCTGCCGGCTGAAGACCCCGGCACGGCAAGGACGGCTCCCCATCGTGCTAGGACCCCGGGAGTGGCAGCAGTGATCCCAGCCGCGGGGCGAGGCTCCCGGCAAAGCACAGCCCTGCCGTGCAGGGCAGGTAACGTCGGCGGGGGAGCCCGGAGGCAGCGGCATTGCATGCCGCGAAGAAAAGCGTCGACGCCCCGACTGGCTGCAGGAGATAGGGGACGGTTCACAACACTTTCATAGAGTAAATATGGATTCTGTGTTAACATACAGCGATGTGCTAAATATGCAGGAGGTAATTTAGCTACACAACGCATAAAAATTTGGCAAATGTGCACGTAAGTTACGCCAAGTATCATAGCGGACTTAGGAGCAGAGGGCTGCTTGTGAAAATGATCCCTCCAAATCTGCCTGCACGAGTTATTCCTGTTAAAACATGCACACAAGTTTTTCCTGAAAATGTACATGCATGCTTTAAAAAAAATCCAAATGTACGCATGTAAATCCAAACCCTGCCCTCCAGGAATGCCTCCGCTCAGTCTGGCTAAATTTACACACCAGCATGACTGAATGCGCCTAAGTGTACCTGCATTTCAGGCAGGCAGTTTTGCAAAATGTGATTCCCGTGCTTGAAACACTATCTTTACCCCTCAGATGCCCCTTTGAAAACTACCCTCCCAGGGTACACACACAGAGTCCTGCTCTCAGACGCCCAGGCACAGAATATATACCTTGTGTGTACATTTGTAAGTGAGAGCAGGGTTCAGAGCAGATAATTTGTGGGTCTCAAGTGGATATTTCTTGTAAAGCTTGAGTGTTGTTTCAGAATGTGCCTATCAAGTGTATTTCTGCTGTCTATGTAAGCTGATTTGAATTACAGAAAGGTGTTAGAAAATAAATCTGTCTACAGTCTGTGAAACTCAATTGTTTACTTGCCAATTCTCCCCAAGACAGAGCAAAGCTGGGCAGTGCTGTCTGCCAACTGCCATTAGCAGCATTATATCTCTTGCATCATAAGGGAATTCACCAGCAACACCTACACTTTTTTTCATTCATAGATGTGCTATATAATCTTTAAAAAAAAAAAAAAAAAAAATCCCTTCTTTCCATTGCATGAAATAACCACTGTCTGCAGAATAAGAGACAGTTAGTCTAGCACTTTGACTTCAATTTGCAGGCAGGCCTTTGTGAACTTGTTTGGAAGAGCTCTGTGATAGGGAAGAGATTTGCTTTCAACCTAGAAACCTGGAATACAGTGGCAGATAAGAACTGTAAGTCCCATTCCAATCTGCCCAGTTTAATTGCTTGTGCAGCACCATAGACCCCCCCAGCTGATCCACGGTTTCACAGCTGGGTACACAGAACACATTTCCAGTGCTTTACATCCGAAATAACATGCAAGTCACACTCCACTTTTTAATGGGCATACATCTAAACCTATAAAAAATAGCACCCCAGAAATAACGATCTATGCCAATAATATCCTAATTGACTGGCAACTTCAGCAGGAAGGCCAGATGGAATGGTTCTGGAGAATTATCTTAAACCTGAAGTCCAAAACTGGCATAGTAAGTGAATGGCAATTTATGAAGTAATAACAAACTTTACAAAAAAACAAAGCAAAATGCTCAACACTGTATAGCAAACCTGCCATATCAAAACAGCACCAACTTCCTGGAGTCACGTGGCAAAAACTCTACCTATGAAAAGACTGCACTGCAAATATTGCAATGTGCCCTAGAACACCAATATACCTCCTATCAAGCAGGAAAACCTCTGTATAATCCTAGGGGAAAGAGGAGAAATAGCAGCTATAGCAGCCAAGTATGTTGAATCCTGTCATCAGACCAGAAAGCCTAATATGACAACAGTACACATCTCCAAAATCTTGTTGCTTTGGAATTTTATTTTACTGTTATTATTACTATTTTAATGCTTTTTTTTTCTGTTTTGTTTTTAACCACCTCGGGTAAATTTTCAAAGCCTTAGGAGCTTATATATGAAGAGGACTATTTTCAAAGTCATTTATGTGGATAAATAGCAGTTTACCTCTGTAAATCGTCTTTCTGAGATTCATCTTCCCTCCATCTGGCAAGATGTACAAATAGGGGTTCCACAGTGCACACACTTTTAACTGCATTTAGAGGAGTGATTTCAGTAGGGGAGGGGTGTTCAGCGAGATTGGAAAATAATGCACCTAGATTGTATATTCAAGCTTATGTGTCTTCTTTTCCTTGCCTGATCTATCTGCACAAAAAGCAAGTACAAAAGTCATTGATAACAGTTGCAATACTGGAAGACGGGAGGTTGGCCAATGTAACCTTAAGTTCCAAAAAGGGCTCTAGGGTGATCCAGGAAGCTCTAGACTGGTGAGCCTGACAATCCGCCGCTGGGCAAAATGGTAGAAGCTATTCTTAGAAACAAAATCGCTGTCTGCATAGACATGGCTTAATGGAAAAAACTCAAAGCAATTTTAGCAAAAAGAAGCTTTGACTTACCAATCTATTCGATTTCTCCAAAGGTTTTAATAAACATGTAGATAAAGGTAAGCCTGTTGATTTAGTTTATCCGGAATTTCAGAAAGCATTTGACAAAGTCTTTCATGAGAGATTCTTCAGGAAATTAAAAAATCCTAGAATAAGGAGGCAATGTCCTATTGTAGATTGGTAACTGGTTAAGAGAGAGAAACAGAGAATAGGACTAAATGGTTAGTTTTCCCAATGGAGACATATAAATAGTGGGAGTGCCATTGGGGTCTGCGCTGAGACTGATGCTATTTAATATAGTCATAAGGAAGATAAATTTCAATGGTGTGAATAAGTCAGCAGATACGCGCAGAAGTGGGCGTGGGGAACGTTGTGCCTGTATTTAATAAACTGTGAGGAGCCTCACAGTTTGTAAAATACTGCATATCCCAGCCCCAGAAATTCACGCCTGTATTTCAGTATGTGTGCATTGTCCTAATGCGTGCTTTCTACACCTGTTTTAGAAAACCACACACACATATTTTCCGAGCAAAAAAATTGTAACGTGCATAATTATGCAGTTTATGCATGGAGACAGGTGTTTTATCAAGTATACACATACTCCACTTATGAAAATACTCAATTATACTTGCAACCGCCTGCTCACCAATGCCTCCACCAGTTCACTTAGACTTTCCAACACTTAAACCAGATCTCCTACCCAAAAACTGCAGATAAAAGAAAATGCAGTTTCATTTCTGCAGCTCAATTAGCATCCCTCCCATTTCTGTCCAAAATAATAGAATCTGCTGTTATGAAACAACTGTCACAGTTGTCACAACTGTCACTGTCACAGTTTTTGGATGATAACCCAATTCTTGATCATTATCAATTTGGATTCCACAGCACCGAAACACTGTTTTTATCCAGCATTGACATGTTACTGTTGCCTTTGGCAGTTCGTGGGTTAACCTCGCAGACTGCTGTGCTCACCTCCTGACAGGACCCCCAGGGATGTTGCTTGTTGCCAGTCCGAAACCACCAGGCCGCTGGATGCTGCCGCTGTCTTCTGTGTGGCCGATGCTGCTGTTGGCTCCCGCCTGGCGTCAACCTCCTTAGACAAGCGTGCGTGTCTCAAGCTCAAATTTAAAAAGACCATGGCGGGATAACCCCGCAGTCCCCATTGATGACATCAGTCAGCTAAGGCCTGTGAAAGGCCTCTAAACCTTGATTTTAGCGCCTTGGCAATAGGTCGACTCTGTTGGAGAAGTGCTTTGCCTCTGCATTCCTGGTTCCTGATCGTCCTTCCTAGTTCCTGATTATGCTGTGTGTCCTTCCTGATTTCCTGTGTCCTGTACCTGGTCCCTTGGCAGTCTGGTTTGACTTCTGAGTTCTTGTCTTCGTGGTCAGTCTCCTCTTTGTCTGTCTTCAGCATCTCATCTTGCTCCTGTGGTTCCTCGTCCTCCTTCCTCCTCTTCGTTCCTCATTTCAACGGATTGAATTTCTGGCTTTGACCTTGGATTGGACTTCTGGATCTGATTTTGGATTGGACTTCTGGCTTGACCTCGGATTGGACCTCAGTGCTGCTTGAACTCTGCCTGCCCTGACCATAGCCTAAGCCTGTTTTCATTTGCCTGCTGCCTGTCCCGACTGCTGCTTGCCCTGACTCCACTTTCTTCACCATGCTGGTCTGCAACCTCTTCTAAGCGACGGATCTTCACTTCCACAGAAGCCCGTGTATAAGTCCAGCTGGCCCTGGCATCTGAGGGCTCAACCTAAGGGATATGAGGGCTGGTATTGGTGAAGCTCCAGTTGGGCCTCTGTTTTAGCCAGCTCCATCTGCCAATGGTGGGGACCTGCGGGGCTCCTCCCTGCAGGTTGCACCAGCTCTGCCTTGCTCTAAGGATCCCACTTCTACAACAGTTACATTGTGGTTTCAATTCTGGTACATTCATAGATGTTAATTTTACTAGATCTTACAGCTGCATTTGAGACTATAAATTGTGGTATTCTTCTCACTCGCTTAACTGAAACTGGAATTGCTGATATGGTTCATTCATGGTTCAAATCATCTCTCAACAATCGAACACAGCAACTTTACATCTTCTTCCTGGCACCCAATTATAACGAGTTCCTCAAGGCTTAGGCAGTCCTGTTCAATTCTTACAGACTATATGTTGACGATATCCAGTTTTACTTCCCTCTGAAAGTATCATGGCCCGCCACTGCCCACTTTGCCTCGCTGTGTCTCTCCACCATTAGAACCTGGTTACCTTATAACAAATTATCTTTAAACCTTGGAAAAACATCCATCAACATATCAAATCCCTACAGCATTCTCCTTTGACAATCACATATTCCATATGAAATTTAATGTGGACAAGTGCAAGGTGTTGCATATAGGGAAAAATAACCCTTGCTGTAGTTACACGATGTTAGGTTCTATATTAGGAGCTACCACCCAGGAAAATGTTCTAGGCATCATAGTGGATAATACTTTAAAATCGTCGGTTCAGTGTGCTGCAGTAATCGAAAAAGCAAACAGAATGTTAGGAATTATTAGGAAGGGAATGGTGAATAAAATGGAAAATGTCATAATGCCTCTGTATCGCTCCATGGTGAGACCGCACCTTGAATACTGTATAGAATTCTGGTCGCCGCATCTAAAAAAAGATATAGTTGCGATGGAGAAGGTACAGAGAAGGGCAACCAAAATGATAAAGGGGATGGAACAACTCCCCTATGAGTAAAGGCTGAAGAGGTTATAGCTGTTCAGCTTGGAGAAGAGTCGGCTGAGGGGGGATATTATAGAGGTCTTTAAGATCATGAGAGGTCTTGAAAGAGTATATGTGAATCGGTTATTTAGACTTTCGGATAATAGAAGGACTAGGGGGCATTCTATGAAGTTAGCAAGTAGCACATTTAAGACTAATCGGAGAAAATTCTTTTTCACTCAACGCACAGTTAAGCTCTGGAATTTGTTGCCAGAGGATGTGGTTAGTGCAGTTAGTGTAGCTGGGTTCAAAAAAGGTTTGGATAAGTTCTTGGAGGAGAAGTCCATTAACTGCTATTAATCAAGTTTACTTAGGGAATAGCCACTGCTCTTAATTGCATCAGTGGCATGGGATCTTCTTAGTGTTTGGGTAATTGCCAAGTTTTTGTGGCCTGGTTTGGCCTCTGTTGGAAACAGGATGCTGGGCTTCATGGACCCTTGGTCTGTCCCAGCATGGCAATTTCTTATGTTCTTATGTTCATATTGCACAAAAAGTATGCAATCTAGGTGTCATTTTTTTACTCACTATTATACCCATGAAACCTCAGATTAAAGCATTAGTCCAACCTCATTGCCAAGTTAAAACTTCTCTGTCCCATAAAACCATTCCCTAGATCCCAATGATTTTTAATTGTCCTTCAGTCTTTAGTTCTTACAGGCATTGATTGCTGCAACTCTTTATACACAGGCCTCCCACAAAGTATATTAAGACCTTTACAGTTAATTCAAAATGCTGCTGCCCATTTGCTTACAGAAATAAACATAGGTGATCACAACTCCCCAATACTTTATTCACTCTAGTGTATTCTATACCAATTAGCCATAATTCATAGCCTTCTTAATAAAACTACCTCTCCATGGATCAATTCAACCTTACACTTCTAGGTTTCCACCAAGACCTTTCGATCTGCTAGTCAACACCTCCTAGATGTTCCGACTCCCAAATTCACATGACTAGCAGCTGTTACGCGTGCCGTCCATGGCAGACCCGCGGCGCGGCCCTCTCACCTTCTTACACAGACTCCAGCTCCTGGTTCCTCCTCGCTAGCAGTGGTGGGCCACTGGCTCCGACCTCGGGCCGCCCTCGGTGCCTCCGGCTCTGCCTTGATCCCCAGTGCTGCAGCTCAAGATGCCATTGCTCATCAGGCCTCTCCGTGTGATCCATGGAGAGACACCACTATGTGCACCGCACCCCTCCCTAGGCGCACGTACGCATCACTGATCCTTATGAAAGGCCTGCGGTAGGAACCTGGCCGCAGCCCCGGATGATGACGTCAAACTCCTCAGTGTATTTAAGCTCAGGCCTCGCTCAATAGTGTTGCCTTTGCAACAGGTCTCCTCGCTACCTGAGTACTCGTTGCTACTAGAGAATCCTCTCTACGCTTCGTTCCTGACCTTCGTTGTTCCCGGTTCTTGTCTTCTTCATTCCTGCTCTGTCTACGTTTTGGGCTGACTCTACGTATATTGTCTTTGCTTTGCTTGACTATGCTACTGCCTATTTCCAGACCCAGACCTCTGCTACACCTGACTACGCTACTGCCTATCTCCAGACCCAGACCTCCGCTACGCCTAACTTCACTATTGACTTCTCCGTGATCAGACCGTTACTAATGCTATTGACTTCTCTGTGGTCAGAACTCAGCATTGCTGGCCATGACCTCTGCTTTGCCGCCGGCCCTCATCCAAGCCTGTCATTGACGCCTCTCCTAGCCTACTCCCTGGACAAGGACTTATTAGGCTTCGGCCTACCTTTGCTCGAGCGTTCCCAGCTAATCTCCGTTCCATTGGTGCCCGAGTTCCAGTACCGTACCCAGTCCAGGGTAGGACTACGCCACCTATCATCTGCTGTCTCTGGGCTAACCAACCTCGAGGCCCACCTAAGTCCTGCCGGCCCTGGCACCCAAAGGCTCAACCCGCGGGGAATGAGGACTGGTATAGGTGAAGCTCCAGCGGCCTCTACCTTCAGCCCACTCCACCTGCTGACGGTGGGGACCCGTAGGTCCTCACCTACGGGTTGCGTCAACCCCACCTCGGCCCAAGGCTCCAGCTATAAGCCAAATGGCATTTTCCTATGGAATCTGCACCACTCCTGATCCTAAAGAATTTTAAAAAGCCTTGAAAACCCACTTATTTAAGCATTTCAAATAGTAACTTAGCATCCAATTCGTTCAGAATGTTCATTTAATTCAGTTGTTTTTCTTGTAAATGTTTTGTTATCTGACGATATTTGCAAGCTCTTATAGCACCACTTTATGTTCTGTGTTCGTATATATTGCCTCTTGTTTATTTTAAATTATGTATATTTTTATGTGCCCTGCCCCGAAATTGGGAAACAAATACTTTAAAGGAAATAACTGCATACAAGTTCGGTAATGCATGCATGCACATCACTTACAAAATATTAACTTGTGCGTGAAGTTTCCAACCCCGACCTGGAATGCCTCGAAGGCACCCCTTTTTTTAGGCACAACTCTGCTAGAATGCGCATACTTCTGGCTTTTGCAAAATACTACGTGTGTGCATACGTGTGTACATGTGCAACATCCAAATTTACATTCAGAAACCTTTGGAAAATTACCCCCAAAAGATCTGGGAAAGGGAGCAATGAATGAGGTGATCAAATTGGCAGGATGATGGAAAATCATTCAAAGCTGTTAAGACATGCGCAGATTGTGAGGAACTGCAGAAGGACCTTGTAAGCCTGGGGGACTGGGCATCGAAATGGCAGAGGAAATTTAATGACTTCAAGCGCAAAGTGATGCATGTAGGGAAAAATAATCCTAACACTAGGTGCACAGTGCTGGGTTCTGTATTAGGAGGCTCCACCCAGGAAAAGGACCTTGGAGTCACTGTGGACGATACATTGAAATCCTCAGCTTAGTGTAACGGTGGGGATCAAAAAAGCAAATAGAATGTTAGGAATTATTTGGAAAGGGATGGAGAATAAGATTAGAGACTGCATCTTGAGTATTGTGTGCAATTCTGGTCATCCCATCTCAAAAGAGAGGTAGCAAAACTAGAAAAAGTACAGAGAAGGGCAACAGAAATGATAGAGATGGGATGGCTCCGCTGTGAAGAAAAGCTGAACAGGTTAAGGCTCTTCAGTATGGAGATGAGTTAACTGAGAGGGGATATTTATTTATTTTGATTTATAACATCATGAGTGGGGTGGAACAGGTAAATGGGGGATGATTGTTTACTCTTGCAATCCATAGTGAGACTAGGGGACACTCCAGGAAATGAACAGCTAACAGATTTAAAACAACTCGGAGAGACTACTGTTTTAAATCAAAGCTGTGGAATTTTTTGCTGGAGGACATGATCAAGGCATCTAACATAGCTGGGTTTAAAAGACGTTTGCACAAATTTCTGGAGGAAAAATCCATAAGCTATTATGAGGCAGGTAGACTTGGGAAAGCTATCATTTGTTTATGGGAGTGAGAAACAAGGAATGGATCTTCTCTTGGGATTTGCTGGGTATTTGTGACCCGGATTGATCACTGTCAGAGGCAGGATGCTGGGCTCGATGGACCTTTGGACTGACTCTGCATGACACTGCTTTTGTTTTTATATTTTTAAGTGCATAGGTACCGTGGCAATTTTCAGTTGTAAAATTCTTTCTCTTTGAAACATGACACAAGGTCCACTGGTAAAAATTACCCATGGACTCCCCCCCCCCCCCCCCCCAAAAGGACAGTCTGAAAATTGCCCCCTAAAAGCCTAATGTGCAAGCTAAACTAAGTTCAGAATATATTAGCATGCATATGCAAACATGAACAGGGTCACTGTTTCCAAAGGGGTTTGATTTTGCCTGGATCTCGACAAGAACGAACCTAACTTGTGAGCTATGGTATGTGTATCATCTCGATTTCTCAAATTCAGTCTTAATGTCCTTTCTTGTATTGTGCCAAAGAGAGCTTCCTTCTGGAGTTCATAAGGTGTTACATGCACAGGTAACCTGTCTGTCTGGTCTAGCTGGTGTCTCTCCCATGCATGCTAAAACTCTGTCACTCTTCTGATTCCTGTCACCTCTGCTGGAAGCCTCTTCCAGGTGTCCATCACCCGCTCAGTGAAAAAGTATTTTCTTATATTCTTTATGAGACTTCCTCTAGCCAACTTCATACAATGGCCCCTGCTCTAATGCCTCTCATTCTATAGAAAATACTACTTCCTATTACCTTATTGAAGCCTGCCAGATACTTGAATATTTCTGTTATGGAGCCTGTGCCCTAAAGCTTGGCATGCATGCTATGGCCATATATCACGCTAAAAAAAAAATCGTGTTCTGCACTAATGACCTAGCAAGCACACTTAACACTAAAATTAGTAAATACCCACACGTGAATAAGGAAACATTGCATACAAATTAGGTATAGCGTGGTATGCTGTGCTCCATGTACTGTTTTGTGCATGCCCGCTATTCTTTTTTTGCAGAGATTCATGCCATTTGCAAACAGCCACTCATTCCCTTCTAGTTCATCCAAAAATGATACCAATAAAACCACTGAAGAAGACTGATCCTTGACACACTCCTGGTCACTTTCCCTCAACCAATGTGGATCCCTGTGATGGATTGGTAGTATTCATGATAGTTCCTGTGCAAATAATGCAGTGGTAGGCAGGATCTAGCTACCTGTCACAGTAAAGAAAAGCTAAGATGGATGCCAAAGAGGACTACAATTCCCAGAATTCCTGGTACCCAGGTCTGAGAAAGAATGAGCCAGAGTAGATGGGGCAGTGTGACTCAGCAGGTTTCCCATAATTGGGGGCCAGGAGCTATAAATGGGGAAGTTTCTTGACATGAAGGAGTTCCAGTTCCAGGGGACTTGCTGGCTTCAGAGTTCCAGTGCCAGCAGCAGTCCTGTTGTAGAAACACATGGAAGGAGAGGAAGAAAGAGAAGCAGAGCCAGAAGGTGAGCTAGCTGCAGACAGAAGCTTCGCACAGAATTAAATTAGATTTCCTTGCTTCTCTCTCTATTTTGTATTTCAGCAAAAGGGAATTGAAAAGGGAATAATATATAGGTAGGGGAATGTAATGCTTCTCTGTGTTAGGTATTTTGGATTTGGGAGTGTTAAAAACTGTAGTTATCTATGAAAGAGATTTGCCTTGAGCTACTAATAGGCCATGTAAAGTTAGTAAGTTCACTATTGAGTATTGAGAGCTAAACCCTGCCACTACTTGAATGTTTGGCTACAAAAATTGATTCCCTGTAAATTTTAAACTCTGGAACGGTGATTCCTTGTTTATAAAGCTGTGCTGGGAGAGACAAAAGATCACTTGGATTGGTACAAGATGGCCGAGAGACTGTAGACGTGGAACTGCTGGGTTTTCTGTTTCCTTGCTTCATTCTCCCCTTTTGCAAGAATGGCGCCAAAGAGAAAGGGGAAAATCTGTTTTTTTTCCACGGAACCCTCCATACTACCTGGCCAGCAGTCCATCGTTGCTTTTGCGTCTGCAGCGGGCCCTCGAAGCCTCGGTGCTGGTGGTCCCATTGAAGCAGCCAGCGAGGGAGCACTGGTACTTCCTGGGGACGAGGTTTCCCTCAGCCCCCGAGAACAGGTCCTTTCGCCGGCTGTGCGATGCACTCTCTCTGACGCTGCAGAGACGCTGGCAGGCAAATCACTGCTGGCGTCCGAGCAGGTGGGAGCTGAGGAGATCACCGCGCCATTCACTATAACTCTGCAGGCTTCTGATGGGTTAGTGCCGGCTGGAACCACTTTTCCTTCTTTCTCCAATGGTAGGAGCTCAGATTAACTTTTCATGTACAGTGATTTCTTTTTTGCAGGTTCCAACGCCGTAGGAGCCTTTTCAAATGCCTTCTAAACCGGCTGTTATAACTCTAGAATCTTTGTGGGAACTTATGGAGAATTTTGCAAAGATTTTGTCTCTTCCTGTACTCAAAGTGGACTCTGTTGTCACCCAATTAGATCCTATGATTGCTCAACATGATAATTATATTCAAGATCACTCCAGGCAACTTGTAGTGGTTAAGCAAGATATTGTTAAAATTCAAGGGGTCCAGTCTATGGCTATTTGAGATATTGGAGATATTTCTCAAAGGCTTGAATTATTGGAGAATTGTTCTAGTCTGCTTAATCTTAGGATTTTGAATTTTCCTAAGATTTTAGGCGAACTTCCAATGGTTACTTTAAAGAAATATTTTCGTCAAGTTTTGCGTATTCCTCCTGAAGACTGCCCTTCTATAATCAAGATAACTTTTTTGCCATCATCTCCTCAAGCTTCTGTGGGGGCTTCTGCTGCAAATCAGTTTCCTCCATTGAATCTTACAGTATTAGTAGAAACATCTGGTCTGGAAATCATAGAGAGGGCCACCCTATTAGTATCGTTTGCTGCTGATTCTGATTTGTCCGAAGTAATGTCCTTGTACTTCCTGAATTTAAATTCTCCTTTTCATGGTCAAAATCTGCGGATTTTTCCTGACATCTCTCGGCTCACCCAGCAAAGGAGAGGAGTTTTTCTAGCTCTCAGGATGGATACGCTTGCTTTGGGGGCTTGTTTTGTTTTACGTTACCCCTGTAAATGTTTTGTAAAGTTACGCTCAGATACGTTTATTTTTTTTGCACCTGAGCAGCTACAATCCTTTCTTAACACTAGGAGAGTCATAACTTCTCTAGTTCCGACTGATTCTTGATGTTATGCTGAGACCAGGGTTAATGTATGGGGGTCCCTTCTTGCTATAGGCCTTTCTCTCTCTCTCTCTGTATATTCTTCCACTTTGAGTGATTTTCTCTTTCTTTACTATTGGGGATAATGATTACAATGGGAAAAGTTTCCTGTGTATATTATTAGTTTCAATTGTATATATAACTGGATATGTTTATTTGCCTTTTTTTTTTTCTTGTTTCTCATAATATCCTCATTTTTCCAAAACAAAGTGTTGCTTTGCTTTGTTAATTTAACATTGCATAAATAAAAAGTTTAAAAAATAAAAAAAAGCTGTGCTGGGAAACTGCTTGAATGTTTGACTGCAGTAATTAATTCCTGGTAAACTTTAAAGCAGCTGGTGACAGTTCTTTCTCTGATCAGACTGGTTAAGACTGCTTAAGCCTCACTAGTATTTGCACTACCAAAAGTGTCAGGTATTTGCACTTGTTATTTATTGTCAGCCAGTTGTTGCAGCCAGTTTACATTGCAGTAAACTGTAGGTGTCTGGGGCAGTTAAAAGTAGGAGGCATTAAGTCCTGGAAGTTAAGCCAAGAACTTTTCATAAGAACAAGTCTGTAGTTGGCAGAAACTTAAGATCAGGCAAGCAACACTGTCCCCAGTTAGCCAACCCTAACAGAACTGGATACCAAGGTGAAACACTGAGGCAGTATCGTCACGTGGAAAATGGGCGCTCAATCGCTCTCCTAACGCGTGCCGATCTATCTCTCTGGGGTGCCCATTGTAATATTTAAATGAGCTAAACCCACCACAGAGTGTGGAATGATGAGCAAACACACTATAAATCAATCTAATCAACAGGTGCGTTGCCAAATAGCTTACAATGATCCATAAAGGGAAACCCAGAACAAGCAATTAAATTTGGAGAAATTCAATAATTCCAAGGTGCCAAAATCTTTATTGAGATGTCAGTCCCCCGACACGGAACCGTGTTTCGCTAGGGCTGTATCTGGAGGGACGAATTACATGTAGTATAAGATCAATGGCATTACACTCCTGAAAGAAGTCTCTGTGGAAACAAAATTAATGAAACCAGTGTCAGGACCATAGAAGGCATAGCAGGGGAGCAGAGGCAACCATTAAACAATTGTAAATGACAATAAAAGAAGAATACATACCCCATTCAATACAAATAAATAGCAGAGATATTTGGAGGATAATATTTGAAGGGCTATCCTTGGAAGGGAAGTATAACCAGTTACCTGAAATTAAAAACCACTTAAGTTATAACAACATTTCAGAGGACCAATAAAAGTTGAAAAATGAAGCACAACGAACAATAAGGGGTAGATTTTAAAAGGTGTGCACGCACATGTACACCCGATTTTATAATATGCGCACGCATGTTATAAAATCCGGGGTCGGCGGGCACAAGGGGTGCACAATTGTGCACCTTGTGCGCGCTGAGCCTGCTCCGAGCCGCACTGCCTTCCCCCGTTCCCTCCCAGGCAGCTCCGATTTCCTCAGAGGGAACTTTCCTTTCCCCCCTACCTTTTTTGTCTTCTTTTTTTTGTTTCAAAACTTACTTCAGCCCCAGGGCTGAAGTAAGTTGCGCGTGCCAGCCAACTGCCGGCGCATGATCCCTTGCACTGCGGCAAATGGCTGCTGTCCCTGGATCCTCTGGCCCCATCCCCTTCCCGACCCTTCAGTAAAGCCCCGGGACTTACACACATCCGGGGCTTTTCGCGCATTGCCGGGCCTTTTGAAAATAGGCCCAGCGTGCGTAACCCTTTGAAAATCCGGCCCCAAGGCTGGGATGAACTTACAATTAGTGGACTTAAAAAATAGCCACTGCTATTACTAGCAACAGTAGCATGGACTAGATTTAGGTTTTGGGTACTTGCCAGGTTCTTATGGCCTGGATTGGCCACTGTTGGAAACAGGATGCTGGGCTTGATGGACCCTTGGTCTGACCCAGTATGGCAGTTTCTTATGTTCTTACTATTAAAGTTACCACACACAGTGACAGAGAGATTCTGTCAAGATTACTGCAGCTCCTGCAAGTAGGAGAAAAATCAAGGAATACAAAGTGGAACTGTGCATAGAAAGATGCCTGAAACCCAAAAAATATATACATTGATTAAGGAAACCAATAGCAAGAGGAAAGAAGAGGGGTGAGACTGGGATGTACATACTTGCATGTAATTAGAGGGCCTTTCAATTATGCGCTAATCAGAAAATATTATTTAAAAAACCACACAAGGTGGCTGAATAAGTGAAGACATTCTGCCAAGAATTACTGTGGACCCTGTGAGGAAAAAGAAAAAGAAAAACTGTAAAAAAAAAAAACAGATTACCGGAATTGAAATAACATAGAATAGAGCCAAAGGGCAAAGCGGGGTGAAGACTGTGGCAAGACGTACCTGCTGGGAACAACACTAACTAAACAAACTAAAAAGACTAAAAAGCTTCTCCGCTCAAGTTAATAAAGTGGGACTGAAAATAGGCCGATCGGAATAACTAGTAACATGGGAAGGGAGGACAGAAAGAGGAAAAAGAAAAAGTTCAAACGAGAGTCTTAGGAAACTTCCCGGGGGTTGTCAAAGAGTCTAAATGCGATGAACGCTAAAGGGCTGTCTAGGGAAAAGGCTATATTATAAGCATTGGTTTGAAGATGGGAAAGAAGTAATTTAGGACCAAAGCAAAAATGGTGTTTTGTTGTGCATTTGTTATTGTTTTAAACCCCCTGGAAACTTGCTTTTTGAAATTATAAAATCTTGTATTAAATCACAGCTTGATTGTCACATTGGTTCTCTTGATCTTCTACATGAGAGAGTCTATCTTAGGCTTGTCTAAGGGGATATACATTTGGAGTGGAAAGCTTTGTAACTAAAATAGTGAAGCTAGAGATGAGGCAATTGGTCAGGTGCCCACTCTACAGCACTCCCTGTACTGGTAGTCCCCCAGCCTAGTAAAATTTAACTACAGCCCCTGTGTTTTAGAAGCAGGCAGAAACAGCACCACCTACTGGCCAAGAGGCAGCATCCATCGCTACAACACCACAACCCATAACCACTACTCTTGACCAGGTTCTCTCCCAGTTTAAAATATTTACTCCTACTCTTAGATTGACTAGCTTGCCTACCAATCTTGTATGTGGAACCGTATCAAAGGCCTTACTGAACTCCAGGCAGACCATGCCTGCTGTATGCATGATCTGCTACTCTAATCAAATAATTCAATTTAAGTTTGGCAAGATCTTCTCCTTGTGAAACCACATTACCAGTTTTTTCCAGTACAGGCTGCCAGTTGCTGGCAGTCCAAGATAGCGGTGTATAGGAAGATACTGACTGGCAGCAGTGCCGCAACAAAGCCTAAAGACAGACTCCATGAATCACCTTTTCCCCAAAACATCTTCTTCCTGCAGAAGTTCTGGATCTGGGTACTTTTCAAATTACTCTCTCAAATCAAATACATGATCTAGGTATCCAATTAGATGAAAATCTTACAATGAAAAAGCACGTCAATAAATTAGCTAATATAGGCTATGCCAAGTTATGTATACTACATAGGTTGAAACCTTTATTAACCTTCAAGGATTTTTGTACTGTATTACAAACTCTTATTTTCTCAAACTTAGGCCTGGATTTATCAAAATGCACTAAATACCGCATGAGATAGAAAAAGGGGTATATTTTATGGTAATAGGCAGTTTATTGCTTTGAGATAAGTGCTGTATGTCCTACATACAACCACTGGGGGGACGGGGGGGGGGGGGACCATGTTTACTATGAGAGAGAGAGCACCTAGCCATAATACCCCCAACACTAGATAGGTATTTATATCTCTATGGGAGGCCCACCTAGTAACTCAAGGTGAGGTTTAGATATTAGTGTAGGGGTTAGGGGCCACTTTGACATTCAAAGTGAGACGTACGAACAGAACAGTGCTCTCTTGTGAAGATTTGATGACCCTTGGAATGAGGAGACTCACTCAAAGATAAGATTTGTGCAATGTTCTATCAACCTAGCTACGAAGGCCTCTGGCCATGCCCACGCCCCGCCCCTTTTTTCAAGCCCCGGGACATACACGCGTCCCGGGGCTTGCATGTGTCGCCGGGCCTATGCAAATAGGCTTGGCGTGCATAACCCCCCTGCGCACTTAAATCCAGCTGTATTTACGCGCATAGGGCTTTTAAAATCTGCCCCTAAGTGAACAGAAGCCGACACAGCCTCTACATGGTATAAAT
Source organism: Rhinatrema bivittatum (assembly GCF_901001135.1). Taxonomy (NCBI): domain Eukaryota; kingdom Metazoa; phylum Chordata; class Amphibia; order Gymnophiona; family Rhinatrematidae; genus Rhinatrema; species Rhinatrema bivittatum. The sequence goes on along the minus strand of NC_042621.1, from coordinate 135,899,546 downwards.
TTAACCCACAAGTGAATTAAGGAACATTGGATACAAATTAGGTTTTAGCGGGCAGGTGTAAAATAGCTTCTTATGCTGTGCTGCACACACTGCTTAGGAAGCCAAACTTCCAGCCATGGGAGGTGGACCGTCTAGTAAAGGAGGTTATTGAGGTTCTGTTGTGTACGCAATGTTGTACTATGGACAACAATTCCAGTGTCTGCTAAACTTTTCAGTTGGTTATTTTCAGTGATCTGTGAGTTCTGTTTTGTAGATCTGACCAGTTTTGGGCAGTTCTATCAGAGATTTTCTTTTTAACTCTTTATTTATGAATTTTAAATATTAACAAAGCACATACATACTTGTACAAGAAATATATAGAAGACATATCAAAACCAAGTTGCAAACATCACAAAGGAATAAAATATAAATACAACAGTATCATTAATTGTCCTCAGAAATTTTTCTTGGCTTTCCAGATGTTATCTTGACTTCAACAGTTTCATGTAACCTTTCTTTCTTAACAATGTTTCTGACAGTTTAAATTGCTAGCTGGAAGCATTTGGAGATTTTTTGGTAGCCTTCCCCTGCTTTGTAAGAGTAAATTATCTTCATTTCCAAATGCTCAGATGACTGTTTTAAAGATCCCATGATTGTTGAAAATAGAATAAAACAATCACAACCTCAGAGGTTAGTGGGGTCAAAGTATTTATTCAGCCATGAAATTGTCTTCACCTGACTAATTGAAGTCCTAATGAATCAATGAACATTTTGGCTTATTAACAACTTTTTAAAGAAAGGAGTAATGAATGAAGTGGAAGGGTATCCAAACCTTTGCATATGCCTTATTCACATCTTTATTTTCAATATGCTAAAATCAGCAAATAAATAGTAATTTAGCATTAAAAATTGCAGAGAAATGTCGTGTTTAACTTTGTATCATTTAAAGATTGTGTCGGCTTTTGTTCACTTACGAGATTCATTGACACATACCATTTAAACAAAGGTTCCTAAATTTTTGCAAACTCTATCAGGAAAACTTTCATAGATGCTCCAAATATGTACAATCGTCTCATTATTATCAAAATCTATGAAACAGTAACACAAATTAGTGATTGTAAGATTGTGCTGGTTGGAGACTAACTTTGTAGCTAATCCTAGAATAGACAAATCACCCCCTGCTCTACACTTACCTTTTCTACTTCACCAGGGTACTAACTTTCTCTGTAATGAACTCAGCATGTTAAATGCATGCAGAGCAATCAACCCTAAAGTGAAAGACTTCACTTCCACTTCAAAAGTACATAAATCATTCTCACAAACTGACTATATACTGATCTCATTAGGACTCTTAGACAGGTTGACTAAGGCTAAAGGAGGTGCTGACTCCCTAACTGATCATTTACTAACTGAAATTGGCATCTCATTAGAAAGCAAGAACTTACAGAGCTATAACTGGAGGCTGAACCTTTGCTTATGCCAAGATAAAAGTTTGAAATCTATTTAAAATAGCCTTGTAATATGAAAAAGAACATGGACAATCTGACACTATACCTGAATAGTATATTTAATAACTACTATTCTAAGTAGTTATTAAAAGACAGATAATCACTTTTTCCACTAAAAGGAAAAAAAGAAGCATACAAGGTATTCCAGGAAACAGAAAATGCTTTAATGATAGCTAAGAGAGAATTTATTCATCAACCCTTGTGTGAAAAAGAGAGTAGATCTTACAGCAGCTTGAATTGTCCTGCACAATAGAGTATTAATGGCCAGGAATTTTTACAAATACAAGCTCTTCCAAATCAGCAGCAACCCTGGGAAAATGTTAATTAGCCTAATTAAAGCATCTAGAACTAGAGATGTACTCTCTTTTTAAATACACATTTGTTTTGTTTTGGTCATTTTTCTTATTTAAAAACATTTATGAATCTCTTTCCAGATTACAATAAATCACCCACAGTGATGTACATCTCTTAAAACAGCTCAGACATCATATAAATAAAATAACTTACAATTAAAACAAAACAATACATAACACAGAATACAGACAAACCCAAAACACATGATACACAGCCACTGAAATAATGAGCTGGATCTCTTCATTACACTAACTCCATATATTTCTAACTTCATCAATCAAGTCTTCAGTTTATTCCAGAACTTAACTAGCTCCCTTTCCTGCCATAATCCAGAAGGTAAACTGTTCCAAAGATATGGTACGGTAGCTGAAAAAAAACCTATTCTGAATTTTAATATGCCAAAAGGCCCTCACCGAGGGAAGCTTGACCAAGTAACAGACAATAAAACGCAGATTCTGGTTTGTACATTGCCAACTCAGTTGACTCCTAAAGATGTGGTGGACAACAGCCCTGCAAGATTTTAAAGGCCAAAACCAAACACTTAAACTTACATGGTAACCAGTGTCATTTCAGCAATAAAGGTGCTGCTGGATTTCTTCTAGGATTTTCCCAGAATATTCCTAGGTGCTGTACTTTGAATTAGAGTTTTCTAATAACTCTACTTGGGAGCCCAAAACAACAACATTTCATTTCGTTTCTGTCATTTTAGTGTGCACTAAAACCAAAATGAAACAAAATAATGCCAAAATAGAAAACGAAACAAAAATAAAATGAAATAGACTTCTAATCTAGAACCTCTAATTTGAATGCAGTAAAGATGAGCAACAGGCACTATAAAACCAACAAATCTTGACCGGCTAGATTTAACTGAATATTCAGCAGAAAACCTAGCCAGTTAGGTTCATCTACAGAGAACGAACTACAGACAACTGGTCATCTTTGCCATTCAGCATCTTTTTGAAAATTAACTGGCTATAGCACTTTTTGTTGATGGCTTGATTCTTTTCATAAGCAATCAACAGGGACATAATAAAACTCATCAGAAGTCTTATCAAAAGACTACAAGATTAACTTCGATAAACTGAGCACTACCTTTAAGAGGCCAACTAAAATGGGTATGATGCAAGGGATTCCCTTTCAAATGTGCAAAGGATAAAATGACTTATTTAGGGCTCTTTCCTTCTCGAATAACCCTAAAGATTTATTTACAGACTATGTATTTATTTATTACATTTGATTGTCCAACTTTTATCTGTGACCTTAACACTATATATAAAAGATATTGAAGCAAAGTATTATCCTAGAAAAAGCTTCCTCTTTCATTAATGGGGAAAATGTATTTGATTTATATGACCAGTCTACCTAAGCAGACTGTAAATGCTACCTTTTCTTCTTAAAAATATAGAGGTCGATATTCAGCTGGATGAAGTGGGGATAAGTTAGCCAGATAGTGATATAGGAACTCCACTGAATATACTGGTTATTGGGAAGTTACACGGATAAGTTTATCCGTCTAATTGTAGGACTGCTCTCAGGCAGCCCTAAAGATATTTGGTTAACTTAGTACCTGATTTACTAAGAGGGTTTCCCATAGACCCAAAATGGGAGAAAAGCCCTTAGCTGGATAACTTAACTCTGCCCCTGGAATGCCTCCAAGTTATCCAGTTAACTACATAGCTGGATACCCTGGAAGCATTCAGCACACAGGAAATATGAAATCCAGCCATTTATCTGTCTAAACCCTGAACTTCACTGGACAAACCCCACAGATGGATAAAGATTATAAAGAGTATTGACCCCACAGATCATAAAGCATTAAATGTCTATGCCTGAATTTCTCTGAAAAGGAAATAAAGCTAGAATCTCTTGTCAAAAATTAAGCTACCCACTAGGTAAGGGGGGATTTGCTATCCCAAACTGGAAAATGTAATTTATAGCCTCACAATTGGCAAACCCTTTCATCTGGGTGAAGGCTCATCCAGATTTGCAGCAGCTGAAATAGAAAAAGAAATGATGCTAGGATGGTCACTTTTGTATTCCAGTGCACTGTCCACCAAGAGAGATCTCCTCAATAATTAAAAAAACATTGTCTCTGCAGGTCGGTACTGATGACTTAGAAACAAATAAAAATATAAGGCAATGGCTGAAATCTCTTCATACTTCATTACATATTTCAGATATTTTGTATTTTTTAAACATGGACCCTATTATATTATGTCCGGTACTTGAATTTGAGTTAAGTTGGAGACGTAGGCAAACAGGGCTTTAGCGTCAAAAATCATGAGATGGATCTTATGAGCATAGAAGTCTCTTTTAGTTTTTAACATGGAGTTTTTGTAGTGGTGGAGGTCAAGTTTGTAGGCAGAGAGGGTGGACGCTGAAGGAGTTTTGTGCCATTTGCTTTCATTCCGTCTGAGGGAGAGTTTTAGATTCATACTTCATTAAAAAATACAAAATATCTGAAATATGTAAACATGGACCCTATTATGAGTGACCATACCACAAATTGGTTTAACTCAATTTCTAAACAATATCCTCACTACATATATTATTCCCATATACTTCTTTTAAAAATTCTTCTATAATATAATCCCAGCTTTTCTACAATGTTCTCCTATAGCCGCTCTTCTATCAATGACGTTTTTATGCCATGTTCTCCAATGAAAACTGTACTGCAATATCATTCCTCTACAGTACTCCCCTATGAAGACCCAAGAGCACAGCTTTCATTGGAGAACATGGCATAAAAACATCATTGATAGAAGAGCGGCTATAGGAGAACATTGTAGAAAAGCTGGGATTATATTATAGAAGAATATTTAAAAGAAGTATATGGGAATAATATATGTAGTGAGGATATTGTTTAGAGATTGAGTTAAACCAATTTGTGGTATGGTCACTCATAATAGGGTCCATGTTTACACATTTTAGATATTTTGTATTTTTTAATGAAGTATGAATCTAAAACTCTCCCTCAGATGGAATGAAAGCAAATGGCACAAAACTCCTTCAGCGTCCACCCTCTCTGCCTACAAACTTGACCTCCACCACTACAAAAACTCCATGTTAAAAACTAAAAGAGACTTCTATGCTCATAAGATCCATCTCATGATTTTTGACGCTAAAGCCCTGTTTGCCTACGTCTCCAACTTAACTCAAATTCAAGTACCGGACATACCGCTTAACAAAGCCCAAGAAAAAGCAGAGGAGCTTGCCCTCTTCTTCAACAACAAAATCACTAACCTTCTAACAAAGATGACACCCAATACCTCTTCCCCTTACAGTACTTATCTACACCCTAACAAAAACTTCTCTCTCAACTCTTTCAAACCCATCACAACCTCAGAGATCCTAAGAGTACTGAAAAAAATGAAACCCTTGTCTCACCCTTTAGACCATATCCCCTCCAAACTACTTCTTCTTATTCCAGGCACCATCTCCAAAACCCTGGCAGACATCATCAACTGCTCCCTATCCCAAGGAATCTACCCTGACGACCTTAAAATGGCTTCCATCAAACCGCTCCTGAAAAAAACAAATTTAAATCCAGAGGACCCCACCAACTTTCACCCAATCTCCAACCTCCCTTTCATAGCCAAGGTCATGGAAAAACTAGTTAACACTCAATTATCAGACTACCTCGAAGATCACAAAATTCTCTTCCCCTCACAATATGGCTTCAGGAAATCTTTAAGCACCAAATCACTTCTTATTTCCTATTTTAGCCAAAAGATCTTCATTCAAAAATTGGAAGAAGGATCCAACAGAAGAAAATAGGATAAAGCATAAACATTGGCAAGTTAAATGTAAGACATTGATAAGACAGGCTAAGAGAATTTGAAAAGAAGTTGGCTGTAGAGGCAAAAACTCACAGTAAAAACTTTTTTAAATATATCCGAAGCAGAAAGCCTGTGAGGGAGTCAGTTGGACCGTTAGATGATCGAGGGGTTAAAGGGGCACTTGGAGAAGATAAGGCCATCGCGGAAAGATTAAATGATTTCTTTGCTTTGGTGTTTACTGAAGAGGATGTTGGGGAGGTACCCGTAATGGAGAAGGTTTTCATGGGTAATGATTCAGATGGACTGAATCAAATCACGGTGAACCTAGAAGATGTGGTAGGCCTGATTGACAAACTGAAGAGTAGTAAATCACCTGGACCGGATGGTATACACCCCAGAGTTCTGAAGGAACTAAAAAATGAAATTTCAGACCTATTAGTAAAAATTTGTAACTTATCATTAAAATCATCCATTGTACCTGAAGACTGGAGGATAGCAAATGTAACCCCAATATTTAAAAAGGGCTCCAGGGGAGATCCAGGAAACTACAGACCGGTTAGCCTGACTTCAGTGCCAGGAAAAATAGTGGAAAGTGTTCTAAACATCAAAATCACAGAACATATAGAAAGACATGGTTTAATGGAACAAAGTCAGCATGGCTTTACCCAGGGCAAGTCTTGCCTCACAAATCTGCTTCACTTTTTTGAAGGAGTTAATAAACATATGGATAAAGGTGAACCGGTAGATATAGTATACTTGGATTTTCAGAAGGCGTTTGACAAAGTTCCTCATGAGAGGCTTCTAGGAAAAGTAAAAAGTCATGGGATAGGTGGCGATGTCCTTTCGTGGATTGCAAACTGGCTAAAAGACAGGAAACAGAGAGTAGGATTAAATGGGCAATTTTCTCAGTGGAAGGGAGTGGACAGTGGAGTGCCTCAGGGATCTGTATTGGGACCCTTACTGTTCAATATATTTATAAATGATCTGGAAAGAAATACGACGAGTGAGATAATCAAATTTGCAGATGACACAAAATTGTTCAGAGTAGTTAAATCACAAGCAGATTGTGATAAATTGCAGGAAGACCTTGTGAGACTGGAAAATTGGGCATCTAAATGGCAGATGAAATTTAATGTGGATAAGTGCAAGGTGATGCATATAGGGAAAAATAACCCATGCTATAATTACACGATGTTGGGTTCCATATTAGGTGCTACAACCCAGGAAAGAGATCTAGGTGTCATAGTGGATAACACATTGAAATCGTCGGTTCAGTGTGCTGCGGCAGTCAAAAAACCAAACAGAATGTTGGGAATTATTAGAAAAGGAATGATGAATAAAACGGAAAATGTCATAATGCCTCTGTATCGCTCCATGGTGAGACCGCACCTTGAATACTGTGTACAATTCTGGTCGCCGTATCTCAAAAAAGATATAATTGCGATGGAGAAGGTACAGAGAAGGGCTACCAAAATGATAAGGGGAATGGAACAACTCCCCTATGAGGAAAGACTAAAGAGGTTAGGACTTTTCAGCTTGGAGAAGAGACGACTGAGGGGGGATATGATAGAGGTGTTTAAAATCATGAGAGGTCTAGAACGGGTAGATGTGAATCGGTTATTTACTCTTTCGGATAGTAGAAAGACTAGGGGACACTCCATGAAGTTAGCATGGGGCACATTTAAAACTAATTGGAGAAAGTTCTTTTTTACTCAACGCACAATTAAACTCTGGAATTTGTTGCCAGAGAATGTGGTTCGTGCAGTTAGTTTAGCTGTGTTTAAAAAAGGATTGGATAAGTTCTTGGAGGAGAAGTCCATTACCTGCTATTAAGTTCCCTTAGAGAATAGCCACTGCCATTAGCAATGGTTACATGGAATAGACTTAGTTTTTGGGTACTTGCCAGGTTCTTATGACCTGGATTGGCCACTGTTGGAAACAGGATGCTGGGCTTGATGGACCCTTGGTCTGACCCAGTATGGCATTTTCTTATGTTCTTATGTCCTTGACAGATTACCTTATCATGGGCCTTGACAAAGGCCAGGCCTATCTACTGATCCTCTTGGACCTCTCGGCCGCCTTTGATACTGTTAACCATACTATGCTCCTGAACCAACTACTGAACATTGGCACCGCACTGGCCTGGTTCAACACATTCTTGAAAAACAGAGGCTTCAAGATCAAAATACACAACAAAGAATCCAAACACTACCCTTCATCTCTAGGAGTCCCTCAAGGCTCATCCCTCTCACCCACTCTCTTTAACATCTACCTCCTCCCTCTCTGCCAGTTATTAACCAACCTGAACCTAAAACACTATCTGTATGCCGACGATGTCCAGATTGTGATATCCATCAAAAAAACCCTAGATCTATGGGAATCATGCCATCAAGAAATCAACTCCCTCCTCTCCAACCTTAATTTAATCCTAAACTCCGCAAAAACGGAACTCCTTCTCATATCCACTGAGAACAGCTACCCCCCCCCCCCCCCCCCAAATCCTTCAGCAAACCTTCAAACAACCCAAGTGAGAGATCTGGGAGCAATCATTGACAATCGGCTAAACCTAAAAGCTTTTATAAACCAAACCACAAAGGACTGCTTTCATAAACTGCATGTCCTAAAAAGAATAAAACCACTGTTCCACAACCATGACTTCAGGACAATCCTACAGGCAATAATCTTCTCCAAGTTAGACTATTGCAACTCCTTATTATTAGGTATCCCTTCATCACATACTAAACCTCTTCAGATGGTTCAAAATACGGCAGCCAGAATTCTGACAAATTCACGGAGAAGAGATCACATCTCCCCTATCCTCAAAGACTTACACTGGCTGCCGATTCATTACAGAATACTATACAAGTCCATCACCACAATATACAAATCTATCCAACAAATCGCTCCACTCAACCTACAAATCCCTTTCATAAAACATACATCAGGTACCTCATTCCAAAACCTCCCTTCACATAACTCTCAGAGACAGGGCATTCTCCACAGCAGGGCCTCCTCTGTGGAACTCCATCCCAACGGAGCTAAGGCAGGAACCTTGCCTCCCAACATTCAGGAAAAGACTCAAAACGTGGCTATTCAAAAAAGCCTTCCCAGACTCGGATTCAACTCATTACTCACCTCACCTACAACCAACTTCCAACACCTACAACCAACTTCCAAGCACTACCAGTATGCAGAAAACCATCACTTATGACCACTACCCTTATATAAAAAAACTGTAATTATTTCAATTGAACAATTCATTGTAAATCACATAATTCTTGTAATGTACCCCATCATATTTTGGTTAATATACTATGTTAAAGTTCCTTTCATTTTTCCTCTTGCTCCCAGTTTTACTCATCCCTGTTTTATTGTAACTATTTTATGTTTAGCACCTATTATTTATCTCGTTCATTGTTCCTTTTTTTCACTCCACTGTTTATTGTAAACCGGCATGATGTGATACCCTCACGAATGCCGGTATAGAAAAAACTAAATAAAATAAATGTGTGATGGAATGTGTGAGTTAGTTTTTATTGTATTGTCAGGTTTGTTATAAATTTTGTAAAATGTATAAAATTTTGTAAAGTGTTTGACACAATAACATTAAAAATTTTTTAATGATATTGTTTAATCAATTATTTTCTCATTGAGCGGATGGAACATTGATATTAGGAGAAAAAATAGATTGTACCTTCAGTGTAATTCTCTTTGGACAGAGTAACCCAGAAATGACAATGACCATCATTGTTTGCCAACAAAGCACACCAGTGGCAATACCACTGTGTGCCCCATCCCCCGAAGCTACTGCCTTCCCCTTCCACGTCCTCCCTGCTTCCACAGCATCCATGCCAGGCAGGAGTAGTGCCTGAAGAGACTACAGACCAGGGATGGAAAGACTGGAGAAGAGCACCCAACCTTGGGTAGGAAGAGGCTGCTTCATGACCGTCCTTCTTAGCTCCCACTCAATGCCTTCTAAGAGGGACTTGTCTCTGTTGCAGCACCCGCCTTGCAGGCTATTCCTACCATCTGAGACCATGCAGGGCACAGAACACATCTAGAGGAAGAGGTCCAGGCACCTAGCATAGCTGCATTTAAAAGGGGTTTGCACAGGTTCCGGGAGGATAAGTCCATTAGCCATTATTAGCCAGGTGGACTTGGGGAAACCCGCTGCTTAACCCTGGCAGTGAGTCTCAAGGAATTGGGTCTCCTCTATGAAATCTGCCAGATTGGCCACTGTTGGAGATGGGATGCTGGGTTTGATGGCCCTCTGTTCTGACCCAGCATGACACATTTGATGTTCTTATGCAGCCCAATATTTCAACACAGTCCTGGTGTTCGATTGGAATGGGCTTTTATATGTGATAGTTAAAAAAAAGTTTGCTTTATACATTGTGCAGTACACAACAGTGTCTGAACAACACTTGTCATCAGTGAACCTTTGCTTTGAAAATGCATTTTCTGGTCTGAATAAATGTGTGATTTTATGGAAAGTGCTCAAGCATAGGAAAGATTTTGTCTTCTTCCTGCTCTCTCTTTCTTGTTCATTCCCTCTCCTCTGACCTCTGGTTTGTACGTCTCCTGCTCGAACAGCCCCGACTCTTCCATCGGTGCCCTTTATGCATCCTGATACAGGAGCAGAGCCCTTGAAATAGTCTGCATGCTAAAAAAAAAAATTAGCACCAGCTCTGAGGCAGGTATTAAATACTAGAACTTAAGAATCGTGCACTAAATAGCACATGAAGGAGGGCATGCCACATAATATCACATGTCTGCTAAAGCCTCATTTGCAAATACCAAATTCTTCATTTATATGTATGGAAGCATTCATTTTAGTACACACATATGCAAAGTCTTTTTGGACCAGTTTAGTGTGCACCCTAGGGCCTTTGTCCAAAATATTCTATTTGTCATCCAAGCTAAACGGCGTCCATATACATGCTGACTTTTAGTGCATAAGCCCTTATGTTTGCTTCTTGCTCACGGAAGATAGAACTGCAGTAAATGGTATGTCTCTTGACATATGGATAAAATCTTTAGAGATTGACAGAGCATCTACATTAGATGTACATATATATGTTTCTTCTTAGAGAAAAAGCAGCTCAGCTTACTGAGAAACTAGCAGGTAAATGGCAGCAAGAAACAATGGAAGTAATTTCTCAACAGATCCTCAATAGATATTCTCAGTATGTGATTAAATCTTTCAGAGTCAAGTTACTATAAAAAGTCTCAGCTACAGCTTTTACAGAGAGATTATATCATCCCTAAAAGAGCGTGGTTAATGGGGATCATACTCCACCAGATTTACAGTAAATGGGGTGCACAAGAGACCAATCTTTCACATTGCTTTCTGGAGGGTGGTTAAACTATTTTGAGTTAAAATCTGTAAAAAAGAAAATCAAAGCAATAACTAATATTCTTCTCCCAGCTGTGACTAAGTAAAATTTCAAAGTGTTCCAGTAGCACGTATGAGTGTGCATGCAGTTTTATAAACGTCACGTGTACGCATGGTATTTTGGTTTCGTATATATATTTTATCGGGTGGGATGAAGGAGTGGTCTAGGAGTTTTCAGATCAGGGTTCAAAAGTATACATGGTAGTTGCTAATTTGTAAGAGGGATACATGCGCACAAAACTGAACTTATTTGTATATTTTTACACTTGCTAATTGACTCACACTAGTGAAGCTGGACTTGTCTACTGTCTGCAGTTTTTGGGAGGGATCAGGGTGAACTGGCAGAGATATCAGCAAACTGTTGATTCCATGTACACAAGCAAATAAGTATTTTCAAAATAGTATGCATGCATATTTTGTAACATACCTGCCGCCACATATAAATCAGGATTATTATTACAAAAGTGTGCTATATTTTTGTATGCGTTTAAATAATATATATGTGTATGTTTATAAAAAGGGTAGAGAAACTATGCATTTTCTTGCAGTGGAAATATTCACATTTGCAGGAACATATACGTATACTTTCAGAGGAGAAATACTTGATATTTTATAAACTGTGCAGCTCCCACAGGTAGGTTTGAAAGTTAGGCTTACTCCAAGGAGAATTTGATTCAACTCTCTAAATAACAAGGGCACAAAGATATTTTTATTAATAAAGAGTCAATATTCAAAGGGTTTATCTGGCTAAGTTTCAAATTAACTGGGAAAAAACTCAAAATTCGAATGTTTCCCCTGCTCTTCGGCTAAATTTTATCTGAGCAACTTGTTGCCCTGTGTAAGATGATGCTGGGGGCATTCCCAGGGCGTGGTTTCACTTCATCCAGACCCCTCCAGGTAGCGTGGTTTTCAGTGCTACCAGGATAAACTTAGAGCTAGAGCCACTAAGCCGCAATATATTTTCATGGGAGGGGTCTCACTATCACAGGGGTCTGTCACTGTGATATTGGGGCCCCTTCCCCCCCCTCCCCCATAAATCGTGGCTCTATACTGCATTCTTTTCCCTCACGCCCAAACGCTGTGGGGCAAAAGAACACGCCCTTTAACACAATGGTGGACCCAACCACAAGGGACCAGTTATCACCATAAAAGGCCGTTGGCCTCTCCAAAAAAATGTCACAGCCATATGGGGAGGTTGAGCGGGGGGAGGGGGGTCACTGCTTTCCCCCATCTCAATCTGGAGCCACCACGCGGAGACCCCGACTCCTTCAAAGTAAAATAAATTTGAAAAATAAGTCCACGTGGCAATAGCCCAGCCCCCCATCCCTCCCCCGTCCAACAATTAACAATAGGGTCCTAGCCCCAGTTCTCCCCAAGCCTAATAACAAAAATTAGGGTCCTGTCTCCCCCATCCCCTTGAAAGGACTACATCCAAACAAGAGGGTCCAGGCTCTCATCCACCACCCGAGACCCCTCCCGCACATCTTGAACCTTTAAGACTTGAGGAGAGTCCTGCATCAGGGCCAGGACACACCCTCATACTTAGCCCAGTCAGTGCCATTTTCCACTGTGTGGTCATATCTATTTTTAAACATTTGGGGATTTGGAGCCACCTCAAGTGGCAACCCTGGGTTGAGCCAGTGGTCAGCACTGACCCCCGCCTAACTTCCCCATTTTGGCGCTATTTTTTTTTTTTTTTTTTTTTTTTTGCTGCTGTTTAAATGTGAGGGTCCCGAGACTCCTGCCTCACATTTACAGCTTTTCAAATAGGTGTAGGTATTTTATCACTGCTGACCAACCTATCACTCAGCCACAATAAAATATTTGCATAACATTTCCTATTAATGACCTTCTTTTCATGCATTTACATTATTCATGCATACAAATTGCATGCAAAGAAGGTCATTGTAATTGGAGAAGGAACCTGGATAGGGAGATGCAAAGTATTGCATATATTGTAAGTTATAGCACTACCGCAGCTTGATGCATCTCCCAGTTAGCCAGATAAATCTGTTTGGACAAATACCTGCCCTGAAGTTATAATGATTTCTTTCTTTCTTTGTTTGTTTGTTTATAGGCATTTATTACCCGCCCTTCCTACATTCAGAGTGTGGAACAGTAAGATCAAACATAATTAGATATGAAAGGATAACATGACAGTACATATATCATCCAGGTATAACAGCAGTCTATATAATAGAATAAGATCCTAAGTGGGGGGAGAAGAACTAAAACGTCTGTAAGGTGTTAGGATTTGTAGGTATGTGGGCCCTGGGCTGAGGTGAGAGATGATACCGCCCACAGGGAGGAGCCCTGTGAGCCTCACCATCGGGAGGCGAGGTCTCAGTGGACGTCAGACACAGCTGTGGAATAGAGTCTTTATTAGAGAGATAGAGAGGCACTGCCCGTGAAGCAGGGAGTGCAGGAGAAAGACATAGAGTCTGTGCGATGGGGTATACCCAAGGGGAATACCTCTGTAGTGGAGATACGGTAATGGTCTGCAGAGCAGGGTACACTGATGAGGCTTCTTGGTAGAAATGATATGGTAGTGGACCGTGAAGCAGGGCACAAAAGTGAAGGGTCCTCAGAAGAGATGACATGGTGGTGGTCCTCAGCACAGGGTACACCGATGAGGGTTCCTCACTAGAGATTGTGTGGTAGTGGCTCGCAGCGTGGGGAACACCAATGAGGGTTCCACACTAGAGATGGTGCGGTAGTGGTCCGTAGAGCGGAGGTACTCATAGTAGAGAAGGTTCCAGGAGAAGTCCCAGGGAACAGGGTAAGCAGTAGACCAAAGGCAAGGGCCCTCCGAGGAGCAGATAGCCAGAGACGAGGAAGGGCCCCAGAGGAGCGGGTACCCAGAGCGTCTCACAACAAAGTAGCAGGAACTGGAACGGAAAGTCCATAGTGAGCGAAGCGGATTCAGCATTGAGGGAACTCGTTGCCAAGTCGTAGGTAGGCACGACCAGTCAGTTTAAATGAGCTGGAAGGATGATGTCATCCAGAGGGGACGCCCCCAAGGTTCCCACCATGACTTGCTTAAGACTGGCTCATGGGTGTGCGCACGCGCCTAGGGAATTCCAAGGGGAAGATGGCGGTCGGCAGCGTCCAGGGAGGCCCGGGAACGGTAGGCAGGCCGGCGATAGCTGGCGGAAGCCGCAAGTCTTCCCCATGGAGTTAAAGATGCAAAGAAGGAGATGAGCAACAGTGGTTGCAGCCATCTGCGACTGACGGGCGTAACAAAGGGACGTTCATAAATTCGAGAAAACTGTGCAGGTCCTAAGGGAAGAAGGGGTGGGAAGAGAAGAACTAAAACTTCTGAAGAGAAGTTCATACATTCGAGAAAGATGAATTCTGTCCTTGCTTCTGACCCTAAGTGGCCTCCCCTGAGGGGTACATGTTGAGAATAGATTATTATCATTTAAGCCTGAGAGAGCTTTTTTGAAAAGGAAGGTTTTGAGGGCTTTTTAAAAGAAGTTTCTATTTTGGAGGTATCTTAGTTCTTTGGGTAGGGTGTTCCAGAGGATAGGTCCTGCTGAGAAGAAGGCGCATTCTCTGGTTTCCTCGAGATGTGTGAGCTTAGGAGATGGGAAATCTAAAAGCATGAGATTAGACGATCTGAGGTGCTGGGAAGGGGGTGTGGATTTTTATTATAGAGGAGCTCCAGGGGGAGTGTCATTTATGAATCAAGGAATGTATAATCATGGCGAGCTTATATTGTACCTGGAAGGACATAGGGAGCCTATGTAAGGATTTGAGAACAGGAGAGATGTGATTGCACATGGGGATGTTTGTAAGGAGGCTTGCTGCCAAATTTTGAATGATCTGTAGAGGGCGGGTTGCGTATAAAGGCAGACCTGTTAGTTGTGAGTTGCAGTAGTCTATTCCAGAGAATATAAGGGATTGGAGGATGGTCCTAAAGTTGGCAGGTTCATGAAGGGGTTTAAGGTGATGGCGTAAACTTAGTTTGTAGAAGGAGGAGTTGGTAATAGTTCTTATATGTTGGCGCATCGAGAGCGATGGATCAATTGTGATTCCCGGGATTTTTGCACTTTGTGAGATGGCGATTGATTGGGAATCAAAGGAAAAAAGTTGGGTGTGTTATCTATTGGTTGATGTGATAGGATAATGATTTCAGTTTTGGAGGTGTTGAGGGCTAGTTTATTGCTATGAGGCCATCTTTGGATAGTCATGAGGCAATGGGTGAGGAAGGATTCATTGAGGGTCCAGGTGTCCTTTAGGGAAGAAAGAATTGAATGTCATCAGCGTAGATCTTATAGTGAACTCTAGGGTTGGTAAGGGTACGACATAACAGAGCAAGGTAAAGGTTGAATAAGGCAGCAGATAGAGCAGAGCCTTGAGGTACCCCAGAGCTCAGAGGCATCAGGGGGGAAGTGAAGGAGTCAATAGTCATTTGTTGAGTTCTGTTGTTCAGGTAAGATGAGAACCAGACCCAACACTGAGCCAGAAGTCCCGATGGAACGGAGTCTTGAGAGTAGGATGGCATGGTTGACGGTGTCAAAAGCGGCGAAGATGTCAAGGAGACAAAGGAGAAACGCTGAGCCTTCATCGAAACCCTGTCTCCCTGTGTCAAAGCTAGAGAGCAGCAGCAATTCAGTGCTGTGATGCTTTCTGAATGTGAATTGATATTGGTTGAGGATATTGTTTGTGTCAATGTAGTTGCAGAGTTGGTGAAGCACTGCTGTTTCTAAACCTTTGGCCATGAAGAATAGGGCAGAGATCGGGTGGTAATTGGAGATGATAGTAGGGTCAGCTGAGTGTTTTTTGATAGTGGGTCAGACTGAAGCTTGACTGGACATATTCAGCGTAACACTTATCTGTGTAAGTTTCTTTGCTGAATATCCAGTTAAAGTTATTCAACGGACAGAAGCAGGACGTAAGGTTAACCAGAGCAAACTCCACCTCTGCGCTTTCCCCAGGACTGCCGAGGGCAGGCAGGAGGAATCACTCAAGCTTAGCTGGAGGAGTGCAGGCAACCAGGAAGAGGGCCTAGAAGGCAGCTGGATTGCTTCTGCTGTCTGTGTTCTGCTATACAATGTTTGAGAGAATCAGTGAGAGAAAATTATCATGCATTTTGGCAGATTTTGGATGTATTTACCATACATCATTCAATCACGTCCAGATTTAGGCATAAGTAACATAACCAACTGCTTCCGGTGCCAAATTTTGATAGGTGCCAGAGCATTGCCCCTGCCGCTCTGTCTTGAACCAGGCCTGCCTCCCAGCTGCTTACCTAGAGCAGAGCTGTTCTGATTCTGTGCGGCAGCAGCAACAGGAACCTAAAAGCAATTCAGAGTGGGGCCAGCAGCCTGTGGCTGCACATTCAAGGCCCTGCCTCCCACATGGGTTTCCATAGTAACAGGAAGCCTGTGTGGAAGAAGGGGGCGGAGCCTTGAGCTTACAGCTGCAGGCTGCCCGTCCGCACTGAATTGCGTTTAGGTTGTTGCTGCCGCTGCTAAAGAACCTGGACCGTTCTGCTTTAGGTAAGTGGCTGTGAGTTCCCCCTCCCCCCACTGGTATCTCAGTGGGGGAGGAGGGGGAAAGTGCCCTTCTGTGCCCATGTGCGCCAGCATTGTAAATCTGGCCGTGTGTACAACGGCGTCACTTATCACATAAGTATGATAATAGCCCTATATCTGGCAGACTGTCCTGAGCACACCAGAGCATGCCCAGAACTACATCGGAAATATGTCATTAAAAGTCACAACAAAGCGGGTTCAATGAGCCATATCTTATTGCCAGGATCCATATTTCTTTGCTTGGTTGTTCTTTTCTTTTACCTCCCATAGTTTTAGGCTATTGAATTTCAGTTTGTATCTAAAACTAGTTGGTAAATGACTGATTTCACTTTTATATGTTCCTTTGTATATAGTTTTCTATATTCAATATTTTACTTTATTAAAAATGTATGAATCGTTTATGCACCAGGCACTAAGTGATGTACAAACCAAAATATACATAAATAAAATATCATTCAAAAGAAAATGAGCAAAACAGAAACATCATTGTCTGATACAGACATTCTACAGCAATCCAAAACACCTTAAACATATAGAAACATAGAAATGACTGCAGAAGAAGACCAAACGGTCCATCCAGTCTGCCCAGCAAGCTTTCACTCCCCCCCCCCCCCCCCCCCAATACTGATCTGTTACTCTTGTCCCTTGTAAGTGACTTTTTTGTTCTGTTTCCCTTCCACCCCCGCCATCGATGTAATTAGCAGTGCTGGAGCTGCATTTAAGTGAAGTATCTAGCTAATTGGTTAGGGGTATCAGTGCTGGAACTGCATCTAAGTGAAGTATCTAGCTAATTGGTTAGGGGTAGTAACCACCGTCATAGCAAGCTACTCCCACGCATGTTTATCCAGCCTGTGCAACTCAGTCCTTGTTGGTGGTTGTTCGAATATAAATCATCTTTTCATCATTCCCCTGCTGTTGAAGCAGAGAGCTATTCTGGATATCATTGAAAGTGATGTATCAGGCTTATTTGGTTTGGAGTAGTAACTGCCGTATCAAGCTGCTTCTTTGTGGATGCCAATCCTTTTTTTTTTTCACATTTCCTCTTGCCGTTGAAGCATAGAGCAATGTTGGAGTCACATTAACTGTGTGTATGTTTATTGAATTAGGATATTAATCTCCAGGTAGTAGCCGTCATTCCCGCAAGCCGCCCCCATGCCTCTTCGCTTCATTCACATCCTCCAGACTTTTTGGATCCCATGCCTCTTTGAACTCCTTTCTAACTAGAGAATTATACCTGCTTGAAAAGAAATGTCTTCAGCATGGTTTTAAATGTTTCTAGACAATCCAGCTGCCATAACGCCTCAGGCAATAAGTTTAAGAATGTAGGAGTTGCAACAGAGAAAGCACAGTCTCTGGTTATGGCCAACCAGGCCTGTCTAGCAGACAGAATATCCACATTCCTTCTCAGATAAGACAATAAAGCTGTATGAGTATATTAGATCATGGAGAGTATTTAGAACTAATTTGTTTAAAAACTGTCCCTCCAGTTTATACTGAACTTGCTGTACAATTTGAAGCCGATGTGAAACTGTTTGGACAGGAGAAATATGTTCATTACAACCCTGCCCTGGTATGTTGGGCGGCTCCGTTCATTAATGGCTGGAGTGGTAACATAACATAGTAATACAGAAATGATGGTAGAACAGGACCAGATGGCCCTTCCAGTCTGCTCAGCAAGCCTTTTATGGTAGTATCTGCCACTTAATGCAGGATATGCCCATGTTCCTCTCATTTTAATGTAGAGGCTGGAAATCCAAGGTATATGATAGTGTAATAATCAAGTAATTGTAGAATTGATGCTTGGACTACTGTTCTAAAATCGGAATTTTCAAGCAAAATTTTTAACTGCAAAGGATTCTTAGTTTAAAAAATGGAGCTCTTATCACAGTCTTAATATGTGGACAGAAAGACAGGTTTGAGTTGATCCATACACCAAGATTTTTTTATACATGGACATATAGGGAATGTTAAATCATCAATAATAATGGAAGTGAATTGCAGTTTAGCATGAGATTTTTGATTTAAGACAAAATCTGTTTTGTCTATATTCAATGCAAGCTTATGAAATAGCCATTTTCTGACTGTAGATAAACAGATCTGTAACAGTTCAACCGTTGCTGGCCAGGTAGACTGGATGAGGACAAAACTGAATATCATCAGTGAAAATCCTGTATCCTTCGGACAAGCCTGCTAGAATTTTGAAACTGGGGGCCTTGTAGATATTAAAGAGCAAAATTGACACAATCAAGCCCTGTGGGAGCCCCATATTCATAGAGGATCATTGTGAACTTTTATTCCCAACTCCAATCCACTGCATACGTCAGGATAGGTATGACTTGAACCAGACGAAGACCATCCTTGAAATACCATTTTCGTTGTCGATACAATAAGATTTTGTGATCAATGGTATCAAATGCTATCAAGAGATACAAGAACATAACTGTTCCCAGCGTCCAAGCCTCTTATGAAGGTGTCAAGTAGTAAGGCCAAAAAGTTCAGAACTTAAGGATTTTGTGGGTCCAAAATTTGCCTGTCCTCCATAAAATCATTTAATTACTTTAAAACCATGGTTCCAAACAATTTTGCCAAAAAAGATAAAAGATGATATTGGTCTGAAATTGGTAGAATCCATGGTATTAAGGCCTGTTTTAATAATAGCCTAACTGAGGCTCTTTTTAAAAATGTTGGGATAATACCTTGTTTTAGTGAGATATTCACCAATACAGTGTGTGATGGTGCAAGAACATCGTTTGTTGCTTTCAATACAGAGACATCACAGATGTTCAGAGGACA
The DNA here is from genome assembly GCF_901001135.1 of Rhinatrema bivittatum. Classification (NCBI taxonomy): domain Eukaryota; kingdom Metazoa; phylum Chordata; class Amphibia; order Gymnophiona; family Rhinatrematidae; genus Rhinatrema; species Rhinatrema bivittatum. The sequence continues at coordinate 135,880,198 of NC_042621.1, read as the reverse complement.
GTATGAAGGTTTTAGTTTAGAAATAGCCTGAGATGTTTATTCTACTAATATACTTTCAAAAGAGGCTCAACATGGACTAATTGCCTGGAATTATTTAGTATACCAAGTGGGCACTGAGGCAAACGTGTCTGCAATCTTAGCTACTTTAGTAGAAAAGTATTTCAAAAAATCATCACAGCTGAGGGTGTCAGATGAACCCATTCGAGTGGAGAGAGTTCGTACAGAAGTACTAGTGAATTTTCTTTTAGCAATATTGAATAATTCCTTGGGATTACAGCCTATCTCATGTTTTTAAAATACTGAGGTCAATATTTAGTGAGTAGTTGAGTGGGAAAGTTATCTTGGTAAAGTTACACAGATAACTCTCCCGGGTTATCCAGCAGAACACACCAAGATAAGTGCTCCATTGAATATATCCAGTTAAAGTTATCCAAATAATGTAAGGACATTGTTGCGAGCATAGACCCTTGGACCGAGGTGAGGTTGGTGCTACCCACAGGGAGGAGCCCTGCAAGTCCTCACCGTCAGCAGAAGGAGCTGGCTGGAGCAAAGGCCCAACAGTAACTTCACAAATACCAGCCCTCGTTCCCCTCAGGTTGAGCCCTTGGGTGCCGGGGACGGTTGGACTTAGGCATGGGCCTCTGTGCGGGAAAGAATCCTTCACAGAAGTAGTAGGCCAACAAGAAGATGACAAGGTCAGTCCTAGTAGAGGTTGGGGCTTGCAGCAGACAGCAAAAATAAGAACAAGCCGAGGTCAGGGCAGGCAGCAATCCAGCAAAGTCAAAGGAGGTCCGAAGTCAAGCCAGAGGTCTGAACGAAGACGAGATCCAAGCTGAGGTCAAGCCGAGGAGTCAAGCCTGAGATGGAAGGCAAGGCAAAACAGCAAGGAGGGAATGAAGGAAGACAAGGGACTACTGGACGAAGACACAGGAACTCCGAGGAAGCAGGAACAGGAACCAGGAACTGAAGACAAGGCACAGGAACACAAGAAGGATCAGGAACCAGGAACAACGTGGCAAACAGCTACTCCGAGGAGTTCGACCTATTGCCGAGGCGTCTGAGGGGAGTCCATGCAGGCCTTATATACCCTGGGAGCTGTGATGTCATCCGGAGGCACTACAGGGTATTTCCCACCGTGGACCCTTTAAGAAAAGCTGAGCCACACATGCATGCCTAGGGATACTCGCTCAGCTGAGTTGCGTCCCTCACGCATTGTGTTGGGCCTGCACGGCTGTCGTCTGTGTCTTCACCGGCTGGAGCGTTGGCGGGACCCTCTAGGCCCAGAGGTAAGAGCGGCTGGTCGCAGGACAGACCTGCGGCCAGCCAAATGCAACAGACATCTACTTTTCTGACTCTAGGAGCCAGGTAGCTATGGATATCAGCACTCACCAGCTAAAATGTAACCATGTCTCCATCATCACCTCTGTCTGGTTAAATATTGTGCATGTAATGAATTACCAGAACAAAATGTAGTTGTCACTGAGGGGAAACATTCAAATTTGGGGTTTTATTCTGCTAACTTGAATAGCTAGTCAGAGAAACCTTTGGAATATTGACCTCATTATTCTTCCATCAGCATTATATCTATTACTTTACCTACTGTTGATGTCATACCAGCACTGTGGATTTCAAAAAAAATTTTTCGGAAATAAGTAGAAGAAAAGCATTTATCCCCAAGAACCAAACAATTATATCTTCTGACTCAAGTTTTCATAAAATAATGCTGAAGAGTGATAATTGCTAGTTCATGTCAAGTAATACCTATGTAGCCCATGTTCCAGAGTCTATTAGGGCTTGGGTTACATTTGGGATTGATAGAGCAAGAAGATATCCCCATGTTTCCTGGGGTTCTTATCTGATACAGTCTTTCAAGGTCCTAGGCATTGTGAAGTCCTTGTGTCCAAGCCCAGTACCCAGAAGTAAAATCACAGCACATCGGTTTCGGGGGTTTTCAAAAATAAATCATTTTACTGGGTAACCCGAGTCAGTGACAATTGTTGAAAAACGATAGGATGCAAACTTTCACAGAAATCAAATATAAGAATACAAGATATACCATGCTGGGTCAGCAGAAGAGTCCATTCAGCCCAGTAATCTGTCTCTGACAATAGCCAGCAGATCCCAAAGAGTAGATCCATTCCTTGTTGCTCCCTCCCAGTGATGAGCAGTTGCTTTCCCTGAGTCTACATGACTAACAATTGTTTATGTAGTTTCCCCCCAGGAACTTGGCCAAACTCATTTTAAATCCAATCATTCCAGATGCCTTGACCACACATCCTCTGGCAACAAATTCCACAGTGTGATTGTGCCCCGGCTGAAAAATGTCTTTCTCCAAAATTATTTTAAATTTACTACTTGCTAGTTTCATGGTGTGCCCCTTATTTATAGTGCTATTTATAAGTGTAAATAACCGTTCCCTATTTACCTGTTCTAGCCCACTCCTGATTTTATAAACCTCTATCATGTCCCCTCTGTCGCCTCTTTTCCAAGCTGTTTAGCCTTTCTTCATAAGGGAGATGTTCCATCTCCTTTATCATGTTTGTTGCCTTCTTTTGTGCCGTTTCTAGTTTTGCTGTGTCTTTCTTGAGATGGGGCGACTAGAACTGCACATAATTCTCAAAAGAACAGTTGCACCGTGGATCTATACAGTGGCAATATGATATTCACAGTTTAATTCTCCATTCCTTTCTGAATAATTAAGAACATAAGAATGGCCATGCTGGGTCAGACCAAGGTCCATGCAGCGCAGCATCCTGTTTCCAACAGAGGCCAATCCAGGTTGCAAGTACCCAGCAGATCCCATAAAGTAGATCTGTTAGTCCCGCCCAGAGTCTGCCTGGCTGATAATATTTTATGGACTTCTCCTCCAGGAACTTGTCCAAACCCCGCTATGTAGTCACCTCGACCACGTCCTCTTGCGAGAGATTCCACAGCTTGACAGTGCGCCGAGTGAAAAAGGACTTTCAACGATTTGTTTTGAAGCTGCGGGGTGTTAGTTTCAGGGCGTGACCCCTTGTTTTATTATTATTTGAAAAAGTATATAACCATTCTTTATTTACCCATCCATTCCAGCCAGATAAATCATTATTCAGCTAAAAGTTATTGGGATAAATAAAGAGGTGTTCCGGAGTGGCTGCTTAACTTAGCCGGATAGCCCTGAATCTCAGTGCCCACGACTACATTTAGCTGAGAAAATCTAAACATCCTCAGAGTAGGTCTAAAGTTATCCAAGAGCATATACCCGCATAACTTTAGCCTTAACTGGCTATATTCAAGTGGCTAGAATGGGACAAAAATGATCTGGGTAGGCCTGATCCCCCACCTCACTAAAAAAAAAATAAAACAAATGTAGATCATATCACCCAACACCTCCCCCCCCCCCCCCCTTCCCCACACACACACTCACACACTTCGCCCAAAGCCCCTAAAATATAAAAAAAAAAAAAAACCATTGTGGGCCTGTCGGCCAGAGAAGCCCTCCTCCCAAATTCAAAAACTAAATCTTGCATCTAGACTGTCTCCTCAAGCCCATCCTCCCCTCCCCTCCACCCTGCAACCCCCATAGCCACCCGGAATGCAGTGCAAGCGTCCAGCTGCTAGCGGCATCCGCCCTTGTCAGAATAATACTCTGACAGCAGAGCTGGACGCTGCCTGTGCCGGGCTTCCAACGGCTGGGGGGGGGGGGGGAAGGGGGGGCCTGTATGCAAGATTTAGTGTCCAAATTTGAGGTGTGGAGGTTTCTCAGGCCGATAGGCCTGCAGCGTTGTTTTATTCTTATGGGGGATTCAGGCTCTATGGTCCACTTTAGTTTCACTTTTTTATTTTTTAGCAGGGTGGGGGATTGAGCCTGCAGGTCCACACAGATTATTTTTCCCCATTGTAGATACTTAGCCAGTTATATAATTTGAATATAGCCAGTTAATACTAAAGTTATCATTGTAGCTGGTTATTCATATGTAACTTGGATAACTTTAGGCAGGTATGTTCAGTGGGTCGTTTATCCCACTGAATATCCCTGACAGCTTATACGGCTAACGTTATCCAGAGAAGTGGTCTGTTAGCCGTTTTTCTGAATATTGGCCTCCATTGATAGTAGGTCTGGTCAGTCAGTCTAGCTGTCATGGTCTTTTTGTAGGGTCGAATCCAACGTAATTTTTGGCTGATATTTATCATTCCAACTTGCCTTTTAAAAAAAAGAACACAAATGAAAAGGGAGCTTATTCTCTGCAGAGATTTGCTTTTTAAAACCTGTGGCTTGGGGTGGGACCAGAGGGAGTAAATGTACCTGAGAGCGTTGGAGTTGTGGTCAACCTGAGATTGCTGTTGATTAGCTGGAAGAGGGAGGGGGGAAAATGAGTATTGGTTTCTCTCTTCCATCTGCTAATTTCACTCTCTCTCTCTCCCTTCCCCATCCCCTAAGTCTCTCCTCCTCCAGTATTCTTTCCCCTTCCCCCTCCCTGACTCCAGCATGCTCCTCCCCACCCTCTCTACAAGTCACATCTCCCTCCTCTGAGTGCCAAGTCCTGGGATCCCGGCTGCAGACTAAGCTGTGTCTGTCTCTTCACTTTCTCCCACATGCTACCTGCAGTGTTTGCTACAGGCTCACCCGCCCTCCTCCCCTCCTGTTCCCTGCAGGCTTCCTGAGGAAGGGGAGGGGGTGAAGCTGGAGCAGATGGGGCAGAACACAAAACAATTGCCCTGTTCCCACCTCCACCCCCGTTCCTGAAGGGGAGTGGCTGGAGAAATAAAACGGAGAGGCCTTGAGCTTTCTAGTATTTCCGTGGAGACCCAGCAATTGATACACATTCCTGGAGTCTGCGGTGAAATCTGGAGAATTCCCAGTTATGGCAGTAAAGTATCTGAAGCCTTTGACTATGTACCTCCCCGCATATACTTTGTCCGAATGACCCTGAGGACCCCACATCCTCATTCCCAGTGCTGCCTCTTTTCCCTCCCCTCTGGAGAGGGCAGTTACCCCCGTATGACCACGTCCGTCCCTCCCTACATGAGAACTAGCCCCTCTAGGTATTTTCAAGACAGCTCACATCAGCTCAGCTGCTTCTCACTTCTTTTGTATTACCTTGTGAACTGTCAAAGATATTAAATATATCCCCGGCAGCAGATTAAAAATGAACAAAATCTTAGAAAAACAAATGTGTTTTGCATCATTAATTAAAGATGCGCTTACGTAGTTACCCAGACTGACCTAACTGCGAATGTGTTCTGTAAATTAAGAGGGTTTCTCCCCTTGTCTTCATCCCAGTTTAGCTGTGGCCAGTGGTATTTATCCCGAGTGAGAAGGCCATGGTACTGTGGAGTGCCTGCCTACAGGGTCACCTGAACTACATAAGGTGCGTGGATCCTGAAGTCTAAACCCATCATCTGTGATACACTATCAGCCTCTGGACAGGAGCAGCTCTGGTTCTCCAGCATCACGGTGCCCGCAAAACTGCAGCCAGGGCGCCTTAGCGCGGCTGCCAGAAATGTTTGTGACACATCGCGTGCGTGCGGGTTTACGGGTGATGTTAAAGCCAGTGATCTTGTGACAATGAGCCTGTCAGATCCCAGTGCCTCTTACCATACATTTCTATGGAGATATATTTATATATGAAACAAGCTTTGAGGTGTTCTAGGCCGGGCCTTCTGCAATGTAAAGTCAGTCCCCTGGAGGGAGATTATTTATAGCTTGGAGTCATGGCTGCGCCTTGCCGTTTAAACCATTAAAGCCTGGCAGATTAGATAGCGATGCATTATTAAACAGTGTCAGCGCCTGATGAATGCTCCTGCTGAGGAGTAGGTGCAAAATGTTGAAATGCGTGTAGGTGATGAAATCTTGGAGAGCTGGATGTGTCTCTCAGAGTAACCACATCCCAGCGAGAAGTGTTAATTTCAGATTAATGAGAGAGCAACACCTCCACCCTGCAGGCTGCCGTACGGAAATCTCTCTTGTCGTAAGGCTCAGCCTTAAAGTTTCTTTTAATGCATTTGTTGGATGCGTTTTCACACTGCTTGTGGAAGTATGAGGGATCGCGTCGACCGTACACACAAGTGCAGTGCAGGTTCAGGGGAGGACGCCCTTTTCTTCTTTTCATTGTTTTGGCCCAGCAGTTTTCTCCTGCTCCCTTTGGGCTCCCAGTTCGAGCTTTTGTTTGCAGCTGCACTGGGCCCTCCTTCCTTCCATGCAGCCCAGCCCTCGCAGTGGCAGTCCTAGTCCTTGGCCAGGGGCCAGCGACCACATCTCCTTCCAGAGCCTGGAACCTGTAGACACTGAGCCTGGCCACTAGGTGCTGCTGTTGTGTGATAGCGGAGACTCCCACCGTCCCTGGGGGCTGTGAGTGCCAGCTGTGCCGTTTTACCAGCCCTAGCTGGACTGAGGCACAGAAGGCCAGGCGGCCTGGGGCCCAGCTGGTGCTTTGAATCCCACAGGATGTAATGCCTCACAGTTCAAAGCATCAGCCGAGAGAGGAGGAGGCACCATCGCTCTTCTACTTCTGCTGAGCAGATGAGTGCAGGGAGAGGGCAGTGGGAGCCAATTAGCCACCGCCCTTCTTCTCCCTGATCCAGCTGCTGGCCTCCCGCAGTGCACAGGGGCCGTACAGTTCCACAGCTAAGGACAGATTTTGTGGAATGGCAGGATAACAGGGAAACTGCTGGTAATGTGCAGGTTTAGCAAACAGCTCTGTTAATGCATCCGGAACCTAAGCTGTAGCACCTGAATTAGGACCTTGCCCAGCTCCGCGCCTCTTGCTGCAGAGATCAGAGCCAGGTCAGGCTCTGTGCTTTTTTACTTACGTGCTGGAGTAATTCTGGACCCATGAGGCATCCTGATCCTAGGCCTCTGTATGCATGGGATTTCCTGCCTCTGTACCCAGGAAAGGGCCAGGCTTTCTACTCCCATGAGACGGCCTAGGTCTGTACCTGTGATAGGGTGCCAGCGGGTGGCCTAATGATTGCTGGGAACCATGAAGTGTGAGCTGGCCAGACAAACCGCAGGATTTAAGAACCTTGCCGGTTTGACCACCCCTGACATAGCTAGATAAGTTGTTAGCCGGCTAAATCCTTCTCTGGCTATGCCAGGGGCGGTCTGGGGGTGTCCCGGGGTAGAGCCGACTTTAGCCTCCTAACGTACCTGGATAACTGGAGGACTCCTGGAGAGTAGCAGTTTCCCCCTTGAAAATTGCCGGAGGGGAAGAAGTACCCTGTAGAGATCTGCACCCGCTCTTTCTGTGAATACTTCCTCCTGCCAAAACAACGTACGACCTAACCCCGCCCCGGAAAGGCTTCCACGAAAATGTAGGTAGAAGAACACTTGTACTTATACCCGCATGCTGCGCAGTCTTCAATGGGGGCCAGGGTGGAGATCAACGGGCCCCCGCCTGACCACCATGGCATCCCCTAGCCATCAGCGCATTGGTGTCCCAGATGGACAGAGGGTCAAACCAAATACATAAGCGCTTTTTATTGCATTATGTAGTTTAAAAAAAAAGCCAGTATTACAGTATTTTATGTTTAAATATTTTATTGTCGAATAACAGCATATGCATAACAGAGAAAAGGAAGGACTGCACAATTACAAAACAATAGATACTAACAGTACAGGCAGTCCTATGGTACAATAGTATAACACCCATCACAAAAGATAATCAGTCAAGTACAACTTTTATGAATTTTTCTTATTTCTAACTAAACTGTACTAATAATCAGTGCAAAGTGGTTCAGGTGTCTTATTCTTATTCTATATCTGGTTATCTTGTTATTCCTATATTGTAATAGATTGTGTTATAGCTGTTTTCGCAAATTGTAATATGTTGTAAACTTTGGTATATAAAAACTTTTAAATAAATAAATAAATAAATCTCGTACATCTGAACTTCACATTCAAACAGAACAAAACAACCAAAAGAACCCCCCATGCCATCCATGCCCTACTCCCTACCCTACTCTCTACCCAATAGCAACAATATAGAGGGAGTATTCCAGTATTTTAAAGACACAGTTCTTAAATCGTAATAGGTCCTTTGAATGAGCCAGAACACGTTTTTATTATTTGTTTCCTAGGTAAAACCATACTGAGGTGATAGACCACATTTTTAAGCAGGTCCAGAACAACTGAAGACTTTATACTAATTAGATTCTATGACGGAGAATGTGGCTGGTCTGTGGTCTGTGGAGTAGGTTGGAAGGAGATTTCATGGCCAGTAGGATGGTTGTGCTGGGATGTACACCCAACCGGTTTTAAAATGTAAAATTTTACAGCATACATCCTTGATGTTATGTAGTAATATACACAGTAAATGACGGCAGAAAAAAGACCAATTGATCCACCCAGTCTGCCCAGTTATTCTGTCCACACTGCTAAGGATACATCCCAGCTACAGGAGAGAGTATAATTACTTGTGAGATTTATCTTCTTATCCAGGAGAGTCATATTTGTCTTCCTCATCTGTTTTGTTTAGATGAGCACACAAGATCCCCACTTAGTTCTCTCCAGCATCCTACCTTTCCCATGTGTAGCCATAAAGACCTGTAATAATGTAGTCAGCAATACTAAAGGGGTCACCGCCTGAGCATCCAGCCTTCTAGGTCCACAGCACAGTCTGCCAGAGAGACCTGGCTACAGGAGACCTTGCATTTCCGCTAGGACAGACCCAGCTGCTCACTACAGTCTGCCAGACGCATCCAGCCAAATGGTTGCCTGTGTTTTCACTAGGACATTAAACATTTTGTATTAGCCACTTCACTACTCATTCTGGCAGTCCTAACACCCATTGCTGAATCAGTTGAATGAGGCGCTTTAAACACATGCTGCTAACTCATGCTTTCTTGTATCTCTTCACTATAGCAACTGAGGAGTCCCTTGTACTTATCCCATGCCCTTTGAAACTCTGTTACTGTTTTAGTTTCCACCATCCACCTCAGGAGGGTGTTCCATGCATCTACCACCTTTTCAGCAAAAAAATATTTTCTGATATTGCTCCATGGAGTTCATGTCATGACCCCCTTGTTCTAGACCTGAAAGAGTTTTACTTCTTGTACATTATTAATACCCCTTTGAATGTCTCTATCATATGTCCCTGTCTCTCCTCTCTTCTAAGGTATACATATCTAGATGTTAGAAATATAGAAACATGATGGCAGAAAAAGACCATATGGCCCGTCCAACTAATTTAGCTTTACAATCCCATCACTCCCTGTATTCATCTCATGCTTTCTTGAATTCAGATATCGTTTTTGTCTCCACCACCTCCACTGGGAGGCTGTTCCACATGTCCACCACCCATTCTGTAAAGAAATATTTCCTAAGATTACTCCTGAGTCTACCCCCTTTCACCCTCATTCTATGACCTCCTTGTTCTAGACCCTCCTTTCTGTTGAAAGATACTCGCCTCCTATGCATGGAAACCTTTGAGATATTTAAATGTCTCTCTCTCTCTCTCTCATCTCTCCTGTCTCCACCTTTTCTCTAAGATATACATGTTTACATCTTTAAGTCTATCCCCATATGCTTTAGAATGAAGACCGCTGACCATTTTAGTAGCCACCCTCTGGACCATCCTGTTTTATATCTTTTTGAAGGTGCGGCCTCCAGAACTGTACACATTATTCCCAGTGAGGTCTCACCAGGAACCAATAGAGGGGCAATATCACCTCCCTTTTTCTGCTGACCATTCCTCTCCCTATGCAGCTTGTTAATGTTCCATCACCATTAATGCTTCTTATCTTTGGCCATGCAGTTATGGCCATGATTACTACTACAATTTGCCTTGCCGAGTAAAGGTTTGTACTGCTTCGCCTCCCACTGACCCTCACCCCACAAAGGGCCTAATACACACATTCTAGGCCATGTTATTACAGCACTGTGGCTCCTCACATCCACGGCTCCCCCAGTACACAGCTCACCTGTGTCATTTTATTGCTTCTCACAAGGTTTGCCACAAGTGGAGTCAAGCTGTAAGATAATGTGATACTTCTTTCACCATCTGCTGCACTGTAACGTTTTGTGAACCTGTCTTTACCACTCAAAGGGTTGTTGTTCCAGACCTACAAAAGTGGGAGTTTCAGTTATAAAGGGGATATATCCAACTTTGTTTCTTTGCATAAATTGGGACCTTCATGTTTGCCATTTAATCCAGACCCTCCACGCGGGCTTTCATACCATGCTATGTTATTGCAGTCTTCCAGGCTGCCGTTTTGTCAGTTTTGCTGTTCCTATTTTCAATCTTTATGTGGGTTTTTTTTTCTTTTTCTTTCAGAGCTCGTACCCCATCTGGGAAGATTTCAGTTCCAAGGCTACAAAACTGCACTCCCAGCTCAGGTAAGTGGGAAGCACTGCTGAGACAGCGGTACAGACGGGGACATGGGGGAAACGGGTTCCCAAATCTGGGTTACTGTCAGACGTAAAAAGAAGCCTGTGGTAGTGTCAGACGCACACGTACAGGGCTCTCTGAGTCTATACTAATGCTGTACCAGTGTCCCATAGAGAGGCTCCCTCAGGCAGTGTTAGCGTCAGAGGCACAGGGAGAAGGGCTCCCCAATCTGTCCTGGCAGCAGACAGAGCAGGTGACTCAACTGATTTACTAGATGGCAGTGCTTTTCTTCAGTACTCGAGTACTAGATGGATTTTTGGATGGACTTGAAACTTTTATATTGTCAGTATTAGAAGCACATATTTCTTTCATTCAGTCTGCTTCTAAGCTGGCACTCCTGCCAGACGAGACATGCTCCCAATATGCTTCCTGTGCCAGTTAATCTATGTGGGTGACCATACCGTATGGAAATGCTGCTGGCTTTCACTTTTGTAACTTAGGGGGGGATCTTTATCTTCATTATTCTGCATCCGTACATATATATATATATATATATATATATATATATATATATATATATATATATATATATACCTCACTTTCTTTTCTCCCTTTCTCAGAACCACCGTGCTAGCTGCAGTAGCCTTCCTGGATGCCTTTCAGAAAGTGGCTGACATGGCCACCAACACGCGAGGTAAGCACCCTTAGTAGAGGAGCTCCTTACTGCATTCTGGTCTGCTGTTCATGGGTACCAACATGCTGACATGGTGAGGGCTGACAGGAGAACTGTTGTGTATCCATTCTTCACTGCTGAGTCCTGACTAAACATGACTATTGTGAAACAATCTGAAACCATTCAGCAAGGCTCCTAACCTCAAGGCATCAGATATAAAGGAACTTCATACCAGAATATGATGGTCCTTCGAGGTCTTCATTTCCGCAATGGCATCATAATTTAGAGAGTGATTGCAGCAATCCTACGTTAAGTTTGTAGCTCATTAGGGTACTATAGCACCAAACAATATTTGACAAACTGTGAGCTCCAAAACGTAAATTGTTTGTTTATTCCAGCTCATACTGTTGTAAACTTTTCTGAGCCATAAGAAGAGTCACGTGTGGATTTGCAGTCATGCGTTGAGCAGTAGTGTTTTGGATGCTTGAAGTACAACCATTCTGCACAGGTGTAAGTGAAGTTGTTGTAAATGCGCTCTTGGAAACACAAGGGTCGCATCTTCTGGTGCCTTTGGTGATAACAGAAAGAGGAGCAGATTCTGTACCCAAATACACATGCACACAGGAAAGGCAGATGTGTACCCAAAGACACACATACTTGGTTGCCATGACCATGTACAGGCTTGGCTTGTTCATCCAAAATTACTGAAACAGTTTGAACCTGGTGAACATTAAGAGAGAGCAACAAATTAACGAAACCGAACGTATATGCCTAGACACTCCAGCGGGGTTTGTCAGCTGACTTTACGTGCTGGCTTCTCTTTTTGGCTGCTCTCAGGTTGTGGTTAGTGGTGTGCGTTGTGAGTCGGTTCGTGATGAGCATTTCATTTCTACTACCCCTGCTAGTACTCTACAGTGCTACAGGGTGTTGGCAGTGCTGTAAAGATTCAGAAGACTGACCCTGTTCTGTGGAGTTTATAGTTCGGTCAGCAGACGGCCAATGGACAGGACCACGTTAATGGATCAGGGATGTTTGCATTTTAAAGGGGAGAATAGTCAGAAGGGAGGGCGAGGGTCCAGGGAGGGGATGCAGGTGAGACCAGTTGCTTCTGCTAGATGAGGTGAGTTGCACTGCAAATGTGGTGAACCCTTGGGCTCACCACTATCTGGCCCTAGTCCCTAAACCCTTTTTTGAGTTAGGAGTAGGAGATAAGTAGCAGAGGGAGAATGCATCGTTCTCAGAACTGCATTTCCACAGAGGCTGCTGGGATGAAATTGCATCAGAGCTGTGGCAATTTGGGTTGGCAGTCAGAGGAGAACCAGTTATTTTTCCTGAGTCAATTCTCTTCCTGTTCCTGGTGTGCTTAGGTCTCATGGCCTGGACCTTGCACTGAATAGGAAGGGGGCAATTGCCTTGCTGGTGCACATCCTGTCCAGTAAGGATGTTTGAAGGACTTGTTGAGAGTTTTTCTGTGGGATCCCTGGTGCCTGGCCTGGGTTAGGGGAGTCCCTTCTCTCGGGAAGTTCAGGAGTAGAGGAGATTCCACTGCTCTCCATCCCACAAACTGTGGATAGATCAGGGGTGCCCTGCTGTGGTAGAGTTCCAGTTTAGGCTTTTTGTGATATTTGCCCTGTGTTTTGGGAGGAAGTTTTTGCTGCCACCGTTCCTACTCTGAAGTGGGGAAAACCAGAAGAGCTGTTCTCTGCTGCCTGGACCTTTCATCTGAAAGATCCCATATGTCATCTGGAGAAGGAGAACTGTAAGCAAGAACTTTTTGTTAATACTTGGAGACTCCCACCCCGAACCTTTAACCTGGGGAGAAGAGGTACAAGTGGGAGTTGAGCAGAAACAAAGACCCTGGGGTTTATTTTTTGTCTGCCAGTGATTTCGGAAGGGGATTTTCCAGAAATAGCATACTCCTGTCCATATCTGGCACATCTTGCTTTTCCAAGCCCTGGGGTGTGCGTTGTTCCCTGGCCCTTTTACTGAGAGACACTTGCACAGATAAAGAGAGTTAGAGAGCTGTGATTACAAGCTGTTTGTGCCAAGAACTGATGTGTGAAATGCCACTATTGATATTGAAGAATTGCTACAGTAAAGTTTTGTTTGCATTCCCAACCTGAGAGTCCAGAGTATTTTCTTGGTAGTACTCACATCCCTTCCATGTGAAAGTGAAGAGAAACTTCCCCAGGAAAGAGAATTTGAGTAGCCCCTAGGAAGAGTATTCATCTCCTCCCCCACCCCATTGGTAAGAATTCAACACCGCGGGACGTGGGACAGAGAAAGAGAGAAATGATTTGGCCCCGGGACCCCATACGACCTCTGCCCTCCAGGCCCAACCACTGGGACAGGGGCTGCACAAACATAGCTCCTGTAGACACTCTAAAGACTCAATGACTTTATCCTGTTTGTCACGAAATTTACACAACAATACTAATTTTCACTCTGTTTAGATATTGTTTATACACTGTATAACCTGTTCAACTTCGACTACTTTCTCAATGTTGTTGTTACGTTTAGTTAATATGATTCCCGTTTTTATCTGTTCTCGATCTGTAATAAGTTGTTCAACTGTAAACCGGAGTGAAGGCAGATTGCTATACTTCAGTATATAAAAGAATCTAAATAAATAAATAAATAGATAGATAGACAGAGTGTAGTCAGCCCTCATCCTGTATAATAACAGCTTTCGTCTGTACACAGAAATATAGAAGATGCTGACAGATGAGTATTACTTGGTTCTCCATCAACAAGCAGGCACGAATTAAAATATAAGAACATAAGAACATGCCATACTGAGTCAGACCAAGGGTCCATCAAGCCCAGCATCCTGTTTCCAACAATGGCCAATGCCCAAACATTAAATAAATCTCAAGCTACTGTTGCTTAATTAATAGCAGTTTATGGATTTTTCCTTTCGGATCTTATCCACACCTTTTTTAAACCCAGCTACACTAACTGCTGTAATCACATCCTCTGGCAATGAATTCCAGAGTTTAACTGTGCGCTGAGTGAAAAAGAATTTGCCTCGATTTGTTTTAAAATAGCCACTTGCTAACTCATGGAGTGCCCCCTAGATCTTCTATTATCTGAGAGAGTAAATAATTGATTTACTTTAACTTGTTCAAGTCCTTTCATGATTTTGTAGACTTCTATCATATCCCCCCTCAGTCATCTCTTCTCCAAACTGAACAGCCCTAACTTCTTTAGCCTTACCTCATAGGGTAGCTGTTCCATGCCACTTATCATTTTGGTCACCCTTCTCTGTACCTTCTCCGTCGCAACTATATCTTTTTTGAGATGCTGCAACCAGAATTGCACACAGTATTCAAGATGTGGTCTCAACATGGAGCGATACAGAGGCATTATGACATCCATCCTTTTATTTGCCATTCCCTTCCTAATAATTCCTAACATTCTGTTTGCTTTTTTGATTGCCACAGCACACTGGGCTGACGAGTTCAATGGCTTATCCACTATGATGCCTAGATCTCTTTCCTGGGTGGTATCTCCTAATATGGAACCTAACCGTGAAACTACAGCAAGGGTTATTTTTCCCTATATGCAACACCTTGCACTTGTCCACATTAAATGTCATCTGCTATTTGGAAGCCCAATCTTCCAGTCTCGCAAGATCCTCCTGCAATTTATCACAATCCACTTGAGATTTAATTACTCTGCATAATTTTGTGTCACCCGCAAATTTGATCACCTCACTCATCATACCCCTTTCCAGATCATTTATAAATATATTAAAAAGCACCGGTGCAAATACAGATCCCTGAAGCACTCCACTGTTTACCTTTTTCCACTGAGAAAACAGACCATTTAATCCTACTCTGTTTCCTGTCTTTTAACCAGCTTGCTATCCACAAAAGGACATCGCCTCCTATCATATGGCATTTTAGTTTTCTTGGAAGCCTCTCATGTGGGACTTTGTTGAATGCCTTCTGAAAATCCAAACACACCACATCTACTGATTCACTTTTGTCCACATGTTTATTCACCCCTTCAAAAAAAATGTAGGAGATTTAAGAACATAAGAACATGCCATACTGGGTCAGACCAAGGGTCCATCAAGCCCAGCATCCTGTTTCCAACAGTGGCCAATCCAGGCCATAAGAACCTGGCAAGTACCCAAAAACTAAGTCTATTCCATGCTGCTGTTACTAGTAATAGCAGTGGCTATTTTCTAAGTCAACTTAATTAATAGCAGGTAATGGACTTCTCCTCCAAGAACTTATCCAATCCGTTTTTAAACACAGCTACGCTAACTGCACTAACCACATCCTCTGGCAACAAATTCCAGAGTTTGTGCTGACTGTGTCCCATTAAACCATGTCCATTTAAATGTTTTGTGATTTTATTCTTTATAACAGTTTCCATGATTTTTTCTGGCACTGAGGTCAGGGTCACCAGTCTATAGTTTCCTGGATCACCCCTGGACCCCTTTTTAAATATTAGGGTTACATTGGCCTTCTTCCAATCTTCAGGTACAATGGATGATTTTAATGATAGGTTACAAATTAACTGAAATAAGTCTGAAATATCATGTTTTAGTTCTTTCATAACTCTGGGGTGTGTGCCATCCAGTCCAGGTGATTTACTATCCTTCAGTTTGTCAGTTTGGCCTACTACATCTTCCAGGTCACCATGATTTGGTTCAGTTCATCTGAATCATCTCCCTTGAAAACCATCTCTGGAACGGGTATCTTCCCAACATCCTCTTCAGTAAACCCAAAACAAAGAAATCGTTTAATCTTTCCATGATGGCCTTATCTTCTCTAAGTGCCCCTTTAACCCCTTGAACATCTAAAGGTCCAACCAACTCTCTCGCAGGCTTTCTGCTTTGGATATATTTTAAAATGTTTTTATTGTTAGTTTTTGCCTCTACCGACAACTTCTTTTCAAATTCTTTCTTAGCCTGTCTTATCAATGTCTTACATTTAACTTGCCAATGCTTATGCTTAATCCTATTTTCTTCTAATGGATCCTTCTTCCAATTTTTGAATGAAAATATTTTGGCTAAAATAATCTTTCACCTTACTTTTTAGCCATGCTGGCAATCGATTGACCCTCCTTACACCTTTCTTAATGTGAGGAATACATATGGACTGTGCTTCTAGGATGGTATTTTTTAACAATGTCCATGCCTGTTGCATACTTTTTACCTTTGTAGCTGCATCTTTCGATTTTTTTAAACTATTTTTCTTATTTTATCAAAGTTTCCCCTTTGAAAGTTTAGTGCTACAGCCATGGATTTACTTACTGTCCCCCTTCCAGTCATTAATTCAAATTTGATTATATTATGATCACTATTGCCAAGCGGCCCCACCACCATTACCCCTCTCACCAAATTCTGCACTCCACTGAGAATTATATCTAAAATTGCTCCCTCTCTTGTTGGTTCCTGAACGAATTGCTCCATAGAATTGTCATTTATTCCATCCAGGAACTTTATCTGTCTAGTATGTCCTGATATTTCACTTACCCAGTCAATATTGGGGTAATAGAAATCTCCCATTACTACTGCACTACCAATTTGGTTAGCTTCCCTATTTTCTCTTAGCATTTCACTGTCCATCTCACAGTAGTATACTCCTATCACTATACTCTTCCCCAACACACAAGGGATTTCTACCCATAAAGATTTGATTGTGCATTTAGTCTCATACAGGATCTTTATCCAGTTGGACTGTATGCCATCCTGCCACCAAGATGCTCCTCTCTGTCAATGCGATATAATTTGTACCCTGGTATAGCACTATCCCATTGGTTATCCTCCTTCCACCATGTTTCTGAGATGCCAATTAAGTCTATGTCATCATTCACTGCTCTACACTCTAGTTCTCCCATCTTACTTCTTAGACTTCTGGCATTAATATTCAAACATTTCAAAGTGTGTTTTTTTGTTTGTATTAACATTCTGCTTTTCAGTTGACAGCGATAAATTGGAATTTTTTAGCTTAGGTGAGTTTTTAATTATAGGCACTTGGACTACTTTTCTAATTATTGGAACCTCTCTGTTGGGATGCCCTAACTCTAATGCTTCATTAGTATCCTTCAAAGACACCTCCCTCTGAACCATGCGCTGCTGAGCTTCTTTTGGCTTTCCCCTTTGATTTAGTTTAAAAGCTGCTCTAGCTCCTTTTTAAAGGTTAATGCCAGCAGCCTGGTTCCATCCTGGTTAAGGTGGAGCCCATCCCTTTGGAAAAGACTCCCCCTTCCCCAAAAGGTTCCCCAGTTCCTTACAAACCTGAATCCCTCTTCTTTGCACCGTCTCATCCACGCATTGAGACTCCGGAGCTCTGCCTGCCTCTGGGGACCTGCGCGTGGAACAGGGAGCATTTTATAGTGACATCATTTGATGGCGCTGACATGGACCCATCGCTCAAAGCTCAGCAAATCTTTACTGAGCGTGACGTAACTAGGAAGCACTAGGCTGACCCTTTCCAGATTGTTGCAGTTGGTCCAGATGACTGACATATGTTGCTTCAGGGCTATCTCTTCCCTAGTCACTGTAGTATCGCTTCTGTATGTCACTATAATTTTTTTAGTGCTTTGGTGGCAACTCAGCAGGATTATGGCTACCAGGGCTAGCTCAAGGTTAACTGGCACCCTGTGCATAAACTGAAATTGGTACCCGCTTCATCTTCCTTGTGAAAAATACAAGTATTAGTAATGATGGGGGCTTGGCAGCTCCAACATAACACCTCCCACCTCTTACTCTGTTTTGCTCCCTCTCTTTCACCGTTGTCTGCTTAGCATTCCCTCCCCTGTCCCTCACCCAGCATCCCCTCTCTCTATCCAGCACCAGAATGCTCTCCGATCTCTTTCTTCCCCCTGCCCATAGTACTCAACAGCATCCCCCCACCCCCTGCCCAGCATTCTTATCCCTCTGACCTTCTCTTCCCCCCCTTCCTGCCCAACAGATTCCTATCCTCCCCACTGCCCTCTGTCCTCATGTCATCGCCTCCCCTTTCTCCTCACCCTCTGCTCAGCACCAGTATCCTCCAACCCCCTCTGCGTTTCCTCCCTGTCTACAGTGCTCAGTATCCCCCTCTTCCTCTCCTCCCAACCTATGCCCAGAAGATAACTCCTCTCTGTCTCCTCCTCTTGCCTCTCCCCCAGCAGGCTGATCCTCGCAGTAAGAAGAGTCTCCTGAGCTCTTCCTCTTACCTGCAGCCCGAGTCTCGCTTTGGATCCCGTGTAGCGTCTAAGAGTTGCATTTCTTCCTGCTGTTGGGTGGAGTGGGGGAGACATAGAAAGGAGTTTGCTGCTAGGTAGAATTTGGGAGAGATAGGGAAGAGGGATGCTGAGGAACTAGGGGCAAGGGGATAGAGGCAGGGAACAGGGTAGGGATATTGTGCTGGGCAGAAGGTATAGGGTAGAGAGAGGGACATGGAGCAGAAGTGGGGAGAGAGGAGGGGGAGCGGGGAGAATAGAGAAAGAGAAGGGGAAGCTGCTGTGCACCGTGGGCGGAGGGTAATACCGGTGCTGGGGAGAAAGTGGGGGGGATAATGGGCAGAGGGTGGAGAAAGAAAGGGGCAAAGTAGTGCAAGATGGGAGGGGGTGTTATGTTGAAGGTACCAAGCCCCCATCATTGACAATAGTTGTATTTTTCTTACAGGTGGGCCAGTTTCAGTTTTCACACAATGCCAGTTAGCCTAGAGCCGACTTTCTGCTTTGGTGATTAATCAAAACTAATAATAATAAACTGCCGTATATACTCATGTAGCAGTCGATTTCGTGGATAAGTAGAGGGCAATTTTTGGGCCAACAAAGTAAGAAAATTGCTGAGACCCGTGGATAAGTCGAGAATAGAACCTAGAGGGCTTATGAAATTATTTGAATTTGATAATTTTACCATATTTTAGCTAGGATCTGGACGAGCTGATAACCAATCTCCCCCCCCCCCCACCGCCATGGCCATTCCTGGTCGTTCACCCCTTCCCTCCCTCCCCACCTCCCGATCCAGTAACTCACCTGCCGCTGTCAGGACGATGATGGGCCTTGCGGTTGCTCAGACACATCCTCCCTCCTCCCCCGCAGGGTCCCTATATTCACACTTTGAGCCACATGGTTCCAAGTGCGTCAATCAGGCCCTGGCAGGGGGAGAGCATCCAAAGTCCCATCCTTGTCCTGATAGCAGCAAGCGGGTGGGTTAAGGGATCGGGAGGGGGTGCGGGGGGGGGGGGGAGCTGTCCTACTGCCACAGAGGGACACCGTGGGGGAGGAGATGCCTGAGCAACTACAGGCCCCATTGTCATCCTGATAGCAACGGGTGAGTTAATGGATCGGGAGTGAGGGGAAGGGAGGGAAGGAGTGAACGACCAGGGATAGTTGTCAGAATAATTACCGAGGATTCACCCATGGATAAGGTGAATTTTAAAACTTTAATTTCTCGACTTATACACGAGTATATATGGTAAAAAAAAAAAAAAACCCCAACCTAAATCTTCTGCCTTCTTCAGAAGATGACCTGTTCTGCTCCTGCAGTGCTGCTCCCACCCACCAGGAAGTAGCATCGGGCTGCCGTTGGCTTGGTTGCGGCCTGAAGACTGATGCAGAAGAGTGCCAATGGGAGAGGGTCTCGGGGGCATGGCACCCTGTGTGGCTGCACATTCTGTACTCTTCAGAAGCCAGCCCTGATGGCTACTGAAATGATGGAGGAGGCTGCAAAAATCGAAAAGCATGGGTGTTTTTCAGAACCAAAGGAGGCATTTTGGCACAGACATTTGCATAAATGTCCAGAACTTAGTGATCCTTGAGCATTTCAGCATAGATGTCATTGGCTGGCAGTGTAATAGTGATCAGGAGCACTCAGTGAATGCATTCCCCACCCCTCCTAGAGTTCCAGCACCAAACATGCAGGACTGGGCAGCCAGCTGCTCCCTACTGGAAGCTGAACAGGCATTAAATAATTCACTTGGGTTGGCCTTTTGTTATATTTTATCCCTTTTTAAGTTAGTTCCAGGACACAGTAAGGACATTGTGATCATTTTCTCTGCACACAGAGGCTGCTCTGTGAGCTTGTGAAAGATTGCTGTGAAGGGCCAGAGTCTAGGGGGAAGGGGCAGATCTGTTTACAGATAGAGGAGTTAGCTGCTGCTTTTGCTCTCATCTCTTACCGCCTCCTGCATGCAAGCCAGGACACCCTTCCTCCTGTGGCCCTTACCCACAACAGGTCTGATTTTAAGGACACGCACAGTAAATAATCATAAGATACTTATGCCTACATTCAATCTACCAGCGAGGCTGATTTGCAATTGTCCATTAACTTTAAAGCCAAGCCTGTTGTGGGGGTGCTCCCCAAGGGCTGGAGCTGAAAGCCACTGATTCCAAGCGTAGAATCGCCCCCATGTGGTCTTGGATCACAGACTTAGCAGGACAGTATTTCAGGTTGCATTTCATGCCCGACAAATGATGTCATCATCTCTGTCTGCAGAGTCCATCCCTCAGGCCAGAACCAGAAACCCAACCCGGGTGCTCCTTGGTGCTGGACAGGTACTTCGCATTTCTTACATGTGTGCAAATTTCTAAGCATGAAGTTAACCCTTGTAAGTCAGGGATACGGGTAAATGGAGCCTGGAAATATGTTTTTGTGGAAAGAATTGTGGAAGATGAATGTCTGACGTTCCCCCTGAGGTATGCCAAATGCTCAGCAAACTCGGTATAGACATGCCAGAATATACCCTGCTGGAAAGAGGTGGCAGATGGTTTGAGTCTCTCTTCGAGCTGTTCTTATCCAGGTTAACAGCAGGAGTGAGAGGTGGGCATAGGGGAGGGAGGTTAGACATAAACTGGCTTTCACACACTACAGACTCTCGCAGCCAGGGCTGGATGTTCTGCTAGGCAGAGGAACAGGCCCATGCCTGGAGGAGCACCGCACTCTCCACGTTGGGAATTCCTGGTTAGGTGCTGTGCAGATGCTGCCAAACAGCTGCTGGCGGGGTAGCCTCGCTGCTAAGGGCACAGCACAGTGCATCATGTTGGATGATGGTAGGCCCTGTGCATCTGTTCCCCAGGCACAGCTGCAGAACGCGGGTACCGCATACCGCAGCTGTGACGCCCACACTGAAGCCACCACTGCCAAAGGAGAGGGGAGCACTGAACCGCAGCACAGGAGCTGTTGCCGTCGCAAGAGGGAGCCCTGTCCCGGAGGCCCAGAGCGCCTGCTGATTCGAGGAAGGAGGCTGCACATGGGTACTTCTGCTGCCTCCTGTGAGCAAGGGGGGTGGAGACAGTGAGAAGGATGGATGTTGCTAGGCAGGGAGGAGGAAGGGGGAGACACAGGGATGCTGGGCAGGTGGTGGGGTGAGCAAGAGGGGAATTCTGTGGGAGAGAGAATAGGGTGCTAATGGACGGGCAGGGACAGAGAAGGAGATGTTGCAGTACAGGGGAGAAGAGAATAGAAGAATGAAGGCGAGAGAAAAAGGGATACTGGATGAAGAGAAAAAAGGGCATTTTGTTGGGCAGGAGGAGAAAATAAATCGGGGATACTGGGAGGGTGATCTGTCCTCCCCAGTTGTGCCTTTTCTCACTTTTCTGGATCTTGGGGGTGGGGGCAGATGACCTGTAAATCTTGCCCTGATCACTGCATTCTGTCATCCCCTCTTGCACCCAGCACTGTCAGAGAATCCAGGGGTGACTGCCCTGGTCTGTCAGGAAGCAACAAACTCTGGCTGTTGGAGAGTGATCAGCGCTGACCTTCAGAGAGCGCCTAAGCTTCTGCCTTTGTTGGTTGTTTCTCTTTATCCTGAGCTGGACTCAAGGGCAGACTCTCAGGTCTGGAGACGGGACATAGGAGCACTCTGTGTAACAAGGTCAGAACAAAACAACCTGTGCTGATAGCACAGGGGAAGACACTGGGAAGGAAGACAGAATGGATAGGAGGAGAGAAAGAAGAGAGGAGTACTGGATGGAGAGGCTAGGAAGACGGAGAGAAGAGTGCAGAGTAAAAGAGATTGGAAGGAAGGGAAGGGCTACAGGGGAATCAAAGAAAGAAGATGAGCAGAGGGCAGGAATCAAGGAAAAGGAAAAGAAGGCAAGAGGGCAGGATGATATGAGAGATTGTAGACACAAGAATCAATAACCAGCCCTTACTGTTACTCATGCATTTCCAAGGCTACCCTCCGGCTGCACAACAAGTCAGCAGCTTGCAGTACCTTCTCCTTCAGCTGCTGTCTCCTTTGGGCCCTTCTCTCTGCATACCAGAACGCAGGGACATTGCATAGCAGAGGAAATGCTGGCACCAAATATCATGTGACCAACTGCATCGGCCCACCAAGGGATGCCCGATCCCCTGATAGGCAAATCTGCCCCTGCTCCCTAGCAGCAAACAGATGGATGTGGAGGGGCTGGGATGCTTTGAGAATGACAGATGGAGATGACAGGGCTGCAGGAAAAGGAAGAGTAATGGGAGATGTGACATAAAGGACAGGGGGACAGAGGAGAGAGAGCAACAACGAAAGAAGAAGAAGTGACAAAGAAATTACACCAACAGACACATAAGCACTTAAAAAATATATTTGCATTTCGTTATTTAATGCAAATGTCTCTCCAAGCAATAGGTTGAAAGAAGACAAATTTCTTTGCTGTGTTGGTATTAAGAGTGTGGCCAAAGGCAGCAGTAAGCATTCTGAGGTTTGAGGCCAAACAGTGGTCTGGGTTTCAAAAGCTTCTTTGAGCTCATCAATATTTTTGGTTTGATGTAGAGTGTTTAGCTTTCAGGCCCTTGCAGATGGTGTCAACCAGCCATTGCAGGGCCTACTCTACAGGGTGTTTGTAGCGACAAGAATGGTCAGATGATTTTGTCCTTCTGAGTCAAGATGGCCAAATTCCTCCCAGGGTCACCCTCTCCCAAGTTCCCTTCTCTCACCAACCACATACTCTCATGCCATTCTTTCAAGATTCTTACAGAAACAAAAAATAGATGGACAGAAGTACACACTCCTGTCTAGTTGGTCCTCTCTTGGAATACTCTATTCTCATTTAACTTCCTGTCCTGGGGTTGAGAAGCTCTCCCACTTCTCCCCTGAGCAATGACAAGTAACTATGGGTTGGCCTTACTTTGACCCGGTTTTGAAGCTAGAAGTAGCAACCAGGAAAGAAAAAAGATCTGGGCATGCTCAATTTAGTATGCACACACTATACAGCTTTTCTAGTGCTGTTAATATCCTTATGCTATTTGGTAATTGAATATTTTTGTTAACATGCATGCTAATAGTGTGGACATGCTATAGGGGAAATGTTTTACTACGCACGTGCTAACATTTATTGCATCACATGTTAAGTGGTGTATTATCACGCAAGCAAATTTTTAGCAACTTACATGCTAAAATAGTTTTAGCATGAGTTTTATTGCAAAAGTTTCAATATGCATGGGTACCTTGTGTTTGAAAATTGCCTTGGCAGTTAGGCACCTCGCTGAAATACTACTGCTAAATGTTGTTTTTTTGTTAGCTGAGTGACATCAGTTGTGTCCCTGTGGTAACGCTGCATCATACTGTTGCTACATAAACATGTCCCAGAGCTGGATAATGACTCTGTCCTGCGTCCAGTCAGGCATCTTTCTTCCTACTATCTCAGCATTTCAGCATCCTGCTCAATGTCATTGATATAATGCCAGGTCACTGTTATCTGTTCCAATGTCCATATACTAAAGACATCTACCCCAAGTTTTGTCATTTTCTGAGCTTGGGATGTGTATCCAGACTGGAAATAGGACACAGCTTACAAGGGGCTGTCCCAGCACAACCCAGAAACTGTCCTGAGAAGCGCCTACGCTACCACAGCAGGAGAAGGCAGAGAGATAACGGAAGGGAAGTAATACCAAGGGAGAAAAACAGGCTTGGGACAGGAGTAAGTGGTGGCACAGGAGGGAACAAATGACAGGCTATTGGTCACAGCATCATTGGAACAACACTTACTATAACAAAGAGCAACAGATGCAACCGACAGAGGCTGGATCCAATCATCACATGCCATAAAATATTCAGCACCTAGAAGATATTGAAAAAGGTGCTGGCAACAGGCCTTGGTCGCTTAAGCGTGCACTGCAGATATCAAGAAATATATGCAGTGAAAGTCAAGTTGTTTTATCCGTGTTTCACTGTTACGAGATCATCCATACCCTTGGGTATTCTCCTTGCTCTAATCCATCTCAGACTCAAATGTGAATAGCTTTTGGAAATGTGTTTGTTAATTTTAGTTTATAAAGTTTTAGACTCATCAAATAAAATTTGGCGACAGGAAAGCCAGCTCAGTAATTTAATGCACCGTGCTTTCAGGAGCAGAGCTGGGAATCTGCGAACCCAGGTTGCCTTAAGATTCAGCTATAGCCAAACCTCACACAGAAATAAACCTGAATCCCTGTGGTTTAGCACTGATGAAATCCCAGTTTATTACGGGAAAATATTTAAAAAGAGGAGTGAAAGAGATCACGTTCTGTGCGTACAATCGAAGCTAAAAAGTATGTTTCTCGGTTGTTTTGCCCAAGGGGAATTGCCTGTGGCCGCAGAGAGCTGAAGTTAGGAGCAGCTCAGAGTGACGCCTGGAGGTGGTTGTAAGAAAAGCATTGGAAGTGACAAGTGAAATGCATTCTCCGAAAACATGCAGGCTCACCAGTAATACGAGCGGGTCACGCAACTGTGCATTGGCACTGAATGGACATACTTTCCAGAAAAGCAAACTTCTTCCCCTGTGCAGATGCAGCATTTCCTTTGCTGGGGCAGCCCCAGGGCTCGCTCTGTTATTCTTTGTCCTTTGTGCACGTCGGGTGCAATTCTCCCGTGGTCCCTGGCTCCCCTAAGATGTTTTTCTGAGGAATTCTTCTTTCTTCCTAATCTCTGCTCTTCTGTCAAAAACTGCCCTTTAGTTTTCCCTAGTTGGTTTTTTTTTTTTCCCAACAATTATAAACATTTTAGTTATTTTCATCATCTCTGCCTCATCGGTCCCATTTTTATTATTTAGCAGGCCACCCAGTCAGAAGGTTTTCTTCTCTGGTTTGTGTGTCTGACAAAAGGAAAATGTAATTGATTTTTGTGGCAACTGTTTTCCTCACCATGTCCGAGAAACAAGCCAGCAGCTTCATGTTCTGTCCTAAGTATGATCAAAAGGTGTCCGTTACCACTACAAGGTTTACTGTAAATATCTAGGACGACAACGCTGGCTCAATGCTTCTGGCTACAAGATATGTACTAAAATGTTACTCAGAGCAATATGGATCTGGAAGAGTAGGTTTCTAGCCTTCTTTTCCAATGCACTCAAGTTTATCTCCTTAAAACTGACCTCAAAGGCCTGACACGGGTCCACAAAATTGATCTTGGCTCTGGTGACCAGGCCTTGCCAAAGACGTCTTCAGCAGCTTCGGCTCCTCAGTCTGAGTCAAGGGAAATCTCACTCTCCCTGCGTGACCTGGGACCTGAGCTCCAAAGACTTGAGGAAAGAACCAAAATAAAGTGAGCAGAGGCTTTGACCCACTGATGCAACTCATCAGTGCTTGGCTCTGAGAGCCTGGAGAAAAACCGTCAGATTGGGGTCCCTGGCGAGCGCAAGTCGCCATTCTCTTCAGAGTTCCAAATTTAACTTTATTCACATCAACTCTCTTTCTTTGGAGAGCAAAACCTGCTTTTGACGTTTGAAGTGGTTCACTTCTCATACTCTGGCTACCTAAGTTTGCACAAGAAGCATGATTCTTCCCACCTTCTCTTCACTGATATGCATTTCTGGGGTGGCTGGCTCTGCATACTACCAAAATCTTGGAATCTCTCCACTCATTTTGATGCGATGGCCTTTCTCCAAGGGCACCCTGGCACAAAATGCTCATGGCGCCACAGTACAGGCATCCATTTTGTTGCCTGCACTTGTCTTTTTCACGCTGTCCCCAAGAATGAACACTTATATGGCGTCCTGAGTATTGTTTTTAGAGACTTCGAATGAAATGGTCGTAATGATGGCACATGGCCAAACTAGTGCCCTCCTTCTTTCCCCATGAGGTTCTCCTAGCCAGGAATCTATGCAGATGCATAGATCTATCAGTTTTTCTAGTTTGTCAGGAAGTTCTACACAAATCAACTCATTTTTATGTCATTCTATAATTCCAGATGAAATTGATGTTGTTGGGCTGGCTCATTCCATCTAGTATCTCTCAACAGCTGCTGGGGCTGCATAGGTGCTTACTGAGCCTGTCCCATGCCTCGGTTGCTGCAGAGTTCTTTTAGCTGTGTGAGATCCTTGTAGGTCTGCAAAAATTTGGTTGAATCCCTGCAGGAATGCTTTCCATTTTATGATGTTTTGTTCCTTCAGTGCTGACACTCAACTTAAATCGTCCCCAGTGAGCAGGTTGCTCACTCAGCTAATTTTCACTCGATCCTTGTGCAAGTAGTCAAAGAACATGCAGAAATATAGATAGTAGAGGTTAAAATCCAAAAGCATCCCTTTTTGCCATCAAAATATTCTGGAGGCAGTGGTTTAGGAGCTCAATAGTTTCTTGTCGCCATAAACTGCCGCAGCTCTAATTCCATAGTAATATGGTCCACCTGCTCCTTAATCGGGTTGGCTTGTTTTTTAATCCAGTGTTGCAGTAATCAAGGTGTTGAAGTCCAAACGGTCCTGTGGTCCACTAACTAGATACAAGAGCACAAGAATGTCTTGAACAGATCGATTAACCATTAGGGATGTGAATCGTGTGCCATATCGTCTTAACGATAGAAATCGTCTGGCAGGAGAAGAAAATCGTGTTAGGCACGATTTTTTAGTTAAAAAATAGTTAAAAATCGTTTTTTCCGATTAGTGCGCACTAACAGAAAATGATACGATTTGACACTTTTCAGGTCAGTTAAGGTCAGTTTAGGAATGAATATGTATTCCTATTGGCTGCCCTCTTATTTATTCATGTTACCAAGGTTCCCTCTGACAATATATGGGGGATGGGAAATGGAAACAGTTGGTAGCTTGACAAAAAAAGTAATGTGATCAGTCAATGTGACTAGAACTTGTGCCCTAACCCTGATACCAGGGGTGTTGTGATCTTCCTGCACACAGTGCCCTAACCCTGGCACCAGGGGTGTTGTGATCTTCATGTACACAGTGCCCTATCCCTATTAATACCAGGAGTGTTGTGATCTTCCTGCACACAGTGCCCTAACCCTGACACCAGGGGTGTTGTGATCTTCCTGCACACAGTGCCCTATCCCTATTAATACCAGGAGTGTTGTGATCTTCTTGCACACAGTGCCCTAACCCTGGCACCAGGGGTGTTGTGATCTTCATGTACACAGTGCCCAATCCCTATTAATACCAGGAGTGTTGTGATCTTCCTGCACACAGTGCCCTGTCCCTGATACCGGGGGTGTTGTGATCTTCTTGCACACAGTACCCTATTCCTGATACCGGGGGTGTTGTGATCTTCTTGCACACATCCCGGTATCAGGGATAGGGCACTGCATGCAGGAAGATCACAACACTCCTGGTATCAGGAATAGGGCACTGTGTGCAGGAAGATCACAACACCCCTGGTATTAGGGATAGGGCACTGTGTGCAGGAAGATCACAACACTCCTGGTATTAGGGATAGGGCACTGCATGCAGGAAGATCACAACACCCCTGGTATCAGGGATAGGGCACTGTGTGCAGGAAGATCACAATACCCCGGAGGAGTGAGGGTCAGGCAGCTCCCCCCTGTCTGTGAAGCCAGCCTCTCACTAGTAATGCAGGGAGGGAGCTGTCTCAGACTTCACCATCCTCCTCCCCCCTCACCCACACACAATTCACTGGCTGGGACATGGGGGAAGTCAGGAGTGAGGGTCAGGCAGCTCCCCCCTGTCTGTGAAGCCAGCCTCTCACTAGTAATGCAGGGAGGGAGCTGTCTCAGACTTCACCATCCTCCCCCCCCCTCACCCAAACACCATTCACTGGCTGGGACATGGGGGAAGTCAGGAGTGAGGGTCAGGCAGCTCCCCCCCTGTCTGTGAAGCCAGCCTCTCACTAGTAATGCAGGGAGGGAGCTGTCTCAGACTTCACCATCCTCCCCCCCCCCCTCACCCACACACCATTCACTGGCTGGGACATGGGGGAAGTCAGGAGTGAGGGTCAGGCAGCTCCCCCCTGTCTGTGAAGCCAGCCTCTCACTAGTAATGCAGGCGGGATAGGGCACTGCATGCAGGAAGATCACAACACCCCTGGTATCAGGGTTAGGGCACTGTGTGCTGGAAGATCACAACACCCCTGGTGTCAGGGTTAGGGCACTGTGTGCAGGAAGATCACAAAACCCTGGTATCAGGGATAGGGCACTGAGTGCAGGAAGATCACAACACCCCTGGTATCAGGAATAGGGCACAAGTTCTAGTCATATTGACTGATCACATTACTTTTTTTTGTCAACTACCAACAGTTTCCATTTCCCATCCCCCCAACCATCACCTCAGTTGGAACCTTGGTAACATCAATAGATAAGAGGGCAGCCAGCCAATAGGAATACATATTCATTCCTAACTGACCTTTACTGACCTGGAAAGTGTCAATAATTTGTATCATTTTCTGTTAGTGTTCCTGAGTTTCCATTTCCATTTCCCATCCCCCCAACCATCACCTCAGTGGGAACCTGGGTAACATCAATAGATAAGAGGGCAGCCAGCCAATAGGAATACATATTCATTCCTAACTGACCTTTACTGACCTGTAAAGTGTCAATTTGTATCATTTTCTGTTAGTGCGCACTAACGGGAGTTAGTGCGCACTAACGGGAGTTAGTGCGCACTAACACGATTTAACGATTTTTAACGATAAATCGTTAGAATTTCTATTGTATTGTGTTCTATAACGATTTAAGACGATATTAAAATTATCGGACGATAATTTTAATCGTTGAAAAACGATTCACATCCCTATTAACCATATAGGATTCAAAAGCACAGAGTATCTTTAAGAGTAAGGTTGACTATATAAGATTTCAGTCAGGAATTCAGAAACATGCAAGCCACTAAGCCATGGCACTGGAGCACTGAAAGTTTTTTGCAAAGCAGGATTATTTCCACATAATTTAAGACAGATATTCAGAAGTCTACCACTCATAGGCATGACATGCTGCTTAAGCAGTGGGTTGCAGAAGTGTGTTCCTGGCTGCAATTTAATGGCTGAGATTGCCATTACACCTGCGGAGGTTCCCTTTCCATAGTACCACATTCAAAAAATGAACCAAAGAAAGATTTAAATAACTGATTCCATTCGAGCTCTGATTATTTTTACCTTACTTCCCTTTCTACTTCAGCTTAGGCTAACCCCTTTAGCCTAGAAAAGCAAAAAAGAAGTAAAAAACCCAACCTTAGTGCCAAAACAAACAGGTGCTTTACACACTTTTTTTTTTCAGCTGCTACTTCTTGCATCTTAGGCCTTATTTTGAGCACTCTGTCCAGTTGTAAAAGCTGGAGGGCATAGCATTCCCAGCAAAACTGACAGTTGAAGGTCCCTACAAGCACAAGCCACTACTTTCTTCACAGTTCCAAACTTAACTTTATTCACAAATATGCTTGACAGCAGTACATATTTATATCATGGCTTACACTTGCAGGATTTAAAACATCATCTCTCCTTCTTCAGGTTCAGACATACACTCTCAGTCCAGCCAGGTCCAGAGTCAAGTTATCCAGTTGCAATGCTTCACCATAAACAGGCACAAATCTCACTTGCCTATTCGTGCAATATTTCATGGGCCTTCTCCTGGGTGCTACAGCTTAGCCTACTAACCCTCAAATAGCAGGGAATGCCTTCCTGGTATCCTAACACCTCTTTACAAGTCCTGAGATCTAATCCAGTTCCTTAGGAGGTGGGATTGCAGATCTAGGCTCTAGAGTGCCAGCAAGCCCATCTGACTTGCTCACCTTCAAATGTTCAGAGCCATTCCATGGCTCAAGGTCAGAGCTACCACCTCTTATCCCTCCCAATATGCCAGTTCGAGGCCAGCAAGAGCTTTTTTGGTCCTGACAAAAAACATGTGCTAATCAAGACCTACAATGTTTTTGAGATGTATGGAGAGCCTTTGCCATGGCTGTTGACACTTGCAGATTCTCATGACTGAGAGCTTCTGGCATTTTTTGTGGGATAGGCTCACAGATGCCCCATCCAGTGGAGCAATCTTTGGAGATCCACTGATTTACTGCTGTCTTCAGAGTAACTTCCTTTCTGGTACTAGAAACCATTGTAGAACCAAGCTAGATAGTATGAAGGGGAAAGTACTGATAAGAAGCAGATGGGAAAGAGTAAGGAGAGACTTGTAAATTAACTACATTTCTATGAGGAAGCCAGCCTAAAGGGCTAGCAGGGGAGGGGAAAATCCCAACCATCACAACAAAAATTACACCTGCCAGTGGGATTTAGGGTGCATGTGTACCAGATTTTAAAGGTGGCCACAGGCTGAGGACTGTTTCTGCAATAGCTGGATGTCGAGTGAGGACATAGAGATAAAGAGGCCGATATTCACGTGGGCCTGCTGACAGGAGTAACAATTTTTTCTTGGGTAGGTTTAGTGATGGGTAAGGTGTGAGAGGAACAGTAGCAATCTCCACCAGCCTGTGCGCACTCAACTTTCCCCTTCCTTCATGGCAGGCCTTAAGACTTGTAAGAGTGTGAACCGTGGGCCGAGGTGAGAGGTGTATCCGTCCTCAGGGAGGAGCCCTGTGAGCCTCACCGTCAGTAGGCGTGGTCTCAGTGGTGTCAGACACAGCTGTGGAATAGTCTTTATTAAGAGAAGAGAAAGGCACAGCCCACGGAGCAGGAAGTACAATAAAAGTATAGTTCTGAGCAGAGGTGTATACCCAAGGGTGATACTTCTGATGTGAAGATCCGGAAGTGGCCCACAGAACGGGGTAAGCCGGAGAGGTGTCTCAGTAGTGGTAATGAGATGGTAGACCGAGGTGCAGGAACCCTGATGAGGGTCCTGTAACGGTGGTGCGGTAATGACCTGCAGCGCAGGGTATACCGGAGTGGTTCCTACTGGGATGATGTGGTAGTGGCCTGAGGCACGGGGTTCACTGAAGAGAATCCCACAATGAGGCTTGGTATAGTTGAAGTCCGTAGTAGTAAGGTCTCACAGGAGGTAGTTCCAGGAGAGGGCCCGGGGACCGGGACAGATAGTCCAAGGCAAGAAGGCCCTCTTAGGAGCGGATAGCCAGAGAAAAGGAAGGGCCCCCGAGGAGCGGGTACCCAGAATGTCTCACGCCAAGTGCAGAGTCTGGAACCGGAAGTCCAAGGATGGAGCAGAATTCAGCAACGAGGAAACTCCTTGCTAACTCGTCAAACCGAAGGGCCAGCCACCTTAAGTACAACACATGGATGATGTCATCCGGAGGGGATGCCCCCGAGGTTCCCGCCATGACGTGTACAAAGGTGGCCCGTGCGCGACACAACTAGGTAATTCCTGAAACAAGATGGTGGTCGGCAATGCCCATGCCATCCCGGTAATGCCAGGCTGGTCGGCGGTGGTTGGCGGAGGTCGCCATTCTTGCAAGAGATGACAAGGCAGCAAAGAAAGAGGTGAGCATTAGTGGTTGCAGCCGTCTGCGACCGACGGGCATAACAATCTGCAAGCAGCAAAAGCATTAGTAATGAAAGTCAGCACGGGGCCTGTGAGCTATTATAAACTCACAGGCCCTGCAGTGGCCCTGATTCCTCCACACACAGGGCTTCCTGTTACCACAGAAACTCATGCAAGGGTAGTGCCACTGCTAGGCCTGTGATTGCAGTCTCGCTTACAGGCCCCATACTGACTTGTACTACTATAGCTGCTGCTGCTGCCAATACCTGAAAGG
This sequence comes from Rhinatrema bivittatum, assembly GCF_901001135.1. Lineage (NCBI taxonomy): Eukaryota > Metazoa > Chordata > Amphibia > Gymnophiona > Rhinatrematidae > Rhinatrema > Rhinatrema bivittatum. The sequence goes on along the minus strand of NC_042621.1, from coordinate 135,848,410 downwards.
TGCAGCCATTTATGACCCCAGCTGAAGGATTTGTGAACCCATTTGGGGTCCTGACCCACAGTTTGGGAAGCCCTGTTCTAGAGAGAAATATTACGGCTATGCATATCTATTATCATCAGTGATGGCTCCATCTTAACATTCAGAAGAGCATCTGCTCAGTCTTCTGCTTGAATAAAAGGGAAGTAAAGTACTTACCATCAGACTTGGCAGAATTCCTCTTGCCATTTTCCAGTACCCCAACCTTTTTGGAAGTAATATTAGACAGAACTCTTACCTTCCCTACTATCACATCAAAATGTAGCTGGAGAAAAAGCAACCCGCATCATGTCCACAAGATGTGCCAATATTCCTAACAAAACCCTCCCTGCACTACCTCGCTGTTTTGGTGAAAACATCTTTCTCTAATGTTAGTAAAGGAAAGGAAACGATACACGAGCTACTTTGCAGTATTTTTGAGTTTCTCTTAGGTTAGCGTTTCTAAGTTTGTTTTATGTGTACCATGATGATAGGAATGAGGTGCACTCTGAAACCAGGCTTTGTTGGGACGGTGTAAGTGTCCCTGAAGGGAATGCTCCTTTTACAGCGTTTGGTGCTGTATTCAGTACTCAAATCTCTTGCAGTCGATTGGATCTCTGGGTCTCCCTTGTTCATTCCTGGAGCACGGGTGCAGTTAGTTCCTGCATTTCAATAGTCCTTTCACACTGAATTAGTGCCTTGTTGGTTGTTTGCGTTTCCTGCCTCTAGGCCAGCCTTTTGCTGCTCTCCAAGCTGGAATTTCTGGGTAATGCGAACTCGAGGTTTCTGATCCTAGGCGTCCCTGGACCACTACCAGTTTGGCAGCAGTAGGCGCTTCTCTGCTGACCGCAGGTCACATCATTGTACTGGGAGAATTTTTGAACATTTCTCCATCCTTGATAGATTAAGACGCTCACTGTATATTGACCCTGATTAAGGAGGGGGGGGGGGGGGGAAGGGGAGAGACGAGAGAAAGAATAACAGAATGAGGGAGGAGGCAAAGGCAGAGCAGAGATTCAGACTTAAACAGGGTTAGTTAGAAAGCTGCCTGCACATCTGTGGTGCTGCTCCCACACTATCTGGGAACAGCGATAACACCCAAGGTGCACTTCTTGTGCTTACTTTCTCACCACCATCCACATGTATCCTCTTCCACTTTCCTATTTCGCTCCTGTATTCCCCTCTAATTAAGACCAAAAGTGGCAAAATTATCTCTACTGAGGAAAGGACAGAAATTACATAATTGCTGCAAATGCAGCTGCATAATAAAAACCCAGGAATTGGATTTAGACAGCAACCATCGAGAACCCCAACTTTTATGGTCTATGGAACTGATGAGCATGGGGGTAACCAACACAGTGCAGCAGTTATTACCTTTAATAGAAGCAGGGGATTACTCCTCTTAACCAATAAGCCTTGATGCTTTTGATGCAACTTCAACATCGCTCTCTGCTTTGAAGGAGGGGGGTGGGCCTGAAAGGAAAGAGAAATTTGGATTCGGGGACAATCAACATGAGCCGTGACTATTGTACAGTCTGGGGTACTGATGCTCAGACATTAAGGAAAAAACACAGGACTGCTTCTATGGCCAAGTCCATTAGGAAAGCACGTCAAGCAACGATGACTGATCCATGGGGGTAACCTGCACTGCGCGGCAGATACTACCATGGGAAGCTTGCTGGGCAGACTGGATAGACCATTGGGCATTTTCTGCCATCATTTCTAAGTTTCTATGTCCAGAGACGTCTTTAAGGTTGGACTCTCTGGATCCTTCTGCTAGTGTTTCTACTGTAGTGACTTTGTTAAAGTCTCAAGTAGTCAGTTTAGATAACCTCTAGGATACAATTGCCATTCTTGAAAAGTCATTTTCAGCTCAAATGAAAGATTTGTCACCTCATTTGCAGGGATCCATGGAGAAGGTGTTTAAGTTGGAAACTGGCTTAAGGGATAATATCAAGCAGACTGATTCTCTTGAAAACACTTTAAAGATCTTGCAACATAAGGAGGAATCATTAATCAAGGATAACTGTTTTTTTTACATGACAAAATAGAGAGACTAGAGAACTTAAGAACATAAGATTTTCCATACTGGGTCAGACCAAGGTCCATCAAGCCCAGCATCCTGTCTCCAACAGTGGCCAATCCAAGTCTCAAGTACCTGGCCCATCCCATAAAGTAGATCTAATTCCTGTTACTCACTCCCAGGGATAGCAATAGTTTTCAATAGTCTACCTGGCAAATAATGTGTTATGGACTTTTCTTCCAGGAACTTGTCCAAACCTCTTTTAAACACTGTGAGCCTAGTCACCTTAATCAGAACCTCTGGCAATAGATTCCACAGCTTGTCCCACATCGCTCGCGGAGTCTGATTTTAAATGAGTGGCATTGATTGGCTTGATGATTCTTCCTTTTCCGGAGACCTGACACAGAGACATCATGATACTCTTAAGGACCGGGGGAGGGGACGTCTTTTGCTACTCTATGTGGTGTTGACATAATTCTAGGAGTGTATCAGAAACCCTGCACTCTCAATTCGTTGTCTGTTATTTGAAATAATAAAATTGTTTAAACATAGATTCCACAGCTTGACAATCCACTGAGTGAAAAAGTACTTTTTTTTTTTTAATTTGAATGTTTTTATTGATTGTTTAAGCATAACAAGACATATGTAATATAGAACAGGCTCCAAAGCATAAACATTATCAACCATAGCAAAGTCTTGTATGTTGACATATTATGAGGACTCTAAGCATATGAGAGACTGACAACAGCACCTGTTAATAAGACACAAGCACTGGAAAATGAAATAACACATAATAATAAAACATATTAATAAAATCCGATACTGTCATTGTACGATGAATCCGAGTCTCATTATGTCTAAAACAATGTCAACAAAATTTATAACAAAACCCCTCAGAACCTTCCCCCCTCCTTACTCTCTGCGGTGTTGAATGTGTAGTGATTAATAATACATAGTAAAAAATAGTGAAACAAAGTAATATTAAGAAAAGAAATATTGAATGGATGAATGCAATGAAATAGTGCCAACATATGATTAGAAGATTGCCGTTAACTCAGTAGTAAAGGTTGTCCTGCTCAGTTGACAACTGCGCCACACATCACCTCCCTCCAGTTGCCTTAGGGGCGCCATGTGGCTTGAAATCTTCCATAACTCTTCTTAACATGTGCCGTGATTTCCGCCAGTCTGTATAGTTGTGAGTCTATTTTGTATTGTGGCTAAAGTAGGCATCTGTGGAGATTTCCAGTTTTTTGCTATTTCAATCCTGGTGGTGGCAAAAATGAAGTTAACCAGAGTATTGGAACTGTCTTTGCCTGGAATTAGTGGCATCCCTAATAGGCATGCTGAGGTAAAATCTTCGTCTGGACCCCGCAGAGCTGATGATCCAAGTTTCTATGGAAGTCCATAAAGTCTGAAGAAAAGGAAAGTCCCACCAGATATGAATAAAATTACCAACATTATGACACCTCCTCCAGCACTTATCAGAGACGCTTGGCAACATACGGTGCAAACGTGTTGGGCAATAATGCCATCTCATTAACAGTTTTAAGGAATTTTCAATCATAGTTAATGCAATCAACCCTTTACCCATATTCATAAAGATCATTTCCCAATCTCGCTGTGATAGAGATAGATTCAGATCCTTTTCCCAATCAATCACAAAATTTGGTTTCGTGAATGCACCTTACCCAACATAGAATATAGCATCGAAAGCAATTATCCGCTGAACTACAGAGTTTTTTTTAACTCTGACTGACCTTGTTGGAAATGGTCTTGAAGCTGTGCAATGGAAGCAAAATGTCTTAATTGTAAATACAAAAACAAATCATAACCTTCCAAATCTTATTTAAGTTGGAGATCTGGAAATTTGATGAGACCCCCCTTCCCCCATAAATGACTCCATAAGTAAATCCTCCTTTGCAGCCATTTTTGGGGAAAATGTGACCGATAGCCCAGGGAGAAATGATTGTTGGCGTATAAATAACTATTCAAATGATATTCCCGAGTGCCCAACAGTACATGTTTTCTAGCAAGCCAGAGATGGAGTGGTAAAAACATGGTAGGGGGAAGAAGGTAGTCTGGTTTAATAATCCACGTTTGCTTAGGTTGCCATAGTATACTGGGTAATGGGATCTCACCCATAAGCTGCTGACTAAAATGCACCCAAGGTTTCTGCAGATTTTTGCGATGCCACTCTATAAGCATTTTGAACTGAGCTGCCAAAAAATATCTCTCTAGATTGGGAACTCTCAATCCACCCTGTAGTTTAGATTTATAGAGAATGTGACGTGCTATACGTGGTCATTTGCCACCCCATATATAAGTCAGCAACCTCTTCTGCCATTGCTTATGGGGAATAGCTATGGGTAATGTCTGAAATAAAGCAATTTAGGGAGGAATGTCATTTTTACCGCAGCTATTCGACCTATCCATGAGATCCTATATCTGTTTCATTCTTCCAGTTCTTGAGTTAACTTAGACCACAGAGTCTCATAATTTAAGAGGAAGAGATCCTGTGTGGCACTAATATAGACCCCTAGGTATTTTACTTTATGTGCAGCCCATTTAAATCGAAACCACATTTTAAGGGAGGCCTCTATAGCGGGAGGAATGTTAACATTAAGAATCTCTGACTTTTCCCAGTTAAGTTGGAAGCCTGATATCCTACTAAAGGCTTCCAAGGCAGCCGGCAGGTGTGGAAGAGTGGATTCGGATTCAGTCACCATTAATAAAATATCGTCCGCAAAGAGTAACAATTTTGAGGAAAATTGTTTTACTTCTAGTCCCTGAATGTCCGGATTGTGCCGTACCATATTAGCAAAAGGCTCCAAAAATATCGCAAACAAAAGCGGCGACAAAGGACAACCCTGCCGAGTGGCCAATGTAACCCCAATATTTAAAAAAGGCTCCAGGGGCGATCCGGGTAACTATAGACCAGTGAGCCTAACTTCAGTACCGGGAAAAATAGTGGAAACTATTCTCAAGATCAAAATCGTAGAGCATATAGAAAGACATGATTTAATGGAACACGGTCAACACGGATTTACCCAAGGGAAGTCTTGCCTAACAAATCTGCTTCATTTTTTTGAAGGGGTTAATAAACATGTGGATAAAGGTGAACCGGTAGATGTAGTGTATTTGGATTTTCAGACGGCATTTGACAAAGTTCCTCATGAGAGGCTTCTATGAAAACTAAAAAGTCATGGGATAGGAGGCGATGTCCTTTCGTGGATTACAAACTGGTTAAAAGACAGGAAACAGAGAGTAGGACTAAATGGTAAATTTTCTCAGTGGAAAAGGGTAAACAGTGGAGTGCCTCAGGGATCTGTACTTGGACCGGTGCTTTTCAATATATATATAAATGATCAGGAAGGGAATACGACGAGTAAGATTATCAAATTTGCGGATGATACAAAATTATTCAGAGTAGTTAAATCACAAGCAGACTGTGATACATTACAGGAGGACCTTGCAAGACTGGAAGATTGGGCATCCAAATGGCAGATGAAATTTAATGTGGACAAATGCAAGGTGTTGCATAAAGGGAAAAATAACCCTTGCTGTAGTTACACAATGTTAGGTTCCATATTAGGAGCTACCACCCAGGAAGATCTAGGCATCAGAGTGCTACAGCAGTCAAAAAAGCAAACAGAATGTTAGGAATTATTAGGAAGGGAATGGTTAATAAAACAGAAAATGACATAATGCCTCTGTATCGCTCCATGGTGAGACCGCACCTTGAATACTGTGTACAATTCTGGTCGCCGCATCTCAAAAAAGATATAGTTGCGATGGAGAAGGTACAGAGAAGGGCAACCAAAATGATAAAGGGGATGGAACAGCTCTCCTATGAGGAAAGGCTGAAGAGGTTAGGGCTGTTCAGCTTGGAGAAGAGACGGCTGAGGGGGGATATGATAGAGGTCTTTAAGATCATGAGAGGTCTTGAACAAGTAGATGTGACTCGGTTATTTACACTTTCGAATAATAGAAGGACAAGGGGGCATTCCATGAAGTTAGCAAGTATCACATTTAGGACTAATCTGAGAAAATTCTTTTTCACTCAACGCACAATAAAGCTCTGGAATTTGTTGCCAGAGGATGTGGTTAGTGCAGTTAGTGTAACTGGGTTCAAAAAAAGTTTGGATAAGTTCTTGGAGGAGAAGTCCATTAACGGCTATTAATCAAGTTTACTTAGGGAATAGCCACTGCTATTAATTGCATCATTACAATGGATCTTCTTAGTGTTTGGATAATTGTCAGATTCTTGTGGCCTGGTTTGGCCTCTGTTGGAAACAGGATGCTGGGCATGATGGACCCTTGGTCTGACCCAGCATGGCAATTTCTTATGTTCTTATGTTCTTACACTGAGGTCTCTACTGGCAACCAGGCCTATGGAAACCACTGCTGCCATTCTAGCAAGGAGCAACACTGCTAGTAAAGGACACATTATGGGTCCCTTGCATAAATATTCACAAAGATAGGGAAGGCAACAATGAAAACCATTTCTGGCATGTAAAATAATGTCTGTATATTGTGAGGTGATAAGAATAGCAACAATTCTATGAGAAATCCCCTCTGTTTTTACCTGAGGAAATGCTTTGATTATTCCTTTCTGTCTGAGTATTTAAAATCAGGACTCAGACTTCTCAGGTGAGAGTTAGTATTCCTTAAGATAGGGGTTCAAGCTTAGGGTCTGATTTACTAAGTCTTTCCTGCCATTCTGTGTCTCTGGGGAAAATGCGTAGTAAATGAGGCCCTTAGTGTGGTTGTTTTTTGCATGGTGGGCTTAACTTGTAAACAGAAATTGGCTCATAAAAGAACTTACACTCAGAAAAAGGAGAGAGAGCCTATATCCCACTAAGATGCCTATCCCTGGAACATCAATAAGATTGTGCGAGGCCCGATTATTATCCTCATACTCTGTGGTAAAGCTCAGACTTTGGAAGAACACTACAACTGCTGCACTGGATAAAGCCTAACAAGCGGTAAATTAGAAGAGGAAGTGAATTGTTGCTATTTTTACTACCTCACGTTATACAAAAGCACAATGCGGATCTACACATAGGATTATAGGAAGGGAGGGAGATGGTGCTGGGAAGGGCAGGCTTCCTGCCTCGCTTGGGCTGAGACTGGGAACATAGCCGGGGGGGGGTGTGGATGCAGGAAGGTAGAAATATGGGACAAAACAGCAGGCAATAGCCATTTGGTCACTCTAATCCTGCTTTCTTGCCACCTGCATCCTTTTCAGGATGTAGATGATGAACCTGCTATAGACATTTTGGACAGTTTGCCCGACTCCACTGAGACACTTTTGGATGTCATCACACTGCAGTGCAACTCATTTCTGGGTCATATTGGCATCTGAGCGACTGCTGGAATTCTTCCCCAGCCTCAGGCTATGTAAGTCGTGTGCCTCTGGGCCAGCTTGCCAGCAATGTTGTGCACTGCTATACGGTTTCGACTGCGGAGCCTTCTTCTTCAGCAGGCTATGGGTACTGCGGAGGCGGTGTGCACAGCCTCCTGGGAGGAGAAGGCAGTCTCCGCCATCATGCAACAGCAACACCCAGGAGGGTGGAAGGAGGCTACAGTTTGTGGCCCCTGGCTGAGGACTATTTTGGGCTGAGTAGGGGGCAGAGTTTATAAAATAGGGTAAAACCCCAAGTCTCATGACTCTGTAACCCAATAGAAGCTGTTCCACTTGGACTAAAATCCCCCAGAAAAGGAACAGGCCTGAAAACTTGCAAGCCTAAAATATAATAAAGAAAGAGATGTTTATCCTGCATTTTTTCATGTCCTGATGAAAACCTGGGTAGGATGGGTGGCGTGGGAGTCAGCCTTTGTTGCTGTGGCATAATTAACGCAGCCTTATAGGGGAACCTACGAAGCCAGTGCCAACAGCTGGCAAACATGCCCTGAAGCAGGACAGGCTGGAGCTTCACCTATACCTGCCGCCTTACCTGCAAGTTGAGCCCTTGGGTTCTGGTGGCTGGCGGGGCTTAGGTGGGTCCCTGGGGCGATCAGGTAAGCAAATGTCTGGGGGCATGCCAAGGTCAGGGCAGGCAGCAGATGAGGAGTCGAAGGCAGGCCAAGGTTGGGGCAGGCTGAGGACAGACATGATCAGGTGCAAGCAAGAGGTCATGTCCAGGTGGCAGGCAATCCAGGTCAGGTCCAAGCAAGAGGTCAGAATCCAGAAGTCAGGCCAAGGGTAGACTAAGACACCAGGAAGACACTGGATGAGACTGACAGGATGAGGCAATGCTGGACAAGACAAGGCACAGGAACAAAGATAATCACGAAGGCAAGGCACAGGAATGAAGACAATCGAGAACACAGGAGCAACACACACTACTAACAGTAGGAGACAAGGAACTGTGGCAGCAGGAGAAGTTATAAAGTCCCGGGGCTGTGATGTCGTCCAAGGGTGCTTGTGTGGCTGTTCCCGCCATGAGCCCTTTAAGAATCAGTGTGCACTAGAGGGAGGCCCGGGAGGAGCAGGAGCCTTATGGGGCCTAGGCGCTGCGCTGTTGTGTCAACCACGCAGCGCGGCTCTGGCAGTCAGAAGTGGCATCTATGCCTCAGGTGGCCGGGAGAGGCATCGGGGATAAGTGAGGCAGCTCGCGTCCCACATGCTGAGCATCAGGACACTCTGTAGGAAGGAATGGTGGCAAGAACATAACTGTCCTTATCTTTTGCCTCAGGTTGATGTGCTGGTTCTTCTTTTCAGTTGCACGTTGTTGCTCCAGTTCCTGTTTATAGAGCTATTAGCACCCTCAAGTATTTAGATTGGTTTCAGAGGTTTAGTTGCTTGGGACCATACTGATTCTGGATTAGTGCACTCTTGGAAGAGTAAACATTTATGTTGGCTGCATTTGTGTAGCCAACTTAATCCAAAAGTAATTTACTTCATGGCATTCACACAGCAAGCTGTCATGTCTCTTTCTTCCAAGTTTAAAATGTGGAATTTACTTGGTTTTGTTATTACCATCAATCTTTCAGTTAGCGAAGGAGCCGGAGTGTACTCGGAGACCAGACTTGGGTGGGAGTTGGGACGTTTTAAGGCAGCTGCTCCTCTTCAGAATGCCTTTGCCTCCCCACCCGCAAATCCAGTTACTAAATTTGAATGCTCCCTGTCCGCAGAGGACTAATCTTTCATAGCCTACGTATGCCACATGGCCTGATCATACCTCAGAGAGGAGAGATTTGTCTGTTGACCCAGAACTGATCTCCTTGTAAAGACTAGGCAGCCTTAAGGGCCGACATACAAAATAATTGCATACTGTACACTAAAGCTGCTAAGAAGCAGGCTAAACTGGTCTGTTAAAGGCATTAGCATGTGAGCGCTGGTAAATGAAGGAATGTCAGATGTAAATGGGGCTGAACCAAATGTATGCTACATAGTATGGGGTGCTCTATTTAGCACACACTTGCTATAGCCTAAAATGTAACGCCTGGATTGGACCAGGTATTAACATTTTAGGATTAACCTTATTGCAAAGGCTCAGCTAGTAGGATGTTTTGGGAGTTACTGATGGAGGAGGCCAGTTGCAGGGCCAGGGCAGATATTCAGAAATATGCTGCACCCTCCCAACACAGCTGTCCCTCTGGTAACTCTTGCTCTAGCTAAGCATCTCCTCTCTCCCCTCCTCGCTCTCTTCCCACACCCTTTGTCCAGCATGGCCCTCTTTTCCCCTCTACTCCATGCCCTGCATCCCCCCCTCTTTCTTTCTCCTCCTTCTCCTAGGTCCCCTTTTCCTCCCTCCCCACCCTTCATCCCATTCACTCCTTGCACTGCATTCCCCTGTCTCCCAGCCGCTCCTTGTTCTGCATTCCTCCCTCTCCCTTACCCACTCCTTGCCCTGCATCCTCCTCTTTCACCCCACCCACTCCTTATTCAGCAGCGTCCCTCCTCTCTTTCTCACCCCTTGCTCAGCAGAACCCTCTCTCCACCACCCATTCCTTGCCTGGCAGCTTCTCCCTTGCTCTTCCTCACCCCCTGCCCAGCACCAGGCCCCATTTCCCCACATCTAGCAGGCCCTCTTTCTTTCCCAACCACTCGCTCAGCAACAGAAGTCCCCTCTCCCCCATCAACCCTCTGCCCAGCAGCAGCTGCATCCTCTTTCTAGCCCCCACCCCCACCCCAAAATGCTACCCAGCAGCCGTCCCTTCTTTGGCTCCCCTCTTCGCCTCCTGCCCCTCCTCTTTTCCCCTTTGTTTCTCTCCCCTCCCTCCTACACTTCTCAGTCTATGATGTGCAGTGGCAATAGCTGCAGAAACTTGAAATAAAATCAGCACAGGGGCCTGTGAGCGATCACACACTCACAGGCCATGAGTCTGCCCTTCCCTGCTTATTCATTGCAGATATTCTTCAAACCTGTCTGGCTGGGTGTCCCCCGCAGAGGTTTGGGGACCTCTTCCCTAGGTTGTTCAGCCTTGATGCCCCCTGGACTTAATACCTGGGGCTGCCACTCCCCTTCGTCCCAGGCCTGAAGGAGCCATTACAGCAGGAGATGTGGAGTAGAGCAATGGTTCTCATCCTTTTTTTCACTGCGACATATCTGAAAGAACATAAGAACATGCCATACTGGGTCAGACCAAGGAAGGGTCCATCAAGCCCAGCATCCTGTCTCCAACAGTGGCCAATTCAAGATACAACTATCTGGCAGGATCCCAAATATTAAATAGATCCCATGCTACTAATGCCAGTAATAGCAGTGGCTGTTCCCTAAGCCAGCTTGACTAATAGCAATTTATGGAACTTGTCCAAACCTTTTTTTAAACCCAGCTAAGTTAATTGCCTTAACCACATCCTCTGGCAATGAATTCCAGAGCTTAATTGTGCATTGAGTGCAAAATAATTTTCTCCAATTTGTTTTAAATGTGCTACTTGCTAATTTCATGGAGTGCCCCCTAGTCCTTGTATTATTTGAAAGAATAAACAACTGATTCACATTTACCCATTCTATTCCTCTCATGATTTGTAAACCTCTATCATATCCCCCCTCAGCCGTCTCTTCTCCAAGCTGAACAGCCCTTACCTCTTCAGCCTTTCCTCATAAACAGCTGTTCCATCCCCTTTATCATTTTTGTTGCCCTTCTCTGCACCTTCTCCGGTGCATCTATATCTTTTTTGAGTTGCAGCAACCAGAATTGCACACAGTATTCAAGGTGCGGTCTCCCCATGAAGCGAATCAGAATCATTATGACATCCACCATTTTATTCACCATTCCCTTCTGAATAATTCCTAACATTTTTTGCTTTTTTGACCGCCACAGCACAATGAGCCAACAATTTCAATGTATTATCCACTATGACACCTAGATCTTTTTCCTGGTGGTAGCTCCTAATATGGAACCTAACATTGTGTAACTAGAGCATAGGTTATTTTTTCCTAAATGCATCACCTTGCACTTGTCCACGTGTATTTATTTATTTATTTCCAAATTTATAGCCCGTCTATAATGAGATCATGCTAGGCGGGTAACAAAGCATAAAATACCATATCATAAACATCGCCTGCAATCACACTAAAAATTTTTTATACTGACATGTACATAATCTAAAACATTGCTGTAAAACATTTTAAAATCTAAGTAAAACAACCTCCCCCCCCCCAAAAAAAAAAATAAATAAAAATGGAGAGGCAAAATAGACTTAACAGCTGTTGAAAATTTCGATGAATAATTTTTTCCTGAAAACTTTAAAATCATCACTTTCAAATCTTCTATTAACGAATGCCAAAAGAGGGGCCCAATTACAGAGAAGGCCTGATTACGGGTTTCTTGGAGGTGGACTTCCTATTGCTTGGAACATGAAGGAGATGTAGTGCTGAGGATCTTAAAGAATGAGTAGTAACGTGTTTTGAGCATTACGGATAAGTATTCTGGGGTGCTTCCATGTGGTACTTTGCAATCAGGGTTATTATTTTAAATTTTAGCCGCTGAGTGACGGGCAGCCAATGCAGCCTGGAGAATTGATGTGATGTGCTCGTATTTAGAGGTTCTCGATATTAGTCTCACTGCGGAATTTTAAAGTGCTTGTAATGACATGCGAATCTTAGGGAGTCCAACATACATAGAGTTACTTTAGTCCAAGACTATAAACACAAGGCCTAGTGGACTATTACACAGAAATCTTTCTCTTCCAAATGTAGCCTTTTGCATGTCCAATCTACCAATTTCACCAGATCCTCCTTCAATTTAGCACTATCCGTTGTGATTTTACTATTCTGAATAATCTTGTGTTATTTGCAAATTTGAGCACCTCACTCGTCATTCCCCTTTCTAAATTATTTCGTTCCAGTTTCCATGCTCAAGTGTGTGACACACTGCACACTACATGCCACAGCTGAACTAAAAAAAATACTAATTCATTTACTGTTAAAAATAGCACTAAAGAAAGAAAAAGTATTCTTAATTTATTTTTTACAAGCTGTTAGTGAAATTAAAGTTATTAAATGTTAATTTTTTCACAAGTTTTAATCTTTACTAGGGAGAAATGTAGGACTGATGTGCTGTACACTGGAAACAGAGTTGAAGGGTAGACAAACTCTCGTGAATCTCACTATCAACATCAAAATATTTTGATTTGTTCTGGAGTTTATGCAGAGCAGAAATAGGACGTTTTGTCTTTCAACACACTGTGCAAACATTTGGTTTGAAAATATATTTTCTTGTCTATTTAGCACACAGGTGCTATTAGCATAGAAAACCCACAATTGTATGGGTTAGCAGGCATGACAATAGTTAAGCCCACCCCAGTGTGCCTATCCTGCATGGATGGAGCCATAAAAGAATGTGTTTCTCTTCGGGGCTGGAACCTCTCACTGGCTAGCTCTTTCATATTCCCTCTTACTCCCAGGGCCAGATCCTTTGTAGGTGTGTGTGTGTGTGTGTGTGTGTGGTGGGGGGGGGGGGGGGGGGGAATGAGAAGATACACTTCCCAGGCCCAATGTGACAGGGGTGACCTTTTTACACATTTCTCTGTTGTTCTGTGTGTTCCCTTGGAGAGGATACTTCTTCTTAAGGTGGGTGCAGTCAGTGCAAAACAAATATTTGGGAGTCACTGTGTTAGTGTCCAAAATTAAAAACTTTACTGTTGATGAATGGCACAAACTCAGGAATCTCTTCTCAATTTCTTACAGTCTCTTCTCTCTATTTGTGCAGGATTCACTTGCATCGAGGCAGGGAACACCCACTCTCTTAGATTTTGGGGACAGCAGAGCTCTCAGATGGGTAGGGTCTCTTAGGATGGTCAAAACCTCTTCCAAATAGATAAAGATGGCAAAAGTCTATGGCATCAAAAGTAAATTCCAGGGTGGTGAAACACTGAATGGTGTCCCCGGTGATGTTTGCTTTCCTTTACTCATGATTAGCAAATCTTCAGGATCTCTATAGTGCTTACACAGTCTCTTTCTTCTCCCTGGATTCTTAATGGGAAGGATCCCCTTGAAACAAGCAGCTCACTTGCTTCAAACAGGAAGGAACAGCAGGCCAAACCTCCTCCTGGATCTTCTAAAAAAATAGTTTCCTTTCTCCAAAAACTGATATTAACACTAGAGTTGTACCTTACAGCGGGTCACCACCACTTCAGGGGCAGGTCTTCCCTATCCCTGGGCATCCCAGACCCAGGGTTCCCCAATCCCTGTGCCCAAGAAAGGCCCAGGTGGCTCACAAGGCTCCTACCACGAAAAATCTCAAAAACCTAAAAAACAAGCCAGAGGGATATCCCAACCAGTTAGTAAGTAAACTGGAAGGAAACCCTCCCAACCCTGGTGAGGATCACCAAGCAGGGATTGCATGGCTCCTCTGACTGGGCCTGAGAAATAACAAAATCTAAGCTCCTAACTACCTCTTTACTGGGTGCAAACCTCTTTACTGGGACTGCCTCTCGAACTCTCTGTGGAGAGCTACTGTAAAGACTCTCAGGGGGGTGGTCATTCCAGATCCCTGGAAGGGAGGGGCTGCATTTGAGTGGTAACCTCCCTCTCACACTAACCTGCACTCTTTCTGACTAGAGATTCACACAGGTCTTACTGATGACGTGACCATAGGCCCGTCACAATAGCATTCATGCACTATGGAGACTATTTTTTGCACACACATATATTAAAACATATTGAGGCAAATTTTCAAAGTGTTTAGAATCCTAACTTTTGGAGTTAGGCTCCTAAATGGGCCCATACCTGGGAACTCTCTAGATTTGACCCAGAGTTTCATGGTTTATAGACCTAATTCTGGGTCTCCAGGAGAGCACCATGTGTGTTTTGGGGCTGGAGAGACGAGAGAACAGAAAGTGGTGGCAGGCCAGTGGCAGAGGGGGAGGGGGCCAGTGAGAGAGAGCAAGAGTAAGTCTGGTAGGGAATAGTGGGAAGAGAACAGTGCGTGCTGGGAGGGAACAGTGAGAATAGAGAGCAACAGTGGCGTAGCCACGGGTGGGCCTGGGTGGGCAGGTGCCCACCCAACTTAGACCCAGGCCCACCCAACTGGCACCGGAACTGCAAGGCTGTCACGGGATCCCATCCCCGCGACAGCGAACAAGAGAACCCACGCCTCGCGCGCCATCACGGCACACGTGGGGAAGCGCTGCTGCGGCCGTATGGCCAACCGGTCTTCCTGTTCGGGGGGGGGGGGGGGAGCGGAAGCGCCGCGCGCAGCTTCCGCTTCCTCCCCCCAATGCAGGAAGATCAGCTGCTTCTCCTGCTGCCACCCGTTCTCCTGCTATCTTCGGGTCAACCGGCCCGCCGAACTTCCTGTTTGGGGGAGCGGAAGCGCTGCGCACAGCTTCCGCTTTCTCCCCCAGAGCAGGAAGATCAGCTGCCTCTCCTGCTGCCACCGGCCTCCTGCTATCTTCTTCGGGCGTCGGGCCGTATGGTCCGCCGATCTTCCTGCTTGGGGGGGAGGGGGAGGGAGGAAGCGGACGTTGTGCGCTGCGCTTCCGCTCCCCCCCCCCCGACAGGAAGTTCGGCGGGCAGTACGGCCCGACGCCCGAAGATAGCAGGAGGCCGGTGGCAGCAGGAGAGGCAGCTGATCTTCCTGCTCTGGGGGAGAAAGCGGAAGCTGTGCACGTGCTTGAATGTGTATGTGTGGATGAGAATGGGAGTGTGTGTGGGTGAAAACTGGAGCCTGGGTGTGTATGTGGGTGAGAATGGAAGCTTGAATATGTGGGTGAATGGGAGCTCGAATGTGTGTATGTGTGGTTGAGAATGGGAGCCTGGGTTTGTGGGTGGGTGAGAATGGGAGCTTGAATGTGTGTATATATGGGTGAGAATGAGAGCCTGGGTTTGTGTGGGTGGGTGAGAATGGAAGCTTGAATATGTGGATAAGAATGGGTGCTTGAATGTGTGTATGTGTGGGTGAGAATAGTACCTTAAATGTGTATATGTATGGATGAGAATGGGAGCTTGAATATGTGTGGGTGAGACTGGGAGCATGGGTTTGTGGGTGAGAATGGGAGTCTGGGTTTATGTGTGTGGGTGAGAATGGGTGCCTGGATGTGCGTCTGTGTGTGCATAAGAATATAAGCCTGGGGAGGGGTGAGAAAGTGAGAACTTGAATGTGAGCTTGTGGGGGGGTGGGGGGGGGGAGAGCATATGAGAGTGACAGCTTGAGTGTGTGAGAGGGAGTCTGTGAGAGAAAGCGTGTATGTGTGTGTGTGTGTGTGTGGAAGGGAAGAAGACAGTAATAGAAGAAAGACACTGAAAAGGAATTAGGAAATGAGCTATAAGGGAAAAAATGGGAAAAAGAGACCAGGACCAACTGATTAGAAAAATACAAAGATCAGACAACAAAGGTAAAAATATCTACCTTATAAATGGGCTCTGACCGACGGCCCGCAAATGCGCAGTAGAGAGCAGCTCTACCGCGCATGTGCGGGCCAGCACGTTGGTCAGAGCCGTGCGTGCCCGAAACAAAAAACATGGCGGTGGGGCCGCAGGAGCGGCGGCGGCTGCGAAGCAGGAGCGGGAGGAGGAGCAGAGGCACCGCTCGCGAGTGACACCCCCCTCCGAGATCTGCTGGCAGGAGAAGCAGCGCCGCCGCGCGCGAGTGACACCCCCCCCCCCCCCCCCCCGAGATCTGCCGGCAGGAGCGGCAGGAGAAGCAGCGCCGCGCGCGACACCCCCCCCCCCGAGATCTGCCGGCAGGAGCGGGAGGAGAAGGTGGTGAGAGGGAAGGTGAGAGAGAGAGAGAGAGGGAGGTGACAGAGAGAGAGGGAGGTGACAGAGGGAGGTGTGAGAGAGAGGGAGGTGAGAGAGAGGGTGAGGGAGGGAGAGAGGGAGGTGTGAGAGAGAGGGAGGTGAGAGAGAGAGGGGGGGGGAGAGGGGGGGGGAGGAGGAGGGAGAATGAGGGGGAGGGAGTGGGAAGGAAACGGACCGAGCCCGTTGTTACGGGCTTAACGGCTAGTATATCTATATTTTGAGATGTTAGCAATTTAAATATAAGCAACAGAACCGCTCTCTCAAAATTTATGGACAGGTAGGAGCCGTGTATAAAATCGTAATAATAAGAAGGCTAAAGTACCACAAATCACCGTGAATTATGTTTGTATCATTAAGTAAACCTCATACTTAGGCGTAGATGTGAATGCTATGCTGCATAATTTGGCATTATTTATCAGTAAAAAAACAACTAGTAGACCTGCATGCCTACAGCCCACCCATGTTAACCTTGTGCCCACCCAAAAAATCAATTCTGGCTACGCCACTGGAGAGCAAGAGAGTGTTTGGGTGGGTGTGTGTGTGTAGGAAAGAGAGAAGACAGATGAGGGAGCAAGAATGTGGGGGGAGCCTGAAGTGGAAATAAGGATGGGAAAAGAGAGGGGCAAGCAAGGGGAGGAATAAGAATGTTGTGGGGGCGAGACAAGACCGCCAGAAGAGAGAGAAAGAGTTGAGGGAGGGAAAAGGGAAAGAGAGAGTGTGTGTGTGTGTGGGGGGGGGGGGGATGGGGGAGAGAGGGAAGAGCAAGAGTATGGGAGGAAGAGAAAGAAGACACCAAAAGTTGGGATAGAGAAGGGAGAACAAGATGGCAGAGGGTGAAAGCAATAGCCTGGAGGAGAGAGGGTTGATTTAGGGGAAGATGAGAGCAAGGGGAGAAGGGAGAAAAAGTGGGGAATGGGGAGGAGGATGAAGAAGGGGTGCAAGGACCAAGGATGGCAGGAGATGGAAAAAGAGGATTGTATTTTGGGAGAAGAAATCTAGGGGATAAAGTAGAAGGAATGGAGGAGGAAGTGCAGGAGAAATGGGAGGAAGAACGGTGAAAGCAGAGCGGGGAGAATGAATAGGAAGAGAAGAGAGAAGGAAAAAAGCAGGAGAAATGGAGGGAAAAAGGACAAGAAAGTATTAAAATATCTGCTGCTGAAGGAATGCAAGAAAGAAGGGAAGAAGAGAGAACTGAAACAGAAGACAAATGAAGGAGGACACCAGAGGGGGACAGAAAACAAAGAAAGGAATGGAGATAGGACAGGGAATGAGAAAAGAAATGCTGAGCCAGAGCCACCAAAGGTTGGAA
Organism: Rhinatrema bivittatum; assembly: GCF_901001135.1. Taxonomy (NCBI): domain Eukaryota; kingdom Metazoa; phylum Chordata; class Amphibia; order Gymnophiona; family Rhinatrematidae; genus Rhinatrema; species Rhinatrema bivittatum. Next base: position 135,830,868 of record NC_042621.1, on the reverse strand, counting down.
GCTATTTTATTATCTGATAGAGAAGATAAATTGAAGAAGAAAGTAGTTTCCTGTGGTGGGAGGAAGAGTGGAGGAAGAGAGAAAGTCTGCACAGCCTGCCTGACCCCCGAGTTTCACTAGGCCCGAAATTTAGAGATCTAAAAAGTGGGTGGCTCTGGGGGTGGAGTTAGAGCAGGGAAACAAAGTTAAGTGATTAGCACTGATTTTCAACACTAGGCACCTAATTTTAGGGCCCTAAATCTAGGCCTATGTTTAGGAGCTTAAATTTCTGTAAATTTTCTCCTGAAAATAGAAGCCTAGCTTAGGCCTAGATTCATCATTTTGCTATAAATTTCACAGGCCTAACGCCTGCGATAAGAAAAAGGGTTTCGGCTGTCAGCACACAGCTGATTCTAGCTGGGCAATGCACCTCCTTTTCCTGCCCTGCTGCTCCTCCTTTAATTGGTGGGTGCTGGGGGCCACGCTGCTTTCCCTACGCTGCCTGTGTCACCTCCAGCCACCAACATCCAGGTAGAAGCCATCAACAAAGGCTTGCGATTTCAGGTCATTGTTGATGACATCGTTGCAAGGTGCTGGTGGGCTGGAGATAACGGGGAAAACTGAGGAGGAGGAGGAGGGCCAGAAAAAGAATCTATCATCTGGCAGGGTTTGGCCCGAAGGCCATAGTTTGCCCACCCCTAATCTAAAGGATAGCCCAAGTCGGTGTGGCACAAGAGTAACTGGACATTGTTATCAGCATTCACTGTGGGGCAGGGCAGAGTCTGTGTTGTGCAGCTTTGCAGTGCCCCATAGTGCTGCCAGCTGGACCCTCCATGACTCCTGCACCTGTTACAACTTCCTCAGGCAGCCCAGTGCAGCCTCAGAGATGAACGCAGGTGTGAGGCTCCTGCAGCATCTGTTCCTGCCTGGAGCTGCCGCCTCTTCTCCCACCATTTTCTGCTGTGACTATTATGTAGGGAGCCCGCTGGGTCAGCAGCATGAAGGACAGGGACCCTGCTGCCTCCTGCATCTGCCCTCATGACTGAGCTGGATAGGCTGGCCAGAAGAAAAGATGCACCGCCAGCAAAGAGGGAGGGAGCAACAGGAGGCTTCTCCGGCTATAGTTGCCTGCTGCTGGGATCCAGGATGGGACAATGGCGATACTGCCAGGCATGGAACGGGGAGGTGAAAGAGAGGGGAGTCGTGGAGTTGTGGATGTTGGACAGAGGGTGGGGGGGGGGGGGAGAGAGACAGGATCATGGAGATGCTGGACAGAGGGTGGGGAAGAGAAAGAGAGGGGGTCTGGAGGATGCTGGACAAAGGGTGGGGGAAAAAAGAAAGAAAGAAAGGTCTGTGGGATACTGGGCATAGGGTTGGGGGGAGAGAGAGGAGTTCGAGGGATGCTGGACGAGGGTGGGGGAGAGAGAGAGAGGAGGTCTATGGGATGCTGAGTATAGGGTTGGGGAGAGGAGAGGAGACGAGAGAGAGAGGAGGTCTGGGGATGCTGGGCAGAGGGGGGGGGGGGAGAGAGGAGTTCGAGGGATGCTGGATGAGGGTGGGGGAGAGAGAGAGAGGAGGTCTATGGGATGCTGAGTATAGGGTTAGGGAGAGGAGAGGAGACGAGAGAGAGAGGAGGTCTGGGGATGCTGGGCAGAGGGTGGGGGGGAGAGAGGAGTTCGAGGGATGCTGGATGAGGGTGGGGGAGAGAGAGAGAGGAGGTCTATGGGATGCTGAGTATAGGGTTAGGGAGAGGAGAGGGAGACGAGAGAGAGAGGAGGTCTGGGGGATGCTGGGCAGAGGGTGGGGGAGAGAGAAAGAGAGAAGGTCTGGGGGATGCTGGGCAGAGGGTGGGGGAGAGAGAAAGAGAGGAGGTCTGGAGGATGCTGGGTATAGGGTTGGGGAGAGGAGAGGAGAGGAGACAGAAAGGAGGTCTGGGGATGTTGGGCTGCAGGTGGGAGAGAGAGAGAGGAGGAGGAGGTCTGGGAGATGCTGGGCAGAGGGAGAGGGAGAGAGGGGGGGGGGGGTTCCAAGGGATACTGGACAGAGAGTGAGGGAGAGAGAGAGAGAGAGGAGGTCTGGGGGATGCTGGGCAGAGGGTGGGGGAGAGAGAGAGAGAGAGGAGGTCTGGGAGATGCTGGGCTGCAGGTGGGAGAGAGAGGAGGTCTGGGGGATGCTGGGTATAGGGTTGGGGAGAGGAGAGGAGACAGAAAGGAGGTCTGGTGGATGTTGGGCAGCAGGTGGGAGAGAGAGCAGGTCTGGGGGATGCTGGGCAGAGGGAGAGGGAGATAGAGAGGGGTTCCAGGGGATACTGGACAGAGAGTGAGGGAGAGAGAGAGAGGAGGTCTGGGGGATGCTGGGCAGAGGGTGGGGGAGAGGGAGAGAGAGAGGAGTTCCAGGGGATTCTGGACAGAGAGTTGGGGAGAGAGTGGGGAGGAGAGAGATAGAGGAGGTCTGGGGGGTTCTGGCAGAGGGTTGGGGGTGGAGAGAGAGGAGGGACAGGGGATTCTGGACAGAGGATTTATAGAGAGAAAGGGGATCTGTGGGATTCCAAACAGGGGTGAGATGAGAGAGAGAGGAGAGTGCGGGGTAGGGGGAGGGGAGGGAAATGCCAAAATGCCATAACTAAGAAGCATAGAAATGACAGCAGAAAATGATCATCCAGTCTACCAAGCAAGCTTCCCATGGTCGTATCTGCTGTGCCGCGCTGTGCAGGTTACCCCCATGTCTCAGTCAGTGTTGCTTGATGTGGTTTGCTTGTGGACTTGGCCGAAAAAGGAGTCTGGGGGGGGGGTTTCCCTCCTAGTGTCTGTGCAACTGTACCCCAGACCTGGCTCCATGTAGGTTAATCCAGTTTTGGTTTTATCCTATTGCATCCAGGGAATTGTAGTTCTGATTGTGCTATTGAGTTACCTAAGACAATCAGAACTACAAGTCCCTGAATGCAATAGGGTAAAGCCAGGACTGGATTAGCCTTTTTCTTGCGACGTAGAGCCAGGAGGCAAACCCAAACCCTGTCTGTGGCTGTTGCTCCCAGCCTGTATAGCTCTGTCATTTTCCTGTATAAGCCTACTTCAATCCTTTTATTAACATTTTACACCATATATAACAAAATATAGACAAAAATCATACAAACAAAATACAGGACATTACGAGACAGTTTTATCATTTTGGATACCTGCAGGGTATCCCATCCACCGGTATCCCCAAACTTGGAGACACCGGTGGAGGAGAATGAGGTTAGGCGTCCATCTTGCGCAAGCCTCCCGCCTATAAGCCATGGAGCAAGGAGGCAGGGGTATGAGCAGGACCACCAAAAGCAGCCCCCTGTGTAGGAACTGACTGCTGTTGACCTTGCATCTTTCCTTGGAGCTCAGAGCAGAGCTGCCTGGTGTGCAATGGCAAGGGAAAGTTTTCTAAATATGACCCTGAGAGCTGTGAGTGCCCTGTTCCCAGGGATTGCTGTCGCCATAGCAATGCAGGCCATGGGCCCTCCTGTCTCTCTCCAAGCCTCTGATGAACTGGTGGGAAAACTAGCACAGATGTGACAAGACCCAAAAAAAAAAAAAAAAGTTTCCCTTTTGCACATCTCTCAGTGAAAGGCATTTCTCTGCCGGTCTTTCTTCTGTTAAAGAATCGTGCAGCCAGAGAGTTACACCAAGCAAACAGCACTGTGAGGAGAGGGCAATACTTTACCTCCTGGTGCCTGTTGGACAGGGTCAGAAATCTAGTCCTTCTTGCCTGTTCTTTCAAGAACAAGGCCACAGCTCTAAATGCGAGAAATTTAACAGATAAACCTTCTCCTGGTTATCCATCGCTAACATCATAACTTTTGGATGGGGGGTGGGGAGGGCACACGACCTCTGACAGCTGCGGAGGAAGGAAGACTGTGAGGCAGATGCGGCCAGCCTGATGCGACAGGACACAGCCTCCTGTTATTTTGTGAAGCTTAAGCCAGAGATTTCTATTTCTGTTTGCTCATCTGATTTTTCGCCTTTCAGAAAACATCAAAGTGAGTTACGATAATGCAATAACCATGTCAAAATTACAGTAATTACAATCACGGTTTCCTTAGCAGCCTGAGACAGAGGAACACTGGGATAATTCCCGCCCTACTGGTCTGGGATAGGGGAACTCTGGATATTGTTCTTCATGAATTAAAACAAAAATTAACTGAATTCAAACCACTGTTCTTAGTTCCATTAATTTTGATAGGAAAGGATCCTCCTTTTCAGAGTTCAAAATAGATTGCTACTGTACTTCCATTTATTTTAACTCTCCCTCTTCACCCTACTCAGGGCAGGGTGAAAAAATGTTAAGGCTTTTCTGTTCCCTAATATTTGAGTGGGTGGGCTTGCAGGGGTACATGGTTTGGCAGTGAGGAAGATGATCATGTTTGTTTGTTTTTTTGTTTTTATAATTTCATAGATCTTTTTATTGTTAACTGCTCTGATAGCTTTGCTTATGGTGCGGTGTAATACTTTTTAAATTAATATGTTAAAGGTCAGCATTAAGTTTTGTTTTTTTTACTCAATGCATAACTAAAATGTGGAATTCGTTGCCAGAGGATGTACTGCAAGCTGACAGTGAAGCTGGGTTTAAAAAAGGTTTAGACAGCTTCCTGGAGGAAAAGTCCATAAACCATAATCAAGGTGGAGTTGTAGAAATTCACTGCTTCTCCCTGGAGTAAGCAGCATGGAATCTATTTACCCTTTGGGTACTTGTGATTTGGCCACTGTTGGAAACAGGATGCTGGGCTTGATGAACCCTTAGTCTGACCCAGTATGGCATGTTCTTATGTTCTTATGTTTTTATGTAAGACAGGTGCTCTGGCAGCTCAGATTCATTTGCCAGAAGGCTATGCATAAAGGGGGTTGAATTAGTACAAGTTTGAAACTTGGGAACAATAGCACAAGTTGTCAGTCTCAGCCCTAACCACAGTCCATTCATGCATCTCTCATAGGCATTCATACTTCATTTACACGAAAGTAGGAAAAAAATCTGAAAAGTAAATGTTTCATTCACCTGTCACTTGTTTGCATCGTTAGGAAGAGCCGAGTGACTACCTCCGAGCCCCTTAAGGGCTTCCAAACCTGTCCTGGTGACCCTAAGGCCAGTCTGTGTCTCAGGAGATCCACAAGGAATGTGAATGAGAAACATTTGCATTCGCTAGCTATCTGACCTATGCAGATTCAACTCGTGCATATTCCTTCTTGACTCTGACGGGCATCACAGCCCAGAGGACAGGCTTGGAAAACCTTGCCTTAGGAAATCTAAATATAAAAAAAGGAGAGGGGGAGATTTTGCGCATCAGGTAGAAGAGATTTTGGGGAATAGCTGGCTGTCCTGCTACAGGCAGGTACCGGCAGCATAGGAAAGAGCAGGAGAGAGGTTCTGGAGTTCAAATTTAGGCTTCTAGATAGGCAATTGATGTGCAGCCCCTCCTCCCGAGGCAGGGTGAGCTCTGGAAACTCAATGATGCAGGAATGAGGCCTTCACGTTCATTAGAAGGCGAGAAGCTTTTTGAGGAAGGGAGAGCTTGTAGTGATGGCATGGGCTGCACCTGAACCAGAATGGCAGCCAGAGTAATTTTTAAACTAGATCCCGAGTTTGTTTGTTTTCTGAATCAACATATTACTGTTTGCTTTTCCCATTCTAAATCCCCTTTCTCCTACTGTTTTCGAGGAAGCTGAGATTTTGTAAGAGTTTGCAAACTTATTTAAATAAAAGAATATGATGGCTGGGCAAGTGTTTCTGCCTTCTTGCTCTTACTGCTGTTTGCCCCCGAGGTAACGTCGTGTGCTTCCTGCACCCTATTCCACATACAATTTCTGACATGATTAAAGCGACTGTGCATGCATGGAAAGGGATAGGGGGTTCATGTGTATTCCAGTGAAGCGGGAGAATGGGGGTTGGTCTAAAAATCCATATAAAGACTGTTCTCGGAGATGCATGGGACATTTCCATTGCCTGATTAAAACATAAATTATGAATATTTTTATTTCTCTGACTTGCTGAAGAACATTTTGCCAGACATTTTTATAAGTCCCGATTAGGGGGTGAATCAAACTTGGCGTGATGGCAGTCGCTGCTTCTGTCAGGGCTTCTTGTTTTTTTCTTTCCGTCTTGTTTTTCTCTGCTGTTTCTCTCTCGCTCTCTCTCTCTCTGCCTCTGTTTCCTCGTGCTTTGCTCTCTTTCTATCTGTCTTCCTTGCCTTCCGCCCACGGAACTGGGGATTCTCCCGGGTGTCTCTGTTTTTAAGTTCGCGTTACACTTTTCTGATATTGGTGTCCTAGTTACCTAGTTTCCTGTCTTCAAGGCTAGACTGGCAGCCTAAATAAGATCTCCTCATCCTGCATCCCAGCCCCTCTGGCCCTCATCTCCCTGGGCCCATTCTTATCTTGCAGCTGCCTGTGGGCTGCTAATCAGGAGAGTCTGAAATATCGGAAAGGGCTTTTCTTGGCTCCTGCACAAAGAATTTAGAGTTGTGGGGTGACCTGTGGGATATCTTGAATCTCCTGTCCCATGGGGCATTAGGCAAGAGACGATAGTGGTCTCCTAGCCAGTGGCAATTCTTGCAGTTCTCCTTCCCATAATGCTGTAGGTTGCACAGTTTTCATTGCGATAATCCCCATGAGAGTGCAGAGATCCTCGACGATCCCTGGAACAGTCACAGAGTATGTGACAAATGCAGAAACCACTTGGGCATCGTTTCATTTGTAGAAACGAAATAATTCTAGGTTTTTACAATTTTTTTTTCTTTTTTTTGTTTTGCTGTTGTCTCCTTTTGGCCATCTCTGCCGCCCCTTCCCCAGAGGGTTTCCTGGGTCAAGGGCAAGAGAGTTGCCTACCTTCCTAGCCTGGCAACTCAGCCCAGAAACCGGTGGTGCCATGAAAAATGCCCCATTTGTGCAACACAGCAGTATTTGCTTTCCCAAAGTGTTATCCTCTGAATAACAAAGAAGGGATTTTTTTTTTTCACTTTATTTATAAAGCAAAATTGCAGGAGACAGGATTCATGGCAAGTTATGAGCAGTGAATTGTTTTTATCACTCACTTTCTCTGGACTTTGTTGTGCGGTTTTTGTTTTTTTTTAATGTTTTCATCAGTTTGTTTTCTGTGGCAGGCTCACAGTGTAACCAAGAAACTTATGTGTCAGGACCTCTGGGCCATCTCAGTTGGCCCTGCCTACTGTCGTTGCAAACCTTACTTCATCTCTGGTCATCCTTCCCTTCAGGCTCGTCTCACCGTTTTCGGTACATGTTTGTATCTGAAGAGAGCATCGGCATCACGCCGCCGATGCACGCAAAGTGTTGCATGCAGAGCCTACTCAGGGGAGGAAATTCGTAAACGTAGAGGGCATGAGGATGAGGTTCACAATAACAAAATGTGCGTGCGAGATCAGGCTGCATTGTTCTGGAAGCCGAATAGACCCTGGGGAGAAGGGGGAGACATAACCCCTGATGCGAGGAGACAGGGCCCTGCGAGTCCAGCTCTGAAACAGATTAGTGATAGGGGGGAAACGGCCAGTAAGACATGGAACAATCCAGGACTTTCCATCTGTGGAGGGACTTCCTCCACCTGTCGCTGGGTTCCACTTTCGGGATAAAAGGAAGGGCAAGAAACTTCTTAAGACTGTGCTGTAGGTTTCTGGTTGGTGCTAAAGGGCTTCCAGTGCAAGGTTCTCAATCCCTAACATCCCTCCCTTTCCTTAATGTTAAAAAGGTGCTGTTAATGTGCCCAGGAATCGTTTCTCAAGACAAATTCTTCCAGAAACTCCAGTCTTGGAACAGTTTTTATTTCTGTATTTTTCCTTCATCAGAGCCCCATAACATCAAAGGTTTGCAGAACTCTATCAGGGCTCAGATAGATTTCATACACTCTGAAAAGCCTCATATGTGGGACACTTTATCAAAATGTGGAATGCAGGGGCCAAAATTGCTAGAGACCTGGCAAGCTTTGTAACTTCCGGGGTCAAGATGTTGTTTAGTTTCATAGGTTTGTTTGTTTTTTTTTTAAGGAAAGCATTCTATCTATATTTGAATGCGAGTGTGTATGTCACAGCTTCCGACTTAGGGTAGGATCAGTGCTAGAACAACTTATAAGCTTCCCTGGAAATCTGACACAACTACTGCTGTGGCACCAGGAACAAAAAACAGCATGCAGCAGCAGGTCGGCCTGCATGTCTTATTTCAGAGTCCTACTTCGCCCACTCAGCAGAGCACTGAAAACGGGGCCTTGCCAATGGGCCATGAGTTTCTCTCAGCAGTGGCTTTCTGAGAACAGTGCTGGCTCTGCTGAACATTTTTCAGGTTCTCCTGGGCCAACCTACCCGCTAGGTCCAAGTGTCACCGGAGCTCTAAAACAAATTGTAAGGTTAGCTGGCTAACTTTAGGACAGCCTTATTGCCTGACCAGAGTTAGATGGATGAGTTAGCCAGCTGACCTTTGTCCTCCCTGATCCTCCCATTCCCTGCCCTAGAGTTATTCGGCTAAGTGGCGTTCATTAGCTGTAGCAGGATAAGTCCAACTTATCCGGCTCCATATTTTCAGGACAGTTCTTGTTTACTCTTGTTTTTACCCCACTACATCATGTTTTATAGTCCTGCTTTTCTTCGAGAAAGCAGAACAGTTTTAGACCACTGTCGACTGATCTCACCATCAATCATGAAAAAGGCTTAGTTCCTTCTTTAAAACAGAAGTACAATTTAAAGAAAACTAGTTGTAATCATATCTCCCCCTCAGCCGTCTCTTCTCCAAGCTGAAAAGTCCTAACCTCTTTAGTCTTTCCTCATAGGGGAGCTGTTCCATTCCCCTTATCATTTTGGTAGCCCTTCTCTGTACCTTCTCCATCGCAATTTTATCTTTTTTGAGATGCAGCGACCAGAATTGTACACAGTATTCAAGGTGGGGTCCCACCATGGAGCGATACAGAGGCATTATGACATTTTCCATTTTATTCACCATTCCCTTCCTAATAATTCCCAACATTCTGTTTGCTTTTTTGACTGCCGCAGCACACTGAACCGACGATTTCAATGTGTTATTCATTATGACGTCTAGATCACTTTCTTGGGTGGTAGCATCTAATATGGAACTTAACATTGTGTAACTATAGCATGGGTTATTTTTCCCTATATGCATCACCTTGCACTTATCCACATTGAATTTCATCTGCCATTTCGATGCCCAATTTTCCAGTCTCACATGGTCTTCCTGTAATTTATCACAATCTGCTTGTGATTTAACTACTCTGAACAATTTTGTATCATCTGCAAATTTGATTACCTCACTCATCATATTTCTTTCCAGATCATTTATAAATAAATTGAAAAGTAAGGGTCCCAATACAGATCCCTGAGGTATTCCACTGCCCACTCCCTTCCACTGAGAAAATTGTTCATTTAATCCTACTCTCTGTTTCCTTTTAGCCAGTTTGTAATCCACGAAAGGACATCGCCACCTATACCATGAATTTTTACTTTTCCTAGAAGCCTCTCATGAGGAACTTTATCAAACGCCTTCTGAAATTCCAAGTACACTACATCTACCGGTTCACCTATATCCACATGTTTATTAACTCCTTCAAAAAAGTGAAGCAGATTTGTGAGGCAAGACTTGCCTTGGGGAAAGCCATGCTGACTTTGTTCCATTAAACCATGTCTTTCCATATGTTCTGTGATTTTGATGCTTAGAACACTTTCCACTATTTTTCCTGGCACTGAAGTCAGGCTAACTGGTCTGTAGTTCCCAGATTGCCTCTGGAGCCCTTTTTAAATATTGGGGTTACATTAGCTATCCTCCAGTCTTCAGGTACAATGGATGATTTTAATGATAGGTTACAAATTTTTATTAATAGGTCTGAAATTTCATTTTTTTAGTTCCTTTAGAAACCTGGGGAGTATACCATCTGGTCCAGGTGATTTTCTACTCTTCAGTTTATCAATCAGGCCTACCACATCTTCTAGGTTCACCGTGATTTGGTTCAGTCCATCTGAATCATTACCCATGAAAAACTTCTCCGGAACGGGTATCTCCCCAATATACTCTTTAGTAAACACCGAAGCAAAGAAATCATTTAATCTTTCCGCGATGGCCTTATCTTCTCTAAGTGCCCCTTTAACCCCTCGATTATCTAACGGTCCAAATGACTCCCTCACAGGCTTTCTGCTTCAGATATATTTTTAAGAGTTTTTACTGTGAGTTTTTGCCTCTACAACCAACTTCTTTTCAAATTCTGTCTTAGCCTGTCTTATCAATGTCTTACATTTAACTTGCCAACATTTATGCATTATCCTATTTTCTTCTGTGGATCCTTCTTCCAATTTTTGAATGAAGATCTTTTGGCTAAAATAGCTTCTTTCACCTCCCCTTTTAACCATGCCGGTAATCGTTTTGCCTTCTTTCCACCTTTTTTAATGTGTGGAATACATCTGGACTGTGCTTCTAGGATGGTATTTTTTTAACAATGACCATGCCTCTTGCACACATTTTACCTTTGTAGCTGTTCCTTTCAGTTTTTTTCTTACAATTTTTCTCATTTTATCAAAGTTTCCCTTTTGAAAGTTTAGCACGAGAGTCGTGGATTTGCTTACTGTCCCCCTTCCAGTCATTAATTCAAATTTGATCAAATTATGGTCACTATTGCCAAGCGGCCCCACCACTGTTACCTCTCTCACCAAATCCTGTCCTCCACTGAGAAATAAATCTAAAATTGCTCCCTCTCTTGTCGGTTTCTGGACCAATTGCTCCATAAAAATGTCATTTATTCCATCCAGGAACTTTAAATCTCTAGCATGTACCAATGATACATTTACCCAGTCAATATTGGGGAGGAGTCGGGGCGGACTCTGCGACAACTTTGCTGATGGTGAAAGGTAAGACTCCTTATTGCCGCCAGTACCGTGCCCAATAGCACCACCTTTCACAGTGGCGCTATTGGGTGCGAAAGCCGGTAGCGATAACACCGCAGTGGTGCGATCGCTGCCACTTTTCGCAGGTCTGCCCCCCCTTACCGCTGGACTCTCTAAGGTCTGTGACCTTCGAAAATCCAGGCCTTAGATAGAAACCAGATGTGTTACATTTTCTTAAGAAACCCCAAAACTCTGCTATTTAAAGACATTATTTCTGGGACTTGGTAGGTAGATAGGAATTGATGGGTGACAACTTGAGATGAATTTAAGAGCTCCTGATTTTATATTTTTTAAACCGGTATCTGATATGTTTTTGTTCTGTTTTAGTATAATTTGTTTTAGGATGTTAGATGTTCTATTCTGTAATCTGCATTGATGAATATTTTGTGGAATCTGAAAGTGTAAATAAATAAATAATTGAAACCAGAAACCAGGAAAAGTTGGCAGAAAAATACAGAAATAGTTCCAATTGCCTTGGGTGCTCATTGGCTTTATTAAAAAGGATTTCCACCTTGATGTGTTGTCTATATATATTACTCCTTTTGAGCTTCAGAAGTAGGCTTTTCTTCAGCACAGTACAAGTATTAAGTGCACTAGTAGTACATTTGAGAGATTGATCTCGTAGTCATGGTTTAAGATAAAAGTTGAGTCACGTTGCAGTATGAGCAAAACAAATCCATTTGGAGACATTACCCTAAGGGAGTAGGTTCAAGAAGCTCATCAGCACTGCTGCTCTTAAATTGCTTTTTTGTGTTTGCTCCCAGTCCTGTAATTTTAGATCCATAGAAACAGAAATCCTAAGGAAAAATGTTAGCTGTGGCTGTGCCTTGACTTGTTCCCCTGTACTCGGGGAGGGGGGGTGGAGTTGAGATGTGCGGTGGCTTCTGGACAGCATCAGCTGAAAGTGCTTCACCCAATACCTGTTGAATTGCTGTCACATCGAAAGCACAAAGAATCATATCCTGCTGCAGAAAGCACTTGCTGTCGTGTTGCCAGTTCATGATCTGATTTGATCAAGTCAGGACACTCACAACTGTTCTCATCATTTAATAATGTGCTTCACTGCCTGGCTTGAAGTGATCATCTGCGCACACTGTAATTGGGGAATGACATGACTCAGAGATTTCTGTCTTTATATTCCAGGGGCCACCCGGGACATTGGTTCGGCACTGACCCGCATGTGTATGCGGCATCGCAGCATCGAGGCAAAGCTAAGATACTTTACTAAGTGAGTGTTAGGCCGTGCATAGCAGGTCGTGCGGGAAGAAACGGGACATGGGATGGATGCAAACTGAAGGAAGAGAATGAAGTGTACAACATAGCATATTGTGGAACATGAGTGATATGACAAGATGTGTGAGGTAGGGCATGGGAAATGTGTGACTGGGAAATGTGGAAGGATGCAGATCATGAGTGACGTGGAGCGTGTGTCACAGTGTGGGATGTTGTGGCAGGATGTGCAGCATGGGAGGCATGGAGTACGTGACAGGACATGAAGCTTGAGTGATGACAGATGGCAGCATTTGGGGCATGCATTACGGGTTATAGGGGGTGTGTGTGGCAGGACATGGAGCATGAGCGATGTGGCATGGATGTGCATGGCAGGACACGGTAGTGTGAGTGACAAGAGGCTTCTCTGATAGATGAAGATACATCAGTCTTTGACTGGCTGTGTGCTGCCTCCTGCATGTCTTATCTTTTGACTCCAGTTATTCCTCTGACTTCTTATGGAACTGCTACATCAGATGAAAGAGATAAATGAATAAAAAGCACTGTTTTTATCCCCTCTCCTATGCAAACACACATCTGATATCTAAAGTGAAGCTGGCTCACCCACTGCAGTTCACACTCATAGCACCAGGAAAGAGGCATTACCTAGGAGTGAAGGTGACCTGTACACACTTAAAGGGGGTTCTTCCAAGGAGCGAGGGTGATGTGCATACCAAAGGGACCAGATGAGGGGCACTGCCCAGGAGCGAGGGTGATGTACATACCAAAGGGGCCAGATGAGGGGCACTGCCCAGGAGTGCGGGTGATGTACATACCAAAGGGGCCAGATGAGGGGCACTGCCCAGGAGCGAGGGTGATGTACATACCAAAGGGGCCAGATGAGGGGCACTGCCCAGGAGCGAGGGTGATGTACATACCAAAGGGACCAGATGAGGGGCACTGCCCAGGAGCGAGGGTGATGTACATACCAAAGGGACCAGATGAGGGGCACTGCCCAGGAGCGAGGGTGATGTACATACCAAAGGGACCAGATGAGGGGCACTGCCCAGGAGCGAGGGTGATGTACATACCAAAGGGACCAGATGAGGGGCACTGTCCAGGAGCGAGGGTGATGTACATACCAAAGGGACCAGATGAGGGGCACTGCCCAGGAGCGAGGGTGATGTACATACCAAAGGGACCAGATGAGGGGCACTGCCCAGGAGCGAGGGTGATGTACATACCAAAGGGACCAGATGAGGGGCACTGCCCAGGAGCGAGGTTGATGTACATACCAAAGGGACCAGATGAGGGGCACTGCCCAGGAGCGAGGGTGATGTACATACCAAAGGGACCAGATGAGGGGCACTGCCCAGGAGCGAGGGTGATGTACATACCAAAGGGACCAGATGAGGGGCACTGCCCAGGAGCGAGGGTGATGTACATACCAAAGGGACCAGATGAGGGGCACTGCCCCGGAGCGAGGGTGATGTACATACCAAAGGGACCAGATGAGGGGCACTGCCCCGGAGCGAGGGTGGTTTGCCTAGCCTAGCACACACCCAGGGGATCAGACAGGGGACAATATCTAAGAGCCAAGGTGATTCACCTTTCTACTAGGTTGCAGCAGTGGTTAGCTGTTAATCAATACCTTTTTCCCAAAGAATAATCCCCCTTCCCTCTTGAATAGTGTCATTGTATATGTACAGGCACATTATAGTGAGCAGTACAGTCCTTAACATGTTTCAAAGGTTTTCAGGAGGCATCCCTCATGTTTGATGCTGCCTCCAGAGGATAGCGAAGGGAAACTAAGATATTTGTTTTCCCTAGGATGGAGCAGTTCTGACATCAAGAGAAAGATACTCTTTACTGAGCATAGAAAGCAGAATAAATACATGAAAATGCACAAAATACAAAGTACGGAATTCTAGTGGCTGCACTGATTGATGGATTCTTTTTATTTTGTGTTTCCTTTTATTGAACCAGCGAAACAATAATCTAAAAATGTTGTAGCATATGAGCTGTCAAGACCACATAGGTCTCTCCTTCAGATATGACTGCAAGGCTGAAGTTAGCATTTACAGTGGCTTGCAAAAGTATTCAACCCCCTAAAAACGTCAGCAGATTTGTGTGGATTACAAATGACACTTACTCAGATTGTTCCAGACAATATGTTTATTGTAAACCAGTATTGAAATCTTTATGCATAATTTCTGGCATGTACTTAGCACCTGCTCCCATGCCAAGTATGCAGGTGCTTTATACTCATAGGACTGCATGTTCAGGGGACATTATCATTATTGATATCTGCATGTCTTGGTTATAGCAATCAGCGGGCCACGATCCTATTCCGTGGTCCTCCACTCTTACCTCTGGCCCAGGCCCAACTAGGCGATTTCCTGGTGTCGCAGCTGGCCTCCTGTGCGGGCACAGGTAATCGCGGCATCTATTCCTGGGCCTTGAATGCGTGTTCCCGGCGCTGGGCTGTCTCTCCTGCACATGGCACACTGCGCTGTGCTGCCTCTGTAGGCCATCCTCTTTCCATGCGGTGGAGGGTTGCTGAAGCCATGGGGCTCAGTCCTCTTAGGGCGCATGCGCCCCAATGGCTCTGCTCTTATGGAGCCAGTGGCGGGAAGTTCCCGGTGGCTTCTCCTGAAGACATCAGCAGCTCTACCCTATAAAAGGGATCCTTGGAAGTTCCAGCCTTGCCTCAGCAATAGGTCAAGTCCTCCTGGAGAAGTGCTTTGCCTGTGTTCTGTTTCCTGGTTTCTGCTGTATTCCTGTGTCTTGTTCGTGGTTCCCTGGCAGTCTGGTCGTCTCCTGAGTTTGTGTCTTTGTGGTTAATCTCTCCCTCTTCTGTCTTCAGTGTCTCGTCTTGCCCCAATGGTTCCTCATTCTCCTTCCTCCTCCTCCTGTTCCCTCATCTCCTTGGATTGGACCTCTGGCTTGACCTCGGACCAGACTTCTGGCATTGTTTGGATTGAACTTCTGGCTTGATCTCAGATTGGACCTTGATGCTGTTTGACCTCCGCCTGCCACTGACCACTGCCTGTTTCCACTTCTGATCGAATGCTGCTGTTATGACTAGTTAGGTTTAGGTGGACCCGTGGACACTGTGGCAGCTGACCACGCCCACGGGGGGAAGGTCCCGTGAGGGGCCACAGGTCAGGCTAGCTCAGGACACACAAACACAGGGATTTGATCTTTTATTAGACAAGGTGATGAAACCACCAGAGGTGGCAGTAGTGAGTAGCAGAAGTAGCTCGGCTGGGCTAGTATCCCTCAGGCGCTCGAACAGCGACTCCTCTGGTAGCAATGCTGTAGTGGAAAGAACTGAGAATAATGAGTACAGTGGAATATGCACAAGCCCCGGTATGGAGAACCCCAGGATATGGAAAGCAGGCCCTCGAGGAGCGAGTACCTGATCCCTGAATGCTGAGAGGCTTGAAGGTAATGTACTCACAAAGTGGTTCCACGTAGGAGATGGCACTAGGGTTGGAACGGAGGCAGGCCCTCGAGGAGCGAGTTCCTGGTTCCAGGGACAGCTCTGAGGTGAAGATGGTATTACTCACTGGTGTTGAAAATAGCGAATTCCTCCAGGCAGAAGTGAGGGTTGGAGCAGGCAGCAAGTCAGGGAACATGGGCCCTCAAGGAGCGAGTACTGGTTTCCTGATAGCGACCTGAAAAGCAAGTGAGGCCCCAAGGAGCGGGTACCCCGTTAGCGTTAAAGAGTCCAATGGGTATTGGAAAAGCAGAGTAGCTGGGTACAGAGAGCGAATCCCATCCATAAGGAATCCCCATGCTAAATCAAAGGCTAGCAAACAGTGTAGGCTTTAAATATCCAGGCAGCGTGACATCATCACAGGGGATGCCCCTGAGGTTCGCGCCAAGCAGGAAATAAGAGTGAGGGCCGCGCGGTGCACGTGCCCTAAGGTACAGCGGGAGCATAGTGGCAGGCAGATGTCGCGGCAGCCAGATTTCCATTCACAGCAAGAGGAGGTGCCAGGATAGAAAGGTAGGTGGAGTGAAGCCATCGAGAAGGGACGGTTGCAACAGTAACCCCCTTCAAAGGGCGGTCTCTGTGGGTACCAGGTTTTGGTTTTCCGGGATGCGAGAGATGAAATTGATGGAGCATCTCTTTGTCAAGGATATTAGCCAGAAGCTCCCAAGAATTTTCTTCGGGGCCAAAACTTTCCCAAGAAAGAAGGTATTCCCAGGTTTTGCCTCGTTTGTGGACATCAAGAATGGCTTCAACCTTGATTTCTAGGTCATCTTCTGCATTGATGACAGGTGGTTCCTGATATTTGGAAGATACACTCTCCTATGTGTCATCTTGTGCCAACTGTGCCAAGCACAAACCTACTTCTGGCCACCTGAGGGTATTGCTGCAACCGCTTCCAGCTCCGGAACAGCCCTGGATGCATATCACTCCTGATTTTGTAGTTGATCTACCCCTTTCTGGAGGTATGAATACCATCTGGGTCACAGTCGACCATGATGAGTGGTTTCAAAAGTGAAACATGAAAAGCGTTATGGATTTTCAATCCAGGTGGTAACTTCAGACTGTAAGTAACATAGCCAAGACGTCGGAGGATTGGAAATGGTCCAACGTAGCGAGGTGCAAATTGAGAGGAGGGTAACTTCAGTCTAAGGTGCTTAGTGGATAGCCAGACTTTGTCACCAGGTTGAAAGACAGGCGCTTTGGAATGATGAGCGTCAGAAAACCTTTTGGCTCGATCACTCGCTTTGAGTAGCATGGCTTTTGTCTGAGTCCAAAGTTGATGGATTTCTTCAGCAGTGGATTGAGCTGCTGGGGACGTCACTGAGAGCTTCAGTGGAAGTGGCGGTGGTGGTAAACGTCCATATACCACTTCAAATGGTGTTGATCCAGTTGATGTTGCTGGATGAGAATTAATGGTGAATTCAGCCCATGGTAACAGTTCGGCCCAGTTATTCTGATGGCAACTCACATAGGCCCGAATGAAATGTTTCAGGGTCCTATTCATCCATTCTGTTTGGCCATTAGATTGAGGATGATAGGCAGATGTACAATCTAGAGAGATGTTGAAGAGTTTGCACAGGGCCTTCCAGTATCTTGCCGTGAACTGTGATCCTCGATCCGAGACTATGTGCTTCGGTAGGCCATGGAGGCGAAAGATATGGACTATGAAGAGCTTCGCAAGTTCCGAGGCTGAGGGTAAGCCAGGCAGTGCCACGAAGTGGGCCATCTTGCTGAAGCAGTTGACTGTGACCCAGATGGTATTCATACCTCCAGAAAGGGGTAGATCAACTATAAAATCAGTAGCGATATGCATCCAGGGCTGTTCCGGAGCTGGAAGCGGTTGCAGCAATCCCCAAGGTTGGCCAGAAGTAGGTTTGTGCTTGGCACAGTTGGCACAAGATGACACATAGGAGAGTGTACCTTCCTTGATAGTTGGCCACCAATAATGCTTCTGTAACTTCAGCAGGGTACGGCGTTGACCAGGATGGCCTGCCAGCTTGGAATCGTGTGCCCAATAGAACACTTTCTTTCTGAGATGCTTTGGCACGATGGTCTTACTAGTGGGCACAGAATGAGTAGCCTCTAAGACGACTTTCTTCGGGTCAATTATGTGCTGCGGCTCTTCCGGAATATCCTCCGAGAGAAAGGAGTGTGATAGGGCATCAGCTCTGGTATTCTTGTCTCCGGGATGATATTTGAGCACGAAGTCAAAGCGGTTGAAAAATAAGGACCATCTAGCTTGTCTATGGTTAAGATGTTGCGCATGGCGGAGATACTCTAGATTCTTATGATCCGTAAACACGGTAATTTGATGTTGAGCACCTTCGAGCCAAGGCCGCCATTCCTCAAATGCCAACTTAATAGCCAGGAGCTCTTTTCACCGATCCCATAATTCTTCTCTGCCAGAGAGAAACGTCGTGAGAAGAAAGAGCAGGGATGTAAGGACTTGGAATCTCCAGTCTGGCTCAGAACAGCTCCCACACCGACGTCAGAGGCATCGACCTCTACAATGAATGGCTTGTTGGGGTCCAGATGACGTAGGCATGGTTCCATGGAAAAGGCAGTCTTTAAATCTTCGAACGCAGAAATGGCCTCCACAGACCATTTAGAAGCATTGGCCCCTTTTCATGTCATTGCAGTCAAGGGCACGGTTAAAGAAGAATAGTTCTTTATAAAGCTTCTATAGTAATTGGTGAACCCCAAAACTCATCTCAGGGCCTTCAGACTGGTAAGTTGGGACCAGTTCTTAATACTTTCTCATTTTTGGGGATCCATTTGGAAGCCATCTTTAGACACAATGTAGCCAAGAAAAGCCATGGAGTCTTTATGGAATTTGCACTTGGATAGCTTGGCATAGAGTTGGTGTTCTCGGAGTCTTAGTAGCACTTGCTTGACATCTTCTAGATGCATAGACAGATTCTGAGAAAATATCAGAATGTCATCTAGGTAAACTACGACACTCGTGTACAACTAATCCCGCAGAATGTCATTCATCATGTTCTGGAACACAGCGGGTGCATTGTACAGGCCGAAGGGCATTACTAAGTACTCAAAATGACCGTCTCGAGTGTTGAAAGCCATTTTCCACTCGTCACCACTGCGAATCCGGACTAAGTTGTAGGCCCCCTTCAGGTCAAGTTTCAAAAATATCTTGGCCCCCTGAAGCTGGTCAAACAGCTCTGAGATTAAAGGCAGGGGGTAGCGGTCTTTAATCGTAATCTTGTTCAGACCTCGATAGTCGATACAAGGACGTAAAGGTTCCGTCCTTCTTCCCCACAAAGAAGAATCTTGCACCCGCTGGTGACTTTGAAGGTCTAATGAAACCTTTCTGTAAATTCTCCTCGATGTACTCTGACATAGCCTTATTCTCTATCACAGAGAGTGGATAGACACGTCCTTTAGGAGATTTAGTGTTTGGTTTCAGCCGAATGGCACAGTCATAAGACCTGTGTGGAGGGAGGATGTCAGCAGCTTCTTTGGAAAACACATCACTGAATGATGCGTATTGAGTCGGCAGTCCTGCCATCACTGGAGTTGTAATCATGCAGAGAACAGGAGAAACTTCCTTAAGGCAACTGCCATGACAACCTGGGCCCCAACGAGAGAGTTCCAAGGAGGCTGATGCCACTGCAACCAGAGTAACCCCAGAACGATAGGGTCCATGGCCTTCTCTAACACAAAGAAGGGAATCAATTCCGTATGGAGGACTCTGGTGCGAAGAGTCACTGGTTCGGTGCGATAAGCCACATCACCGGGCAAAGGCTGTCCATGGATAGATGACAAAAGTAGTGGAGCTTCCAAAGGAACAAGGGGAATCCTCAAATATTCCACTAGGTGTCGAAGTTTAAAGTTACCTCCTGCCCCTGAATCCACAAGGGCAAGAGTTTGGATTGTAGATGGTCCGCAAGTCAGGGAGACTGGTAGAGAGCGCGGAGGAGAAGGTTTAGAAAGGCCTAAGAACTGTCCTCCTGCAGGACTTAGGCCCGTCCATTTTCCGGACGACTAGGGCATGTTGGGACATTGTGACCAGCTTGTCCACAATATATACATAGGCCAAACCTTTTCCAAAGTTTTCTCTCTTTTGAAGTCAAATGACCGCAATCAAGTTGCATCGGTTCTTCTCCACTGGCAACAGGTACTGCTGGAACCATCCGAAGTGCAAGTTTAGTACAAGTCTCCTTCTGAACCAGTCAACCAGTCCTTTAGTAGGCTTGAGTTCTTTCACCTTATCATGAAGCCGGAGGTCAATTCTAGTAGCCAAAGCCACTAGTTCATCCAGCGAGTCAGGTGTCTCACGAGCGGCAAGCTCGTCCTTCAAGCGGGTATTCAGACCTCTGAAGAAGAGAGTTTTCAGGCATCTAGGTTCCCAGCGTAATTCTGTAGCAAGAGTCTTGAACTCTATTGCAAAATCAGCCAGTGGTCGGTTGCCTTGCTTCAGGTCCACCAAATCAGAACCAGCAACAGTCACTCGAGCAGGATCATCATAGACAGATTTAAATAATTCTAAAAATCCATCAGTATCCTGCAGGATTGGATCCTCATGTTCCCACAGCATTCAAGCCCAAGACAAGGCCCTTCCATCAAGATAAGATAGAATATATGTAGTCTTGGTGTAGGCTGTGGGGAAGTGTGCAGGCTGCAATGCGAAATGCATACAGCATTGGTTTAGGAAACCTCTAGTTCTTTGAATCTCTCCAGAGAAAAGAACTGGAGCAGCCAGAGATACCATAGTCTTTATAGTTACTTCAGATAACTGACCTTCATTACTGGAAGTAGTGCCTTGCGTCTTCTGTGCGTGCAGCTGATGGAACGCAGAAGTGAGTTTCTCCAATGCATCTTGTTGTTCAGCAATGCGCAGGGCCAGGCCTGGAATGGCCTGTAAGGCATTGAGATGTGCCGGATCCATGGAATTAGCAATCTGTTAATACTAGTGAGGGTTGGGTGGACCCTTGGACACTGTGGCAGTTGACCATGCCCACAGGGGGAAGGTCCCGTGAGGGGCCACAGGTCAGGCTAGCTCAGGACACACAAACACAGAGATTTGATCTTTTATTAGACAAGGTGATGAAGCCACCAGAGGTGGCAGCAGTGAGCAGCAGAAGTAGCCCTGCTGGGCTAGTATCCCTCAGGCGCTGGAACAGCGACTCCTCCAGTAGCAATGCTGTAGTGGAAAGAACTGAGAATAATGAGTACAGTGGAATATGCACAAGCACCGGTGTGAAGAACCCCAGGATAGGGAGAACAGGCCCTCGAGGAGCGAGTACCTGATCCCTGAGAGCTGAGAGGCTTGAAGGAAATGTACTCTCACAGCGGTTCCACGTAGGAGATGGCACTAGGGCTGGAACGGAGGCAGGCCCTCGAGGAGTGAGTACCTGGTTCCAGGGACAATTCTGAGGTGAAGATGGTATTACTCACTGGTGTTGAAGATAGCAAATTCCTCCAGGCAGAAGTGAGGGTTGGAGTAGGCAGCAAGTCAGGGAACATGGGCCCTCGAGGAGCGAGTACCGGTTTCTTGATAGCGACCTGAAAAGCAAGTAAGGCCCCCGAGGAGCGGGTACCCCGTTAGCATTAAAGAGTCCAATGGGTATTGGAAAAGCAGAGCAGCTGAGTACAGAGAGCGAATCCCATCCGTAAGGAATCCCCTTGCTAACTCAAAGGCTACAGTGTAGGCTTTAAATATCCAGGCAGTGTGACGTCATCACAGGGGGACGCCCCTGAGGTTCACGCCAAGCAGGAAATAAGAGTGAGGGCTGTGAGGCGTGCGCGCCCTAAGGTACAGCGGGAGCATGGCGGGAGGCAGCGCCCAAGCCGGTCTAGGGACGCCGGAGAGGGCGGCAGACAGACGCCGCGGCAGCCAGACTTCCATTCACAGCGAGAGGAGGTGCCAGGAAAGAAAGGTAGGCGGAGTGAAGCCCTCGAGAAGGGACGGTTGCAACAGCTGCCTGCCCAGACCACTGTCTGAACCATGACTCTGTGAGAACTCTGCTTGCCTCAGCCCACAGCCTGAACCTGATCCTGTTTGCGGCTTGTCCCATTGCCACTTTTTCCTATGTGCTGGCCTGCTGCAACTTCCACCCGAAGGATCTTCTTCTCCCCAGAGGCCCACACCTGAGACCAGTTGGCCCCAGCATCCGAGAGCTCAACCTAAGGGGAACATGGGCTGGTATTGGTGAAGCTCCAGTTAGGCCTCTGCTCCCGCCAGCTCCGCCTGCCAATGGTGGGGACCTATGGGGCTCCTCCCCGCAGGTAGTTCCAACTCCCCCTCTGCCTAAGGGTCCATACCTGAACCACAGGTGCATAGAAATTTGTGTGAAAGATAGAGATCCATATTCAAAGAATTTTACACAGGTAAAGATTTGTTTACCTGTGTAAAATTGTGTTTTTAAAATGTTATCCCCACTCTCCATGTAGGGGAAAATGGGCTAAGGTTAGGTCAGGGGAGGGAAAGTGCATACTTGAACGTGCATACTTTGCACATACTTCAAAACAGGTGCAAAATAATCGGATACTTTCCCCCACTGGCTTGGATTTTTAAACGGAAACTCCCTGGAGAGTTTCCCTTTCAAAATGAGCTTGGTCTATCCCACCAGTGGAATAGCAAAGGTCACCGGTGCCCGGGGCCAATACATTTGTATTGTCTCCCCTGCAACCCCCCTCCCTTCCCACCACCATCCTACTTGTAGAAATGCTTATGTCACAGAAAGAGCAGACATTTTAAATAACACTCTCTTCTTGCCTTCTACTTGCGTGCAGCTGAAAAAAATATTTTAAAAGATGCTCTGACCCCCCTCTCCTTTCCCCATTGCTTCCCCTCCCTCGCTACACTGCTGTATCCATATATTGATTGTTGGGGTATTTCTTACACAAGATGAGATGCACTACATTTCTGGATTTGTAGAAGGCCTGTAGGTTTACAGAATGGAGCAGGAATGGCAGTTTGTGGTCATACACATTTGCAAGTCTTGCATTTCTTCTTATTGTAGGGTGGATTGACTCATAGTCCTGTTTCTGGTTAGATAGCAGTTTGTTTCTAATGAGTAGGTTAGAAAGCTTGAGAAGTTGATTGTAGGCTATGATAAGTGGCGTAATGAATGCGTTTCATCCATTTTAAGCATACAATGAAGATCCTTGATAATACCTTTGCAGGATGATATCATGGGTATGTAAATGGTGACAAAGGGCATATGGTTAGTTGATGTATTTTTTGTATTGTAGCAGATTTACTGTGTGGATTTGTCTCATATATTCCATTTCTGTTTCTTAGGCAGGCAGAATGGTCCTGGTGGATGAAGGTGTTGTAGAGAAAAGTGCGGTGTCTATATCTAGTGTCTTTATTCAAATAGATTTAATGTTGTGGGATACCTAGTGTGACTGTAAATTACTGATTTCTTTGTGTGACTGGGATGGAAGCTGGAGTTCTCTAGATATTTGACAATTAGTGGAGAGCTTTTTTGTACATCACAGTTGGTCGTCATCATTTGTACTTAAAAGTCTAAGAAGTTGATCTTAATGGTGGAATGCCCTTAGGTGAGCTTTTTAAAAGGGCGGAAATTGTTGAAGTCCTTGTGGAATAGTTTAAGTGAATGTTTCCCTTCTGTCCAGATGAGAAATATATAATCTGTATATTGGAGTTTTGCCAAAGGTTTGTATGGTTTCTGTTTCAGAACGTCCTCATATAAATTGAGCATAAAGAGGTTGAAAATAATACATACAAATACAAAAGAAAAATATATTTTTGATATTTTTGCTTGATAATATTACATATAGATCAAACAGTGTGAATTTCTTGTAGTTAAGTTGGAATTTTAAGACATGGTACAAGCCAAATGGGAAATGCCAACTATTGCCTAAGAGCACCATCTGCAGTAACCAAAGCTCAGTTTGGGACGGCCACAGGGTTATGCAGCCAGTGCTTGAGCACAGAGGAAAGCAGACAGAATTCTGTCCTAGTGACTTCACTGGTAGGAGAGGAGGACCAAAGAAAAATATTTAAATGGGGAAATTAAACATAGGCTGAAATTAGATAAATGTCAAGACTCCAGCCTCTGTAAGTAGAAGATAAGTTTAGAAGATGTCTGAAAGAATTAACAGCCTTGCAGTGCTGCCCTCGGTCGGTCACTGCTGTCTTGCAGCACTGTCCCTGTCTCACATGGTCATTGTCCTCATCTATTGCTTTCCCCCGTCTTCATCTTGTGCGATCCCCGTTTCATGCTGGCCAGTCACATTCTGCTCTTGCCTTCATTATACGCTTTTACCATCTCGTACTTCCGCTGTTTCACGTAGTCCCTTGTCTCACCACATGGCCATCTGTCTCTCTTCAGTGCCCTCATGGAGAGCCTCATTAACCCGCTTCAGGAGAGGATTGAGGACTGGAAGAAAACTGCCAACCAGCTCGACAAAGATCATGCAAAAGGTAAAAAGCAAGTTCAGAAGGTGACCAGATAAATATTCAGACAGTATAGGTCTAGAAAGAGCCCAAGAGGAATATTTGAAGAGCACATGTCAAGCAGGGCCCCCAGGGGAACCTTCAAATGACATATATTAAGGAGGGCCACTGGGGGAAACTTTTGGATGACATAGGTTAGGGAGGACCCCTAGAGTATACTTGAGAGAGTGTAAGTTGAGGAGAGGTCTAAGGAAATATTTTAAAGGGCACAAGTTTAGGAGAACCCTTAGGGGTGCCTTTGGATCACAAGGAGAGGCCTGAGGGTATCCATTGAATGATGTGGGTCAAAGAAGAGCTAGACGGGATCAACTGAATTATACAGGTTGAGGAAAGACTTAATTACTGTGAGTTGAGGAAGGTTCCTTCCAGCTGTTCAGCTTGGAGAAGAGACGGCTGAGGGGGGATATGATAGAGGTCTTTAAAATCATGAGAGGTCTTGAACAAGTAGATGTGAATCGGTTATTTACATTGTCGGATAATAGAAGGACTAGGGGGACTCCATTAAGTTAGCAAATAGCACATTTAAGACTAATCTGAGAAAATTCTTTTTCACTCAATGCACAATTAAGCTCTGGAATTTGTTGCCAGAGGATGTGGTTAGTGCAGTTAGTGTAACTGAGTTCAAAAAAGGTTTGGATAAGTTCTTGGAGAAGTCCATTAACTGCTATTAATCAAGTTGACTTGAGGAATGGCCTCTGCTATTACTGGCATCAGTGGCATGGGATCTTCTTGGTGTTTGGGTAATTGCCAGGTTCTTGTGGCCTGGTTTTGGCCTCTGTTGGAAACAGGATGCTGGGCTTGATGGACCATTGGTCTGACCCGGCATGGCAATTTCTTATGTTCTTAATGTGGGTCGAGGAAGAGCCCTAGTTGAACCTTTTGTATAGCAACTGGGCGGCCATAGGCAACCTTTAGACAAAGAAGACACTTCATAGAAAATAAAGGAATCTTTGGAAGATAACTGAACACAGAATTGGAGGTCATCCATCCCAAAGGTTTCAGGAGCAAAAGAAATCCCAAACTTGTATTCAGTCTGCGGGGAAGTGCTTGGTGATACAGCTGCACTGATTCTGCCACGGGGTCAGCACTTCTGTAGTAGTCGTTTTTTCTCCTAGAAGGGAATCTGTGAGACTGGGGTGCAGCTGAGGCAGATAGATGTTAATGTGTGAAAAGGAGAGAGAAGGAAGTATGTATGTATGGAGTGGGTGAGCTGAGTGTAGGGAAGGGGAGAGAGAAAAAGTGATTTGTTTGAGGATGGCTACAGATAGACCCATGGTAGTAGAGAGCAAGCAGAGCCTAATGGACAGGGCTCACTGGTTACGCTGTTGTGTTGTTTTTTTTTTAATATTTGATTTCTCTTCCCCAGAATATAAACGAGCCCGCCATGAGATTAAGAAGAAGTCCTCAGATACTCTGAAACTGCAGAAGAAAGCTCGGAAAGGTAGCTCTCAACTCTCCCCTGCAACTTCCATATGCCTTCCTCTCCCAGCCCTTCACAGAAAACCTTTTCCAAAGCCAAAACCTCTGATAACTCTGGAGTTTATCCTTGCACTCTTAGTCTGTTCAACTGTACATGGGTTGCAATGTACATTGAAGTTGTGCAATCTTTAGAACAAGGACTTGGGTAGTGCCACACATGGCTTGCACACTGTTAGAGCTCTATCAGGAATTTATGTAATAAAGACGTCAATGTTGGGAGCATTGCTGATATAACACCTACTTGAATCATGCAGCTGATGGGAGATTGTCTTGCTGGAGATGTGGGTTTGGCAAACAGGTGGCAGCATTACAGAATCCGTCTGATTCTCACCGAGGTGCGATAGGGGATATTTTTTTCTCCTGAGAATCTCTGTGAGGTTAGAATAGCTCCAGAATAGTTTATAGCTGAGAATCAGGGTGGCGTCCTGTCCCACCCAGTCTTTGGCTCTGCCAGGAGAATGGCACAACACTGAAGTCCTGGAAATGCGGCATCATTCACAAAGCTTCCACTTCTAGAGATCTAGAGAAAGCATCCAGATTGCACTCCTGTGAGCAGGCACGTGGCTGAAAATTTGGTGGGACATGCAAAGCACGAGGAGGCCGCTCAGTACTGGAGCTGGTGCTGGGAGATACTCACAGTACTGGAGACGTACTGGCACAAGGAGAGCAGTGCAGGGAGTGACTTTAGAGTTTTCCCTAGCACAGTTCTGCCTTTTATTTTCTGTTTGTTTGTTTTTTTGTTTTTTTTATGCACAAAACTGCTTTGAGGTAGCTTAGGTCACAGCCAGTCCCATACTAGAATCACAGTACTTTCTGCTCTGTCCTGCTATATGGTCATCATTTTCAGGGCATGCCCTGTCATATCTCGCTGCTGGCATAGAGCCAGAGTTATACCGAAAAATACAGAGGAGGTAATTTTCAAAAGGATTTTCGAACGTAAAATTGGGTTTTGTGCATGTTAATGGACTTTTTGCATGTAAATTGGCTTCTGAAAATTGCTACTTTTTCATGCATAACTCCTTTGAAAATTCACTCCATAGGGCTGAATTGCCAAAAGGTTTTAGGCACGTAAATGGAATTTGCACGAGCAAATGGGCTTTTGAAAATCGCTACGACCTATGCTACTTTTACACGCGCAACTCCTTAGGAAATCACCTCCTAACTCTACTGGCAAATGGCCCTGATAGAGGTGGAGATTCTACAGTGCTGCCACCAGATTTCCGCCACATCCCAAATTATAATCAGCAAGCAAACCAAAATTTGGTGGCATTAAACCCGGCTGAGCTGTTCTTGGCCTGCTGTGGCCTCTCCCCGGGCTGCCCTTAGGACAGCCAGTTTTGATTACGTTACTTACCCTTCTGTGGGTGCTTTGCCCCACCTTATCTGACAACGACTCTTGTGCCGCAGCCTCCTGTCACTTACCCTCTCTCTCTCTCTCCCCTCCCCTCCCCTCTCTCCTGTCTTCCTCCTTCCCACATCCTTCCTGTAGAGCTGCTTGGTAAGTCAAATGTGAAGCGACTTTCTGCTCCTCACTTTCTCCCCTTGAATTTCCCCCCCCCCCCCCCCCCCACCCTTGCCTCGTTTCATTTGTCGTGATTTTCTCCCAGTGGCTGGGCTAGAAATGACCTGTTTATCTCAGATGCCCGGGAGGCTGGCGAGTTGCTGGGCACAGAAAGTCCCTTGTGCAGAGCCAAGCTCTGGAAAGTGAACAGGTGAACACAGGGACTGCCAGCCCCTCGGCCCTTCCCTGGGCAGCATGCTGGATTCTGGCATTTTGAAGCCTGTCTTCCCTCCAGTCCACCGCGGATCAGCAGAGGAATCCCGCTCCATCGCGTCGCAACCTCAGAGTCCGTTTTCCTTGGCCACAGAAATCCATGTTGGGTTCTCTTTGCCAAAGGGCGGCGCTGGTTCTCTGTGCCAAAGGTTGCCTGGGTCCTTCCTGTTTTTCCTTCCTCCCACAGCGTGCTGCGTCTTGTGGTGCTGCTTATGTGACTTAGCCAATAAGGCTATAAAGCACTGAAAGCTTTGCATTGAGAGTTTAAAAAACAAAAACCCCCCAAAAAAAACAGGACAACAAAATGTGCTGGTGTCCGTAGGGTTCGTGTAGGCGCCCAAAGTAGTGCACTGAAATCTTTTCTCTGATTATTCTACCCCCCTCCCCGATAAATGCACTCAGAATCCAGTAATCGCTCTGGCTTTTTCTCTGTAAGAACTGATATTTCCATGGGTGGAAGAAGGGCCTCGTTCCCCCTTTAATTTGCACAAAAGGTGAGGAGGGGGCTGAGCCTCCCGCTGTCAGTTTCATTTCCAGCCCATCCTGCTGGGTGTCCTCCCTGCCCCTGCTTCCACGTACACACGCCGCAGTATGGCCTGACACTTGGGCTTAATGCTGAGATCAGCCACGGGCAGGGAACAGCTTCTTTGCAAATCAGGATCTGTGGCATGGCAGAGGGACCTTTCTCAGCGCGCTCTTCTAGCTGCAGATCCTGTAAAAAAAAAAAAAAGAATAAAAAATTTAGAGCCCCAGTTGTTTGGGGCTCATATTATTAAACTTTTAATTGGTTGGTACATTCCACAGGAGATCTGCTTGCCAGAAAATTCAGACAGGTGAAGTCGGCTGGAAAGCACCTCTAGTTGTATGATATGTGGCTAAGCAGGAGTTTGGAAAGGAACGCTAGGCTTTCATGCTTTGAGTTTTTTTGGCTAGTTATTTTCAAACAACGATTAAGCCTGGCCCATTCTGGCGGCCTGGTGGGAAGTGCTGCGCATAGCTATAGGTAAGACCTGGGTCTGGCATCTGGGCCCGGCTTCAGCTCTCTATAAGGAGGCCACTGATAACGTCCTCAGGACTTCCCCGCAGCATCTTTAACAGGCTGACATTCCTCCTCCCTGGCAGTCAGATCAGTGCATGTGCTCCCAGTCTCTGTGCTTCTTCTCCCCCCTCCTATGCTTTCTGATTACAAAAGAAGCATGCACCGGGGGGGGGGGGGGGAGAGCAGCGGAGGGGATAGCTTGAGGCATGCTCACCATGTCCCCCACCTCACCACTACTCTTTCCATAGTACTGTGCCCCAGGGAACTGAGAGGAACCTGAAAAAGAGGAGGAGAAGAGAGAAAGGATTCTGAGGAGGAAGAGCAGGGATGAAAAGGAACCTGGAGAGTGAGGGAGGGGAAAGAAAGGAAGAGGACAAGAGCAGGAAGAGATGCCAAGGACTCTGACAGGCAAGGAGGCAAAGGAGAGGAAGTTATAGGCACGTGAGGTAGAGATGAAGAGAACTTGAAGATGAATTTAAGGCAGGTGGGAGATGGAGCGTTACCTGAGGGAGAGGGTTGGGAGAGGGTAAAGTAGGTAGCAAGAAATCTGTGGTAGAGGGAAGTGGAAAGGAGCCAGGTAGAGGCCAAAGGGAAGACAAGCGAGGAGAAGGAGTAGAGAGACGGTGCAACAGATGCTCTGCATCCCCTCTCTTTTAAAATTTAGATCTTCCCATATATGTCATGTATGAAATTCCATAACATTTCTTTTGTCCGTGTACCGTGTGCTTCTGCCAGGCTGGTTCTGGGCCTGTCACACTGACAAACGTGTTGCTCTTTCCCAGAGACCATAACAAAAAGGATCTCTGGTAGGGGACACTGGAGCTGAGAAATGGCGGGTGCCAGTTTCCCAGGAGCTGGCTTAGGAAGGTAGCACAGCAAACAGTTCTCTCTATAGCTACAATGAGGTTGAAAACCTTTCCAGCCTGAGATTCAGAATAACAGCCAATGATAACTGTGAAAGCAGCTAGAGTTTAGATAAAGCCCAGTGTTTAAGGGGATGTTTTCGGTCCCCCTGCTTAGCTTGCAGGCTGTGGGTGCTTGGTGCCGGCAGGCCTCCCTGTGACTCGCCTGCCGGGTACTTCAGATGCGGGTGCAAACTCCCTGTGAGTACTTTGCTGAGACAGCACTGGCACCTTCCCCCCTCCCCATCCCGGTGCCGCCCCTTTTCTCTGCACTGGGTGGCGGGGGCGGGAGGGAGAATATTGACTTGAAGTCTACATCATAAGTATATCTGGCCCATAGTTACACAAATCCAGTCCAAGTAGTTAGCTCTATTAACTGATCACATCTGGAAAATTCTAGGATTAGAACCTTCATTCCCAATCAGAATAGTTCCATCCCCTAAATAGATTCGACTTACTGTGTCTTATCAGGTTCTGGCTGCAGGTGCTGATAGCACATTATTCTTATCTGTCACAACCTCCAGAGTTCTCAGACATGATCATTCAGAAGATTGCTACAATTTGCCCACCTTGCCAATAGCACAGAGGCTCCCTCCTTGACAGTTTAACTGGGTCCGGTTTTAATCTGGATCCACTAAGAAATGTGGGTTCCAACAGCAGATCTATACTGCACCTTACCCACCCTCCAGACACATGCTCAGGATTCTCCTAACTCCCCCCGCCCATGATATACACGCTGACTGCTTCCCCATACATTGGAAATAAAGAGAAAAATAGGAAACCCTGTACACGTTACAGCCAGATTGAAAAATGTGACCTCTGTGCATCCTGTTCTTACTTAAGCAGGAAATGGACAGTTTCTTTATAAAGAAAAAGGGACTGTCGGGGTCAGTGCAAGAGTATCAGGTGCCCTAGGCAACCAGTGGTCTCGCACCCCATTTCCCCTCCCCACCCCCCCCCCCCCCCCCATTCACTACTCTCCGAGACTTACCTACTGCTGGCAGTTCCTGTTCTCTTCAGCTGCTGGTGGGATGGGCTACGCTGATGGCCCTGTGCCTCCTCCTATGATTTTGGCACTTCAAGGTGTGGCGCTCTAGGCAACTGCCTAGTTCACCTCATGGAAGCACTGGCCCTGAGGCTACCCTAGTTCCCTAGGTTTTTGGGAGCTGCTGTGGAGGCAGCATTCACAGCCACGAGGGGGAGAAGATTTCAGCCATTGCTCGACGTTCAGTTTGGCTGGGCTTAATTGGGGTGGGCGGAGAAATAAGGGGAAAATTCCTAGGGGCCGATGCAATGCAGTGGCGCTCAGCTGAGCGCACTGTTACAACACAGTCGGACGCGGGTTGAATAGGCGCTAATCAATCCCCTAATGCAATAAGGGGATCAGCGCATATTCAATGCGCGTCCAACGCGGAGTGAATCTAATAGCGCTCATCACATGCAAATGCATGTGACTGAGGCTATTAGCTATTCACTCCCGATGCGAAAAAAAAAAATGTGCGTCTCGGACGCACATTTAATTGTCATCTATTAACGCCTGCCTTGAGCAGGCGTTAATAGCTGAGCGCTTCTAAAACAAGTACAGAAAAGCAGAAAAAACTGCTTTTTCTGTACTGCCTCCTACTTAGTATCATGCTTAATATCAAATTTTTCATCCTACTTAATATCATTGCGATATTAAGTAGGATGAAAAATTTAAGAAAGAACGTTAAAAAAAAAAAAAAAAAGACAGTCGGGCTCATGAAACGGACACTCAACTGACAAGTGTTGTTTTCCTGAACCCTCGGCGTCGGTTTTCCTTACCAGCAGTCAGCCATCATGAAAACCGACGCTGAGTTTATCGGCGTTGGTTTTCCTTACCGGTGGACGGCGGGGTCACGAAAACCAATTGGGTTCACATTAGCAAGGATGCGCCTCCTTGCTAACGCGACCCCCTAATTTTAATATTGCATGGTGCCCCCCTCGGGGGTGCCTGGGGCGCATTAAGAAAGCGGGCGCTGACTGTTCAGCGCCCGCTTTCTACGCTAATTTATTGCATCGGCCCCCTAGATAGTTAGAAATGAAAGCTCATGGTGCCAAAGCCCAGTAGAAGCTGATTCTGATTGACCTGGAAGCCCAGAGGTACAGGAGGAAACTGCTGAAGGAATACCAGCCCCCACAAAAAACAAATAGTGTAAGAAAAGTAGGAGGCTTAAAAAAAAAGGTTGACCTAAGCATAAATGCCTTATGGCTTTAAGATGACATCATGTTTGCTGAAATATTTGACCAATAGTGACTCTCTCCATAAAGTTTATGGGGCCGGACACTTTACCGTCGGGGAAAATACTATGCGGTTTCTTAAGCCGCGGTACTGAGTACCACAGCTTTGACAGCCCCTGCAGTATTTTTCCATGCCAGGAAAAAGTACCATGGTTTGGTAAATAGACATCTAACTTAGTCGAATAAGTATCCCTGCCCCTGATCCAGACAACTACTCAGCCAGATAAATAATTATCCGGCCAAGTGGCGGCCACTGAACATGACCAAATATTCAAACAGCGCCACTTATCTGAACTTATCCAAATAAGTGGCGCTGAATATCAACCTATAGATCTCTAGAAGATTAGATTATATATCTGTAACCAACAATATGTTCGATATGGTGGAAAACCTCTCCCCATCCCCAGTATTTGCAGAGACGTATATCAGACCATTGACCATTACTGAATAAAGATTAATTTAATTAAAAAGATAACAGTTGAAGTAGGATGGAAACTTGGTATTTATTTAAAGATGACGAGGTCACATAATTGTTTTTAAGCTGCCTAGAAAAATGGGATACTTACATAAAATCCACTGCCCTTGAGCTGAGTTCCTCAAGTTTTGAGATTCTCAGTTCAAGGGCAGTTGATTTTATGCAAGCATCTCATTTTTCTAGTTAGCTTGAAAAACTATTTTGTCTCTAATATATTCACGATGAATCACCATAAAATGAAAGATTTGGGAAAAGTCTAAAAGTGAATATAACATCCTTCACACTGGATTTGTTGATGGTCACACTAGAGCTCTGCTTAGGACGGCAGAAATCTGGAAGTGTCGGGCCAGCTGAAGATTTTCTGCCTCTTAAGGGTGCTGAATCTCTCTCAGCTGAGAGCAGCCCTCTTCTTCCTGCGCTGGACTTCCAGAAAGCATTTGACAAAGCGCCTCACGAGGAAGCGAAAAAATCATGAGATAGGAGGCAGTGTTCTATTGTGGATCGAGCACTGGTTAAAAGACAGAAAACAGAGAGTAGAGTGCCCCAGGGATCTGTGCTGGGACCGCTGCTGTTTAACATATTTATAAATGATCTAGGGATGGGAATAGCGAGTGAAACGATCACATTTGCAGTTGATACAAAATTATTCAAAGTTGTTAAATCACAAGAGGATTGTGAGACATTGCAAGAGGACCTTGTGAGACTGGAAGACTGGACATCCAAATGGCAGGTGACATTTAATGTGGACAAGTGCAAAGTGATGCACGCAGGGAAGAGCAACCCAAATTATAGCCACACGATGCAAAGTTGCATATTAGCAGTCACTACCCAGGAAAAGGATCATCACCCAGGATAATATGTTGAAATCCTGTGTCCAGTATGTGGCTGCCAAGAAAGCAAATAGAATGTTAGGAATTATTAGGAAAGGAACTGAGAATAAACTGAGAATATCATAATGCCTCTGTATCTCGCTACATGGTTCAACTTCATCTTGAGTGTTGTGTGCAGTTCTGTTCACCACATCTCAGAAAGATTTAGCAGAATTAGAAAAGAGAGATTAAAATGATAATGGGGATGGAACGGTGCCCCTATGAGGACAGGCTAAAGAGATTAGGGATCTTCAGCTTGGAAAAGAGATGACTGAGAGGAGATATGAGAGAGGAAAGGGTAAATGCAATCAGTTTACGCTTTCAAAAAGTACAATGAAGTTGCTAGGTAATACATTTAAGGAGAAAATACTTTTTTACTCAATGCATAATTAAACTGTAGAATTCATTGCTAGAAGATATGGTAAAAGCTGTTAGTGTGTCTGGGTTTAAACAAGAAAAGTCCATAAAGTATTATTAAGGCGGACTTGGGGAAATCCACTGCTTGTCCCCAGGATAAGCAATATAGAATCTACTGAATTTAGGACTCCTGCCAGGAACTTGTGACCTGGATTGGCCACTGTTGGAAACAGGATACTGGGCTTGATGGACCTTTGGTCTGTCCCAGCATGGGAAAACTTATGTTCTTATGTTCTCTCCCAGGTAGTTTCAGGGAGGAGGAGGGGAGGAGGTGAACATAGATCCGATAGAACAAAGATGGATAATTTTGGGGATCCTGGGGGGGGTTGAGAAGGGGATCCTTGGAGGCCGAGAGGGGCTGGCAGATGAAAGGAGACAGGCTGGGAGGCGCGTCTCTGTGTGAGAGAGAGGGGAACAGGCTGGGGGGGGGGGGGGGGGGGCAGTGTTCATGTGCGTGAGAAGGGATTGATTCTGGTTGTGTGTGTATGTGTGTTATGCCAGGGTGAACAGGAGGTTTGAAAGGGGATACAAGAGAAAGCAAGACCAGAGCATAATAGGGACACACACAAACATAATGGCAGAAAAAGGCCTTATGGCCTATCTAGTCTGCCCAGCTCTACAATGCCTCCTGCTCCTTCAGAGATCCCCTGTGCTTGCCCCATGCTTTCTTGAATTCAGGTACTGACATCTCCCTCCTGCCTTTTTACGTTCCCCTCCCCCTCTGCAATTCAGAACTTCTATCCCTTGATTTCAGATTCTATCCTCCAGATCCTGGGACCTCCCTTATTTCCTACCTTTCCCTTCTCCCCAGATCCTGGAACTCACCTCACAATGCCTGATCCCAGATCCTCTCTTCTCTGATCCACCTTCCTAGCCTGTCCGTCCCCCGTCCCTCCCTTTTCCCTATCTCCCATCTCCTCATCCCATCATCTCCCTCTCCACCCCATCTCAAATCATCTCTTCCTCTCCTCCTCCCATCCCATCCTCTCTCCTCCTCCCCATTCTTCTCACCTTCTCTTCACCCCATTCCTAGTCCTTCCCTCCTCTCCTGCCCCCAATCCACGGACCTCCTCCCTGAGATTGTCTGCCTGTGCTAATACTTGAAATCCCTTTTCCTCACTCAATAAAAACAAAAATTATACAGGTATGAGCAAGACTGGAAAGCTACTTTATATTAATATTGTAATATCAAAGATGGAAATATTTGTCCATGTGCTTCAGAATTATTAGATTTTGCTGCAGAATCTACCCCTGAATTCTGTGGGCTGGGTAGAAAGTATAATGGCACCGGTTGCCGAAAAGGCATTTGACACCCTAGAGTTGTCTTTCAGTTTTATGCCTGATTTCCTGGACTGAATAAAACGTCTTTACAGTTACCCAGGGAGCACAATAAAAAATAATAGCATCTACTCCAGACCATTTGAAATACCTTTTGGGCCAAGAAAAGGATGCCCTCTCTTCCTGATGCTCCTCCTGTTAGCCCTGGACCCAGTGGCTGCACTTCTCAGGAGGAAGCATATGAAGAGCTAAATAAACACAGAAATAGTTACCATATCTTACCCTCTGGGGAAATTCTGTGCAAGTTTACAGCACAGAATTTGCATACAATTTTCAGTTTTTGCACAGAATTTGGAGGCCCTGCAGGCTGCGAGTAGAGCCCATCCTGCTTGTGGTCAAAAATCAAACAGGCCCAGTGGGCCGCAAACGGAGCCTGTCCCACTCACAGCTGAAGATTAGCAGGCCTAGCAGGCCAGGCAGGCCATGAGTGGAGCCCATCCCACGCGTGGCCGAAGACACAGAGGAAAGAGGCCTGGAAGAGCCATGGGTGGAATGGTGAGCCTATGTGAAAAAGAGAGGAAGTGTACACATGAGGGAGTGTGTATGTGAGGAGAGATTGGGAGGGAGATTGGGAGCCTATATCTGTGTGTGTGTATGTGTGAGAGAGTGTGTGTGTTTATGTGTGTGTGTGAGGGAGGGAGGGTGCATGTTTGTGTGTGTGAGAGGGAGCCTATGTAAAGTGGTGTGTGTGTGAGAGAAAGAAGCAGCCTATGTGAGAGTGCATGGGTGTATGTGCAAGAGAGAGAAGAAGCCTGTATGAGGGGGAGTGTATGTATGTGAGAGAAAGAGGGAGCTTATGTGAGAGGGGGTGTGTGTGCAAGACAGAAAGGGAGCCTATGTGAGGGAGTGTGAAAGAGAGGGAGCTTGTATGAGGGTGTGTGTGTGAGAACGATACAGAGGGAGCCTGTGTGAGGGGGTGTGTGGGATAGAGGGACAGAGTGAGCCTGTGTGAGAATGTGTGTGTGTATGCAAGAGAGATGGAGGATGTGTGAGGGTTTATGTGTGTGCGAAAGAGAGAGGGAGTCCCCACCCCCTTCCCCCGGACAAGTTTGGCAACCACTGGCATACGGGACTTAGAGCTATAGTGGATCTTTAAACTCTGGAGGCCGTGGTATTCACTTCCACTCCTCAAGGGCCTCAAATAGGTCGGGTTTTCAGGCTATCCCTAATGAATATGTATGTCATAGATGTGCATGCGCACTGCTTCGATTGTATGCAGATCTATCTCATAGCAGGAGATGATATTGCAGAAGTCACATTTAGTTATTATTTAAATAAACTCTCTGGTCCAAGGTTGTGTTGTATTATGAAGAAATTGTCAATAAAGAAAGTTATTAAAAAAATACATTTCAGGCAAATTTTGTGAGAAATCAGAGAGGAATCGGTTTCACAGACTTCATGTTTTCAAGTTGTCTACAAGAAACCTCAGTCTTTTATATGTTTTGTATTTTCGATGTCCAATAAGTGGCAAAGCTTTATAAGTTACTGGTCATCTGACATCCCACAGGAAAAGAGTTTAACCCAAGAGAACCCAGCTTTGGCCCATGTGGAGCTGTAAAGTGGGTCTGATCTCAGCATTACTCCAGTGCACTGAGTGCCTCACCAGCCATCCGCACCATCTCTGTTGCTTTAATGGAAGAGCCAGGCTCATATCCAGCCGGGGCTATTTGTGCATGTCTGATGCGCGTCTCTGTCTTGTTCTTGTTGGGTGAGGGTAACGTGACACTTCTGCTTGCAGCTTCATTTTATAACTGTGCGTGCTGTCGCTGTGGTTTATTCACTCCCTGCTATGTGCTGCATGCAGCCGTCCTGTCCCATCTCCCATGAGCGAATGAACGAAAGCCACTCATCCCAAGGTCTGAATGAATTCACTCTTCAGAGGGCCACAAAACTTTGCACGTTCTATTGTTTTTATGTCTTTATCCACCAAGATGGT
Source organism: Rhinatrema bivittatum (assembly GCF_901001135.1). Taxonomy (NCBI): domain Eukaryota; kingdom Metazoa; phylum Chordata; class Amphibia; order Gymnophiona; family Rhinatrematidae; genus Rhinatrema; species Rhinatrema bivittatum. Next base: position 135,794,335 of record NC_042621.1, on the reverse strand, counting down.
GGTGGATATTGTTGTTGTGTTTTTTTTTGTTTTTTTGCTTTTTCATTTTTGGGGTGGGGGTAGGGTTAATGGTTTTGAGAGAAGAAGTAAATACCAGAGTCGTTTTCCAGGTGAGTGCAAAAATTGTATAAGTCTGGGGCAGGGCAAGTGGAAGAAGGTGGTACCCGGGTGCAGTTCTGTTCCTGTGCCCTCTGGCATGACCCTGCTTATAACAGCCAGAACCTTAGGCATCTGCATTTGCAGGCAGCCGTCTGCATCTCAGGAACTGCACAGTCAGAACTTATTAACAGATCAGTTTAGTTTTGTTATTTAATTTTACTATGGCCATTCCACACTGATGTGCTGCATGAGCAGGCAATGCTTTGCCGCTAGCCTTTGATGTTCTCCCTTAATCCCCTGCCTCCACCTATCTATCACCGTAATAGAGGATGCTTGAGTGCTGACTGCACATTTCAAGCATTTTGCTGTAGAACCGGTAAGGTAGAGATGTAGCTTGACCACAGATGAGCAAGTTAAGAGCCATATGTGCGCCAACACAGAAGGGTTTAAAGGAGCTATTTCCCTGTCTTTCTGAAAGGATATCCAAGTGGGTGGTGGGGGAATTCTTTAGGGAAATAAGTCAAGTTGAGTTCTCATCTCTTTCGCCATGGAGTTCTAGGACAAGTGCTTTGATTTTAATAGAGGAGGAGGTCTGAGATGCACTGGGGGTTAGCACTGAGAGTCCAGGATGCAACATCCTCCTCCAGACTGCACTTTATTGTAGAAAGTTGCTCGTCTGGGCACCTGACCAGACACAGCATCGCGTCTTCACGAGTGACATAGAAAGGAACACCCTTGGGTCTGGGGTTGGGGTGTCCTTGGAAGACTTTTTTAGGGATGCATTATGGGTGAGTGTTAGCATTTCCCTTCTCTCCCCCTGCAGGTAAAGGGGATCTACAGCCTCAGCTAGACAATGCCCTGCAGGACGTCAATGACATGTACCTTCTGTTGGAGGAGACTGAGAAGCAGGCTGTACGCAAGGCACTGATTGAGGAACGTGGACGCTTCTGCACATTCATTGCACTCTTGCAGCCTGTTGTGGTATGTATGTGCCCCAGGTCTAGCTTTGGTGTCTAATGCCATCAACGACCTCATGGCCAGTCAGAAGAGCTCAGTCATAACTCTGATGAGGGTGCCTCTTACCGCCAAGACATAGAGCTGGTCAAGAACATCATGTTGTTCCCACCTGAAGAGCTGCTACCACTATGTTAACTTTAAGAACATAAGATCCTTCAAACCTAGCATCCTGTTTCCAGCCGTGGCCAATCTAGGTCACAAATACTGGCAGTTACTTTAATAACTGATGGAAAGCAATGCCTGTAAACAGGACTGCTTCTGTTCCTGCAGATATAATCTACATTGGTGGTCCTCAACCCAGTCCCTGGAATCCCCAGACCAGACTGCTTTTCAGGATATTCGCAATGAATATGCATGAGGTATAATATATCTGCTAGAGATGTGCATAAAAAAGTTTCATGTTGGTTCGTTTTTTCGGTTCAGGGGTGGGCCATTTCGGTCCATCCCCAAATCAGACATTTTTTTTTCCGTTGCCAATTTTGTTAAAAAAAAACCCAAAGCCCCAATCCTTCAAATTTAACTAAATGGAAAGCCCCCCACCCTCCCAATCCCCCCAATGTCCCTGGTGGTCCAGCGGGGGGCCTGGGAGCTCAGAGAGATCTCCAGCTCCTGGGGCCGTCAGCTGCCAGTATTAAAAATGGCGCCATGGTCCTTTGCCCTTACCATGTGACAGGGGCTACTGGTGCCATTGGCCAGCCCCTGTCACATGGTAGGAGCAATGGATGGCCCACGCCATTTTGAATACTGGCAGCTGATCAGCTGATGGCCCCTGGGAGCTGGAGATCGCTCTGAGCTCCTAGACCCCTCGCTGGACCACCAGGGATATTGAGTGAGAGTTGGGGGGATCGGGAGGGTGGGGGGCTTTCCATTTAGTTAAATTTGAAGGATTGGGGTGTTTTTTTTTTCTTAGATGTGCATTTCCTGAAAAAAAAAAAAAAAGATAGGAAAACCTATGAAATTTTGTGAGTTTCCTATTGGTTTTTTTTCTTCCCGAAATGCAACGAAATAGGAAATTCCGTCTTTATTTCCTGTTTCTTTTCAAACGACTGCACAGCTCTAATATCTGCACATAGTGGAGGCAGTGAGCACAAACATATCTCTTGCATATTCATTGCGGATATCCTGAAAATCAAACTGGTCAGGGGTTTCCCCAAGGAGCAAGAACATGTGATCTGTAGCAACAGATGTCAGCACCCACCAAAATTAACCTCTTCTTAAGAAAGCTGGGGTGGTTTATCATGAGTCAGGAACTACACTAACCCCTATCTCAATCTACTGTAGCTCTCTCAACTCAGGGTAAAACTGACCAGATTTAAAAGTACTTCGTCCCACCTCCATAATGGAACCAAAAGACATGGAGTAGAGAGATTACAGGGGATTCTAGTCAGAGACGCATCTCCCAAGTGATAATGCTACAGAATGCCTTCCTTGCACTGGCAGCAAAGGCCATTCCCACAAAGGAAGACAGATGTGAAGCCAGAGTTCAGTTTAAAGCTTTTTATTAATAGCAAAGCTTCAAAGAAGAACATGACATAGAGTCAACCCTTTACACCCTATGCAGACAGAGTTTAAAGAAGTCCCACAGTAAACGAGAAACCAAGTGTAGAGTAAGAAGATCCGAAAACAGGAGGAAACGCTTTTTGATCACTCGGAGATCAATTCTGAAAAAGGTCTAGCAGGCTGAGTAAGGACTAAGCTGGCCTTTTAAAGTCCTCCTCTGCTGAGTGGTTAAAGCTAACCACCAAAGGGACCAATGCAATTAAATTGTGCAGTAAAATGGGCACTCATATTGAGCACCCATTTTCCTAACGCACGCACAACCACCTCTCCTGGACCCCAGATGCAATAATCTAATGAGCTGCCATGCTAGAAAGAATGCGCTAGGGGAAATTGTGCGTCCCTAGTGCTTCATCGGGTACCCAGGAGACACGGCTGCTCGCAGATTAGGAAACGGACGCTCAGTGTGAGCGTCTGTTTTATCCCGCTGTATCCAGTGAAGACCCAACTGATTGAACATTGCAACTGCTTGAATTCAAGTAAATTACAAATTCAGATGGTTGAACCATTATCTAACAGCAGGGCATTTGTTTTTGGACCTTTAGTGCTGTATTTTGGAACAAGTAATGAGGAGATCAGGAAACATTTTTTTAAATAAACATGAACAGTTGAATTTTCACTCTTCAGTCTATGCATAATTCATAATCACTGCGAGGAGTAGATCTTCTTCTTACTAATTGGCAGAACGACAAAAAGTGATATTTTTTGTTTTTTATTTGAGCCCTTGACGCGCAGCTAGACTTAACGCCAGCTCCAAGACTGACATTAAATTTGCCTTGAAAGTGTGCTTCGGATGTATGGCAACTTTTTGTTAATAGTCTCATCTTTATGGCATTTACATGTGATGAGCTCTATTAGACACGTGTTTGTTTGGACGTGCTTTTTGGATGCGTTAATCCCCTCACTGCGTCGGGTGTTAACCTAGTGCATCTTATTAAACTGTGCGCTATACTGAGTGCACTTTATTGCATCAGCCTCTAAGTTTAATTGGAGGCCCAGAAGTTATCTGGCTAAATGAAGATTTGGGCACTTATCCAAATAAATTCTAGCCAGTTAATAAGTTGGTCAGCTAGAATTTAGCCAGTTAAGTTAGGGGCGTTTCAGCAGTGTAATTGGGAGGGATAACTTATCCAGCTAACTCTGGTCGGCCCATAGATCTGTTGTAAAGTTAGCCAGATAAACTTATCTGGCTAACTTTAGGATAGCTGGATATATTTGTTGTGAGCGTGAATGGGCGCTCGAAAGCGTGAGCCCCTGTGCTGCGACGTGACCTGCACAACCCAAGGGACTGGCCATGGTCTACGCCACTGGCAGGCGAGCGCATCTGGGCACAAGCTGGCTGAAACAGGAATATTCTTGGCTTGGAAACAGGAAGACTCTTGACTCAGAAGCAGGAACTCTTGGACGTCCAACTTGCTCCTGAAACTGAGAACCAGCAACCCATGCTGGTCTCTGGAATAGTCCTCCAGCCACTCGAAAGCCCTTTCGAACTGCCGCTGTGAAGCGGTTTGTGCGTGAGGACAGATGAAGGCTGAGGACTCAGAAGATGACTCTGGAGACGTGGACAAGATGCTGAAAACTTGGACATAATGAAAGCTCAGCACTTGGAACATGACAGAGTCCAGTGCCGTTGCACAACCTACCCAACCCTCCTGGGGCTGACCGCAGATCACGCCAATAGCGGCGCAGGCACAGGACTCAGAGACTTGAAACAAGACAAAAGCTGGAACAAGAACTCCTAAGACCAGGGGCAGGACTCAAGAACTCAGATTCAGTCTCAGACTCAGGAGATTTGACTCAGGCTCAGACTTTAAAACCAAGGAAGAACTTCTGAAGACTTGAACCAGCAATGAAGACTCTGAAGACTCTAGACAGGACGAAGGCTGAAACGAGGAACAAGTTGAAGACTTGGATTCAGGAACAAGATGAAGAGACCACAGGAACATGAAATAGGAACCATGAAGGACCTTGAAAGTGCTAGCAGACGTTTGTGAAGGTATCGAATAATTGGCTGGAGCCCTTTTATAGGGCTACAGGAAGGACATCATCAGAAAGGGCCACAGGGCTTTTCCCGTTGCGGACCCTTTAAATTCTAAGCAGAGGCGTGCGCCACGACGGTGAATGTCAGCAGCGATTCAGGCTGCACAAGAAGCAGGAGCGGCATCGGCTGGCGTCGGTGGAGTGGCGGCATTCCTCCTGCCATAGAGTGGTTGCACGGGTCTGCGGTGAGGGTGGCGTTCCAGGCTGCGAGAGAACGTGATGGTGACGGTGGCAATTCACTGCCACCGGGAACCCAGACAGCGTTGGGGTCAGTGGCATTCAGGAGAGTGAGGCTGCTCACGGGGCCCTCCCATGAGTGGAATCGCAATAATATTAAGCAGTGCGGCCATGCCACTAAATATATCGGCTAATATATCTGGGTAAGTTTATATGGCTAGCCGAGCTGCACAGAGGCTGAATATGGTCCTCTAGATGACTAACTTTAGCTGGCCAAATCTGGGGTGGGGTTAGATTGGAAGACTAGAGATGATTTTCACTGCTAGTTTTCTAGCTTGCTGGACCAAATCCAGATGGTGCAATAATGCATCTGAATCTGTCCAACTGCCCTCCCTCTCTACTATACTTAAAAATAAATAAATAAATTAAGTTGACAGTCACTGGATCTCTCCTCCTTGCCTCTCTCCTCCCACATAACAAAAGAAAAACACTGTCCGGCCACACCAACCCCCTGCCAACCCCTCCCTTCATCCATATATTAAATTTACAAACCCTGTCCAACACCCCAAATCCCCTCCCTTCCTCCCTACTCTTGCAGTACTAAAGTTAAATTTTGTTCCACCAGCCCCGAACCCCCTGCACTCAGACTATCACAACAAAAAATGTGCCAGCGGAGGGATCACCACCTCCATCTGCCCAGCAGTAAAAAAAAAATTTCAGAAGGCCTGGGGATCCTCTCTTATACCAAAATAGGTGGGGGGAGGGGGGGCCGCCCAGTCCCCACACTATCCTTTTTGTTTTGACAGGAAGGGATGTCCAGTAGGCACTTTTCTTTTTCTACAATACACAGAGAAGAAAGTTGCTGGTGAATCTGGGATCCCCTCCTCACAGCTGTAAAAGGCATAACTCACCCGCTGCCTGGGAATGGAGGATTCTCCTCCCGCAGAGCCCGTAGCATCATCAGTTCAGTACTACTGACAGCTGTTAGATTCCCAGCTGCCATAGCTCGCTTTCATTCCCTTCCACTCTTCCAGCATTCACTGTTATTTTGATCAAGTGTCTCCCGTTTTCAGACACTCTCCACATAGATCACCACCCAAAAATAATTTATTTTCAGAGGGCAAATATCCCAAAATCAGTCATTCAGTGCTGGCGGCTGACAGATCACCAACTCTCACAGATGCACCTGCACAGTTATTTTCACATTCTGTTACCAAATTCATTGTTAATTTGACTAAATACTCCTTTGTATCAGAAACTTCCCACATATCTCACCAATGGGGGAATAAACTGTTAAAAAGAAATCTTACAGGATAACTCACTCAATATTGGCAGCTGTCGGCTCACCGACTCTCAGAACCGCACCAGTGCTATCATCCTTCATTTTCTCCCACTCTTCCAGCAGTCACTCATGCTTTAACCACATCTATTTTGTTTACCAATGTACAGATTTGCCAGCTGACTCCGTGTCATAAACAGTAAGCCTATTTGAGACCAATGCATGAATTTTAGGCCTCCTGATGGAAGGCCCATTCATTGTAAACCAACATTAGTTCTCATTTTAGCAGCATAGAAAACAAAAACGAGAATTGGTATAAAAGTGAACTAATTAATTTATGTCTGTAAATCAGAAACTGTATGGGAATACAGTGTATGGGGGTCAAGCAGCTGAGCAACTGGTTATCTTTAGAAAATGTTCAGCTAAGCATCTAGGTTTTCAGCTGAAGATTTGGTTAAATCTGATCAGTCAAAATTTGACTAATTATAGAAATATAGAAATGACAGCAGAAAAGGACCAAATGATCCACCCAGTCTGCCCAGCAAGCTTATGCCAGTAACTTCTGCACTATGCAGGTTACCCCCATGCTTATATCAGTTTACCAGACTGTAAAAGTCAGGGCCCTCAGATGCTGCTTGAATCCAATTTCCCTTATCTGTTGCCGTGAAAGCAGAGAGCAGTGTTGGAAATGCATCAAAGTATCAGGCTTAGCAATTAAAGCCCAGATTTTAAACTCCCTGCAAGCATAAAATCCTGGCTTTACGCACGTGACCGGGCCTTGCGCATGCTGAGCCAAGTGCCAGGCTTCTTCGAAGGGGTGGGCCAGGGGGCATGTTCTGGGCGGGGAGGGGAGGGGTGGGTGGGTTGGGACAGCGCCATTGTTCACTGTTCCCTGAGACTCGCGCACCGGCAGCTGGCAGGCGAGCGTAGCTTACTTCAGTTTGGGAGCTGAAGTAAGTTACAAAACAAATATAACTACAAAAAAAAAAGGTAGAGTTTACAGGGTGGGGAGGAGAGGGGAAGGGGAAGGGAGGTTAGGTAGCAGGGTAGGGAAATTCCCTCCCACTCCTTAAATGGAGTGGACTGGGAGGGAACTGGGGAAGGCCGGAATGCATTGCTACCTGGAAATTGCAAAAATCCCCCCCCCCCCTTGCGTGCACCACATATGTGCGTGGATTTTAAAATCTGGTGCACAATGGCTTGCACATGGTGGAAAATCAGCACGTCCATGTGTGAGCGCCAGGAAGCGAGCTCACATGGACGCGCACGCACAAAGTGGAAAATTTACCCCTAAGGGGGTAGTAAGCACTGCATCAGCTAGTTAGCCCCATGCTTGTTAGTTCCCCAAGCCTTAATAGTCAGGGCCCTTGTTAGATGCTGTCTGAATTCAATTCCCCTTTTCTCACTGCCGTTGAAGCAGAGCGCAATGATGGAGTTGCATTAACAGGCTTAATTGTTTAAGGGTAGTAACCGCCACACCAGCAACTTACCCCCAGTTACCCCTGTGCACTTTTTCTTTATTTTCAACCTCTAGCCTTTAGGAATCCACAGTGTTTATTCCATGCCCCTTTGAATTCCCTGATTTACACACCTTTGTTTGACTGGGTTGTCTGGTCAAACTTAATCAACTGCTGTGCCTCTAAACATCGACTCTGACCAAGCAATCATAAATCTGAATAACTGCCTTAAGAGGATTGCAAACTGGTTACACCTCAACAAACTAAAACTTAACCCCCCAAAAATGGAAGTACTATGGATTGTAAATACAGACCACTCCCACATCTGCTCTAGAGTAACCTTAGAAGGATCTGTGGTACTCTACAGGCACCAAGTCTACAGCTTTAGCTTCATATTATATTCTAAAGTCACCATGGAGGCCCAAATATTCTCCGTTACAAAGTCAGCCTTTTCCCAGCTTTGCCACCTCCATTCCCTCTTTGATGGCTCTGCCTAAGTTGCAGTCATCCAGGTTTGGGTAATCTCCCGCCTAGGCTATTGCAATTCTCTCTACACTGGCTTGCTGAAAAAGTTAAATTGCCTTCTGCAGCTCATACAAAATGCTGCAACACGGAGCCTGCTCAATGCCAGCAAATTTCATTTGGTCACTCCACTTCTAAAGTCACTGCACTGGTTACCACTCTCCTATCGCACCACCTTCAAAGCCCCAGCCTTTAAAGCCTTCAAGGGCCTAGTTCCATTCTATCTAGCCAACTGACTCTCCCTGTATACATGCGCTTGCCCTCTGTTCACGCTACCAAACCCTTGCCTGGTTGTGCCTTCCCTCAGGGAATCGTGGCTCACCAGCATGAAGAAGAGAACCTTTGCAGGATCAGTCCCCACCCTCTGGAACTCTCTGCCGCTGGACATCAGGCTTACACCTGAGCTTCTGATTTTCAGAAAAAAATGAAATCCTGGCTATTTGTAGAAGTCTTTGGCCTATGGCTGAGGCCTTACGGCTTTTGCCTCCCTTGACTGGGGATCATCAGTCACACCATACCAAAGACTGATTCCCTAACCTATTCCTTCTTCTTCCTTTGACCGGTCATAATTGCCTGTATGTGCATCCGCCTTCTTGATCACCTCCCTAGAAGTCTCAGCCCCAGGGTGCTTGCCCCCACCCACCCGTTCAAGAAGTTTAAACTGACTTTTTACTGTACTTTCCCCCCTATTACTATATGATTTGTCCTCTTATTGCTACGGTACATTATGCCTTATCGCTTAGCCTTGGTTATTTTCCGCTCACTGTAATCTTTTCAGTTCTGTTGGTTGGGATCTCTAGACCCACCGCTATGACACATGCTCTGAAATCACCTCTTGGAAGAGTGTGAGATAAATAAACGATGATGATGATTAGTTAGCACTGAAAATTAGTGCTAACTGATTAAGTCCTTTTTTTAAAAGTAATATGCCCTTCCTCCCTTTCAGAACCCCCAAAGTCACCCAAGATGAAATGTTGCCAGAAGCCTGTTACCTAGCACAAAAGTAAGAAGAATGCAATAATGACTCCTCTCCAACACATTGCAGCTCTTGTAAGGTATATAGCCTTAAGTCTGACCAGGGTGAGCTAAGATTCAGAAAGGATTTTAAGCTGCTGTTCAGATACTGGCTGGCACCTAGTTTCTAGAACACCCTACCATTACAGTTGCATTGTGAAAAAAATAACTTAAAATTTAGGAAGGCTCTAAAAGCTTTTCTTTTTTTCTAGGTCTTTCTCAGATTTTATTTAACCACAATCATTTTGAATGATCATGGTCTTTAGTTCTCATTTTTAAACCTGTTTTAGGTTTAGTCATTCCCATACAGTTCTTGTTTACTATTGTATGTTGGCTTGCTCATTCCTGTTTTTTTTGTACTTGTATCAGCCTTTTATGACTGTGTTTGTGTTCATTTTATCAGTATCATTTTGTTTTAGTTGTTTTTAAGATTTTTTTAATATAATGTTTACATGCTTTGAGCATAACTTTTGTTACTATTTTGTACATTGCTTTGATTTAATTTTAAGAAATGTGATTAATCAAGTAATAAAATGAAATTGAAAAGTAGGTGATATAAAGTACGTTCCTGTAGCCTTAAAGATCCATATACCACAAATAAAGAGCCACACTGCGAACCTAGTACACTAATGCTGAAATCACAAAAGGTGTCGCTCTCACTATTTCCAAAGTGCTCTCCACCGTCCAACAAAGAAAAAAAAAATTTATATAAAACGGAACCGCATCAGCAAGCCTGAGACGGTGTGCTTAGTCTTGAAATAAGCCGCCTGGTCTTATCAATCATTTGTGGTCTGAGCGACAGGTTTTGTTATGACACCATCCGGTGGTCAAAGTGTCTCATATAGAATATCAATGCCCTTTATATACTTCTGTTATTTATAGATCCATTTCACATTTCAAAAATTTGAACTTGAAAATTGACTCGACAGCGGCCGTGTTTCGCAACTCTTAGGTTGCTTCATCAGGAGCCAATAAACAACCAATGATCTCTTGAAACGGAACGCTGGCTAGCCCGGGATTTTCTCACAATCCCTAAAAAATGTTTTCTTTGTTGGATGGTGGAGAGCACTTTGGAAATAGTGGGAGGGACACCTTTTGTGATTTCAGCCTTAAAGATCCAACCTCATTCTTCCTCCGGCATTCCTAATGCCAAGCTTTTTGTTCCTTCTGCCCTATCCTGATTGCCTAAATATGGCCCTCCCGACTTTTATACCTAGAAAATTTGAATACCATGATCTTCACTGCAGACAAGGGTCTGATTACCTATAAGTGTTTCTCCCTAAGTAATGCCTTTAGCTGAGAAAAGATAAACAGCAGAAATCCATGCAGATTGAATCTGTCCTGGAGCTGTACCCAGGAACAGAAGGTCTCATCTTCAAGTAACTGCCAAACCCAATGAAGAAGAGATATGTATCTTATTTCTGACCACCAATGGCCACACATGCCTCAGTTCTGAACCGTGGAGAGATAATACCCCATCTTCTTCTAAAGACACTCCCATATTTGCCAGCTCGGTGGGTGCAGTGAGTGCTTTAATGTACACTGTTTTGATGTTTTTAAAGCAACAGCAGTATAAAATATAATAAACTAAACTAAACTTGAGCACCTGATATTGAGCAAACTCCTTCACTATGTCCAGGGAGGAATAATTTGTATTGAGTTTAGCACCCCCAAGCATTTTGAAAAGATGGCTCCTATGGTGATCCCTCCACAGTTGAGTGGGAACTGGTATACCAGAAATCACAAAAACTAAGGAGAGCCATTATATCCCTCAAAAACTGTAAACCAGAAACAAAAAAAAAGGGGATAGATATCATAAGCTCATAAACCCAGCTAATTTTATTTCATGAATAAGGTGTCAGCAAGCCAGGCGATGTACCTTTCAATGAACCGGCCACTCGGACTGTTCAATCATTCAACTTAAAGGGAAAATCTTTCAATAAACAAATTGTATAAAGGTTATTTTTTTTGAAAATTTTTTTTTCAGATAAAATATATATAAAATGCAAGACAATCAATCTCCATTTTTAAGTTCAAGATGTGGTGTTGTCCATTTGAAAATGGACAACGGTCATAATATTTATCTATATAAAAAGATCTGTGTGATTTAGCCCCTGAAGAAGATTTAGTGAAGCGTTGGGTGAGGAAATTATATTTATAAGACCGCTAGTCTTGCATTTTTGTGAATTTTTGTTTCAATATTTTATCTGCACAAAAATTTTTTTTTAAAAACCCCACCTTTATACAATTTGTTTATTGAAAGACTTTCCCTTAAGGTGAATGATTGAACAGTCTGGGTGGCTCATTCATTGAAGGGTACATTGACTGGCATGCTGACACCTTATGTATGAAATAAAATTAGCTGGGTTTATGAGATTGTGAAATCTATAGAAATCATGCCATTCAATGGCACATCCTCCCAAGAAAGATGCTACAATTTATCACTTAATTCAATGTTCTCCTCTTCCGGAGAGATCTGTTGTGCCAAAGACTAAACATAGTTGCCACATAATAAGAGTGAAAATCAGGTAGGCTATACCCCATAGGCCCTTGCCCCCTGCACCAACTCCAAACTAACCCTCGCTGTTTTAGATTTCCAGAGGATCTCCAATGTGATCCTTTTGAGAGTTATGAAGGAGCTAGGTAATCTAAAGGGCAGCATGGAAAAGAGGTACAATGAGTGGGTGTGCCAGCTTATAAAAAGCTGTTCTACTTCCATGAGTCTTCCTTTAAAGCAGGCAATGAAGGCACCTTTCCAAATTAGGTATGACACCTCCATACCAAATACTGTCACTAGCACAATTCAAAGGATACCCATGAGAAAAAACCCAAGAAACTGGAACACACCAAATGTCAATCACATATATGCACCATTTCAAATTTCTTAGCACCGATCTTATAATCAAATAAGTTGCCAGACTTTGATAATTTACTAAGCAAATCTGGAAGAAAGGTCTTTACAACTAATATATAAAGTAGGATGTCATCAGCATATTTATTTATTTATAATAGTTATAGACTGCTTGATCCAAATATAAAGCTAATTTCTGATCTAATTCTCTACAATTATTTCAAACTGGCCCTTAGATGAAACAATGTTTTATGCACTTGGATCCCTATTGAGCTCTGAGACCTGTGTCTCTACTAGTGAGAACTACTTTCCCTTATGGACCTCTGTGTGGCCTTGTCAGTGTTATCCTGACTTGGGCTAGATTCTGCAGTAACTAACATAGTGGGGTTCAAAGAAGGATTGGACAAGCTCCTGAAGGAAAAGTCCATAAACAGTTATTAGCCAGGTAGACTTAGAAAAGCCAGCACTTGATATTCAAAAAATATTTTGCACATTGAATTGAGCTTTTCCTAAACCACAGAGTTCAAATATTTTCAGAGCTTTCAAGACAAACCCAGAGGAGAAGATGTCAGTTTTTATTATTTAGGCCCAAAGTGCTTGAATTAGGCTCGTTATTTGTGCTAAAATTTCCTTACAAATGTTTGATTAAGCACCAAGGCACTTCTTATCTGTTTTTCCACCCATCTCAATAAAGTTTCTTTCTAATAAAGCTGGAGTTCAGTTTAGTTCCTCTCCGGCCTCTGGTTAATGAGTTCCTGATAGCAGCAGCCTGACCTCTCAAATTATATACTGACCCATCATCGCTAATACTTCTAAATTATATTATGATTTCTTCATGAATAGTGTATATCTTGGATCATTTATTGTGAGCTTGATAGATATGTGGTACTAGATTTTTGTGACTTCTGATTTTTTCTATTTTTGGCTAATACTGTAATACCACATGTATTGCCTTTCAAGTGGAAATGCTTGATATTATATTGTAAAATTGAATAAAAAAATTTTTTAAAAAAAAAGAAAAGCCAGCATTTATTCTTAGGAATATGATACAAGAAATAGGTCAACTATTGTGAATCTAACGGGTACTTGTGATCTGTACTTGCTACTGTCAGATAGCATGCTAGGCTCTATGGACCTTGATCTGACCCAGTATGGCATTGCTTATGTTCTTATGTTCTCTAGCAGCAGGAGACTTCCCTTTAAGCCTGTCAGGACTGTGAATCCAGAATGAAGCTTGGACTGTCTGTTTTTTCAGAATGAAGCTTAAACTGGCAGTTGATTTTGTCAGTTGCCGGTAGAGTTGTTTCAGTGGGAGGTTCTGACTAAGAAGCTCTGCTGAGCAGATCTATGTAGTTAAAAGTTCAGTAGATACAGTAATGTCTACTATATAAATCCTTTTTCCTTTTCACTGCCTATGATTATAGATTGAATTTTTTCATGTTCACTGTTCTTCCTTTTTATTAATAAACTTTTTAGTGTGTTAGTTCTGTGACTGAAACTATTTAGTTAACCACAGAAGTATGTTGTGGGTGATCCCCAATATTTTGTTTGATCTATAGGTTTTTGTTTTTTTAGGAACTGTGTCAACTGCATTTTATGGGGTCACAGTGTCCCTAGAAACCATCAGAGGATAGCTTGTAAGTCAGGGTACTTGCCCAGAGGCCAGTGGGAATCTAAATGGTGGCCATGAGTTTGCTAGTCTAGCGGGTATATCTATAGATGCAGGTAAGGCCTATGCAGTGCTTGATGGGATTCTCCAAGTGACCAAGGGGTTACCCTGAGTGGGTGTTAATGGTGGCACAGATACGTTACATAACAGTCTTTCCATGTGAATCAAAGTTATGACAGCATCGTAGAATCTGGCAAGGACCCATCCCTGGAATATACTGAGAAAGCTCAGTAAGCACTAATGACATGTGTTGAGCCAGAGATAGTATTTGATACCAAGTCATCACCTCCAGCCACCTTCCCTGCTTTCAGAGCTCTAATGGTACTCACAACCTCCTCTTCAGAAGTGGGGATCAAGAGCTACAGAGTTCCCCATCTTCTAATTGTTTCGAGATGATGCCTTTAAAAATTCCGTAGGTCTAGACTTATCCCCCAACCCTTGAAAAGAAATATAAAACCACTACAAGGGAAAGGACAGTATTATTTCTTCAGGAGATGATGAATCTGTTTAATATTAGCAGCCATATGTGAACCTCTTAACTGTCTAGTCAGAATATCCTTTGGTTTATTACTTTTTTCAAAACAGAATTGTTACCTAACCTTTTCATGAAGTGATAGAGTAGGCTGGCCTCTAGTCTCATAAAACATTTTATACATCCTTACCACATCCAAGCATTTGTGATCCAGCCCCATGTGCTTTATTTCTCTCTCCAGCTGTATAATTTTAGAATCTCCTTCCTCCTTGCTACTGGCTGTGATAGCTATAATATGACCCTTCATCATTAATTTGCCTGTGTCCCATAGTTACTTGATATCAACAGTCTCCTGATTATTAATTTAAAGAAATTCTTCCTGTCTATCAGACAGGCCCTGCCAGAGCTAAAAGTCCCTGAGAATGAAAGTATTAAACCTCTAGTGCCTAACCTCCCCACTACTCTGGCTTAGATGTATATTTAAAAGCACTTGCATAGGCATAATAATAATCTTGTCTCTGAATGAGCGGTATATAAGAAATGTGAAATAAGTAAATATATCAATTGACCTGATCATACCTGATCAGTGTCTACCCCTCATTCAACAACCGCATATCTAATCAGGAATATCAGCAATGAGGTGCTGTGCAGAATGCATGTTTTCTTTCACTTGGTTGTAGGGCCCTCCAGGCATCCATTAACCCCAATTCAGTCACACTTCCTTTTATATATTTACTCAGTTCCTTTTCTCTTTTATTTAACAGTACTAGAGCCTTGATGATGCAGGAGAAAGTCCTCTCCAGTTAAGACTATTCCTTCCCTTCTAAACTAATCAGTTTCAAAACCCTTTGGAAAAGTGGCTTGGCCAAGTTTGGCCTTTGCAAATTCAAGAAGCTCTGGACTAGCATATAACAACCCTCTGAATCTATCAGTTATCTGGCAAAGAAAACTGATCTTGGAGATGAGAATGGCATCTCCCTTTCTCCCACATTCTAATGTTTTTGCCTGACGATAAAATAATTCACCCACTCACTTCATTCTGATCTTATTGGGCTCAGTCTCTATTGAAAGAACACTACTCTACCAGTATTTTTTTTTTAATAGTAGTAGCAGTTTTTTCCTCTTGATAGAATTGTTCAACCCTGGAACACATCCTATTACAAGGCATCTACACGTACTCCCAACATGTATCGCCACCAAGCTCCCAGGGCAGGAAGCTAGAAAGGTGTCGGCAGCATGCCCATCTCCTGAACCAATTCACCAAGCAACCCCCAGAGACCCTTTCAATAGTTTCCCAGAAATAGAAATAAACTATTTCTCTGACCTCCGCCATGGAAGCCTCATTCCACCCCCTTCACCAATTCCAGCTTCCTTAGTTCTCACCTGCACGAGGAATGTCCAAAGCCACTTCTGGTGATCAGCCTCTCAACCAAGAAATTAGACGAAATACTTGAAAAAAGCACACCTGAAAATATTAGTTAATTTACTGGCGGCGGCAGCTGGTCCTGTGTGGCGTTATGGACTGAGGTGCTGACTTTGCTTGTTCTTGTTCTCAGAATGGAGAGATCCACATGCTGGGGGAAGTCACTCACCTACAGGGAATCATCGATGACCTAATGGTGCTGACTGCGGAGCCCCACAAGCTGCCACCTGCCAGTGAACAGGTGAGGATGGAATTTTGGGATCGGTGGCTTTCTTTTTTTTTGCTTTACCTACGGACTCCAAGCTCCCTCCCTCCCTCCCGTCCCCTGCTACTTTCATGTTAACAGATACATGACTGATGAATCCTTGTTACAGCCTAATGGCGTGATTGAAAACTTTAGATCTTTCTCAGAGGAATTATTAAAAAAAAACAATTTGCAGTTAGTTGCAATGTAAGTTAACAAGGCAAACTCCTGCCTTCTCTTGGCACCCCACCAAAGTATAACAGTTGAGCTGCAGTATACCTGTGCTGATAACACCGATCCTTAGTAGATAAGCAGTCTCTGCACATGGTGACACTGTGGCAAGAAAGCGGGTGTTTGTAGTTACGTGTACAGATATGATAACTGGACACGTCTGAATAAGGTGGACTTTGCACTCAGAGAGTCTGTCTTTCAGTGAATAGGTGTAAGATGTATAGTGAGTGGGTGCTGGATTGAGGGCATCAGTGCTTAGAGACAGTCATTCTCAACCTTTTTTCTTTTGGGACTAAACTGACAGATTATGCTCACATGTGACACTGAACAGAGGGGGATAAATATAAATATACACTCAGCATCCTCTACCCCCCAACAATGGGTGCAGAACAGAACTGTGACATTTCACCATACAACTCACCATACAAACAAGTTACTCTGATTCTGGTGTCATCTCAGTAACAGCAACATCAACACCAAAAACTTTGTAAAATAATACAAAACCTGAAAAAAAAACACCCCATGCAGTGCATGTGTAGCAAACCAACTTGTAGGATTCAGACAGCAAAAGCCCTGCCTATGAAAAAGCAGCAGTGCACCACCAATGCATGTCCTACTGAAAAAACAGAACAAATAAGTATAACTCCCAATAGGGTACATAAAATGACGAGGGGGGAATTCCCTATTGTTTACCGGTAATTCCTTCTATCTTTTGTGGGGTTCATGCAGAGAGTGAAGTCGATCTGATGGGGACGGCATGCTTTTCCCCAAACACCTCTTTTGCTATATGGACTGGGGAGAGGTTCCCTCACCCTCCTCCATGGTCTCTGACTCCATCCAAAAAAAATCAAGCTGACTAAATAATAGACATATTTTCTCAAATTCCAAGACAACCAACTTGCAATTTTATTTTCTGTTATGTCCAGCCGGCCAAGAACTATTTGCAAGGATGAGAAGGTGTTTCACAAGATACTGAACACATCAGACGATCATGGGCTTCTATATCAGCACATCCCATAATCAGAGCTGAACATAAGAGTTGACCAGATTTCTTATCCTCTGTCTTTTCTCTCCTTCAGCCCTAAGAGAGGATTCATCTTTTTTTCTTCAGGCTTACCCGTATTAAAATGCTCAACCAACGGGCACCAAATAAAGAAACACAATATTCCATGACAGTACAATACACCATCACTTTTCCCAGGGCGCCTTTCACACCGCACACTGGTCTGGACCTCTGCATTCAAATCTCCACATCGCCATCCTTCGGTGCTGGTTTCCCTGGACACAGCATTGGCAAGGTCATCTTGGGGCAATGCCTCAGTTTGGTTCCCCCCGCCCCCTCACCACTCTGTACCACAAGTTTCTTCCCTGCTTGGCGCATCCTGCTGTGCACCTTTTGGGTAGTTCTCTGGGAGGAGGACCGCACCACGCCACTCTCCGGCCACTGGCCTCTCCCCTCCACCACTATGGTAAGTTCCTCTGAGGGAGAAGGAAACCTTCTTCTTTCCAGGTTCCCCTGCCCCTCATACACCAAGACTTCTACTTCTCCTTTCCCCTAAGAGGAAAGAACTCACTCCTTGCCAGTCCGGCACTCCTCTGCTCCTGTCTAACCATGAAGGGGGCAGACTCCACGCCGCTTTTACTTGGCCTCGGGCCTCTCCCCTTGAGAGGGAGAGCCGCTATAGGGTCCCACTCCCCTTGAAGGGTCCCTGGCCCTACCAGATACTCCACCAGATTAAATGCATGGAATTCCCCGATCCCCACCCTACTCGCGAGAGGGCAGGGGAAGAAAGGGCAAAAACCTGCCGAAACCTTCTCTCTTTTTACTGCCCGCTCTCTAGAGTCCGCCAATAAGATAGACCCAAACTGAACATACACATTTTTTCCCAAAGCACCTTAAACCAATTTACATCGCCGCTCGTTCACTTACAGTGCCATCCAGTGGTCTGTTTAGGGTACTACATGATAAACTTCAACAAGTCAGAACATGATGATGCCAGGGTCTCACTTCACCCCATAATACAAGAATCAACCCTAAGGGGTTGCCACATAAGACTAATACAAATTCCCACAAACCAGTAAAATACCTCACCTGGGTCATACAGACAGACCGACCATCCACAAATGACAAATTACTGGAATGGAAACCCCAAGAAGCCCCTCTGCATGCAGTGCAAAAGTGGAGAACTAGAAACAGAAATACCTTTCCTCCTACACTAAGCAAAGGCAGATGCACATTCCCAAAACTGACATATTATGGTTTTCAATGCCCCATCAGCCCTCACTTCTCCCAATTACTCGTCATTTTCAATCAACCCCTCACATTCACATCCCTGCCCAGCAATCCTCCCCCCCCCCCACAACTGCATCCTCTTCTCTGTGCTCCCTCTCTCCCCTTGCTCTACTGCTTTGCTCCCTTTCTTCTCCCCTTCCCAGCCCAGCGTACCCTGGCCACCTCTTTTCCATCCCTTCCTGCTTAGCATCCCTCCCCTCCCCCCACTGCACCTCTATCTCTCCCCCTGCCCAGCAGTTCCCACACCTCCTTTTCCCCACCACTTCCTACCCAGAAGACTTGTAAATTCTGATCTCCCCACATTTCCCTGCCTATGGGGCACCGTCTCTCTCGCCCCCACCCCTCCCCCTTTCGAACAGCACCCAGACCTCCTCTGCCACTCCTCTGCTACCCCACCATGCCCAGCAGCCTGTGGAGACCCCCCTCCCCCCCCAACTCAGCCAACTCCTGATCGCCTTCTCCCCACCCCTCCCTGCCTAGCAGCACCCACACCCTCTCCCTCACCACTCCCTGTCTAGCAGCATCCGTGCAGCAGAAAAGCCTTCAGTCCAGTTTCCCTTCCCTCCTTAACAGCAGCAGATGAGGGCAAGAAGCATTGGGGAGAGGAGGAAGAGGAAACAGCGGCAGCCAGAGTTGGCATTTGGATCTATGTACGCAGAGCCCGCACCTCCCTCCCTCGTGCTCCTGTTATGCCTGGGCCCGGCGGGGTGAGGAGAGCATCCGCAGCCTCACTGCCAGGGGTACTTGGGAGAGGATAAACATGGTGTCCTGCCTGGCTGGGAAAAGCAGGACTTGGCAGTGCCTCACTCTGATCTGGGGTGAAGGAGGAGGGAATAGCCTCACAGTGGGCCGGGAAACGCGAGCCTCCTCCTGTCATGCCTCTGCTAAAGGAAAAGTCCGCCGTCCCCTGCCCATGTTGATGAGGAGAGAGCAGCCTCCTGCTGGCCCCTCGACACACCAGTTGAGAACCCTCTGCTGTAAGTCATACACTGAGTAGGTGCTAGCGTGACGAGTGACAGCTAGGCCAAACTCTTGGTTAAAGATGTTTGAAACAGTATCAAGGGATGAGGAAAAAGATGTTCCACCCTCCATTTTGTAGTAGCTCCGTAGTTTCTCTATTGCGTGAATGATCCGACAGGGTGATTTATCTCTGGCGAGACGGGCTCCCAGACTACTGTGTGACGTGGCGGCCATTCTTTCACCTGGTGGAGAGTGGCGCGGCAGAAGCTTGTAAACCGCACAGCTTAGCTTCCTTCTTTCTGCGCCATAAGGTGACATCAAGACTGACCATTCGGCAGAGGAACATGAGGCAGCCTCTGGGCAAGGCTTTTATTTGTAGTCCACATGCATGGTAGAGTTTTGCCTTGCTGCCACTGCCAAGGTTTTGAAAGGGGACTGTGGAAAAGGAGAGTACCAGTGTTTCTGTACCCTAGAACAGTTCTTCCCTGCTCTTTATGTGTCGTGGCACTAGCTTTACTTTGTCACATTATACCATCACCTCTCCTCTCTATCTCCCTCCCTTCCCCCCTGGCATCATCACCTTCCCTGCCCTCTGGCCCCCCCCCCCCCCCCCACCCCATGACATCATCACCTTCCCTCCTGCCCACCACCCATTCACTGCATGACATCACCACCTTCCTTCCCTCCTCTTCCATCCCCTTGTTATCACCACCTTCCTTCCCTCCTACTAGCCCTTGATATTATCACCTTCCCTTTCCTCCTGGGGGGGGGGTTTCACCATCAGGCTGCAAGAGGAATCGGGCAAGCAGTCTTGATTGCTGCTGCCTTCCCCCCTCTCCCGCCAGTTTCCCTTTGAAACTGGAACTATGGGGGCGCTGTAATCTTGCAACACTCATCAGCCCCACACGGTTCCGACTGCAGAGGGGGGGAAGCCCGTGGTGCTCCCTGACTTCTCCTGATGGCCGGAGGGGATAGCACAGAGGATGGGGGAAAGAGAGAGACGGATCGGGACTTTGTCACTGGCAGCAGCAGCTGTGATTGTTCCTGTCTTCTGCCTGCAGTGAAAACATTTTGCAGCACATCTGAGGATTTTCTCCTTGGTTTGTAACTACTGATATTGTCTTCCTACATCTTCACGTGCACGTGCTGTTCAGTGTCTGGCAATATTATAGGGGTTTTTATTTTATTAAAATTGAATAAAGATGTGGAAAATATATATATACACTTAAAACAGAGCAAATATACGAGTCTGTAAGAGGTATGGTGATCTACTCTGGTGAGATGAAGTGTTGAGGATTTGGGTCAGAAGATGACAAGTTCCCAATATATTTAACCTCTCCTCTGACTCTTCTTGCAGGTTATTAAAGATTTGAAAGGATCTGATTACAGCTGGTCATACCAGACTCCACCATCTTCGCCCAGCAGCTCGGGGTCCCGTAAATCGAGCATGTGCAGGTAAGGGGAGCTGCAAGGCATGCTGGGTGGGTGGGATGGAGGAAGCGAGCGAGGCAGCACTTCCTGGTCATATTCTACTGACTTACACCAGCACAGGTGGCAGGGTACAAGTCTACAACTAACGTCTCCATCCCTCACCTCACTGCGGAGAGCAGCCATAGAGTAAACGGCTGTACTCTGTTACCTGCAGAGCCCCATCAGTGTGCACAGTGCAGTACAAGATAATACAAAATGCTGTGCCTCAAGCTGAGTTTATGCACTGTACTGATAAAACGGAAGCCCTCTTTCCAGTGATTTGGAGCCCTCGTATATCCCTGCTGATTTTCAGCTTTTTTGTAGTGCTATTTCAGTTCATTTTAAACCTATTAATTAGCAATGAGAAACGCGTGCACTTTGCACCCACACTAAAGCGTAACCTATGTCTGGGCAGTGCTTCTCACTGGCAGTTCACAAAGCGTTCGGGCTGATGGGCAGCTTCCCTCCCCTCCCCCCACTGCATTCACTGCATCCACAACCCCTCAGGCAGTGCAGACTGTATCCACACTGTAGAGAGCCTTCTGCTGCCTGGCAGTGCCATTCGTATCCATACTGAAGGGGGATTCCTCGAAGCAGTGGGGCTGCTGCATCCACACTGAAGGATGCCCCGTCCCTTCCCCCAAGGATTATAAAGCAACAGTGCAGTTCGAGCGAGGGTTGAGAGGATGCGGATGCATCTGCAGGACGAACCATCTGATCAAATCCTGAGTTTTCTGCAAAGAGAAAAAGAAAAAAGCAGGTTTCTCCTTCCTCCCATTTCTCCCTGTTCCTCCTGCTCCGGTTGACACTCTATTCTTTAACTTGTGTCCTCTCATGTAGCTACTTGTCTGAGTCACACCTTTGTCTTAAACTGTCTTTTCCTTCCTTTTCCCCTTTAAAACTCCTTTACCCTGAAAACATGCATTGTTTGTTTATCCTGAATTATCGCCATTGCCAAATTTCCATCCCCTCCCCTCCCCCCCCCCAACCCTGTTTCTTTTCTGCTTCTCCATCCTGCCTCCCTCCTCTCCTTTCCCTCCCACCGCCCATCAGCAGTGTTAACAGTGCAAAGGGTGCTACGTCTTGGGCCAGCGGTTCTCACACATACTCACCAAGTTCCACCTATCGCTACCGCAGCCTGCCGCAGCCAGCCAGTGCCAGCACCCGCCTGTCCAGTGTCTCCTCGCACGACTCTGGATTCATCTCCCAGGATGCCATGCACTCCAAGCCACCTTCTCCGATGCCCTCCGACATAACCAGCCAGGTAAGCAGGTGCTAGCGAGCGCACCTAGCGCAGCATGCTAAGCTCCGGAAGTCAGGGGGGGGGGAACTGTCCGGGGCTGCGCGAAAGCAGCAGGGAGATGCAGGCAAGACCTGGCGAGAAAGGCAGTGAAGGAACACAACTAAATCTGCATTTATTTTAGCACAAAAATAAACAGGACAACAACACGGGGTGGCAGATGAAGTTCTTGCTGCTCCAACTTCTGTACGCCTTGGAGTTGCACTGTTTTGTTTTTTTTTCGTCTGATGTTGCCTCAGCTTTGAGATACCAGTCACAGTCTGTATGTTATATCGGTGTCAGGTTCTGAGGGCATATACCAGCACATTTTTTTGGGGGGACCTTCCTGCCTGGTCTATGGTGTGAAGATCTACTCAAGCCCATTCAGGCCTAGCTAATTACAATGTTGACTTGCATAATATTTGCATAAAGTAAACCATGGATATTACGTATTTGGGTGAATACTTAAAAGTGGGCATCTTGGTGCAAACTCTATAGGAAGTTTTTTTTGTTGGTTTTTTTTTTTACCTATGAGGTTTGCACCAATAATCTTCTGCTAAGAATGTAATCCTAATACATGCTGTACACTGATTTCATAGTATTGCTACCCATACAGTTTTGCATTGTTCAGTTCCCAGTTTTATATTCTGACATCCACTCTCACCCCACAGGCGTATGTACTGCAGTTGACATCTTTCTTTCTAATACCCCTTGTACTTTTTCTAGGACGAAGGCAGAAGAGCAAATGGAAACAAATAAATGATAAAATTATGCCAGTAATTTTGCTTTAATTATTGCATAAGGGAAAATTGCACACAAATATTTGTGCCTGCTTTCTCTGCACACAGGTTTTTTTGGCACCAAACTACATAGGTAGTTGAATAATCAAAGATATGCACATAGTTCTTCTCTGCCCCAGCCCCAGCCGACTCTGCACATACATTGTTGAGAAACATGCATACTGTTACATGAATGGAGGATGAGCAATAAGTAATGAGCCCACGTCTATAGAAAAAACACTGTTTTACCTGCAGACATGCCCTTGTTGTGTTTGCACTATTTTAGTGTCCCCAGCCTGGTCCCTCAGTTGAACAGCTGCATTAAGCTTGAATTTTACATGAATAGAAAAACCAGCCTTCCTTGGTTACGTATTCCCCTGGATTTCAACGTTGACATAACCCAGGATTTTCTCTTGGCATTCCGAATTGGGGTGATATTAGCAAAAGTTCAGATCTGTTTTGGAGAGGAGGGAAGGACTCCCTGGTGAAAGTCACAGGTGTGGGAAGAGGGAAGGGAGTTTGGTGATGAAGTGAGAGCACATGCTGGTGCCTTTCAGACTCGTGGCCTGATTCATTGACAGGGGAATTTTCAAACTTTGCAGACATAAAAATTAGCATTTGCATGCATAAATAGCACATAAGCAAATTCATGCTATTTTCAGAACTGCAACTTACATGCAAGTAAATCAGGGTCTGTGAGTAACTTTGTGCATGTAAGAAAGGGGCATTCCAGAGCGGGGCCAACATTTACACAAATAAATTGCTGTTTTAAAATTTGTGCGGTTTGTGGTTTTTATATTTGCAAGCATTTGTGTGCACATTTATACTTATATTTTATATCCTTTCCGCACTGGTTATAAAATACAGTAACAACTTTACATGCACCCATATACACACGTAAATAGGTGCATGCAAGCAGTTTTGAAAGTTATCCTCCCTGGTTTATCTCCAAGGACAAACAGGATGGTAGTCCTCACACATGGGTGACATCATCATATGGAGCACGATGCAGAAACTTTGACTAGGCAAACTAAGCTTGCTCAACATGCCCTATACCATGCGTCCTCTATACCATGCGTCCCTTCTTCCATCTCTTCTTTTCCGTGGTGCTGTGAGCCTTGGGGTTGATTGATCTCTTAAAAATTTTGTTTTTTTGGCATAATGGAAAACTACTTTTTCTCAATTTGTTTTTCTCTGTTCCGTCGTCGAGTCCCTCTTGGTGCCTTCCAGTAGTGTCCCTAGTCAGGGTTTTTGATGTCTTTGGGTAAGTTTCCTTTCACAGTCGATTCCCCCGTGGTGGCAGTGCCTCGGTGACCGCTGGTCATTGACACGCGCTGCCACCATTCTGTCCTTCGGCCCTTTTGTTTCGCTCCATCATGGCCATGTCCAGGTTTCGCCAATGCCCCCAGTGCCCGCGTACCATGTCAATCACCAATCCGCATGAAGTCTACATCCTCTGCCTTGGAGCATCACATGACGTCTGGAGTTGCCACTTGTGCGACCAGATGACCCTGAAGGGATATCGGCTTTGACTTGACAAGATGGAGCACCTCTTCGGGTCGAAGATATCTGACCCATCGACGTCTGCATCAGCAACTAAGGACCTCGGACCCGCACTGATGGATACCTCACCATCGACATCGGTGGGGCCGTTGGTTCTGTCAAAGTTGCCGGTGGACAGGGGCACCGGAGACCAATCACTGTTGATCTCCTCCAGATCGAGGACACCAGGTTCATCGCCTTCGACCTTGGCACCGGGGAAAGACTGGGCCAAGCATCATGGGAAGACCAAGAAGCATCGGCCCTGGTCCCCATCAATGTACAGTGCCAGACACAGGGATGCACTGGCTTTTGCCATGATGCCCCCCAAAACAACCCCTTGGCGAGAAGCGCCAAGCCTACATCAATGCCCAGGGTCCACAATGGTCTCCACCAGTCCTGGTGCCAGTCGCTGATCCCCCTCGAGGGACCAAGGAAGATCTAGCCACCCATCCTTCCTCCCAGTCAGTGTTGGCATCTGCAATGTTTGAGGAGGAGCTGGAGCGTCGAGTCCAACTGACGGGTGGAGCGGGCATTGCAGAGCCATGATCCTGTGGCACCGACAGAATCGGAGCAGGTACTGCTGTTCTTGTCCTGCTTCTGGAGAAGCTCAACGTGCTCATCAGTTCCTTACCGACAGTTGTGTTGTGTTAACCACGGATACATCTACCCTGGAGTGGGGAGCTCATGTGGATGGGCTCGGCACCCAGGGCTTATGGTCTGCTCAGGAACGTTTCTGTCAAATCAGCTTCCTGGAGCTCTGGGCAATAAGATATGTGCTATGGGCTTTCAGAGATCAGCTGTCCAACAAAGTTGTTCTGATCCAGATCGATAACCAAGTAGTAATGTGGTATGTCAATAAGCAGGGAGGCATGGGATCGTACCTCCTGTTTCAGGAAGTGGTCCAGATCTGGTCATGGGCCCTGTCCCACGGAATGGTGCTTAGAGCCATGTACCTGGCCGGGGCAGAGAATGTGGTAGTGGATAGGCTGAGTCGAGCCTTCAGACCCCACGAGTGGTCCCTGGACCAGGAAGTAGCGAATTGGATATTCCGCCTTTGGGGGAGCCCAGATTTAAATCTGTTCATGTCCCCCTGCAAAGGAAGACACCTCAGTTCTGCTCCTTGCACAGGATAGTCGGCAAACCAGCTTCGGATGCCTTCACCCACTATAGGGGCACAGGGCTTCTGTATGCCTATCCTCTGATTCCCTTTGTGGCAAAGACTATCTTGAAGCTTTGTGAGGACAGAGAGACTATGATTCTCATAGCCACTCATTGGCTGAGACAGATCTGGTTTCCACTCCTTTGGGAGTTGTCCATCCAGAGACTGATCAGTCTGGGGACTTCCCCAGTTCTCATCACGCAGGATCAGGGCAGGCTGCAGCATCCCAACCTCAGACCCTGTCGCTCACAGCCTGGATGTTGAGAGGTTAGTTCTGAAGCCGCTCGATCTTTCAGAAGATGTGTCTCAGGTCCTGATGGCTTCTAGAAAGTCTTCCACTAGGAAGTCCTATGGAATAAAGTGGAGGAGGTTTTCCGTGTGGTATGAGCAGAAGGCCCTAGATCTGTTTTCCTGCTCCACACAAAAACTACTTGACAACATTCTACACCTAGCAGAGACTGGCTTGAAGACTGTCTCCATTAGGGTCAATCTTAGGGTGACTGGCGCTGTCTACCATAGTGTAGATGGCACACCCATCTCTATGCAGCCTATAGTTGTACGTTTCATGCAAGGCCTGCTTCAAGTGAAGCCTCCCCTAACGCCTCCCGCTGTGTCTTGGGATCTCAACGTGGTGTTAGCTCAGCTGATGAAACCTTCTTTTGAGCTGCTGCGCACCTGTGACCTGAAGTACCTGACCTGGAAGGTCATATTTTTTGTGGTGGTCACCTCACCACGCAGAGTCAGCAAGCTGCAGGCCTTAGTGACTTATCCACTTTACACTAAATTTTATCATAACAGAGTCATCTTGTGTACGCATCCTAAGTTCCTGCCTAAGGTGGTGACGGACTTCCATCTTAACCAGTCAATCATCCTGCCAATATTCTTTCCCAGACCCCATTCATACCAAGGCAAACGAGCATTGCACAGTTTGGATTGCAAGCAAGCCTTAGCCTTGTTTCTGAGTGAACAGAAGCCCATAGTCAGTCCACCCAACTTTTTGTTTCTTTTGAAAAGAAAAGGTTAGGTGTTGCCATTGCCAAACAGACATTATACAGTTGGCTAGCAGATTGCATCTCCTTCTGTTATGCCCAGGTGGGACTGCATCTTGAGGGTCATGTCAAGACCCATTCTGTCAGAACCATGGCAGCATCGGTGGCCCACTTACGAGCAGTTCACGTGGAGGAGATCTGCAAGGCTGTGATATGGAGTTCCCTCCACACATTCACATCCCTTTACTGTCTGAACAGGGATGACAGACGTGACAGTAGGTTTGGTCAGTCTGTCCTCAGGAACCTGTTCGAGGTGTAGAACCCAACTCTCCCAACCTAGGCTCTTTGTTTGGATTCAGGCTGTCTCCTTCTCTGTTACCAACAGCACCAGTGTTGTGCCTGTAGGCACCTGGTTGGGTGTCTCTTGGTCCTCTTATGTGTAGGGAGCAGCTTGTAGCTAGGGTTTCACCCATGTGTGAGGACTACCATCCTGCTTTTCCTTGGAGAAAGCAGAGTTGCTTACCTGTAACAAGTGTTCTCCAAGGACAGCAGGATGTTACTCCTCACGAAACCCGCCCGCCACCCCGTGGAGTTAGTTTTCTCCTATTTTTATCATAATTCTGTGTTACGAGACTGAAGAGGGACCCACGTGGATGCGTGGTATAGGGCATGCTGAGCATGCTCAGTGTGCCTAGTCAAAGTTTCTAGAAACTTTGACATAAGTTTTCCATATTGGGCTCCATCTGATTATGTCACCCATGTGTGAGGGCTAACATCTTGCTGTCGTTGGAGAACACCTGTTACAGGTAAGCAACTCTTGCTTTCTCCCATTCTGTGTCTATAGTCACAGACCTTGATAAACCAGGCCCTTAGAGCTTACTGAGGATATCTGAATACTTTTTTTACTAACTAGATTTTGGAAGAGACATGAATCAGCAAAGCAATCATTTTAAATCTGCTCATTTGTTCTGATTGAATGCAAACCGGCATGATGTACCCACTAATGCCAGTATAGAAAAGCTCCTAAATAATAAATAAATAAATAAGTAAATGTCAAATAACAATGCTCATATCACAATATTCTTACAGGTGATCAAATGTAGCAGGTTTGCTTGTTAGATTCTATTGTAATCTACAAGTTTACAATGTTTTTCTCTTTTATCTTCATTTGGTGGTATGTAAGGCTATTGTGACACCATCATTATTTCATATTATGCCTTTACCAAGCTAGTTTCAAGATGGATTGCAGTCAAATTTATGGTTAACTCCTGCAAAACTTGTGACTCAGTTTGCAGTGAGTTAAGAAAACATGAGCGAGAATCATATTCAGGAGGGGCATATAAATAATGATTAGTCAAGCTGATAGAAGAGAGTCTCTGTTGCTGTCTTTATAAGAGTTGTCACTGTTTTGAGTGGAGTTTAAGGAAAGGCCTGGCTAAACAGCCAAACCTTAACTCTTTTCTTGAAGTTAAGATTAGATGTCTTCTCAAGGCATATGGATAGTAGTATCTTATTTCATAATTTTGGGACATAGCAGCTGAATGCGCAAAGTCTGGTACAAGTTAATCTGGCGGAAATCAGGGGGTGGGGGGAGAGGGAAAGAGGGCCATTTGGGAAGAACAAAGTTCTCATTTTGGGAGTGTAGGAGAGCAGAAGCTGGGAGAGATACGGAGTTGTTTACAGTTTTGAATTATATCCTGTATGCAACTGGGAGCTAGTGCAATTGACTTGAGCTTGGCTTTATGTGGTCGGTTGCTTTGACCCCTGCCAGGATTCCAGCAGCTGTGCTTTGTAAGTGTTGGAAGCATTTTAGATTATATTGTGAGATATTGTAGAACAGAGAATTATAGTAGTTAATGCGGCTGGCTGTTAATGTGTATAACATGGTGGCAAGATTGTGTTTCTGAAAATAGTTGCGAAGTTGACAGATCTGGTGCAGATGCATAAAGGAGGTAGTTAGCACCTTTGAAATGTGGGCTTCCATTGTAAGGTTGTGGTCGAGTTGAACTCCCAGACTTCACATTGAGTCCTTAGGCTGTAAGGGAAGGCAGGGATAGTAAAGCATGCCCTTGTCAGCTTAGCCAGAGGTGTTCAGCTTTGGAGGGGTTGAATTTGAGTTTGTGGTTTTTGAGTTGTTGGGTTACTGCTGTAAGACAGTGGTAAAGATTGGTGATAGAAGAGGTTTGGCCCTGTCTTCATACAGAATTGGATGACATCGGCCAATAAGTGGCATTCAGTGTTGAAAGACTAGAGCGGATGAATGTAAATGTTGAAGAGGACTGGGGAAAGCATAGAACCCAGAAGTACTCCACAGGCGAGGTCTTGGGGTAAGGATTATTTGTTTGCTCATGATTACGGACTGAGCCCTGTTGGCCTGGAGAGATTCAAACCATTTAAGTACTGTGTCTTCATTGCCGATGTCACTTAATCATTGTAATAGGAGTTGGGGACCAACAGTGTCAAAGGCGGCAGAGAGATCTAATAGGACTAGGAGGGAATCACCACCTTGTCAACATTTTTGTGGATGCTGTTATGGCTAATAGGATGGATTCTGTTCCATGTCCTTTCCCAAATTTGCATGGGTAGGAATATATATAGGACACAGTAACATAAGAACATGCCATATTGGGCCAGACCAAGGGTCCATCAAGCCCAGCATCCTGTTTCCAACAGTGACCAATCCAGGCCATAAGAACCTGGCAAGTAACCAAAAACTTAGTCTAACTCTTGCTACTGTTGCTAATAATAGCAGTGGCTATTCTCTAAGTCAACTTAATTAATAGCAGGTAATGGACTTCTCCTCCAAGAACTTATCCAATCCTTTTTTAAACACAGCTACACTAACCACATCCTCTGGCAACAAATTCCAGAGTTTAATTGTGCGTTGAGTGAAAAAGAACTTTCTCCGATTAGTTTTAAATGTGCCACATGCTAACTTCAAGGAGTGCCCTCCAGTCTTTCTATTATCCAAAAGAGTAAATAACTGATTCAAATTAACCCGTACTAGACCTCTCATGATTTTAAACCCCTCTATCATATCCCCCCTCAGCTGTCTCTTCTCCAAGCTGAAAAGTCCTAACCTCTTTAGTCTTTCCTCATAGGGGAGCTGTTCCATTCCCTTTATCATTTTGGTCGCCCTTCTCTGTACCTTCTCCATTGCAACTATATCTTTTTTGAGATGCGGCGACCAGAATTGTACACAGTATTCAAGGTGCGGTCTCACCAAGAAGCGATTCAGAGGCATTATGACATTTTCCGTTTTATTCACCATTCCCTTTCTAATAATTCCCAACATTCTGTTTGCTTTTTTGACTGCCGCAGCACACTGAACCGGCGATTTCAATGTGTTATCCACTATGACGCCTAGATCTCTTTCTTGGGTGGTAGCTCCTAATATGGAACCTAATACTGTGTAACTATAGCATGGGTTACTTTTCCCTATATGCATCACCTTGCACTTATCCACATTAAATTTCATCTGCCATTTCGATGCACAATTTTCCAGTCTCAGAAGGTCTTCCTGCAATTTATCACAATCTGCTTGTGATTTAACTACTCTGAACAATTTTGTATCATCTGCAAATGTGATTATCTCACTCGTCGTATTTCTTTCCAGATCATTTATAAATATATTGAAAAGTGGGTCCCAATAAAGATCCCTGAGGCACTCCACTGCCCACTCCCTTCCACTTAGAAAATTGACCATTTAATCCTACTCTTTGTTTCCTGTCTTTTAGCCAGTTTGCAATCCACGAAAGGACATCGCCACCTATCCCATGACTTTTTACTTTTCCTAGAAGCCTCTCCTGAGGAACTTTGTCAAACGCCTTCTGAAAATCCAAATATACTACATCTACCGGTTCACCTTTACCTACATGTTTATTAACTCCTTCAAAAAAGTGAAGCAGATTTGTGAGGCAAGACGTGCCTTGGGTAAAGCCATGCTGACTTTGTTCCATTAAACTATGTCTTTCTATATGTTCTGTCATTTTGATATTTAGAACACTTTCCACTATTTTTCCTGGCACTGAAGTCAGGTTAACTGGTCTGTAGTTTCCCAGATCACCCCTGGAGCCCTTTTTAAATATTGGGGTTACATTAGCCACCCTCCAGTCTTCAGGTACAATGGATGATTTTAATGATAGGTTACAAATTTTTACTAATAGGTCTGAAATTTCATTTTTTAGTTCCTTCAGTACCCTGGGGTGTATACCATCCGGTCCAGGTGATTTACTACTCTTCAGTTTGTCAATCAGGCCTACCACATCTTCTAGGTTCACTGTGATTTGGCTCAGTCCATCTGAATCATCACCCATGAAAACCTTCTCTGATACAGGTATCTCCCCAACATCCTCTTCAGTAAACACTGAAGCAAAAAAATCATTTAATCTTTCCGTGATGGCCTTATCTTCTCTAATTGCCCCTTTATCCCCTCTATCATCTAACTACCCAACTGACTCCCTCACAGGCTTTCTACTTCTGATATATTTTTTTAAAGTTTTTACTGTGAGTTTTTGCCTCCACGGCCAACTTCTTTTCAAATTCTCTCTTAGCCTGCCTTATCAATGTCTTACATTTAACTTGCCAACACTTATGTATTATCCTATTTTCTTCTGTTGGATCCTTCTTCCAATTTTTGAATGAAGATCTTTTGGCTAAAATAGCTTCTTTCACCTCACCTTTTAACCATGCTGGTAATCGTTTTGCCTTCTTTCCACTATTCTTAATGTGTGGAATACATGTGGACTGTGCTTCTATGATGGTATTTTTTAACAATGACCACGCCTCTTGCACACTTTTTACCTTTTTAGTTGCTCCTTTCAGTTTTTTTCGAATTATTTTTCTCATTTTATCAAAGTTTCCCTTTTGAAAGTTTAGCACGAGAGCCATGGATTTGCTTACTGTTCCCCTTCCAGTCATTAATTCAAATTTGATCATAAGCAGCCCCACCACCGTTACCTCTCTCACCAAATCCTGTGCTCCACTGAGAATTAGATCTAAAATGGCTCCCTCTCTCGTCGGTTCCTGAACCAATTGCTCCATAAAGCTGTCATTTATTCCATCCAGGAACTTTATCTCTCTAGCATGTCCCGATGATATATTTACCTAGTCAATATTGGGGTAATTGAAATCTCCCATTATTACTGCAGTACCAATTTGGTTAGCTTCCCTAATTTCTCTTAGCATTTCATTGTCTGTCCCACCATCTTGACCAGTGGATGGTAGTATACTCCTATCACTATAGTCTTCCCCAACACACAAGGGATTTCTACCCATAAAGATTCGATTGTGCATTTAGTCTCATGTAGGATGTTTATCTTGTTGGACTCTATGCCATCCCACGCATAAAGTGCCACACCTCCTCCTGAGTGCTCATCTCTGTCATTGTGATATAATTTGTACCTTGGTATAGCACTGTCCCATTGGTTATCCTCCTTCCACCATGTTTCTGAGATGCCAATTAAGTCTATATCATCATTCACTGCTATACATTCTAATTCTCCATCTTACCTCTTAGAATATGAATATATATATAATCTTGGTTTATTTGGGGGAAGTTTTAAAGAGAAAATGATATGTTTTTCAGGTAACTATAGGCCACTTAATCTGACCATAGTAATAGGTACATTAATGGAATCATTACTAAAGGAAAAGATACTGGAATATGTTTCATCAAAGAGATCACAGAAGAGAAATCAGCATAGTTTTACCAGAGGGAGATCATATCAGACTAATCTGATTAATTTCTTGGACTAGTTGACCAAAGATTAAGATTGAGGGTGAGCAGAGTATATGGTGTATTTTGACCTCAGTAAAGCTTTTGGTACTATCCCACATAAGAGGCTCAAAAATAAGCTGAGCAGCCTAGCGTTGGGTCCAAAAGTGAGAAATTGTGTCGGGCAAGAAAGGGGTAGTTATAAATAGTGTTCGTTCCATGACAAAGTGGTCATTAGAGAATTGTCTCAGATCAGTCATGGGGCCATTAATACTATACAGAGGTTAGTAGAAAAGGTTTGTCTTTTTGCAAGTGATACTAAGATATACAACAAGGTGGACATTCCAGATAGGGTAGAAAAAATGTGACCCAATAAAAGGAAGCTTGAAGAGTGGCCAAAAGTTCAAGAGTGTGGCAACTAAAATTTAATTCAAAAGAAAATTGCATCCTGCATTTGGGCTACAGAAATCCAAGAGAGCAGTACATGATGGGGAGAATGGGGTAAGGTACTTCTACGCACCATGACAGGACAGAGGTCCTGGGATGATCCACTCTGATGACTTCAAGGTTGCAAAACAGTGTAAGAAGGCAATGTTGAGACTCAGTTGAATATTCAAATGCATAGGGAGATGTATTACCAGTAGATAAAAAAAAAAAAAAAAAAGAGGTAAGAATACTTCTGTACTAATCATTGATGAGGCTTCATCTGGAATATTGTCTTCAGTTCTGGATGCCATATTTCCAAAAAGGATATACAGAGGGTAGAGACAGTCCAGAAGAGGGCAACTCAAATGGTGCAGCCCCTATATTCTATGCCATATGAAGTGAGACTTAAATATGTGTACCCTGGAAGAGAGAAGGAAGATGGGATATATACAGAGGGTACAGTTCCGAGGCATTTCTGGGGGTAACAGTGTTTTGCTTGCAGAAATGTCCTGTTATACAATGGAACCCCTTCCCCCACACACACACACTCCTGCATATACAGGTAAACATGTGCGCATAAGTCATGTTTGCTTGTAAGTTTACCCGGACTGAACAGAGATGTTGCCGGGAGCGGGTTGGGAAAGGATTCTCACTTATAAGCATATTTTTGCATTTTCAAAAAATATATGTGTAAAATTTCCCCCAAAAATTTCTGCGCCCAGTTTAACAGCTGTAATTGTGCATGAGTCGCGTGGGTGGGATAATTTTCACAAAGCACATGTGCATACTTTTCCTTAGGAAGTTGGCATGACTTATGCACATAGGGGCAGATTTTTAGAGGAGCGTGCGCGGGGTACATTTGTGCGAGCTACCTGGCGCGCACAAATGTACACCCAATTTTATAATATGCGTGCGCTGCTGCTCACATGTTATAAAATCCGGGGTCGGCGCACGCAAGGGGGTGCACACTTATGCACCTTGCGCGTGCCGAGCCCTAGGGGAGGCCCGATGGCTTTCCCCATTCCCTCCGAGCCACTCCGAAATTGGAGCGGCCTCGGAGGGAAGTTTCCTTTTGCTGCACCCCCCCCCACCTTCCCCTCCCTTCCCCTATCTAACCCACCCCCCAGCCCTACCTAAATCCCCCCCCCCCCACCTTTGTTGTCTAAGTTACGCCTGCCCGAGGCAGGCGTAACTTGCGTGCGCGGCCGGCTACCAGCGCACTGTACCCCGGCACAGCCACTGTGCCGGAGGACTTGGGACCGACCCTGCCCCGCCCCCTTCCCGCCCCTTTTTCAAAGCCCCAGGACATACATGCATCCCGGGGCTTCCGCGTGCCGCCGAGCCTATGCAAAATAGGCTCGGCACGCGCAGGTTTTTTTTTTTAAAGGGTTACGTGCGTATATTACGCGCGTAACCGTTTGAAAATCTACCCCATAATTTATGCAGGCTATTACAAAATTCTAGAAAGCATTGAAATTAAGCATAGAGAATGCTTAGCTTAGAGGACGTTAGTGCTTCCCAACCTGCTCCTGGAGGCACACCTAGCCAGTCAGGTTTTCAGGATTACAATAAATACACTGGTCTACATTTGAAAAAAAACGTTTTCTGCTGACCTAATTATTTTTGCTGATTTTACCCAAATGAAAGGTGCTGATTCCAAATATGAAGTAAAAAAATATACAATACATCAAATTTTTTTACAAATGATAAATGTTTGATTAAAGATTATAAAGTCACATATCAAGGGTAATAAGAAGTTCGTCGCAGTGAGCAACCGGTCTTATAGCTGAGGGGAGATTGGGTACTGGATGGAAGATTTTGTCTTTGTGTTCACGCCTGTAATAATTACCATGCAGAAGTAGCAGTCATCAACATGGTTTTGGGGCTCTCGCCACACTATTGGAACTCTGACCTTTAGTCCACTGTCTCAGGTTTTCAACCCATGTCCTGCACACTTTATGTGGTGCACAAGGTTTGTCCTGGTCACACAGTTTAACCCTGAAATATGCATGATAAGCTTTTCGTACAAAGTCAAATATATGTGTCCTTTGTTTGGGTGTTGTAAAATAACCACAAATGTAAAAGAATACATCAGGATCATTCCAGCACCTTCCATGAACTATTCGAGTGTTGGATGACATATTCAGAAAAACAGATTTGCTGTGAATTCTAAGCCTCTTGAACGACTGAATGCTACCATCGGTTTTCACGCTGCTTATATAGCCATAAAATGCCGACGTCAGCAGTTTTAAACTGTTTAATAAGCAGTCTTCCTATTGGTTATACCAATTGCGTATTCAGCATATCTTTCTGCGCATTAATTATCTTTTTGCGTATTCAGCATATCTAAATAATAATGCTACGTTTTTGCTATAAGAGTTTATGAGTAGACAGCGTTTTGCACAAAAAACGGATGTGGCTGGAGGAAACGGATGTGATTTTTGGATTCAGCACACTAAAATACATAAAGATCACATGTTATCCTGTAGTCAGCAAAATTGATGTAGACCAGTGATATAGATGAGATAGATTTGCATACCCTGGGTCTCCAGGGTATGCAAACCTATCTCATGCATATTCATTGTGGATATCCTGAAAACCAGACCGGTTAGATGTGTCTCCATGAGAAGGGTTGGGAAACACTTGGAGGAAGTGAAGGTACAGCTTTTGTATATTGCAGCAGAAAAAAGAAATAAATTATATGGGCCTTGTAGTCTTTTTTTTTTGCTTGCTGTAATGTTTCTGTAGATACTGGGATCTGTGCTGCTATGGCAGGGGTGGCCAACTCCGGTCCTCAAGAGCCACAATGAGGCCTAGTTTTCAGGATATCCATAATGAATATACATAAGATAGATTTGCATACAATGGAAGCAGTACATGCAAATCTATCTCATAAATATTCATTGTGAATATCCTTGCAATCCAGACCTGTTTGTGACTCTTGAGCACCGGAGCTGGTCACCTCTGTGCTATGGTGCCTAATCCTGCTCAAGTATGCTTTTGCTCAGCAGAAGATCACCTCCACTAAAGAGTAATTTTCTGCATCTCTATCTCAAGCCATGTACTGCAGAAGTCTTGAATTTAGTCCAACTTTATATATATTTTTTAAATCTTCACCAGATCCTGCGAATGAGAGAAACAGCTGCATGAATTGTCTTTAGTTTTGATTTGTTAACTGTATAACCTCCATTCTGCAAAATTTAAAGTGAGCAAAACTTTTTACATAGGAGTAAATC
Source organism: Rhinatrema bivittatum (assembly GCF_901001135.1). NCBI lineage: Eukaryota > Metazoa > Chordata > Amphibia > Gymnophiona > Rhinatrematidae > Rhinatrema > Rhinatrema bivittatum. The sequence goes on along the minus strand of NC_042621.1, from coordinate 135,758,434 downwards.
TTCTTAGTACAAAGCTGCAGAGCCATAAAACTGGCCCAAATATCTTTTTGTAATGGAGAAAAAATGCCACAGGCTGATTATCTCCAGATATCCAGCTGTGTATGTAGCTCAGATGTTTTGCAGACTCCAGGCCTGTCAGTGTACATTAGCAGGATTCAGACCATGCGGACACCTGAAATGGAATGAAGCAGTGGGAAAACTAAACTAGCGCACTCACACTGAGGAGGAGACACGAGTCAGAGGCTTATTGATGGGGAGACAGCAGCTGTAGCATTGGTTCCCCCAATTCCACTTGCTGAATTGAGCCACAATTGGTAAATGCACCAATATATTAAAATCAGACAAAATTCTGTTAGGTGAGCTGTGATCTATTTCTTTATGTTAGCTTTAGTTAAATTGGGTTTCAAGCGAGTTAGCTTCTCTTTGAAACTATATGTCAAATATAAATAAATAAATATATATATATATATATATATATATATATATATATATATATATATATATATATATATATATATATATATACAAGCCGTTAAGCCCGTTAAAACGGGCTACATTACATTTTTTTTCAGTCCATTTTCTAACACAGCACCCTTCTACACTTTTTCTCCCTCTCTCCCCCTTCCCCTCGTTCACTCCTCCCCTTTCCTCCACTCAGTCTTACTCACTCTGTCTCCCACTGCCTCCTTCCCCTCACTCCCACCTCTCTCCCCTTCCCTCAGTCACTCCCCACCCTCTCTCAATCCCATCCCCTCCCCCTCAGCCCTCCTCCACTCCCTTTTTCTCTGCTCCACAACTTCTTACCCTTCCACTTACTCACATCCCTGTCTCTCACCTCTCCCTCATTCTCCCTCTCTGCCCTCCTCCACTCCCTTTTTCTCTGCTCCACAACTTCTTACCCTTCCACTTACTCACATCCCTGTCTCTCACCTCTCCCTCATTCTCCCTCTCCCCCTTCCACTTACTCACATCCCTGTCTCTCACCTCTCCCTCATTCTCCCTCTCCCCTCACTCTTCCCCACCCCCTACCTCCCTCCCACACACTCACTCAGTCCCTCCCTCCCCCTCCCACTCAGTCCCCCCCTCCCACTCAGTCACTCCCTCCCTCCCTCCCTCTCACTCAGTCCATCCCTCCCTCGCTACTGGCCGCCGCCCGCTGCCACCCGCCGCTGCCGCTGCCACCCGACGCTGACACCGCCCAACGCCGCCGCTACCGCTGCCACCCGCCGCCGCCGCCATGTTTTTTTTTCTGATGACGCTGGCTGAGACCGACGTGCTCGTCCGCACATGCGCGGTAGAGCTGGTCTCTACTGCGCATTTGCAGCACGTCGGTCAACCTTCAATTATTAGGTTGATATATATATATATATATATATATATATTGTGATGCATTACGACCTGGCCCGGGGCAGAAACAGCTGAGACACAGCCAAGCAGAAGCTAGTGGTACCAAACTTAGCCACCGGAGGGCGCTGAGGAAGGTAGCAAAGACTACACTTCCCAGGTTCCCTGAACCAACACCTGACCCCTGGCTGGAGCCTGAGCAGGAACAGGTGGAGGAAATTGGGACTGATCCCTATGACTCAGCAGAGTCTATGGAGGCTGAGGAAGAGGGCGTGCCACCGTGGTGGAACTGGCCACAAAAGCCCGGCTCCTCAGAGTCTGAGGAGGAGGAGATGGAGGTAAGCTGGGGAGAGGAAAGCTCCAGCTGTTCCTCTATGGAGGTAGAATAACCAGGAGGTTGGGGGATGGTAAATCCTGGGTTTAGACAAAGAGATTTAAGAAATGTTGAAGGGATATTAGAGTGCAAATGCTGTTTAACTTTAAGCTTGCTAAGGAGAACCTAAGCAGTTAGGCTTAGGGGGATTGTACTGTCAACCAGGCATTGTTGCAGGGCTGCAGCCGGTGAGGCTACAGGCCTACATTAAATCCTTTTTGTGATAAGGGCCTTTTTTCCTGTGTACTGTTTGGGAGTGCCAGGACTAGGCCTGGCACTCTGACTAGGGCCTGTGAGGAGTCCATAGCAGCGCTGTGCATGAGCTGTGCAAGGGGATGGGCCGTGGCATAGGAGCGAAGCCAGAGGCCTGAAGCCCAGCAAAGCCCCACAGCATGCCGAGCGGAGGGACCTGATCGTGACAATATATATATATATATGTGTATATTCTCCCAGCCACTCATAGTTCAGAAGTTCAGAATCTGTTTTATTCTATTCTATTCTCACATTTATGTGTCACCCTTTTCTAAAAAGGACTCAGGGTGACTTACAACAAAGAAATGATACAATTACGTTGCCAGAGGATGTGGTTAGTGCAGTTAGTGTAGCTGGGTTTAAAAAAGGATTGGATAAGTTCTTGGAGGAGAAGTCCATTACCTGCTATTAATTAAGTTGACTTTGAAAATAGCCACTGCTATTACTAGCAACAGTAACATGGAATAGACTTAGTTTTTGGGTTCTTGCCTGGTTCTTATGGCCTGGATTGGCCACTGTTGGAAACAGGATGCTGGGCTTGATGGACCCTTGGTCTGACCCAGAATGGCATGTTCTTATGTTCTTACGTTCAAAATGCAAATTTCAGGCTAAATGTATGCATACATACTAGCTAAAACCGTTCAAAATGCAAATTTCAGGCTAAATGTATGCATACATACTAGCTAAAACCCATTGAAATTATCTGGAGGCCCCTATTCACTTTCCTCTTCCCTAGTCAGAACCCAGAACTGCCTTCTCTCTCCCCAGCACACCCTGATCCCAACCCTTCTGCTTACTTTCCTAGTCTGAGCAGGCCTGGATTTGTCACTAGGCACACTAGCAGGCCAGTCCTGTAAAGGGCACTCAGCCGAGCACACTGCTTCACCCGCCGTTGGACGCTCGTTTTCGACACATGTCCACTACCTCTTATACAGTAAGGGGTTTTAGCGAGGCGAAAACGCACATTCAATCCCCTCCCCCAAACCAATAGCGTTCATCACATGCAAATGAGGCTATTAGTCATTCGCCTGAGATACCAAAAATAAATGTGCAGTCGATTCTCACATTTTACGCTCATTTACCGGAGCAGCCCGAAAAAGTATACAGGAAAGCAGAAAATACTGCTTTTTTTTCTGTACATCCTCTGACTTAATATCGTAACAATATTAAGTCGGAGGAACCAAAAGGTGCACCGATTAGGAAAACGGATGCTGCTAATATTGAGCATCCGTTTTCCAAACCCGCTGACAGCCCCCTCTCCTGGACCAAGGAGGTGCTAGGGGCGCGCAGTCGTCCCTAGCGCCTCCGTATAGCGCGACCCCTCATTTGCATTCTGTCTCGTGCGTTCTGAGAGGGGGCGCTGAAACGGACGTGCCTTTTTTTTTTTTTTTAGCACGTCCGAACTGTATCGGCCTGTAGGGTAGCAGAAACGTGAGGGGAGGCAGGGCAGCAGGCTGGCTGAAGATTTGCTGCTTGCCAATAAAAATAATATAAATTATACTAATAAATATAGTGAAAAACAACTTTAGTTTCGTAATGTAATGTAAAAGATGGAAATGTTTGCCAATTTGCTTCAGAATTTTTAAATCTTTGCCACAAGATCTACCCCTGAACTTCCACAGGAAACTTGGGGGCACTGTGCCTTAGACCTTCTGCCCCCTATTGACCAATCTTGTGGGGGGGGGGAGGGAAGAGGGGGATGACGGGGGGGGGGGGTGATAGCACCAACAATGTCACCGAGTCTGAGCACACTCCAGACGCCCCTTCCTAAGCCAACTCCAGCACACTCTGACCCCTTCACCAACACAACTCCAGCACTCCCTTTCCCCTTTAGTGGCCCAGCCCACACACTGACCCCTTTCCCCAGTTGACCCCAGCACACTGTGACACCCTTCCGTCCTTATGGCCCAGCCCCAGTGCAATCTGACTCCCTTCCCCAGCACACTGTGACCTCCTTACTCCCTCACCGGTCCAGGCCCCCCCCCCCCCCCTCCCGACACTCCCAACCACGATCCTCAGCTTGACCCTCCCACACCCTGCCACCCCCCCCCCCCCCACCCAGCATGCCTTGACTTCATGCCCCAGTGTGACCCCAGCACAGCCTGAACCCAGACTCACCTCTGCCCCAGCCCCATCCCACACAGCTTCATCTCCTGCCCCAGACTGACTCCAGCACTCCCCTCTCCTTCCCTACCACATCCTGATCCCAGCACTCGTTCTCTCCTGCCCAGCCCAAGCACACTCCTCTGCCCCTTCCCTGCATGACCTCCCCTTCCATTAACCCAAACAACAGAAACAGAACAAAAACCTGCAGCAAATGAACGCACCCCCTCCTCCGTACACCAAACCTGATGAAGTAAATGCCCCAGGACTCCCAACCCCACCCTTACCCAAATCCAGATTCTGAATCTGGGTTCTGACCCCCCCCCCACCTGCTCCAGAAGCCCGCCTCCCAGACGCCCCCCCCCCCATCCCAGCGCTTAACCCCGTTGCAGGTCCACCAGTGTTCCAGGGCAGCAGCAATCATCTCTCATCCCCGCCTCATGGCTCGAGGCTTGGAAAATGGCCGCCAGCCTCCCCGAGGCCCGTGCCGTTATGTTGTGCCGCTGCTGTGCAACATAACGGCGCCAGCCTTTAGGTTCACCAGCAGTCCTTTTCTAAACCCGGTGCATTAGGGCAGGAGCAGCAGATGATAGCTGCTGCTGCCCCGGTACAATGGCGGACCCGCAATGGGGTAAACACTGGAATGGGGGAAAGTCCGGGGAGGGAGATTCTGGGGGCATCTGTTTCAGTGGATTGGGTGGGAGTACTCAGATCTGGACTTTATTTTTGTTTTAATTAGAATTTGTTGGTTAGGATGTCCTTAGAGCTGGAATGAAAGGGGGCGGGGGCGGGGGACTCTGGACATCTTTTAACCCTCAGAGTTTGGATTCTGGTGAGTCGCTGGCTGGTGGGGAGCGTATGTGACAAATGGCAGATCCTGCCAAGTTTATTCCAGGAAGCCGAGCTGCACTCCTTGCAGAGTTGTATTACAGCATTCGCTGCCTGTGCATAAAGGTCACAGTGTGATTGGCTGAGAGGGCGGCTGCTTTGGGATGTCCTACTCTTATGGCAATAGCCAGGTAAACGGGCTGGAGTAAAATCGTAAAACTTAGCAAAAAAGCAAGAAGACACCTCAGAGTTATTGAGTCTGGGCATGATTAGCCATCGCAGGTGCTCAGGGCACAGAAAATGAAAAAAATCCAAGGCATTCAGTTGATGAAACACTGGCAGAGCCAATTGTGACTAGGAGTAAAAATGTGTGCAATTAATACTGAAGCAGTTCCCAACTGGAGATCAGAAGCCTTGAGTGAGTGAAAAATTAACATCCAGTTGTGCATGTGTGTTTAGAGGTGACGGTGTGGTATTAACATAATATCTGCACATGCCAGTATAACTCCAGCTGCTTGAAGGTCAATTTCTTGCATGCTTTTGGCTTTCTTAACCACTTGTTTTCTCTCTCTCTTTTCCTCCCTCCCTCTCTCTCTTTCCTGTGCTGCCTTGCTTCTGTGACCCTTTTCTCCCCTGCGGATCCTGGCTACGGCAGAAGTCCTCCAGCTCGGCGTCCTCGGAGGCCTCGGAAACGTGCCAGTCGGTTAGTGAGTGCAGCTCCCCCACCTCGGTTAGTTCTGGGTCCCGCTTCAGGGGCGCATTCAGGTGCTGGAAAGGGGAAGCCTTTGTCACCACCCCCCTCCCTCCCTCTTTTTCGCATGTTAGCACCCCCCTCCCTGGTACATACCAGGGTGAAACCCCCTAATAAGTACTGGTATGCAGAAATGTGCCCAGATAGTATTATAGCTTAGGCAGGAGTTGCAGGCGCAGCGCTTCTGCAATCCCCTCACAGTATTTGTTGGCTGTTAATGTGAGGTCCCAGGGAGTTTGCACATGCCTCTTGCTATGATTCTTGTCCATGTAATCTCTAAGTGGGCCATGATGTGACTTGTTGAGAGGTCTTAGGGGGAAAGCATGGTGCGTCGTGTTACCAGGCTCCCTGAATTTGCCATGTCACATTACTAACCCCCGTGGGATTCCCTACCTTGCAGTGGCATTTTACCAGGCCTCTCAGTATCTGTTGCTGTGCCTCTCCACACACTGCTTGGATAGTTTCACCGCCGTGCCCTTCACAACAGCCCTGAATTCCTGCTCCTGATCCACGTCTGCTCATCAGTTGCTTCTTGCCTGGTCATTGGTTGGGGGGGGGGGAAAAGGGGTTTTGATATAATCACTTCCATTTCAGGTACAAATCTACCCTAAATAAAACAAGAAGAAAGGAGGCACACAACAGAGATGCATTTTGTACGTGTTATAAAGATTTGGTCTGCAAGACAGATGTAGGAAAATGTGTCTCCACGACTAGCACTGGTGACTTCAGCAACAAGCTCATGTTAAACAACAAACCCAGAATGTCTTTATGGAAATACTTCTGAACATGCATCTGCTCATTGGAGAATCCTGCCAGCAACTTTCAAACTTCTCTCTCGCCCTGTCTCTCCACACACACACACACACACACACACACACACACACACACACTGCATATACCTACAGCCATACTCTACACATAATGCATTGATTTTTTTTTATGCAAAAGTGTAGGCACTCCTGGTCAAATTGTATGCTTCATTGAATCTCTAAGTGAACAGAAGCTGACACAACCTTTATAAAGTACAATGACATTTTTCTTTAATTTTAATGCAAAATTACTATTTACTTGCTAATTTTAACAGATTGAAAATAATGAAACAATGAATATGACATATACAAATGTCTGGATACGTTTATAGTTTATTCTTTACTACTTAAAAAAAAAAGGGTAATAAGGCCCAAAAAATGGATTGACTCATTAGACCACTGGTTCTCAACCTTTTTCCCATTGTGACACACCTAATTGACAATGCCCCGTATTACTTTTATTGTTAAGAATGACACAAGGGAAAAATAAGAGTACTCTCTCTGAATATCAATTATCTAAATAGTAAACATCCCAAACCAGAACAGCACCAACTTCCAGTGCTCAAACAGTAACCACCTTACCTAAGAAAAGGCAACACTGAAAATATTACACCAGGCCTTAAAACTCCAATACTCCTCCTATCAGGAAAATGGAACAAGCCAGGCTGCTATAGAAACTACACAGAAACTACACACCAGCAGAAAACCTCACCTGAATCACATGTGCTGACGCTCACCTAACAAAGAATAAAGAGACCCTAAAGCATAAATAGAAACATACAGACAAAAACTGAACTGGAAACCACAACAAGCCAGAGAGACTGCAGTGTAACAAAGGAAAAAGAGAAACGTCACCTGTCCTCATAAACAAATCCAGAAATACATAATCAACAGCAATAAAACCATAAAAGAGATTATTTCAAAACAGCTGATGAATGGAATATCCAATAATTAAAAACTCATATAAAAATTTCTAGATACCAATAAAATATTTCAAAATAGCAGACACAAAGGCCCAATAATGAAAAATAAGGATACAAAAATGCTTTGCTCTGCATACCTGGAAATGTGCCCTGAGTTTGATGCGAACTAGGGGGGGGGGAGGGGGGTATTGCTTGCATCTTTCTCCTCTCAGTCCAATACAAGCTCTCTCTCTCTCACACAGGCTCTCAATCCACACAATTACACACATGCTCTTTCTCTCACACAGGCTCTCAATCCACACAATTACACACAGTGTTGTGTTCCGCGGCCGTTGAAGGCCACGACCGTGGTCCCCTACCAGGCCTGTGACGGCAACCCACCGCGGGAGCTCCGGGGGAGGTCTCTGATCCTGGCCCGTCGCTTCGGCATGGGTCCCTGTGAGGAGGGGGAGCCGTCCCTGCTCCTCCCTCGCGGCGTCCAGCCGCGTTTCTCTCCGGGGAGAGAATCCAAGATGGCCGCCACCATCTTTAGGCGTGAGGCCGCGCCTCCTCCTCAGATTTAAAGGGACCTGATCCCTTTATCTACACTCACCTGTACCCTATGAGCCAGAGCAGAGGAAGTATAAAAGGAGGCTTCCTCTGCTCATTCCTTGACTAAGCAACTTTTGGGTGTCAGGTCTGCTTGCTTCGGTGAGTTCTTCTACTTCGGATCGTTGTTTCTGTCTTGTCTTGGTGTTCCTGGTTCCTGACTTCGGATCGGTTAGCGGTGATTCCTGGTGTGTGACTTCGGATTGGCTAGCGGTGATTCCTGGTGTTTGACTTTGGATTGGCAAACGGTGATTCCTGGTGTGTGACTTCGGACTGGCAAGCGGTGATTCTCTGGGGTGTGACTTCGGACTGGCAAGTGGTGATCCCTCGGTGTGTGACCTCGGACTGGTAAGCGATGACCCTCTGCACTTGACCTTGGACTTCCTCTTGACCATCGTCTCCAAGGGCCCACCTAAGTCCCAGCGGCCTGGGTCCCTACGGGCTCCTCCCGGGAGGACCGCGGGCTTCCAGTGGCGAAGACACAGTTCCTCTCCTCGACGTCACGACTCTTCGTCTGCCTCCACAGTCGCCTCTGTCTCCAGTGCCGAGGGTCAGCTAGTCACGTCTTCTGTTCCTGCCTCGCACCTGACAGGAGAACCTACGGATCTTCCTCTGAAGGTATTCCATCCTCCTGTCGGCCCAAGGGTTCACAAGCCTGAGCATAACACATGGTCTCTCTCTCTCACACAGGCTCTCAATCCACATAATTACACACATGCTCGCTCTCTCTCACACAGGCTCTCAATCACACAATTACATACACGCTCTCTCACTTACATAGGCACTCAGTCGCAATTACACACATGCTCTCTCTCTCTCACTTACATAGGCACTCAGTCGCAATTACACACATGCTGTCTCTCACTTACATAGGTTCTCAATCATACAATTACACACACGCTCTCTCTCACTTACATAGGCACTCAATCGCAATTACACACATGCTCTCTCTCTCTCACACAGGTTCTCAATCACACAATTACATACACGCTCTCTCACTTACATAGGCACTCAGTCGCAATTACACACATGCTCTCTCTCTCTCACTTACATAGGCACTCAATCGCAATTACACACATGCTCTTTCTCTCACATAGGCACTCAATCACACAATTACACACATGCTCTCTCTCTCACATAGGCACTCAATCACACAATTACACACATGCTCTCTTTCTCTTATACACACAGGCTCTTAAACATACATATACATGCTCTTTCACACAAACAGGTTCTCAATCACACTTACATACATACTGTCTCTCTCACACACACACACACGATCTAAAACATATATGCTCGCTCACTCACTCACTCTTTCTCTCTCCTCTTAGCCCTTGCGGCCTCGAGAAAGGAGTCCCATCGGCCATGGGGGCTGACGATGCTCCTCATTTTGCTCCAGGCCATGCTGCTCTTCTTCAGGCCTATGCTGCATGCACTTTACCTAGCATGGTCTCTTCTTCCTGCGCACATGGCCGCTGCACTTCACTTCTTCTTCTGGGCCGTGGGGGGGGGAGGAGAGGAAGAGCCCATGCTGGTGTCTCTGACTCCAGCTCTCCTGCAGCATTCCGCCTGGACTATCAGTATTCTAAGGGGGAACAGCTGGGCCAGCGGGGGACCGGGCAGTGTGGCGAGAGACCTGCGTGTGCTTGTCCATATACTGGTGTGTCACGACACCGGTTGAGAACCACTGCATTAGGCCTTCAGTTAGGGCAAGACAGTTCCACAGTTGAACAAATACACTGACCCTTCCAACCTCTCAAGTTGTGATTGTTGTTCTCTCTGCTTTCAACAACAATGGGCTCTTCTAAGAAGCCGTCTAAGCATTTATAAATGAAGATACTGTAATCCACTTTTACAAAGCAGGGAAAGCTATAAAAAAAAATTCTCTAAATGCTTTCAGCTATTAGTTTCAACTGTCAGAAATGTTGTTAAGAAATAGAAGTTACAGTATCTTGTGTGGTTGCAGCTGAATATTTCAATTTTTAGTCCATCAGTACAAAACACTTTGTTCCAACAAGTTTCTAGCTTTTCAAGGTTTTGTTTTGTATACTTTAGAGCGGTGGTTCTCCACTTTTTTTCGGCCGGGATACACCTGACAGATGGTTCTCACATGCGTGACACACTGAACATGTGACCATCACGGGGCTAAAGTAAATATACATTCTGTATCCACAGGAACCCCCTTGACCCTCAACAATGGATGCAGAGCAGAACTAGGGCATAACCCGTACAACTCACCATACAAAAAAGATATTCTGGTTCTTACGACATCTCAGTAAAAGCAAAACAAACTCCATTTACTGGTAGGCACAATAGCCTTCCTTATGAAAAGGCAATAATTTACCACTAATGCATATCCTATTGAGAAAATACAACAAATAAGATTCATACAAATGCCTACATGCTGGTAAAATACCTCACCTTGGTCACTCACAGAATTGACCTTCACTAAGTACAGAAAGACCACACATTATAAATATAGAGACAGAACCTGAATGGAAAACTAAAAAAGCTACTCCGCATGCAGTGCAAACCTGGAGAAATGGAAAGAGAAATATAGCACCTATAATGCACACAAACTAACCTGCACAAAGTTATACCTGTATTATGGAACACACTCAACCAGTAACAACCTTATCTATGAAAAGGCAACACTACAAATATTTAACCAGGCCCTAAACACTAATACACCTCCTATTAGGAAATCAGAACAAGCCAATCTGCTATAGATCCACACACAGAAATAATTGTAAAGCTATACTGATAAATGTTACAAAACAGCTGATGAACAGAATAACGTCAAGCAATTAAAACTCTTAAAAATTATTAAAAATTGTCCAAATATCAATAAAATATTTCAAAACAGCAGACATATCACATAATACCCAATAATTAAAATGGCAATCAATCAAGAAAAATAAACTTAAAAAGCCACCTTTACTTACCCTCTCCAGCAACTCTCCTACTCCTTTCCCTGGAAAGCACATACCAGGTGCAGCAGTAGCTGCTGAAGCTTTGTCCTCACAGTCCTCTTCTTTAGGGCCCACAACAAGTCACTCACACACACACACCCCAATTAAACCCTATGACCAGTCTCTGTCTCTCACACACACCCCAGTCACCTCCCTGCCCAGTCTCTGTCTCTCACGCACACCCCACTCACCTCCCTGCCCAGTCTCTGTCTCTCACGCACACCCCACTCACCTCCCTGCCCATGCTCTGTCTCTCACGCACACCCCAGTCACCTCCCTGCCCAGGCTCTGTCTCTCACGCACACCCCAGTCACCTCCCTGCCCAGGCTCTGTCTCTCACGCACACCCCAGTCACCTCCCTGCCCAGGCTCTGTCTCTCACGCACACCCCAGTCACCTCCCTGCCCAGTCTCTGTCTCTCACGCACACCCCACTCACCTCCCTGCCCAGTCTCTGTCTCTCACGCACACCCCACTCACCTCCCTGCCCAGTCTCTGTCTCACACGCACACCCCAGTCACCTCCCTGCCCAGTCTCTGTCTCACACGCACACCCCAGTCACCTCCCTGCCCAGTCTCTGTCTCTCACGCACACCCCAGTCACCTCCCTGCCCAGTCTCTGTCTCTCACGCACACCCCAGTCACCTCCCTGCCCAGTCTCTGTCTCTCACGCACACCCCAGTCACCTCCCTGCCCAGTCTCTGTCTCTCTCACAAACCCCAGTCACCTCCCTGCCCAGTCTCTGTCTCTCACACACACTCCAGTCACCTCCCTGCCCAGTCTCTGTCTCTCACGCAAACCCCAGTCACCTCCCTGCCCAGTCTCTGTCTCTCATGCACACCCCAGTCTCCTCCCTGCCCAGTCTCTGTCTCTCATGCACACCCCAGTCTCCTCCCTGCCCAGTCTCTGTCTCTCACGCACCCCCAGTCACCTCCCTGCCCAGTCTCTGTCTCTCACACAAACCCCAGTCACCTCCCTGCCCAGTCTCTGTCTCTCACACACACTCCAGTCACCTCCCTGCCCAGTCTCTGTCTCTCACGCAAACCCCAGTCACCTCCCTGCCCAGTCTCTGTCTCTCATGCACACCCCAGTCTCCTCCCTGCCCAGTCTCTGTCTCTCACGCACACCCCAGTCACCTCCCTGCCCAGTCTCTCTCTTCTCTCACACACACTTTGTTTAGAGCCTCAATGCTGTGTTTCCCTTTAATGTCGCAGTGGCAGATTTCCCAATGCTGCCGCTGCCTTCTCAGCTGCACTGAAGCAGCAAACATTTATTTTATTAAAATATGCCACGGCACTTAGGCCTTTCTTCTGGCTCTCAGGATATCCCTAGGCTCCCACAGCCGCCCCGCCATCTGCCTGCTTTTATGACCGCTGGGAGCTCCAATTGCCCCATCTGTAATCAGCATGGCTGAGTGCTACTTTTACTTTAATCGCGACTCTGCTGCACTCACTGTTGCATAGGAGGGTGGGGAATCCCCGGAGCAACCGGCTTCTTCATGCTTGCGACTCACTGCTGCTTTGGGGAATCCCTACTCTATCGCGGTTCCCTGCCGCTTTGGAAGCGGGAAATCCTGGCGTGGCTGGCCTCTTTTCTTTGTGGCTCGCCGCTGTGTTTAATTTCGGCACTTCCCGTGGCGGCCTTGCTTCAACAGGATCGGGCTTCTTCACTGCCATGGGCCTGGACCCTGCCACTCCTCCCAGTCCCCCTCAAATCACCCCACCCCGGGCTATGAGATGCCCCCCTTCTTCCTGCCCCCGTGGGTCAATCGGAAGCCTCCTCCCTTCTTCCGATTGGCCCGCGGGGGCAGGGAGGAGGTTTCCAATTGGCCCGTGGGGATAGGAAGAAGGGAGGAGGCTTCCCATTGGCCCGTGGGGGCAGGAAAAAGGTAAAGGAAAGTATAACTGGGGCTGTGGGACACTGGGAGCCGCGACACACCAGCTGGTGCTTGGCAACACATTGGTGTGTCGCGACACACCGGTTGAGAATTGCTGCTTTAGACAATGACTTCTGGGATGAAGTTGTAGAAAAAATTTTCTTCTGACAATTCTCCCATGTAGATAGATCATTGTTGTATAAGCAACATTGTATTGTGGACCTGTGGACAACTATTCCAGTGTGAGCTACCCTTTTCAACATGACATTTGCAGTGATCTGTAGGTTCTGTTTTGCAAATCAGACCAGTTTTTAGGCAGTTCTATAAGAGATTTCCTTGGTTTTCCAGATCCTGCCTTGACTTCCATTTATTAACAATGTTTCTGTCAGTTGACATTATTAGCTTAAATTTATGGGGCAATGTATATAGGGGCAGATTTTAAAAGCCCTACGAGCGCCGAGCCTATTTTTCATAGGCCCGGCGACGTGCACAAAGCCCCAGGACGCGCATATGTCCCGAGGCTTGAAAAAATGGGTGGGGTGGGAGCGGGGCCAGAGGCCTCTGTAAGGCTGCTAAGCTGGGGGATCATGGACCGGCACTTGCAACCTATGCCTACCCAAAGGCAGGTGCAACTTGTAAAATAAAGGTTGGGGGGGGGTTAGACAGGGCTGCAGGGTGAGTTTGGTAGGGGAAGGGAGGGGAAGGTGGGGGGGCGGAAGGAAAGTTCCCTCTGAGGCCGCTCCAATTTTGGAGCGGCCTCGGAGGGAACGGGGAAAGCCATCGGGGCTCCCCTAGGGCTCGGCGCGCGCAAGGTGCACTAGTGTGCACCCCCTTGTGCGCGCCGACCCCGAATTTTATAACATGCGCGCGGCTGCACGCAAATGTTATAAAATCGGGCGTAGATTTGTGTGCGCCAGGTTGCACGCACAAATGTGCGTCCGCGCGTACGTCTTAAAATCTGGCCCATAGGTTTTTCTTGATGTAACTAAAGTGACCTAAGAAAGAAGGAAAATGTTGTTGTCAGTGTGCCAAGAGAGTCATTCCCTTGGTGCTTCTTCTTTTTCCTACACTACCCTTGTACATGTTTAGTTAGATATGTCCCAGTTAATTATGTTTTTTTATTCCTGAGCAATTAAGATCTTTCTTAGATTTGAAAAAATGTAATAGGTCCATTGAACCAGATGGTGAAGGAAATGTGTAAGAGTAATTAAGAAAGCCCAGGTGTTCTGCTAGCTCTTTCAGTGTGTTCATTTTTGTTCTTATGTTCAATATCTCCTATTGTGTTTCATTTCTATGCCTCCCCCTGCATAAATTGTGAGCTATAGTTTGAAATTCTTAGTCCTATGTGTTAATGAATTTTTTTCTGGAATTCCAATGTTTCTGTAAGAAGTTCTTGTGATAGATTTAAAATTTCAGAAATAAATAATAAAAGAAATTGCTAGCTGGTAGCATTTAGAGATTTTTCATAGCCTTCCTCTACTTTGTAAGAGTGAATTACCTTCATTTTCAAATGCTCAGATTGTTACTGCTGAGAAGAGCCCATGCTTGTCGAAAATTGAATAACAATCACTACCTGAGAGGCTAGAAGGGTCAGAGTATTTGTTAACCGTGGAATTGTCTTGACATTTTGAAGGGCTAACAAATTAATGAACTTTTTGAAACTTATTAACTTTAAAAAAAAAAAAAAATGAATCAAATGGATGTCCAAACTTCTGCACATGGCATATTCATTATTTTATTATTCTCAATCAGTTAAAATCAGCAAATAAATAGTAATTTTGCCTTAAAAACTGCAAAAAAGATTTTACATTTAACTCTGTACCCTATAGAGGTTGTGTCAGCTTCTGTTCACTTAGAGATTCACTGAAACCTACAATTTGACTAGGGGTGCCTAATTTGTTGCATACAACATGACTTAATACTTTTATTTTTGTAGTTTTGTCTTTAACCAACCTCATTATCAGATTACATCTAAGGTTATGTACAGTATGGTACATATTTAAGAAATAACTGTAACAAGGAACTATTTATACAATACCTACCAGCACATACGAACAATAAGTCAAAAGATAGATGTTTTTGTAAGACAACAACAAGTAAATACAGTGACATTATTCCATATTTTATATCTTCTATGACATAAATGTATATTTTCAAGTACTAAGTACTTTAAAGGTAGGTGCATTCTGTCCATATCATTAGGATTTATGTAACCCCCATCACACCCTTGGCACCGACAAATGGGATTTTAAAAAATGAAATGTTTTATTTTATGTGTTTCTAATTGTAAGCTGTTATTAATGAGTGCTTCTCGTGAACCATCTTGGTGCTATTGCAGTAGGCAGGATATCACATTTTTATAAATAAATTTAGATTCTGCAGAGTCTCAGGTAGCTTGCTGCAGTCCCTGGAGTTCTTTTAGTGGGGAAAAGCAAAAGCTTCAGGGCCCACAGGATTAAGATACAGACATCACTCTTAAAGAAAAAAGTCTCGCTGTCCACACTGAGTTGTGGTGTTCCAAAATAAATCCTTTCACTGAGTCACTTGATACAAATGGTACATCTGTGTCTGGTGCAATCCACACAGAAAAGCAAAACCCAAAACACAGTCCAAAAATCACAGTCAGTACAAATCTGCAAACACCAGGGGTTTTTTCACCAATACTCCCTAGTAGATGTATTCTTTGGAGAGGGACCCTCCCTGGCCTTTTCCCATATTGGTAATTGTACACTTGATGCAGAACAGCCTTTTTAGATAGAAAAACTTCTTCTGAAGAAAGGCCGATGAGCTCCTGCTTTCACCTCAGGCAGCAGCAGCTCAGGATCAGTTTCCCCATCTGAAAGTCTTTTCCTCTGACTCCAGATATGAAATCCACTGCTTCAGACCTCATTCACCTATGATAACTTTTCAATGAACTCAGAGGAGTATGAGACTCCCCTTTCCCCAGCTGTAGCCTCTGGTTCTGTCAGTCTCAGAATCCCCTTGAACCTCAAGACATCGCCACTCCTGGGTGCCCGAGCTCACCTCCCTTGAGTCTCAACACCCTCCTAGGACAGGATAGAAAAGAAGAAAGAACATGAACCAAAGTGGGCCCATGAGTTTTAGGAAATACCCTCCTTGAGTAACACTTCCCATTCCTACTCTGATCTCATCATTCAGTGTCTGTAATGACTCTTTGGTGGCACCTTCACACCATCTAATATCATCCGGCCCTGCTGATATCACTTTGCCACATTTCATATGGAAAGTATATTTCAGCTTTCCCATTGCATTCATTACGACTCCATTTGTTACTCTGCTGCATCTTTGCTTGGCTTGTGATATTATTGCTGGCGATATTGTAATTACTTTCCAGAAACATAGCTAGAACAGATCCTGCATATTCCAGTTTGCTGACTTCATGAGAGAGAATTCTTAAGGGTGTATGAGCTCTCAGGTACAGCAAAGTCCCAAAAGAATTGGGTTAGAGTGGCAGCATTTCAGCATACAACTTGCTTAGTTTCAGAGAGCAGAGATAGAAAAATGGTTGAAGACAGTAATGAAGAGAGAGGTATGGCTGGGGGGAGATTTCAAACTGCCGGGTGCTGACTGGAGCATCCCATCTGTGGCATTAGTTAGAAATAGAAAGATCCTGGATCCCCTTCATTGGGCTGTCCTCAATAAATGCTGAATTTGACACTTAAAAACAGTAACAATGTTTTTGGTGCTTTTTTGACACAGCAGTTTTTCTCCTTCTCCTTTGTACTTCCAGCTCAGTTGGAACAAGTCTCCATCCACAGCTACCTGGGGTTTTTCGCCCTATTTCATACCCCCTTTCAACTTACAATTAATCCAACCATGGTCCTGGGCCTGGGGCCACGCATCAGGGCTCTATCTGCAACCCTGCAGTTGCAGGCCCTGAATCTGGCCACTAGGTGTCACTCTTAGATAATGACTATGACTCCCCCCCAGGGTTTGGGGTAGATTTTCAAAGGGGTACGCGCATACCCCGGGGGCATGGTCGAGGCCTCCGGACCAGCCCCCGGGTCGGGTGATGGCGGGCCAGCAGCCCGCTGGCGTGCGCAGATTTACACCTGCTTTCCGCAGGCGTAAATCTGCCAACAAAGGTAGGGGGTGGGGTTTAGATAGGGCCGGGGGGGGTGGAAGGAAAGTTCCCTCCGAGGCCGCTCCGATTTCGGAGCGGCCTCGGAGGGAACAGGCAGCGCTCACTGGGCTTGGCGCACGCAGGTTGCACAAATGTGCACCCCTTTGCGCGCCAACCCCAGATTTTATAGGCTAAGCGCGTATTTTATAAAATCCAGCGTACGTTTGTTCGTGCCTGGTGCACGAACAAAAGTACGCCCGTGCGTACATTTATAAAATCTACCCCTTTGTGAATGCTGCCTTCACAGTATCCCCCCAGCCTCAGCCAACCTGGGGAGCAGAACACCTGACCCAGGGAATAAACTGTGGACCTTCTGTGTAGTATTACACAGCACCTACCAACTGAGCCACCGGGCCAGCCCCTGGTGAAAATCATTCTAGTGTCCAGGGAGATAGCTGAGTTCCAGTTTAATATAAGTGCCAAGGCAGAGATGGGTCATACAAAGGTCAGGATCCCGGATTGCAGGAGTACCAACTTTGTTAAGCATACCTTAAGGAGGTACTGACAATGTGGGATAATCTTTGTGAAGATGACGATGGGCTAAGATAATGAATGCTATAATCAGGGAGATAAATCTTTATTAGGAAAGTAAATCAAAGTAAGAGAATAAAGAGATCAGTAGGACTTTCAAAGGAGGTGGTTGATAAAGTAAGGAGAAAAGATAACAAGGTACAAAGGTACAAGGAATCTCAGAAAAGGGAAGAATATCTGGAAAAGCTGAGAGAAGCAGGGGAAGTAAGAAAGCAAAAGTACGAGCAGAAAAAAATTACTGAAGTGGCAAAACAATGTAAGTAGTTATGTCAGTGAAAGAAGGAAGCAGGATAGAGGAGAAAAGGAAGCTAGCAAAAAAAAGATTAAAAAAAAAGTAAAAAATCTGTACAAATTGTTTAGTGTTCACTGAAGAGGGGATTGAAAAAGGACAACTGATTGTTGTCAGGAGTACATATGATAGGGTTGTAGATGTCACAGCATTGACAGAAGAGAGAGTTTGCCTGGGTGCTCTGGACCGAGCAGTGGGGCTGGATGGGATACATACAGAGCCTTGCAAAAGTCTTCACACCCCTCTGACACCTTTCAGACATTCTGCTGTCTAAAACATACAAACCACAATGCATTAAAATAGAGTTTGCTTTACTGATCTACACAATATACTCTACACTTTCATCATAAAAGAACAATTTATTTATTTACAACAATTTATATTCTGCCTAATTTTCATAACATCTGTTCTAGGCAGATTACAAAGGGGAGCATAAATAATAGAATAAGCTACAGACAAACAACATATAATAAAAAACAGTTTATACATTTTATAAAGTCATCATCTACTCATTGTTGTTCAGCATGCGCCACCAACTGGTCTGTCTCCAAACAGCACCCCGTTATAGAAATCTTCCAAAAGTAGTTAAGAATAAAAATACCAAAAGCCTTGATTGCAGAAGTGTTTACACCCTTTTCATAATAAACCCAAATTAGTTCCAGTTCAAAAAATGTCCTTAGCAAGTTAAATAGAGCCCACCACTGTCGAATCTCAGTAACTGAGCCGATTCAAATACTCCTGGATGAGGAATCAAGCTATTTCTGTTGTATGAAGTGAATTTGAAGCAAAGGTCAAAACATGCCGAACAAGGAACTGCTGAAAAAACTCCAGGATAATGTTATTCAATGGTACAGATTGGAGGAAGGCTATAAGCAAATTTCAGTGGATTTGATTATCCCTGGGGCACTGCCAGGGCAATCATTGTAAAGTGGAAACAGATTGACATGACCAAAACACTGCTGCGATCAGCCATCCCTCTAAAGTCAGTAGCCATGGCTAACGGAAACTGCTGCAGAAAGGTCACTGTGAGACCAGGGGAAAATGTTCACTGCTACAATTTCAAGATTACGCCACAAACACAGCCTGTTTGGAAGGATGGCAAGAAGAAAGCCACTGCTGAAGAAAAGGCATACGATGTACTGCATAGCATTTTCAGAGGAACACTTAGGGGACACTGCCCACATGTGGGAGAAGGTTTTCTGGGGTGATGAGATCAAAGTGGAACTCTTTGGTTTCAAGGCTTAGCAATATGTGGGGCGTAAAACAAACACAGCACATCACGCTGCTAACTCCATCCTTCTAATAAAGTATGGGATAGGGAGGCTTACTAAGACTGAAGGAAAGGTGAATGGTGCACAGTATTGGCAGATCCTGGAAGAAAACCTGTTCTAGCTTGCTGTAGACCTGGGACTGCAGAGAAGATCCAACTTCCAGCAGAACAATGATGCTAAGCACAAAGCAAAAACAACAATGGAGTGACACAGCAAGAAGAGAGTAAATGTCCTCGTGTGGATCGGCCAACGCAAAGACTTGAATCCAATAGAAAATCCATGGCAAGACTTGGACTGCCGTTCACAGATGATCTTCAGCCTCCTTGAAAGAGCTTGAGCTCTTCTACCAAGAATAATGGGCAACAACTGCACTATCCTGCTGTGCAAAGTTGATAGACACTTATCCTAAATGACTCATGGCTGTTATTGCTGCATAAGGGGCTTTCAACAACTATTGAGTCAAGGGATACAAAGACTTAAAACTATGGAGACTTTTTGGATTTTTATTCCTAATTATTTTTGGAATATTTCTATGCTTGTTCTTTCAAGATGAAAATGTAGAACAGGGTAGGCAACTCTAGTCCTTTGAGTGCTGCAAGCCAGTCAGGTTTTCAAGATATTCACATTGAATATTCATGAGATGCATTTCCATGCACTGCCTCCATTGCATGCAAATGCATCTCCTGCATATTCTTTGTGGATATTCTGAAAAACTGAACGAATTTCAGCAGTTGAGGACCAGAATTGCCTACCCCTGGTATAGAGTCTGTTGTGTAAATCAGTGAAACAAATTCCTATTTTAATGCATTTTGATTTGGGGGGTTTTTTTAGACAGCAAAATGTGGAAAATGCACAGGGGTGTGAAGACTTTTGCAAGCCACAGTATTAAGGGAGTGTAACATGTACTCACGAGTTCAATTTAGGATCTGGATTTTTTTCATATTCCCTCTGAGAAATCACTTACCAGCTTCTCAGGACAAAGTCAGAGAGAGGGAGAAGCAGCTATTTGTTTTGACCACAAAGATATAAAACTTTATATAATTTACACTTGAAAAGCTGTTTCTTCATAATCATGAAAATATCATTGAATTAGGTATTCATTAAATTAATGCAAATGATCGTTTTTCTACAATTATCTTTCTTGTTTTTTTTGTAACAGGGAAAATAAATAGAATTTCACAATTGCCCAATCCCTTTCCTCAAAGTTCAGCCCTTTTGTTTCTTGTAACTTTCTTCTGTGGTAGGGATCCAGTTCCTGAAGTAATGCTCTTTAAGAATATTCCTTTGGCTCCACTGCGTTAAGGAATCCATTATTCCATCTGAAAGGAATGCACTAAAACCTGAGCTCTGCATCCCATTTAGATACTCGCTGGCCTGATGGTGGTGCGGGTCTGCTGCCTCCTCCGGGATCTGTGCAGAACTGAGGGAACCTCACCCTCCTGCTGGGCTACAGCGCACTGGGCATTTGTGTTTCCCTTAAACGTGGCCTGCTACAAAGCACCAGCGTCCGACAGAGCAGACTCTGTGCAAGGGTCCCCCCAACGGTGGCCCCCAGAGCAATTTTTACTGGCTCACTAAACATTTCCCTGCCCAAATTGGCCTATGGAGCAAAGCGTACCCTTTTTTTTTTTTTTGACCACATGCAGTGCTGATGAGACCCTGAATCCCCACCAGCAAAAGATGCTGGCAGAAGAAGCAGACAGTGTTGGCAGGATCCCCAGCTCCCACCATAAGGAAACGTCCTGTAAGGGGAGAGGGTTGGGTTGGGTGTGAGTGAGGGGTCGGGGAAGGTATGAAAGAAGAGGAGCAGGAGGAAGAAAAAGGAGTGTGCAAGAGAGGAGAGGAAGGGAGGGGAGTGTGAGTGAGAGGAGCATAAGAGGAAAGGAAGGGAGAGAGTGAAAGGAAAGAGATGAGAAACAGGTGGAAAGAAGAGAGCAAGGATGCACTCAAGGATTTTCCCATGCGTTCATGCTTTGAATGGAATTTAAGATAAGTGCAGAACTTCAGTCTTACATGAAGTAGAAATTATGAGATGAATTTTAAGACCTGCGCGTGTGCATACTTGTGGGCATGTATGCCGACTTACATACAGGGACACGATGATTTTGTAACACATGCACACGCATGCACGTATGTTATAAAATCGGCTGTACGCACATACATGTGCGCTCAATTGTAGAGAGACGCGCACATGTACATGCAAATGTCACGTCTACCATGTAAGTGGGGGGAATTTTATAAGGGGTGCGTGCCGAGGATACTTACCCTTTTCCCAGTTCGCTCAGTGGAGGGATAGGACTAGTTTTAAAGGCTCCCTTCTCCCCTGTTAGACCCAACCCTTAAAACCCCGCTGACTAGCCCTGATTTTTTTTTTTTTTTTTGGGGGGGGACTTACATGTCAGCAATAGCAGAAGTAAAGTTATGCGGTGGGGACCCCCGGTGCGAGCCTGTGCATGCACAGCTCTTGGTCTTCCCCCAACATGCTCATGCCAGGATCACACCCACACCCCACCCCTTTTTTAAACATCTAGATTTGTGTGCGTACCGGGAGATACACGCAAACATGGGCATTTCTTAAAATTTGTGCAGTGCGTGCTGGCCCAAGACACGTGCTTATCTCCTGGCTTTGGCACTTGTAGCTGTTTTAAAAAATTCACCAGTATATGACTTCATGAATTTTATGTGCAAAAGAAAAATATACTTAAAAAATAAATTTACTACTTTCACACTATGACAAGCACCCATTGGCCAATGATTATACCTGTGAGCACATCGAAGGGACTGAGACACAAGTTATTTGTGCAATCCCTTGCCTATATGATGGTCATCTCATTAGTAACCCTGGTATTAGCTTTTGTTGTGGAGTGAGATATTTTTCACTATTGCAGATATTCTTTCATTCATTGGGTTCTTTATTGGCTGGTATCCTTCCTAAGTATAGCAAAGCACCTTCCCCCCTCCGCCCGGGTGTGGGAATTAATGAGCAGCATGCAGGACATAGAAAGTCCTTTGGTCTAACCATTAAGCCTCTCCTCTATAGCAGTTAATTTCAAAGTCACTAGAAGGCTCCTCCATTGGGACAGCAGCATGTGTGTTTCTGTCCCCTCTTGCCATTTGTTTTAAAATTTGGAAGACAGGGCAGGGCTTTCACTCCTGTAGCTCTTCTTATGGCCATATGAGACCTCTTTGTACCACACAACATTTTTATTAATGTAGGTGTGCCTTGGGCTTGAAAGGATGGGAAGCACTGAGATAGAGGGTAGTGGGAGGGAGAGAGAGAGAGAGAGACTGATGGAGATGGGTTGGGGGGAGGGAAGAGAGTGAGCGTGGTGGAGATAGGCTGGGGAAGAAAGGGTAGGGAAGAGAGCGAGAGACTGGTGGGAATGGGCTTGGCTTAGAGACTGATAGAGAGAGAAAGACTGATGAGGTGGGCTAAGGGGAGTGAGTGGCAAATGATAAAAAGACTGAGGAGGAGAAAGTATTGAGGGAGAGAGAGAGAGAGAGGTTTCTGGGAATAGGGAGGGGGGGTTGAGACAGTTCTGCATCCCTGAAGGGAAGGGGTGGAGAGAAGTTTGGTGCAACCTTCCCCCCACCCCTGCTATCCCAGTCCTCCTCTCTGCCTCACATACACGCACACTACTGACCTGGTACCTTTTTTCCTCTAAAAAGTCACCCCTTACTCTAAAGAAAGACGAGTGGTAATCAGTGGAGTGCCCCAAGGATCTGCCCTGGAGCTGATTCTGTTCAATATTTTTATGAGTAATATTGCAGAGAGTTTAGTCGGAAAAGTTAGGGGTTTTTTTTTGCAGATAATATAGTAACAAGATCTGCAACAGCATGGACACCTCTGAAGGTGTAGAGAGAGTGGGGCTTGATCTAAGATAGCTTGAGGAATGGTCAAGTGCTTGGCAACTAAGTTTTGAAAGCAAAAAAGTAAAGGGTCATGTATTTGGGGTGCAGAAACGCAAAGGACCCATGATGTGATAGGCACAGGGTGGGAGAAACTGATGTGCTCCAAGCAGGAAACAGACCTTAGATGATCATATCTTATCATCTCAAGGTAGTGATTTAGTGGCTAGATACAGTGGGTCATTGTAAGGGATCCTTCTCCTCTCACTGACAGGAAAAGGAGTGGCCAGAAAAGATAATTCATAGGTAGAAAGTCATTTTCTTAATTTATATCTGACACTCATCACTGGCAGCTGTGCAATATTCTGGGCCATATGTGGCCCCTGAACCTCAGGCTGAATGTTACTTCCTGTACATGGAATACACGGACCGAATAGTTGGCCTAGGGGATATCTGCAGAATCTGGTCCTATTTCCCTTGCCTCAGCTGTCACAGGTCTCCATCTTTTCTTCCTGATTAATTATTTAT
Organism: Rhinatrema bivittatum; assembly: GCF_901001135.1. NCBI lineage: Eukaryota > Metazoa > Chordata > Amphibia > Gymnophiona > Rhinatrematidae > Rhinatrema > Rhinatrema bivittatum. Next base: position 135,735,003 of record NC_042621.1, on the reverse strand, counting down.
TCATCGTTTTTATAACCTGCCCTTCAGACTTCAAATCAAAGCAGAAAATAGTGAAAGAACCTAGAAATATATTTCAGCAACCAGAACATAAAACAGTTAAGACATGCAACAAGACTGAGCATTGACATGCAGATCCAATTGCACATACAGTACTTTATAAGTAGCTTAGCACACTGCTGTGTTGTGCCATTAAGTTAAGGAACATGAAATTATATATGCAAATATATTACTCTGGAAAGTAATATATTTGCATACAGCTAACCTATGTAGAAAATGTAGAATTCTGGCTCAGCACCAGTTGACAGCGGGAAAGGGCTGAATCACACAAGGTGATATTTAGTTCCAGTCCATGTAGGTAAGGATGCTGCTGTTTTTTTAAGTCAGTACTAGGCTTCTCCTCTGGTGTGAGAAGGGAGGTTGTTTCTGCTGTCTTTCTGCTTTCTGATTTTCGCGTTCCATTTTCCTGATTTGCTATGTACAATCACTTTTATTTTTCACTCCAGTACCGCACAGGGAATACGGTTTCAGTAGCTTAAGGTAGTTTGATTAGAAGCCGATACTGGTGCATCCTTCCTCATAACTGGGTAATTATTCATTAGCGGAGCCCCAGAGAAAGCCAAAAGAAAATCATGCAGCTCGTGATATCATAGGAGAACGACTAGTAATGTTGTGAGCAGAGGAGATACCAATGAGGGTAATTAGTCAAGCTGGACAATGATGACCCTCAGATCTGTAAATCGTATGGAGTCTGTAATATCCAGAAAGCCTAGAATCTCCAAAAACAAGCAAACCAAAAATGGTGGGGAAACTCTTAATGCTACCAGATTCTATATGTAACCCTGTCTTGCATCAATAATCTGTTAATCGGTACCGCATCAGCAAGCCAGACAGCGTGCCCTGCAGTACACGGGCCACCCGGACAGCTCAATCATGTGCGGGTCAAACAGAGACAAGTTTTTTAGTCTTTTTTTAAATTGCAGTTTTAAAAAAGTGGTTGAAAACCAATCAATACCTTTGAAAATCATGAATGTCCGTTAGATGAAAAAAAGGATTCATAAGGGGGAAAGGTCCATTTGTTAAAATTGGAATTTTCAGGGCGATCAGGGTGCTCCTGATGAAGCGCAGTGTGAAACAACGGCCACTCTTGGGCTGAGATCACAAATAATTTAACAGGACTAACAATATTCAAAGATACTGATTGTTTTTCAACCACTTTTTTTTAAATTGCAATTTAAGAAAAAGACGAAAAAATTGTCTCTGTTTGACCCGCACATGATTGAGCTGTCCGGGTGGCCGGTGTACTGCAGGGCACGCTGTCTGGCTTGCTGATGCGGTACCGATAAACAGATTATTGATGCAAGATGTGATAGTGACATGTTATGTTATGTTACATTTCTAGCTCTCTACTGCCTTCCTTAGACACAGTCCAACCCCAAGCAGCTGTGATAAAAGATGTTCCTTGGCCATACCAGAGATTGCTGTGCTGCCACTTTGTAAAGCTAAACGTTATCAGAAGGCCAGCACTTTTACCCAGCCATGGATTTTATAAAATTGGCTCCAGTTTTAAGATACAAAATCCTTTCCATGCGCTTCTACCAATGTAAGCTCTCTAGTTAAACCATCTTCATTGTATGATAAACTGATTTTACGTATCATGTTCAGCCCATGTATGCTACTTGTTGCAGAATAGTTACAGAGAGATAATTGGCCTGGTTTATAAAGTGACTTATCACAAGAACACTTTTGAGAAATACGGGCTTTATTTACTAACAGTTTCTCACATGGGAGAGAATCTCTTGTTAAGCCACGTTCATGAGCTTTCAGTGCGTACAGTAAGTACATTATATTCAAAAATGGTCATCACATCACTTTGAACACTTAATGTACTATCTCTGCTCACTTCCTCTCCACACCTGTTATGATTATGCAATGTGCTGTATCTTTCTCACCTCTGTTCTCTAAGTCCTGAATTGGCTTTTTTTTTAGGATTGGGCCAAGGCCAGTCCTTATGAACAGCCAATGGTGAACACTCTGCAACGGAGGAAGGATCGCGTGGAGCACCTGCGTGAAGCGGAGTTGGGCCCTGCTTACTTGGGGATGAATGCTGATGAGTCACAGAGACCCAGGATGTCCCCAGCAACCATTGCTGCCAAGGTAAGGGATGGTGCTCTGGCAATCCCTTGAGCCTCTGGTCTACCTTTCATTGGTCTTGATCCTCTGACTTTCTCGACAGCACGGTGAGGAGGTGTCGCCAGCTGCCAGTGACTTGGCAATGGTGCTGACACGTGGCCTGAGTCTTGAGCATCAGAAGAGCAGCCGGGACTCACTGCAGTACTCCAGTGGCTACAGCACACAAACCACCACCCCATCCTGCTCAGAAGACACCATCCCATCCCAAGGTAACACTAGGAACCAGGCACAAAAAGGAGAGGGAGGCGGAAGGACTGGAAGAGGGCAGAGAGTGCAATCCCACGACCTGGAAAGTCAAAATAAAGCACCTAACTAATTCCAGTTTAGTAATACTGGAATATACATTTATGTATGTAGAACTCATCTCCTGATGTAGTCTGGTACAGAGGTTCACAAACCTGTCCTGGAGGTCCCCCAGCCAGTCAGGTTTTCAAGATATCCACAGCAGTTATGCATGAGATAAACTTTGCATGCTGTGGCGATTGGGCATGTAAATTAACCTCATTCATATTCACTGTGGGATATCCTGAAAACCCAAATGGATAAAGGTCCTCTAGGACAGGTTTGGGAACCTCTGCTCCAAGACACTTAACAGTAGGGACTCAATCCAAAGTATACTCAAACAAACAGGTTTTATTTTTTGGGCTGTCTAGCCGTGAAATCTCTATGCGAGTCAAACGCAAAGATTAAATCAAGGTTTGCAGGCTTATACAGCAGACTGTGGTAGCATTAACTTCAAGATACATCAAGTTGTTACTTTATTTACTCTTACCAGCTTCAGCTTCCAGACAGCACTACATACAATGTTAGCAGTACTTCTCCTCCACTTACTCCGGACCATCCCTTCACACTGAGTACAGTGACGGATTTAGGATTTTGCCACCATTAGGCACTGCTGGTGTTGTCCCCTTCCCCCTTCCCCCTTTCCTCCCTCCTCTCCCTCCCTGGACAAGAAATAACAGAAGAGAACAGCCTTCTTTGTTCTACTCTGTCTGCTCCAGGCTCACCTCCTCCTCTTATGTCCCTGGATGACAGGAGGCCAGGGGCTGGATTAGGGGTGCAGTGCCTTTTCTTTGCTCCCTGCTGTGTGCTCTGACCTCACTTCCCTCCTCCTTTACTCCCTATTCCAGCCCCTCCCATCCTGTCCTGTGCCGGAAGCAGAGGTTTTTCTTACTTCCCTCCCTTCCAGCCTCATCCCTTCCTGCCTGTTCTCTGCACTAGGAGGGGAGGGGTCAGAGCAGGATCAGAAGGCTTTTCTCTGCTGAGTGATTGTCAGCAGAACTGGGAGGCAGCAGACCTTCAGCTGACCTGCTGCCAGCCCCCCCCCAAAAAAAAAGTTTGTCACCCCAGACATAGGCCTAATGTGCCTATTGGCACATCCAGGCCTGATGGAGTATCTTATCTATCCTTTTCCCCAACTCACAAATAATTTCCTCTTATCACCTTGGAGTCACCTCTTTTTTTTTCCAGAACAGCACCAGAAGTACTCCTTGAAGCTTTGCAAGGGTTTTCCCCAGATTTTCCAAGTCAAACTTCCTCCAGATCCCGTCCTTCCCAGGTCTTCACTGCTGGTGAGACCTTTGACTACTTTGCTTCCTCCGGGACCCTGAACAAGCCCCTTCTGTGATTCCTCTGGGGGGAGGAACACCTCCCAGTCTTTGGCTTTTCCTTTTGAAAGGGAAAGCCCAGGCAGAGCCCTCTCCCTTTGGAGAGGCATCTCAGGCCATCCTATTCGCCCTGTTAATCCTTTCAGCTCTTCCCACCAAACCTTAAACTCAGACTTTTATAGTCCCAATACACTCCCCCTAAAGGATTGCTCTCCCATCACATTTAAAGAAGACAATAATCCAATGAAATCTCTATCCACATTCTACTTAGTACACAAGCATAATGTAATTTTTCCATGCATGATGCCATCTAGTGGCAGTTCAATGCAATTACACCATAGATAAGTGCCATTTCACACACTTTCCCAGCACATCTTGACTTTAGGTGCATGGAGAACTTCTGCTCTCCTACAGTATCTCCAGACTCTCTTTCATTCCACAAAATTAGAATTAGCACCCAAGTAGAGATAAAGTAGTCTCTCCAACCCAGAATCCTCTCCAGGGGCCTTTTGAGTAATAACTCCTTAGTATGAAACCCGTTAAGTTTTTCTTGAAGCACTTTAAGCAACTTTCCTAGGAAAAGTCATAGCAGGGAGTATAATTCTAATCATACAATATATACTAGGAGATCAATATTTTAAAAAAGCGGTGTGTGGACAAGATATCGGGCTAACAGCCTGATTCACTAAGGCATTTCTCCCATTCTGTGTCTATGGGGAAATGCCTCGATGAATCAGGCCCAAAGATAGCTGGATTTGTTGTCATAGACATTCAGCAGAATCATTCTACCATTTAATTTACTCACTTAAGTTATCTGGATAATGCTACCCAGATACCTTTAAACTTAATGGGCTATATTCTGAATATAGCCAACTAGGTTTAATTAAAGGAATCAGGATAAGTTTACCTGAATAAGTCTCACACCACCCAGCTATATTCTGGGTAAAAGACAGCAAACAAAAAAACGTCTGGGCCTACAGACCTGATCCCCAGCCGCCCACTCCCCCAAAATACTCTAAAATATGTGCAGGCGTAACCCCCGATCCTTCTCAATGCCACATAACCCCCACATTTTAGATTAATTCCTTCTTGAAAGCCAGTCTAAAAACCCATCTTTTGAGGCTGCTTTCAAATCTTAACGCCTGAATAAACCACTCACAGCCTTATAGATTTTAACCATTTTCTTAATAAATGGAGAGGTCCATATTCAAAATCATTTAGCCGGATAATTCAGAAGATTTGGGCACTTATCTACCTAAATTCTAGCTGGCTAAGTCCAGGGTGTTCCAGGGGCATAACTGGGAGGAGTTGAGTTAGCCCGCTAAGTTATCCCGCTAACTCTGATAGTCAAAGTTAGCCAGCTAAGCCGAGCTAAAGAGCTGACCTAAAGTTAGACGGTTATATTCAATAGGGTGGTTGCACTACGAAAATATACCTCCAAAGTTAGCCTGTCTGAATCTGGCAGAGTCTCAGTTCTCAGGTTCTCAGTTGAAAAAAAGATCTTGGTCTTTATCTGATTTCCCTACTATTACTACTACTTATTTTAAAGCACCACTAGGCATACACAGATACACGTAAAAGAGTCAGGAAATATTTTGTTAGAAAAAGGGTGGGGATGCATGGAACGCCCTCCCAGAATAGGTGGTGAAGATGAGAACGGTGATGGAATTCAGAAGGGCGCGGGACAAGCACAGAGGATCCCCTGCTGGCTATTTTGCTATTACACCAAAAGTTTACATTTCTACTTGGGGGTAGCCCGCACAGAACGGCAGTTGCTACTGCTCTTTACCAGAAAGCTCGGGGGTAGCCTGCATGGAGTAGCATTTATTATTACCCAAAATATCTTGCTGAGCAGACTAGATGGACCATTTTGGTTTTATCTGCTGTATTTCACTATGTTACTAAATCTCTGATGCATGGAGCTTGCAAGCTAGTCAAGACAAACCTTCATGACATAGAAGAGTCTGTGGAAGGTGTATTTATTGTAGAAAAGTGTTTAGGATCTATAAATTGAATATACATAATCCCAAATTATATATATATATATATATATATATATATATATATATATATACTGAATAACCCAGCTGTCTGTAGTCTGTTCATTTTCTATCATGAAACAAGTGTAAATATCCACAAATTTCCCCTAAAAGTGTTTTCCACTGCATTCCCGTGCTCTGTTTCTTCACCATTCTCTGACCACATCCCACTTGCTGTAGTGCTGCTTTTTAATGTCAGTGTTGGTGGCCTTGTTTCTGAATTAAACTCATTTTCAAAGCTTGACTCGAGGGCAGGGGAATTTTTCTTAAAGCAACCCTCTGATGATGAAAAAAATCCCTTCAGCAGAATGCAAAGTGCAAAAACTTTGTTAGGAAATCTAACATCATAGATGTAGATGTCCATACTCAGTCAGCCAGGGAGAGAACAAATTTAAAAAGAGTGACAGCAACATTCGATGTTAGCGTACTGTACTAGCATTGCAGTTAAAGCAACGGAGGATGTGGCCAGGGGTGCTGACCAGACTCCCATCATGGCCATGGGGATTTGGGGAGGTTTCTGGGAGGGGTGGGAGCAGGGGTGACAGTGTGGCTGGAGGGTGGGATAGGGAATCTGAAGCCATTCTTTACATTTTAATTGCATGGGGGGGGAACACATTAAGTCACTGTGGCTCCTGGTGTTTAATACTTCTGGGGGGTGGAGGGGGAGACAGGATCGGGTACTATGTTCCCGCATGGTTTTCATTCATTTGAGGAGTGGAGAGGTGGTGGGGGAAGGGCTTAACCATTTATATATTTAATCTAGATAGCTTTAGATCTGCCCTCCCCATGACCAGAATTGCCAGATTAAAAACTTGGCTGGGCAGCACTGATATTCAGAAAATAATAAAGGCTTATTTATTTAAACAGGCTTCTCAAGAGGAATGGTTGATCAGGCTCCTAACGGAGACTAGTATCTATGTACTTATGCCAAAGTTCATTTTTATATAGTTGCAGGTATTTATGAGCAGTAGGTTTGAGTTGTGTACAAAATCTTGTAGACTTAATTATTTATGAGGAACAGCTGACTGTGTTCTAGTTTTTATATTATTCTAGCAGGTTAATTTTGTTTTATATTGCCGCAGGTTTTGTTTATTCAGTAGAATAATACTGTAATAGTTAGGCATAGGTTTTTCCCTTAGCAGTAGACTGATTTGCTGACTTAACTCTAGCTTGTTTATGCATATTGTTACATTGTCTTTTAATCTAATTGTTTTATTATGTTGTTTTAATTTTAAATTTTGTGTTGTTTTATGTGCTTATATTTCTATCTTATTATGAACATATAATTGTTTGTCACCTAGGAATGGTTGATAGGCGAATTATAAATTTAATAAATAAAGAAATAAATAAGTTTAAACTCTGCCCCCAAAACATCTCTCCACTACCTTCATGTAATGATTTACCCTGCTAAAACTTAGCTGGTCAGTGGGAGGGAAATATTTAAACCCCAGGTTTGTCAGCCTTAGCTTCCTGGTATATTTTGCTGGTATGTAATGGAATGTGCCAAAAAGGCATCTTTAAACATTTGTCAACCAAATCACTGTGTTGATCCTGCCCCTGCCCCTGCTATGCTATCTCCCCTCATTCCTGTTGTGACCAATTCTGTCCCCCCCGTCCCCCAGCAGCCTTTGCATCTCTGCAGGGTTACTATACGCTCTGGCACCCTGTCATTATTTCCTCCTCTCTCCCCCAGGGTCAGATTACGACTGCTACTCTGTGAACGGCGACATGGAAGGTGAGAGCCAGAGCGAGTTTGACAAATCTTCCACCATTCCCCGCAACAGCAACATTGCACAGAACTACAGGCGCATGATCCAAACCAAGCGACCTGCCTCCACTGCCGGACTGCCTTCTGGAACCAATCAGCCAACTGGTGCCACCCCGGGCGTGGCCACGATCCGCCGCACCCCGTCCACCAAGCCCTCGGTGCGCCGCACCCTGTCCAACGCAGGCCCTATCCCGATACGTCCCCCCATTGTCCCCGTGAAGACTCCAACTGTCCCGGACTCCCCGGGCTACAGTGGCCCCACAAGGGTGGGGAGCGAAGAGTCTGTGTTCTACACTGACGACGCCTCTCATAATACCGTGGAATTTGCCAAGGCCTCACCAAAGAGGCTGAGCCTACCCAATTCAGCCTGGGGCAGCAGCGCCATGGAGATCTCCGTGTACTCTGGCGGTCCGCACCTGTCCGCAGAAGAGGAGGAGGACCAGCAGCTGGCGGCTAACCGGCACAGCCTGGTGGAGAAGATCGGCGAACTGGTGGCCAGCGCCCATGCCCTGGGCGAAGGGCAGTTCCCGTTCCCCTCCGCACTTTCCGCTCCTGCTCCAAGAGTTGGAGGGATGCCAATCCCACCATCCCCCGCCTCCGGCGACCCCCCCGCTGAAGACATGCTGGTGGCGATCCGCCGCGGAGTCCGACTGCGCAGGACCATCACCAACGACAGATCAGCGCCCCGCATCTTATGATGAACCACCACGGCCACGTTGTTCCGGGAGATCACGGATAAATGGAATGGCAGCAGAAGCAGCAGCAAAGAACAACCCCCCCCCCCCCCATTAAGGGTCCACGAACAAAGGCAAAAGACCCTGGATGCAGGCAAACAGTTTAGATTGAACCTAAAAAACAAGAAAATGCCCAGGCACCAACTTCGGAAGGAGCCGGAAGACGATGAATTGGATCTGGAGCTTATTTTATACTGTATTTCCCTTACCCTTCCTCCTGTCTCCTCTCCTTACTCCCTTTGCCTTTTAAAGACAGACTGCTGATAGTGGGAGAGGTGAAAAAAAGGAGGCAGCTGCTGTTTCTGCTCTTGTGTGGACTGGGGGGGCGGGACCACAAAATTCCTGGACTGGAATATGCAGCTGTGTATGTAAGAAAGAACAGCTACACCTGCAACAAAAAGGATGAGAAAAACACTTTTTAATAATTGTTACTAAAGTTTCCTCCTCTGACAGTCCTGTCTCACTCTGTATGAAGTACGCTTTTCTCTGTGCCACACAGCTTTCCCCTTCCCTCCAGTTTTGCCATCTACCCCACCCCTGTCGTTCGATTTCCCCTTTCACCTTGTCATTCTCGGTTGATGGAAGAAAAAATTCAGTAGATGAAAACACAGTCGCAAGATTAATAGGAGGGAAGAGCAGGTGGGGGGGAAGGCAGAAGCTATATTTTCTCTGAACCTTCCACCCCCCATGCACCAAAAACGCATTCATTCTGCTGAAAGATGTGCACTGCAGAGTCTCACAATGCAGAGAGGGAGTGTGGAAAGGAACTGATAGTGTCCCCTCTCCAGGCCGGGGAGCCCTGCCTCCCCAGCACATACCTGGTGAATTAGCATTGGTGCAAAGCCCGCAGTTTACTATTACCTTAGGTAGGAAATGCTCCCCAGCAGTGCAGGACACCTCGTTTATCTCCCAAAGCTCTATACATCATTCTCAAGTGATCCCACTAAAGCCAGAAGTGGGTGAAGATACCACTTCTGCTGGGAGTGATGATACGTTACCCGGTCACACACTCCCCTCCCCTGGAGGGAAATGAAAGCAGAAGCTGTGAACATTGTTGCTAGTGAGGACCTTCCTCCATGCTGTTCTGCTTCTGTCTGGGCTGCTCCTGCAAGCCGCAGCCCGCTTTCTGTTGGGCGTGTCAGTCTCCGTGGCAGGAGGCACTGGCAGACCCCACTGTTCCTGATCTACTGACTGATGAAATCAGAGAGCTAATGTCAGCCTGCAACAGCTAAACTAGAGCAAGCTGCAAACAGCTGGCTCTAACCATGGCAGTAGGAGTTAATTTCCGAGTTTTACTTCCAAGATCTTTGTATATCATCTTGTTACAAGAAGAAAAAAAAAACAAACAAAACTACAAAATCAAATCATGTGTGGGTGAGATGTCACACAAGGCGGCTGATAGCACTGTGGGAAATAAGTGCATTAGAAGTCATTCATGATGCCAGAGACCATGACTTGGTGGCATATTTCTTTTCATTTAGTTTTGTATTTTTCTTTTTATTATTATTGAGGCCATTTGGTACCATATATTTGTGAAAATTGAAATTGAGTTTGGGGGACCAAGCTAATCGAAGGCCTGGGGCAATCGAGCAGCTCAGAAAATTAGCCCCTGCCTGCGCGCACTGAGGTCAGAGCGTAGGCTGGCCCCTCGCACAATGCATGCTGGGAAATACGTTGCAGGAGCAGACAAAAACAGCGGGCGGGGGGCGGGGCCAGGAGAAGGTGCCTCTGCGTGGTGTCGTCACCCAGTAGAAGGGGGTTCCGCTTAGCCCTGTCTTTTGATGCAGTAATTTAGGAGAAGGCTGACCTTTCCTTACTCGTCGTTGCCGGGGAAGCTAATGAGATCCCACTTTCCTGTGCTCTGATTGGTCGAGGGCTGACATCACAGGTCTATGCCCTTTCCTAGGGATGCATTTGACGAGAACCTCACATTATGCTGCCACTGAGGGCACCTTTTATGGGGTGCACTACAGATGCTAATGTATCGGACTCTCACAATGGGTGCAGTTTTGTTCCGCAAAGGTCTCAAGCCCCTGGTTTCTAAGTACTTAAGCATTATCTCAGGTTTTGTTAATTTTTTTTTTTTTTTAATTTAAGTTATTAAACTATTTTTGTAGAACCAGGCCCTGAGAACCACAACGCAAGAATTTGTGTCTGACATTAATGCTGTAATTGCATGGCACAGCAATTAGGAAGATTTATGATGTCACCTATTAACATTTTATAAAGCAGTAAGGGACATTTTGCAAGGAAATTGTGATGAAAGGAATAAGATTTACTATCTGCCACCAGTTTATGTAGTATGGGCATGCTAACAGCCAAAGCAGCATTCAGCGTCCAGGCATCTCCCTGATCCTGAAGACTGTAGTATTAGCTGAATAAAACAGAACAATTTCATTTACATTTAGAAACAAAATCCTTCAGATGCCTTTTTTTTTTTTTTTAATTACAGATTTCTCTTTTATTCCCCATTTTTGCTTTCTTTTCATACAACTCCAACCCCAGACTGCATTCATAGGCAAAACCCTTGCTGGCCCCATCAAACAGGAGGATTCAGGCTAGAGTTTTCTACATCTCAGTGCCTGAGCCATGGCCCAGCTCAAGATGCCCCCCTTCTTTTATCCTGAAATGCCTGTACTGATGTTTAATTCCCGATGAAATTTCTGCATTTAAAATTTTCAATTTGGTTTCATAATACTGGAGGTGCTGGCTATGCAGGCCCTGTTGGAGCCTGGTGCTACATGTAAAGCATGACTACAGAGGCTGAAGAAGGAGTTTCGGGAAGGGCAATTTAAATTGGGGAGCTATGGCCATAATATAAGATGCATAGTTTTTAGACATATTTTATGAAGAAAATGTGAGACCATTTAAAAAAAAGTTAGGGGTAGCGGCAAAAAGGCTAGAAACAGCCATCTAAGCTGCTATTTTGAAGCTTCTGACCGATAATGCTACTTTTATCAGAGAGGGTCCCGTGTGCCAGGACAGGACTCGGTGCAGTTTGTACATTGGCAGGTTATTGTTATGTCTGCAGTGAGGCGCGCTCAGTGCTTGGGAGGGTAAACTCCGCTCTAGCGCCTCTTAGTAAAGGTGTAAAGGCGAGGGATGAAAAGTTTTCACTTCTGTCAAGGATTAGTTTTGCAGGCTTAGGAGGTCATTTTCAAAACTAAATAGACTTTACGCGAGTCAACGGGCTTTTGGAAATTGCTACTTTTATGTGCGTAACTCCTTTGAAAATTCATTCTAGAGGGCTGAATTGTCAAAACGGTTTGGGCGCATGATTGGGCTTTTGAAAATCGCTGCGCTCCATGCTACTTTTACGCGCGTAACTCCTTTGAAAATTGCCTCCTTGTATTTCAGGACTTAATTTTAAGCACAGGGCAGTGGCTTAGCTAAGTGAGGAAAGGAAGGGGGGTAAAGTTACACAAAATGGAAAGGAAGGGAGAAGGGAGGCCTGGGAGGGGAGGGAGAGGATAAAAAATGAAAGGAGATCACCTGCAGCTCAATGCTTGGTTCTTGGCCTTCAAGCAAGTCCTGTCAGCTTGTTCTTTCGGCACCTTGGGATCAGGCTCCATAGTGTTTTCCGTGACTTGTCGAGAAAGCCAAACTGATTTTATTAGAGAAGAGGAGCTTCAGTGAGGGGCTCGGCATTACAGCCATTTGTTGGATTCGGTTAGGTCTTTTTTGACATCTTGAATGTTGAACTATCCAGTACTTAACTGAAGCTTTTCCTGTTTTTACAATGGCAAAATCAGCTGCTTTGAACGTACAAGTCACAGAGGCAGGCACAGTCTTGGGGGGATATACTTTTACTTTCATTTCGTATTTAAATCTGTAACTCAAACAGTGCCACAGTCCAAAACATCTCTTTCCCAGTAGCAGAAACAGAGTAGTAGATGCACAGTATGAAGGTACTTTTTAGTTAGCAGCATTAGTTTTAAATTCAAAACGGATTGAAAATGGCTGTGTTGTAGAGGGATGAGGTCTTGCAGGTGGAGTGCAAAACCTGAATTTGGCAAGCGTTCCCGATGAGCGTGCTGTAAATGTTGTTGTTGCTTGTGTAGTGATAACTCACAATGCCATAGGATCAGAGCCATGCATTAAGGGATATTAATACATGGTCATATAAATGCAAGTAGATCAATCACAGTGCATCGTTGGGGTTTTTTTTTTATTTTATGTATATTAATAATTCCACCACTTCTTGGGTGCTTGAACCAGACAAAGTCTGCAGGCCAGGAAGGGAGCGATATATTTATAAAAATTCTCCTCCCTCACACTGGACAATTTGGGTTTTACAAAAGTAAAGCATTTTCTCTGAAGTTGTAGATTGGGGGGTCTGGATGTTTTTTTTTGGTATTGGAAAGCTCCTGTCGTCAGCCTTTGGATGATAACACACAGGAGGACCAATTCTAACTTGGGAGCAGACAGTATTTACCCAAATGCAATAAGGCACATTGTTACTAAATAGGCTCAGTAGAGATTATTGGGGACTATTTACTAACAATCCATGTTAACGTGTGACAAGGTGCGTGAGTGCGATTTCATAAACAGGCCCCGTGTTGCAGCTCGGCATATCAGCGTTTATTGTTCAGACTCTTTTATAAAAGACTATTAGCTGCTTTGCCACATTGACTGACTAATGAATGTCAATAAGAGTGATTAATAAAAGGTAAGACAATTACGTTATTGAACACACCAAACTAAAGCAACCCTACCCCAAAGAAAATAAATAGTAAAGTCACCATGGAGGTAGTCTGCTCAGAAGAAAGACGCTCCCCCAGGTTTCTCATCCTACAACATAAAAGTAAGCCCTCGTTTTCATTCTTTCTTTTTTTTTTTCCAGCTGTAGCTCTAAATCCGCAAAGGGAGACTGAATCAAGGTTTAGTGGCTGCTGGCGCACCGAACTACGCGTCAGCATGGTTCCTGGTGACACCCCCCCCCCCCCCCCCCCCCGCCTCTCGCTTTACCTCCCTGTGCCTTTTACCCCCGTTTATGGCTCTTTTTCCTTTCTCCTTCAGGGGGGAACGCCAACTCCGAGCGTAAAGAATGTTTTCTGTGGCATCCAACCCAGGGGTGCCTGCTTACATGTCCTTGCAGTACGAACAGGTTGGCTGCCTGGCAAGCTGCCAGGAGAAAAGGCACACTATGCATTGAAATGTTTGCGATTGCCGCAGATCCTGGGCGAGATAGCCGCTGCAGAACTCATTCAGACCTTTATTAATAGAGCGTGCCCCGCTGTCCCTGTACTTCCTGACACGGACACAGCAGGGTCTGGCATTAGTACAGTGCTTTTATTGTAGCTCTGCAAAATTTGAATTATGTACTGGTTGAAGCAATAATGAATGATAATGTGTTCTAAAAGATTTAGATAACCATTTAACTTTATATAGGTGTGTAAAATACAAATAAAACTGTTCTATTATATATCTTTTAATGAGAACATTATGGGATTTACCTCAATAATTAATATAGTAAGAAAAACCATATCAGATATTTAAATATCTTTACCATTGGCTGTGCCAACTAATGTAAAGTAAAGCGAGTTCAAATGTTTTCAAAAATTTAGGGAGCAGGGGGGGAAAAAACAACCCCCCCACAAAGCAAAACGTATTCTTCTTGACCGCCGTGTTGGCAGTGCACCTGGGCAGGGGTAGGAGGAGGTGTGCGGCAGAGCAGAATGGATTTCAGCGGGCACTTTGTGTGTACTGTCTTGGGTGGAAAAAGGGAACTATTCAGGCGTGCACAGAGGAGATCTTTAAACAAGGCATGCAAGCAAAAGGGGACATGATGAGCCCACGAAGCAAGAAGCCACAGGAAAGAAAAGAAAACTGGGCAGTTTCCTTTGCATAGTAATTTTATTTTGCTACACTGACAAGGACCTCAGACCAGCTAGAAAGTACTAAGTGGCCCCTCCTTCTCCCACCCCCCCTCCTCACCTCATCAACCAAGGCAGTGGAAAGCACAACCCATTCGGTGGTGATAGGGACCGACCCTGATAATTATTCCAGCTAGCTGGGTGTAAGAGGGAGGAACACTGTGTCAGAGATATCGGAGAAAGCACAAACATCCCTTCCTCTCTCTTGGCCTTTCTTTCCGTCTGTCTGGTCCATCTGTAGCCTTGTCAGTTCCCAGTCCCCAGCTCATGATGATGTACATAGACCTAGGCCACTGTCGAGTCCCTAATGAATGTGTATGTGTGTAACACCAAGTCCATTCTAACCTTTCCCTCTCATGGTAACCAGTGATGATGCTTGAATCCGGGGGCGGGGGAGTTCTTCTCTGTTTTGTTTTTGGGTTTTTTTTTTACTTTTCATCTCAAGAAAAAAAAAATAATTAAGGGGGAAAAAAAAAACTAATTTTCCTACTGCTGTAACTTTTCTGGTGCTCATGTTAACTTGTTTTCTTTTTTTTTTTTTCTCCCACGTTTTTCTGTTCCCCCTTCATTCCTGTTTTCAGTAGCCCTGTCTCTCCTTACAGTTTTTTGTTTTGTTTTTTTTAATTTTTTTATATTTATCCCTCGTCCGGGTTAAATAGTCACTGCTACGAGTAACAACTGCACTGTGAAGACTCCAGTATTAATAAAAACTTGTACTGTAAATTATCTGTCTGGCATGTGGTGTGCAATTTCTTTTTAGTCGGAAGCTTTTAAACTTTATCGCTTTGGGGGGTCAGCCCGAAGGCCCAGCGGCTGCGTGCGTGCAGGCAGACGACCTGGGTTGGATGCCTGAGCTCAGTCCCTGTTCCTCAGGTTTCCAGGGCCAAGGGATGCAGTGGAAGCGGTAATCGCGTCTCGCCTGGGCAGTGAGCCTGTGCCTTGTTCCAGAGGAAGCCGTGATCTGAGGGCCCCCACCAGAGAGCGCTGCCACAGCAGCTGGACCATGGAGGGGGGAAGGCCAACCCTACGAGAAAAAGAACATCAGTTTACCTTCTTCAACTTTATTTTTTCATTTCAATTTCATGAAGTCTTATGATTATTGCTTTCATAGGCTGGAAGTTATTTTGACAGCCTCAAACACGTTTACATTTTGTAAGCCAATTACTAGCGCCCCCCCCCCCCCCCAGTCTCACTCTCAACCCAACCTCCTTCAAAACAGTAAAATTGTTTGCTCTTAATTTTTTTTTTTTAATTCTTTGTATCAAGAAAAGATGCAGTCTATCATTGGACAGAAATGTGCAGTTTGTGCAAAACACATCACGATCAATTTGGCCAGTATCACAAGAAAAAACAGCCAAAATAATCCAAAGGCTCAATACAATTGTTAAAAAAAAAAAAAAAAAAAATTAGACTGCCAAAAAAAATAAATCAAAATTTCACCTTGGAGAAATAATAGGGCTCTCATATTTAAAGCAGCATTGACCCATATTTTCCAGTAAAGTGATGCAGACAGCTGGCATTGCACTGGGTATAGAACTGGGCAGACTAGGGATATGCCTGGGAAGAAAATTGTTTTTCGATTTGGGTTCTTTTTTCTTTGAAAATGTTTCTTTTGTGTAATGTTCAAGGGGGTTCGCTTCATGCGCCGAACTGAAATAACCATCACGTTTTTATAAAAAAGGAAAACAGCACAAAGAATCAGTCCCCTTGGGCCCATGCTTGCCCCTTCTGTGGGGTCTTCAGAAAGGGACAGATGTGATCCGCAGCTCCTGCTTCCAAAATGGTGCCAGCCAACCTCAGGACAGACACCATTTTGTTTTACAGTCACAAAACAAAACTGCACGTGTCTTAGGGCTGGCTGGCACTATTTTGGAACTGGGAGCCAGTGGGAAAGGAGCGACTAGTGATCTCACCTGACTTTTCTACATCAGAGAGCCCCATGAAAGGGGTAACAAGCATGTTCAGGGGGGTGTGGAGGGTTTCATTCCTGTGTGTTTTTGTTTTCATTGGCTTTCTAAAACAGAAAAAAAAACAAAAACACATTTGGGAGGGGAGGGTGTCTCTTTGGTTTGTTTTTAAATGAATGTTATGAATGTGGGATGAAAGTGAATGGAGAGGCTATGTGATGAATGTGAAAGGGGAGGTTATGTGACACAGAGGTTAAAATTCTTGGGAGCGTGTGTAGGATAAAAAGTGGGAAATGATGACATCATTATAGATTATTTCAATGCAAAGCAAACATTGTGCAATAGAAGAAGTAATATTAAGGCAGTGAATTGTAACAATAAAGATCCCAATTTCAAAAGAAGAGCAGGTGGTATATTGATAGTGACTGTGTTCCTGAAGGAAATTCAGGTGGTTTTTGCAGTCTTTTGACACTCAGTCTTTATTGCGGTTTTTGATTTGGTGGTATTTAAATGAAACAAACCAAAATAAGTTTTATTGCATTTTCCATTTAATTTAGAAAGGAATGCACACCTAAGGGCAGCCTAGATTTGCTGTCATATTCTAAAAGTACTAGGATTAGGGTTGGGAAATGCAATTTTTCTTTCTTTTTGACAGTGGAGGGGGGAAAGGCTGCAGGGGGCATTTTATTCCTTTTGATAGTGGACCACAAGAAAGAAGGGAAGTTGCTTTCATATTTTTGATGTTGGGGACAGTAGAGGGAAGGAGAGTAGCCTAAGGAAGGGCATTTTAAAAATATTTTTACAGTTGGGTGGGAGAGAAGACAGAGCAACAAGGACTTTTTTTTTTTTAATGAACATTAAAATACAATTTGGAGGGAGGGGTTAGAGGATTTGGGTTAGTGCTGATTTCTTTTTTTTTTTTTTTTTTTTTTTTATATTTTTACTGTTAGGATAGATATTTCCATTCAATGCAAACACAAAACATAAGAAAAACAGTACAAAACAAAATGAATGTTGCATCAGCAGAATGATGTGGCAACAACCATACAAAAGTAACAATGACATTTAAAATAAAATATTCACCTGTAAGTTATATAAGCATAACCTGAAGCAGATAGAAAATCATCAAATAACCATTCAGTCACTAAACATTCTAGCAAAAGAAACCCCATCCCCCCCCCCAAAACTCCCAGTCTCGAAGAGAGTACTAAAACCCAAGGTTTACATTTTAAAAAATAAATAAATAATATGTTAAATCTAGACTAACAGCCAGCTCTGAAAGTGAATTTTAAAAAATCTCGCCCAAGGATACCATGTCAAGGGTGACTATCATCCCTTGAAGAAGGGGACCCAGATCACATCAGTAATAGCTGACTTGACCCTCAACAATTAAGTGAGTTTTTCCATCCAATCATACCAAGACGGTGGGCATTCCTTATTCCATTTTCTCACCACTCTTGCTGCTAACAACCAATGCTGACGTAATCATTTTAGCCTCATTGGAGCATCGGCCTGCTGATGTGCTTTAATAATAAAAAAAAAGATAAAAAAAAAAAAAAGACTGATCTAGTTAAGGGTAAATTCGGCCCTGTAAGCGTGATGAGGGAATTATGCATCTTAGCCCAAAGTTTTTTTGATCAAGAAGCAATCCCATCAAATGTGAAAAAAGGACCCATGCATTCCGCAATTATGCCAGCAAAGCAGAAAAACAGAAGCATCCCATTTACTAATCCTAATAGGGGTTGGACATGATTTTAGCAAGCTTTTCAGCTGCGTAATCTATGCTTGCCAACTGGCTCCAGGTTTTCAGGATCAGTAGATCCAGTCCTGGTTTTACCCCATTGCATGCAGGGACTTGTAGTTCTGACTACCTATGCAATCCTGAAGGACAGCAAAACTGCAAGTCCCTGTATGAGTGGGGTAAAACCAAGACTGGATCAATTTGTCCTGAAATTCTGGAGATAGTTGGCAACCCTGTGTATTCACCAAGCTAAGGGAAAGAGGGCAACAAAAACTAACTGGTCAATTTTAAAAGCCTTGCGCGTGCCAAAACCGGGAGATACACTTGTGACTCGGACCCCCATGTGCCATGCAGATTTTAAAAGGCCCATGGCCACGTGCGTATGTCTTATTACACACACAAAAATCTTTTAGCCAAAAAGGGGCGGGGCATGGGCAGGCTGGGTCTGTAGCATGGATCCAGCGCATAAGTAGTTCCATGCACACACATGTTCCGGTGTCCCCTACCGCGTAACTTTACTTCTGCTATGGATGGTGTGTCATGTAACAAAAAACAAATAGGCTAGTCAGTGGGGTTTTAAGGGTCAGGGGGGTAATAGGGTAAAAGGGAGGCAAGTTTGCTAGGTGGATTAGGAAGTCCTCTCCTTTACAGGGCAAACTGGGAGCAAACTGGGAAAAAGGGCTATTGCATCGGTGTGCATAGCTATTAAATTTCCCCCCACTTACACGCACAAGGCGGCATTTGCATGCATATGTGTGCGTCAATATAAAATCGTGCGCATATATACGCATGTATAGCCAATTTTATAGCATGCGTGTGTATACCTGCATATATGCGCTTATGTTATAAAATCACCGCGCCAGCGCGCGGGTCTTAAAATTTACCTCTACAGCTCCAGAGCAGTAGCCAAAGAAACTGTAATCCCCCAAGACTTCTTCCCATGCCCTCACAAAATGATGAGAAAGGGCAGGCAAATCCTTACCTTAAGCTCTGTATAAATGTGAAATCAAATCCTTATGAGCCATTTGATCAAAAAGAACTTGCTCAGATTCCATGGGCTCTCAGGTCATATGTTTTAGGGCAACAGAGCTCCAATCTGAAAAAAATTGAAAAAAGGTAGGCCATTTACCCATCACATTGCCAGAAACATCCATAAAGACAAAAGTATTACCTGTAAAAAAAAAAAAAAGCTGAGAAAATCTAAGATCACACAAATCATCCACCAGGGACTACCAGAGGGTGCTTCCCATATCCTATACAAACTCTAAAGCTATCAGAGAGGAATAAGGGGTAGAGACAGGTGAATTTAAATATACTCTGTCTAGAATCCATTTTAATCTTAACTCTCCTTTTAATTTGACTCTCTCACTGGCACAGTAATAGTTTACTATTCTTATTGGAATTCTCAAATAATATTCTTATTAGCTGCAAGTAATATGCCATTCACATGGCTTCTAAGGAGTTTCTTTCCGGACTCCGATCATCTCTTTTAGTGTACCATTTTTTTCTTTTTATGCACTGCTTCCAAGTTAATCAGCTCTGCTTGAAGAGTCTCCGACATAGCTGCCAATTGCTTCTTTTTGTATGTTGCCAAGAAAGAGATAGTAAGAAAGTCTTGGCAGCATCCCAAACAGTAAATAAGTCAACCTCATTGTTATAATTAAACTGCAAGTGTTCTTCCCCTGCCAACATAAGCTTATCCTTAAACACCGTATCATTAAGCAATAATCTATTCATTGACCGATTTTGATGTGGAAACTCTTTTTGTAGACCTTCAAGGCGTGATCTGACAGCAGAATGGGAGCCACCCCACATATTTTTAAGAATGGGTTTAGATCACTGATAAGGAGCCAAAAAATCTTAGGTGGGAGTATGTTTGGTCGACCTATGTAAAATAAATGTAACATCTCTTTTTCTTGTCTATTTCTACCCAAACATCAAACAAACCCAGATCTGCCAATTGAAAATGGAGCATGCTGGCACCAACTCTGAAAGTTTATTTTCAAAATGATCAGAAAGGTATAGTTAAATCCCACCTCCCACCCCCCATACAAATCATTATTTTTTCATGCACCTACTGTAAGTTGTTTAAATAGCTCATGGGGAAAAATAAAGGTCACATTCTCTTTCCCCACCATGCAATTAAAAATCTATCATTTATATCCTTCTACTGCTCCTTAACTGAAAGAGGACATTGTTGGCAACACCTCGTTTGTTAGACTTACAGGAAATTTTAAAAAACCTACTGTTTCACCTATGCTTGCTTAAGTTTTAAGTGCCCTTCCGGACACAAGTCTGTTTCTTGCAAAAGTGCTATAAGAACCCAACTTCTTTAAGCTTCCTAATAAGCATTTTCCTTTGTCAGGGTCATTAATACCATGCACAGTCCAAGAAACTATATAAAGCCCCATGAGAACAATAAGGGGTAGATTTTTTAAAAAGTGCACGCATGTCCATGTGCGCACGCTTCTCGGTGCACACACATGGATGCAGCGATTTTATAATATGCTTGCGCCGGCTCGCACATGTTATAAAATACGTGGGCCGTGTGCACATATGCGCCAGATTTTATACACAGATAGTACCTTGAACTCTTTGACCAAGGACATGAAATCCTTCTTGATAACTGGTGAATCTCCATCTTTATACAATTTAGAAGTCTCCCCTGTTTCAAGTTTTTTAGCCATATTGTGATGTTGTTCTTGCTGATCTGGAGAGGATCTGCTGAATTTCACTAGCACCAAGGAATAACTTGACTTGCTATCCATAAAGAAACTCAAAGGGAGGAGAATAATTCAAGTGAATCAACAAACTGCCCTTAACCTTTACCAATGTAAAATACTGGCTCAGTTGTCACTTTGCAGAAGAACCATGCCAAGAACTGTGAAAGAAGGAAAGCAGATCCTGGTAGAACATTTTTTTGATAGTGATGATTCAAAGAAAATGAAGTAAATCACTATGAACATGGAAGATGTAATAGATCAAACTAACAAACTAAAGAGTAAACAAATCATCAGGACCAGATGGTTTTCACTCCAGAGTTCTGAAAGAACTCAATGTAAAATTACAGAACTGTTACTAGTAATCTGCATCCATTCATTAAATAAACCACAATCAGACATTCCTAGAACACTGTAAATAATTGCTCTCTTCGTTAAATTCTTTTAGACTTTCCTCTTCCCAGTTTTGAACTCCCCTGTTTTAATGTAACTTCAGAATTTTCTCTTTACACTTATTACAGTTTTTTTAATGTATTTATTTATATTTTACACCCCCTGTTAAATGTAAACCAGCATGATGTGATACTTATCTTAAATGCCGGTATAGAAAAGCGCTAAATAAATAAATACATACATACATACAGCCATATAACCTGAAGGTTGGAGGATGGCCAATGTATCATCAATTTGTAAAAAGTGTTCCAGGGGCAATCTGGGAAACTATAGAATGGTGATCCTGATGTCAAAGCAGACAAAATGGTAGAAGCTATTCTTAAAAATATAACATATAACATAAGAACTTGCCATACTAGGTCAGACCAAGGGTCCATCAAGCCCAGCATCCTGTTTCCAACAGTGGCCAATCCAGACCATAAGAACCTGGTAAGTACTAAGGGTGTGCATTCGTTTTGAACTTAAATGTAAAACGCAACTTTTTTTTTTTTAACTTAAAAAAGTGATGAGGCGAAAACGATCGGATTTCCAACTTATTCAACATAGCTATGTTGAATAAGTTGGAAATCGCGACTGTTGATCCAAAATAAAAATTTAAACCCCTCACCCTCCTTAATCCCCCCCCCCCCCCAAGACTTACCACAACTCCCTGGTGATCCAGCGGGGAGTCAGGACGCCATTCCTGAACTCCTTTGCGAGGAGCACGTGACGTCGGCGCCACGTCGGAGTGACGCAGCGTCACGTGATTCCCCGCGGGTTCCCTCCGGGACCCTCGTTGGGCCCAAAAAGAACTTTTGGCCAGCTTGGGGGGGCCTCCTGACCCCCCCAAGCTGGCCAAAAGGAACTTTTGGGCCCAACGAGGGTCCCAGAGGGAACCCGCGGGGAATCACGTGACGCCGCGTCACTCCGACGTGGCGCCGACGTCACGTGATTCCCCGCGGGTTCCCTCCGGGACTCTCGTTGGGCCCAAAAGGAACTTTTGGCCAGCTTGGGGGGGCCTCCTGACCCACCCGCGGGGAATCACGTGACGCCGCGTCACTCCGACGTGGTGCCGACGTCACGTGATTCCCCGCGGGTTCCCTCCGGGACCTTCATTGGGCCCAAAAAGAACTTTTGGACAGCTTGGGGGGGTCAGGAGGCCCCCCCAAGCTGGCCAAAAGTTCTTTTTGGGCCCAACGAGGGTCCCGGAGCGAACCCGCAGGGAATCACGTGACGCCGCGTCACTCCGACGTGGCGCCGACGTCACGTGCTCCTCGCAAAGGAGTTCAGGAATGGCGTCCTGACTCCCCGCTGGATCACCAGGGAGTTGTGGTAAGTCTTGGGGGGGGGGGGGGGGGGATTAAGGGGGGTGAGGGGTTTAAATTTTTATTTGCACGTATGGACATAGACTCAACTTATGGAATTCTCCATATGTCTATATTGACCGCAAATGGGACCCCCTTTCGACTTATGGACTTATGAACTTAAACTTTTGCTCTGCACATCCCTAGTAAGTACCCAAAAACTAAGTCTATTCCATGTTACCATTGCTAGTAATAGCAGTGGCTATTTTCTAAGTCAACTTAATTAATAGCAGGTAATGGTCAATTGAGGCGTCTTAAAAATTTTGCAATTGGGGGAGCCAGTTGGTATTGTGAAAGATTGAATGTAAGCAGCGATCCCCGACCATACCATCAGCACTTTTTTAACGTACTGTTTTATTGGTATCCATTCAAAGATACATTGTTCCGAACCGTGCACCGCTGAGTGACTGTCGGCTTTCCCCCTTGTTCTAGTTTAAAAGCTGCTCTATCTCCTTTTTAAAAGTTAGCGCCAGCATCCTGGTTCCACTCTGGTTAAGGTGGAGCCCATCCTTTCGGAAAAGTTTCCCCCTTCCCAAAAAGGTTCCCCAGTGCCTTACAAAACTGAATCCCTCTTCCCTCCACCATCGTCTCATCCATTCATTGAGATTCCAGAGCTCTGCCTGCCTCTGGGGACCTGCATGTGGAATAGGAAGCATTTCAGAGAATGCTACCCTTCAGCTTTCTATCTAAAATAGAATTTCTATCTAAAATAGATAGAAATTCTATCTAAAATCTAAAATAGAATTTCAGCTTTCTATCTAAAATACTAAATTTGGCTTTCAGAACCTCTCTCCCACATTGTCCTATGTTATTGGTACCCACATGTACCATGACAGCCGGCTCCTCCCCAGCACTGTCTATAATCCTATCTAGGTGACGCATGAGATCCGCCACCTTCGCACCAGGCAGGCACGTTACCAGTGGTCCTCATGTCCACCAGTCACTCAACTATCTACATTTCTAATAACCGAATCACTCACTATGATGGCCGACCTAACCCTTCCCTCCTGGGCAGTAGCCCTGGGAGACTTGTCCTCAGTGCGAGAGGACAACACATCACCTGGAGAGCAGGTCCTTGCTACAGGATCACTTCCTGCTACACCAGAGTGATGCTCTCCAACCAGGAGACCTTTCTGATCCAAGGCAGCACCGGGGCTGCCAGTCTGGATTTGGGAATTGGCTACTATGTCCCTGAAGATCTCATCAATGTACCAGTCTGTCTCAGCTCCTCCAGGTCTGTCACTCTAACCTCCAAAGATCAGACTTGTTCTCTGAGAGCCAGGAGCTCTTTGCACTGAGTGCACACATACAATCTCTCATCGGTGGGTAAAAAGTAATTAATGGAAAGCCCCCCTCTTGCTGTTGGACTGCTGCCTTCATCTTAATTTTGTTGAATTCCTAGTTAGGTTTAGGTTACTAAGGGAGTTGGAATTAGAGTACTTTAAATTTACAGGTGTATTTACTAATTAATCTGCTAGTATGGTACAAGGGGATGATTAAACTCTCAATAAGGGCTGGTGCAATAGTATGATTTAGATAAGAGCCTGATTGATTTTTAATGAAAAACTGTCTCTTGCCTAACAATCAAGGGTTGAGCTAAGGGTGGGAAAGACAGACACTAGAATTAACTCCGTCTGGCTTGCTTATTATCACATAAACTCTAAAGAATATATCCCACTATTTCACCTCTCTTCAAACTTTTTCAAGTCCTAAGATTTTCCAAAGCTATATTTAGCAATCCTCTTCAACCACCATTAAATTGATCTTCACTCAAAGGATTCAAATGTTTGAGATTCGGTGCACGCTTCCGGTCCTCTTCTACTGCAAAGGTTGCGGGGCCTCTGGAAGCTGGGGCTTTGGAGCTGAAAGCCTAGATTGCTCGCTGTGACCTCTGGAGTCCTCTCCCAGAGGATGCTGGGAGCAGTATGCAGATGAGCCTTCCGGTCCTCTTCTACTGTGGGTTTTTACTTGTGCTCCCTGCTTATGCAAAAAAAAAATCCCTGAACTGATACCACATGTAGCATATTTAGGCCTGCTATAGCTTCAGGAATAGTTCAGTAGTGCAATAAGACTGGATCAACTTAGTTATGGTGCAGGTATTTATTTACAGTGCTTCAAAGATACAAGAATCAAAATGGTAGCTTACCTTGCATCAGGCATAATTAACAGGTAAGCATCCACTAGAGGTATGCATCCGTTTTCCACATATTTGTAATCCGCAACTTATTTTTTGCTATCTGTTAAATACGTGGGGAGGCGAAACGCATCGCGACTCCCCACGTATTAAACAGATTTCTGTTTTATTCGGCCTCCTAAATAAAAATTTAAAACCCCCACCCTCCTGACCCCCCCAAGACTTACCAAAACTCCCTGGTGGTCCAGTGGGGAGTCCAGGAGCCATTCCTTGCACTCTCACACCCTCGGTGCTGGTTTCATCATGGCGCCGATAGCCTGTGTCACAGGGGCTATCGGTGCCATTGGTCAGCCCCTGTCACATGGTCACCGGCGCCATCTTGTGCTCCTACCATGTGACAGGGGCTGACCAATGGCACTGGTAGCCCCTGTGACATAGTATGGGCAAAGGCTATAGGCGCCATTTTGAGTCCTGGCATCGGACGGCAGGTCGCTCCGGGACCCCCTTGGACCCACAGGGACTTTTGGCCAGCTTGGGGGGGGCCTCCTGACCAGTGGCGTAGCCACGGGTGGGCCTGGGTGGGCAGGTGCCCACCCAACTTAGACCCAGGCCCACCCAACTGGCACCGGAACTGCAAGGCTGTCGCGGGATCCCATCCCCGCGACAGCGAACAAGAGAACCCACGCCTCGCGCGCCATCACGGCACACACGGGGAAGCACTGCTGCGGCCGTATGGCCAACCGGTCTTCCTGTTCGGGGGGGGGGGGGGGGAGCGGAAGCGCAGCGCACAACGTCCGCTTCCTCCCCCCAATGCAGGAAGATCAGCTGCCTCTCCTGCTGCCACCCGTTCTGCTATCTTCGGACCAAACGGCCCGCCGAACTTCCTGTTTGGGGGAGCGGAAGCGCCGCGCGCAGCTTCCGCTTTCTCCCCCAGAGAAGGAAGATCAGCTGCCTCTCCTGCTGCCACCGGCCTCCTGCTATCTTCGGGCGTCGGGCCGTACTGCCCGCCGATCTTCCTGCTTGGGGGGGGGGGGGGGGGGAGGAAGCGGACGTTGTGCGCTGCGCTTCCGCTCCCCCCCCCCCCGACAGGAAGTTCGGACGCCCGAAGATAGCAGGAGTCCGGTGGCAGCAGGAGAGGCAGCTGATCTTCCTTCTCTGGGGGAGAAAGCGGAAGCTGTGCACGTGCTTGAATGTGTATGTGTGGATGAGAATGGGAGTGTGTGTGGGTGAAAACTGGAGCCTGGGTGTGTATGTGGGTGAGAATGGAAGCTTGAATATGTGGGTGAATGGGAGCTCGAATGTGTGTATGTGTGGTTGAGAATGGGAGCCTGGGTTTGTGGGTGGGTGAGAATGGGAGCTTGAATGTGTGTATATATGGGTGAGAATGAGAGCCTGGGTTTGTGTGGGTGGGTGAGAATGGAAGCTTGAATATGTGGATAAGAATGGGTGCTTGAATGTGTGTATGTGTGGGTGAGAATAGTACCTTAAATGTGTATATGTATGGATGAGAATGGGAGCTTGAATATGTGTGGGTGAGACTGGGAGCATGGGTTTGTGGGTGAGAATGGGAGTCTGGGTTTATGTGTGTGGGTGAGAATGGGTGCCTGGATGTGCGTCTGTGTGTGCATAAGAATATAAGCCTGGGGAGGGGTGAGAAAGTGAGAACTTGAATGTGAGCTTGGGGGGTGGGGGAGAGCATATGAGAGTGAGAGCTTGAGTGTGTGAGAGGGAGTCTGTGAGAGAAAGCGTGTATGTGTATGTGTGTGTGTGTGGAAGGGAAGAAGACAGTAATAGAAGAAAGACACTGAAAAGGAATTAGGAAATGAGCTATAAGGGAAAAAATGGGAAAAAGAGACCAGGACCAACTGATTAGAAAAATACAAAGATCAGACCACAAAGGTAAAAATATATATCTATATTTTGAGATGTTAGCAATTTAAATATAAGCAACACAACCGCTCTCTCAAAATTTATGGACAGGTAGGAGCCGTGTATAAAATCGTAATAATAAGAAGGCTAAAGTACCACAAATCACCGTGAATTATGTTTGTATCATTAAGTAAACCTCATACTTAGGCGTAGATGTGAATGCTATGCTGCATAATTTGGCATTATTTATCAGTAAAAAAACAACTAGTAGACCTGCATGCCTACAGCCCACCCATGTTAACCTTGTGCCCACCCAAAAAATCAATTCTGGCTACGCCACTGCTCCTGACCCCCACAAGACTTGCCAAAAGTCCAGCGGGGGTCCGGGAGCGACCTCCTTGCACACCGGCCGTCCGATGCCAATACTCAAAATGGCGCCGATCGCCTTTGCCCTCACTATGACACACATAGTAAGGGCAAAGGCGATCAGCGCCATTTTGAGACTCAAAATCGCCGTCCGATGCCAATACTCAAAATGGCACCGATCGCTGTCATAGTGAGGGCAAAGGCGATCGGCGCCATTTTGAGACTCAAAATCACTGTCCGATGCCAATACTCAAAATGGCGCCGATCGCCTTTGCCCATACTATGTCACAGGGGCTACCGGTGCCATTGGTCAGCCCCTGTCACATGGTAGGAGCCCAAGATGGCACCGGTGACCATGTGATAGGGACTGACCAATGGCACCGGTAGCCCCTGTGATACAGGCTATCGGCGCCGTGATGAAACCGGCAAACGAGTGCAGCGATGGCTTCCTGACTCCCCGCTGGACCACCAGGGAGTTTTGGTAAGTCTTGGGGGGGGGGGGTCAGGAGGATGGGGGGTTGTAGTTAATTTTAATTTTAGCTGGGACAATAATTTAACTCGCCGTAGTAACGTATTTACAGATCAACAACTTATGGAATTCTCCATACTTCCGCATGAAACGGAATTGACCCCCCACGAATATGTATCACGTACGCAACGAAAACTTTTTGGCTGCACATCCCTAGCATCCACTGTCTGAGTGTATCTTGAGGTCCTACCAGCTCCCTGAGCCTCCTCAATCTCTCTAGGCCTGAGTTCTTATGGCAGGCTTAAGGGAACCTTCCTTCACCCAGAATCCCTTGCGGCCTTCTGCCTTAAGTAGACCTGGGTTAAAAGCCTGAACCGGGCTCCTTAAGGTAGAATGAAGGAGCTGTCGATACACGCCATCACAAGGGGTTACACTGATTTCTTCATAGATAATTTTAAGGTGAAATAAATATCTTTACAGATGATTGTCCTTTTCTTCCTTCTGTAGGTGCTGTGGACTCAGTTTCCTGGGGAATTCTTAACACTCCCAGAATGAGATCCCTTACTCCAGTGAGCTCCTATGCTGTGAGGGAATCCTCTTAGAGGTTTGCACAATCTTACCTGAGTTCCAGTAGACTTCAAACAGCCACCCAGCCTGC
This sequence comes from Rhinatrema bivittatum, assembly GCF_901001135.1. Lineage (NCBI taxonomy): Eukaryota > Metazoa > Chordata > Amphibia > Gymnophiona > Rhinatrematidae > Rhinatrema > Rhinatrema bivittatum. Next base: position 135,707,129 of record NC_042621.1, on the reverse strand, counting down.
ACCTGTGTCCCAGGGGGAAGATCCTGTGGCAGGTCTTCATTTCTGCTCCTTTTTTTCCCTTTCTTGCCTTTCTGAACCTCTCAGAAGGAAAGGTCTTGCTTGACGAAGATCAGGCACCCTGCCCAATCTCCACATGAGAGGGGGGGGAGGGGGGTGACAAAAAGATCTCCTCTAAACCAAAATAGAATAGTTCACTAAAATGTACAAAACCTTCTGGGATATCACTGTAGCTCTTTACTGGCACTAGCAAGGATATTGGCAGATCTTTAGAGACCTGGCCTCTTGATCTAGGGGTTAACCTTCACTAACTCAGCAAAATAATCCTTAAAATAGTAAAAAAAATTCTAACAAAGTATTTTTTTTTCAAACTAGAGGCAGATCCAACCTAGCATGAGGTGCACAGGAAAGAACTAGCCTCCCAAAAATATACTTAGTGGGGGCTGAAGGCCTCACTAAACTGATACTCCAACAGAGCTCCTCTCCTGAGAATCTTAATTCAAATGCCATGCCTTATCTAGCCCTAGTCCCTACTTATAAACAGGATCCACCCACTCAGCTGCCTCTAGAGGAGGTGTTGCAAAATGGTATTCTCTCTAGCTGTGTAATACCTATAGGGACCTAGTGATATCTAGTGGCCAACTCATAGGAGTGCCACAACTACCCATTTTATAAAATTGTGCATATATTTTACACATGTAAATGTATGTGCAGGCAGGGATTATAAAAAGAATGTGCGTAATCTATTTATGAAAACACTCACCTGTGTGCGTACTTGAATCACCAGTTCACAGACATCACCAGTTCACCCACTCACAGCCTTATTGATTTAGCCATGTTCGTAATGAATTAAATTCTTAGTTTTGCCATGCATATTTGTCTTGATTAGATTGTAAGCTCTACTGAGCAGGCACGATCTCTTGTGTGTTTTAGTACAGCACTGCACACATTGAATAATGCTACAGAAGTGATAAGTAATGGTAGCACTAGAAGACTTCTGGTTTCCATAGCCGTGTGAACAGTCTGCATGCTGGAGAATGAGGCAAAGCCAGATTCTTTGATAACCTGATGAGATTAGTCGGTAAATAGTGGCACACATCTTTATGTTACAGCAGGCACCTTCTCTGACCTGGCACAAGGAAGAATGATTGACATGTGAGATCAAGGGAGGATCTGAGTAAAACACTCTTTTACAATCTGAAATGGCTTTGAAAATGATCCTCCCTATCAGGCCAATGTAGAAACCTGAGTGTTAAAGCTGTGTGCTGCAATTCAGTGCACAGTTTCATACTGCACAGGCTAATACATTTTTTAACTCCCAGTACAGTAAGGTAATGATATGCTAATGCATCAGAGTTAAAAAAAACCCAAAAGCAGGCTGCATGTAAAATGTGCGTTTGGTACAAGGTGAACACACAATTTAACTCAGGAAGGGAGTGGGGGGGGGGGGGGGGGGGGCGTCCCTAACAGGCAGATTGTTGCGCTGGAGGAGACCCTTGGCCTGGTGCAGGATTGGTACGGTCCTCTGGTCGGAGTCAGAGAGCGCCTGCCACCAGGAGGCGGAGTACACCAGGAGACAGAGGCTAGCTGGAGCTTCGCCAATAACAGTCTGGGGTTTCCGCAGGTTGAGCCCTTGGGTACCTGGACCACCTGGACTTACGTGGGCCTCAGAGGGTCTCCCAGAGAGGTAGCAGAGGGGTGTGCCCACCACGAGCAAGGGTACGCGGCTGATGCAGAGAGGATGGACCAGACCCAAACTGGAAGCTCCGGAGACCTCAAGGAGGTAACAGTTCAGGAAGGTTCTCCGAGCGAGACAGGCAGCGTCTGTGAGTCTAGTCAGGTGAAGGCCGCAGGTGTTTTCCAAGCAGGTTGATCTGGTAGTCACAATAGGCCAGAAGAGAGTGTCCAAGTAAAGCACAAGGGTCAGAGCCAGACTATCAGTCCAGAATGATCAGCCAAAGCAGGGGTCAGTATCAAGGTCAGTCCGAGCGTAGTCAAGGCAAGCGAGGGTCGGTTCCAGGCAGCAGACGAGAGAATGGTCAGGCAGGCAGTGGTCAGTTCCAGGCAGCAGCCAAGAGAATTGTCAGGCAGGCAGAGGTCGGTTCCAGAGATCAGTCCGAGGAGGTACTACCTGAGTAAGGATACAGGAACGAACACACGAAGACTCAGGAACAAGGAGACGCTGGGAACAGGATTAGGCAAGCTTACCACACCACGGTGTCAACCCAATTGCCAAGGCAAGGTCTTGTGGGACAGGGACTCGCTTTTATACTAAAGTCAGGTGATGTCATCCGGCTGCGCTGCGGAGCTGATTCCTGTCCTTGGCCCTTTAATGGGTTGAGTGGTCTGCGCGCGCACCTAGGGGCAGGGCCGGCGATGGAGAGGATGCCGCGCCCCGGCATGGAGCTAGGCCCGATGTGGATGGCCTAGGAGACGCTGCCGTGGAATGCTGTGGACGGGCGGTGCTGGCAGCGGCAGCGGGAGAGGATGGCCCGGGACCCATAAGTACAGGATTAAGGTGAGCAGGCCCGGGCGCAGGCCTAGTGCGGACAGGACGCGCAACACAGATCATACAGCAGCAGCCATCACCACTTAGCTGGATAAGTCACAACAATGAAAATAAAATACAAAATTCAAAATAGGATTGGATAAGTTCTTGGAGGAGAAGTCCAATACCTGCTATTAATTAAGTTGACTTAGAAAATAGCCACTGCTTTTACTAGCAACGGTAACATGGAATAGACTTAGTTTTTGGGTACTTGCCAGGTTCTTTTGGCCTGGATTGGCCACTGTTGGAAACAGGATGCTGGGCTTGATGGACCCTTGGTCTGACCCAGTATGGCATGTTCTTATGTTCTTATCAAGTCCTGCCTGTCACGATGAAATTGAATGAAGCGAGAAATGCGGTCAGTTACTGCTTCAATGACTTGGTTGAGACAGCATGACAAAGTGCTTTTGGACATTCCCCCCACCATCCCTACTGTGGTTTGAAAGGAGACACTCGCCATGAAATGCAAGACAGCCAACAGTTTGGAGAGGCCAGGCACAGTTGGGAACTTGTGGTTACTGGATCCAGATTGCCCGAGAGCTGAGTCGATACCTGCTAAGCACAAAGTCCTCTGGCATGCCCAGCAAGGATGTTTGTGGAGGAAAGATCCACTCCCTATATATCCTGCACTGTAGCCGTCTGCGTGCCGGATGGTGGTCCATGCCCACAGCCCACGGAACCTGTGGCTCTACGTGCACTGATGGTACTTCCCCAGGAGGTCTTGGAATAAGCCTTGCCTGTTGATGAGGTTGTTGGGGTTCCATGTGTTGTCTGCGGCGAGCGTGAAGAGGCATCCAGTGTGCCGTGACAATAACAATTGCAAGAAACAATATGGGGTAGATTTTCAAAGGGTTGCGCGTGTAAGATACGCTCGCAACCCCTGAAAACCTACCCCTGCCTCCCCCTGCGCACGCCGAGCTTATCTTGCATAGGATCGGTGGCGCGCGCAAGCCCCGGGACGCACGTATGTCCCAGGGCTTCGAAAAATGGGTGGTCCAGGGGCATAACTGCAGTACGGGGGCGGTCTGGGGGCATGGCCAAGTGCCCCGACACAGCGGCCTGGGTTAGGGCCTGGCCAGCCAGCCCGCGCAAGTTACGCATGCCTCGGGCAGGTGTAACTTTCTCAACAAAGGTGGGGGGGGGGGGGATTTAGTTAGGGCTGGGGGGTGGGTTAGGTAGGGGAAGGTGGGGGGGGGGCCAGAAAAAAAGTTCCCTCCGAGGCCGCTCCGATTTCGGAGCGGCCTCGGAGGGAACGGAGGCAGGCTGCTCAGCTCGGCGCGGGCAGGTTGCACAATTGTGCACTGCCCTGTGCGCGCCGACCCTGGATTTTATAACATGCGTGCAGCAGCGCGCGCATGTTATAAAATCGGGCGTAGATTTGTTCTGCCGGGTTGCGCGAACAAATCTACGCCTGCGCGTATGTTTTAAGATCTGCCTCTATGGGTTTAGGAAGGTAGAGCAGGTAAAAACTGGTGTTTTTATTGGACCTGGAAGGCCTGGAGGAGTGTCCATGACCATAGCTTCTTTTATCGCGTGTGATAATCGCCGCAATAATAGCACGATACACAATATTACGTGTGCTAATTCCTTTTTCCACATACTGCCTCCCCAAAAAGGTTTTATTTCCAACGATAGATAAGAACATAAGAATATAAGAAATTGTCATGCTGAGTCAGAACCAAGGGTCCATCAAGCCCAGCATCCTGTTTCCAACAGAGGCCAAACCAGGCAACAAGAACCTGGCAAGTACCCAGGTCTTTACCATGCTCTGGACCTGCTCCTTCTTGCATCCCCTCTCTAACATCCCACCCAATACGACATAGACATTCACTTGGCACCAATCCCTTCTCTCGCTGCCCCCTACCCTTGTTCCCTTCTCCCTCACAGAGACCACCATAGCAGCCAGTCCCCCTCTCATCCTCCAGCCTTTCTTCCCACCCTCCAATTATCTCTACTCTGCCCCTCCTAATCTCTCCAAAATGATCCCCCTTTACTCTGTCTGCTGCAGGCTCACTCCCCCCCCCCCCTCCTGTTCCTTGAACACTGCCAGGGAGGGGAGGAGCTGAAGCAGAAAGCTGAGGGCTGATCTCCACTGAGTGAGACTCAGCACAGCTGAAAGGCAGCAAATCTTCAGCCAATCTGCTCCCCCCCCCCCCCCCCCCCTCCGGCCTAGGGTGCCTATTGACAAATCCAGGCTCGACTAGTACTGTGCATAACTTGCTTCCTGAAACAGCAAGTCTAGAGGAAGAGCTACTTAAATCTAATTCTCCGTGGACATAAGACCTGGTATACAAAGTAATAGTGGTGGAGATGTTAGGCAATAGTGATCATAACGCATTCAAATCTGACATAATCACTGGAGAAAGAATACTAAATAAAACTAATTCTAGTGGTAAACAATTTTAAAAAGACTGATAAAATGATGAAAATAATTGGAAGAAAACTAAAAGCATAAGTTGTGAAAATAAAAGTCTACATGAGACACAGAAATTATTTAATGCCTTGAAGCAGCTATCTTGGTGAAATGCCTTTCCATGTCAACTTGCTGTACATTGGATGCAAATAAAAAAAAAAAAGTTAGGGGACAACAATTGTATGCACATATTTGTGGAATATGTAAACCTATCCTTGTTTGACTCCTCATCTCTCCCTGACATGCACTGAAAATTTGGTGTAGATCAAATGGAAAATCCCCAAATTATTAGGTGGAGTAACTGCAAAAAAGTTATCTAGTGGTGTAATTGCGTGCGAATATATTCATGGAATATGTGGATCCAGGGCCGGTGCAAAGGCAGCACTGAAGGGTTTTTCTCTCCCGGCCCAATCATTGGACCTAAGACCCAGGGTCGGCCCATAGCTGAAGAAAGCCCTGCCTGGGTGGTTGTGCGCATAAGACCCTTGTTGCCCAAGGAATTGCTGCATGGTCACCAGTCGTGTCTGCACGCAAACGCCGAGAGCCGGCAGGTTACCCTGGGGCACAATCGCCACTTCCAGTTCCATGATGTATTTGATGAATCTTCAGACCAGGAGTCTGTTTACAGCATCTGCGTCCAGCCCCTGGTCGAGGCTTTCTTTGAGGGGTTTAACGCTACGGTGTTTGCTTATGGGCAAACGGGCTCCTGGAAGACCTACACAATTGGCGAAGCAAGTCTGGGTGAGTCGAACCATGAATGCGAAGAGCAACTGCTACTCTCTGATTTGGCATGCACTGCCTGTGGATGGCCATGATAGTTCATACAACAGACTTACTATCTGAATTATGACAATTAACAGTCATTTTTAGCAGCTCATATATGGCTAAAGTTTGCAGGTACAAATCAACACAGACTTTAGCCTGAATTTTCAAAGTAGGTTTATGCACATAAGTCTGCTTTGAAAATTTGCGGGTGCCCACAGAATGCTTGAACACATAAGCAGGAAGTTACACCTGCTTCCAAGGTTTGCTCTAGTCTAGGTGAACCTTCTGTCTTGCGCCTGCCCCGACCTCATTCACTGAGGTGCTGCTCGTGGCCTGCCGAGTGTATGGTTTTCTCAGCTGCGAACAGGCTGGGCACTGCTAGTGGCCCGCCGAGTCTCTACTCCTCACGGCCACGAGCAGGAGAGGTTCCGCTCGCGGCCCCACATGGCTGCTTTTCACCAGCCCCTAGGCGACCACCTAGTTCACCTAAAGGGACGCACTGGCCCTAGTGGATAAAAAAAAAAAAAAAAAAGTGCCAGTATCGTTATATCCTCCCCGATGTGCCCTGAAACTTTGGTGTGGATTGGATGGAAAACAAAGATGTTGTTATTAAGTGGTGTAGTTTCCTACATGTATATATTTGAGGAATACGTGGATTCCCTTCCAAAAGTATCCCTGTCATGATGCTGATACTCCTGATATGTGGTAAAACGTTTGTGTGAATCGGACCCAAAACAAAACAAAGCTACTAGAGGCGGGCGACTGCGCACGCATCTAATAGCCATGTCCGTTCGCAGATTCTGTCCAGGTTAACCCTTGCAGCCCGAGTGTATCACAATGTGCTCAAGCTAAAAGTTAAGCCTCTGATGTGTCCGGAGCCCCCTTCCTCATGAGCCACTGTCCGAATCCTCCCAGTCTGATCCAGCCACTCTTTTCAGTCATTATCAGGAATAGAAACCGCCTGCTCCTCAGGGACGCTTTTTCCTGCAGCACAGTGCAGCCAGTGTTTCCCACCGGACCTCCAATTGCAACACCATTCGCTGCTGGAGCTCCGTCCTGAAACGGCTGCTTTTGGAGCATTAGAATTTTGTTTTTGGCTTCCCGGGGCTATTTCTGACACGTTTTTCCCCTTTGTATAAAGGTGTTTGTGACTGTGCAGGGCGGTGCCTAATCCTTGTTTTTTTTTTTCTGCTCGGGGCAAGCGGAGGCCTTAGCAGAGAGACGGACTGCAGGGGATGGAGAATCTCCTGCCGGTTGCAGCTCTCACTGGGAGCAAGTGATTGCAAAGATTATGTGTGTGAGAAAGGAACAGAGACACAAAATCCCTGTAGTGTTTATAAATGTGGCTCTCCTGTAACTTGCAAAAAACCCGCAAATTCAAATGCTTTTTTTCTTCCCAGCCACCACAGCCTCAGTGGCTAAAGAGCTCTTAACATTGTAACATGATGATGTGGGATACAATCCAGCCAGAGGAAGACAGAGTCCTCTCCTAACTACAGCACTGAAGAGGTTTTTCTCTTCCGGTCTAATCATGGGACCTAAGTCCCAGGGTCGGCCCATAGCTGAAGAAAGCCCTGTCCGGGTGGTTGTGCGCATAAGACCCTTGTTGCCCAAGGAATTGCTGCATGGTCACCAGTCCTGTCTGCATGCAAACGCCGAGAGCCGGCAGGTTACCCTGGGGCACAATCGCCACTTCCAGTTCCATGATGTATTTGATGAATCTTCAGACCAGGAGTCTGTTTACAGCGTCTGCGTCCAGCCCCTGGTCGAGGCTTTCTTTGAGGGGTTTAACGCTACGGTGTTTGCTTATGGGCAAACGGGCTCTGGGAAGACCTACACAATTGGTGAAGCAAGTCTGGGTGAGTCGAACCATGAATGCGAAGAGCAACTGCTACTCTCTGATTTGGCATGCACTGCCAGTGGATGGCCATGATAGTTCATACAACAGACTTACTATCTGAATTATGACAATTAAGTCATTTTTAGCAGCTCATATATGGCTAAAGTTTGCAGGTACAAATCAACACAGACTTTAGCCTGAATTTTAAAAGTAGGTTTATGCACATAAGTCCGCTTTGAAAATTTGCGGGTGCCCATTGTATGCTTGTACACGTGCAGGACGTTACATCTGCTTCCATGGAGGTGTAATTCTCTGCATATACCTTACATGCATATTGTAAGGAAAAGAAATTATACAAGTAAATAATTTCATTGCCCAACTTCTTCCCCAGAACACCTACCTCAAGTGCTGGAAAAATGACACATGTAATCAAGTTACACATATGCTTTCTCCTGCACAACCTCGCAGGGTTTGAATGTAAACTTTTGAAAATGACCCCCTTCAACAGTAATTTTCAAAGCTGTTTCGGCAGGTAAAATGAAGCTTTACCTGTGCAAATGAGCTTTTAAAAAACTGTGTACTTGATATGCGGGTAAAACTATCTGTGTAGGGCCTTGTGTGCATGCTCTTGCTAACAGTGGGGAAGATAAGTTCTTGTTGGCAGGATTAAGGTGAGGTTTGGAGCTGTGTGCATACTTTTGCAATTTCAATAGAATGTCTGTGTTTTCCTGAAAAAAAAAATGTGCACAAATTAGCAGGTAGTTTTGTTGGGATAGTTTTCCGAAGTACACATGTACTTTCCCTTTTTAAATTGGTGTAACATCTGCAGTTAAAAGGTATCTGCCAACTTTACAATAATGCAGGCAGTTACAGAATTACCCCCAAAGGGCCAGTTTTTTTTACTGAATTGCCTAGTGACAAGATACGCACATACTTTTAGTATTGCCGTACCTTGTGAATTTTCAAAGGTAAACTACCCGTTAGTTTCCCTTTGAAAATTTGCTAGATATACATGTGTACAAAGTGCCTGAGTATTCTTATGCAGCCATTTCAGTGGATAATAGAATGGGGGGTGGGGGGAAGAGGTAAAAGTGCATGTATATTTGAAAATACATTTGCATATCTGTTGTTTACTTCCCCATTCTAAATGTTCCTCCAGGAATGCCTCTCTGTAATTTGTACTTTTAATTGCTCTGAGGAGTGTGGTTTCCACCCCTGAAGATCTAGCTGGGTAATTCCTTAGTTGCCTGGCCAGATCCCTTTGAAAACTGCTCTTTAACAGGCCAATGCAATATCAGCGTGTAAAAAGCATGCGCCCTAATTGGGTGCATGCACATCCACCTTTCCTCGGTGCTTGATGCAATAGGCAAATGAGCTCCTGTGTGTCCCTAGCTCTCTGCATCGGGCGCAAGGTTAATAAACGCAAGGAAAGACTGCAGCGGCCGAAAGGAGGGCCCTGCCAAAAACTCCAATACTAGATTGATTCCACAAGGGAACCGGCCACCGTAGGGGTGGCCGGAGGTGCTTCACCCCTTTCAGATTACGGGTAAGCCATCATCCAGTCCCTAGATTAGGGCATCTATAATCTTACTGGGGTTCAGAGATTGGTTGAGTACAGTTATGGTTATCCATTTTTTTTTTTTTGTTTAAACAAATTGTTATCCATTTTTAATCAAGTTTTTTCAATAGTATGTCCACAGTAGCTTTTGAAGAGAATACTGAAGGGCTGAGGTCACTGCAGGGGTGTATTTGGGGTGACGGCTTTGGAATCTGGCTCCGTCTCCCATCTGCTGGCAGGGGAGTGTGCCGCGCCCAGAAGTGGTTGTGTGTTTAAAACAGCCTGGCCAGAGCTCCCTCTCCACTGGCAGGGCTGTTCCTGATTGGTCCTTTTCATTGACACTTGTCAATGAACATTCCCCTTTCAGGACAGCCTTCTGAAAGGGGATTGGTCCTGTCACTGACATGTGACAGTGAATGGACCAATCAGCAGGAAGTGAAGGAGTGAATAAATGAACATCAAGTACCTACTTTCTGAAGAACACAGCAGGATTTTTTTTTTTTTGGTTAAGCCCTTGAGTGGGACCTAATTCTGCTTTCTGTGCTTCCTCCTATTTAGTATCACTAGGATTGGAGGAATCACAGAGAGCAGGATTTTATTTTTTTGGCAGCCCTTGAGCGCCACATGCTTTAATACCTGCTCCCGGGCCACGGCTGCGTGACAATTTTTTGCATCGGGGTTAATAGCCTCATCAATATGAATTTACATGTGATGAGCGCTATTAGCTACCCGCTATTTTGGATGTGCTAATCCCCTTATTGCATGAGGGGTTTTGGACGCGTGTCCAAAACACACATCAAGCAGTGCGCTCAGCCAAGCACACTAAATTGCATCGGCATGTAATTTTCAAAAGGTTTCAGCATGTAAAATTGGAAGTTACACATGTAAGTAGTATGCAAGTAGTATTTTGTAAAAGGTGGAAGGATGCGTGTATTAGTGGTGTAAAGGAGGGGAAAGAGGTGGTTTATGGGATTCTAGGGTAGAATGCAGAAATTCCCACACAAGTCAGTATTATGTAAGCAGTACACGCGCAGATTGCCCCAAACTTATACACAGGCTTTTATACCTGCTAATGGAGTTGCAAAACTGAAACTGCACTTGTCTTTTGTCTGCAGTTTTTGGATGGGAGTGTTACGAGGAACATAGCATAAGAAAAGAAGCCACTTCTAACCTTGTATATATAAAATTTGGATTTATTCTGATTAGAAAATTTAGAAGAATTATCATTGTTTTGAACATCAAGCAAATATGGTGGATGACAAACAGTGAATAAACATTAATTATAGTTTACATAATATATACTGTATAAGGAGCTTCCATCATAATATTGTCTAAGGATCTTTAAGGGTAATATTGTAATATGGTGCAATTCTAAATTCCTCTCTTTCATCTCTTCATTGACACTTACTCCAAATCATCCTGATGGGCTAGGTCAGGTAAGCGAGGAGACAGCCTGTGGAGATATTGTCTTCTTTTGATCTACTTTATCCCCTAAGGATTGCATTATAAATAGCACCCTTTTATAGTTTTCTCAACACATTGAAAATGTGAGAACAAGTGTCTCTTTGATTGAATGTTTTGTTCCAGTTTTTTTCTCATAAAAGGACTTTGTGAGGCAGGCTACATGCTGCTGGTCACATATAGTCTTTGTAGCACATAGCAACAAATGCCCATCTGCAATATTTAAAAAATGTCAATCAATGACTGCATCTATCTTTGTCTGATAGACAGCCTTAGAGTGCAGACTATTTTAGCTTCACAGCAGTCCTTGACAATCTTCCAGCATATCTGCGTCCATTGTAGAAAGGCAGAACACTTCAGCCCTTTTTATGATTAAACAATCCTTTTTAATATTTGTGTGTCAATGTAACAAACAAACACGAGAATCAATTACTCCTTCATTACACTACATGAGTTCTGGACTAATTGTTTGGGGGGAGGGATTAGGGTGAACTGGCGGAGGTGTTTACTAACTGGTGTTTAAAAGTATATGCACAAATCAGTATTTTCATAAGCAGAGAATTGCATTCTTGCCTCCGCATATAAACTGTGATAATTATGCTCACGTTACAATTTTGCATATAAAATGGATGCATGTACTTTTGTAAAATACATAGAGAGAGAATGCAGCTCCCTACATTGAAAAAATATATGCATGCTGAAACATGCATGTACTTTCAGAGCAGACTTGCACAGTATTTTATATATTCTGCAGCTCCTGTCACGCAGTTTATAAAATACAGGCAAACTTTGTGTGCGCACACTTATCGGGGAATGTGCGGGTTTATGCACACTACTGAAACTTACCCTCCCTCAGATTACCAGAACTGAAACACAGACCTGTTTTCTTTTTGGCCAAGATATTAAAAAACAAAAAACAAAACATAAAAACAAATCCTCTTTCAGTAACCAGGTAGATAATTCCATCCCCATTTTTGAATGGTGCTTTATGATGTGAGAGGGTACTAGTAAAATTTACAGTGATCTCTGCATTCATCAACAGTGAGGGTAGTTAACTGTTTTATTATTGCATTAAATAACATTGACAGGTATAAAAAGAATGTGGGTTGGACTGTTGGCCCAGTGGCCATACTGCACTGTGCCATATGGGAGACCTTGGTTTGATTCCTGGACCTGGCTTCTGCTAATCAGACCAGCAGATTTTGGATATGCTACAAAAAAGCAATATTCACAACACTTTTGCAGAGTGGAGTTGGAAATAACTAGATGATAGATAACACCACCCACAGGTGGGATAAATGCACTTGTACCTGATTTCAGACTATTGCAATGCCATATACTGGGGCCTTCCAGGTTCTTTGACTAGAAAGCTCCAGGTAGTTCAGAACATGGCAGCGAGAATCGTTATGGGCTGGTCTAGAAGTGAATTTACTTCTCCTCTTCTAGTAAAACTGCATTGGTTACCTGTGGGATACAATGTAAGTTTTTTTAAATTATTAGTACTCATGTTTAAGATCTTGCATGGCACCTGTCCTCCACATATGTCTCAAAGGCTATGGTGGAAATCATCATTTAGGGATGTGTGTCCACAATATCATCATCAGCTTCAACTTTCACCAATGAAGGCTTTTTGGCACATTAAGTTGCAAAACAGGTCATTCTTTATGACTATGCCTAAATTTTGCAATGATCTGATGTCCAACAGGGAAGAGAATAATGAAATGCGGTTTTGCTGCAAGTTGAAGACTTGGTTGATGATTACTGAGTTATAAGCTATGACTGTCTTGATTTGGAGTAATAGGTAAGGTATAGTCCACCTAAGTGTATATTCAAATAAATCAAAGTATCTTTACTCAAGGCTGCAGAATTTCAACTTAAAAGTAATAATTCCAACAAAATTGGGTTGCCAAAAGAGTCTGTTTTAGATGCTGTAAGTGCTTTCTCGTTTAACTACGCTTGGTAAAATGCTGTAGCTGTTTTGGCAGTTCTATTTTGTTTTTGAGATGCATAACTGCCGCTATAAGTGTTGCCTATTAACTGCCCCCTTGAGACAGCATTTCCACAAAACACGGCTCATGTTGGGGCTGGGACATGATTTCCTTGTGTCATCTTTTGGCAACACTTTGGTGGACTATACCTTGCCTGTTATACCTTATTTGTTGTTTTGATTTTTGGTTTTGGTGTACTGTTTGTTCCTATTTGTTTTGCTGTCTTGATTTGGAACCAGTAGCATGAATATTTGTTTTGCCCTGGAAGTTTTTTACTGTAACGGCACTTTTTATATTGTTTCACTGTTTTTTTTATTTTGTATTGTTTTAAACTTTGTTGTACATTGTTTTGGAAGATTTTATTGGGACATTCCATGTCAAATGGACCAATTTAGAAAACCATCCACACTCGACCTTGTTCAAATTGAATAAAAGTTTGTGTGGATGTTCGCTAGGGCCTCAAAGAAAACTATGCAAAAGTTTTCGTCTGGATCTCTAGAGCTAAAGGCAGCTGAATGAAGGTCAATCTTAGAGTACTGTGCTCTGCGCATCACAAAACAGCCACTTTGTCCAGGCACTGCAGCCAAACACCCCTGTTAGGGGTCTGAAATTTTGATGATTATTACAACCTCTGGTGCTAAGTTCCTATGCACCAGTTTGGAACCTAACATGAGCTTGCTACCTTTTTATGGGCCAGCAAAGTACGTGAACATTTTTTCAAAAGAAATTTAAGGCCTACTTTTTCTCCTTATTGCTCCTTATGTATACTTCAATCCAGGCCATAACTGGATCAGTAGTCATTGCCCATCTAGGATTTTCACTAGGAAGCTTTGCAGCCAACTGGAAGCAAAGAAATAGTTACATAAAGACATAATGTCACTTTTAATGCAAATTTTCACCTTTTTTTGGGTGCAGATATCTCTATTGTGTAGTTTTTAACTTTTTTCTTTCTAATGTCATTTGAAAGAGCACCTTTTTTGCTACAAAAGTCACCCCATTTCGTCTTGGACCCAGCCTTGTTTTGGTCAGAATTATAGTTCCAAAGATAAGCATCATTTGCATGCGTGAATGCAGTATGTTTAAAAGACCCATCTTTGGCACCCAATTGTGAAACTTGCAAATGATTTGAGATGTGAAATTTTACAGTGCAGCTCAGTTTACTGTGCTTACCACACTTTTAGCATTTGACACATATTTATTTAGACATATTTTCATAAATTAGTCATCAAAATCAGTGCACAACTTTGTATTTATTTATTAGCTTTTATATATCGATATTTGTGGGTACACCATGCCGGTTTACAATATAACTGAAGGAGGAAATTACAAAAAAAAAAATATATATGTATGCTGATACATACTATATATGTATGTGTGTGTGTGTGTAATCCAATTATTAGGCAATATTGCACTTCCCTTTGTGCCTGTTTAATACTAACACAGACCGCGTTTGTAAAGTTGAGAGGAGAAGGGAATATCCCGAATAAAACATGTGGAGACTCTATGTTCAGGGCTAAAGACGCAGTGGAAGTTTGCCATCATTAAATCTATGAAGGATAAAACTGAGTAGCATTAAATGAATGGGTAATGATGAAATGCAACTACGCTTACAAAGCAGCAAGGGAAGCAGAATCAGGTATTTGAAATAAACATTTGGAGACTTGATACCTGAGGCTACAGACGCAACGGAAGTCTGAAGCAATCAAATCTATGAAGGGCAAAAGCTGATGTTTAATGAGATTGAATAGGTTGACGACTCTTTCAGCATGGCTGTGTTGAATCAAAGACAAGAAATACAAGTTACAGTCTTAGTGATGATTAATGGGAGAAGTTAAGACAGCGGTTTACAGATGCAGAAATTGGTTGTGCACTACAAGCAGTTGGAAATCTAAGGAAGATCATTGGTGTCTCTATTAGATTGGCAAGGATCCGTGTGGTTGATGTGATAAACAGAAAAATTCATGGTTCAATTATTTCAAATTCCCCTGATGAAGCCGTAAGGTGAAACGAGGGCCCGTTTGGGATTAATCAAAACTATGAGTTTAATGAATAGGATTATACGAATGTTTTGATATAATAAAATATTGGTATTTAAATAATTTAATATGAACACTATGTGATTTCTGTTTGGAGAGATTAATGTAAACACGAAGGAATTTGTGTTCTAAAACGTTTTTTTGTAGTGACTGTTTCATGTGAAAAAATATGTATGGATTGTTTTGCACAAATTATGAGTGTGTAGATTTGGAAAGAAAAAATTGTGAATATGAATGGGTATGTGAGTATGTGTATGTATGCCTATGAATGAGTATTGATTTTAATATAAGTGAGGTAATAGTGATGTGAATTGGTGAGACATAAATGTGAAGGTCTACTGTAAATTTTATGATTGTCTAAAGTATTGAGAACTGTTGTTTTTGATATTTTTTCATAAATCTAATAAAAGAGCAATTTGGAATACAATAATTGTGCTTTTGTTCCACTCCGCAGGGGGTGTTTATATATGCTGATTAGTTACCTTGCATTTGTTAGTGGTGGCTGAGCCACTGCCAATTCAGCAAAATTGACAACCCCATCACCTAGGGGCCACTCCAGACAGCCAGACAGACACAGGTTTCCAAGCTTTTATTTAAGCACAAAACAAGAAAAGGCAAGACACTACATACGAGAATTGCTTAAATTGCAGATTTCACAAAAATTCACTTAGTGATTTTTTTCTGCCTTGCACATGCTTTTGAGTGTCCCATTAATATGTGACAAAGTCGCTTGTGAATAAATGTGCTGCCTGCCTGATGAAGTTGTTATGGGTGCATCAAGGGTAGCAATAATGGCTCTTCTGGAACCCAATAGGTGTCTCTACGGGGCAGCCAGTAAAATGACCTGGCAGGACCTTGGGGATGAAAGAAATTGACCAAGACATCACGCTTCTCAATTGAGACTTCTCATATATGGTCAATCCACCAGGAATTATCATAGATGTAAGCTAAATAAGAACCAGGTTGGAAGCTGGATACTTGAAGGGCAGGCAAATATTCACATTGACGTTCTAGAACACTTGCAATGAATGAGGTGACGTTGTTCAAAATTTTGCTAATGCAAATTTTAGTGGCATCCATGGGCTTGAATTGATGATTTTCCCTTGTGCCAGCAACTGTATCATCTTTGCTAAACCTCTCATCCTGAACAGGTCTGGTTGCTTCAATGTCCTCCTTTGGGATAAAGAAACGTTTGATACCAGGGATACTTTTATCACAAAAGTCAAATAGATCGTTTGGTGTCAAAATTTGGTTATTGAGAGGGCGCTGTAGACTACCACGGGCTGCTGAACGTTTCGTTTCCTCCAATCCTATCACAGGGTTATTTTCCATGGTTGGTACCAAAAAAGTTCCATTCAGCTATAACATGAAAGTTGTTACTATGATTGCAAAGATTAATGACATTTTAAAATGTATGTATTGAGCAGCAGAGCCATCACTAAAAGTAGTAAATATGCTTCAAAATTGGTAAAACGTCCTTCAAATGCTCATTGAGTGCTCACAAAAACTTGTGCACTGTTTTTGTATCATGGCGAAAGCAGTCACTGATCCTGCATATACAGAGACAGTGGACATCAGGGTTGCAGTAGTAAACAACACAAAGGCTGGAGTTTTGCCTATTTCCCAATGAAATCCTTGCACTGCATCCTGAACAATAAAGGAATAATTTTCTATATTTTCATCAAGATACATAAAACATCAGGATGAGCCAGGCCTTGTCTGTCAAAGCACTCATTATACCACAAAGAGAAGAATGGTGTCACAGGCTGGGGCATGTTCCCAAAATCTCTGCCACAACATATGCTAACATGACATTTCCATAGTTCCTTGTGAAGGTGCTACTTTTGCATGTTCAGGCTTGCATACAGTAAGTAACACAGCACAATAAAATGGCCATTTTGAGGGATCATTTATAAAAGTATGTTGCAGCAAGATGTTTCATAAGCTACAAGCATGGTAAGCACAACAAGCTTTGCCACACTGTAGAATTTCACATCTCTAGCTCATTTGTGTGTCACACAGCAGGGCGCCAAAGATGTCGCTTTTTAACATAGCTCACCCATGCATACAAATGATCCATATTGTTGGGACCTTAATTCTGACCAAAGCAAGATCAGGACCAAAATGAAACAGGGTGACTTTTGTAGAAAAAAAGATGCTCTTTCAAATGATATAAAAGAAGAAAAGATTTAAATACTACACAGTAGAGATATTTGCATCTGAAAATTGGCAAACATTTGCATAAAAAAGTGACACTGTGTCTTTATGTAATTATATCTTTGCTTCCAATTACCTATAAAGCCTCTTGGTGCAAATCTTATACATATATGCCAAGGGCCATGACTACTGGTCCAGTCAGGGCCTGAATCAAAGTATAGGTCAGGAACAATGAGGAGTCAAAGTAGGCCTTATATTTCTTTTGTAAAATTTTTCACATACTTTGCTGGCCCATAAAAAGGGCGGAAAGCTCACAATATGTTCCAAACTTTGCACTGGGACTTACCACCAGGGGTTGTACTAATCCACAAAATTTAAGGCCCCTGAGAGGTGTTGTCGGGCTGCAGCACCTGGACAAAATGGCCATTTTAGTTTGCACAGAGCATTGTATTCAGAGGTGACCACTAAATATTAGCATGAAAACAATAGAAATTGCAAAACCATACTCAAATAACATTTCCCTCATACCAAAAGTAAACAATTTTTAAACAAGTTTTCTTTCTTTTGCCATCATATTAGGCACTACTGGTATATAAACCTTCATTGCCTTATTATTAATCATCTGGAATAGTCAACTATGATTCAGAGGTGACCTCCATTCAACTGCCTCTAGCTCTCCAATCAATGGAGATCCAGGTGAAAGGTTTAGTAAGGTTTTGTTTGAGACCCTAGAGAATATCCATGCAAAATTTGGTTTGGTTTGGAGGAGGTTGAGTGTGGATTCCTGGTGCACTTGATGTGGAATGACCCAATTGTAAAATATGGAAGTGATTTATAAACTTTATTTAAAATAAATAAATACATTTCATAGGGGGCTGTGGTCTATGGCCTCTACTGAGGGTTGTCCCTGTGATAGCTGGGTTATAGAGAAAGGAAAGAGCACATTTACAAAATATTCAAGGCCCCAAAGTCTCTTTTTTTCCTCACTGGTGTATCCTCTTATCCACAATTTTGTCCCTTCCTCCTTGCCAGTTCTTTCCTTACGCTTTCCTTCTCTCTTTTCCATCATATTCTCTCACCTCTCCCCCTGTCCTCCTTTGGCTTCATGAATCCCTAGTCTTCTGCCTATTTCACTCACTATATTTCCCCACCTCTCTCTATCACCCCTCAGCCTCCTCCAGTTTGAAACAGTGGGAACCCATCTCTACTGCGTTGGATGCTTCTTTGGCACAAGCTGCTCTGATTCTGGTTTATACTTAAAAAAACTTATGGGACAGCCTTTTCTGTGCTGATCTATGGGCAACACCTGGTCCGTGAGTTTTGAAAGTACAAACCACAGAGTAACAGCAGCTTGTACCGAAGAGTTTTAAGTACCAGGAGTGAGGAGAGAGAGCAGAGGCTTCAATGTGGGGGAGGGAAGAAGAGAGAATGTCACCACTAGATTTGGAGGTAGGAGAGCGAACAGTGGGATGGGTTTAATAACAAACAGGCCGATACAGTAAGGGCGCATAAGAAAAAGTGCGGCAGTGCCAGGCGCACCCTCGTTTGCCGCACGCACAGTCCGGATCACATACCGCTCGATACAGTATTTAAATGGCATGCAAATGCAAGCCGCGTCCAAGAAGCGTCCATGAAGCGCAATCCGTTTTACTGTATAGGCGCTATACAGCGCCTATACAGTATCCTGGGTGCTCTGGAACCTGTCATTTCAAATGACTTTTGAAATGACAGGTACCTGGAAGTGGATGGTTCTCCTACACACCCCGCTGCCTTGAGCGCCCGGCGCCAGCAAGCCCCAGCAGCCGGCGATCGGAGGACGGGCAAGAGAGACGAAATTTCACAGTCCGAAACCAAACCAATCGTCAGGCAAGCCCTAGCAGAGAGAGATGAAATTTCACAGTTCCAAACCAAACCAATCGTCAGGCAAGCCCCAGCAGAGAGAGAGACGAAATTTCACAGTCCCAAACCAAACCAATCAAATCCAAGCCCCAGCAGAGATAGACGAAATTTCACAGTCCCAAACCAAACCAACCCAATCCAAGCCCCAGCAGAGAGTGACGAAATTTCACAGTCCCAGGCACACGTCCCCCAGCCCCCGCTCACCTGCCCTGGCCGTGGCCACGCAAGCCCCTAGCAGCAGCAGTAGAAGAGCGTCGAGAGAGAGCGGCTTCAGCAGCCCGGGGCGGATCGGGCACTCCCCTTGCGAGGCGGCTTCCAGCAACCCCGCCTGCGAAGGTGAATATGTGCACGCCTGTACGTCCAATATGGGTGCTCAAGGCAGCGAAGGTGCATGCGCACACGCCGTGACCTGAGGTCACGGCGTGCGCGTATTCACCTTTGCCAGCGGGGCTGCTGGAAGCCGCCTCACATGGGGAGCGCCCGATCCGCTGAAGCCGCTCTCTCTCGCCGCCCTTCTACTGCTGCTGCCGGGGGCTTGCGTGGCCGCGGCCAGGGCAGGTGAGCGGGGGCTGGGGAAAAGTTTGCCCAGTACTGTGAAATTTCATCTCTCTCTGCTGGGGCTTGGATTGGGTTGGTTTGGTTTGGGACTGTGAAATTTCGTCTCTCTCTGCTGGGGCTTGGATTGGGTTGGTTTGGTTTGGGACTGTGAAATTTCGTCTCTCTCTGCTGGGGCTTGGATTGGGTTGGTTTGGTTTGGGACTGTGAAATTTCGTCTCTCTCTGCTGGGGCTTGCCTGACGCTTGGATTGGGTTGGTTTGGTTTGGGACTGGGCGGCTAAGTTCACCACACTAACGCCAGGGTCAGGGTAGGCGGTAAATTAGCAGGTAAAAGATGCGGCAAGATATGTTAAAAAGGAGATAGTCGGGGCGCACGTTACTGTATGGGAAGGAATAGCTAATCGGATCGTTTACATATCATATACATGCCGCGGGCGGAAAGGGATACGCATCGAGTAAAAGAAGCGGTAAGGATCGGTAAAAAACAGATAGTGAATCGCGGGTTAGACTTACGTGGCCAAATTGTGAGTACACAACAGGTTAGAAACGGTGATGGTAGAAAAAAAGATCAATTGGCACATCCTACCTGCTCAATTATTCCTGTTCACACTGCTAAGGATATATTCAAGTCCCTTGTATTCTTGCGATGTGGCATTGAGGACCACAAAATTTATCCCTTGCCTTGCACTTGCACAGTCCCCTGCATAATTATGAAATACCAGGCACAGGAGGGGGCACTCCATGAAGTTAATAGCTAGCTTATTTAAAACAAATCGAAGAAAATTTTTTTTCACTCAATTCACAATTAAGCTTTGGAATTTATTGCTAGAGGATGTGGTTAGGACAATTAGTATAGCTGGCTTTAAAAAAAAGTTTGGATAAGTTCCTGCAGGAGAAGTCCATAAATTTCTATTAAAAAAAAGTTGACTTAGGGAATAGCCACTGCTATTAATTGCATCAGTAGCATGGGATCTTCTTAGTGTTTGGGTACTTGAATCCTAGATTGGCCACTATTGGAAACAGGATGCTGGGCCTGATGGGCTCTCGGTCTGACTGACCCAGTATGGCAACTTCTTATGTTCTTACTAGCCAATACTGCAGAATGTATCAGAAGTGACTTTGTGACTCTGGGTGAAAGGAAAAAGCAGTCAAGTGTAAAGGTCCAGGCAGGTAAGATCGCATTTTGGAGATGAATGATTGGCTGCCTTGATATTGTCAATGAGAGCATTTCTGCTTCCTAGTCCCTGTGATTGATTCAAGGACTGCTAAGAAGAGGTGGGGGTCCATTACCATTGCCAAATCGTTACAAACTAATAAGAACAATACTGATTGAACAACAATTGTTCCATTGTTTATCTTTTAGGTTTATTTTATCCCATCTCTACCGCCCCCGCCTCATACCCCACCACTTCACCACTCTGTACTTCTACGCAAGTTGAGCAGTGTTCCGAAATGAAAGTTCTCCTCCTTTATTTCTCCAGGGGTACATTCTCGGCTAGTTTTGGAGTGCCACAAGTCTTGTGGTTCCCAAATAGTTCAGAAACATGTTAATGTCTCATTTCATGTTGCTATAAGACTCCCTATATAGAATACAGTAAGGAAGCTGAAATCCACGTATTCTAGTCTTATTTGTTATTTTTAGTTTTTCTTGTTTTAGGGTAATTTAAAGATTTTAATAACTGTATTAAGTTAATTTTAATAATATGACATGAGTTTTTAGTATCTTTTTGTAATAATTTTATGATTATTTTATGTAAACCGTAGCGATGGATTTTTACTGTGCAACGGTATAAAAAAAACTGTACAAATAAAATAAAAATAAATTCGAGCAACGTTTGAAAGAGTTGAAATATTTACTCTTCTCTAATGTACAGCTACTTTGCATCTAGTTGCCACCACTATCTGAACTAGCAATTTCAATTTTTCCATCGACCAATCATTTGGGGTGCAGTGTCTTCCAGAACAGATTGGCATACCTACTGAGGAGGGTTTTAAGTTAGGATGACTGGGAATAAGTGAACAAAGCCATAAGGTATTTAAAAATATTCCAGTAAGTAAATCTTTAAATATTTATAGAGAAACGGGGAAAAAAGGGCATCATCTGGTAAGTTGTGTACACCATTGCTCATAGTATGGGAAATATAGTCTGGGATCTAGAGGCAGACTTGGATTTAGCAGCTGTCACGAAGAAATGGTACTTGGAAATCCACAGCTGGGAATTATTTATACTGGGCTATAATCTATACAGGAAGGACGGGGTAAAAAGAAAAGAAAGAGGAGTGGCAATATATATCTAAAAATATTCCTTTACACTTGCTAAACCAGTCCATTACACTTGGGATTTCTCCGTTCCTCAGAGATAGAGAACACACCCCTTTTGCTATGTCCTCACATTGGGGACAAAGGGGAATGGTTGTAGGTGCTTGCAAGTAGTCTCTGTCTCCTGCAGCTGTGGACAGATGTAGATGGACTTATCGCATAGCTCCCATAGTCAGAATGCATCTCTGACGTGGTATAGTCTGCAAAGCTTCTGGGTCAACAACCTCTAGGGATTGATTTCCCTAGTGTAGCTACCTCCCAGGTGGGTCCTCCCAGTTATTGGCACCTAGGTATGTATCCTGAGGCAAAATGTACAGGCCTAGAGCAAGACTTTGGATCAGTCCCACACTGTGGGCTTTTCTCCAGATTTTGTTTTCTTAATGCACCCAACTTTCTCTGCTATGCAGAAGCCTGGTTCCATGGTGGAATCAAGATCCCTGGAAGGCAAAACTGGGGCCCCTAAACACTCATAGGAGGTGCTGAGGTTAAAATCTTCCCCTGCCATAATTACAGTGCCAGACTCTGGACTGGAGGAATGGTTGGGGGATGAAGCAGGGCGAAGTGTATCCTCAAGCTCCCAGGAAGAAGGCCAGTGCTTGTTGGAGAAAGAAGAAAATTCTTCAATAGTTAGACTATTCCGCAAAGAGGAGTTCACAGCCATCATCTCTAGTATACAGGTGGCTTGAAAATTTCAGGTATTCAACCTCATCCTACAAGGGATAAGGAGGCCATCAAGAATCCTCTGTTGCATGAGGCAGATGGTTTTGGATGATTGGGAATCCCCTCAGGGAGGACTTAGAAGAGGTAGGACAATGTATCCCCTCCCTGTGGATGAGAAGAACAAGTTATTGAGAATCCTGAAGGTGGGTGTGCTGGTGTCAGCAGTGTGCTGTAGAATTACTATCCCCATAGAGGGATGTACAGTGCTAAGAGAGCCCCAGGCCTCAAGCAAGCTTCACCATAGGAGCAATAGCAGACCAGGCCTCGATATACGGGGGTTAAATAGTTCAGGCTGCCTTACCCTAGATTCAGCAACTACCTGAGAATCAAGAAACCACACGCTTAGTGTTGGGAGTGGCCTTTCTAGCAGATACAGTATACAATCTCATTACACTGGCCTCTATATCAGTCACCTCCTGAGTAGCAGCCAGGAGGCTCCTCTGGCTCTGTAATTGGGCAGCAGATTCAATGTCAAAATCTTGTCTTTTAAGAGGGGACTCTTATTCAGGGAAGACTTGGAGAAATTGGTGAGGGACTTGGGTGAAACCAAGCCTAGAACACTCCCAGAGGACAGATTTCAGCTGTGTACACAGGGGCTTAGGCAGCAGCATTTCAGGCACCAATGCAAGGATAAGGTGTCAGGTTTGGCAATCGCATACACATCAAAAGGTAAATTTCATTCTTTTCACAAAGCCAAGAGGCCTCCAACAACTGTAGGTAGCACACGCCCCGCAAAGATATGAGGTGAGCCCTTCTGTTGGTGATACTGGTAGGGGAACATTTGGAGCAGTTTTACGCTGACTCGCAAGTGGGCCCATATAACGGAGGACCAATGACTCCTGAATATAATTTCAAGGGGGTACATGCCAGATAATGTTGCTCCAGTGCCAAACATGTTTATGATTTCCCCCTGCACATCACAAATCAAGAAAGAGGCATTATAAATGATCCTTCAAAGATTGTGGGACTTGGAAGTGATAATTCCAGTCCCTCCTCTGGAAAGGGACCTATTCCATTTATTTTGAGGTTCCAAAGAAGGATGGTACTTTCTGACCCGTTCTAGATCTAAAAAGAGTCAATAACTATCTAAGGATACCATATTTCAGAATGGAGATTCTCCAGTCAGTCATGACGGCAGTAAGAAAAGGAGCATTCCTGGCATCGTGGGACTTGGCAGAGGCCTACCTCCACATTCCCATGATACTTTTCTTTCAAAGGCTCTTGTTTTTGCACCTAGGCCATCATTTTCAGTTTCAGGCACTATCCTTTGGGTTTGCAACATCTCACAGGACCTTTACCAAGGTCATGTTGGTTGTGGTGGCAGCTCTGCACAAGCAAAGGATATTGGTTCATCCCTATTTGGACTATTGGCTCATCAGAGCAAAAACCGCCCAGGAGAGCTAGCAGGCTTCAGCCATGGTGGTCTGGCTCTTAGAGAGGCTGGGCTGGGTAGTGAATTATGCAAAAAGCAACTTGAAACTCTCTCGAGATCTTAGGTGCCCTCTTTGGTGTGAGTAAAGGACTTGTGACCCTGCACCCAAGAGGGTTACCAAAATAAAGAGTAGGTGAGGATATTTTGCAATGTGGAATCACCCAGGATATTAAACTACATCAGGCTTCTAGGGCTAATGACTACCATCATAGATGTAGTTCCCTGGGCCAGGGCACATATGTGCCTGCTATAACTATTGCTGTTAGTTCACTGATCGGCAGCCTTTCAGATCTACAACTGTTGCCTATGGGTCCCCCAGGCAGTGGAGGAGAGTCTGGACTGGTGGTTGGATCCCATCAATCTCACAAAGGGAATAGACCTGGAAATTGTCTACTAGCTTGTGCTAACCACAGATGCTAGCATGGTCAGTTGGGGAAGCACATTGTCAGGGCTAGCTGGCTAAAGGTAATTGATTGAGGGAAGAGACTCTGGCCAACAAACATATTAGACCTAAGAGCCATCAGATGGACATTTCAGGCCTTCCTACCAAGAATAAGGGGAAGGGCAGGAAGAATCCTCTCAAACAGTACCACGGCAGTGGTGATGTAAACAAGCAAGGGGGCACATGCAGCCCAGGCTTGCGGAGGAAGCAGGCAGGATGGCAGAGCATAAGATTTGCCATACTGAGTCAGAACAAAGGTACATCAAGCCCAGTATCTTGTTTCCAACAGTGGTCAATCCTGGTCACACGTACCTTGCAGAATACTAAGGGAGCTCAGTGATGTGCTGGCAGGTCCACTGAAAGACCTGTTCAATAGATTCTGGAAATGGGAGTGGTGTCGCAGAATTTGAGAAGAGTAGTGGTGGTCCTGCTTCACAAGAATGAAAGGCTGGAAACTATTGGCTGGTTAACCTCACCTCAGTGGTGGGAAAATTAATGGAGACTCTGCTGAAGATAAGGATAGTGGGTTGCTGGACCTGAGGCAGCATGGATTTATCAAGGAAGGTCATATCAGATAAATGTGATTTATTTTTTTGATTGGGTGACTAGATAATTGGATCAACAAAGAGCACTCAATGTGATTTTCTTGGATTTCAGCAAAGGTTTTGATATGGTCCTGCATAGGAAGCTCATGAATAAAATGAGAAGCTTGAGAGTGGGCACCAAGGTAATGGAATGGAGTACAAACTGGTTGATTGACAGGAGACAGCATATAATGGTAAATGGAACCTACTCTGAACAGAGAAAATTAATTGGAGTGCCACAGGGATCAGCTTTGGGACAGGTTTTGTTCAATATCTTTGTGAGTGAATTTGCAGAAGAGATTGAAGGTAAAGTTTGGCTATTTGCAGACGATACTAATATCTGCAACAGAGTGAACATGTCTGAAGGAGTAGAAAGAATGAAAAGTGATTTAAGAAAAGTTGAAGAGTGGTCAAAGATTTGGCAGCTGGGATTCAGTGCCAAGAAGGGCAGAGTCGTGCATCTGGGATGTGGTAATACAAAAGAGCTGTATGTGATAAGGGGTAAAAGACTAATGTGCATGGAGTAATAATGTCTTCGAACTGAAGGCAGCAAAGCAACGTGACAAGGCAATAGCTAAAGCCAGAAGAATGCTGGGCTGCATAGAGAGAAGAATAACCACAAAGAAAAGGAGGTGATAATGCCCTTGTTTAGGTCTTTGATGACGTCTCACCTGCCGTACTTTGTTGAATTCTGGAGCCTGTATCTCAAAAAGGATGGAGACAGGATGCAGGCTGTCAAGAGAAGAGCGACCAAAATGGTGTGGGATCTGTATCGGAAGACTTATGAGGAGAGGCTGAAGGATCCAAATATGTATATCCTGAAAGAGGAGGTGTAGGGGAGATATATATATCTCAAAGGTTTCAATGATGCATGAACTTTGAACCTTTTCCATTGGAGAGGAAACAGTAGAATTAGGGGTCACAAAAGGAAACTCCAGGGGGACAACCCAGAACCAATATCAGGAAATATTTCTTCATGGAGAAGGTGATGGATGTCTCGAATTCCCTTCCAAAAGTGGTGGTGAGGATGAAAACAGTAACTGAATTCAAATAGGCATGGGATAAACACTGTAGAACCCTAAAAGCTAGAGGTTGGAAATGAAGAAAAGGGTGCATGGGGGTAACTTGCATGGAGCGGCAGTTGCTACCCTTAACCAATAAGCCTTGACCACAATTGCAACATCATTCTCTGCTTCAACGGCATGTGCCGAGGGGGGGGAGGGAAATTGGATTCAGACAACAGCCAACACTGGGCCCTGACTTTAACGGTCCAGGGTACTGATACACAGACATTAGGGAAAAAGCACAGAACTGCTCTGGCCAAGTCGAAAAGTAAATCACATTCAAGCAGCATTGTCTGAATTATCAAGAAGGCTGCTGACCCCATAATGTTGCTAGTGGTAATTTTATTATAGGTTTGACAGTTGCTTGGTTTTGATTGTAAATATTACTGCCCTTTAACATATGGCTTGGGGGTAATCACACAGTGTGGCAGTTACTACCCTTAACAGAAACATGAGGGTAACCTGCACGGAGCAGCAGTTGCTGCAATAGGAAACTTGCTGGGTGAACTGGATGGACCATTTGGTCTTTTACATTTCTTTCATAGAGATGAGTTGCCAAGCTTGATCTCTCAGACCTTGAAAACCATCGGAGTGGCTGGGTTTGACTCCTTGGGGATGCAGGAGAAGGATCCCATTTTGGTCACCCTAGGCAAAGCTTCTTGTTTCTTTCCCCTATGGAGGCAATCCAGGAGTTGATTGTTCTGGAATGGAGTGCACCAGAGGTGTCCTTTAAAGGAGGACATATCTTGGCGTGTTTATATCCCTTGGATCTGCAGGCCAGAGAGCAGTTGCGTTTCCCTAAAGTGGATGCCTTGGTGTGTTGTGTCACAAAATGTCCCACCATCCCAGAAGAGGGAGGTGCGGCATTGAAAGATGCTCAGGATAGAAGGGTTGAGGCTATCCTAAAGCAAGCCTTTGAGACAGTGATGATGAACTTACAAATTGCTTCTTGTTGCGCTTTGGCAGCTCAGGCTACCTTGCGTCTTTGTCAAGATTCTGCTAGCGCCGTGTCCGATCTTGGACCTATGGTAGTACTGGGGCCGCTTTCTTAGCTGATGCAGGCTGTGACTTGGTTCACACAACTGCCGGAAGAGCTGCTTCGGTTACTGCGGCCAGGCGGCAGCTGTGGCTGTGCAACTGGTCAGTGGATACTATTTCAAAGGCCAATCTTAGCAAGCTGCCCTTCAAGGGCTTGCTTTTGTTTGGCAGCAAATTAGAAAAACTGGAAAGTAAATGGGAAGAGATCGATATCCCTCGTTTGCCAGAGGACAAGAAGTCCATTGCCTGGTCTTTTTGGGCAGCTGGCCGCTCTCGAAACTACCAGCGTTTTGGCCTTATAGGGGGAGGTTTTTCCCAGAGGTCCTGTCCCTTCCACAGGTTTTAGTCTTTTTGCTCCCAAGGACCTCAAAAGGATGTGGGCTCCAGAGGTGGAGCATTTCGGTCTTCCCAATGAAGGTTTGCGGGCTCACCTGGTGGTGCAGAAGATAGGTGGTTGCCTATATATATATATATTTTTTATCACAGGTGGATCCAGATTAATTTGGATCAATGGGTTCTCAAAGTGGTTTGGGACAGGTCTCGAATTTCTTCGCATTCCTCTGGATGTTTTTATGGTCTCTCCTTGCATATCCCTTCAGAAGAGGGTAGAAATGGAAGTGATGTTAAGCTGTTGAACCTGAACGCGGTGATTCACGTTCCCAAATTGCAGTGATATATGGGCTGTTCATACAGCATGCATTTGAAAACAATGGGGCCAGAAACCTGAAGAAATCTTCTTTCTCCTGGGGGTCTACTCTTTATGGATCGAAGATTAGCTGAAGACATCAGGGCGGCGGTAGAGAGAGACTAAACTTAAATTCAACTTTTATTGTGTTTCTTTTCCTGTTTTCTTTCTTTATTAAGCAGTGACTTGAAACTGTGTTTCTGTTTATGAGTTTGTTTATGATTAGTTGTGAGTATGTTGGAATAGGAAAATGATGGATGCATATGTGTAAGTCACAGTTTGTAGTGTTGATGAATGCAAGCTGGAGAACAATCAATAAGTAACTGCACTTTGTGCAGTTGCATTGTGCATTTTATCATCCAGATGGCTCTCTGTATAGCCTTTTTTTTGTTGTGAGATTGTCTTTGCCTGCAGACCAGCATTGTAGCAGAGAGTGTTCTGGCTGCAGTGGTGCTGCTGTTTTTACTTATGAGAGATTTTCTGCTGGTATTATATTGGCATTCATTTAGATCTATACAAATATAAATATTACTTTTTTTTTTTTTTTAAAAGCAATTGAGCTTATAAATGCCGAAATGCTTTTGGATGTGATAAGGTGTTCTACAAAGAATCTAGCACTTTTACATTACTGTTCAGGCCATGGATGCTTTTTATATGAATGGTAGCAAGGCTGTCTCCAGTCCTTTCAGTGTCATTAACAGGCTGATGCAGTAAAGTGCACGGAAAAAACGTGCATACAAAATGGGCGCATGTTTTTTATTGTGTGCATATCCACCTCTCCTGGGCACCCGATGCAATATGTAAATGAGCTGCCTTGCTAAAATAGACGCACTAGGGATAAATTGTGCGTCCCTAGCATGTACGTAGCATCGGGTGCCCAGGAGACATGGCTGTGCGCAGGTTAGGAAATGGGCGCTCAATTTACAAGGGTCCATTTTTTCCTGTGGCAGCTATTTTATCGGCACGATACGTACGCCTAATATACATAGCCCGGAGCGTGTATATGGTGCTCCCTGAAATTCTTTTCTTTACATCAAGACTTATTTTTTGCATGGTGCTGCTTTCTGTGGTTTTTCCTATTTAGTATCTTGACAGTACTAAGTAGGAGGAACCGCAGAAAAGCAGTTTTTGGGGGGTTTTCTAGTTGAGCCCTTGACGTGCAGGAAGACTTTTATCAGGTGTAAACTTTTACGGGTTAAAAAGTGCGCCTTGGGCGCATAGGGAGTTTTTGCATTGCAGGGTAATAGCTAATAGCCTCATCTACATGGCATTTACGTATGATGAGCCCTATTAGCTATGCCTTTATTTCAACGCACTTTTTGGATGTGCTGTTCCTCTTATTGCATTGTAGGTTATGGGTGTGCGTTAAAAAGTGCATCCAACTGCTTGTTAAGCTGTGCGCTAGGCTGGGTGAACTTTATTGCATCTGCCCCTGAATGTGAATGTGCTGGGCTTGCAGGAAAGTTGTTGATCATGAGAATGTTGACTGAAAAATTGTGGTTTAATGTTATGTTGGTCCCTACAGGGATTTGGCAGGAAGTTGTTTTACCAAAGTAATTACAATCCTTGTAAGGGGGCATTTTCTAAGATTCAGGGTTTACAGATTTCACCACCTTCAAAAGAAGGGATTTTTAAAGATCGGAGTGCTGAATTTATGCAACATTTTCCTAGCAAATGTAGTTGTCTCTTCTCATGTCCTTTCAACAAATCAGTGTCTAAGTGTTCATATCTAATCAATTGCAAACTCATAGGTTCATTCATCAAAATGCGTTATGGCGTTAACGCAAGCGATAACGTGTTAACACATGCAATAATCGTATTATCGCATGCTGCAAATGCAAATATTTAGAAGGGGTGGGGTTTGGGAGGAATTAATTAAAATGTGGGGCAATATAGCATAACGCATGCTATTATGGTTTTAATGCTGGAAATAACTACACCTTTTTTCCTGGTGCAAAGCTGTGCAATATGCCTGAAACGGCCATAACGCAATTTGCAATAAATTTTGCAAATTGCATTTCGGCCATTTCTAGCTTTGGGAGGGGGGAGGGGACTGAAGAGAGAGAGAGCATCTCTGTGGAGGCCTTCACAGTATTCAACTATTTATATGACTAAAGGAAGGCCAGCTAATAGCTCGAGGTGAGGTTTTGGTGGCGGTTTAGGGACCAGTTTTACATGCAGAGCGAGACATACAAAGTGCACAGCACACCTCGTTGAAGATTTGACATCATTTGGCGTGAGGAAAGTCTCACAAAGATGAGATTTCTGCTATGTTATCTCGCCTTGATGGTACCCTATTATAGAGTCCATCAAGCTAGGGTGAGAGAAATTATAAAAATCTCATCTTTGTGAGACTTTCCTCACTCCAAATGATGTCAAATCTTCAACGAGGTGTGCTGTGCAGTTTGTACGTCTCATTCTGCATGTAAAACTGGCCCCTAAACCACCACCTACACCTCACCTTGAGCTATTAGCTGGCCCTTCTATAGAGAGATAAATAGTTGACTACTATGAGGGCCTTATAAATAGTCTCTCTCTCTCTCTGAGCTGCAAAATAGAAGTATCGCGGAGTGTGAAAAGTTTACCGCACTATGCGAAGCTCTAGGTTACTGTAAAGTGTGGTAATTGTAAAAATTACCCTTAACACGCTCCTTTCTCTTACCGCAGACGTTATGCATGCGATATTATAGCATTTTGATGAATCTAGGAGTAAATTGGACACGTTTTAGGAAAAAGGCATTGGATATGATGATAAACTATAAATAAATATTGCTATATGCTAGCCAAAAATGCTAATCCAGCAGTTTGGAATTGATTGCAGTATTTGGTGTTAGGAAGGCATCATTTTTTCATTGTTGTAAAATTGGCTTCAGGAAGGTTGGGTGTAGTGGACTTCTTGTTGTCTTTCAACTTAAATTGCTATGTAATGATTAGCGGGAAGTACCAATGCAAATTCTTTATTTTTAGCTGATGATATGTTAATTTGGCCTATATATCCAGTAGCCTCCGTTCTTGGATAGTTGTCACATTCGTTCCCATGCAGCAGCTATTGTACACTATAGCAGAGGTTTTGGGATGCAGAGGATCCCTTTTCAACATCCAAAAGCTTTAGGGACTCCCATCCTGCTCCTACCAGTCTCTCTTCCCTCCCCTAACCACTCCTCACTAGTTTCTCTCTCTCTCTCTCCCCACAGCCTCTCCCATCCCCAGCCTTTCCTCAGTCTCTAACCCATCTCCTCCACAAGTCTCTCTCCCTCTTCCGCCTTCCTAACCCCACCTCACCAGTCTCTCTCTCTCATCCCAGTGCATCCTCACTAGTCTTTATATTCCCCCAGCTTCCACCCCACCAGTATCTCTTACTATTATAAGCCCTTTCTCATTTAGTTCTTTCCTACCCATCCCCACCAGTGTAACTTCCCCCATCCCCTTTTTGTCTCCTCAGGTGCAAACTATCAGTCTCTGTCTCTAGTTTCTCCCTCCCAGTCTTCCTCTCCAGTTTCTCCCCATCATTTCTTCTCTCTCTCACATCTCCCCACTATTCTCTCTTCATTTCTTCATCCCTCACCCCCCCTGCAGGAGACCTGCAAGAAATTTCTAAAAGAAACTCCTTGTGGAAATTCCATTAGAAAATTCTGGGGCCAATGATGCCACTGGTACTTTAGTACCTGCAGACTTTATATGGGTGACTTTCAAAATGATCCCTGGAAGTTTTCTGCTACTCTCACCTCCTGCCTTGACCCTGGCAGCTGTCTGTACTGCCTTCCTCATAATCCCTGGTGGTCACCTCTCTCTCCTACCATTACCCAGCCCCCCATGGCCTCTTCCGGAATGGCTTCCCTCCTGCCCTGCTTCCACCCACCTTTGGCCTCTTCTTGAGTGCCTTTCCTTCTGGCCTCTTCCTCGTGCCTTCTCCCCCATATCCCCTTCCTCTGTTCTGTCCCTCTTGCCCTCCTTCCATGTCCCCTTTTTGAATGCCTTCCTTCCTGTCCTGTTTCCCCCCACCCTTGATCCCATCCTGAGTAACTTTCCTCCTGTCTTCTACTCCCTCTGGTCCCTTGCCTGGACCTCTCCATCCTGGCCTCTTCCTGTGGCCTCTTCCTGAATGCTGCTATCTTCCTGCCCTCTTCTCAAAGCCTCTTCTCAAGTGCTTTCCCTCTTGTGTTGCTTCCTCCCTTCTTCCCTTTACTCCTTGTAGCTCCTTCTTGAGTGATTCTTTCCTGGGCTCACACCCCCCCCCCCCCCCATGGCCCTACTACTTACCTGAATATTTCTGTCTCTCTGTCAGGCCTTTGGGGCAGACAGAACACATGCAACAGTTCCCAGAAATGTTCCTCAGGGTCATCGCCCTGCTTACCTCCTCCTCCTCCTGCAGTCATGTGGGGCAGCGGCTAATGAAGGTCCTCTGTCAGCACACTTCCCCTCCTGCAGGATCTGGCTTCAGGTCCTCAAAGTGGCAATCAGCTGTTTTCTTCCTAGTCTGTATCAGTTCAGGCCCTTCATGAAGGCAGTTCTTCGCCAGGGATTCTTCCCCTCCTCCTCTCTGCATGGGTTTGGGTCCCTTGAGGCTGTGGAGCATGTGGGATCAGCCTTAGATCCGAGTTCTTCAGAGGTAAAGTCAGCCTGCTTTTTTTCCCCAGCAGCTGCATTATGATTGCCTCTCATCTGGCAGACCCTCTGTTATGGTCTCATGGACCACAGGTTGGGAATCACTCCTCTACAATTCTTAATCAGGGTGGCTAAAAGCACTGGGCACCACTCTGAATGGATTAGAACTAAATCTGGCTGTTTTTTAAACTAAAAAAAACTGATTCCAGATGAAATTAAGTGGTTATTTTGATCTTGCTTCTTGAGTGCAGAAGCTGTGCTCTGTGTTCTGATTGTGTTTCCCTCTTGGCCCATCAGCTTCCATCAGCGAGGATGAGCAGGGCATTATCCCGCGTGCAATGGCGGAAATCTTCAGACTTATTGATGAGAATGACCTCATTGATTACACTGTGAAGATCTCTTACTTGGAAGTATATAAGGAAGACTTCAGGGATCTTCTGGAGGTGGAGACAGCCAGTAAAGACATTCAGATTCGAGAAGTTGAGAAAGGCAACATTGGTAAGAATTGTTGTACTGAATTTATATTTATCACATCCAGTGACCCTCTTAATTCCCACCTGTCCCAGAGAAGGACAAAGCAGACTAGATGGGCCATAAAGTCTTTTATGTCATCATGTTTCTCTGTTTCTAAATCTAGTGGCCAGAATAAAAAATATTAATATGTATATATCAGAAACCAATGTCTGTTAAGCATTTGTTGCCTTTTCTTGTTTCCTTAATAAACAGTTTAAACATAATGGGGTAGATTTTAAAAGGTGTGCGCGGGAGTAGATTTGTTCGCGCAACCCAGCGCAAACAAATCTACTCCCGATTTTATAACATGCGCGCGCTGCCGCACACATGTCATAAAATACAGGGTCGATGCGTGCAAGGCTGCGCAAAATCGGCAGCCTGCGCGCACCGAGCCACACAGTCATCCTCCGTTCCCTCTGGCCCCCCCCCCACCCACCTTCCCCTCCCTTTCCCTATCTAACCCACCCCCCAGCCCTAACTAATTTCCCCCCCCCCCCACCTTTATTTTACAAGTTACGCCTGCCGGTCCAGGGGCTGGTCCGGAGGCTGCGGCCACGCCCCCAGAATGCCCCTGGGCCGGAACCACGCCTGCGGCCCCGCCCCTGGAACGCCCCCCGATGACGTGCCGGCTGCAACACGCCCCCAGGAAAGCCCCGGGACTTATGCGCGTCCCGGGGCTTGCGCGCACCACCGAGCCTATGCAAGATAGGCCCGGCGTGCGCAGGGGGTGGAAGGGGCAGCTTTTTGGGGGTTACGCGCGTATTCCTTTGAAAATCTGCCCCAATGTGTATGGTAATAACCTCATGCTTATTTGCTGTGGACTGTGATGGTTCTTGTTTTGGTCAGCCTTCTCCCAATCTCCTCTTCAAATGGCTGAAAGGGATTATAAGCTTCTATTTATTTATTTGGCCATTTATATACCGTCGTTTTTATTTTTTTAATTTTGGGAGAAATATAATGAAACAAGTGAAGAAGAACTGCACCAAAACAATGAGTAGTGCAGCAGTCACAGTTAAAGATCCAGTATATGCAGATGTAGCAAAAGTAATCACATATAGAATGCAGAAAATAATTTTGGTATCCAAAAATAGTTTATTTAAATCTTAGAACACTGATATTCACAGATGTCACTGAAGTAACTGAGTCCCCCGACATGTACATCTTTGGTGGACGTGCTATATCGGGAAGGACAAATTGCTGCTTCTGTAAATATACAACGCTTGTATATAAATCTGTGAACAGCATCAGTATTGTACACAGATTTTTTAAATCTGATTTTTATATTCTGCTTTTCAGCGCTTCAAAGCAGATTACATTCAGGTAGTGAATAACTATAACCCTAACCCTAACCCTAACCCCGTAGGGCTCACAATCTAAATTTGTACCTGAGGCAGTGGAGGCTAAAGTGACTTGCCCAAGATCACAAGGAGCAGCAGTGAGAATTTGAACCCTGCTCTCCCAGGTTCAAATCCCCCTGCTCTAACCACTAGGCCACTAGGCCACATCGGCATCAATGGAGATCAGACAGTGAAGAGATCGAGGACCATATGTGGGGGGAGAGCTCATCCACCCCCACACCCAGAGGAACTATTCTCCACAGGCAGGAGCCCTGGATGACGTAGCCTCTCCTCCTGCTTACTGGTGATGGCAGTGCAGTCTTCTCAGGAGAGAGGGTGAGGAGGAGCCTGGGCAAGCAACTTCCTGCCACACCTTCAGTGCCATGCCCAGTAATGGTTGCCTGTGCACTTCTGTGACCAGTGCACCGTTAATCTGATGCATCAATAACTGACAGGATTGTGTTGGGGACCAGAACTGCCATTGAGTGCCATGGTCGCCCTTGATGCCGTTGAGGTGCTGGAGTGTGTGACTGCCCTCAATGCCGTAAGGGCCTTCTGTGCCATTGGCATCTGTGAACTTGAGGCACCGGAGTCATCGAGGGCCTTGAGCTTTGAAGTAGCGGACCCATCCAGTTCCATTCCATGTCATTGATGTCTCGGTCCCATCCCTTTGCCATGAATGCCTCGGTTCCATTCCATGCCCTCGGTGGCATCGATGCCCTTGGTCCCATCGAGGTGTATGAGTGGCCACCCCTGGTGCCATCGAGGTGTGTGAGTGGCCTCCCCAATGCCATCGAGGGGCATGCCCTCTGCTGCGGCCACCTTGGGGCCATTGAGGTGCATGGCCTCATTGCCATTGTAGTGCGGAGCTGTCCCGATACCATCAACGCCCTCAATGCCATCAAGGTGCAGGGCTGCCATGGAGGCCAGCGGCCCCTGGTCGTCTCGAGGCCATCAACCGCACTCGAGCCCTCGAGAGCTACTGAAGCCGTCTAGCAACAGGGACTTTGGCCTTGAATGGATCAAGTGCCAGGGTCGCCCTTTAGTCAAGGCAACCTGCTACACTGAGGCATACAGGCATAGTGGTCTGGTGCCTTTGAGGCGCCTTGGCAGTGTCCCGATGGAGCACTGAGGGGCCTTGTGCTGTCCCATCACTGGCCTATGGCTTTCAGACACCATGAACGCTCCCAGGTGAATGGTAAAGGTTTCTCCCATCCAGGAATCACCTTGATGCCTTCTGAGCTCAATGGGCCGGTATGACCAGTCATTCTCGCCTGCGGGATCCTGCCTCAGTGAGGCGGGTTCTCGTCCATCTAACTGGTGAATATGCCTTCCAACCATTTGCCATATCCATGGTTAAGGGAGTTGAGGGATGAGGGACTCCGCAACAGAGGTGCTGCTCTTGGTTGCAGTGGCATGCAAGCTATACTTCCCCATTTTGAAGATAACCCTGTCTGCGGACAGGGGAGTCCTGGTTCATGTAACAATTGTTCCATTACTGAACCATAGGCTTACTTGGGGGAAGTATTTGCATTGATGGCTGGGGTATTAATACCTTTGCCAGGTGCTTGGCAGTCTATTCCAAGATTGCCTTGGCCCTGCCCTGGTGTCCTTTGAGTTTCTGGGCTGGCTAGGTTCCTGTCTCTTAGTGGAGTGTTTCTGGATTTCTTCTCTGGGGAATTTGCTCTCAATTCAGCTGTTCCAAGCGGCCTAAGGGCTCTGTCTCGGTGGGTAACTACCTACTGGAATCGGCAGTGAGTTATTCGCTTGGGGTTGGGATATACTACCTGGTGAATTGTGCTTACCCCCGCAGTCCAGCGGTCTGTCTCCTTGTGCTCTTGCTCCCTCCGACTTCCAGTTGGAATGTCAGTGGGAGGGGAAGAACAGCTAAGGTATTCGTGGTATATTTTAGTGTATACCTGCAGGGAAAGATACCATCACGTTTTTCCCTGTTTTTTTTGGCCAGGCTCTGGCCCATACTGCCTTTAGCTTTCTCACTTCACTAGGTTGCCCAAAGTGCCTTCCTGCTCACCTGAATGTTCCTGTAGTCAGGATGGATGGTCCTGCTTTTGACAGGATGCAGTGTGGGTGAGCTTCAGGCTTAACTTTTCTCTCTGCTCGGGAGTTGGGCTAGTGATCTATTCAGGGGTTGCTGATCATCTTCTGAAACTCTTGACACTGTCCTGCGTGTTCAGCTAGATCTGGTACTTCGGCATGGCTCAGGTCCTGCCATTGTTGCGGATTATTCTCCAAGCGTTGCTTGGGTTTTTCTGCCCATTGTGCCTATCAATCACACATGGGCGCACTTCTGCAGAGACATTTTGTCCTTTGGAGTCAGTGGACCGCAGTTTATTTCTGGGGAGTTCTCAGACCCCAGTTGGGTTTTTGGTTGTCTTCTGACACTGAAGAAAACTGTGCGGTCTTCATCCAAGTATCGTCCTCTTGTTTACATCTTTAGGCATTTTCCTGTACACAGGAGGTTCTAGGCATACTTCATTATCAGGGTTACGGATCCAAAATCCTGCTTGTAATGTTTCTGTCATGCGGAGTATGCTTCTGCTCATGCTCGCATCACTAAGGAAGAGTCCTTAGGCTCTCCTGATCGCATGAGGGTTTTGTGTCTCAGTCATTCTATGGTTTTTCTTTGTAAAACCCAACTCTTCCCCAGACTGTCTAGTGGCATGGCTTTTGAGAGGCAGCGGTTGAAGGGCAAAGGGTATTTGGACGCTGTAGTGGCTACACTTTTGAGGTCACGTAAAACTTCTACTTCCCTGTCTTATGTCCGAGTATGGAAGATCTTTAAGTCTTGGTGCGTAGAATGACAGATTGTTCATACCCGGACGTCCGTGCCAGATATTTTGGGTTTCCTTCAAGCTGGGTTAGCTAAGGGATTATCATGTAGTTCCTTGAGGGTGCAGGTGACAGCTCTTGGTTGTTTACGCGGTACCATACAGGGGGTAGCGTTGGCTGCACATTCAAATGTCTCTCGCTTTCTTTGGGGAGCGAAGCATTTATGTGCGCCGGTGAGACATCCTTATCCGTCTTGGAATTTAAACTTAGTCCTCACGGCTTTGTGTGCGGCGCCCTTTGAGCCTTTGAAAAGGGCAACTTTGAAAGACCTCACATTGAAAGTGTTTTTTCTAGTGGCGATTTCCTCTGCTCGTAGAGTGTCCGAGCTTCAGTCATTATCATGCAGGGAGCCCTTCTTAAGGATTTCAGATTCTGGAATATCCTTGCGAACGGTTCCTTCCTTTCTTCCAAAGGTAGTTTCCTCCTTTCATTTGAATCAATCAGTGGAGCTCCCATCCTTTTCGGAACTGGACCCGTCTGATCCCCTTTCTAAGGACTTAAGGAAGTTGGATGTTTGCAGGGCTTTACTGCATTATTTGGAAGTTAACAACAGTTTCCATGTCTCGGATCATCACTTTGTGCTCTGGAGTGGCCCAAAAAGGGGTAATATGGCATCTAAGACCACGATAACCCGTTGGCTAACCCGTTCTCAGGCGGCTTCTTGGGCGGAATGTCAACAGGTTTCGCCACAGGAGATTTGCAGAGCAGCTATATGGAAATCCTTACATACGTTTGCGAGGCATTACAGGCTGGATGTCCAGGACCCAGATGCGGGAGGTTTTGGAGAAGGTGTGCTGAGAGCGGGCCTCTCCGGATCCCATCCCAGGTAAGAAAAGCTCTGGTACATCCCAGGAGTCTGGACTGATCCAGGTACGTACAGGGAAAAGAAAATTGGTTCTTACCTGATAATTTTCATTCCTGTAGTACCATGGATCAGTCCAGAGTCCCGTCCGCTTAGCGCATAGAGGTAAGGAGAGTCCACTCCTTCAGCATTTGTTTACTTCTGGTCTTCAGATCAATCTTATTTACCCTATTTAACGGGTTTGGTTCACAGTTGGGGTTAGTGATCCAGATTGAGTTTCCGGTTTCGTGTATATAGTTAGTTTGGTTTTGAACCATTCTGCTTTGACACTGAGTAATACTGACAGACTGTGGACGGTACCTTGGCATATAAGGCAGAATCTGTCAAAACTTTCTCTGTCTCCATCTGCTGGAGGGGAGGCAAAACCCCAGGAGTCTGGATTGATCCGTGGTACTACAGGAACGAAAATTATCAGGTAAGAACCAATTTTCTTTTCTCTAGGACCCCATTCACTTTCTCATGTTGTGAAATCTGGAAGAATGAGATTTGTATTCTTTTTAAAGGGACAAGTTTATTTTCTTGCATGAATTTTACTGAAGATGTTTCCTTTTTTTCAGTGCTCTGTGGGGTGAAGGAGAATGAAGTGGAAGGATTGGATGAGGTGCTGAGCATGCTTGAAATGGGAAACACAGCCAAACACACCGCAGCCACTCAGATCAACGTGCAGTCCAGCCGGTCCCATACCATTTTCACTGTTACCATGGAGCAGAGACGGGGTCCGAGCCGCATCACTCGGCTAGCACTCAAAGATCAGGACTCTATCCTTGGCTTGGGACAGGTGCTTATCTCAAAGTTTCACTTTGTGGATTTGGCAGGTTCTGAGCGCATCTTGAAAACTGGCAACACAGGAGAGCGGCTGAAAGAGAGCATTCAGATTAATTCGGGCTTACTGGCCTTGGGCAATGTGATTAGTGCCTTAGGGGACCCAAGGAGGAAAAGCAGCCACATCCCATACAGAGACTCCAAAATTACCAGGTAGTATTGCTGTTGTGTTCTGTTGATTTCTGTGCAGGAAAATGTATGCCCACCACTGACCAGCATAAAATCAAGAGCAAAACATGTGCAGAGAAGCCCGCAAGTCTCTTTGCTTGTATAATTTTGAAGTAGTGCAACTTTTGCCCAAGGTGTTTATGTCCTACATCTCCTGGAAGCAGAAAAAAATTGGGCATGTGAAAACTTCTGCATAAAGCACTGCCTGACCTTTGCTTGAAAGGACTACATTTGGGGGAGGGGAAGGGCGGTTTACATACTGCCTGCTTAGCTGAAAGGTCCATGGGTGCATTTTACCTGTGGCTTTTGCACAAATTGTAAAGTAAAATTATGAGCCTGTTGAAAATTGCCCGAGGAAAACGTATCTGCAGGGATTTGCACCTTCTTTTTCTGCGGATGAGCTTTTTGTCCAAAACTCTGCACATATCTTTCTCCCCCCCGATCTAACTCTGTTCCTGGAACGCTGCAAACACTTTTACCCCCATGCAGGGTGGGCAATTTTCAGATAGCTGATTTTACATAGCTAAAACTCCCTTTGGATATTGCCCTCTTAAGGATTAGGCAAAAGTCATGTAGCACAGTTTGTTTAAACAACCATATGTCTTCCCAATTTTTTCCTGTGGAATTATTTTCTTTTCAGAAGTCACTAGAAATGAAGACCTTTTGCAAAAATTTGCTAGTTTGCAAGCAAATTGACTTTGCAGACTTCTTGCACTTTTTTTTTTTAAATCTAATTTTACTCAATCCTAATCCTACCCTAAATGTGTCAAAACAGTATTTCAGAATAAATTTCCTAATAGTTGGAAGCAGAGTTGCTGTTATGTTGTAATACTGTATTTAACATTGGAGGGAAAAGGTCCTGTTTAAATACCCTTTTTTTTTTTTTGTAAAGTTATCTTCAAGTTTTATGTTCTCAGTGGCCTTTGTGTTGTGTGGTGCTTTCTCTGACTGCATCTTTTAGAATGTTGTCAGTCTCCTGGTCTCAATGGGATTAGGGTCCTGCAGGATCAGGAGATGTTCCTGGCATGATATCTGTAAAATTCTGAAGGTAAAAACATTTTTCTCCAAGGACAAGCAGGATATGAGAGTCCCTCACAGATGGGTGATGTCATCAGACAGAGTCTGATCAGTAAAGCTGACTTCATACCTTCTAGAACTTTCAGAGCTCTACTGAGCATGTGCTGCCACATCCCACATTGAGGGCATCATGCAAGGACCATTTCAGTTCAGTTTTTTGTTTTTTTTTTCACAGAGCTAGTTGGATTTCTTTTGGCTGAGGAAAAATGTTCCTTTGCCTCTTCATTCTATTCCTGGCTTTCCATGTGATACCTTCTTTTCAAAAATCATCTCCTCCTCTTCAACTTCTTAAGTAAGATCTGGTGAACTTTTTCAAGTTTTCTTTATTTTTCCATGGCTGTATTGAAACCGGTATTGGTGCATTAGTCAGATATTTATTCTTTTTCAAAATGAGCCGTTCACTTTTGCATCTGTCATTTTTCATCTGATGTCCACCAAACCGAAGAAGACCAGAGGCTTTTCCAAGTGCAGCAACAACATGTCTGTCACAGATCTGTATGACAGATGTGTGCTGTGTCTTGGGATTCTCCACATACAGGAAGATGACTCTGAGGCCACTGAACCCAGTTTTAGTTCATGGAAAAGCTCTTTGGGTTAGATAAGTCTGAGCCACCTGCATTGGAGGCATTGACATTGAAGGGCCCAGGCATAGTCCATCATTATCTAGAGGATATCAAGCTCCAATAAAGGCCAACAAGATAGAGTAATCTCCAATTCCTCTTATTCAAAGCAATGGATTCTGCTTCATCAGTATTGTCACCAGGGGATGCTGAAGGAGAACGTCAGGTGAAGGTGGAGAAGTACCAACTTCAGTCTTGGTTGATAGTGATTAGAACAGGGAGAAACTGGCATTAACCATATTTCTTCCCAAGCATTCTTGCAGAGAAGGCCGCTCACCTTCAAAAGAGTCTGCAAGAATACAACAGCCTCCAAGGGCTCAAGTCACAGCCTCCTTACACCACAGGTGACCCAGGAAGATGTGATGACTTCTCCTACCTCCCACCTTGTATTGTCATTGTCATTTTTTGATGATGAGCTGAACAGAAGAATTCAGGAGGCACTAGGACTTTGCTTTGCTCGATTCCCTGCACTGACATTGACAGCATCAATTCAAATTGAGTCTAGCCATCCCTGAATCTTTCAACACACCATCTTCAACACTAGAGGAAAGGGAAGGGAATAAGTTCTGATGCCATCCACACCATTGTGGATCTCCTGTGCATCAGGATATATCGAGCTCTAGACTACATCCCCTTCTCCCCATCAGATCATCTCCTTTCACAGGTTCTATCTGAGAGGAGTCTTAGCATTCCTGGGGGTACAATTATGGATGTGAGGATTTATCTGAACAGGAAGTGTCCACAGTGATTCCTCTCTTCCACAGGAAAAGATGAGGTTTCCATCTGAAGACTTCATTTTCTTAGGTTTGTGAGGGAGTTTCTGTTCTGCTGGTTGATAAATCATATCTCACCAGAGGAATCCTCTTCCAAATTTCTCTCATGCAAATTCTCCTAATCATGAAAGGACGTAGTATCCCCCTTAACCAGTCTGTTCTTCCAGTATTTTTGTTTTTCAAAGCCACATGTCTACAGAGGTGAACAGGCCTTACGCAGATTAGACTGCAAGAGAGCTTTAGTCCTCTTGTCTGAAGCAGACTAAAGCTCTTAGAAAGTCCACTCAGGTTTTTGTTTCTTTTGAACAGACGCACACTATGTAATTGAATAGGAGATTGCATCTCTTTCTGTCATGCCCAGGCAGGTTTGATGGTAGAAAGACATGCCAAGGCTCATAGCATAAGAGCCATGGCAGCATCGTAGGCCCATCTAAGGTCAGCCTTTATGGAAAAGATCTGCAAAGCTCTGACATGGAGTTCAAACCTCAAATCCACATTTCATTACTGTTTTGTTAGTTATTCCCAACACAACAGTAGGTTTGGTTAATCTGTCTTGAAAAGTTTATTTGATGTTTTCCTAGCATGTAGACAGATGGACTCAGGACCAGTGGGTTTATGCTCCCCTACCAGCGGATGGAGATGGAGCAAGCTGACGTCACAGTATACATAACCCTGCAGTGACCCCAGCCTGCAAGTATTCTCCGTCTCCAGCAGATGGTGGATGTATATCTCCCTATGGGGATTGCTTTGAGCTTTTTGAAAGGAGAATTTCTAAATTCAGGAAAAAAAAGTTCCACTCTCCTGTGACCTCCTAAAGGTCCCTCCCCCAGTTGAGAATTCCTAAGGCAATTTCTGTGATCCCTCAGAGGTGTGCCTTGGTCCAGTAGCTGGGTTTCCCAGTGTGGACTTAGGAGCTATTTCAGCTGAAAGGCAGTGGGTGCAGGAGGCCAAGTGCGGCGGTGATGGCAGAGGCCCTCTCCCCCCGCAGCCAGAGACCGTTTCTGTACTCAGCTGGTAAGCGCTGAGCTCAGGTAAGGTTTAAAAAAAAAATGTTTTACCTGAATCAGATATCATTAGAGGAATTTCAGGACTTCCTCTGGTCTCTGTTCTTAGTGCATCGTGCCAACCTTCGTTCCTGCTCCCGTTGGTGTTGGGGAACTGGGCAGCCTGGCGGGTTGAGTGGCCTCTGATGAGCTAGGCCCTGCACTTAGGGTTTTTTCTTGCATGCCACTTGGTAGGCTGTGGCAGCTGTTTTCATGCGCTCTTGTGAGTGTTATGCTGCCCTCTGTAGGCCGTCGGTGTGCATAGTGTGTTGATTCTGTGCATGCATTGTGCACTTGGGTTTTTGGGCACGCTTTTTACGCGCACAAACTTTTTAATGCACTTAACTTGGCGCACAGGTTGTGTGTGTGCACCTTGCCGCACTTTCTTTTAGGTGATTATTTTTTGGGCACATTTCATTTTTGAG
Organism: Rhinatrema bivittatum; assembly: GCF_901001135.1. Taxonomy (NCBI): domain Eukaryota; kingdom Metazoa; phylum Chordata; class Amphibia; order Gymnophiona; family Rhinatrematidae; genus Rhinatrema; species Rhinatrema bivittatum. The sequence goes on along the minus strand of NC_042621.1, from coordinate 135,664,531 downwards.
TGCGAGCCATTCTGATACACGTTTACTGCAGCGATGGTGCCTGTAAACAAGAAACCTAAGCGTCTTCCTATTTGTGTTGCCTATCATATTAAAGCCTCTCAGCTTGATCTGGCTTCTAACCTGGGTCAGCACTGCTCAGATGCTCAGGGAGAGTTGTCTTCCTCGGATTTTGCTAAGCCTGGCTCTTCCCATTCTGATGATGAGTTGATCATGGCCTTGACTGGGGGGGGCACCAGATCTTGGTTCGCCCTTGACTGGCTCCTCCACTGGTGAGAGCAGTTCTGTAGGGACCAGCTCCAGTTCCTTCTGGGCTTGACTGGACCCAGCTGCTTTTTCTTAGGTGGAATTTTTTCAAGGCTTACAAGCCTTTCTTCAGGTAGTTCTCCACTTCCCCCATTTCTGTCTGGTCGGACCCTCAGCCGATGGCTCCTCCCTCTTCCAGTCCTATGCTTAAATGCTGGGGCTTGCCCCGGCTCCCTGCAGATGTTCCCGACAGGAATTTGGATGGCACTGATGATGAGTTAGATCCTGATTCCCTGTATGATGGGGGACATTCCTCCAGGGCTGGAACCATATCGAACCATGTTGCAGTTCTTTCATGGAGATGAACTGCCGGCCCTGATTTCTCAGACCTTGAAACAACTGGGCATTCCTAGTTCAGATGCTATGTCAGAGCCGAGGAAGAATCCCATTTTGTTTTCCTTACATAAAGCCTCTTGTATTTTCCCAGTGATAGATGCCATCCAGGAATTGACTGATCTGGAACGGGATGCCCCAGAGTCAAATTTTAAAGAGGGTTGGATATTGGAAGGCCTGTACCTCTTGGATCCGGCTATGAAAGAGCATTTACGTTGTCCCAAAGTGGATGCTCTATTATGTGCTGTGTCTAAGAGGATGGCTATCCCTGTAAAGGGAGAAGCAGCCTTGAAGGATGTACATGATAGAAGGATTAAGACTATTCTTAAGCAAGCCTTTGAGGCAGTGGTGATGAATTTACAGATTGCCTCCTGTTGCACTCTAGTGGTGAGTCTTGTCTACTTCTCTCTCAGGAGGTTGATGAGTCTGGAGGGTATTCCAGAGCAGTTATGGAGCCTGCTGCCACCTTTTTAGCAGACGCAGGCTGTGATTTGGTCTGGACCTCAGCCAAAAGAGTGGCTTTGGTGATGGTGGCCAGGCGTCAACTCTGGTTGTGAAATTGGTCAGCTAACTCAGCTTCCAAAGGGAGGTCTCTTGTCCTTTCCAGCCTGGTTGGTACTCACAACAGATGTGAGCCTCCACAGTTGGGGGGCTCTCTGTCTGGTGTTAACAGCCCAGGGGTACTGGAATGCCGAAGAGTCCCGCTGGAACATCAATCGCCTAGAGGCTTGGGTGGTAAGGCTGGCATGCTTGCAGTTCAGTCACAGTCTGCGGAATGAAGCGGTTTGCGTGATGTCTGACAACGCGACAGTGGTAGCCTAAATCAATTGCCAGAGAGGAACCAAGAGCCAGAAAGTGTTGCAGGAAATAGATCAGCTGATGGAATGGAAGGAAGGTCATCTATAGATAGATCTCGGTCAGTCAGTAAGGCAGCTAATAAGCAGTAGTTTGTGTGTTTATTTTTAATAGTCTATAAGGCAGCTAAGAAGCAGAAGTTAGGTTTTGTGTATTAAAAAAAAAAAAAAAAAAAGGTAGCCAGAAGCTTGAAATAAGCTAGGAGCAGTGTATACCTAAGGAAAAAGGTTGAAAAGTTCAGTTCAGTTACTCACCTTGGAAAGGTGTTAAGGTAGTGTGATTTGGTTTGATTAGGTTCCAACTTTTGTTAATCAAGAGAATAGTGAGTATCTCTGGCTGACTAATAGAAGTTAGACTGTTTGTATCATTGGGACATGCTAGAGAAATAAAGTTCCTGGTTGGAATAAATGACAGTTTTATAGAGCACGTGGTTTAGAAACCGACGAGAGAGGGAGCAATTTTAGATCTAATTCTCAGTGGAGCACAGGATTTGATGAGAGAGGTAATGGTGGTGGGGCCGCTTGGCAATAGTGACCATAATATGATCAAATTTGAATTAATGACTGGAAGGGGGACAGTAAGCAAATCCACTGCTCTCGTGCTAAATTTTCAAAAGGGAAACTTTGATAAAATGAGAAAAATAGTTAGAAAAAAACTGAAAGGAGCAACTAAAAAGGTAAAAAGTGTGCAAGAGGCATGGTCATTGTTAAAAAAAAAAAAAAAAAAAAAAAAATACCATCCTAGAAGCACAATCCAGAAGTATTCCACACATTAAGAAAGGTGGAAGGAAGGCAAAACAATTACCAGCATGGTTAAACGGTGAGGTGAAAGAAGCTATTTTAGCTAAAAGATCTTCATTCAAAAATTGGAAGAAGGATCCAACAGAAGAAAATAGGATAATGCATAAGCGTTGGCAAGTTAAATGTAAGACATTAATAAGACAGGCTAAGAGAGAATTTGAAAAGAAGTTGGCCGTAGAGGCAAAAACTCATAGTAAAAACTTTAAAAAATATATCCAAAGCAGAAAAGTCTGTGAGGAAGTCAGTTAGACCGTTAAATGATCGAGTTGTTAAAGGGGTACTTAGAGAAGATAAGGCCATTGCGGAAAAATTAAACTATTTCTTTGCTTCGGTGTTTACTGAAGAGGATGTTGGGGAGATACCCATACCGGAGAAAGTTTTCATGGGTAACGATTCAGATGGACTGAACCAAATCACAGTGAACCGAGAAGATAATGTAGGCCTGATTGACAAACTGAAGAGTAGTAAATCACCTGGACTGGATGGTATACACCCCAGGGTTCTGAAGGAACTAAAAAATGAAATTTCAGACCTAGTAGTAAAAATTTGTAAACTATCATTAAAATCATCCATTGTACCTGAAGACTGGAGGGTGGCTAATGTAACCCCAATATTTAAAAAGGGCTCCAGGGGTGATCTGGGAAACTACAGACCAGTTAACCTGACTTCAGTGCCAGGAAAAATAGTGGAAAGTGTTCTAAATATCAAAATGACAGAACATATAGAAAGACATAGTTTAATGGAACAAAGTCAGCATGGCTTTACCCAAGGCAGGTCTTGCCTCACAAATCTGCTTCACTTTTTTGAAGGAGTTAATAAACATGTAGATAAAGGTGAACCGGTAGATGTAGTGTATTTGGATTTTCAGAAGGCGTTTGACAAAGTTCCTCATGAGAGGCTTCTAGGAAAAGTAAAAAGTCATGGGATAGGTGGCAATGTCCTTTTGTGGATTACAAACTGGCTAAAAGACAGGAAACAGAGAATAGGATTAAATGGACAATTTTCTCAGTGGAAGGGAGTGGGCAGTGGAGTGCCTCAGGGATCTGTATTGGGACCTGTACTTTTCAAGTTCAATATATTAATAAATGATCTGGAAAGAAATACAACAAGTGAGGTAATCAAATTTGCAGATGATACAAAATTGTTCAGAGTAGTTAAACCACAAGCAGATTGTGATAAATTGCAGGAAGACCTTCTGAGACTGGAAAATTGGGCATCCAAATGGCGGATGAAATTTAATGTGGATAAGTGCAAGGTGATGCATATAGGGGAAAATGACCCATGCTATAATTACACAATGTTAGGTTCCATATTAGGAGCTACCACCCAAGAAAGAGATCTAGGCGTCATAGTGGATAACACATTGAAATCGTCAGTTCAGTGTGCTGCGGCAGTCAAAAAAGCAAACAGAATGTTGGGAATTATTAGAAACGGAATGGTGAATAAAACGGAAAATGTCATAGTGCCTCTGTATCACTCCATGGTGAGACCGCACCTTGAATACTGTGTACAATTCTGGTCACCATATCTCTAAAAAGATATAGTTGCAATGGCGAAGGTACAGAGAAAGGCGACCAAAATGATAAAGGGGATGGAACAGCTCCCCTCTGAGGAAAGACTAAAGAGGTTAGGACTTTTCAGCTTGGAGAAGAGACGGCTGGTGGGGGGGGGGGGGGGGGATATGATAGAGGTTTTTTAAATCATGAGAGGACTAGAACGAGTAAATATGAATTGGTTATTTAATCTTTTGGATAATAGAAGGACTAAGGGGCACTCCATGAAGTTAGCATGTGGCACATTTAAAACTATTCGGAGAAAGTTCTTTTTCACTCAATGCACAATTAAACTGTGGAATTTGTTTCCAGAAGATGTGGTTAGTGCAGTTAGTATAGCTGTGTTTTAAAAAAGGATTGGATAAGTTCTTGGAGGAGAAGACCATTACCTGCTATTAATTAAGTTGACTTAGAAAATAGCCACTGCTATTACTAGCAACAGTAACATGGAATAGACTTAGTTTTTGGGTACTTGCCAGGTTCTTATGGCCTGGATTGGCCACTGTTGGAAACAGGATGCTAGGCTTGATGGACCCTTGGTCTGACCCAGTATGGCATGTTCTTATGTTCTCATATTGCAGGAAAAGACAACATAAGAGCGGACTTTCTGAGCAGGGACAGTGGAGAGTGGGTGTTGTCAGCTGAGGCGTTTCAGCTGAGTGTGGATCACTGGGGCCCTCCGTTTCTAGACCTGCTGATTATTTCTTGAATTGCGAAGGTTCCTTGCTTCTACAGTCGCAGGAGAGATCCATGGTCCCTGGGAATAGACGCTCTCGTATAGGTCTGGCCAGAAGACAGATTGCCTTATGCTTTTCCTCCATGGTCCTGGCTGGGCAGGATAATTTGCAAGATTGAAGGCCACAGGGACCTTCAATCTTGCAAATTCAATCTTAGAGGCGCCGGACTGGCCCAGGCGTCCATGGTATGTGGATTTGCGATGACTCCTGGTGGAGGCCCCCCTTTGTCTTCAGCCGCACTTGGCTCTGCTTCAGCAGGGACCGGTTCTTCACGGGAATCCGACTTGTTTATGTCTTATGATTTGGCCCTTGATAGGCCTCGCCTGTTAAAGCATGGTTATTCCTCTGTGATGATTGCCACTTGCCGCGCTCGCAAGTTCTCCACTTCCTTGGCTTATGTGCAGGTTTGGAGAGTTTTTGAGGCCTGGTGTGAGGAGTGGGATGTTTTTCCTTGTTCAGTTAAGATCTCTCTCATTCTGGATTTTTGCAGGATGGATTGAATAAAGGGCTTAGCCCTTAATTCCTTGAAGGTGCAGGTTGCGGCTCTTGCCTGTTTCAGAGGCTTGGTGAATGGTGTTTCCTTGTCATCACATCCTGCTATGGCTTGTTTTTTGAAGTGAGTGAAGCATCTTAGGCCTCCCTTGAGGTTACCGCTTCCCTTGTGGAGACTTAATTTGGTGTTGGACATTTTAGCGGGCTCTACATTCCATCCACTGTGTAGCCTTTCCTTACAGTTGTTGACTTTGAAGACTATATTCTGGGTGGCTATATGTTCTACACGACGAATTTCTGAGCTGCAGGCATTGTCTTGCCGGGAGCCATTCGTTCGGGGGGTGTTACAGCTGTATACTGTTTCATCCTTCTTGCCCAAGGTAGTCTCGGACTTTCATTTGAATCAGTCCATCTCCTTGCCATCCCCAAATAAGATCATGGATGCAGAAGTGTTTCGCCTTTTGCGCTCCTTGGATGTTAATCGTCTTGTCGTGTGGTATCTGGAGGTCTCTGAATCTTTTCAAAAGATGGATTGCCTGTTTGTTCTCCATGGTGGGAGTAAGCAGGGCTCTCTCCGGCTTTGCAGGCTGCCATAGCTCATTGGATTAAGCATATGTGGATGCTGGAAAGCTGTTGCCTACTCAGGTTAGGGCTCATTCCACTAGGGCTCAGGCAGTGTCATGGGCAGAGGTTAGTTTGTTGTCTCCCGTCAATGTCTGCCGAGGTGCAACGTGGTCCTCCTTACACACTTTTTCCAGGTTTTATCGTCTGGATGTGCAGGCCCGAGAGGATGCAGCCTTTGTACGTGCATTGTTGACTGGACTGCGGGCAGCCTCCCACCCTGTTGGGGAGTAGCTTTGGTACATTTCGCTGGTCCTGAGTCCATCTGTCTATTCGCTAGGAAATGGAGAAATTACTTACCTGATAATTTTGTTTTCCTTAGTGTAGATAGATGGACTTAGCTTCCCTCGGCTAATGCATGAGTGTGTCAATAGTCGTCCTGTGGGGCTCTGGATCCCAAGGGATTACTGGTCAGTGTTCATCCAATTCCTAGCTTGGGGTACCTAGAATCTTATGTGAGTTCAATGTTTATGGTTGGTTGTGTACACTTCGGGTTACCTGTTTTTAATCATGATTATAATCAAGTTTTTTGCTACTCTGTCCACAGTTGCTTTTGAAGAGAATACGGGCAGGCTGGGGTCACTGCAGGGTTATGTATACTGTGACGGCAGCTTGCTCCGTCTCCATCTGCTGGTAGAGGAGCATAAACTCACTGATCCTGAATCCATCTATCTACACTAAGGAAAACAAAATTATCAGGTAAGTAATTTCTCCCTTAGAATCTAACTCCATTCCCCCTAGGGTCCATTATTTTTATTTCCAGGTTGCTTTTCAAACTAAACAGTGTATAAATGACCTTTTTCCAACAAAAACATTGTTCTGCTCTTTGGCATTCTTCTTGTGGTATTTTCCCCCCTTTTGTTTGAAGGCAGCCTCTAGTTAGGGATTCCCCACCTGTGAGGAATTTCACATCTTGCTTGTCCTTGGAGAAAAGAAAGTTACTTACTGTAACAGGTATTCTCAGAGTACAGCGGGTTATAAGGCCTCACAGAAGCCACCCACCTGCCCTAGGAGTTAGCTTCTTTATTTAATTAAATTAAAGAACTGAGAAGACCCCCATGTGACAGCCTCCTTCTGGGACATGGCCTGCTCATGCTCAGTAGAGCACTGAAAGTTCAGAAGCTATAAAGTTAGCTTTACCAGCTAGGCTCCGTCTGATGACATCATCCATCTGTGAGGATTTATATCCTGGTGTCCTCGGAGAATGCCTGCTACACATTAGTAACTTTTATTTTATTTTGAAGTTATTTTTATGTTTTAACTTCCAAAGAGTGGAAGTATGTGATTCGGTAGCAATGTTGTGCTGGACTAGATAGGAGGCGGTTTAGAAGTGGAAGGGGAGGGACTCCCCAGGGAGTTTTGGTTGAAGGCGTAATGTGTGAGTTGTCTTCCCAAGAAATAAACTGCTAGGTAAATAAATATCTAGAGTTCTTTTTGTTTGGCAGTATTTACATGCCCCCTAGTAGACTGAGTAACAAGCAGTGCTTGTGTGTAGTTATCATGGTACAGGCAGTACATCTGGAATGTTTCAAAAGAATGCCTCATGCTTTTGTTAAGATTCACATTTGGAAAAACATGTGTTGCTAGTTTTTGAGCTGGGAAAATGAAAACAGACAAGCTGTTACTCTCATCGTCTATGAAATCTGTATTCTGAAACAGAAAATGTTAAACTTATTAGACTCAGAGGTGGAGGAGAGAGTGTGTGTGTGAGGTGATGTGTACATTGTTGCCACTCTGATTCCAGGTCACCATAAGATGTTAATCCAGTCCTGAGTATCTAATTTATCACAGTGCAGTCTTGTTTTCTGTCCTACAGATTGCATTGGGATTGGGGATAGCAAACCAGGACTGGTTTAACATTTCTTGGTGACCTAGACTTATATTGGCAATACTGTATGTGTCGGAACAATTGTTGCTATTTACCTTGAGACAAACTGCAATAAGAGAATCTGAATGCAAAGAGTTTGTAAGTAAATTATAAAGAGGTCTGTAGTTCATATTCAGAGAGCCAGTTATATGGGTAAAGTTATGCATGTTACTTTATATGGGTTTTCTGCAGGACACTTGCCCAAATAAATTTGCCACTCAATATCTGGATAAAGTTACACAATTTTACCCATATAACTTTGGGATAGATATTTTACTACCAGACTTACTCATGTAACTTTAGCTGGAGAGTCAATATCTGCGCTCACAAGCTAAAGTTTAGCCCTGCCTCCAAAGCACCTCTGGCACTATCTCTTGTTATCCAACTTCAAAAGTTAGTGGAAAAAGCCTTTGAATATCAAACTCACAATAGTTAACACTGAAACATTTTCTGATATTGTACTTTAATGTTCTGGCATATCACAAACTTTCAAGCCTGCTGAAATTCTAATGATAGGGATTATGGTTTTTAGTCCTAAAACTGAAATTTCTTAGGGTTAAAGGTTTTATCTTTTCATTCTACATTGCCTTGAATTCTCATGGAAGAAATGCAATCCATCAAGTAAATTAAACTGTGAAATTTCATACTTGGGAATTTGGTTCTTTTGTAGTCTCTGAGGATGACTCAGATGGAAAATAAAGTGATTTCATTAAAATAAAGATGTCAGCTATATGATGATTTGATATTGCCAGTACAACTTGATTTATTTGATCTAACATGCCTTGTACTTTAGGATCCTGAAGGATTCCCTTGGTGGTAATGCCAAGACCGTCATGATTGCTTGCCTCAACCCTTCGTCATCTGACTTTGATGAGAGCTTAAATACACTAAACTATGCTAGCAGGGCTCAAAATATCAAGAACAAGATCACTGTGAACTACAGAGGCGAAGTAGAGAATGTGAAAGACCTAGAGCTCCAAATAAGGAATCTACAGAGGGCATTGGAACAACGACACCGTTCTGAGACCCGGATCATTTACCGATCTGACCCCTCCAAGAATGCAAGGCGGCCCCTTTCTGAAGATGGCAAGAATCAATTGTTGGCAGAGTGTGCCCACTACAGAAAATGCACTGATGCTGCTTACCAGCTCTTCACAGAACTTCTGGCAGAAGGGACCCTGACTGTGGATCAGTCCCTGAAGGCAAAGGACTGGCTCTGTGCAGTGGAAGATGAGAGGTATGAGATGACCTCTACCCCTGGCATAGATAGTGGGATTGAAAGCACCACAGCAGAGGAGCAAAAACCCAAGGAGCTGTCAAAATGTCAGGTACTGCGATCACTTAAGTGTTTGTGTTTGGAGGGACACTGGCATTCAAAGCATCAGATTCATTGTTGTATTGAGCAAAAGAAAAAAATGTGCAGTACCTTGATGAGAGTAGATTTCAGATTTCTAAACAGTATGGGTTCACAGGGATGGTAACTTTTAAACAGACATGTGCGTGTTTGTTGGCCCATGCCCAGGGACGCAGCCATTTTATAAAGTATGCTTGTATATGTGCGCATGTTATAAAATAGCCTGACATTGAGTGGATGCACTCCCATGAGTGCAAATGCCGCTTCTACCACGTAAGTGGGGAGATTTTAAAAGATGCACGGGTCAAGGCCATTACCGGTTTTCCCAGTTTGTTCCCAGTTTGCCCAGGTAAGGAATAGGACTTCCAGACTGCCCTAATTTAATAGCCTCCTTTCCCCCCATTAGTCCCAACCCTTAAAACCTTGCTGATCTGTTTATTTTATAACTTACATGTCATCCATAGCAGAAGTAAAGTTACACAGCAGGGGATCCCGGCATGTGCCTGTGAGTGTAAGTATTTATGTGCTAATTTCAAGTTAAAATCCAGGAATACTCATGCACTGCACAGACCATGCCCACTCCCCACCCCCTTTTTAAAATCTCCATTTGTGCGCGTAGCAGCAAGTACGCACACATCCAGGCAATTTTAAAATCCGCTTGGTGTGCGCTGGCCTGACTTGTACACGTATCACTCGCTTTTGGCATGCACTAGGCTTTTAAAATTCACCTTTAAGGGAACATCTTGTCAAACCTGATCAGTCCTTTGTTGAGATGATAAAAATAGTGAATTGGGGAAGAGCAGTGAATGTGGCCTATCTGGACTTCAGTAAAGCTGTTGACACTGTTCCATGTAGAAGAATGGTAACAAATTAGACACTTGTTACAGGTAAGCAATTTCACTTTCTCTGATGACAAGCAGGTTCACCTTGAAACACAAGTGGATTTCCTAGCTAAGGGTTGTCTTCAACAAAAAAACCCTGCAATATATTGAGATACTAATGCATGAGGAAAACAGTTTGGTTGGGAAAAAATGTTATATGTTCTATTTTTTTCATTCTCTAATATGGAAGGTAACCCAAAAATAATATGATGGGCCCTAGAGGGGCCTATATCTTTTTACTGGGTGGTAGCTCCTAATATGGAACCTAACATCGTGTAACTACAGCATGGATTATTTTTCCTTATATGCATCACCTTGCACTTGTCCACATTAAATTTCATCTGCCATTTGGATGCCCAATCTTGCAAGGTCCTTCTGCAATTTATCACAATCTGCTTGTGATTTAACTACTCTGAATAATTTTGTATCATCTGCAAATCTGATTACCTCATTTGACGCATTCCTTTCCCGATCATTTATAAATATATTGAAAAGCACCGGTCCAAGTACAGAATTCTGAGGCACTCCACTGTTTACTCTTTTCCACTGAGAAAATTGACCATTTAATCCTACTCTCTTTCCTGTCTTTTAACCAGTTTCTAATCTACAAAAGGACATCGCCTCCTATCCCATGATTTTTTAATTTTCTTAAAAGCCTCTCATGAGGGACTTTGTCAAACACCTTCTGATAATCCAAATACACCACATCTACCGGTTCACCTTTATTTATTTATTTAGATTTTTTATATTCTGCTTTTTGCACTTTTTTCAGCACTTCAAAGTGGATTACATTCAGGTATTGTAGGTATTTCCCTATCCCCAGAGGGCTTACAATCTGTTTGTACCTGAGGCAATGGAGGGTAAAGTGACTTGCCCAAGGTCACAAGGAGTGACAAGGAGTGACAGCGGGACTCGAACCCTGGTCTCTTGGATCCTAGCCCGCTGCTCTAACCACTAGGCTACTCTTCCATTCTTTTTATACCTCTCAATGTTATTCAATGCAATAATAAAACAGTTACCTATCCTCACTGTTGAATGCAGAGATCACTGTAAATTTTACTAGTACCCTCTCACATCATAAAGCACCATATGTTTATTGACCCCTTCAAAATAATGAAGCAGATACGTGAGGCAAGACTTGCTTTGGGTAAATCCATGCTGACTGTGTTCTATTCCATGTCTTTCTATATGCTCTGTGATTTTGATCTTTATAACTGTTTCCACTATTTTTCCTGGACCTCAAGTCAGGCTAACTGGTGTGTAGTTTCCTGGATCGCCACTGGAGCCCTTCTTAAATATTGGGGTTACATTGGCCACCCTCCAGTCTTCAGGTACAATGGATGATTTTAATGATAGGTTACAAATTTTAATTAATAGATCTGAAATTTCATTTTTGAGTTCTTTCATAATCCTGGTCCAGGTGATTAGCTACTCTTCAGTTTGCCAATCTGGCCTACTACATCTTCCAGGTTCACAGTGATTTGGTTCATTTCATCTGAATCATCTCCCTTGAAAACTATCTCTGGAACTGGTATCTCCCCTGCATCCTCATTAGTAAACACAGAAGCAAATAATTAATTTAGTCTTTCTGCAATGGCCTTATCTTCCCTAAGAGCCCCTTTAACCCCTCGGTCATCTAATAATCCAACTGACTCCCTCATAGGTTTCTTGCTTCGGATATATTTTAAAAAGTTCTTATTATGAGTTTTTGCCAACTTCATTTCAAATTCTCTCTTAGCCTGCCTTATCAATGTTTTACACTTAACTTGACAATACTTATGCTTTTTCCTATTTTTTTTCAGATGGATTCTTCTTCCAATTTTTGAAGGATGTTTTTTTGGCTAAAATAGCCTCTTTCACCTCACCTTTTAAACATGCCGTTAATCGTTTTGCCTTCATCCCACCTTTCTTAATGCATTGAATACATTTGGACTGTGCTTCTAAGATTGTATTTTTTTTTAACAATGTCCATGCCTATTGTACACTTTTAATCTTTGCAGCTGCACCTTTCAGTTATTTTCTAACTATTTTCTTCATTTTATCAAAGTTTCCCTTTTGAAAATTGTTTTAGAGCTTTAGATTTACATATTGTTCCCCTTCCAGTCGTCAGTTCAAATTTGATCATGTAATGATCACTATTGCCAAGTGGCCTCACCACTGTTACCTCTCTCACCAAATTCTGTGTTCCACTAAGAATTACATCTAAAGTAGCTCCCTCTCTCTTTAGTTCCTGAACCAATTGCTCCATGAAGCAATTGTTTATTCCATCCAGGAATTTTATGTTTCTAGCATGTCCTGATGTTACATTTACCCAATCAATATTGGGGTAATTGAAATCTAAACTATCAGTCATTCACCTTATTCTAAAACCAATCATTCACCTTCATATGGGCTGCTTTTTATAACAAGTACTTAAGGGATTGCTATTGAACATACTCTATGGACTGGGGATAAAAATTAAAAAATTAAAAAATATATATATTTTGAAAAAAAATTTTTGAAGATTTTTTGGTTAGTATAATAAAGTGATTTTTATGAAGGTGAATGACTGAGAAGACCGTTTGGTTTCCTTTGAAACATATAATGTCTGGCTTGCTGACACCTTCATTTTGGTATTTAGGCTTCATTAAGATATAAATTTGTAGTTCCCAATGGTTTTGTTTGGCTTGCTCGCTTGTTTGGGTAATTTTTTGACTCTTTCTTGATTTTGGGTAATTGAAATCTCCCATTATTACTGCACTACCAAATTGATTAGCTTTTCTGATCTCTCTTACCATTTCATCATCTGTCTGATCATTTTGGGTAGGTGGACGATAAGATTATACTATCACTAAACCCTTACCCAAGGGATTTCTACCCATATAGATTTTACTGAGCATTTAGTTTCTTGTATGATCTTTATCCTGTTGGACTCTATACCCTCCTGGACATAAAATGCCACACTCCCACCAAGCTGATCCTTCTTATTATTGTGGTATAATTTGTACCCTAATATATTACTGTCTCATTGGTTATCTTCCTTCCATCAGGTCTCTGAGATGCCAATTAAGTCTATCTCATCATTCCCTGCTATACATTCTAACTCTCCTATCGTACTTCTGGCATTGGCATACAGACATTTCAAAGTGCGTTTTTTATTTTTTATTAATAACCTTCTTTTCAGTTGATATGGATAATTTGGAATTTTTTAGGTCAGGTGATTATTTACTTATAGGCACATGGGCTACTTTTGCTTTTATTGGAAACTGTTGGGATGCCCTAACTTTCCAGTTTCATTAGTATCCTTCAAAGATACATTCCTCTGAACCATGCACTGCTGAATGACTGTTGGCTTTCCCTCTTGTTCTAGTTTAAAAACTGTTCTATTTCCTCTTTGAAAGTTAGTGCCAGCAACCTGGTTCCATTCTGGTTAAGGTGGAGCCTGTCTTTTCAGAATAATCTCCCTCTTCTCCAAGAGGTTCTCCCATTCTTTACAAAGCTAAATCCCTCTTCCCTGCATCATCGTCTCATCCACACATTAAGACTTCAGAGATCTGCCTGCCTCTGGGGACCTGCACGTGGAACAGGGAGCATTTCAGAGAATACCACCCTGGAGGTTCAAATTTCAGCTTTCTACGTAAAATACTAAATTTGACTTCCAGAACCTCCCTCCAACATTTTCTTATGTCGTTGATGCCAACATGTACCACAACAGCCAGCTCCTCCCCAGGACTGTCTATAATCCTATCTAGGTGATGCATGAGGTCCTCCTCCTTCGCACCAGACAGGCAAGTTACCAGGCGGTCCTTATGACCACCAGCCACACAGGTAACTACATTTCTAATAATCGAATCACCAACTATGATGGCCAACCTAACCCATCCCTCCTAGGCAGTAGCCCTGGGAGTCTTGTCCTCAGTGCAAGAGGACAACACATCACCTGGAGAGCAGGCCTTGCTACATGATCACTTCCTGCTACACCAGGGTAATACTCTCCAACTGGGAGACCTTTCTGATCCAAGGCAGCATCGGGGCTGCCAGACTGGATTTGGGACTTGGCTACTATGTCCCTGAAGGTCTCATTAGTGTACCTCTCTGTCTGCCTCAGCTCCTCCAGGTCTGCCACTCTAGCCTCCAGAGATTGGACTCATTCTCTGAGAACCAGGAGCTCTTTGCACTGAGTGCACACATACCATTTCTCACCGGTGGGTAAAAAATCATACATGTGACACTTGATGCAAAAGACTGGAAAGCCCTCCTCTTGCTGCTGGACTGCTGCCTTCATCTTAATTTTGTTGAGTTCCTAGTTAAGTTTAGGTTGCTAAGGAAGTAGGAATTAGAGTACTTTAAATTTATAGGTTTATTCACCAATTAATCTGCAAGTGACCTACAATGGGATAATTAAATTCTCAAGAAGGGCTAGTGTAATAGTATGATCTAGAAAAGAGCCTGATAGCTTTTACTGAGAAAGTGTCTCTTGCCTAAAAATCAAGGGTTGAGCTAGGGGTGGGTGGGAGGGAAATATAGCACTAGAATTAACTCCCTCTGACTTGATTATTATCTCAGAAACACACAAACTCTAAAGAATATATCCCACTATTAAACCTCTCTTTAAACTTTGTCCAAGAATTTCCAAAACTATACTTACCAATCCTCTTCAACCACCATTAATTTGATCTTCATTCAAAGGATTGAGAGGTTTGAGATTTGCACGCCACTAGGCACATGCTTCCGGTCCTCTTCTACTGCAAAGGGTGCGGGGGCTCTGGAAGCTGGTACTGTGGAATTCGAAACCTGGATCGCTTGCTATGACTTCTGGAGTCCTCTCTCTTGGGATGCTGGCAGCAGTATGTAGATGAGCCTTCTGGTCCTCTTCTACTGCAAAGGGAGAGGGGACTTTGGAAGCTGGTACTGTGGAATTCGAAACCTGGATCGCTTGCTGTGACCTCTGGAGTCCTCTCCCGGGAATGCTGGGAGCAGTATGCAGATGAGCATTCTGATCCTCATCTGCTGCAGAGGGGCCTCTGGAAGCTGGGCCTGTGTAGTTCGAAACCTGGAATGCTTGTTGTGACCTCTGGAGTCCTCTCCCTGGGGATGCTGGGAGCAGTATGCAGATGAGCTTGCTGTTTCAGCAAGCATTCAGGGAGCTAATATCAGGAAACTGACTGAGTGATAAGGCCAGTGAGGATTATTCATGTTTTCATGCTATTTTATTTCGGATTCTTGGTATTTAATTTAATTTTTATTCTGTTTAGTGAGTTAGTGTATGTTTTATTTTGTTCATTTCTTGTTTCTTAGTTTTATGTTGGATATTGTGTTGTCTCAATGTTTATATTTTTATCTTTGATTTTGTAATCATTTTTATGGATTTTTTATTGTAAACCACTTTGATAATTTTATAAGCGGTATATTGCGATTCTAAATAAATAAATTGTTTAAGCACCAAAAAATTGACTAGGGGAAATGAGGGGTTTTTAGGGCTAAAGCCTGAAAATAAAGTTAAATTCAAGCCTTGAAAAAATGCAGCAGAATTATGCATGATGACTACAGCAAATAAAAAAGAAATGAGTAGAGCTACAGTACAGGAACTTCTGCACATGAGCAATAAAGGCCTTTAGAATTTTCTGTCTGTTCGGTGTTGAACTCAGCAATTTAACCCACTTGTGTGACTTAGTGAACCTAATTGTCTTCAAAGAATACCTCTTTACTGGGGGGATGTTGACTGCCTAGAAGAGACTACCAGCAGGGGTAGTAGAGATCAAAGCCATGACTGAATTTAAGCACATGGGCAGATACAAAAGGTGGCAGTAAGAGCAAGTAGGAAAGTGTTAGATAAAATAAATGGAAGGAGATATTGCATGTTTGGGCTAGCTTGCAAAAGCAGAAGGCTGAAAAAGACTAACTATGGGGTATATATTAGGAATCTTAAACTTTGTGCCTACATTCTATCATGGAGGGGGATATCTGTGTAATAGTTTTATATTGTGGACAAAGGGCCTTACAGCCCTTTACATATGAATTCCTAAAGTCTAGTGTTTGGTAGCAAATATCTGCTAAAGATAGCAGTCCCTTCGTTACCCTTTTCTCACCCTATCCCCACACTTTATCATGTTTCTGTACATGCTTAGGGCTTCATCTTTGGCAGTGGTGTGGCAGGTAGGTTTTTAGGGGGTCCAAGAGTGTGCTCTCTGTAGGCATAGTTTACATGTCCCTGCTGCAGAGTCTGAAGGCAACACTTTACCATTAGTGGCTGTGAAGTTAGTTAAGTTGAAATGCCTCTCTCTCGATGAACAAAATACTGAAAGTCCTGAGCACCCTCCACCAGGAAAATGATGTTTATCTTCTTCTGGAATTGGAGAGCCAACATGTCAGGATAACATCTCACCCCAGTGATGGTCTAACTTGCTGGGGCTGTTGGAAAACCTTACACTCCCATGAGGGGTACTTTGATAGAACCGTCCCAGGGGTCAGAGAGTATTTAGGAGCATGGTTACAGAGCTCTTCCCCCAAATTATAGAAAAAATTGCTTAGGATTGCAAGGATGTGTAGTTGTGGGATGGTGAAGGAGGTTTGGTAGTTTTGCGATGTTTACCCATAGGAAACATTTTTAGTATGGGGAGGGTAATAAAGATACTGTTTCTGAGGCTATGGGTCCTATTCATGGCAATACAAGTTTTTTTTCAGAGGGAAACTCCTTGCCATTTAAATGCCCAGTCTTCCAGTCTCACAAGATCCTCATGCAATTTTTCACAATCCACTTGTGATTTAACAATGCAGAATAATTTTGTATTGTCTACAAATTTGATCACTTCACTCATCATGCCCCTTTCCAATTCATTTATAAATATATTAAAAAGCATCATTCCCAATACAGATCCCTGAGGCACTACACTTTTACCCTTCTCCACTGAGAAAATTGACCATTTAGTCCTACTATCTGTCTTTTAACCAGTTTGCAATCCACAATAGGACATTGTTTCCTATCTGTCGGGTCGATATAGTAAGGCCGCGTTAGAAAGAGTGCGGCAGTGCCGGGCGCACCCTCGTTTGCCCCACGCACTGTTCTGATCACATACCGCTCGATACTCTATTTAAATTGCTTGCAAATGAAAGCTGCGTATGCAAAGCGTTAGGCGAAGCGTTAGGCCCGCGCAACCCATTTTACCGTATAGGCGCTTAATACAGCGCCTATACAGTATCCTGGGTGCGCTGGTACCTGTCATTTCAAATGACATTTGAAATGACAGGCACCAGGAAGTGGATCCCAACTTTAACCCAGGAAAACCTAAAAACCGAAAATCCCCTCCTCCCGAAGCAGCTCGACATGTGCCAACTTACCTTTTGTTGCTTTTCAGCCCCTTCCCTTCTCTGCCGCCCTCCGGAGGGGGCAGCCGGCGGCGAAAGCGGCTCGCAGCGGTAGTCCCCCTCCCCCCCCCCCGCGCAGGTCCCGGTTCTCCTGGCTCGGCAACAGCAGTACAACAGCTAGGGCTCCATCCACCCCAATCCTTCCTTCCTTCCTGGCTCGGACAAATTGTGAAGCGGCTTGCAGCGTTCCTCCCTCCCTCCCCCGCAGGTCCCGGTTCTCCTGGCTCGGCGTGAGGTGAGAGCCCACTGTTCTGTGCCCTCTCCGGCATGAGCGGAGCGAAGCGTTCTTTCGTTGGCCGGAGCGCCCAAATCGACGGGTGCTCCGGCCAACGAAAGAACGCTTCACTCCGCTCGTGCCGGAGAGGGCACAGAACAGTGGGCTCTCACCTCACGCCGAGCCAGGAGAACCGGGACCTACGCGGGGGGGGGGGGACACGCTGCAAGCCGCTTCACAATTTGGCCGAGCCAGGAAGGAAGGAAGGATTGGGGTGGATGGAGCCCTAGCTGTTGTACTGCTGTTGCTGTTGCCGAGCCAGGAGAACCGGGACCTGCGCGGGGGGGACCGCTGCGAGCCGCTTTCGCCGCCGGCTGCTCCCTCAGGAGGGCGGCAGAGAAGGGAAGGGGCTGAAAAGCAACAAAAGGTAAGAAAACAACAGAAAGTAATGTCGAGTCGCTTCGGGAGGAGGGGATTTTAGGTTTTTAGAGGTTTCCTTTTGGGGGAAAGTTTGCCGTCTACCATTACCCCTGCCTCTAACGCAGGGGTAAGGGTAGGCGGTAAGTTAGCAGGTTAAACACGGGGCAAAATGGCAGGGTAAAATAGCGATAGTCGGGGCGCGCGTTACTGTATGGGAGGGAATAGCTAATTCGATCGTTTACATCTGATATACATGCCGCGTGCGGAAGGGGTTACCCGGAGATTTAAAGAGGCAGTAAGGATGGGTTAAAGGGGATAGTGTATCGCAGGAAGGGCTAATGCGGCTGGAAAGTGAGTAGAAAGCGGGTTAGGAGCGGGGTAACCGCGGCCCCACTTTACTGTATCGAGCTGTGTGACTTTTTAATTTTCTCAGGAGTCTCTCCTTAGGTATTTTGTCAAATGCCTTCTGAAAATCCCATTTGCTCACAGCCACATGTTTATTAACTCCTTCAAAAAAGTGTATGAGATTGATGAGGCAATATTTCCCATATGTGAATCTTTGCTGGTTGTGTCCCACTCAATCATGGCTTTCTATATGTTCTGTGATTTTGTTTGTTAGAATAGTTTCTGTGATTTTTCACGCATTGAAGTTAGACTCACCCTATAGTTTCCTGGATCATCTCTGGAGCCATTTTTAAAGATTGGCGTTACATTGGCCACCCTCCAGTCTTCAGGCACAATGGAGGATCCCAACAATAGGTTATAAATTACCAGTAACAGATCTGCAATTTCATTTTTGCTGCTTGTTATTTTGTCAATTTGCCTTATTACATCTTCCAGCTAAACAGTGGTTTGTAATAGTTCTTCTGAATCATCACCATTAAAAACAGTTTATGGCATAGGTATCTCCCCAACATATCTTCAGTAAACACCGAAGCAAAGAATTCATTCAGTCTTTCCATGATGGACTCATCTTCCCTAAGTGCCCCTTTAACCCCTCTGACTCCCTCACAGGCTTCCTGGTTTGGATATATTTTAAAAAGTTTTTAATATGAGTTTTTGCCTCTAAGGTTTAATGAGGTATGAGAGTTAACATAGATTTTGCAAAGGGAAATCTTGCCTTACCAATTTACGAGATTTTTTTGAAGGTGTAAATAAACATGTGGATAAAGGTGAGCCAGTTGATACTTGATATAGTATATTTGGATTTTTAGAAGGCATTTGAAAAAGTTCCTCATGAGAGACTTCTCAGGAAATTGGAAGGTCATGGGATTGGAGACAGTGTCCTGTTGTAGATCGTTAACTGAATAAAAGAAACAGAGGGTAGGACTTAATGATCAGTTTTCTAAATGGAAAAAGGTCATCGGTGGAATGCCTCAAGGGTCTCTGCTGGGTCCTATGCTATTTAGCAATTTCATAAATTATCTGGAGAAAGGAATGAGAAAGGTGATCAGATCTGCAGATGACAAAAAATTTTTTCGCATTGTTGAATGCGGATTGTGAGGAACTGCAGAAGGATCTTATAAAATTATGAGATTGGGCATCTAAATGACAGATGCAATTTAATGTGGACAAGTTCGAAGTAATGCACATAGGGAAAAATAATCCCAACTATAGGTATACAATGTTAGATTCCATGTTAGGAGTCAACACCCAGGAAAAAGACCTTGTGGAGAATACCTTGAAATCTTCAGCTTAATATGCAGTGGTGGTCAAAAAGACAAATAGAATGTTAGGAGTTATTTGGAAAGGAATAGAGAACATACTTGAAAATATCATGCTGACCTTGTATAGATCCATGGTGTGACTGTGTCTTGGATATTGTGTGCAGTTATGGTAGCCCCCTCTCAAAAAAAGACAGCGAACATAAAGGTACAGAGAAAGACAACAAAAATGATAAAGGGGAAGGAAAAGCTCCCTTAGGTGGAGAGGCTAAACAGATTATGGCTAGCTTGGAAAAGAGATGGCTGAGAAGGGGATATGATTGAAATTTTAAAATCATGAGTTTGGTGGAACAGGTTAATAAAGAATGGTTCTTACCCCTTCAAATAACACTAGGGCAAGGGGATACTCCATGAAACTAGCAACCGGTTTATTTAAACAAATCGAAAAAAATATTTTTTCACAATCAAACTATGCAATCTGTTGCTGAAGGACATGGTTAAGGCAACTAACATAGTGGGGCTCAAAAGAGGATTGGACAAGTCCCTGAAGAAAAAAGTCCATAAACAGTTATTAGCCAGGTAGTCTTGGGAAAGCCAGCGCTTATCCTTGGGACTGAGATAAAAGAAATAGATCAACAGGCTGGGTTTGATGAACCTTAGTCTGACTCAGCATGGCACTTCTTATGTTGTTATGAATGAAATCTCTGCATGTACTTTGGCTCTCCTCCGCCAACCTGTCCCCATCCGATTTTTCACATGGGTAACAGTACATGCACTCTTCACCCACACTGAGGTGGGGGGGGGGGGGATGAGGTCATTTTCAAAGGTTTTTTGTTTACCTATGGAAATCCCTGTGAATATTGCCCCCAAATATTCTTTCCTTTCAACATCAACTACAGAACATTTTGTGAGGTTTATGCTGGGGTAAAGCTAAATTCCTCACTAGTGTTCAGCTTTCTAAGCCAATGTTGGCAGCCCCTGTCCTACATGCTAAGGGTATGGTTCTATGTCAAATATGTATTAACTGTCCTAGTAATCAAGTCTCTTGCCCTTTGGATGCCAGGGTCCCTCTGGATTGGAGAAAGCATCTGAAATGAATAAGAACAAATATATAACAGACCTAGAGAGACAAGTCCAGCATCTGGAAGATGAAAACATGGACTTTCTGGCAGCCCTTGAAGATGCAATGGAGCAGTACAAATTGCAGGTATTCACATCTACTTTGCGATCTCCACAGGGTATATAAGATCCATCTTATTAGTGTTTCAGCAAAGAAAGAAGTTTGTGGTTTTAGTTTTTATATAGAGCTCTAATCAGAGTGGTAGCATAAGGTAGGAAATAATACAAACTTGTATGGTAAAAGGGGAAAACAGAGAGAGTGGTTAGGGTTCAGAATAAGCTAGCTAGAATAGATGGACACAAAAAGAAATGTTTGTTTTGTGTTGTCATGTCTACATTCTGTTTGTGTTCTATGTCGCTTTGTTACAGTTTGTTATTTGTGTCCTTTCTATTGAAAGTAATGAGGAGAGCCATGATCATGATGTGTATGCTTATAACCTTGTGGGGAAATGACAGGAAGGGAGAGACTGGATTAAGGAAGAAAGTAGCTCTTCTGTGCTCTGCTCCTGCCTTACACCTTGCTGTCCTGTTCTGTGCACAGAATAAGAGGAGGAGTGCAGAAAACAGTGAGAAGAGAGTACCTCTGCTCTGTCTGCTTCAGTGTCACCTCATCCCCTCCTCTTCTCTACCTGGGATGGGAAAGGGTTTTTCAAGGAGCAAAGCAACTGTTCTCTGCTGAGTGAGATTTGGGGCATTGGCCTGTATAATATGCAGGAACCTTATGTACCCATCCATGCCTAGGGTGCCCCTGCTTGATGATTTGTCCTGACTCTTCCCCCCCTCCCCCTTTGGCTGGCTCAGCTAGAACAAGACAACACAGCTTGGAGAACTGAAAGTTAAGCATCTCTGAAATGAA
Organism: Rhinatrema bivittatum; assembly: GCF_901001135.1. Lineage (NCBI taxonomy): Eukaryota > Metazoa > Chordata > Amphibia > Gymnophiona > Rhinatrematidae > Rhinatrema > Rhinatrema bivittatum. The sequence continues at coordinate 135,643,118 of NC_042621.1, read as the reverse complement.
ATGACCTATGGTATAACCATTACTTTATGTATTGTTTCAGATGAAAAACATTATAAAACGGCATAGCATGTCATTGATATTTTCATTGTCATTTTAAAACAGCACATCCCGAGAATAAATATTATTTTAATATTGATCAGAAGGCAGCGAGAGGGCATATTTTCTGGATATCTGAGGGTAGCTTATTCCACAGAGTTGGACCCAGGGGTGAAAATGCTTGAAAACCAGACATAGCTTTCTTAGCATGGGAAGCACGGAGAAAGGTGCATGATTGGAAATGAAGGCAGCAAGAGGATTGTTAAGAGAGGAGGAGACGAGGCAATAAGCAGCAAGGCTGTAACTGTATTTATAGGTAAAGGTAAGCGGTTTGAACATTATCCAGTATTTATCAGGAAGCCAGCGAAGAGAGTGAGGTGGGAGGGTAGTACAGTAAATGGGGAGGGACATTTTGTAAGAGTTGAGATTGGTGGAGTAATACGTCAAGCAGACCAGAGAGGAAACTGTTAGGAAAAAAAGACAGCATGAAGTGTAGGCTATGACAAGTGTTGAAAGTTAGAGAAGAACATATTTTATGGATGTTAAACAGTTGATAGTGGAAGATAGTACAGAGAAGAAGGGGGGTGTAAGAAATAAAGGATCTCTGTGATTTCAGTGAAAAATAAGGAATGATGTTCATTAGTGGCTTGACAGAGTGAACGATGTGAATTTTGTTCTAAATATGTGCTGATAGGTATTGGCTGGACTAAATCTGATATAAAATATAATGCATTTTGATGTAACAAATTTAAGCTAGCAGCCTGAAAACCATGCCACTGCTTAGAATGACCTTTGAGTCATTTATTTGCCATCAATATTGGAAGCATCATAGATTCTACTTAAGGTACAATTGGTTTCCAAGCTATTAAATGATCTGTGCTCTTCTGGTGAATTCCCCCAAATTGTGAGGTCTTTCCTGTTAAGAGGCCAAGATTGTAGTTGAAGCAAAGAAGAGTCAAAGCACTGATGGCCCTGAAACAGAATGACATGATTAATGTAGTGCCTGCCTTTCTCTCTTACAGAATGACAAGCTACAGGATCAACAAGATAAAATCACAGAACTGCAGTATCATCTGGAGTGTGGGAACTCGAGCCTTTCTGTATCTGCATTGTTGGAAAATGTACACTTGGTGGAAATGAGCCAGCGTCCTCGTACAGCCCCCTTAGAAAACACTCACACTACTTATTCACCCAAACTTGACATGTTACAGTCAGGATCTATATCCCATTGCAGAATTGGAAGAATCCATGGAAGAAAGGTAATTTTTTTTTTTTAAATATATAAATTTGCAGGAGACCTGGGTTTGATCCCAAGTGTTTCTTCATGATTCCTGGTAGAATGGTAGCTCAGGGCTCTCTGACACCTGCATAGCCTGGAAAGTAAAACCTTGTGGTCCAGTGCACACGCTGGAGGGATTTATCTTGGTGGAAGTGAATATTGCATTGTGAAATCTGCATTGTGGCTAAGTATTTTTGCTTATTGCTTTCAAGTTGTGTAGTAAGCTTCTGTGATTAACTCCTGTCTGTGTTTTAATTTTCTTTATAGTCTGTGTTTCATTTCTTTATAGTAAGATATTATTCTAGTAAGTTAATTTGCTGTTTGCTGCATAAAGTTAAAAAAAAAACAAAACCCCCCAAAACAAAGCTCTCCAGCTTTTAATCTGTTAAAATCTCTCTCTTTTGGAGTTAGCTGGCACAAATAATCTGTTCAAACTTAAAATTGGGGCATAAAGACTGTTTTTTAAAACAATTGACCAAAAAGGAAAGACAACCGTCCAGAAGTGCCCTGCTTTACCCAGCTTGTCCCAGGCTAAACTGTTTGATTAGAAGTCTGGACGGCTCTGCCTTCGGCATTGCTCATTGTCAGGCTTGCTGATGCGGTTTTGTAAAAAGAAATTCTTTACTATTTGCAAAGGTTTTCTGATGGCATCAGCAGTTGTTATTTGATATACAATATCCTTTTTTTGTTTTGTTGTCAAATATACAGGATCGTGTTTTGCTCTTTGTTAGTTTCCACTTCTAGTCTAAGCCATGCCCACTCTCCACCTACTCCCATAGAAGTGAATAGATGTAGCCTTGCCCATGCTCTGCCCCAAACTCCACCCTTCCACCCCAAACCACACCCTTCCCACCCCATTGATGTGAATGAAGTGGCCCTTCCCATACCCCAAACCAAACCCCCCATATGATGTCGCTGGTATGACGTCGCCGGAAGTCCAACCCTCATCACGCCCCCAAAAAATATGCTTGCTAGAACGTCATCAGAAAAGGCCCTGTCGCTTTTTTTTTTTTTTTTTTTTTTTAAATTTAAATTTTTTATTGGCATTAGCATACAGCCTATACACAATGTGCTAACTGAGTCAAAACAAGCAAATACATAGAAATTGTGTAAGAACCAGCTAACATGAAACACCAATATTTAAGAATAAGATTCCCAAATCCCCCCCTCCCCCTTTAGAGGTGTATAGCCAGGTATAAAATAACGAGGACAATGCACACAGGACCACAAGAAAATGCATGTATAGGACAGGCGAAAGTCCAAATTCAACGCCATACAGTATATCAAACTCCCCCCTCCCGCCAAATGCTAGAGACCAGTCATAGAAAGCTACGTTGCCAGCGTTCATATAGGCCCCACGTCCTGTAAAAGGTGCGTAAGGAGTTATTTTTGTAAGCCGTGATACGTCCCAAACTATGCATCTGTTGAACAGAAGCTTGGATCGCCTGCAGCGTTGGGACGCGTGGATCCTTCCACAGCTGGGCTATCGAGCATCTCGTAGCTGTAACCACATATTTAATAAAATAGTCATGATATTTGTAGCCATCTTTCCTGTCGTCATTGAGCAAAGCTTGCGCCGGCGTCAACTGGAATTGTATTCTGAGTACACGAGCAATCCATGCAGATACCACTGTCCACAGGTTCTGTATCTCGGGACACGTCCACCAAAGGTGGAAAAAGGTTCCCCTTTCACCACAACGCTTCCAGCAAAGGCCGTCAAAGTGCTGGCTAATGTGTTGCAGGCGGGTCGGAGTGATATACCATCTGAAGAACAGCTTATAACCATTCTCGATATGCAGGGCGGAGATTAGACCCTTCCGCAGCCCCTGGAACACCCTTAACCAATCCTCCTCCACCCATGCACTTTGCAGATCCAACTGCCAAGCCCGTATATGAGGCGCTGAGAGATTAAATCGACCTGACAGTAAACTGTAGAGATTGGAAATATGTTTATCAACACGATCCGCGTGGCGGCACATACTTTCAAAGGTAGGTATGCCCTGGGACAGATCGCCTGCCACATGGTGCTTTTGACAATAATGTCTGACTTGTAAATATTTAAACTGGTCCCCCCTAGGCAATTGGAACCGATCCCTAAGTAAATCAAATGGGAGCAGCCCCCCTGGCTCCCAGATATGGGCAAATTGGGTTACCCCCTGCGCAATCCAATGGGAAAAAACTCTAGGGTGTCCTGCCGGCCGGAAAGCGGAGTGGTGAAATAGGTATGTACTATGGAAAACAGATTGTATGCCCACCAACGCCTTCCGCCAGTGAGACCAGGCGGTAAGGGTAGCCTCCACAGAGCCCGGCATTTGTACCACAGGGAGCCAAGAAGACCTCGGCTGCCACAACAGGGCCCCCAGAGGTAGAGACCCCAGCATCGCCTGTTCTAGTTGCACCCACGGCTTGCTATGCTGAACACAATGCCAATCGACTGCTGCTTTAAGCTGAGCAGCCCCAAAGTACCTAGCAAGATCAGGCAGGCCCATACCCCCCTGCTGGCGCGGGAGGTACAAAGTTTCCTGCGCTATCCTGGGTCTCTTCCCCTTCCAAAGATATTTATTCAGCCTCTTTTGCCACTTAGCGATAAGTATACCAGGTATTGCCAGCGGCAAAGTCTGAAACAAATACAATAAGCGAGGTAAAATGTTCATTTTTAGGACCGCTAGTCTCCCCAGCCAGGAGATATGATAGCGGTCCCATTCCTCCAACTCCCGATATATTGTAGCAAGCAACGGCGGGTAATTTAGCTGGAACAGATCAGCTCCCATTCCCAGGTGGATTCCCAAATAGTTCAATTTATTCTTAGCCCATCGAAAAGGAAATTGGTGTGTGATCTGGGTCACCATCTCTGGGGCTAGGGTGACGTTAAAAAGTTCTGACTTATCCCAATTGATGGTGAAACCAGAAACTGCACTGAAAGCCTGGAGTTCCCTCGTAATTGTCTGTAGGGAGAGCAAGGGGTCAGTGATGGTAAACAATAAATCGTCCGCAAAAAGGGACAGTTTAGTTGAGAACTCCCCAGATCGAACCCCTGCTATGTTATTATTATGCCGGATGCGATAGGAAAAGGGTTCCAGAAAAAGGGCAAAAAGGAGGGGGGATAAGGGACAGCCTTGCCGAGTTCCCCGCTGGACATCAAAAGGGGGGGAATAACCCCCATTAATTTTTAAGCAGGCTGTCGGCCCCTCATATAATTTATGAACCCATCTTAAAAATTTGTCCCCAAAATTATACTTTTGTAGGGTGTGAAATAAAAAAGGCCAATGCACGTAGTCAAAGGCCTTTTCAGCATCCACTGCCAGCAAGGCCATGGGAGTCTTATGAGTGCTAGCCCACCACATAGCATCAACCGCCTTACGGACATTGTCGGATGCCATCCGACCTGGTATAAAACCAGCCTGTTCGGGGTGAACCAGAGCAGGCAGAAAGGTGTTTAGCCTTTGGGCCAGGATCTTCGCTAAAAGTTTTAGGTCCAGGTTTAACAGGGAAATGGGGCGGTAGGAGCCGCAAGCCGTGGGGTCACGCCCGGGCTTACCGATCAAAGTCACGCCGGCCAAATTAGCCTCCCTAGAGAGAGAATGCTGGGTTTGAAGTGAATTAAATAGTTTTACTAAGGGAGCCACCAAAACCGGGGCAAATTTTTTGTAAAAAACTGCTGTAAAACCATCCAAACCCGGTGACTTGCCTACCTTTAGGGATTTGATCGCCCACAAAACTTCCGCTGCTGTAATATCACGAGACAAGAACTTTTGGTCCTCAGGGGATACCTGTGGGAGCGGGATAGCCTGTAAATATTCCACTATTGCTTCTTGACTAATATTGGCGTTGGAGGCGTATAAGGCAGAGTAGAATCGCAGAAAGCGCTGCCTGATAGCAGAGGTAGAGGTAATAATATCCCCCTTCTCGTCCTTCACCTTCACTATATGACATTGAAGTTGTCTAGCCTTCAGTTTGCGGGCTAAGTGTTTCCCCGCCTTATTCCCCCCTTCGTAGTAGAGTTGTTTTACCCGGGTTAACCGATAGGCTATCTGCGCCGCCTCTATGGACACCAGGTGCTTACGCAATTGGTCCATCTGGAGCAATACGCGGGCATCTCCAGTTTGAGCGTGGCTAATACCCAATTGCTGGAGCCGGTGTATAGTCTCCGACTTATCCTTCTGCTGTTGCTTCTTAAGCGAGGCTCCTTTAGCTATAAGTTTGCCCCGTATCACAGCCTTGAGACATTCCCATAGCGTAGTCGGGGCAGTCTCTGGGTTATCATTAATGAGTAAGTATTCCTGCAGATCGGAATACAGTAGATCACAGAAGTCCTCGTCTGCCAACAAACTATCATTTAGCTTCCAGTAGCGTTGACCTGGGTCCGTTGCCGATACAGTCAACTGTAAAGACACTGGACCATGGTCAGACCAGGTGGCCACTCCAATAGCAGGATGGGCGACCCAGTTAGCGCACCCCTTATCAACCAGTAAGTAATCAATTCTGGAATGCGTTTTATGGGCCCTGGAATAAAAGGTATACTGTCTCTGCTTGGGGTGCCAAACCCGCCAGGTATCAATCAGACTATATCGCTGTAAGAAACTATGGAAGCCCTGGCGCTCCCTCCTCTTGTTAGAGGTACGACTATTAGAATTATCCAGTCTAGGATTCGTAGTTAAATTAAAATCCCCTCCGATAAGAAGGTGACCCTCTACACTCTGGTCAAGAAACTGGGACAAACGGGCCAGAAAGAGATCCTGGGCATCATTTGGAGCATAAATACTCAATAGTGAGTACTTGACTCCCGCAATGTTTACATTGACTAAAACATAGCGTCCCTCTGGGTCTGGATAACAACCCAACAAGTCATAGTGCAGATCCTTATGAATAAGGATACCCACCCCCAGATATTTATGAGCCAGTGGCCTCGCCGCCCAATATTGGCCTGGATAGGCGCTGTTACGTAGTAAGCGTTCATAGCGCTTTTTCAAATGTGTTTCCTGTAAGAACGCTATCATAGTGTGGCGCTGAGTCAAATCTGAAAAAAGGGATTGGCGTTTTAAGGGGGTATTGAGACCCTTAACATTTAAGGTTTGAATATGTATGGTCGTCATGAGGAATACCGGTTAGCTAATTGAGTGTAGTCGATCTAAAGCTAAACAACAGTAATCCCCCATCCTGTCCTTCGAACCCACATCTGGCCGTCCCCCAGCCAGGAAATAAACAGAATGCTTACCCACCTCTAGTCCCCCTCCCCGCGCCCCCACCCCCCGAGCGGTATGGTCCTCCGCAGAGGCCCACACCCTGTAAATCTGGGAGGATACAATCATTCCAGCAACAGCCTTCCCTCTCCAACAGCTTTAAACCTTTCAATTAAACAACAGTAAACATTCCAGCACTCCCGCTAAAAGAGCAAATTAGCGGTGGTGCTTTTAGGAACCCACAGTATAACAATATAAAGCAGGACCTGCTAAAGTGAAACGGTATAACATTCTAAAAGTCCTGCAGCCGCACAGGGCTAACGATTTCCAGCAGGGTCGATGCCTGCACATCGCAGCACAAGCAAAAAGTAGCCACTCAGTGCAAGCTCAGAGCAACCAGCATCTGGGATGCAAACCAAGCTCATCCCTGCGGGCCTTGGTCTGGGTGTCTTCGGAGCCTCTTATCCCCTCGATTAACCCTTTGCCAGCGAGGCGGGTCGTCCTTGCGCATAGGTGGCTTAGATGCCGCGGGCAGCTCCGCCAGCGCTCCAAAGCCCGCTGCCTGTAACACCTGCGAGGCCTCCGTCGGGGTTTTCACTCGGTGCGCAGCTCCTTTCACTGAGAAGGACAGCCCAAACGGAAATAGCCAGCGGTAGCGGATTTCTTCCCTTCTCAAGAGCTCGGTAACTGGCTTAAAATCCCGCCTCTTTTTAATGGTCACCGGGGAGAGATCTATGAAGATCATGATCTCATGGCCTTGCCATTGCCACTTGTTTTGTCGCCGGGCAATGCCTGCAATCTTCTCCTTTAATACATAGTCCTGGAAACAGGCAATGATGTCCTTAGGCAAGTTGTTAATCCTCGGGCCCAACACCCGATGCGCCCGGACAAGGTGGACCTCCACTGCCTCATGTGAGGGCTGGTCTGGTTCTCCCGCGGTTAGAAGCATGGCACAGATCTGTTTAACTACAGCCCCACAATCCGCGTAATCCACGAGTTCAGGCACGCCCCGAAAACGGAGGTTGTTCCGGCGGGACCTGTTCTCCAGGTCCTCGACCTTTTCTAGTAAACGTTCCACCTCAGATTGAATTGTGGTAATGTTCTCACGGTTTACCTTCACCTCCTCGCTGTTTGCCTCCGCTCTGGTCTCCACGTCAAACAGACGCCTCCCGTTCTCGGCCAGGTCCCCTTTAATATCCTCTATGGATGCACGCAGATCAGCAGTATTAGCTGCTAATTCGTGTTTGAGATCCGCAAACCAGCGCTTCATGTCCGCCCGGGTAGGCAATTCGGAGGAATCCAGCGGGTCCTCAGCTATCTCCCCCGGCGATTCCGCCGCGTCCACGCTGCCGGCCGCCATGTTGTCTCCCAGCGAGTCCTCAGGCAGCGCAAGTTTGTGGTAGGAGTACTTTTTAAAATCGAGCGGTTTTTTCCGACTCGACATCAGAGTGATGCTGGGGTGCTCTGTGTGCGATTTGGTCCCGATTCGGTGCCGTGGGAGTGCTGGATGCTATTGGATTCTGTGTCGGAGCAGAGGAGCCATAGATTCAGGCTGCTGTCTGCATGGATGACGTCACTTCCTCCTGCCCCGTCGCTTTTTAATAATGACAGAATTAATGGACTTTGGCCGTTTTTGATGATCTCACCGGAAGTATAACACAAACCCAACCCACATGCAAAAATGCACCCACTAAAACTTTATCACAAATGTTCCTGTCACTTTTAATGATGAAAGAGCCAGAAGCAGGTTTTTTTTCTAGCCCCTCTATTTTACTAGCTGTGATATGGCAGGAAGCTTTCTCTCATTCTGTACACAGTGACAGGGAGAATCTGCCTCTTCCCTCCTCCCTTCACTATAGATTTGCATGCACAATGGCCCCTATCCTTGCAACATGAAATTTGAGCAGGACTGCAAAAATTAATAAAAACAAGGATTTAGTTTTCTTCTAAAAAGACAGACCTCTGTGTTTACAGCCATACAAACCAACCATGCACAAGCAGCTCTTAAATAAAATTTATTATGAACCAGGCGCTGTAAGAAGGTTTGGTGGAATAAATCCTCTTTTTCAGGCTGCTAAAGCATGTAATGAAACAGTGACCAGAAAACAAGTAACTGGATGGCTTACAGATCAAGATGCTTATTTGTTACACAGACCTGCAAGGATACATTTTAAAAGAAACAAAATCATAGTGTCCATGTGGATGCGGACTGGAAGGCTGATCTGATCGACCTGACTGCTTTGTCCGGTTATAACAGCGGCTACAAATACATCTTCAGGGTGATAGATATTTTGTCAAAATATGCATAGATTGTAAGTCTAAAAACAAAAACAGGTCGTGAAGTTGCCAAGACACTTGAAAATATATTTAAAGGTGGCTGTGTTCCTAATAAAATACAGACAGGGGTAAAGAGTTTTAAAATAGCTCTGTGAAGAATTTGTTAAAATACAGAGGTGTTTATCATTTTGTGACCAACAGTTATGTTAAGGCAGCAGTTGTGGAGAGATTTAACAGGACTTTAAAATCCATAATGTGGTGATTCTTTACGCTGCATAATACTTTTCGACATGAAGATGTTCTTCAGGCTTTTGTGAATAGTTATAACCACAGCTTTCACAGAACAATACAGGCCTGCCCCATCGATGTAACAGCCTCAAATTCTCTGCAGTTCTGGAAAGTAATCTTTGGCAATAACAACAAACATGATCCTGCTAAGCCATTTTTATAAGGGTGGATCATGTTAGACTGTCAAACTAAAGGGAAATTTGAAAAAGGTTATAAACAAACATGGACAGATGATATATTTATATTTATAATAACTAACATCTTAAACAAGGGGCAGAAAACAGTGTACAAGATTATAGTGAGGAAGCCATTCAGTCAACCCTTGACAGGATAGAATATACCTCAATGATAAGGTTCTAAAGGTAAAAGGGGGAGGTAGGAACGAGCAGTTCCTTGTTTTTCCTTGACAGAAAACATTTTGTACAATATATTTAATGCTCTGATTTCTGTGATGCATGTATTGTGTGAAGGCTTTCTCCATTTCATCACTTTTACAAGCAGAGGCCATCAAATCGTCTACAATAACTGTTTATTTTATTGATTGGAAACAAATGATCATCATTAAAAGTATCAGGCAAATAATCCATAAATGTAATAAAAGGATATTTCCATATTTCTTTATCCAGAGATTGCCAGCAACTATAACACCTCACAATATTGTTAGACATGTCAGTCAGTACACATCCCGCATGCTCTAATAGCTTTTTAACAAAGAAGCTTTTGCTGCTATTTGGTGTTCCAGCTAAAATACATGAAAAAGGGGGGCCTCCAGCGCCCATCCACAATTTCAATGTCCATAGGGCAGCGTGTTAAAACCCTCTTTTATCACCCTTTTATCATATACAACCCTTTGTGTTTTCTTAAGTAGACCAATTTCTATCGACCAGGTCTTTTTGTTTTTTATGATCCTGGATTATTGATTGTTCCTGTACCACTTTAAAAATTCTTCTCTTTCTCCAGGCATCATATTCCCATCTCTATAGTACTCAACACCGGGCATAGGGCCCACATCATTTTGATTATCCCTAATATTAAAAAAATGAGGGAACTAGCCCTTTCAGCCTTGAAACCCCATGGCTTATGGAAGTTGCTAAGCTTCATGGGCAGGAAATGTAAAGAGTCTTTAAATCCTATTCCCAGGGGTTTGATCGTTATTTGTAAGAGCTTAGCATCCTGAGCTAACAAGCGTACATACATCTTTTCCTTTAGGAGCTCGCTAACTACTAAATAACCATCAAAGCTTTTAGAATTATGTGCTATGAAAGTGTAACCTTTGAACTTTTTGTCATAAAAAATCTTAACAAACTCAAGACCTTTGAACTCCCATTTTCTTTTGTTGTTTAAATCTGTTGCATATATATAATTGGGAGAATGAAAGCTGGTTTCCTACATACACTCACAATCATAAAATATATATTTTTCAGATATTTGTGCTTGATCAGTAGGGGGCATAAAACACAAGTGTTTGTTGCCAGCGGTCAAGGGTTCAGAGCACAGCTTACCTTGTCTGCCCCTACATTTATACCTCTTGTTCACATGCGCTTCCAATTTCTCACACAGTATTTTAAACAAGCACTCAACTTCTTTTTTTTTTTTTTTTTTAAAGTCAGAACTGTCTGTCTTTCTAAACAATCTGTATTGAGGACATCTCTGTTATGCACCAGCATTATCTATACATGTTGCTGTTAAGCCAAAACAGCACCATAATGCACAATTATGATCATGGCTGTACGTCTTCTGGCAGTGTTTACAGAAATTTCGCTCACCATAGAACTTTTTTACATCTAATATTCCATAGAAATGGTCATCGTGTAGAAACATAAAAACAGTTTTATGGAATTCAGGTCTATCAATTGTCTTAAAACACCCTCATTCTTTTGCATAAAGTACAACCCTTATGTTTACACATAAACATTGTTCAAATGTTAAAACATAATCTAGCATGACCTTTTTATGCTCTGACCATCCTAGCTCTGCATGCAGTTTTTTAGCATGATCTAACAGTTCTGCATCTGTGAGCTTTATTGGTGACATGAGGGCTGAAAGGTTCCCTGCAAAGCATAGATTGTTACCTATGTTATTCAACTCTATTAAATGACTTCTCTTTTTATGTACAATTTGGCTGTATAGAATAGACCTTAAAACCCTTCGTGCCCCTCCCTCTCTGTTCTCTATAACAAGAACAGCAATGCGGAAGGTCTCGCCGATCTGTATTTCTCTATAACTCTGCATGAGTTTACCAACTTGGTCTAAGAAATCACAAGCATTCAGATCTGAGGATTTAACTTTCCGGAATAGCAAGAATTATGAAAACCTGTAGAATGTAAATGCACCTGCACATAATCATTGGGTGAAACTCTGTTGCTTATTTCATTTAGAACATGCTATATGCCTTGCCGCACAATGTTTGTACATCTCTGAATGAAGTTATTCTCTCCATATTAATAAAACGAAATTCCTCTGAATAAAGTACACCATTACATTTTTCTTAATCATAGCTCCACCTTCTCACAAATTGCACAAAATTCACCAGTTCATTTTCTGCAGATGCATTTTCAGAGGGGCCTGATATATAATTATTTACAAAACCCTCTGAAACGCTATCATCATTACTACAATTATCTAAAGCCATGCTTTCACATTCTTTCTCTGCTGTGTCACTGTGCACTGGTTCCCTCTCTCTGAAGTTCTCACTGTCTTTTCTTTTAGAAATAGGCCCTTTTGTAGCATTTTCACGGTATAAAAATTAAAAATAATAATAAAAAACATCACTTTTATTGATTTTACAAAATTTCAAAAATGTTTTCAGCCTATCTTTGTAAGGGTTAATTGGTTCCTAGGGAGCTGCAGGCGCATTCTGCTAGGGCGCAGCAGCTTCCTGGATGGCGTATCAGCTGGTAGCTCCACAAGAGATTTGTTTGCTGGCAACGTAGTCTTCCCTGCACAGTTTTACCAAACATTACCTCCTGGATGTTCAGGCACCAGATGAAGTGATTTGGGGGGAAAATGTGTTATGCAAGGGTATTTCGGGCTCCCGCCCAGAGTGAAGGGGGGGCTTGGGTACATCCCACTTGTCTGGACTGATCTGGGATATGAACAGGAAAGGAAAATTGGTTCTTACTTGCTAATGTTTGTTCCTAGAATAGCACAGATCAGTCCAGAATCCCATTCCCCTATTTTTGTTAAAGACCTTTCCCGCTTCTGGATGTTTGTAAAATGAAGATTGATGTGAATATTGTATATAAGTTAAGCTGTTAGGGTCGAAAGGTTGTTCATTACCCTGGACGTTGGGGCTCAATTTTTACAGGGTGATCCAACTTTGAGACTCTGCTCGTCTCAGAAGGTAATCATTTGGGTTTTTGGGAGTAGACATCTTGGCTCGGGTACAGGTCTCAATACTGAGAGATTGCAGGTGGCTCTCTCGGTTATGCAGCAGTGCCTGAAAAGTTTTTATTCTCTGCCTCCATCTGCTGGTAGGGATGCAAAACCCACTTGTCTGGACAGATCTGTGGAATTCCAGGAACAAAAATTAGCAGGTAAGAACCAGTTTTCCTGTACGGTGGTTACTACCCATAACCAATAATCCTACATACCGTTAACGTAACTCCATCATTGATCTCTGCTCCAATGGCAAGGGGTAACAGGGAATTGGATTCAGACAGTAACCAATGAGGGCCCTGACTTTTACGGTTTGGGAACTAATAAGCATGGGGGTAACCTGCATGGCACAGCAAAACCTATCATAAGTTTGCTGGGCAGACTGGATGGACCATTTGGTCCTTTTTTTGCTGTCATTTCTATGTTTCTGTAGTACAGAATCAAAGAGGAAGACAGCAAAATGGATTTGGATAAACAGCAATATCCTAGAAGCAGGTAGGCTGTATGGCTGGCAGCTAGGATATATCCTTAGCAGTTTGGACAGGAATAATTGGGCAGACTGGAGGGGCTGTCATCTCCTGTGTTACTATGTTAGATGTAATTCACGTTGATATATTTTGATTTAAGGAGAGTAATTAAAATTCAATTAAAATACAACATAGATGAGGGTGGGGGTCTATAAAATGAGAGAGAGCTTCAGGTAGTTGTGAATGGCATCATAGCCCAGCAGCAGACATTTCTGATTGAGCTGGAAGCCAAAGGGAGCAGGCGGAAACTGCTGGTCAAAAAAAAAAATAAAGCAAAACTCTTCGGAGTGAGATTTGGTGAGAGAATGAGGGCTGTGTCTTAACCTCATATTCATTAATATTGGAAACTTTAGGAGGAAGATGGGAGGGAACATCCACTCATCTTTTTGGTAAATTAGAAAGAGAGTCTTTACTACACAAGTAGTGTAAGCAACCCTGCAGCCTCTCCTGATGAAAGCAGTCAGATTGGGCTCCTGAGCGTCATTTGCAGCTGGTATCCTTTGAAGCAATACATTTCATTATAGCTTGTTCTTTTTGTCTGTCTTCCTGTGGGACAGGTTTCTGGCTATGGCATGTCCGATGTGGCAGAACACATGGTGGAGGGGTGCCAGAGCCATGATGAGGGTTTGATGTGCAACCTGGAAGATGGAGGCACTGTGCTACAGAAAGCTTTCAGTGAAAATTCAGAGATGGCAGAAAGTAACTTGGAGGATGAGGACAGTGATGTTGATGTGGAAAAGGAACCGAATGGCACGCGAATTAAATGCAGGTGAGGAGCTAAGAAATAAATAATGATGGGAACCAACATTTCTTCAATTGACTTGGTTGTACTTAGAGGAAAGCATGGACACAGTGCTTGCTCTGAGTCATGATTCAGTGTGACACCTGTATATTACTGGAAGAGTAAGTTGTGTAATATACAGAAAGAGTATATTGTGTTTAATGTGATTTTATCCCTATGGGAAATAATAGAGTGAGCAGAAGAGCAGGGAAAGTTCCAGTTAACAAAACGTTATCTGTTGGTCAAGGGGTGTTCCTGGAATCCTTGACAGACAGAATGGTTTAACCCCTAGGGGCAGGGCTTTTGGAAAGGGTATATTACTCTGGTTAGGATGTGGGCTGGGGCTCCCTGAGAGTCACCAAGTCAGGAGAAGGAGGCAGCTGTGACCCTCTCCATGGGTTATAGAGGAAAGGAGAAGTTGCTGGGCAGCGATACCCCACTGCTTTCTCAGGAAGCCTGAGACATGTGAAGAGATATCTAACAAAGTTAATCTGGGAGTTTTCAGGGTGAATTAAGGACATTGTGAGGAGGGCCTTCAGGACCAGAAAGGAACCTGCGCCTGAATGAAGTCTCTGAGCAGGGTTGGGGAGTTGCATTCTATCTCCAAAAGAGGGAGTGAGCTGCTTTGCAGCCATCATAAAAGTTGTGAGTAACAAATTGGATTTAAACTGTTGTGGATGCTAAGGAAGTTGGGCCTTATTCAAGGCTGAAAAGAGTTTGGCTCATAGATCTGTGATCTGTTCTGAATTGGAAAAAGAGTTTGGCTCATAGAGCTGTGATTTGTTCTGAGTTGGAAAAAAAAAGTTGAGAAACTGCCGATATGTCTGCAAGGGTGAGTTCTACAATTTCTGTGAACTGATCAACCAGTTTATTTAAATACATTATCTTTTGTTGGAGCACACCCTCTGTAGTGGACAGTGAAGTTTGTGGAGGTGTTCAGGAGAGTGTCCTTGGCTCAGTTTGGCCCTGCATTTTATGTGCCCCCAGTCCATGATCCAGCTGAGACTGATTTGGGTGAGTTATTCAAGGTTTTTCAAAGCTGAAAGGTGACCGCAGATGGATAGGGAGTTACATCAGTAAGAGAGAATACCAGTGCTGAAATAGGGGGAATTTCTTCTGTTCCAAAGTATCACAAATAGTGTGGGCATGAGGCTTTATTACTGGATTTTTGAAGTTCAGAGTGATACCTTTTTCGTGTGTGGACTTGGAGTAAAACCGATCTTGTAGATCTGGAAATAGGGTGCTGGGCTAATAGCATGAATTCAGATTTTGAGATTGATTGCATATTTTCTTCTACTTCTAACAGAAAAGAGGGACTGCCCTGGAACAACAAAGAAGTGAATTCTGTGAGTGTGATAAATGAGGAGCAGAGCAGAATCAGCCAGGCACAAGAGCAGGACAGCATGGATGACGGCATTGTTAAGCGGACACAAAGGAACCTGCATGGATGTATGTGAATGTGTACAATATGCTCTTCCATTTACAAGGAAACTTAAACAGTCCAGGGTAGAAAGTGGTCAGTATCATCTGCCAGAGTTGTGTCATGATCAGGAGTATGAAGTAGTGCATACTTGCAACTCAAGGCATTTGATAAGGGTCAGCATGTAGTTGCTGTATGATACAGGGATGGTAGCATTTGTTTAGAAGTTACTTATTAACTTTGTGTTACCTTGAGTCTCTGTTATGAAAGAAGCAATAGTCGCACACAGAAAGGGGAAATGATTAACAATCAACATGGATTCAAGAGCAGCACATCCTACCAGACCCAACCTTATTGAGGATTTTGAAAACATTAGCTAGACATTTGATATGGGAAATAAGGATGTGATGCAGTTTATCTTGATGATGTTGATGCTTTTGATGTGGTACTGTGTGAAAGGCTGATTTTCACATTGCTGAAGATGGTTCAGAGACCATATTTGGGAGTTGGTAAGGAACTTGCTGAAAGAGAGGCACCAGTGGGCCATAATAATGGCACATATTCCATTAGGAATAGAAAGACAAGTAGGGAAGTCTCACAGGAATGTGTTTGGAATGCAATTTGGGTTTTTGAAAATAATTAAGGGGGGCGGCGGCAATTTTCACTAAACCTTTGTAAATCCCTGAAGTCTGCGATTGTCTGCGAGGCCCGTTCCCTTAAGATATCACAAGGAAGCGGTCATCCTAGAAATAGTGTGTTCTTTATTAGGGACTTGTTCCCTGTACGTACCAGGATCAGTCCAGACTGCTGGGTTATGCCTCCCCTCCAGCAGATGGAGTCAGAGAGAAAACTGAAAGCACCTCCCAGATATACTGGTGTGCCACCTGCTATCCTTCAGTATTTCCTCTGACTCCAGCAGATTGAGAGACATAACCTGCGGTCCTGTCTATCCTGACAAAAAATCTTTCAGGTGTCATTTACTAATTATTACTTGTTAGTTATACTGTCTAGATCAATTAGTTGGTTCTCTAACTAGTTTACAAAAAAAAAAAAAAAAAAGAGTTTTGGTTTATTTCGTTTCTTGTCCCTTTTTCTGGTTCAGCGCAGCGTGTTATTCACTGCAGCATAGAGGCAGGCTGTGAGAGCATTGCTCTCATTCTTTTTCCCGGTGTTGTGTCCCTTTTGGTCCGGGGGAAAGCCTACCGGTGGTCCGGTCACCCTCCCCCATCTATCTCTGCTTCATTCCAGGTGTTTTAACCTGAAGAGGGCCTTGTTTATTTGTAAAAAAAAAAAAAAAAGTTAATTAAATTTAGAATTAAAGATTAAGGACCCGTAAGCCCTGTTGGAAACAGGCTGCGGTCCGTTGTAGCCCTAGCCTGCCGCGCTGACCGGGGACTCCGGAGGGGGTGAGGTTTCTTCACCCAGCGAATTTGCCAGTCGCAGCGACAGCTTTTTTGGCGCGAATTTACTGCTCCCAGACCCAGCTACTTACTTTTGGGCGCCCTTTTCTGCAGCTTCAGGATGCCCCGATCTTCGGCCTGCACGGCCTGTGGCAAGACGGGGGCGCGACTCTCCAGGGAGGGTCTCTGCTCCCACTGCATTCCCGGGGGCGAGGGACCCTCCCGGGGGCCGAGCGCAGCCCACAGCACGGCTTCTCGTCCTTCCTCGGAGCGATTAGGCAGGCTGGCAGCCGCGCGGTCCTTAGCCCCGCCTCCCACTGTTAGGGAGCCGGCGGCCATTTTGACCGCGCGGCAGCCTGCTGATTCGGCATCGGAGGAGGATGATTTTTCTTTTAACTCTCCTCCTGCCCTAAGCCCGTGCCGTGAGTCGGATTTGGAGGCTCCTCGAGCCCCTCCCCCTCGGGACCAGCCCGCGGGGGGATCCAACAAAAGGAAAGTGCCTTTTTCTTCCCAATTTGTCTTGTTAATGCATCAGGCGTTTTTAGACGCGGAGGCAGGCTGGGAGCCGGATGAACCCCCTCCCCCTACGGTCCCCAGAGTTCCCCTGAGCAAGGCCGGTCTGGGTCTCAGGACAAAGTGGGGGGTTCGGATGCTGCTAGAATTTATTCCCTAGGGGGAAAGGGAGGTCCGGGAGCTCCGGATTTTACCCAGGGGTCTCCGGATGGCACATGGTCTCCGGATGGCACAGGGACAGAGGTCTCTGACGCTCAGGGAGCGCTCAAAGGCGATGACCCCCAGATTCTGCGCCTCTTTGGCAAAGATGAACTTAACTTTTTAATCCTTCATGTTTTGAAGGAGTTAGAAATCCCAGCGCCGCAGCAGGACACTGACACTTCCACAGGGGACATAGCTATGGCAGGTCTAAGGGCCCCCCCGCAGACTTTTCCTTTACATGCCAAGGTCTTACAGATCGTGTCCAAAGAATGGGAAGTGCCGGAGGCATCCCTGCGTGTAAGCAGGGCAATGAATAAGTTGTATCCCCTGCCAGCGGATTCTTTGGATATTTTTAAGGTCCCTTCCGTGGATTCGGCAGTGACTGCTGTGGTTAAGCATACTACCATTCCTGTCACGGGAGGGGTAGCCTTGAAGGATCTCCAAGACCGAAAGTTAGAGGTTCTGTTAAAGCGCATTTTTGAGATAGCGGCCTTAGGGGTCCGAGCAGCGGCATGTAGCAGTATGGTTCAGCGCGCTACTCTCCGCTGGGTTCAACAATTGCTTACCACACAGGAGCTCCCACCAGCCGAGGCTGAGCAGGCCAACTGTGTGGAAGCGGCGGTTGTTTACACGGCGGATGCCTTGTATGATTTGTTGAGAACCTCGGCCCGCACCATGTCATCGGCGGTCGCTGCTCGGCGTTTGCTGTGGCTTAGGCGTTGGTCGGCGGATGCCTCATCAAAATCGCGCCTCGCCTCTTTTCCCTTCAAGGGAAAATTATTGTTTGGTGAGGAGCTGGATCAGCTCATCAAAGACTTGGGGGACAACAAGGTGTACAAGTTACCGGAGGACAAGCCCCGTTCTTTTCATTCTTTTGGAAATGTACGGTCCCGATTTCGGGGCCAACGCTGGTTTCGCATGGGAAGGGGGGCCCCTTTCCCGCAGAAACAGCAGGTCCCCAGGTCTCAGCCTTGGTCTCCTTCCTTTCGAGGCAGACGTCCACAGCGTCTGGGATCCTTGCAGAACTTACCCGCCGGAAAGCCTTCGCAATGAAGGCGCGCAGGCCCATTCCTCCCTTCCCCGCATCGGAGGTCGGTTGTCCCTGTTTTGGGAGGAATGGGTCAAGGTCACATCGGATCAGTGGGTCCTCGACGTCGTTCGCTACGGCTATGAGTTGGAGTTTGCTCGTCCCCTCCGGGATCTTTTTATGATCTCCCCCTGCGGGTCTCAGGAAAAGAGGCAGATTATCGCCCACATGGTACACAGGTTACGGGCTCTGGGAGCAATATTGCCTGTTCCTCCGGAGGAGACCAGAACAGGCAGGTATTCCATTTCCTTCGTGGTCCCGAAGAAGGAAGGTACGTTTCGCCCAATTTTGGATTTGAAAAGAGTGAATGAGGCCTTGCGCGTTCCCTGATTTCGTATGGAGACGCTCAGATCTGTTATTGCGGCTGTCCACAAGGGAGAATTTTTGGCTTCTTTGGATCTAGCCGAGGCGTATCTTCATATCGGGATCAGGGAACGTCACCAGAGGTACCTAAGATTCACAGTATTGGGAGAGCACTTCCAGTTTTTGCGCCCTTCCGTTTGGGCTAGCAACAGCCCCGAGGGTATTCACCAAGGTTCTCATAGTTGTCGCAGCTTATCTGCGACGCCACGGAATTCTGGTGCATCCCTAGTTGGACGATTGGCTAATCCGGGCGAAGTCGCAGGAGGCGTGCAAGCGGGCAGTCCAGTCGGTGGTGCAGCAACTTCAATCGCTAGGTTGGGTGGTCCACTTTGCGAAGAGCCAGTTGGTCCCGAGTCAACAGTTGGAATTTTTGGGGGCGCGTTTCGATACCTTGGAAGGCAAGGTATTCCTCACTCAGCGGAGACTAGAGAACCTGATGTTTCAGGTGCAGGCCTTACTAGATCTCCCGTTGCCCACGGCCTGGGATTATTTACAAGTCATTGGTCATATGGTGTCTACTCTGGAGATGGTGCCGTGGGCGTTTGCTCATATACGTCCTTTACAGCGCGCTCTCCTCTCCCGTTGGGACCAGAAATCAGGAGATTACGGCGCCCAATTGCCGCTGCTGGAGCTGGCTCGTTCCAGCTTAGCTTGGTGGTTGATCCCAGACAATTTATTGCCAGGGCGGTACGTCTCGCCTTGCGCCAACTTCTCCCATTGGTACAAGGGCGGGCAGTGCGAGTTCTGTCAGACAACGCATCCACAGTAGCGTAGATAAATCGCCAAGGCGGCACGAGAAGTCGGCCGGTAGCGGATGAAGCGTAGTTGTTAATGTCCGGGGCGGAACGTCATCTCTCCCGCATAGCGGCCACCCACATAGCGGGCGTCAACAACGTACAAGCGGATTATCTAAGTCGTCAATACTTGGATCCCGGAGAGTGGGAGCTCTCGGCCGAGGCAATGAGTCTCATCACCCGGCGATGGGGAATTCCGCGTCTGGACCTGATGGCGACTCGGCAAAATGCACAGGCAGCGCGTTTCTTCAGTCGAAGGCGAGAACGCGGTTCGGAGGGGGTAGATGCCCTGGTGCTTCCATGGCCTCGTCACATCCTCCTCTATGTGTTTCCCCCGTGGCCTCTAATAGGCAAAGTGTTAAGACGCATAGAATCCCATCGCGGGCCAGTGATTCTTTTGGCCCCGGAGTGGCCAAGAAGACCGTGGTTCGCGGATCTAGTCAACCTGGCGCGGGACGGACCCTTAAGGTTGGGTCATCTTCAGGGCCTGCTTCGCCAGGGACCCGTATTTTTCGAGCGGGCGGCCCGCTTCTGTCTGGCGGCTTGGCTTATGAAAGGAAGCAGTTGAGGAGGAAAGGATATTCAGAGCCTGTCATTTCCACCCTACTGCGGGCGAGAAGGCCCTCCACCACGCTAGCCTACGCCAGAGTGTGGAAAGTGTTTGACGCCTGGTGCGCGGCAGCTAAAGTTCCACCGCGCCGGGCCTCGGTAGGGAATATCCTTACGTTCCTGCAGGCGGGCTTGAAAAAGGGTTTGGCGTACAGCTCTCTGAGGGTTCAGGTAGCGGCCCTGGGGTGTTTGAGGGGTAAGGTAAACGGATTCTCTCTCGCGTGCTACCCGGATGTAGCTCGATTTTTGCGTGGCGTTCGGACCTTGCGTCCCCCATTTAGACCCCTTGTCCTTCTTGGAATTTGACTTTGGTGCTCAAAGGTCTCAACTCGGCCCCTCTCACGCTCAAGACCGTGTTCCTAGTGGCCATTGCGACAGCCCGTCGGGTGTCGGAGCTTCAGGCACTTTCTTGTAGGGAACCGTTCTTACGTATTGTAGGGAAGCGTTCTTACGTATTTCGGATGCCGGCGTGTCTCTGCGTACGGTTCCTTCGTTCTTGCCGAAGGTGGTATCGGCTTTTCATGTTCATCAGACGGTGGAATTGCCTTCCTTCTCGGCATCGGACCTAAAGTCTTCGCACGGTTCCGATTTGAAGCGTCTAGATGTGCGGCGAGTGATCATGCGATATTTGGAGGTCACTAATGCATTCAGACGGTCGGATCCTTTGTTTGTCCTATGGCAGGGGCCCAAGAAGGGCCTACAGGCATCAAAAGCAACTATTGCTCGTTGGTTGAAAAGTTCGATCGCATCCACGTACATTGGCTGTGGTAAGTCTGTTCCTGAGGGGCTTAAGGCACACTCACTGCGTTCTCAAGCAACTTCCTGGGCAGAAAGTCGTTTAGTTTCTAGCCAGGAGATTTGCAGAGCAGCCACGTGGAAGTCGTTGCATACCTTCGCTCGTCATTATCGGATTGATGTTAGGGGAGCATCAGCTGATCCTTTTGGCAGCAGTGTCATTCGAGCGGGACTCTCTGGGTCCCACCCCAATTAAGGCGGCTTGGGTACATCCCAGCAGTCTGGACTGATCCTGGTACGTACAGGGAAAGGAAAATTATGTTTCTTACCTGATAATTTTCGTTCCTGTAGTACCAAGGATCAGTCCAGACGCCCGCCCGATGTTGAGTGTCAGGAGAGTCCGCTCCAATAACCAGTTTCTATACATAGCTTTTCGATATTTCAACAAGGTAGGTATCTATCCCTTTTTCTTTGCTTTTAGAGGGTGGTGCCTTTTTGAAGTTACGTTGATGTTTGCCAGGTTTTTGGCATGGGTGAGTTTTACTACTTGATCTAGACAGTTGCCATGTTTTTCCTTAGTGGCTAAGTTGGCGGAGGATTTGGTTTTTCCTATCTTCTGCTTTGTTATACTTTATACTGAAGGATAGCAGGTGGCACACCAGTATATCTGGGAGGTGCTTTCAGTTTTCTCTCTGACTCCATCTGCTGGAGGGGAGGCATAACCCAGCAGTCTGGACTGATCCTTGGTACTACAGGAACGAAAATTATCAGGTAAGAAACATAATTTTCCTTTATTTACAGCAAATATTTACATAAAGAAAGACAAGACCGTGAAAGAGAGAGAGCTAGAAAAGATTTCTTTGTGTTTCACCTTATGTAGTAACAAATCACAAATAGAAACATAGAACATAGACTAAGGAGATAATGTGTACATTTTTCTAAGTTTCTATACATGGTAGCAAATTGGATCTAAACTGTTGTGGATGCTAGTTGTGCCCATTTCCTGTGACATTACTACATTGATCTATTGTTGATTGGAATTTGGTATAATCTTCTCACAATTATTCTGTCCATGATGCATTGTAAGAACATAAGATGTGCTGTGCTGGGTCAGACTGATGGTCCAGTGAGCCCAGCATCCCGTTTCTGACAGTGGCCAGATCGGGTCATTGAAAAGTACTGGGCAGATTCTAAGAGGAATGTCCATTTCATGTTTCTCACTTTCTGAAGTGTAAGGGGTGGAGACATCCCAGTCTAAGTTGACTTAGAAAAGAGCCACTGCTATTACTAGCAACAGTAACATGGAATAGACTTAGTTTTTGGGTACTTGCCAGGTTCTTATGGCCTGGATTGGCCACTGTTGGAAGCAGGATGCTGGGCTTGATGGACCCTTGTTCTGACCCAGTATGGCATGTTCTTATAATTAATAGACCTGTTCTCCAGAAACCTGTCCAAATCTTCTTAAATTAAACTGTACTACTAGCCTTGATCTTATTCCATCTGGCAACAAATTCAGTAGTTTAAATGTGCATTGAAAAAAAAATATTTTCTAAAATTTATTTTAATTCTCCTTCCAGTTAGTTTCATGGAGTGTCCTGTAGTCCTAGTACTGTTTGACAGCATACATAGCTATTCCCTATTAATTTGTTCTACACTACTTATGAATTTGTAAACTTCTGTCATATCTCCTCTGTCATCTGTTCTCCAAGCTGAAGAGCCTCCTACCTGTTAGCCCAGCCTATAATTCAATTTTGTTGCCCTTCTCAGCAGCTTTCTAGTTCTGCCATATCCATTTTGAGATGTGACCAGCACTCCACTCAGTACTCGAGATGTCATCTCATCATGGATCAATGCTTCTTTGTCCCCTGTCACACATTGAGCTGCTGATTTCAGTGTTTTGTCCTCAGTGACTCCAAGGTCCTTTTCCTGGGTGGTGACTGCCTAATGTGAAACCCAGCATTGTATACTTAAGTGTTTGGCTTATTTTTCCCTATGTGCATCATCTTGTACTTGTCCACATTAAATTTCATCTGTCAATCAGATGGCCTTGTCTCCTAGGCTTGCAAAGACCTTGTGCAATTCCTCACAATCCGCTCCTGTTTTAACTAATTTTGTGTCATCGCAAATTTGATCACTTCTCTCATTGCTCCCTTTTCAAGATCATTTATGAATGTTAACTGATTCATGTTCACAAAGCAATAAACTGAAATATAATCTTCCCAGGCCTGGCTTAGGTAACTAGTTTTTTGACAGCGTAGCACAGCAGATTTATAGTAAACGTTGCTTTTTCACATTTTTGGCTTTTCTCCTCCTTCATTCTTTCTCTCTCAGGAAAGGAACTCAGTATGTTCAATCAGGGCTGGTGCTAGTTTTTTGGTGCCCTTAGTGAACAAATACTGTGCTGCCCCCAGCTCCCTTCAGTAATACAAACTTTAAAAACTGACACCGCCCCTCCCCTCCAAACCCATTAGGGCGAACCTTATAGCCTTGTACAACGTGCCCCCGCCCCATTCCACACGCACAGAGTTATGCATTTATATTTTACATGAAAAATATCAAAGTACAGTATTCTGAGGTAAAAATATCACTTACATTATATTTACATGCACTGCTGTGAAGCCAACCAGAAATCCCTGCAAAAAAGACACTTGGACCCCATATGGTATTAGTCATATTGTGATGTGTGTTGGGTGTGGGCTTGACCCTCTGAAAGCCCGAATATACAAATACACTTCCTATTAGAAAAATGCCTCACCTCAATCACACATGCAGAACATAAGCAGACCCTCACCAAATACAGAATAGAGCAACCATAAAGTAGAAATACAAATGTGCAGACAAAAATTGAAGTGGAACCGCAAGAAGTCAGACACTTATGTAGTGCAACAATGAAAAAACAGAACCATCACCATTCCTCAAACATCAAACAATAAAATCAAGAAATAAAATAAACACGTAATCATAATACTAAAAACATACAAATAATATTATTTCAAAAAAAGCTGATGAATAAAAAATTAAATAATTAAAAACTCATAAAATATTTCAAAACAGCAGACACAGTAAATAACACTTGAAAAATAAAACAAAAAGGATTTTGAAAAATTCACGCTCTCTACACACGCACACCTATCCCAGGCAGCCTCCCATTCACATGCACACCCAACCCAGGCAGCCTCCCATTCACACGCACACCCATCCCAGGCAGCCTCCCATTCACTCAAACACATGCATACGCACGCATGCACGCACATGCACACACCCCAGGCAGCCTCCCATTCACATGCACACCCACCCCAGGTAGCCTCCCGTTCACACACACACCCACTCCAGGCAGCCTCCCATTCACACGCACACCCACCTCAGACAGCCTCCCATTCACTTACAGACACATGTAGACCAGGAAGTCAGGGACAATGGGTCATTCCTCCTCCACTGCTACTGCTGCCAGCCTGTTCCTTCTGTGTGGAGAGCAGCTGTTTTGCAGCTTCTCTTCCTGTGCTGGCCCTGAGGTAATTCAACACTCACTGTGCTAGCACTTCTTGTATTCTCATCTCGCGAGAATACAGGAAGTTCTAGCACAGTGAGTGTTGAATTACCTCAGGGCCAGCAGCGGAGGAGGAGCTGCCAAACGGGCTTCCTTGGCTGTGGCCTCCTCCTTCCGTCACAGATGGGATCAGGTCCACCGGCAGCACCACGGGCCTCCTCTTCTTCTGTTGCCGGTGAGATTGGGTTCACCAGCAGCAGCATGGGCTTTTCTCTGCTCCCGACTCTGCCCCATTGGGTGTGCCGCCCTCTGCAAGGGCGGCACACCCAGGCCTCTGCACCTGGGTGTGCACCTGGTGCTGCACCTGCACCTGGTGTGCCAGGCCTGGGTTCAGTTCAGTGCCTTATCTTGGATCATCACATTCTGTATTCCTTTAGTTCTGCTTCAGTTTTTCAACACCTGAGCCATGAGTCTGCAAAGTACTGACAGTAACACCTTCCCTGCCTTTCTACTCCTATTGGATCAGCAGATGCTTGCAACTGTGTCAGTCTTTTGCCAGCTCTGTACTCGGAGGCAAATGTGAGAATTCAAGGATACTAGTCATCACTTCACAGTGAGGGACACTTCTACCAAGTTGCAGGCTATTGTCGCATCATGTTTAAGGGATTCTCACAGGACAAGCAGGATGGTAATCCTCACATATGGGTGACATCACAGGATGGAGCCCAATCACAGAACACTTTTGTCAAAGTTTCTAGAACTTTGACTGGCACCTACTGGGCATGCCCAGCATGGCACCAAACCTGCAGCCAGCAGGGGTCCCCCTTCAGTCTTCTTTTTTCCGCTCAGCAGTAGCCACGCGGGTTATGGAGCTCCACAGAGATTCCTGACAGGAATTTTCCTCACGGAATTACTAAAAACTTTCATACCCCACAGGGATCCCCCTTTCGAATTTTTGCTTCCGCGCTACTCAGGTAAGTACCGCGCTACTCAGGTAAGCTACCGTTTTCAGTCGATTCCCGTCGAGTTTGGCCCTTGCGGCCTACTGGCCGTCGACCACACCGCGGCTCAATTTTTCAAAGGCCATGGCGTTGGGGTTCAGTCGATGCCCTGACTGTACTCGCACCATGTCCATAACAGACCCTCATAAAGTCTGTGTAATGTGCCTCGGGTGCGAGCATGATGTCCTGTCTTGCACCAAATGTGCCTTAATGACATCAAAAGGTCGCAAAGCCAGAATGGAGAAAATGGAACTTCTCTTCCGTTCTCAAACTCCGATGCCGTCTATTGCTTCAACGTCGTCCAAACTGGCGCCGTCCACTTCGCGCCAGCATTGGGCACCAGCCGGTGACCGCCCAGCGTCGACGACTTCCTGGCCATCAACTACCTCTGCTCCCCCTCAGGACCGAGGGGATCGTAGGGAGAAGCATCAGCATCGACACGGAAAGCCTCGGACCATTGATGAAGGAAAATCATCGACTTCGCCATCGTCCGAGCCGCCATTGAAGAAACCCAGTCCAGAAAAGGCATCGACCCTTTCTGGAACCGGGTCACCGAAGGTTCCAAAAACCTCAGCTGGATCACCAATCTGTGGTTGTAGAATCTGCCCAAAAGAGGGCACAACGCCCAAAACCCCACTCTTCCTTCCCCCCGGGTAAGGGGCAGAAATTCCTGGATTCCATTGGCCGACGTGTCTTCCAGGGATCCATGCTCATCTCTCGGATCGCCTCTTACCAGCTGTATATGCCCCAGTATAATAGGATCTTATTCAAGCAGATACAGGACTTTGCAGAGTCCCTGCTCAGCAATTCCAGGAACAGCTACAAACTGTGGTTCACAAAGGTTTTGAAGCGGGGAAACATGAAATAAGATCCTCATATGACATCTTCGACACCGCTTCCAGGGTATCTGCAGCTGCTATTTCTGCAAGAAGATGGGCCTGGCTTAAGTCTTTGGACTTGCGCCCTGAAGTACAAGACAGATTGTCCGATCTGCCTTGCATAGGAGACAATCTGTTTGGTGAACAGATCCAGCGGATGGTGGCAGAACTCAAGGAGCATCATGAGACCCTTCGCCAACTCTCTCTGATGCCTTCTGAGTATTCTTCTAAACAACCATTCAGGAAGGACATCAAAAAGTCATTCTTCCGTCCAAAGAAGTCCTATCCACCACCGTCTAGAGGTCGTTCTACAAGACCTTTCCAGAAGGCCCAGTCTCGTCAACCTCGTAAACAAAAGCTGCAAGCAGCTCCTCAGCTGGGCCCTGTTTCCGGTTTTTGACTCCTGCATAGAGAGCAGCAGCCAGCTTCCACTACCACAGATACCAGTGGGAGGTCAATTGTGCCATTTCAACAACATGTGTCACACAATCACCTCGGACCAGTGGGTCCTTGCCATAATTTCTCAAGGTTATCACCTGAACTTTCTCTCCATCCCACCGGATTCCCCACCTCGGCTGATGTGGGGAACATCCGACCACTCACCACTTCTGGAACAGGAGGTCTCCCTCTTCCTCCATTCCAGAGCAATAGAACCAGTACCCTACTCCCAACAGGGCCTAGGATTCTATTCCAGGTACTTTCTAATCCCAAAAAAATCAGGTGGCGTTCTTCCAATTCTGGACCTGCGTGCCCTCAACAAGTACCTCCAACGAGAAACGTTCAAGATGGTAACCTTGGGTTCCCTCCTTTCTCTTCTGCAAAGAGGAGACTGGCTCTGCTCTCTAGACCTCCAGGACGCATACACACACATTGCGATAACTCCATCTCATCGCAAATTTCTGAGTTTTCTGGTAGGCCCCAAGCACTATCAGTACTAAGTGTTACCATTCGACCTGGCATCTGCACCACGAGTCTTCACCAGGTGCCTCGTAGTAGTAGCAGCCTTCCTCAGGACTCAAGGTGTTCATGTCTACCCCTATCTAGACGATTGGTTGATCAGGGCTCCCACTCAGCAAGCTGCTCTGTCGTCCCTACATCTTACCTTACGCACTCTGATTTCGCTAGGATTTCTCATCAGTTACGCGAAATCCTGCTTAGTCCCAACTCAAACTTTATCCTTCATAGGGGAAGACTTGGACAACTTTCAAGCAAAGGCTTTTCTGCCCCGACAGCGAGCTTTCACTCTCATTTCTCTCGCACACCAACTACAGTCTCAACACCACTCGACTGCATGTCACTTCCTCATCCTGCTGGGACACATGGCATCCTCGGTACAGGTTACCCCAATGGCCCGATTGGCCATGAGAGTCATGCAGTGGACTCTAAGGTCACAATGGACTCAATCCATCCAACCACTATCGACCACTGTCCACATTACCGACCCACTCCGTCAGTCTCTAGCTTGGTGGAAAAATCAGATCAATCTCCTCCAAGGCCTAACCTTCCAAGCTCCAGATCCTCAAATAATTCTTAAAACCAATGATTCCAACCTTGGCTGGGGAGCACATGTCGCCAATTTGCAAACCCAAGGAGTTTGTTCTCCAGAAGAAACCAAACACCAAATCACCTTCCTGGAGCTACGAGCAATCAGATATGCTCTCAGGGTGTTTCGAGATTGCCTGTCCAACCAAGTCATCATGATACAGATGGACAATCAGGTGGCCATGTGGTACATCGACAAACAGGGAGGGACGGGCTCCTACCTACTGTGTCAGGAAGCGGTACAGATATGGGCGGAGGTCCTCTCCCACTCGATGTACCTCAGGGCCACCTATTTGCCAGGAGTGGACAATGTGTTGGCAGACAAGCTGAGTCATGCCTTTCAATCGCACGAGTGATCCCTCGACCCCACAGTAGCGAAGTCTATATTCCAATGTTGGGTTTACCCTCACATAGACCTTTTTGCGTCACCTCAAAACCGCAAAGTAGAGAACTTTTGCTTTCTCACTCGCAGCCAACACTCACAGCCAAGAGATGCGTTCTCCCTCTCATGGGCAACCGGTCTCCTATATGCTTTCCCTCCACTTCCACTTCTCTCGAAGACTCTTGTGAAGCTACATCAGGACAAGGGAAGCATGATCCTGATAGCACCTCAATGGCCACGCCAAGTGTGGTTTCCGATCCTTCGGGACCTCTCCATTCGCAGGCACATTCCCTTGGGAAAGGACCCACTTCTGATCACCCAGAACGACGGGTGCCTACGCCACCCCAATCTTCAGGCCTTGTCCCTGACTGCCTGGATGTTGAAAGGTTAATTCTTCAGCCTCTCAATCTTTCGGAGCCAGTTTCCCGTGTCCTGATTGCTTCACGGAAGCCTTCCACGACAAAATCTTATCTTTACAAATGGAGCAGGTTTAAATCATGGTGTTCTTCTCAGTCCCTTGATCCCTTCACCTGTTTTACCATGAAGTTTCTAGACTATCTCTGGCACTTGTCAGAATCAGGTCTAAAAACTTCCTCCATCAGGATGCATGTCAGTGCGGTGGCCGCCTTCCATAAAGGTGTCGGGGATGTTCCTATTTCAATACAACCCCTTGTAACACGTTTTCTGAAGGGCTTACTCCACCTCAAGCCTCTACTCCGCCCTCCGGCCCTTTCGTGGGACCTCAGCCTGGTTTTGAGTCGGCTCATGAAACCACCATTCGAGCCTCTCCAATCCTGTGATCTACACTATCTCACATGGAAAATGATTTTTCTTCTGGCGATCACTTCTGCTCGCAGAGTTAGTGAATTACAGGCCCTAGTTATCTATCCGCCTTACACTAAACTTCTGCACAACCGGGTATTACTCCACACTCACCCTAAGTTCTTATCTAAGGTAGTATCGGAGTTTCATATCAATCAATCTATTATACTACCCACCTTCTTTCCCAGGCCCCATTCTAATCCGGGAGAACAGGCTCTGCATATCCTTGACTGTAAACGGGCTCTGGCATTCTATCTAGACCATACAGCTGCCCATAGGAAAAGCACTCAATTGTTTGTCTCTTTCCATTCCATCAAATTGGGGCAGCCTGTAGGTAAGCAGACTCTCTCCTCCTCCTGGTTAGCGGACTGCATATCCTTTTGCTATCAGCAAGCAGGCATTCCACTTCAAGACTGTGTTAAAGCACACTCTGTCAGGGCCATGGCAGCTTCAGTAGCGCACCTACGCTCGGTGCCGCTTCCTGATATTTGTAGGGCTGCTACCTGGAGTTCTTGCCATACCTTTACAGCACACTATTGTTTAGATAAGGCTAGAAAACAAGATTCCATCTTCGGCCAATCTGTCTTGCGCAACCTTTTTACAACTTGATGTACCAACACCCTTCCTCCTGCCCATTAGGGTTCAGGATGCCCTCTACCAAATTTCCACCCCAGTTGTTGTGACTGTTGCACGTCTTTGGGTACATTTGGTGCATACTCGGACATCCTCAGCTCGTTACTCACCCATATGTGAGGACTACCATCCTGCCTGTCCTGTGAGAAAGCAAATGTTGCTTACCTGTAACAGGTGTTCTCACAGGACACCAGGATGGTAGTCCTCACTAAACCCGCCTGCCACCCCACGGTGTTGGGTTCGTTACGTTTTCTTATTTTATTTTTTGGCACTTCCTGTAGCTTTAAACAAGACTGAAGGGGGACCCCTGCTGGCTGCAGGTTTGGTGCCATGCTGGGCATGCCCAGTAGGTGCCAATCAAAGTTCTAGAAACTTTGACAAAAGTGTTCCGTGATTGGGCTCCATTCTGTGATACACTCAATTGTTTGTCTCTTTCCATTCTATCAAATTGGGGCAGCCTGTAGGTAAGCAGACTCTCTCCTCCTCCTGGTTAGCGGACTGCATATCCTTTTGCTATCAGCAAGCAGGCATTCCACTTCAAGACTGTGTTAAAGCACACTCTGTCAGGGCCATGGCAGCTTCAGTAGTCACCTATGCTCGGTGCCGCTTCCTGATATTTGTAGGGCTGCTACCTGGAGTTCTTGCCATACCTTTACAGCACACTATTGTTTAGATAAGGCTAGAAAACAAGATTCCATCTTCGGCCAATCTGTCTTGTGCAATGGACTAACATCCTGCTGTCGGTGAGAACACCTATTACAGGTAAGCAACATTTGCTATCTCTGGTTGCTTGTTTGTAAACCTCCTATTAACAAAGTACATATGGAATTTTGTACCCAAGTATGTGAGAGCAGATTTTCAAAAGGTAGTTTCCACTTAACTTTGCTCCTGCTATATCTGTGGATGGAGGTTAAATGACAGAGACTGCATGAATTTTCATTATTTTGCCTCTTTGCGCGAGGCAGTTTTCACCCTGGAGTTAGCTAGCTGCATCTTTTTGAGAATTGCCCTCCACATTAGTGTTGCAGACTAGAGGTTCCCAACTGATGGCTTGTAGGCCACATCTGGCCCAGCAGCAGAGGGAATATATTCCACTGTTGCTCTGACGGTGACTGTACCAGCATCACGTGCATGTTCAAAACTCGCAGGTCGACACTCTCTCCCTGCTGATCTTGTAGTGCCTGAGATCAGCAGTGAGGAGAGGAAATGCTGGCCCGTGAGTTTAGAACATGCCTGTGGTGCTGGTATGGTCACTGTTCCCAAGCAGGTGCAACTTTCAGCATATGTACATAAACGTGCTTACTTCTGAAAATCAAATGTTTGCACATAGATGTTTTCTCTGCCCCTGGACTGCCTGCTCTTGAGTGTGTGAAAAAATGCATCCACAATGAAATTACGCACTTACACACATAATCCAAGTGTGGGAAACTGAGCGGTGTTTCCCAGGCTGAAGGCACAAAGCCACACGGATTCCAGCCTTTTCTAATGCAGATAAAACTTTATTCAAGTTACAGCACTGCAACACAATAGAATGATTGCCTACCTTTGCAGTATACTTTCTACTCCCTGGGCTTTGGGTCAGCATAGATTTACAGGAGTTGCCTCTCCTGGAGAGGTAGGGGCCTCCTGAACCCAGCTGGGTTTATACTCTTATGCTCCCCAGCTGGTCCCGCCCTCAGGCCTCTTCCCTGCCCAGCAGGGTCCCATCCACAGAGCGCTCTCTCTCTGTGGGATTTAAGGTGGACCAGGCTGCTAGCCTGCACTTGCACATATAACAAGGGGGAAAATGGGGTCACTCTGTTACACCAAGGTTTAAGCTTAGAAATCCTTTAGAAAATTTCTCCAGAAAGTATAGCTTTCAAGACTACAAGGTCTCTTCCACATTGCCCAAGGAAGTGAATTCAGTAGTCTTGACAGCTTGAACTTATTTGCTTTAAATAAGGTGTTATCGCTACTAAACTATTAGGTTAGTTTTTCTTTTAATTGATAGAACAAATATAAAGTTGTCCCCAGCCAGAGACTAAAAATGGTCTGTTGTAGAATTTTGAGCCATGGATTGGGTAAATGAGAAATGGGTCAGTCAATGGATAGCAGAATTAAAAAGTATTAATTACTCTACTTTCCTTTAGTCCTCCACACTAGGAAGAAACCAGCTATTCTTGACAGAAGTCATCCTTTTGGTGCTCATTCTGAGAAGAACTCAGAATGGAGGTTGCTGCAAGCCCAACAGAAGATTCGAGAATTGGCGATCAACATCCGTATGAAGGAAGAGCTTATCAAGGAGCTCATTAAAACAGGTGGGGAGTTGCTGCAGCCATGGATCAACTTTAGTAAACTGACTGGAAAATTGTGATATTGATTGAAGATATATAGCCTGTGTGTTCTTGATTGTGCCATTTCAGGGAAGGATGCCCAAGCAATGAACAAGCAGTACTGCCTGAAAATCTCAGAGCTGAAGAAAGAATCAGAGCAGGTGCATATGGAACTGAGTGAAAGTCAGAGACAGCTTCAGGAGCTGGAGGATGAGTTGCCTGGCAGCCTAGTAGAAAAGTCCAAAGTGCAGGAGTACCGCAAGAAAGTAGCGATGGCACAGAACAAAGTACAGGTCAGTGCAGTAGTAATTGCCATCTCTCATTGTTGAATGAAGAATTTGTGCATGAACTACCCTGCTCATACCTGCTCCTGTATGGACATGCCTTGCATGTCTCTTGCTCAGATGCTCCCTCTCTCCTGAGATACTTCACTGCATACCACCATCACACACACATACACCCCTCTGCTGGTGAAGTTTCGGCTCAAGCCCATGTGATTCAACGGAAGTGATGTCATCTATGTTCCTGTTCCCCACAGTAGATTTCTTGATAGTGCCCTTTGTTGCTTCAGGATTAGACTGGTGAGACCACAGAGATTTTCTTGAATTCGTCAAAAGGAATAAAATAGGGCTAGTCCCATGATCATTGGTGGTTCAGATTGCTATAGTAACTTGATTTTAGATATAATTGTAGGTTGTGAATAAGCTTCCTGTAGTCTGTGTCTGTGTACAGTTGTTATTTTTAATTTTTGAAGTTTTATCTTGCTTGTATGTTTTTATTGTTTATGTTGACATTATCAGCTTAGATTTTATTGTATAATGTGGGCTATAAGTATTTTAAATAAATAAATGACACAGGCCATAGTGCTGCAATGCAATAGGCTGGGTTCAAATAGCCTATGGGGGCTAGCAGGGCTTGAACGTGCCATAAAGATGGTATGCTCAGGTGGTAAGGGAGGCAGCTGCCATCTTACTACTCTGGTGGCACGAGAGTGGCTCTCAGGAGAGATTTCTTCAGCCCTCAGCAGGCAGATCATCTATGGAGGGCTTTAAAAATAAAGGCAAATTTGGGGGTGGGAAGTGATAAACACTGAAAGCCCAATTTTCAATAGACCCTGCATAAGCCACCAAATATGTGCGTAAGTGCCCCTGTGGAGATTTATGCTAGCATTTCATAAACTGTGTGGCAGGAGCTGCACGGATTATAAAATACCACATATTTCTACCCCAAAAGCTTATTTGTATGTTTCACTAAGTGCGTATATTTGAAATGCAGAAAAACACATACTTTTTCTTCCTGTTTTATAAAATTAAGCGGATGTATTTTGTGTGTGTGTGTGTAATAATTATAACGTGCGCATAATAATCCTCAGTTGTATGTGGAGGCATATATTTTATAAGGAATGCGCATGCTCCACTTCTGAAAATCCTTGCATGTGCTTGGAATCATCTGTTCACCCAGACCTTCCAACACTTCTCCCTGATCCCACAACCCCTTAAATCAGATTCCCACTCAAAAACTGTAGACAGAAGACAAGTTCAGTATCAGTTCCGTGACTTCTTTATCAGATGTAAAAGTGTATAGACAAGATGGGTAATGTATGTGCAAATACTGCATACAAGTTAGCAACTTGTGCATGTACTACTGAACCCCACCCTGGAATGCCTATAAACTGCCCACTTTTTCCCTGTAAACATTTACAAGCAACGCTGCAAGTATTTGCACACTTGCAATGTTTCCAAAATAGCATATACGTGTGTAGACGCTGCTTCCATTTGTGCATGCTGATTTTACGCATGGAAACCTTTTGAAAATGAACCTTAAATTAGTAATGCACATTAAGAAATTATTTTTTTTTAACTTAGTTCTATTGACTGCCATTCAAGCAAAACATTCTTCCTAATCTTCAGCTTTTCACAGGATAAGGGCACAGAAAATGATACAAATGCACATTTGAAGAGTATGAATTAGCTAACCAGCACTGTCAGAAATTAGCAACATAGTATAAGCATGTTTTATCTGCAAATCACTGTGAGGAGCCACCATTCTTACGTTATTAGTACGCCATTTAATTTAATAAGTTTTATTTCAATGTTTTTTTTAACTATGTCTAATTGTTTATTTTTACGATTTTTATCTTTCTTAACAGCTAATTTATTCTTTTACTCTATATAGTTTTTAGCTGTTACTATTTATGAATTGTATTGTATTTCTAATTTATTTATGCTTTGTAAACTGATGTGAAGGCCTGTCCGATGTGTCGGTATATAAAATTTAATAAACCATTAAACCATTAAACAAGATATATTGGGCACATGATAGTGTTGCAACCGTCGCTGCCCAATGGCTTCACTCCGCCTACCTTTCTCTCCTGGCACCTCCTCTTGCTGTGAATGGAAGTCTGGCCGCTGCGGCGTCTGTCTGCCGTCCTCTCCGGCGTCTCCGGACCGGATTGGGCGCTGCCTCCCGCCATGCTCCGTCTGAACCAAAGGGTGCGCACGCCTCGCAGCCCTCACTCTTATTTCCTACTTGGTACAACCTCAGGGGCTTCCCCCTGTGATGATGTCACGCTGCCTGGATATTTAAAGCCTACACTGTTTGCTAGCCTTTGAGTTAGCAAGGGGATTCCTTACGGATGGGATTCGCTCTCTGTACCCAGCTGCTCTGCCTTTCCAATATCCATTGGACTCTCTAACTCTAACGGGGTACCCGCTCCTCGGGGGCCTCACTTGCTTTTCAGGTCGCTATCAAGAAACCGGTACTCGCTCCTCGAGGGCCCATGTTCCCTGACTTGCTGCCTGCTCCAACCCTCACTTCTGCCTGGAGGAATTTGCTATCTTCAACACCAGTGAGTACTACCATCTTCACCTCAGAATTGTCCCTGGAACCAGGTACTCACTCCTCGAGGGCCTGCCTCCGTTCCAGCCCTCGTGCAATCTCCTACATGGAACCGCTGTGTGAGTACATTAACTCCAAGCCTCTCAGCTCTCAGGGATCAGGTACTCGCTCCTCGAGGGCCTGCTCTCCCTATCCTGGGGTTCTCCATACCGGGGCTTGTGCATATTCCATTGTACTCATTATTCTCAGTTCTTTCCACTACAGCACTGTTACCGGAGGTGTCGCTGTTCCAGCGCCTGAGGGATACTAGCCCAGCCGGGCTACTTCTGCAGCACACTACTGCCACATCTAGTGGCTTCACCACCTTGTCTAAAAAGATCAAATCTCTGTGTTTGTGTGTCCTGAGCTAGCCTGACCTGTGGCCCCTCACGGGACCTTCCCCCCATGGGCGTGGTCAGCTGCCACAGTGTCCAAGGGTCCACCCAAACCTCACTAGTTATAAAAGATAGTTCACAAAGAGTAGAGTGGAGTGGAGGAGTAGCTTAGTAGTTTCAGCAGCAGGCTACGAATCGGAGAAACCAGGGTTCCAATCCCACTGCTGCTCCATTTGACCTTAGGCAAGTCACCCTCCATCGCCTCAGGTACAAATTTAGGACTTGAGGTATTAAACTGTGATGTTTTTTGCAAGAGGGTACCCATTATTGTGAGGGGGGTGTTGCCATGATAGTGGGCCCCTCCCCCAAAAAAACATTGCAGCTGAATGACACATTATTTTGTCTTGCAGCAAAGACAAAAATACCAATACTTCCTGTATATAAGATTCTCACAGGACAAGCAGGATGGTTGTCCTCACAAATGGGTGACATCGAGGATGGAGCCCACCACGGAAAACTTCTGTCAAAGTTTAAACAGAACTTTGACTGGCCCCTACTGGGCATGCCCAGCAAGGCACTGACCCTGCAGCCAGCAGGGGTCTCCCTTCAGTCTTCTTTTTTCCGCGCAGCAGTTGCCACGCGGTGAAAGGAGCTCTCTTACCACGTTCCTGACAGGAATTCGGTTTTTTTCTATCCGAAGAAAATTTGCCCCTCAGGGGTCTCCCTTCGACAAATTTTTGTCACTTTCGCGGAAACCGGTAAGTTTTTTCCCTTTTTTAATCGGCGGCCGTCGATTTTGGCCCTTGAGGCCTGTGGGAACTTACTGAGCCCGCGCCTAAATTTGGCCTTAAGCCATGGCGACGGGGTTCCGTCGATGTCCGGATTGTACCCGGACTATGTCCATCACTGACCCCCATAGGGTTTGTGTTTTATGTTTGGGTAGTGAGCATGATGTCCTGACTTGCACCAAATGTGCCTTAATGACACCTAAGGGTCGCAAGGCCAGGATGGAGAAGATGGGGCTCCTCTTCCATGCACCCACCCCAACGCCATCGATAGCATCGACGTCATCGGAACCGGCACCGTCGAAGTTGCACCACCATCGCCAACCCGCCGGTGACCGTCCACCATCGATGACTTCTCGGCCGTCGACTCCTGTCCCCTCCCCGGATGACCGAGGAGATCGGAAGGATAAGCATCGCCATCGACGGCACAAGTCTCGGCCCGTCGAGGATCCGCAACCATCGACCTCTGAACAGGCCGAGCCACCGAAGAAAAAGCCTCGGTCGGACCTGGCACCGTCCACGTCTCGTTCGCAGGCACCGAGGAAACCCTCACCCTCCCGGGGTGCGGGGGCCGTGATCCCACCGGTTACGGTGGTCCCTCCGGCCCTGCCTCAGCCTCCCTCTCCCGTCGAGCCGGGTATGCTTACCCCTGGTCTCCGGGCAGAACTGGACCGGCTGGTCCAGGAGGCCATCGAGAATGCGATGCGAAGATTCCAGCCTCCACCGGCACCGCCTCCGGCACCGATTCCGGCACCGCCTCAGGCACCGACCTCAGCACCGACTCTGCCACCGAGGATGGAACCGACCACCGAGCCTATAGTGGAAGCGTTGGCACCGATACTAAATCGTATGGAGGCACTTATGCGCGCCCTTCCATCGGTGATTTCATTAGCACCGACTACACCATCATCTCCGGAAGGACATTCATCGACAGGAGAAAACACCGTTCCGGATTCCTCCGTCCGGTGTCGTTCCATCGGTGCCTTCACATACCTTTCCACCGATTTATCCTTCGGCTCCATCGATTCCAAGATCGGCACCGATTCCATCGGTGGCCCCGAAGCCCTCGATGCCGTTCACTGTTCCGCTTGCAGCACCGGTTCCATCGATGCCTTTGGATCCTCTACCAGGTCCTTCAGGACAGCAAACCTTACATGATCCTTATGATACCTGGGGTGATGATTCATCTTCAGATACAGATTTACCATCCCCACCATCTCCTACAGAGAGTAGAAAACGATCTCCTCCTGAAGATCTCTCCTTTATAAATTTTGTAAAGGAGATGTCAGAAGTTGTGCCTTTTCAGCTGCAATCTGAGACCGATGACAGGCACCAAATGATGGAGCTGCTCCAATTTCTGGATGCCCCCAAGATCATCGCTTCCATCCCCATTCACCAAGTATTTCTGGATCTTTTAAAGAAAAACTGGGAATCACCTTCATCTGTGTCACCAGTCAATAAAAAAGCTGACTCAACCTACCTCGTTCAGTCAGCACCAGGATTTCAGAAGTCTCAACTGGATCATCGCTCTGTTGTAGTTGAGTCTGCGCAAAAGAAAGCCAAGCGTTTAAAGCCACACTCTTCCACTCCCCCTATCAAGGACAACCAATTTCTTGATAGTGTGGGAAGGAAAGTGTATCATGGGGCTATGTTGATATCTCGTATAGCTTCATACCAACTTTATATGACTCAGTACAACAGAGCTATCCTTAAACAAATGCAGGACTACGCTGACACCTTACCGGACCAATACCAGCCACAGCTTCAAGCCCTCCTTCACAAAGGATTTGAAGCTGGGAAGCACGAGATCCGAACGGCCTACGATATCTTCGATGCTTCCACGAAAGTCTCAGCTACTGCCATCTCAGCCAGACGTTGGGCTTGGTTAAAATCATCCAACCTTCGCCCAGAGGTTCAGGATCGTCTAGCCGATTTACCCTGCTTAGGGGATAATCTGTTCGGAGAACAGATTCAACAAATTGTGGCGGAATTGAAGGATCACCACGAGACGTTGAAACAACTTTCGTCTGTTCCATCTGAGGTATCCTCCAAACCACCACCTAAGAAGGACTCCAAAAAGTCATTCTTTCGGCCACGTCGTTATTACCCTCCGTCGACTAGGCCTCGTCCGGCTCGATCCTCCACCAGACCTCAGCCACGCCAACCTCGGAAACAAAGACCTGCTGTAGCCCCACCCCCCGGGCCTGCGGCAGGCCTTTGACTTCCCGACTCGGAGCACATGCCATATCCCACTCCCCCACATCCCTGTAGGGGGTCGTCTGTGCCACTTTCTACAGCATTGGATACGGATTACCTCAGACCAGTGGGTGCTGGCGATTATCGCACAGGGTTACCACCTCAATTTCATAACTCTTCCGGCAGACTCCCCGCCGCTTCAAGCGTGGAGTCTATCCAGCCATTTGGCTCAATTACAACAGGAAGTATCTCTTCTTCTGCAATCAAATGCTATAGAACTCGTTCCTCCCTCTCAACGAGGCAAGGGATTCTATTCCAGATACTTCCTAATTCCAAAGAAATCAGGAGGGCTACGTCCAATTTTAGACCTTCGAGCCCTCAACAAGTATCTGCAAAAAGAAAAGTTCAAGATGGTAACCCTGGGCACGTTACTCCCTCTGCTGCAGAAAGGGGATTGGCTGTGCTCCCTCGACCTCAAGGAAGCTTATACCCATATTGCGATAACACAATCCCATCGCAAATATCTGCGGTTTCTCGTAGGCCGCGACCATTATCAATACCGAGTACTGCCTTTCGGTCTGGCATCTGCTCCACGGGTCTTCACCAAATGCCTCGTAGTTGTAGCAGCATTCCTCAGGAAGGAAGGTGTCCACGTATACCCCTATCTGGACGACTGGCTGATCAGGGCCTCCACCCCTCAGATTGCCCGGTCCTCCCTACAATTGACAATCAACACACTCCTTTCCTTAGGGTTTCTTGTCAATTACGAGAAATCTTGCTTCGTCCCATCTCAAACCTTATCTTTCATTGGGGCAGACTTGGACACCTTACAGGCAAAGGCCTACCTTCCGCTACAACGGGTCCAAACTCTCATGTCCCTAGCTCACCAGCTCCAGTCTCAAGACACTGCCACAGCTCGCCAATTCCTAGTTCTCCTAGGACACATGGCATCCTCTGTTCAAGTCACTCCCATGACCAGACTAGCCATGAGGGTAACACAATGGACTCTACGACAACAATGGATTCAAGCTTTTCAGCCTCTGTCCTCCATAATCACAGTCACACAAGCGCTGCGCCTATCCTTAACTTGGTGGACGACTCAGGTCAACCTCCTTCAGGGCTTACCCTTTCTTCCACCGGATCCGCAAGTTATCCTAACCACCGACGCTTCCCACATCGGTTGGGGGGCCCATGTGGACAATTTTCAAACCCAAGGGTTATGGTCCAACGAGGAAGCCGAACACCAGATCAATTTCCTGGAACTTCGAGCAATCCGCTATGCGCTCCGCACTTTCAAAGATCATCTCTTTCATCAGATAATCTTAATCCAGACGGACAACCAAGTGGCCATGTGGTACATAAACAAGCAGGGAGGCACAGGCTCCTTCCTTCTGTGTCAGGAAGCTGCGCAGATCTGGGCGGAAGCCCTCTCCCACTCTATGTACCTCAGGGCCACTTACCTGCCGGGAGTAGACAATGTATTGGCAGACCGGCTGAGCCGTGTCTTCCGACCGCACGAGTGGTCACTCGATCCTCTGGTAGCGACCTCTCTGTTTCACAAGTGGGGTTCTCCCCGCATAGACCTCTTTGCGTCCCCTCAGAACCACAAAGTGGACGATTACTGCTCTCTCATTCGGAGCCAGAACTCTCGGCCGAGGGATGCATTCTCCCTCAAGTGGACAACCGGTCTGCTCTACGCATTCCCCCCACTTCCTCTTGTGTCAAAGACTCTCGTGAAGCTACGCCAGGACGGAGGAACCATGATCCTGATAGCACCTTACTGGCCACGCCAAGTATGGTTTCCAATACTCCAGGATCTCTCCATCCGCAGGCACATTCCTCTGGGAAAGGACCCGCATCTGCTCACTCAAAACGACGGATGCCTCCTCCATCCCAACCTCCAAGCCTTGTCCCTGACGGCATGGATGTTGAAAGGTTAGTCCTTCAGCCTTTCAACCTTTCAGATTCCGTTTCTCGAGTCCTGATAGCTTCACGAAAGCCTTCCACAAGAAAGTCTTACTCATACAAATGGAAAAGGTACACATCATGGTGCACTTCTCAGTCCCTTGATCCCCTTTCCTGTCCAATTTCCAAATTCTTGGACTATTTATGGCATCTCTCTGAATCAGGTCTTAAAACCTCTTCCATTAGGATGCATGTCAGTGCGGTAGCCGCCTTCCATAAAGGTGTACAGGGTGTCCCTATTTCAGTACAACCCCTAGTAACACGTTTTCTTAAAGGCTTGCTCCATCTGAAGCCACCCTTACGGCCTCCGGCCCCATCCTGGGACCTTAATCTGGTTCTTGGTCGTCTAATGAAACCTCCTTTCGAACCTCTGCACTCCTGTGAGTTAAAGTATCTCACATGGAAAGTGTTATTCCTTTTGGCTATCACTTCAGCTCGCAGGGTTAGTGAATTACAGGCCCTAGTTACCTATCCGCCTTACACTAAACTCCTGCAGGACCGGGCGGTACTCCGCACTCACCCTAAATTTTTACCTAAGGTAGTTTCTGAGTTTCATATCAATCAATCCATTATACTACCTATCTTTTTTCCCAGGCCCCACTCCAACTCTGGAGAACAGACCCTGCATACCCTAGACTGTAAACGAGCTCTAGCCTTTTACCTAGACCGTACAGTTTCTCACAGGAAGAGCACTCAATTATTCGTCTCTTTCCATCCTAACAAGTTAGGACAACCTGTGGGTAAGCAGGCTCTTTCCTCCTGGTTGGCGGACTGCATTTCTTTCTGCTATGAGCAGGCTGGCATTCCTTTCCAAGACCGTGTCAAAGCACACTCTGTGAGGGCCATGGCGACGTCAGTGGCACACCTTCGATCGGTGCCGCTTCCTGACATCTGCAGGGCTGCAACCTGGAGTTCTCTCCATACCTTTGCAGCCCACTATTGTTTGGACAAAGCTGGAAGACAGGACTCCATCTTCGGCCAATCTGTCTTGCGTAACCTTTTTCCAACCTGATGTACCAACACCCTTCCACCTTCCCGGTAGGGTGCGGATGCCCTTTCCCAAATTCCACCCCACTTGTACTGCCTGTTGCACGTCGTTGGGTGCATTTGGTGCAAGTCAGGACATCCTCAGCTCGGTACTCACCCATTTGTGAGGACAACCATCCTGCTTGTCCTGTGAGAAAGCAAATGTTGCTTACCTGATGTAACAGGTGTTCTCACAGGACAGCAGGATGTTAGTCCTCACGAAACCCGCCCGCCACCCCGCGGTGTTGGGTTCGTTTTGTTTTTACTTTCTAGGCACTGCCTGTAGCTTTGAAAATCAGACTGAAGGGAGACCCCTGCTGGCTGCAGGGTCAGTGCCTTGCTGGGCATGCCCAGTAGGGGCCAGTCAAAGTTCTGTTTAAACTTTGACAGAAGTTTTCCGTGGTGGGCTCCATCCTCGATGTCACCCATTTGTGAGGACTAACATCCTGCTGTCCTGTGAGAACACCTGTTACATCAGGTAAGCAACATTTGCTATATCCAGATCCACCAAAAGACCAGGAGCCAAAACACTATGTCAAAAAAGCACGCACGTATTATTTAGTAACAAAGATAATTTCAATGTGAATAAGGGTGTCAGCAAGCAGGGAAACGAGTGAAAGACCACCTCAAAGGTGGTTGCCCAGACCTCTTGATCATCCACCCAAAGAAGTTTAAGGATAGTCAGAGTAGTGTTCAGAAATCAAGTAATGTTTTATATATATATATTTTTAGTATGCATCAAAAAACAACACAACGTTCAGAAAAATCAGCATGAAAGCAGAAAAAACAAAACCCCGATGTCAGCTGGCGTTTCGGTTTCCCTGCATCAGGGGGACTTATCTGACAGTGGGGAGTTTTCTTGTAGAATGGCACGCTTCAGTTGGATCACCCGATCTCCATCACCATTAAAGAAAGTGGCAGAAAACCGATCCGATTCTATTGCAGTATTTAAAAGATGGCGGTGCTTCTAAAAACGCGTCGTACGTCTGACATCACAGCCTTCAACAGAATGAACTTTGTTAACATGAACAGCAATTCAAATGAGATGGTATATAGTGTACCATTATAACTATACTAGAATAGCATCTTTGGATGCTAAAGTTTCAATCGGTAAACCCATTTCTGTTCTAGTTGTAGAAAATGGAAGGAGAAATCTCCACCTTGCCTGTGCTGAGTCAATTGGGCTATCAAACAGAAATGGAAGTCCTCAAATGTATGTTCCAATGCTAAAGTGTTCAACCATGGGTGCAGACAACCGATTATGTGCACGGAGCAGGAGAGAGACCTTGGGGTGATAGTGTCTAACGATCTGAAGTTGGCAAAACAATGTGACAAGGCGATAGCTAAAGCCAGAAGAATACTGAGCTGCATAGAGAGAGGAATATCGAGTAAGAAAAGGGAAGTGATTATCCCCTTGTACAGGTCCTTGGTGAGGCCTCACCTGGAGTACTGTGCTCGGTTCTCGCCGGTCCAAAGCCGGTCTCGAACCTCGGACCGGCTTTGGACTCTTCTACGACTCCGTCCTTAGACTGCTACGACCTGCTGGAGGCAACAGCCGTCTGGAACCCACGACCTGCAGGAGGTGCCTGCATCCAGACCTTTTTTCAGT
The DNA here is from genome assembly GCF_901001135.1 of Rhinatrema bivittatum. NCBI lineage: Eukaryota > Metazoa > Chordata > Amphibia > Gymnophiona > Rhinatrematidae > Rhinatrema > Rhinatrema bivittatum. The sequence goes on along the minus strand of NC_042621.1, from coordinate 135,600,400 downwards.
CTTCAGAGGAGTAGCCTAAGACCCAGCGGTCGGACCTCTACAGGCTCCTCCTGGGGGGGTTGCGTGCTTCCAGGGTGAAGTCTTCTATCAAGCCTCTCCAGTCCGAGCGGCCTCGCCCTTCGACGGTAGCTATCTACCTCGAAACAGGGGTCCACTTTCATAACAGGGGTTACATTAGTCACCTTCCAGTCTTCAGGTACAATGGATGATTTTAATGATAGGTTACAAATTTTTACTAATAGGTCTGAAATTTAATTTTTGAGTTCCTTCAGAACCCTGGGGTGTATACCATCCAGTCCAGGTGATTTACTACTCCTCAGTTTGTCAATCAGGCCTACCACATCTTCTTGATTTGGTTCAGTCCATCTGAATCATTACCCATGAAAACTGATACGGGTATCTCCCCAACATCCTCTTCAGTAAACACCGAAGCAAAAAAATCATTTAATCTTTCCACGATGGCCTTATCTTCTCTAATTGCCTCTTTAACCCCTCGATTATCTAACGGTCCAACTGACTCCCTTACAGGCTTTCTGCTTCGGATAGATTTTAAAAGGTTTTTACTGTGAGTTTTTGCCTCTATGGCCAACTTCTTTTCAAATTCTCTCTTAGCCTGTCTTATCAATGTCTTACATTTAACTTGCCAATGCTTATGCATTATCCTATTTTCTTCTGTTGGATCCTTCTTCCAATTTTTGAATGAAGATCTTTTGGCTAAAATAGCTTCTTTCACCTCCCCTTTTAACCATGCCAGTGATCGTTTTGCCTTCTTTCCACCTTTCTTAATGTGTGGAATACATCTGGACTGTGCATCATCAATCAATTCTGAGCTCTTTGTTGAAACTGTATACTGGTCCACTGATCAGTATTAGTTGTGATGGTGGTTCTTGGTGATATACTTGTCCATCAGTTCTTGGTGTTACTTGTCCACAGCCTTCTTGCATATGGACTTTCCATTGTTTTGAGGATGTTTTGTTTGGTTTTATAATAATATTGTAATTTTGTTTTATCTTTATTAAAGTTTATGAATCGTTTAACATGAATCTAAGTGATGTACAAAAAAATAATAATAAAAATTCAAACCGCACAAAATAAAAATATACAATACACAAATCTCTGCATCAAAACTTACATGCTGCTCTGGTCTTAATCATCTGACTTTGTGACAAAATTTATTTCTTTTGTACATCGCTTTGGAAGCTTTTATTGCAAAAACTGGAAAGCAATTTATAAATAAATAAATAAAATGCTAGCAGTTTGCAGATGGTAATGACTTGTGGTTACTACTGACCTGACCTGTTGATGCAAGGTTCTGTATTCCTTTGCCATACTGTTTCTGATATTTCCTACCTTTGGCAGGTCCTGAAGAAGAAGAAACAGGCCACAGAAAAGCTGGTGTCACTGTCTTCTCAGAGCCAGACACGAATTCTGGAACTGGAAAGGAACGTGCAGCTGATGAAGCAGCAGCAAGGGCAGCTTCAGAAGAAACTGAAGGAGGAGGTGGAACAGAAGCATCGCCTGCAAATGGAAATGCAGAAGAGAAGGCATAGAGTCAAGGTGCGATATCTAGGAACTGCAGTGCGATTGTCATTTCTAGCGCTATATGATTAGAACCGATAAAACATGCTTCTAAGCACTTTTCCCTCTAAGCTATGTGTGCACACATAGGTTGTGAATCCTGTGAGCATGGCAAAACATAGTCGGGTAAATTTTAAAAGGCACAAGGCCATAAAAGTATGTTATGCAGCACGAACAAAAATATACCTAATTTTAGCAAGTATGCACATGGCATTTAAAGTACTGTTGCCACACATACTTCTACAGTGTTTACATGAGAGAGAGAGAGAGAGCACCTTTGTATAGATTCAGTCTGACACACTTTACATATGTACCACTGTAGTGGGGCACTTTGAATCAGGTGGCTTGGGGTTAGGGGGGAGTGCTGTCACAAACACATTCAGCGGTATTCATAGGTAAATTGACATCAGTAAAGAATCATAGTCCTTATAAGTGATGAAATCTACCTCAGTGCGCATAAGAAAGCCTGATATTTGCATCATATTGGCTCATAGTGCAGATTTGAACTCAGCTTATATAAAGTTGAACAAAAGAAAATCTTTGCACATCTAGCCTTTCTAAAATTAGAGGGAACATTGGTTCTAAGCCATTCCTGAGCTTATGAGTAGGGGCTGCAAGTAACTCCAAGTTGTCAGATTTAGATGCACATTGCTAAATATTTTGAGGCCAATATTTAAAAACAAAACAAAACTGAGCTCTTAAATTTAGGGACCTAAATTTTCAGCTGAAAATTCACCTAAATATATGTCCCTAAAAATTAGACCCCTAAATTTAGGGCTGCTATTCATTTGCCTACAATTAGAATCCTAGGTTGCATACCTAATTATTCCCCTAACTTACGATAACTCCATCCCCACTTTTTTAGGGTCCTAAATTTAGGCATCTAGTGAAACTGGGAGCCTATGTTTGCAATTCAGCCATTGTGAATTTTCAAAAGGGCCAATTTAGGGACTTAACTGTAAAAGTTAGGAGCCTAAACCCTTTGAAAATTGGCCTCTTCATTTCTATTTAAAACCCAATGTGAGCTATAGAGACTAATGGTAAAAGCCTAGCACACCTTATTGTAGCAACGCAGGGAAAGAAGAGGCACGTCAGACAGGATTCTTAGGGAGCCATCATCCTCTGATCCCAGTCTGAGGATGTTGTTTTTATTATATCGAGTTACAGAATTCCACAGCATCTACTATACAATATATGATTGGTTAATACGTCCTACGAGCTGATACATGTTGCCTGCGTGCATGCCTACGTTGCTATGGCTACAATCTCTCATGCTGTGCCGGGTTCTATGTCAAACGATCATACTGTATCTAGGGCAGAAGCTAAGAGTAAGTCTGTAAAAACAACAGCTTAAGAAATGCAGACTCTGTGTCTGTTCAGAACGAGATAGGCAAAAATGCTGAGAATGTTTATGCAAACTCAGCATGAAGTGTTAATGTAGGCCTTTCAGTGAGGAGTGCTGATGCAGGCCCTTCAGCCTCTGTGGTTTGCCAACATAAGAGAAAAAGTTTGCATATCAACACCTTATAGTATCCTTTGTATGGTATTTTTCCATGGGTTGTAAAGAAGAACAGTGGAATCCATTGTAAGGGAAAATGATGGTAGGGTGTTCATTCCTCTAAACTAATACTTCCTGTCTAAGCCAATCAATATGTAGGACAACCAGACTAAGCCTCATTTATGAAGCATTTTTCCCATAGACAGAGAATGGGGGAAAAACCAAAAGCCCAAATTTTCAAAGCCATGTGCGTGTGCCACGCACATTTTAGAATGGGCCCGGCCACGCGTGTAACCCCCAATAAGCGCAGAAGTGCCGGGCCTGCTAAAAGGGGCGGACTGGGGGTATGGTCTCCCCAGCCGGCGTGGGGAGTTTAGTTCTGCTCTGGAGGAGCAGTAAACACAACACCAGGGATATATTTTCACTCGTTCTCTCGAGTTACAGCACAATATACACAATGAGAGAATCTACTATACACTATAATCATATCATGCAAAACATATTTTTTATTATTAATATAAAAACATGATTCTCACTAGACAGAGTTAAAACTAACTAATCACATTCACTCACTCCATACACACCATTAAAAGGTAAACATCAAGCAACAATGTGACACACTAGATATTACAATGTATCATAGTATGTTGTTCTCACCCGACTTTTCTCTAATACACATTGGAGTATCCCCACAGTGCACCAGCGATTTTTTCACAGTACACCATCAATTTCTATATAAATTTTCAAAAAATGTAACTTTATACATCCTTCTCTACTTATTTTGTTCTGTGTGGGGATACGTCAGTCCTATTGCTTCACAAAGAGTTGTATACATTTTTCATTCAACATCACACTATGTACTGGATCCGTCCCGTTTCTTCACAGGGACTAAATAACCTTCATTCTTCAACAGACACTGTATCCTGAATCCGTCCCGTTTCTCCACAGGGACTAGATTCGCCTTCACTCTTCAACATGCGCTATGTCCAACAAAGACACCTTGTTTCACCCCCACCGGGGCTTCATCAGGGACTCATCAAAACACCAAATGTCATAATTTTCTATGTCTGTCAAAAAAACATAATATGCTTAATGTTCTCTCACCACCTATAACTAACTCCAATCATTAAATCATAGAAAGCTTTAAACAACCTACTAACCTTCACAAGACTCACTCCCACGCAGAGTTATCAAAACTCAATCTAATGTAGAATCAACAAACAATTTAAACACGACTCACATCCTTCAATTTACTGTTCCAATCTCTGAAATTCAAAGGACAAAATCTCAAAATTTTGTCCTTTGCTGCTGGAGGAGCAGTAAGCATTAAAAAAAAAAAAGTTGGGGATAAATAAGTTTAGTTTAGGGGTTGGGGAGGAGAGGGAAAGAAGGAGGAAAGATATAGGGTTAGTGTTAGGGAAGTTCCTTCCCAGTCTACTCCTTAATTGGAGCGGACAGGGAGGGAACTGGGAAAAATGCTGATTACATCTCTGCACATAATTAAAAAATTCCCCCCCTCCACATGTGCGAATGGGGCACCTGCCTGCACATGCGCATGCCACTTATAAAATTGGGCACGCATGTGCTGATTGCATGGTATTAGAAATTTTTCTTTGTTTTTTGACATAGACTTTAGCGGAGGCATACAATGCCAATTTAGTGGCATCCGGGAAATCCCCTGAGGGTCTTTCCCTTGAGATTTTCCCACAGTGGTGACAACAAGGGATTTGGTACCATAGCGGGGGGTAGTGAAGGCTATGGCATCAGCCATGCTATGCTTCGGGACAGTGTTGACCTGTTGCTACCCATCACCCATTGCATTAGCAATACTAGGCAATAAGAGCAGGTGTTAGAGTAGGTGAAAGGGGAAGCAGCTATGGTTGAGGGAGTGTAAGAGAGGGAATTAACTAGTTGCAGGGGCAGTTCTGTAATGAAACAGGTTGAGGCAGCTGCTTCAGGTGGCAAAATTTTGGAAGCAGCAGCAAGCATCCCGCAAAATACCCCTGCGGTGCCCACCTCATTTTATATTTTGAATGCCAATGGCAGTGGAGTTCCCACACCCCACTGGCAGGAAGACTGCGGCATCCCAGGATGGGGTGCTGATGAGATTCCCACTCCCTGCTAGTAATGAAAAGACCTTGTGTCTGCAGGCGCTGCTGGCGGGGTTCCCACTCTGCCAGCAATAAAAAGATCCTTTGGGCACTGCTGGAGGATGTGCCAGCATGGTTCCCATTCCCTGCCAGCAATGGAAAGATCCCCCATGGAGCTGATAATGAGCTGGTGGGCGTTCCGCTCCCTTCCAACAAGAAGAAGACCCTATGGTGGACCTCATACCAGCGTGGCAGTGACCAAAGAAGAGAGGGTGAGGCCTTGTGTATGTGTGTGAGAGTGAGCTTGCTTGTGTGTGAGAAAGAGGCAGCTTGTGTGTGTGTATAAAAGAGAGAAAGCATGTGTGTGTTGTGTGTGTGTTTTGTGTGTGTGTGTGAGACATTTGTGTGTGTTTTGTGTGTGTGTGTGAGAGAACATTTGTGTGTGTTTTGTGTGTGTGTTTGAGAGAGACAACATTTGTGTGTGTGTGTGTGTGCGTGTGAGAGAGAGACAACATTTGTGTGTGTGAGAGGCAGCTTGTGTGTATGTGTGTGTGAAAGAGAGAGCGAACCTGTGTGTATTATAGAGAGAGGTTCCCTGTACATACCCGGATCAGTCCAGACAGTGTGTTGAGCCTACTTTCCAGCAGATGGAGACAGAGAAAAACTCAAAAGGTATCCTATATCAGGACAGTGCTCCCCCTGTGTCCCATCAGTATTTCTCTGTCTCCAGCAGATGCAGATAGCAGAACCTGTGGTTCTATTTCTTTGTAGCAGTTTTTAGTTTGCGGAAGTTCTTCTTCCTCCTTCTCTAGTTATAAAGGATCAAGCAAGTATTGGTTTAATTCCCAGGTTTTAAAAAGTAAAAAAAAAAAAAAAGTTTAGTCATCAGGAGCAGTTTTGTTCTGACTCCTCACTCTTGCTTAGGCCTAGAGGGGTCCTGTCCCCTTGATTTATTCAGCCTAGGACCCTTTTCCCGGTGGCTTCTTGCCTGGCTCTGGGGTGATACTGGTGGTCCAGTCCCTCCCCCATTGAGACCCCTGAGATGTTTCATGCCTTGGGTCTCTTGTTGTCAGAGAAATAAAATTCCTCTGTCACTTTAAGCTGTCTGGAAAAAAATAAAAAAAAAAGAGGAAAGGTTTTTACTTTTTATTAATCAGTACCCTGGACAAGGACCAGCAGCTTACGGGGAAAGGAGCGGAGAGCAGTTTTCTCTCTCTCCGGCTCACAGCGGCTAGGCACAGAAGGACTTTCCCGTTCCTGCGGCAACTCCTCCCCCTCCCCCCTCCCGATGCCTCGATCGCCATTTTGTATCGACATGTGGAGAGCCAGCCTGCGGCACATATCGAGCCTGTTTCTTTGCCGGATGGGGGAAGGGATTCTGTAGTTCATCAATCACCTCTGGATTTAAGCCCCGTGGACTCTCCGGATTTGATCCTGGACCATCAGGACGATATCCCACCCCCCCCCTCCAATTCCAGGGAAAGCCCCTTCTCATTTTACTACTGATTTTGTACTTTTGTTACACAGAGCTTATGTCACTAGCTTGCTGCAGCAGGAGGATCCCCCCCAAAGACCCCCCCACCTGTGACAGTTCCTATAGGCCCTCCACCTGCAAAGGTGCCTAGGGTATCTACAGACCAGGGACCCAAGTTCCCAGACGCCCAGGGGACTAATCAGGTTCGTTCCATACCAGGGGCGCAAAACCTGCTGGATCCTCCTACCCCACCTCTTCAGCTCCCGGAGCCTGATCTGGATGCAGATCCTTTAACTCAGCATCCACCGGTCTAAGGGGACAACCCGCGCATCTTACGCTTGTTCCAACGGGAGGAGCTGGATCCGCTCATCCCTTTTTGTTCTAGCCGAGTTGGGCTTAGATGCCCCTCCGGCAGAAGCCGCTAGTACCCCGGTTTCCAGTAACGTGGACCCTGTCCTGGCAGGACTGAGAGCCCCTCCACTTACCTTCCCTTTTCATCCTATGCTAATGCAGTTACTTCTCCGGGAACGGGAAGCTCCGGAATCCGGCTTATGAGTGGGCAGAGCACTGCCTAGAGATGCTCAAGGTCCCTAAGGTGGATGCTTCAGTTTCCGCTGTCACAAAGAGAACCACCATCCCAGTGGTTGGAGCGATGGCTTTGAAGGACCTTCAGGATTGGAAGTTGGAGGTACATCTAGGCATCATAGTGGATAATACATTGAAATCGTCGGCTCAGTGTGCTGTGGCACTCAACAAAGCAAACAAAACTAGGAATTATTAGGAAGGGAATGGTGAATAAAACTGTGGATGTCATAATGCCTCCATATCACTCCATGGTGAAGACCGCACCTGGAATATTGTGTGGAATTCTGGTTGCTGCATCTCAAAAAAGATATAGTTGCACTGGAGAAAGTACAGAGAAGGGCGACCACAATGATAAAGGGGATGGAACAGCTCCCCTATGAGGAAAGGCTAAAGAGGTTAGGGCTGTTCAGCTTGGAGAACTGTTAAAGTGGGATATGATAGCGGTCTACAAAATCATAAAAGGACTTGAACAGGTAAATATAAATCATTTATTTACTCTCTCACACAATAGGACTAGGGGGTACTCCATGAAGTTAGCAAGTAGCTCATTCAAAACAAATTGGAGAAATTTATTTTTCACTCAATGCATAATTAAGCTCTAGAATTCATTGCCAGAGGATGTGGTTAGTGAAGTTAGTGTCGCTGAGTTTAAAAATAAGTTTGGATAAGTTCCTAAAGAAGTCCAAAAACTACTATTAATCAATAAGGAATAGTAGTTTGGGATCTTTTAAATGTTTGGGTACTTGTGACTTGGAATTGGCCACTGTTGGACACAGGATGCTGGACTTGATGGACCTTTGGTCTGATCCAGTATGGCAATTTCTTATGTTCTTCTTATCTCAAAAGGATCTTTGAAGTTCTAGCAGTTGGTGTTCGGGCGACAGTCTGTAGCAGTCTCATGCAGCGGGCAAGTCTCAGGTGGGTTCAACAACTACTCAGCACCCAGGACCACCCGTCTGCAGAGGCAGAACAGGCAGAGTGGCTGGAGGCTGTGGTTGCGTATGGGGCTGATGCCCTCTATGATCTCTTCAGGGTGCAGGCCAGAGCCATGGTTTCAGCGGTGTCGGCCAGATGCCCTCTCTGGCTGTGAAATTGGGCGGCAGACTCCTCTTCTAAATCTCAGTTGGGCACTCTCCCATTCAAGGGTAAGTTGCTTTTTGGGGAGGACCTGGAACAGCTTACCAAATCTTTAGGCAACAACAAGATTCATAAGCTGCCTGAGGACCACCCTAAACAGTCCAAGTCCTTTTTTTCCTTTGTGCTCTCATTTCAGGGGGCAGCGCAGGTACAGCAAGCCGCGGGCGGCTTCTCAAAGAAGTCCCTCCACTAGATCTCAATCATGGTCTCATTCCTTTTGTGGACGACGGCCATTCTGGGAAGGTAACCCTCAAGGATCCGTCCCAAAGTCCTCGCAATGAGATGCAGCCGACCCATTCCTCCGTTCCCAATTTAGGTGGTCGTCTGTCCCTATTTTACGAGGAATGGGTCAAAATTACTTTGGATCGGTGGGTCCTCGAAGTAATCGAACGAGGCTATGCTTTAGGATTTGCTTGGGATCTTCCAGACCACTAATTAATTTCTCCCTGCAGACTTCGGAAGCGTCCGGCTGGGCGCCAGACTCTCGACAGGCTTCAACAGCTCGGAGCCATATTCCCTGTCCCCCCTGGAGGAAAAGGGGGCAGGCCAGTATTCTATCTACTTCATGGTTCCCAAAAATGACGGGTTTTTTTCAACCAATCCTGGACCTCAAGAGAGTCAACAAGGCGCTCAAGGTCTCCCATTTTCAGATGGAGACCCTGAGGGTGGTCATCGCGGCTGTTCGCACAGGCGAATTCCTGCTTCACTCGATTTAACGGAGGCCTACCTTCATATCCCAATCTGCCAGGAACATCAGAAGTATCTCCGTTTCAACATCCTGGGACGGCATTATCAGTTTCGAGCGCTCCTGTTCGGTTTTGCCACCGCTCCACTCACTTTTACCAAGGTCATGGTGGTAGTGGCGGCCTTCCTCTGACAAGAGGGTATACTGGTCCATCCTTACCTGGATGACTGGCTCATTTTGGCAAAATCGGAGAAACTCTGCGCGATTACAGTCAACAGAGTCTTTTGTTTCTTACTTCCCTCAGTTGGATAGTCAATTTCCCCAAGAGCAACCTCAAGCCCTCGCAAGTCCTGGAGAGACTTTGCCCATGCTGCGACACACGCGTGGGCAAAGTCTTGCTTCCTGAGGCCCGGACTCTCAAGCTCATGAATCAAGTACGACACCTGTTATCTCTCTCTGTGCCCATGGCCTGGGACTATCTCCAGGTCCTGGGCTCTATGGCTTCAACTATAGATTTGGTTCCATGGGCCTTCACACATATGCGGCCTTTAAAGAAAGCTTTGCTGTCCTGCTGAAAGCCGGTCTCGGAGGAGTTTCAGTCACCTCTACCGCTCTCTGACTTTACCATCGCCAGCATGCAGTGGTGGCTCTCACTCACTCACCTGTTGAAGGGGATGCACCTGGAAACACCTCAATAGATCATTGTTACGACGGACTCCAGCCTCTCCGGCTGGGGAGTGGTGTGACAGAATCAGTCTACCCAAGGGCAATGTTCCCCAGTCCAATCTCAATGGCACATCAATCTTCTGGAGGCCCGAGAGGTTTGCCTAGCACTCAAGACGTTCCTGCCCTTGCTCCATCGCAAAGCAGTGCAAGTTCTCTCCGAGAATGCCACAGTAGCTTACATCAATCGTCAGGGTGGCACCAGGAGTTGGCTGGTAGCCCTGGAAGCCAGCAAGCTGTTCTCCTAGGTGGAGCGCCATCTGGCTCGACTGGCAGCCTCCCACATTGCGGGGAAGGAGAATATTCAGGCTGACTTCCTAAGTCAACACCTAGACCCCAGAGAGTGGGAGTTGTCCGAAGAGGCGATGGATCTTTTCGTGCGAAAGTGGGGAGCCCCCCTCTTAGATCTGATGGCCACTCTGAAAATGCGAAGGCTCCCATATTCTTCAGCCACAGACGGGAGCAGTTCTCAGAAGGGGTGAATGCCCTGGTGCTATCCTGACCTCGTGACATCCTCCTCTACGTGTTCCACCCTGGCCTCTGGTGGGAAAAGTACTCAGAAGAATAGAGCTTCACAATGGGCTGGTCATTCTCGTAACACCAGAATGGCCCCGGAGACCATGGTTCGCAGATCTGGTGAACCTCGCGACGGACGGCCCTCTTCGCCTCAGTCACCTCCCAAACCTACTACGGCAGGGTCCTGTATTTTTTGATCAGGAGGATCGCTTTTGACTAGCGGCCTGGCTTTTGAGAGACGCAGACTGAGGAAGAAGGATTATAAGGAGGAGGTTATTTCCACCTTGTTGCATGCGCATAAGACTTCAACCTCTCGTTTACGTTCAGGTATGGAGAGTATTTAATATAGTAATATAGTAATGGGGAGTATTTAATATAGTATTTAATATAGTAATTTAATATAGTATTTAATATAGTATTTAATATAGTAATTTAATATAGTATTTAATATAGTAATTTTATAGTAATGGAGAGTATTTAATATAGTAATATAGTAATGTAATATAGTTGCTTTCTTTCTTTCTCTCTTAACGTTAACTCTATCCCTCACTAAACTCTGCTTCTCTTCTTCGACATCCCGTTCCTTTTGAATTTACCTTGTTAGATGTAACTATTATTTTCCTCCTACTGATGTTAATTGTTACCCCTGTTATAATGTAAACCGATGTGATATCCATTTGAATGTCGGTATATAAAAGTTTTAAATAAATAAATAAATATTTGAGATGATGTGTGCTGACTCAGGAATACTGGCGCATAAGGATTTGGTATCCCAGGTCCTATCATTCCTACAGAATGGCCTCTCCAAGGGTTTGTCTTTCAATTCCCTGCGGGTTCAAGTTTCAGCTCTCGGTTCCCTCTTAGGGCGAGTCGATGGTTATGCGGTGGCGGCCCACCCAGATGTCGTGCGGTTCCACAAGGGAGCTAAGCATTTGAACTCGCTTGTCTGGGCTACTTGTGTCGTGGAGCCTTAATCTGGTACTTCGAGTTCTCTATGGGGGCGCCTTTCGAACCCCTCAGGTGGGCCATGCTCAAAGACCTGACTCTTAAGACAGTATTTCTGGTCTCTATCTGCTCGGCCAGGAGAGTGTCCAAGCTCCAAGCCTTGTCTTGTAGGGAACCATTTCTTCGTTTTTCTGATTCAGGTGTTTCCCTCAAGACAATACCATCCTTTTTACCAAAGGTCGTGTCCTCTTTTCACTTAAATCAGTCAGTGGAGCTACCTGCCTTTTCTCCAGATGACATTGCGAGCACACCTGGCAGAGACCTAAGGCGCCTTGATGTGAAAAGAGTACTACTTCAATACTTAGAAGTCACAAATGAGTTTCGTGTCTCTGATCATCTTTGTCTTATGGAGCGGACCCAATAAGGGGGGAACAAGGCTTCTAAGGCTACCATCGCTCGCTGGCTAAAGGAGGCGATTGCATCAGCGTATATCTGTCGGGGCCAGCCGGTTCCGGAGAGCTTAAAGGCCCATTCGTTGTGTTCACAGGCTAGCTCTTGGGCGGAGAGCCAGTTGGTCTCCCCGCAAGAAATATGCAGAGCAGCTACTTGGAAATCTCCTCATACCTTTGCTCATCATTATTGCCTCGATATACAGGCGCCAGTTTTTGGTTCCTTCGGCAGACAGGTGCTTCGAGCAGGACTATCTCGGTACCACCCTACTTAGGGAAGCTTTGGTACATCCTACTGTCTGGACTGATTCGGGTACATACAGGGAAATGAAAATTGGTTCTTACCTGCTAATTTTTGTTCCTGTAGTACCACGGATCAGTCCAGACGCCCACCCTTGCATTCTGACTTTTCTTGGAACCGACCGCTCAAAGTTTCTTTCATTTACAGATTTTGGGAGTATCGCCTAAGCTTGTCAGAGCAACGCATATCTGAGCTATAAGGCACCGGAAATATCTACCATTATATGTAAGAGCGCTTTTTTGCATTGTTTAAAATTTCCAGTTCCAATTTGGAGGTTACAGGTTTTACTTGCTTGATCTTTCTCTGGTTAAGATTATAGTTAACAATTTTTTCCTGCTTTGATAACGATTATACTGAAGGGACACAGGGGGGAAGCACTGTCCTGATATAGGATACCTTTTGAGTTTTTCTCTGCTGGAAAGGAGGCTCAACCCACTGTCTGGACTGATCCGTGGTACTACAGGAACGAAAATTAGCAGGTAAGAACCAATTTTCCTATAGAGCTTCTGAAACCTCCCTCCCCCAATTCATAACAATCTCAGGCTGACTGGAAATGAAAAGATCCCAGTTATGTATAGTGGGGAACTTTTTTTCTTATTGTTTTTAATTGTTGGGTGTTATTTGATGTCTGTTTTGAAATATTTTATTGCGTTTTTGAAAACTTTTTTGAGTTTTATTATTTTGATAACAAGTGTTTTGTTAGTTTCTGCTAGTTTAAAATGATACTATGTGAAATTAGGTAGAACGTATATGAAAGACAAAAAACTTAAAAAGATGTTAAATTGTTATTACACACCCAAAGATATAAGAAGCAAGCATTTTTTCAGTGCAAGGGTATTTTTAGAACAAGTTACTAATAATAATTTTTTAGGTGCTACTACCATATACCTGCTCCATAGAGTTTACAGTCTAGTTAAGACAAACAGAAGCCTTTGGGAAGTGTATTGTAATATAGTAACATAGTAATGATGACAGAAATTAAGTTGCTTATGGTAGTATCTGCTGCTCTGTGCAGTTAAGGATAGTAACTGCCATTCTATGCAGATTACCTCCATGCCTTCTTTTAACAGTAGTAACTGCCAGACCATGCAGGTTAATACAATACACCCTTTTCTTCATTTCCATTCTCTAGCCTTTAAGGATATGCAATGTTTATCCCATGCCCTTTTAAATTCATTTACTGTTTTTGTCCTCACTACCTTTTTCGGGAGGGCATTCCAGGCATCCACAACTCTCTCTGTGAAGAAATATTTCCTGATGTTGGTTCTGAGTCATCTCTCCCTGGAATTTCATTTCATGACCTCTAGTTCTACAGTTTCCTTTCCAACAAAAGCTTTGAAGTTTGTCTCCCCCTGGAGTTTCATTTCATGACCCCTAGTTCTATAATTTCCTTTCCAACAAAAGCTTTGAAGTTTGTCTCCCCCTGGAGTTTCATTTCATGACCCCTAGTTCTATAATTTCCTTTCCAACAAAAGCTTTGAAGTTTGTCTCCCTCTGGAGTTTCATTTTGTGATCTCTAGTTCTTCAGTTTCCTTTCCAGCAAAAGTTTTGAAGTTTGTGCATTATTAATACTTTTCAGGTATCTGGAAGTCTGTATCATATCTCCCCTGCATCTCCTCTCTTCCAGCATATGCATATTTAGATCCTTCAGCCTCTCCTCATAAGTCTTCTTATACAGACTCCACATCATTTTTGTTGCCTTTCTCTGAACTGCTTCCATCCTGTCTCTATCCTTTTTGAGATACGGTCTCCAGAACTGAACACAATACGCCAGGTGAGGCCTCACCAAGGACTTGTACAAGAGTATTATCACCTCCTTTTTCTTACTGGTTATGCCTCTCTTCTGGCTTTAGCTATCGACTTGTCACATTGCTGCACTGCCTTCAGATTGCCAGAAGCTATTATCCCAGGGTCCCTCTCCTGCACATTAGTCTTTTGCCGCTGCCCCCACCTTCTCCCCATAGCATACAGCTCTTTTGGATTACTGCACCCCAGATACATGACTTTGCATTTCTTGGCATTGAATCCCAGCTGCCAGATATTCAACTAAGATTTCTTAAATCGCTTTTCATTCTCTCTACTCCTTCAGGTGTGTCCACTCTTGTAGATCTTAGTATCATCTGCAAATAGACAAACTGTATCCCCTCTGCAATATCATTCACAAAGATATTGAAACAAACCAGTCTGAAAACCAGTCCTTGAGGCACTCTACTTAACATTATTCTCTCTTCAGAGTAGGTTCCATTTACCATTATATGCTGTCTCTGCCACTTTGGCCCCCACTCTCAAGCTTTTCATTTTATTCCTGAGTTTCCTATGCAGGACTATATCAAAATGCTTTCTGAAATCCAAGTAAATCATATCAGGCGCTCTTCCTTGATCCAGTTCTTTAGTCACCAAATCAAAAAATCAAATCAGGTTTGTATGACAGGATCTTCCCCTGGTGAATCAATGAAGCCTCGGGACCAGCAGCCCACCAGATTGTAGTTAGTTCATCCTTTCCTTCAACAGAGTCTCCATTAATTTGCCCACCACCGAGGTGAAGCTAACTGGCCTATGGTTTCCAGTCTCCTCTCTGCTATCACTCTTGTGAAACAGGATCAAAACCGCTCTTTCTCCAGTCTTGCGGCACTACTTCTGTTTCCAGGGATCTATTGAATAGCTTTTTCAGCGGACCTGCCATCACATCCTTGAGCTCCTGGGCTGTTCCTTATCTGGCCCTATGGTCTTGTCAACTTTGTTTTCCTAGCTCTTCCTATACATTCTCTTCTGTAAATGGAGTTATGTCTACCCCACACTTATCCATGATCTTGTCGACCATCAATGGTCCTTTTCCAGAGGTTTCTTTAGTGAATACTGATCTGAAGTATTTGTTTAATATTTCTATTTCTTCATTTTTCTCCACATATTGCATCTTGTCACCTGTCAATTTTACTATACTACCTCGGGCCTTCCTCCTTTCTTTGATATATCTCAAAAATGTTTTGTCACTTTGCTTTACCTCTTTGGCAATCCTTTCTTCGACTTGATCTTTTGCTTTCCTGATTTCTTTCCTTGTCTCCCTCAGCCTCACTAGGTATTCCTCCCTGTGTTCCTCTTTTTGGGATCCTTTGTACTTCTTGAACACTGTTCCTTTTGCCTTTATTTTTTTAGCCACCTCCTTTGAAAACCAGATCAGTTTCTTTTTCCTCTTACTTTTGTTTACTTTTCTAACATAGATTTATTGCCTTTGTAATAGTTCCTTTTAATTTGGTCCACTGTTGTTCCATTTCACCCATTTTCTTCCAGTCTTCTAGTTCTTCCTCCTGGTAGTTCCCATTTTGACAGTCTTTATTTTTTGAAATTCAGAATTAGAATCTTCATGTGACTCTCTCTAACCTAGCTGCGATATCGAACCATACCGTCGCATAATCACTAGGTCAAGTAGTACTCCCTCGTGGATTCCATTACCATTTTTTTGAGTAGAGCCCTTTGAAGGGCATCCATTATCTCTCTACTTCTTGCAGATTCTGCAGTAGAGATATTCTAAATTACATCTGGCAGATTCAAATTTCCAATGAGCAACTCTTCTCCTTTCTTGCCCACCTTTTGGATATCTTTGTCTAGATCTCTGTCCAGTTCTGTTTGAGTTGGAGGCCTGTAGACCATACCAGTGTAAATGGAAGTTCCATCTTTTTTTTTTTTAGGACAGCCCATAATGCTCTTCCCTACCATACTTCCCTTGCATTTCAGTTGCCTGGATATTGTTATTTACATAAAGTTACTCATCCCCTTTTATTGTTTTCTCTGTCCTTCCATAACAATTTATAGCCTGGGATGGTTGTTTCCCAATCATGAGACTCATTGAACCATGTCTCTGTAATAGCAACAATGTCTAAGTCTGTCTTCACCATTAGGGTCTGCAGGTTTGAGATTTTAACACCCAATTTATGAGTATTTGTGGTCACAGCTTTCCAACTTTTCTCCCTTGGTTTGCTGTTCTTCCTAGTCACCTTTTCTGCTCCTTTGCTTAAGCATGGAATATTAAGCTGATTGATTTTGTTATCTTCTCCTCTCACTTCCAGTATTGCTTGGGGCAACATTCCAGTTTCATTGACCATCTTCTGTCACTCCCATCCTCTAGGTTAAATGTCTGTAGAGAAGTGTTTAAGATTTAAAGCAACCTCAAAAAGGTGGACTTTTAGATAATGAAAATGGCCAGAGGGAACATGATGCATCAAATAAGGAGGTCTGTTCCATGCATAGGTGGAAAGTGTGGAGTTGGGTGTTGGCAATGGAGAAGGGCACAGATAAAAGTGACTTGCTCAATGAACGGGTTTCATGAAGGCTATAAGGAGAGAGAAGAGAATATAAGTAATGAGGAGCTGCAGAGCGAAGGCATTTGTAGGTGAGTAAGAGAAGCTTGAATTGTCTGTAGAAACAGACTGAGTCGGTGAAGAGAAGAGGGGTTACGTCATCATAGTGACGTTGAAGGAAGATAAGTCATGAAGTCAAATTTTGAATAGATTAGAATGGAAGAACATGGTTCAGCAGGAGGCCCGTGAAGAACAAATTGCAGTAGTCTAAGCAGGAGGTGATAAGACAGTAGATATATGTGTTGGTAGCATGCTCAGAAAGAAAAGGATAGATTTTAGCAATGTTATAGAGGAAGAAACTACATGCTTTAGCAGTGTTTTAGATGTGTGTGGAGAAGGAAAAGAGGTATCAAAGATGACCTCAAGGTTACTGGACAAGAAAACCAGGAGGATGAGAGCACCATCCACAGAGAGAGAAAAAGAGGGAAGAGGAGAAATAGTTTTGGGTGGAAAGACAAGAAGTTCCGTCTTGGCCATGTTAAGTTTAAGATGGCAGAATATCCAGTCAGCGATGTCAGACAAGCAGGCTGGATTCTTGGTGAAATTTTTGGTGTAGAGAGGTAGATCTAGGAGTCATCAGCAGTCATCAGCATAAAAGTCATCACGGAGCGGAAGGATGGAGTGGCATTCACGGAGCGGGATGCCAATGGTATACCACCTTCACGGAGCGGAAGGATGGAGGGCTGCCATCTCAAAAAAAAACAAACAAAAAACAGGGGTGGGTAAGAGTATGTAAAATTACCGGTGAGGTCATAGGCTATAGGTATTGCCAATTATTAGGCTTGTTCAATATTTGTTGATTGTTAATGTGGCTCGCGGAAATGGGGGCTACTACCTGGAGATAATACCCTTGTTCAGTGTACATACACACGGTTGATGAGACTCCATCATTGCTCTGGGCTTCAACGGCAAGAGGTAATGTGGAAGAAAAAAAAATAAAATAAAAAATTTGTATTCACAGGGAAGCAAGGTGTAGCTGGGCCGATACTTTACTTTCAATGCATGTCCAGCATAGCTCTGTGCTTCAACGGCAGGGGAGAGAGTCTGATACTTCTCTTTCAACGCGTGGCTCTCTGCTTCAATGGCAGGGGAAATGGGGACGGGAGGATCTATATGTGGATTGCATGGTCTGGGTGGACAGGGGCGGGCGTGTGGCCTGCTTGTTGCGGCGGTTACTACCCCTAATTGAGCTGGATGTTCACTTGGATGCAGTTCCGGCGCTGCTCTCTGCATTGATGGTGGGGTGGAGGGGAAATAGAACTAGAGGGTACTGGAAGCCAGGCGTAACAAGTATGGGAGAGAGAGAATAAATAAATAAATAAGAGGAGTGCATAGCTTGCTGGGCAGACTGGATGGGCCGTTGGTCTTCTTCTGCCATCATTTCTATGTTTCTATGAAAGTCATGGAAGGAGATCAGAGCACCAAGGAAAAAGTGTAGCTGGAGAAGAGGGCACCCTGACAGAATAGCAGTGGAGGAAGAACCACCAGATGATACAGTAAAAGTAGGATGGGAGAAGTAAGAAGAAAACCAGGGTAGATCTTAGTCCCGAAATCCAATGGAACACAGTGTGTCAAGGAACAAATAGCGATCAATGGTGTCAAGAAGAATGAGCATAGAATAAAGGCCCATGGACTTGGTCCTGGCCCAAAGAGGTTACTGGCGACTTTGGCAAGAGTTTTTTCTGTGGAGTGTAGAGGGCGACAGCCAAACTGGAGTGGATCCAGAATGGCTTGAGATGAAAGAAATTCAAGATAGCATAGGTGAACAGCATGTTCAAATATTTTGGATGTGAAAGGGAGGAGAGAGGTGGGATAATAGTTAATAGGGCAGTGAGAGTTTTTTGAGGGAGTGGCAGGATCATAGCATGTTCAAAGGAAGATAGGACAGTCGCAATGGCAAGTGATTGAGAATGTGATAGATGGAAGGGAGATAGAATGGAGGAGCCGAGTGAGAATGGAGTCAGGTAGTGTGTTTGGAAGAGGGAAGAAGATGGACAGCTTCCTTCTCTATGATTTCAGAAAAGGAAGAAATCGTAGCAGGGACCAAAACAAGAGGAGGTGAATGAAATGGGGGCAGAGGTGGCAGTCTGGTGGAGAATTCACGAGTAATCATCACTGTTTTCATGGAAGACGTCAGCCATAGTCTGGGTGGAGTGTGAAAGGGTGAGGGGATGGGAGGCAAGTGAGGCAAAGAGATGGCAGGGTTTGGAAGCAAGGGTATTTGTCAAATGGACAAAGCAGCCTTGCTTGCAAGTGCTATAGCAAACTGGAAGGAGGTGAGCATGAAGTTGGCATGGGAATAGACATCAGCTAGAGATGTTCAGCAGAGCAGGTGCAGCAAACATAGGAAGTGATTTCTGGAGGTCATAGTGTGTTGCTTTAAGGGATAGACTCAGGAGTAACATAAGGACATATTTCTTCACAGAAAGTATAATAGTCACCTGAAACAGCCCCCTAGAAGCAGTGGAGGCAAAAAAATATACAGAATTCAAGAAAATATGGGATAAAAATAGAAGATTCTAAGTTATGAGAATGTGAATATAAAGCCTAAGAGCTAGTAAGCTCTGTGGTATTGGATCAGGAATTGAAACTGGGCCTTGTGGTCTTCATCTAACATCACATTCTCTGTTTCTCTGAATGCTCTTAAAGTTTGATCATTGCCCACAGCCTCCTCTTTTTTATTGCTTACATTTGTATTATCCATTGTTTAATGCCCACTGGGACCATACACCTCTCTTGAGTTTCCAGTGTGGAGCTGATGTGGATTTAAAAGACTGTTGTGTTACCATTAGGAACTGGAATTGAAACACGAGCAGCATCAGAAGATTCTGAGAATAAAGACAGAGGAGATAGCAGCATTTCAGAGGCAGAGGAGGAGCGGCAGCAATGGTTCTGTCATCAGCCTGGAACAGCACCAGGTATGGCAAGCTCAGGCAGAATTTTTTCTAAGTGGTACCCCAAGGATGGACAAGTGTGGTGGTTCTTCTGTGGAAGCACATTTAAGGCCTGCTGCTTCCTCCAGCAGTATTCCCAAACCCAGAGGGCAAAATAAGATGGGAGTCTTTGTACCTATATAATATTAGAAATAGTAGAGCATGACATTTCAGGTCCAGCAACACTAGTCCAAACAAATGTTCACTTGTCAGATGTTTAACATGTAAAATCGTTTCTGTTCACTTGAGGGGAAGGAAGCAGGAGGGAGGAAAAGTATTTAGTCTGTGTTTTTTGGACAGAATATATGATTGTAGCACATACTGCCATATAGAGGTTTTCCATGCAGGTAGGTGCCATCAAAAAGGCCATGTGAAGGAAAGGAGAAGAGACTTGTTTTGTTGGTGGTATGTTACCTCATAAAAGGCAAATTGGCATCCACACAGGGATTCCTAACCCTCAAGAGCAGTAAGTTGCCCACAGCCATGGTGAATAATATATTAAAAAGTCTGATCTCCATTAAAAAGAAAAAATATATTCCCTTGTGAGCTGCTTTCCTCACTGTACAATAGTCAGCCAGCAGTTTGACAGGCAATTTATGCATTCAAATGTCTTTACTAGATTGAAATTCAAAGTTCCAGTATGTACCCAAATCGGTCCAGACTCCTGGGTTTTGTACCCCTGCCAGCAGATGGAGAACGGAGCAAACTGATGTCACAGTATATATGGCCCTGCAGTGACCCCAGCCTGCCAGTATTCTCCGTCTCCAGCAGATGGTGGACGTGCATCCCCCTATGGGGATTGCTTCGAGCTTTTTGGAAGGAGAAATTTGAAATTCTAAGAAAAGGAAGCTCCGCTCTCTTGCGGTGATACCTAAAGGTCCTTCCCCCAGTTGAGAATTCTTGAGGTGATTTCCGTGGTCCCTCAGAGGTGTGCCTTGGTCCGGTAGCTGGGTTTCCAAGCGTAGACTTTAGCTGCTAGTTCAGCTGAAAGGCAGCAGGTGCAGGAGGCAGGTGCCCTCTCCCCCTGCAGCCAGAGACGGTCTTTGTTCTCAGCTGGTAATCGTTGAGTTCAGGTAAGTTAAAAAAAAAAAAAAAAAAAAGATTTACCTTGAATCAGAGACAGTTAGAGGGGTTTCAGGACTTCCTCTGGTCTCCGTGCTCAGCGCGCTGTACCAATGTTCGTTCCTGCTCCCATTGGGGTTGGGGAACTGGGCAGCCTGGTGGGTTGAGCAGCCCCCGGTGGGCAGAGCCCCGTACTTAGGCTTTTTTCTTGCACACCGTGTGGTAGGCCGTGGCGGCCAATTTCGCCCACTCCTGTGCATGTTCTGCTGCTCTCTACAGGCCGTTGGTGTGCACAAAGCGCTCGGTTTTTGGGCATGCTTTTTACACTTACAAAATTTTTCACTGTTACCTTGCTTAGCTTGGTGCACAAGTTGTGTTTGCGCCTTACCGTGCTTTCTTCTAGGTGCTTATTTTCTCCCAGGACAAGCAGGATGTTAGTCCTCACGTGTGGGTGACATCATCAGGATGGAGCCCACTCACGGAACACTTTGGTCAAAGTTTCTAGAACTTTGACTGGCACATTGAGCATGCCATCAACCCTGCATCCAGCAGGGGCCCCCCTTCAGTCTCTTTTTTTCGGTGCAGCAGTAGCCTCGCAGATTCTGGAGCTCTGTGAGTTTACCTCACAACTTTTCCTCATGGAAATTAAATTTAAAATTTCAGTAAAATTCCCCCTTCTTGGGGGTCCCCCTTCGACTACCGACCTCTGTCGATGCTGGTAAGTTACCTCGTCTTCTCCGGTTGGTCCTCGGCAGCATTTTTCAAGGCCCGTCGGCCACCGACCATGCGCTGCCCAAAAATTTTTCTAACACCATGGCCACCGGGTTCCGCAAGTGCCCGAGAACATTGTCCATTACGGACCCACACGATGTGTGCGTTCTCTGTTTGGGCCCTGTTCACGACGTCCAACAGTGCACTTCCTGTGCCCAAATGACACCAAAAGGCCGCAGGGCCCGGCTGGAGAAGATGGAACTCCTCTTCAAAGTTTCTCCATCTGTCTCAGCCAAAGCTGCATCAAGTCAGAAGCCTTCCACTTCATCGACTCCGTCGCCGCCTAAATCTCAGCGCCAGAGAGGCATCGGTGATCTCCCGTCACCACCTTCTTCCCGCTCCAAGGTATCGACATCATCTTCATTGGTGCCGGAGAAGCAATGAACTGAACACCGGGAGAAGCATCGTCATTGCCATCAACGAAGCACTTCCACCGATGCCGGCACCGGTATGCCATCGACATTGGCACTGAATGAACCACCGGCCAAGAAGTCCCAGAGAGAAGGGACCCATCCCCTTCTGGACCCGGTACACCGAGGCGTTCCCCACTGATTCTGGTGCTGGGAGCCGAGACTCCACTAATACATGTGGACCCTCTGGCGATGCCCTCTGAGCCTCCACCCCCGATAGCTGTGCCACCGATGCCAGCTTCTCGGGCGGAATTGGACAGGATAGTCCAAGAGGCAGTTCTCCAGGCTCTTTGTGTATTCCATTCTCCACTGGCACCGACCCCCATGCCAATGCCCAATCCGTTACCTACAGTGTTTGGTCCACTGCTTGACCGACTGGATACATTGATCGGTGCACTGCCATCGGCGCCGCTTCCTGCCTTGCCACCAGCGCCTGCTAAGCCACCGACACCAATGCCGATTCCATTGTCCTCGGATGAGGAATCGAATTTACTGATGCCGGAGCCAACTCCAGGACCATCGGGCTTGTTACTGATCCCATCGATGCCATCATCGTCCTCGGTGCCCATGTTGGTGCCACCTCCAGATCTGGCTGGGTTTGGACCTGTACCTTGACCTGAAGGTCTTCGAGGTGCTGGTGATGCACCTTATGATCCCTGGGGGGATGATTCTTCAGAATCTGAGGACTCAGAAGAACTCCTCTCAGAGCCTTCACCCCCAGAGGAATGCCGTCGCTCCCTGCCTGAAGACCTGACATTTGTAAATTTCATTAAAGAAATGTCTGAGACTATTCCCTTTAATTTGCAAACAGAGGAGGATGCCAGACACAAGATGCTGGAAGTATTGCAATTTGTTGATGCCCCTAAAGAAGTCATGGCAGTGCCAGTTCATGAGGTGCTTCTAGATTTGCTGCAATGCAACTGGGAACATCCTGGCACAGTTCCACGTGTGAATATTTATTAATTTATTTATTTATATGCACATTTTTATATACCGACTTTCCTCAAGAGATAACAAGTCAGTTAACAATACATCCAATGCATTTTAGTTATCTCACAATCTAATAAAAATAAAATAACATGATACATAAAATAGAAATAAAACAAACAATAAAATTAATACAATAGCGTAATTCTACACAATTCTATACCTAATATCTTTACCAGTGCTATCCATAAGTCTTCAAAGTTCCAATTACATTCCTCAGCTCATAGGTTACTATGCTGCCCTTCCTAATTTCAGTAATTAAAACTCTTAAATACAACTAAATACTAAAAAACTTATTAAATAATATCTTAAAACTGTAGATAGTCAACTAATATCTCCGTTACTTCATTACATGTCTGCTCAAATGGCTCCGTTTGCTTCATTAAAACCCTACTCGAATAGCCAAGTCTTTATCAGTTTTTTAAACTTCTGAATGCTTATTTCTGTTCTAATATCTAATGGTAGTGCATTCCAGATTTTTGGGCCAGCCAGGGACAAGGTCCTTTCTCTGACTGAGCTCAAATGTGCTATTTTTGGTGATGGAATTGTAAGCAATGCTTTCCCCAAAGATCTTAAATTGCGGGCAGGAGTATGAATCCGAAGTGATGCATTCAGCCATTCGGAGTTATTACCATAAACTGTTTTATGAATAAGTAAAAGACAAAAAATAAATAAATATATATATATATTTATATTGGATTCTTGACTGAATTGGTAACCAATGGAGTTCTTTCAAAACAGGTGATATATGATCATATTTCCTCTTATTGGTTAATAAACGCGCTGCTGCGTTTTGTAATAATTGCAAAGGGCGTAGAATTGAATTTGGAACTCCCAACAGAAGGGCATTACAATAGTCCAGCTTTAGTGAAATGAGTGCATGCAACACTGTACGGAAGTCCCCTATATGTAAGAAAGGTCTCAGTTTTTTTTTAATTTGTAATTTATAAAAAACATCTTTATTTTTGGCTTTTATTGATGCTTTCATATTTAGTTCTGAATCTAAAATAGGGCCTAGGTCTCTTGCTTCATACTTAATCTCATATGATGGTAAAAGGGACTTTATTTCTGAGTCAATCTTCTCTGTTACTTTGTTGCTCATATACAGTATTTCTGTTTTTAAACTGTTTAATGATAGTGACATATGAGATAATAGTTATTTTACTGATGAAAAATATACTTCCCATAACTTCAAAGTCGATTGGAGAGAATCGTTTATGGGTAATAAAATTTGGACATCGTCCGCAAATATATAATGAACCAATCCTAGGCCTGCTAAAAATCTACATAAATATGATTTGTTCTGATCAAAACCCCTTTGAATTGTGTCTGTCAAAGAAATTAGTAAAGTTTCTGTATTATGTGATTTCCTAAATCCGAATTGTGAAGGGAAAAGCAATTGGTTATCTTCGAGGTACTCCATCAGCTGTCGATTTACAACTTTCTCTAGTAATTTGGCCACAAATGGAAGGATTGAAATAGGGCGATAATTAGCCATGGTTTCAGGATCAAGATGACTTTTCTTCAGTATGGGCTTTACTACAGCACATTTCAAAGGATCTGGAAATGTTCCCTCTTCTAAAGATGTATTGATTATATCAGGAAAGCTGATGCCATTTCTGCAGTCCAGTCAGCTCTGGGGTTTCAAAAAACACAACTGCCCTACCAATCTGTGGTCGTGGAATCTGTTCAAAAGAAGTCCAAATGATTCAGACCTCATTCTTCGGCACCTCCAGGGAAGGAGCAAAAATCTTTAGACGCCTTCGGACGAAGAGTCTTCCATGGGTCTATGCTCATAGCATTCATAGCAGCTTACCAACTCTATATGATGCAGTATTCCAGACACCTCTGGAAAAAAAGTCCAAGAGTACTCTGAATCTGTACAGACAAATATCAGGAGGGACTCAACAACATCCTTCTCAAAGGGCTTGATGCTGATAAGTATGAAGTGAGAGAGTATATGATATCTTTGATACTGCCTCCAGGGTATCTGCAGCCGCATAAGTGCCAGACACTGGGCATGGCTCAACTCCTCTGACTTATGTCAAGAAGTACAAGAACGGTTAGCAGACCTTCCATGTGCAGGAGGCAACTTATTTGAAGCTAAGATCCAAGAAACAGTTGCACAATTAAAAGACCACCATGACATCTTGCATCAGCTGTCTGCTCTCCCTACGGATTTCCCATCTACTACCAAAAGATCTTTTAGGCGGGATCCTAGATGATTTTCCTACAAACCAAGGAGGTATTATCCACCTCAATCACGTACTCAACAGACTAGACCTCTGCAAAAAGGTCAACCTCGTCAAGCTAGAGCCCCAAAAACCCAACCAGCCCTGCAGACTGATCTGGCTTCGGGCTTTTGACTCTTCTAGAGAGCAGCAGTCAATTCTTTCCTGTCCTTACTTACCATTCCAGTGGGAGGTCATTTGTGCCATTTTGCCAAATTATGGCACACTATCACAACAGACCAATGGGTACTAACTGTGGTCAGCCAGGGATACCATCTAAACGTCCTCACTATACCCCCGAACGTGTTACCACGTCCGGTGTCAAATCACTCCCCACTTCTCGAGACAGAGCTCTCGTCCCTTCTGCAATCGAATGCTGTGGAACCAGTACCTCGACAGCAATGGAGTCAAGGGTTCTACTCTCGTTATTTTCGAATCCCGAAAAAATCAGGCAGCATTCGTCCTTTCTTGGACCTATGCGTCCTAAATAAACATCTCGAAAAATGGAAATTCAGAATGGTGACCCTGGGTACTATGCTCCCATTACTGGAACAGGGAGATTGGCTCTGCTCCCTAGATCTTCAGGAGGCTTATGCCATCTCTACCCCTATCTAGACGATTGGCTCATAAGAGCTGAGTCTCAAAAGATAGCACTTCAATCACTCTGTTTCACTATCAACCTACTCCAATCCCTGGGGTTTCTAATAAACTACCCCAAGTCGAATCTGATTCCATCACGCAATATATCGTTCATAGGAGCAGATCTAAACACTATCCAGGCAAAAGCGTTTCTCCCAAGGGACAGAGCACGCACGTTATCAAACTTAGCCAAGTCCGTGTACTCTCGCCGAACCACGGCTCATCACCTGTTAATATTGTTGGGTCACATGGCGTCCACAGTTCATGTAACTCCCATGGCCCGACTGGCTATGAGAGTAGCGCAATGGACTTTAAAGTCCCAGTGGTCCCAATCAAGTCAAAACATGTCCCACATTGTCCACTTCACCAGCCAGCTTCGCTTTGCTCTGTCTTGGTGGATACAGGAGTCCAATCTATTAATAGGACTACACTTTCAACATCCACAACCTCAAATCACTTTGACAGTAGATGCATCCACCCTAGGTTGGGGAGCCCATGTCAACAACCTCCAAACCCAGGGAACCTGGACCGTAGCGGAAGCAAAGCACCAGATAAACTTTCTGGAGCTATGAGCAATTCGCTATGCCCTCTTCGTGTTTCGGGATTGCCTCTCCAACAAAGTAATCCTGATCCAGATAGATAATCAGGTAGCAATGTGGTACCTAAACAAACAAGGGGGCATGGGTTCTTACCTGCTATGCCAGGAGGCAGTGCAGATCTGGGCCTGGGCTCTCTCCCATTCCATGCTATTAAGAGCTACCTACCTGGCAGGCGTGGACAATGTGATGGCAGACAACCTCAGCCGGACCTTTCAACCCCATAAATGGTCCCTAAATCCCACAGTAGCAAACCGAATATTTCACCAGTGGGGTCGCCCGCACATAGACCTCTTTGTGTCAATACACAATCGCAAAGTGAGCAATTTCTACTCCATGCATCGCAGCCAAAACACGCCACCACGAGATGCCTTCGCCCACTCATGGGGAACAGATCTCCTCTACACCTACCCTCCACTTCCACTCATCAGCAAGACTCTCGTGAAGTTACGTTGGGACAGGGGCACAATGATTCTCATAGCCCCTCACTGGCTGCACCAGGTTTGGTTCCCAATCCTGCACGACATCTCAGTTCAGCAGCCAAATCGCCTGGGCACAGATCCAACTCTGATAACACAGAGCAACGGTCTGTTGCATCATCCCAACCTCCACAAACTGTCCCTGACAGCTTGGATGTTGAAAGGTTAATTCTACATTCCTTGAACCTTTCTGAGAATGTGTCTCAAGTCCTCGTAGATTCACGAAAGCCTTCTACTAGAAGATCTTATCATTCCAAATGGAAGAGTTTCTCATCATGGTGCACAACAAAAGAAATAGATCCCTTTTCTGTCCCACAAAAAGGTTCCTGGACTACCTCTGGCATCTCTCGGAGTCTGGCTTACAAACCTCCTCCATCCGCGTATATATTAGCGCAATAGCCGCTTACAACAAGTGTATAGGGAATGCCCCGATTTCGGCACAACTACTTGAAGCTCGCTTCATGAGAGGCTTGCTACAACTCAAGCCTCCACTGCATCCTCCAGTTCTGCCATTTGGATGCCCAATCTTCCAGTCTCGCAAGGTCCTCCTGCAATGTATCACAATCCACTTGTGATTTAACTACTCTGAATAATTTTGTATCATCTACAAACATGATAACCTCACTCAGCATATTCCTTTCCAGATCACTTATAAATATATTGAAAAGCACCGGTCCAAGTACAGATCCCTGGACACTCCACTGTTAACCCTTTTCCACTGAGAAAATTGACCATTTAATCCTACTCTGTTTCCTGTCTTTCAACCAGTTTGTAGTCCACGAAAGGACATCGCCTCCTATCCCATGACTTTCTAGTTTTCTTAGAAGCCTCTCGTGAGGAACATTTTCAAACACATTCTGAAAATCCAAATACACTACATCTACTGGTTCACCTTTATCCACATGTTTATTAACTCCTTCAAAAAAATAAAGCAGATTTGTGAGGCAAGACTTCCCTTGGGTAAATCCATGTTGACTATGTTCCATTAAACCATGTCTTTCTATATGCTCTGTGATTTTGATCTTTAGAATAGTTTCCACTTTTTTTCTCGGCACTGAAGTCAGGCTCACTGGTCTTAGTTTCCCGGTTCGCCCCTGGAGCCCTTTTAAAATACTGGTGTTATATTGGCCACCCTCCAGTCTTGAGGTACAATGGATGATTTTAATGATAGTTACAAATTTTAACTAATAGATCTGAAATTTCATTTTTTAGTTCCTTCAGAACCCTAGGATGCATACCATCCGGTCCAGGTGATTTGCTACTCTTTAGTTTGTCAATCTGGTCTACTATATCTTCCAGGTTCACAGTGATTTGATTATAGAAATTTTCTAGCGTGTAGCAGATGGACTCAGGACCAATGGGTATAGTGTGTTCCTGATAGCAGTTGGAGACGGAGTCAGATTTATTTATTTATTTGTTTGTTTGTTTTTATATACTGACAATCAAACATGGGTATCACATCGGTTTACATCATAACTTGTGTGATAGTGTGACAACAGGTCATATTATCTTTATATTGTAACATTGTAACTTGTAAGAAAAACTGCCTCAACGTACTGCTTTAACATTATAACTATATAATTTTAACAGTATAACTTTATAACTTTAGATGACAAACACGACTTGATTAACAATTAAGACTGCCAACATTATTGTAACTTGAAAAACTGCTTCTATGTATTGCTTTAATCTTAATATTGTGTTCTGTTGTACCTGTATAACAATGAAAATTGAATGAGAAATGCGACTTAATTAACATTGTGACTGCTGGTGGTATTGAGTCAATGAGGACCTGTGGTTTGGGAGATATGAGTTTTCTAGTGGGTTATGTGCTGGGTTAAAGAGCGGTTGTTTGGGGTGGGTTCCCAGTGGCAAGGGTTAATTGTTGTCGGGGTAGGCTTTTGGAAGAGCCAGGTTTTTAGTGCTTTCTTGAAGTTCTGTGCTGAGGGTTCTGTCTGGAGTTTTGCTGGTAGTTTGTTCCAAAGTGCGGGGCCTGCAATTGATATTGCGCGTTGTCGTGTTGAGGTGAGGTGGGCCTGTTTGATAGAGGGCATGGTAAGTAGTCCAGTGTTTTTAGAGCCCAAGTTTCTTTGAGAGGTATATGGATGAAGGATGTCCTTTAGATTTCAATCTGACATCAGCACTACATATACCGTGCACGATGCTCTGCTCCTCAGTTTTTTCTGTCTCCATAGCAGTTTGGGACTTCACACACGCTTGCACAGCTTAGAAAACCAAACTCCAAATTCAAAGAAGAAAGAAAGAAAGAATCTTACCTACAGACGAGCCCTGCTGTCCTGAGGTGATACCTAAGGGTCCCTCCCCCAGTCGAGAATTCCTGAGGTGATTTCCGAGATCCCTCAGAGGTAATCCTCGGTCCCGGCATGGACTTAGCCACCTGAAAAGGGAGCGACTAAGAAGCAGCGGGTGCAAGACCAAGCGCGGCGGTGAAGGTATTCCCCTCTCCCCCCGCAGCCGGAGACCGCCCGGCAAGAGACCGGGAAGCACCAAGACAAAGTAAGGTAGAAAACTTTCTCTAAGTCTCTGGTCTCCGAGGCTCGGATAACTGCACAGATCGTCCCTCCGGCGTCTGTCTAATCGGGTTGAGCAGCCCCATCCGGGCTAGACCCCGATCCGGCTCGAGGGTCCTCCCACATGGAGATTCTCCGGGGGGGGGGGCGCCATCTTGCCCGTGTGGTCACCGGTGCCATTTCCCTCCCTTAGTCGCCGCATTGTCCGCATAACTGAGCCATATGCACAGCAGCGAGCCAGGCACATAAAATACTTGTGCGCACCGCGCCGTGCACACAGCAACACGCACAGAGGGTGCCGAGCGCACAGCTAGGCCTCCCAGCACACGCATCTGTACAGGATACACCCGCAAATCATGGCACCGCCGTCCAAGACAGCTAAAGGGCCAGTCTTCTGCCTGGCATGCCACCTGAGAGCGACACAGCCTGAGGTGACCTCCGCCCTATGCCTGTTGTGCGAAGAAGCTCGGGGGGAGCCGAGACAAGGTCTCCATCAGCCTGTAGAGGACTCCGGATCTACCAGCGAGACTACCCCGGACCTCTCTATTCCCGACTTGGCCCTTCCACAGTGGGGGCCCTCGGGGAGCGCCGCCGGACCCAATGCCGCCCCAGGCAACTTCACGGAACTACAATCCTACATCCATGCACAGACAGGACCACCAGCGGCACAACCACAACCCCCGCCAGTGGCCCAGAACCTCCCAGGGCCCTCCTGGCCTCCACCAGATGAGCCGCCCCTGGACAAATACCTCCCCTTAGGGGACACAGATGATTCGGAGGAACCAGAACCCCTGGAAGAAGGGGAACTCCCTCCAGGAACGGAACTGCATCGCACCATGACGTGCTTCTTCCCAAAAGACGAATTATCAGATCTCGTAGCCACGAGTCTGAAGGCATTGGCCATCCCAGACACATGCAACACAGCAGAGTCCAAGGCGAGCCCCTTTCTGGTCGGGCTCCGCCAAACCTCACGCCATTTCCCTACGCTACAGGCCGTACAACAACTGATCAACCTGGAATGGGACGCCCCAGAGGCCACCTTCAAGTGGGGTCGAGCCCTAGAAGCTCTCTACCCCTTGGACCCCGCGACGAAGGAACTCCTGAGGTTTCCCAAGGTCGACGCCTTGGTCTACGCCACCACAAAGTGCACCACCATACTAGTCGAGGGTGGAGCTTCCCTCAAGGATGCCAATGACAGACGGCAGGAATCCATCCTCAAACAGTCTTACGATGTATCAGCTATGACCTTACAGATCGCTGCTTGCTGCGCCATGGTATCACGCGCCTGCCTGGCGATGGCCAGGGATGCAACCTCACCAATCGAGGCATTAGACCCGGCAATATCATTCCTCACAGATGCAACCTCAGCCAGGAGCCTCTTGTCCATAGTGGCAGCCAGAAGACAGCTCTGGCTCCGAAGCTGGTCAGCCGACGCGTCCTCTAAGATGAGGCTCACGAGAATGCCCTTTAGAGGATCACTCCTCTTCGGAAGCGACCTGGACAAACTAGCCGACAAATGGGGCAAGTCCCCAGTACCCTGTCTACCGGAGGACAGGAGCAAGAGGAACCAACGCCCCTCTCCCCAGGCACCCAAGGGCAGAGGATCCCAGCATTATAGACCATACAAAAACACTTACTAAGTGTTGCAACCGTCGCTGCCCGACTGCTTCACTCCACCTACCTTTCTTTTTCTGTGACTCCTCCTGCTTCCTGTGGACGTCTGGCTTCCGCGGCGTCTGCCCGCCGTCCTCTCCAGCGTCCCCGGACCGGCTTGGGCGCTGCCTCCTGCCATGCTCCTCAGGTACCTTAGGGTGCGCGCGCCGCGCGGCCCTCGTTCTTATTTCCTCTATCGCGCGAGCCTCAGGGGCATCCCCCTGTGATGACATTACGCTGCCCGGATATTTAAGCCTACTGTTTATTGCTAGCCATTGAGTTAGCTGGGGATTTCCTACGGATGGGATTCGCTCTCTGTACCCAGCTGCTCTGCCTTTCCAATACCCATTGGACTCTCTATCGCTAACGGGGTACCCGCTTCTCGGGGCCCTCACTTACTTTTCAGGTCATTTTTTCATTCATTTTTCATTTTCATTTATTAAAATTTATTGATCGCCTACCATAAAAAAGCCTAGGCAATTTACAGCATTAACATACATAATTAAAACATAAAAATAATAAATGCAATACCACACAAATTACATATATTTCACATAGACAAAAATAACCAGTCTCATGTAGACAAAGTAAATAATCAGTCACCCACAATATGTAACAGGCTTCTCACATCTATAGAGGTATTTAATCTGCTAACAGCAATCTAGAATATATTGTATGCACGATGGATAAGGTGCTCTTTCAATAACTGTCTGAACTTTTTTGCATCATCCAAAGACCTGAGCTCAAATGGAATAAGATTCCATTGTGTTGGCGCAGCAATGGAAAAAGAGGTCTCACGAGTACTATATAAATGAGCATGTTGAACAGAAGGAACTTCTAGTAAATTTAATTGAGAGGAGCGTAGACATCTTAATGGTTTATAAATGCGTAGAAGAGCATTTAGCCAGTAAGAGAGATCTGAAGTTAACAACTTAAAAACAATCATAACTGTTTTATAAGTGATGCGTTCAGTTATTGGTAGCCAATTCAGATTATACAAGACTGGAGAAATATGCTCACAATGCTTTGAATGGGATACTAGATGCGCAACCGAGTTAAGCAGTAATTGTAGCGAATGTAAAGTCGTTTTAGGAAGACCGATAAACAAACTGTTACAGTAATCTAAGTGAGGAAAAATGATCGCACGAGTTACAATCAGAAAATCTCGATCAAATAGCAAATGCCTTAACCCTGCAATAAGACGAAGTTTGAAAAATCCACTTTTGATAAGGGATGTAATGTGAGGACGAGAGGACAGAGTAGGATCAAGTAAAACTCCTAAGCTCCTAATGGGTTTATCAATGGTGAATGAAATGTCATCAATATGAATTGAATTGTTAGAAGGTGTACACTATCAGGAAACTATCAGGTGTACACTATCAGGAAACCGGTACTCGCTCCTTGAGGACCTATGTTCCCTGACTCGCTGCCTGCTCCAACCCTCACTTCTGCCTGGAGGAATTTGCTATCTTCAACACCAGTGAGTAATACCATCTTCACCTCAGAGCTGTCCCTAGTGCCATCTCCTATGTGCAACCGCTGTGTGAGTACATTACCTTCAAGCCTCTCAGCTCTCAGGGATCAGGTACTCGCTCCTCGAGGGCCTGCTCTCCCTATTCTGGGGTTCTCCTTACTGGGGCTTGTGCATATTCCACTGTACTTATTATTCTCAGTTCTTTCCACTACAGCATTGCCAGCAGAGGAGTCGCTGTTCCAGTGCCTGAGGGATACTAGCCCAGCCGGGCTACTTCTGCTGCTCACTTCTGCCACCTCTGGTGGCTTCATCACCTTGTCTAATAAAAGATCAAATCTCTGTGTTTGTGTGTCCTGAGCTAGCCTGACCTGTGGCCCCTCATGGGACCTTCCCCCCGTGGGCATGGTCAGCTGCCACAGTGTCCAAGGGTCCACCCAAACCTCACTAGATATAACACCAAGTTCCCCACTCCACCGGCAAGGGGCAGTCCTTTTGGAACAGACACAACAAAAGTGGAGCCGGCTCAGGACCAGGCCCCAGCTGTAACACGCAATGAGAATCAGCAGACCCATCTATAGGAAGAGATCATAGGGGGCAGGCTTGCCCTTTTCTACCAAAGATGGGTCGAGATAATGTCGGACAATTGGGTCCTATCCATCATCCGAGAGGGATACTACCTGAACTTCCACAGCATCCTCCGGACAAGAGGAAGGCAGTGGAAACCACACTATCAAAACTACTTGCCCTAAAGGCAATAACACCGGTGCCTCCGCACCAACAAAATTCGGGGCACTATTCCATCTACTTCATCGTGCCCAAGAAAGAGGGAACATTGCGGCCCACACTGGACCTCAAGACCGTCAATCGCTACCTGAAGGTACCCCACTTCCGCATGGAAACCATGCGTGCGGTCATAAAGGCCGTACAACTGGGAAAATTCCTGACCTCCCTGGATCTGTCAGAAGCCTATCTCCACATACCGATCCATCGCATCCACCAGCATTTCCTACGCTTCACGATATTGGGCCATCACTACTAGTTCCAGGCCCTACCGTTCGGGCTGGCTTCGGCTCCCCAAACGTTCACCAAGATCATGGTGGTAGTAGGGGCAGCACTGAGGAAAGAGGGAATCCTCATGCATCCATACCTGGACGATTGGCTGATCAGAGCGAAATCGCCAGAGGAAAGCCAGCAAGCAACCACCAGAGTCAAGGAACTACTGCAGAACCTCGGGTGGGTCGTCAACACACCCAAGAGCCACCTGCAGCCCTCCCAATGCCTGGAATACCTGGGAATCCGGTTCGACAACAAAGGGAACAAAGTCACCCTTCCCCCTACAAGGAGAAGGAGATTGATGGAACAACTACGAGCTTTGTTGAATTCCACTCTTCCCAGGCATGGGACTATCTCCAAGTCCTCAGACTCAAGGTATCAACCATAGAAATCATCCCGTGGGCAAGGGCCCACATGCGGCCCCTACTGTATTCGATGGGGGGGGAAAGGCTGATGTGCACGGAGCAGGAGAGGGACCTAGGGGTTATAGTGTCTAATGATATGAAGTCTGCGAAACAATGCGACAAGGCGATAGCAAAAGCCAGAAGAATGCTGGGCTGCATAGAGAGAGGAATATCGAGTAAGAAAAGGGAAGTGATTATCCCCTTATACAGGTCCTTGGTGAGGCCTCACCTGGAGTACTGTGTTCAGTTCTGGAGACCGTATCTACAAAGAGACAGAGACAAGATGGAAGCAGTACAGAGAAGAGCGACCAAAAAGGTGGAGGGTCTTCATCGGATGTCATACGAAGAGAGATTGAAGAATCTAAATATGTACACCCTGGAGGAAAGGAGGAGCAGGGGTGATATGATTCAGACCTTCAGATACTTGAAAAACTTTAACGATCCAAAGACAACGACAAACCTTTTCCGTCAGAAAAAAATCAGCAGAACCAGAGGTCACGAGCTGAGGCTCCAGGGAGGAAGACTAAGAACCAATGTCAGGAAATATTTCTTCACGGAGAGAGTGATGGATACCTGGAATGCCCTTCCGGAGGAAGTGGTGAAGTCCAAAACTGTGAAGGACTTCAAAGGGGCGTGGGATAAACACTGTGGATCCATCAGGTCTAGAGGAAGTGTATAAAGAGGAGGCAGCAAAACACTGCACAGAGCGGCAGTAGCCACAGAAGCATTCACGGAGCGGGATGCCAGTGGCCAGTGGTTGGTGTTCCACCTTCACGGAGCGGAAGGATGGAGGCCTGCCATCTCCATATTTAAAAAAAAAAAAACAAAACAGGGGTGGGCAAGAGTATGTAAAATTAACGAAGAGTTCATAAGCTATAGGTATTACCAATTATTAGGCTTATTCAATATTTGTTGATAGATAATGTGGCTTTCAATGCATACTTCACTTTCAATACATATCCAACATAGCTCTCTGCTTCAACAGCAGGGGAGAAGAAAAACTAATACTTCACGCATATCCAGCATAGCTCTCTGCTTCAACGGCAGGGGAGAAGTAAAACTAATACTTCACGCATATCCAGCATAGCTCTCTGCTTCAACGGCAGGGGAGAAGTAAAACTAATAGTTCACACATATCCAGCATAGCTCTCTGCTTCAACGGCAGGGAGAAGTAAAACTAATAGTTCACGCATATCCAGCATAGCTCTCTGCTTCAACGGCAGGGGAGAAGTAAAACTAATACTTCACGCATATCCAGCATAGCTCTCTGCTTCAGCGGCAGGGGAGAAGTAAAACTAATAGTTCACGCTTATCCAGCATAGCTCTCTGCTACAACGGCAGGGGAGAAGAAAAACAACCAATAAGGGCTGAATAACATAGTCTGGGTAAATAAATAAGTATGTGTGTAGCTTGCTTATTGCGGCGGTTACTACCCCTAACTAATTGGGCTTGATGTTTCACTTGGATGCAGCTCCATCACTGATCTCTGCATTGATGGTGGGGGTGAAAGGGAAATAGAACCAAAGGTTACTAGGAGCCAAGAGAAACAGATAAGTATCAGAAAAAAAGAGGTGTGGGGCTTGCTGGGCAGACTGGATGGGCCGATTGGTCTTCTTCTGCCTTCATTTCTATGTTTCTATGTTTCTACAATATTCCCTACTGTCTCGATGGAACCCAATGTCTCAAAACTACTCCGGCCCCCTCCGGCTACCAGCGAAGTTTCGGAACCAACTACAATGGTGGCTACAAGAAGACCAATTGAGCGAGGGAACAAGCCTATCCCCACCGGAATGGACCTTGCTCACCCCGGACACAAGCTTGCAGGGATGGGGAGCCCACTGCCAGGAGCTAACGGCTCAAGGGAAATGGGACGAAGAAGAGTTGGCATGGAACATAAACTGACTGGAAGCCCGAGCAGTCAGACTAGCCTGCCTACAGTTCAGCCACAGACTCCGGGGCAAATCAGTCAGAGTCATGTCGGACAACGCCACAACAGTGGCCTACATCAACTGCCAGGGGGGAACCAGGAGCCAGCAGGTGTCCCTGGAAATAGAACCCCTAATGACATGGGCAGAATCAAACCTACAAGGGATATCAGCCACCCACATCACGGGAAAAGACAACGTCACTGCAGACTACCTCAGCAGAGAGAGTCTGGATCCAGTGGAATGGACACTGTCGACAACAGCCTTCAAGCGGTTAGTAAACCACTGGGGAACACCAGCCATGGATCTTCTGGCAACCGGGTCCAACTTGGGAACCGGGTCCAACACCCAGGTTCCCAAGTTCTTCAGCTGACGACGGGGACCGCTGTCGCAGAGAATCGACGCCCTCGTCCAGACCTGGCCTCAGGAGGACCTACTGTATGCCTTCCCTCCATGGCCACTACTGGGCGGAATCATCCGCAAGATAGAACACCACAGAGGGCTGGCACTTCTAGTGGCTCCGGACTGGCCATGAAGGCCGTGGTGCACGGACATGCGAAGACTTCTGGCGGGAAACCCTGTACACCTACCTTCACACAGGGATCTACTCCAGCAAGGACCGATCCTCCATGAAGACCCAATGAGATTCTCGCTTACGGTGTGGCCATTGAGAGGTCTCGCCTGAAAAAGAGTGGATACTCAGGACCAGTGATAGACACACTGCTCCGAGTGCGCAAGTTCTTCACCTCCTTAACATATATACGAGTATGGAGAATATTCGAAGCCTGGTGTGAGGACCACATCATCCTTCCACGGACAGTCAAAATCCCCATGATCCTGGAATTTCTGCAGGACAGCGTGAGCAAAGGATTGTGTCTCAACTCCATCAAGGTACAACTGGCCGCCCTGGCCAACTTCAAACCCAGGGTGGATGGCAGCAGCCTAGAGGCCCACCCAGACGTCTCCCGCTTCTTAAAAGGGGTCAAGCACATTCGACCACCTCTGAAGTGGCCGATACCCCTATGTAATCTCAATCTAGTGTTAGACTTCCTAGCGGGAGCCTCATTCAGACCAACTCGCGGTCTGTCCCTACGGCTCCTGACCTTGAAGACGGCGTTCCTCGTGGCAATCTGCTCAGCCCGTCGAATCTGTGAACTTCAAGCACTATCATGCCAGGAGCCTTTCCTCAGATTCACACCGGGATCCATACAGCTGCGCACTGTACCCTCCTTCCTGCCAAAGGTGGTCTCTCACTTCCATCTAAACCAAACCATCTTGCTGCCATCTCCAGACGAGCATAAGGACTCTGAAGACTCACGCCTTCTTCGCCACCTGAACGTCGGTAGACTTCTAGTCCCATACCTGGAAAGATCGGAAACTGTACGAAAGATGGACCATCTGTTCGTTCTTCACAGCGGGAAGAAGCAAGAGGAAGCGGCCTCGCGGGCAACCATTGCCTGCTGGATCAAAGAAGTAATCAAGGCAGCCTACGTAGAAGCAAGCAAGCCCCCACCTCTACAAGTCAAGGCCCATTCCACAAGGGCCCAGGCAGTGTCCTGGGCAGAAACCAAGATGCTGTCACTCGCAGAGATCTGTCGGGCAGCAACGTGGTCCTCCATCCACACTGTCTCAAGATTCAATCGCCTGGATGTTCAGGCCAAGGAGGACACAGCATTCGCAAAGGCAGTACTAAATGGGCCACGGGCAGCCTCCTGCCCGGTTCGGGAGTAGCGTTTGTACATCCCATTGGTCCTGAGTCCATCTGCTACATGCTAGGAAATGGAGAAATTACTTACCTGATAATTTCGTTTTCCTTAGTGTAGACAGATGGACTCAGCACCCCGCCCATGGCTGCCTCGCACTCAAGAAGCCCCGGGGGAACCGCCCCCCAAGTGCAACACAAGCACGGGTAAGCCAACCCTTATTTCTAGTTCAGACACCCATATTACCAGGTGTCGGCGCTTCTCAGTTGAATGCCCTAGCGGTCTCCAGCTAGAAACCTCATCATCCAATCCGAGTAATCAAGTTTCAAGTTAATCAAGTTAACCAAATTAATCAAAATTATCCAAATACACATATATCCATAATTGCTTTTCGAGGAGAAAACTGAGGAACAGAGCCTCGTGCACGGTTATATGTAGTGCTGACGTCAGATTGAAATCTGACTCCGTTTCCAACTGCTATCAGGAGCACACTATACCCATTGGTCCTGAGTCCATCTGTCTACACTAAGGAAAATGAACTTATCAGGTAAGTAATTTCTCCATTATCACTTCTATTAAAGACATACAGCTGTCAGGCAACTCAGTAACATGGAGGACCGAAGCAATGTAAAAAAAAATGCCACCTACCTGCTAAAACAGGATTTGATGTGCTGCTAATTTTCCAGCCTGTAAGTTAACAAATCAACAGATGTGAGTTTGTTTTTGGGAATTGCAGGGTGAAAGAAGATATGTGGGCAGTTGTCCCATTGACTGGCATAACACATTGCAAAGATATGGGTTGAGACTTTAGTGGTAATTTTCACACAAATACCAGTGTGCTTGCAGACTTTACCAAATATTTTCACAGAAAATGTACGCGCATAAACTCGCTCAGGTAATTGGCTGAGTACCTGCACTCATTCACTTGCATAAAGAGTTATCCCCTCTTTGGAGAGCATAACTTATGTATGCACGCATACACTCATACTTTTTAAAATCCAAAAGAATGTGCGCAAGTGCCAGCTCTGCCCCCCTGGAATGCCTCGGGGGAGGCAGAGCTGGCACTTGCGCACATACTTTTGGAATAGAGTTAGCCAGGTAACGTATCCAGCTAACTTAACTCTGCCCCAGAACACCCCTATGTTATCCGGCTAAACGTTAGCCAGATAAGTGTTGGAAGTATTTACAAGTTGGCATTTAGCTGGCTAACTAGATGATGTTGAATATGGACCCTGAAGAGTCTAGTCTGCCTAAGAGTGGGCATCGACCACAGATATTCGATCTTAGATCCATTGTCTGATTGGGACACTGAATTACATAGATTATATTACATTTCTTTTTATGTATTGCATGCCTTTGTAGCAAAATACTCAGTGTGGTATACCATAAAAGCAATGTAGCTTCATGTAACAAATACATCTTAAGGGTTCATTATAAACATGTCATGAACTTAGTTTTTGAGCTGTTTAGTTTAAAGATATCAGTAATGCACTGTTCCCTCTATGCTATACATGTGTGCGCATGCACACAACAAAGCATAGTGCACACCAGCAATCCCAATATTATTTGCATTATACTGGCTCGAAGGGCACCCATTTGAGCTTGGCTTATAAAAAGTTGCATAAAAAGAAAATGTTTGTGCACACAGTCTTTCAAAAACTTGAGTGAACATTGCAGTAATGCCCACTGCACAATTTTGTTTCAGTAATATTGTCTATGGAGTTATAAAAGTTAGGGATCACTGATCTACATAGTGATTTCTGACACTATCACATGTATCAGAAAATTCTGTGTAACCTCCTGCTTGGTTCTCACATTTTTCCTCTTTGCTTTTTATCTTTCCCCATCTTTGTGCTTGCACTCTCTCTCCACTCCCTTTATACTCTTGCACTGTATTAGTAGCACTCTACTGCACTGGCACTACAGCCTGAGCAGATGTGGCTCCTGCCACCTCCTGCGTTCTATTAGTTATCAACACTCTTACCAAAAACCAGCAATTGGAGCAGCAGCACCTGAGACAGATATGCTTACTATCTGCCCCCATAGCCTATTCCATGTGCAGCTGGCTGCCAAGTCATTTGCCAAACTTCATTTTCTTGCCAAGCTGGTAAACAGGAATTTCTCAACCTGGGAGAAACCCTTCTGAAAACAGGGCCACTGCACATCGGAAATCTAATATTATGGTATCAGCTGGTAGGAGCAACGCAGACTGGTTTCTGGCTTAATGTGGAAAAGCATACATACAGGTATATATAGTGCTAGTGATATTCCTGACCTTTGGAGAAAACACATACTGTATCCGTTTTATAAATAGAGAGTAGATCATCGCTACTTTGGCTTAATGCTGAGAACATGTTTTGTCTGAAATATCAGTAGGGATGCTATAGCCTTTCTAGCCCTGGACTGACTGGTCCCCTTACCAGTTAAAACATGCATGTTATTAGACATCCATCGTCTGTCTTTTAATTTTAGTTGTATGTATCTTGTATAAACTTATTGTGTATGTACAATTGTAACCCGCCCTGAACAATGGAGGGATATAAATGTTTTAAATAAATAGTACCAGGAGTGGGTTTGTGAAATGCGCAGGGAGTCAAGAAAGGGATACCACACTCTTTGGATTCCAGTTATCTTTGAATGTGATGGGGAAGTGATATTTTTCTCTGTTCATCTTCCTTTATTGTTAGCACTATGCCTGCAAACCAGTTGGCAGCAAAATCAACAGACACATGGGAATTCCTTATAACGTCACACTTTCAAATGTATTTTGTTTGAACCATTAGAAAATTGAGGAGCAGAAGAAGTGGCTTGACCTAGAGATGGATAAAGTCCTTGAACAGCGCCGTGCTCTAGAAGAACTGGAAGAGGAGCTCAAGAAACGGGAAACTATAGTGAATAAAAAGGAAGCATTGCTGCAGGAAAAGCATGACTTGGAGAGCAAAAGACTCCAGTCTAGCCAGGTGAGGTCTAAGGTTCTGTGACTCTCGTTTTAGAAAGGAATGGCCATCAGTCTTGGGAAAGTACAAGTTCAGGGTCACTATGGTGAGCTGCTATCATTTTGAGAGGCAGCTATGACTCCATCATGATTGTTGCCCGTCTCTCTCTTCTTTGTACTCCAGGCTCTCAGTAATGATATAGTCCGAGTGTCTAGTCGCCTGGAGAATCTGGAGAAGGAACTGTTGGAGAAGAATGGGCAGTTGCGCCAAGGCAGTGCCCAAAACCAGCAGCAGATCCGGCATCAGATCTCCAACCTGAGGCAGGAGAAGGAGCTTTTGCTCAAGCAGAGGCTGGAGATAGACAGCAAACTGAGGCAAGGGGACCTTCTCTCTCCTGAGGTAAATAACTTTAGAGAAGGGAAAAACCCAGCTCGCCTTGTCCTCTTTTTATTTTCATAGGGCCTGATTCACTAAGCAATTTTCCCTTAGACACAGAATGGGAGAAAAGCCTTAGGGCCAGATTTTCAAAGGGTTATTTTAAAAAGGCCCGGCAACGCACGTAAAGGCCGGGGACGCGTGTAAAGTCCCGGGGCTTGCAAAAATGGGCGGTCCGGGGGCGGGGCTGGGGCATGGTCAGAGGCTCCTGGCACAGCGGCCATTTGCCGCTGTGCCGGGGTTCGCGCACCAGCAATTGGCCAGCACGCGCAACTTACTTCAGCCCCAGGGCTGAAGTAAGTTTTAAAACAACAAAAACCCAAAAAATGTAGGGGGGAAAGGGCGGGGGAGGTAGGAGAAGGGAAAGTTGGGGTGGAGGGGTAGGGAACGGGAGAAGGCAGCATGGCCTGGCGTGGGCTCGGTGCACCCTCTTGCGTACGCCAACCCCTGATTTTATAACATGCGTGCCTGCTATGAAATCAGGCGACCATGTGTGCGCGCCGGGTAGCGCGCGCACATATATGCCTGCGCGCATGTTTAAAAATCTACCCCTTAGTGAATCAAGCCCTTAGATCCTTGAAATTTTGCCAGAATTAGAATGCACACAATATTATTGCATGCAAAGCAAAACTATTGGAAGGCAGCTTTCAAATAGGATTAGCTAGCAAACTAAGGTGTTAATGAACTAGATGAAAGAGTTTAAAAATTACTCTGTGCAGAGCAATTAAATAAAAGCAAGTATATTATAAGTGCTGTAAAAGTAGGCATGTCAGAAAGTGGGGTTGAGTTGAGGATAAGAACATAAGAACATAAGAAAATGCCATACTGGGTCAGACCAAGGGTCCATCAAGCCCAGCATCCTGTTTCCAACAGTGGCCAATCCAGGCCACAAGAACCTGGCAAGTACCCAAAAACTAAGTCTATTCCATGTAACCATTGCTAATGGCAGTGGCTATTCTCTAAGTGAACTTAATAGCAGGTAATGGACTTCTCCTCCAAGAACTTATCCAATCCTTTTTTAAACACAGCTATACTAACTGCACGAACCACATTCTCTGGCAACAAATTCCAGAGTTTAATTGTGCATTGAGTAAAAAAGAACTTTCTCCGATTAGTTTTAAATGTGCCCCATGCTAACTTCATGGAGTGCCCCCTAGTCTTTCTACTATCCGAAAGAGTAAATAACCGATTCTCATCTACCCGTTCTAGACCTCTCATGATTTTAAACACCTCTATCATATCCCCCCCTCAGCCATCTCTTCTCCAAGCTGAACAGCCCTAATCTCTTCAGCCTTTCCTCATAGGGGAGCTGTTCCATCCCCTTTATCATTTTGGTTGCCCTTCTCTGTACCTTCTCCATCGCAACTATATCCTTTTTGAGATGCGGCGACCAGAATTGTACACAGTATTCAAGGTGCTGTCTCACCATGGAGCGATACAGAGGCATTATGACATTTTCATGTAAATTACACATGCATATAGGAAGTTTCAAACATACAAACATTTAGCCAGATAACATGAGATAACTCCTGCTATCCAACTATCTGGCTAAATGCCTCCTTTCGAATATCTAGGGTACTTATGCAGCTAAAATTTAGCCAAATTTCAAAGGGGCATTCCAGTATGGAACTAAGCTAGTTGGTTAACTTAGCCGATTTTCAGTTGTCTCCACCAAAGTTAGCTGGATAGCCTTAGGCCTGCCTCAAAGCATTCCTTAAATTATCCGGTCACCTACCAGTACTTTCACTAATGCCTTTCTGTGCTGGGATCGCAGTGCACTGTAATCTTGGCAGGTTCCAACCTTGCTCTGGCAGTAATATTGGAAGCATAACCTACCAGTGTTGCTGTTAGAAATTCTTTTAACATTGAATCGGGGGGGGGGGGGGCTGGAAATTGGGCCATTAGGCCCAATTGCTTTATCTCTTTTTTTTCTTTTTTTTTTTTAAAGACTTGTCACTTAACCGGCTATATTCTTTGGAATGTAGATGGTTAAGCCATAAGTTATTTGGATAACTTTATTTGGGGATATTCAGCAGGACATTTAGCCCTCTGAATATCCCAGATAACTTATCCAGCTAACTTCAACCAGATAAATTAATTGTTTTAGGGGTTTTTTGAATTTTGCTTCCCAAAGAGCCAGAAATAATCCATTGGAAATATTCTTTCGACAGTTGGGCACTTATACTTGTCTGCAGAGAAATGAAAGGCAAGCTGTGTTAAGGTTATGATAGATAAGGTTACATGCCTGGCTGGATGATAAGTTTGACACAAGTACTTCTCCAGCCATTTTCCCTAGAATGTGAGTGTTCTGCTGCTTCTGGGAGGGGCCATTTTATACCAAATACATCTTAATGTTGTTGTATCAGCTCTTATCTATCCCGTGGGATGATCTGATATCACTGACTGCTTTGTTGCTACTAGAATAAATGATGCTTACAGGAATAGTAAAATATTGAAGCCAAAATGTTTCTTGCCGACCAGACAATAGATTTTGCAATTATTTGCAATAGAGTTTGAAATTATTTAAAATGTTTCCAGTAAGAACATAAGAAATTGCCATACTGGGTCAGACCAAGGGTCCATCAAGCCCAGCATCCTGTTTCCAACAGTGGCCAGTCCAGGCCGCAAGTACCCAAAAAACCAAGTATATCCTATGCCACCGATGCCAGCAATAACAGTGGCTACTTTCCCATTAAAAATCTTTCTTAAACCCAGCAACACCAACTGCACCAGCCACATCCTCTGGCAACAAACTCCAGAGCTCAATTGTGCTCCGAGTGAAAAAGAATTCTCTCCGATTAGTTAAATGTGCTGCATACTAACTTCATGGAGTGCCCCCCAGTCCCTCTATCATCCGAAAGAGTAAACAACCGATTCACATCTACCCAGTCTAGACCTCTCACGATCATAAAGACATCTGATAATGGGGAGAGGCAGGTATGCCCTCTTCCTCTGCATCCTCTTTGTAGGACAGGAAGAGTGATGGTTTTTGCTTTTTTATGGTTGAAATTCCTATTAATTCAGCCATTTGTAATAATTTGGCTGTGTCCTCCTTTTGCCTTAAAGATGTCTTTAGTTAATGTGAGGCTTTTGACTAGGACATTTAATATTATTCACGTTATAATGGTCTTGACTTTGTGTATTGCTGAAACCTGAGCCATAGTTCCCAATGATCCCATTTTTTTCACTGTTTTGTTCTTCAGGATTTTCCTTCCTTCCATAGCCAAGGATAGGCAAACAAGGTAGAGATTCTTTTGGTCTTGGCAATCTCCAGGTTCGCCATCTTCTTGGTTTGAAA
The DNA here is from genome assembly GCF_901001135.1 of Rhinatrema bivittatum. Classification (NCBI taxonomy): domain Eukaryota; kingdom Metazoa; phylum Chordata; class Amphibia; order Gymnophiona; family Rhinatrematidae; genus Rhinatrema; species Rhinatrema bivittatum. The sequence continues at coordinate 135,556,544 of NC_042621.1, read as the reverse complement.
TGTCTGTCTCGTTACGTTTAAAAATTAGTGAATTTAGAATTTTTTCTGATTTCTGCATATTCCACAGGATCAATTAAATTCATTAAATAGTCCATTAGAGATGCTTTTGGATATGTTTATTTTATTACATTACCGCTCGCATCAATTTATGTCATTGCTTAGCTTAGGTTCAGTTCTCTTCTTATTATAGAGCTAACTTTTCTTATTGGATATTGCTTAAATGTTGCTAAGCTTCTGATTGGATCTGTTCCTGTTTGCTCCCCCTCTGTGTTCTCTTGCTTTTGCTGTTGGTCTTTGCCCCTTGAAATCCCTGGAAGACCTTACTTCCGGCTGAAAGTTCAGTTTGGGAAAATAGCTCCAGAATTTCTCTGCAGGCTCTTGAAGCATTGTTCTTTTCACCTTACTTCTTTGCTGTTCTTTGCCTCTATTTCCCACTGCTGCTGCCTTCTGCAGATGACTGATGGTCACAGCTTCCTCTAGAGTGGTAGTCATCTTCTTTTGACTGAGCTCTGAGTTTCTCATCACAGCTGTATCAGGTCCATTGTCTGAGCGGCTATCTTCAATACCATACCATTCTCAGTGAGTGTCAAACTGTTTATCATTCAATAAATGTTTTGGTATTAAGATCTGAGTTCTCTCTGAATTTGGAAGCTTAAAGCAAAGAAGAGGTTTAACTTTCTATATAGGCTGCCAGGCTTGAACAATCGTGAGCTATGGACAAAATATTCAGAAAGAAGTAATTTTTTCATTACACAGAGGCACTGTAAATTGCCAAAGTTGTTTGTTATGGAATTTCTGTTTTATAGTAGTTGTTTGTTCCATATCCTCTGGGAAGCTCCCTGGCTAGATGGGTGAGAGAGTGGTGAATTGTTTCTTAGCTTTTGCAGGATATACTGGCAGGCTGAGGTCAGCACAGAAGCCTATAAGGAGTGACATTAACAAACTTGTTAATCTCTCAATTCATCTGCTAGTTGGTGGGCATAATCCATGTGTCTGGACTGGTCTGTCTGGATAAGGAAAGGAAATCATCAGTTCCCTGTACATACCTGGAACAGTCCAGACTCCTGGGTTTTGCCTCTCCCCCAGCAGATGGAGACAGAGAAGTTTTAACGGACTCCGTCCTATACCCCTGAGGTGCCACCTAGAGTCTGTCAGGATTTCTCTGTCTCCAGCAGATGGTGGAGGTGCAAAACCTTTAGTCTGGGTTTAGTGTTAGGTTTTCAGTTTTGTTGGTATTCGTTCCTTAGGGAATCTTAAAAAAAAAAAAGAAAGGACAAGGATTTAGTAAAAAAAAAAGAGAGAGAGAGAAGATATCTCTTTAAGCCTCCCAGGGGGTTGTTAGGTCCTGGTGGGAGCATCCCCCCTGGTAACAGAGGCTCTGGAGCAGAGGGTTGGGAGCCCCTTAACTGCCCACGGCTGAGGGTGATACCAGGCAGCCCAGTTCAATCACCCTCTGAAGATCTGCACACAGAACAAAACAATGCTGAGGTGATTTATTTAATTTCTGAGCCGGCCTAGCGATCTCTTTCGGCCCTCCTTCCTTCCAACGCCGTTTTCGCTGTCCTTTTCAGTTCCTACGAGGTCCCGGGGGTTTGTCTTGGTCGCGCTGGTTCTTTTTTCGGGCCCTGATCCTAATTTAGCTCGGGGATCATGCCGCATGGTGTGGCCTCCAGGCCGGAGTTTGCACCGAGTGCTTTTCGGGAGGGGAAGGCTCTTCAGGGAAGCCAATTCCGGCGAAATCGCATCACAGCAGCTCTAGAGCATGCAGGACCATGGGAGGGCATAATTGCTGCGGCAGCCTCAGGACCCTTTTCTTCTCAGCGCAGGTACTGAACCCTTACTGCGAATGTTCAGGGAGCTGGAGAAGGCTGCTTTGGGGGAGGGGAGCTCTCCGCCACCTCTTTCGCCGCGTCCTGCTACCCTGGGGGGGCGGCGAAACTTGCAGGCAGCGCAGATCTCTTCCTCAGAGGAGGAACGGGGGAAGGACTCGGATGAATCTTCTTCTTCGTTCTCCTCCAATTTTGTTTTGTTGCTGCATAAAGCCTTCAAAGTATGAAAAACAACAAAGAGCCAGGGTACTAAGGTACCCCGTGAGGTCCCGCCGTCATCGGGGGCTGGGACAGGAGCTTCATCGCTCCACAAGCATAACAAGTCACACAGTGGCATAGAAGCCTCCAAGGCCAAATGCGCTCTCTGGTCCTTTTCCTGTCAGGTGGACAGTTCAGATACAGACAGGGTGGATGAAGGCGAGTCTCCTTCATAAGCCCCTGGTGAGGGACCGTATGCGGATCAGGATCACCAGCTACAGCCAGCCAAGCCAGTAGATGCGCCTTTAGTGGAGGGTGATGATCCCAAAGTGGTCCGCCTGTTCAGAAGGGATGAGCTAGGTCCACTTATCCCGGCCATTCTGGAGGAGCTGGACATTGAGGTTCCTCCGGAGGACTCAGTTTGGGGCTATGGATCCGGTGATGGTGGGCCTCAGGGGTCCAGCTCAATCTTTTCCATTTCATATGTCAGTTATGGATCTTTTGTTTAAGGAGTGGGACACTCCGGACCTTGGTTTAAAGGTAAATTGGGCTATGGACAAGTTAGCGCTGGACCTCCTTAAGGTCCCTAAGGTGGACGCTGCGGTCTCGGCAGTGACCAAGAAAACCACCATCTCGGTAACAGGAGCCACTGCCTTGAAGGATTTGCAGGATCACAAATTGGAGTTGCAGCTTAAAAAGACTTTTTAGGTTTCAGCCCTAGGAGTCCGGGCAGCTATGTGCAGCAGTTTCGCGCTGCGAGCCAGTCTCCGCTGGGTTCAGGATTTGCAAGCTGCAGCATCCCTTTCTGTGATTGAGGCGGTCCAAGCAGGGCGCCTGGAGGCGGCGATAGCTTACAGTGCTGACGCGCTTTATGATCTGTTGACATTACAACTTATGTAAATGATCCTTTGGGCAGTCATGCAAATCTCTAGAAACGTCTATCCTTTTCCTGTATTTGAATGTTATCTATAAAACAAGAATCACTTCCTGTATCCAGAGAGATGCTGGTCAGTTTGTAAGACTAAGGGCACCCAGTACCCAGCATCTCCCGAAAACACTTATATTAACTAATAAAAATACATTTACTGAGTCTAAGTGTTCTTGTGTCCCTGGCCATAAGCATAGAGTTACCTTTACAGGCTCAACTGAGTTTCTTACCCTTCAAGGGTAAGCTGCTTTTCGGGCAACAGTTGGAGGACATGATAAAATCTCTGGGGCAGAATAAAGTCCGTAGGTTGCTGGAGGATAGACCCAGGACGAGAGGATCCTTTCCTCAATGGGCGAGATTTCAGGGAAATCGCCGATTTCATCGGTTCATCCTTTCGACAGGGTCCCAGCCGCCAATCTTCTTGGAATCAGTCCTTTCGGGGGTGCCGGCCTGCCAGAGATGGAACCCCACAATCTCATGGGGGTCCCAAGTCAGCGCAATGAAGTGAGGCCGGTCCACTCTTCCATCCCAAGAATAGGGGGGGAGATTATCTCTTTTTCTAGAAGAGTGGACCAACTTAACCTCAGATCAGTGGGTCCTCAGTATAGTAGAACAGGGTTACGCATTAGATTTTGCTCAGCCGATCCACAAGCGGTACATAGTTTCCCCATGCGGGTACCACCAAAAACACCAGGCGGTACAGGACACGCTGCGGTGGTTACAGGACCTAGGCACCATAGTTCCGGTACCCGCAGGAGGGCTCAGGCGAGGGCGCTACTCCATCTACTTTACTTCGTGTTACCCAAGAAGGAGGGCACCTTCCGTTCCATCCTAGACTTAAAGAGAATCAATTGGACTCTAAAGGTGCCTCATTTTCAGATGGAAACTCTTCGCTTGGTGATAGTGTCTGTACACAAAGAGGAATTCCTAGCATCTCTAGATCTAACAGAATCTTACTTGCACATTCCTATATACCCGAATCATCAGAAATATCTGTGGTTTGCGATCCTGGGGCATCATTTTCAATTTTGTGCGCTACCGTTCAGTCTGGCGACGGCGCCCAGAGTCTTCACCAAGGTGATGGTGGTTGTGGCAGCGGCCCTGCGAAAGGAGGGGATTTTGGTACACCCTACCTGGACGATTGGCTGATTCGAGCGAAGTCCGAACACCTTTGCAGGACAGCGGTGCAGAGGGTGCTACAGATGTTGAGCTCGTTGGGTTGGGTGGTCAACCCCGACAAGAGTCGCCTGGTTCCCTCCCAATCCTTGGAGTTTTTGAGTGCTCGGTTCGACACAATCTTGGGAAAGGTTTTCCTTACTGAGGAAAGATTGTCCAAGCTTCTCACTCAGGTGGAGTACTGCGATCCATGCCTCGTCCCAGGGTCTGGGATTATTTGCAGGTCCTTGATTCGATGGCTTCCACTCTCGAACTGATGCCCTGGGTCTTTGCGGAAATGCATCCTCTTCAGTCAGCCTTGCTCTCCTGGTGGAATCCACTCTCCGAACAGTTTCATCTTCTCCTCCCACTGACAGATTCAGCACAGTCCAGTGTTCTTGGTAGCTGTGTCCAGACAATTTACGATGGCGTGTGGATTTGGAAATTCCCTCCTAGATAGTGGTAACCACCAATGCCAGCCTCTCTGGTGAGGAGTGGTTTGTTGAGGAACAGCAGTGTAAGTTCAGTGGATGAGGTTGAAGTCTTCTTGGTCGATCAATCGGTTGGAGACCAGAGTGGTTCAGTAGGCACTACAGGCCCTCCTTCCCTTAGTAGAGGGGAGATCAGTGCGGATTCTCTCCGACAATGTGACGGTGGCTTACATCAATCGTTAGAGCGGAACTCGGAGTCATCCGGTGGCGAAGGAGGCTCAACTTTTAATCAGCTGGGCAGATCAGCACCTGTACAGGATAGCAGCCTCTCACATTGCCGGAGTGGACAATGTGCAGGCCGATTTTCTCAGCCGCCACCAGTTGGATCTGGGAGAGTGGGAACTCTCCAACGAGGCTTTCAGTCTCCTATGCAACCGATGATTCAGGCCCGCAATAGACCTGATGGCGACGTATCGCAATGCCAAAGCTCCTCAATTTTTCAGTGGTCGAAGAGAGCCAGGAGCCGAAGTGTAGACGATCTGGTGCTTCCCTAGCCAATGGAAATTCTGTTGTTCGTCTTTCCGCCGTGGCCGAAGCGCCCGTGGTTTGCGGACCTTCTAATCTGGCGGTAGACAACTCGCTGAGATTTCATCCATCCTAGAGTCTGCTGCGACAAGGTCCCATTTATTTCACAGAGGTAGTTCGCTTTTGTCTAGCAGCATGGCTTTTGAAAGCGGAGATTGAGAAATAAGGGTTACTCGGAGGAGGTGATTACTATGCTTTTTTCAGTCCCATAAAACTTCTACCTCCATAGCCCATGTCAGAGTTTGGGGTTTTTTCGAGGACTGGTGCCTGAACCACGTGGTGGAGCCGTCCAGGGCTACTGTTCCGGATGTTCGATGGAGAAGGTACAGAGAAGGGCAACCAAAATGATAAAGGGGATGGAACAGCTGCCCTATGAGGAAAGGCTGAAGAGGTTAGGGCTGTTCAGCTTGGTTAGGGCTGTTCAGCTTGGAGACGAGATGGCTGAGAGGGGATATGATAGAGGTCTTTAAGATCATGAGAGGTCTTGAACGAGTAGATGTGAATCGGTTATTTACACTTTCGAATAATAGAAGGACTAGGGGGCATTCCATGAAGTTAGCAAGTAGCACATTTAAGACTAATCGGAGAAAATTATTTTTCACTCAACGCACAATAAAGCGCTGGAATTTGTTGCCGAGGATGTGGTTAGTGCAGTTAGTGTAGCTGGGTTCAAAAAAGGTTTGGATAGGTTCTTGGAGGAGAAGTCCATTAACGGCTATTAATCAAATTTACTTAGGGACTAGCCACTGCTATTAATTGCATCAGTAGCATGGGATCTTCTTAGTGTTTGGATAATTGTCAGGATCTTGTGGCCTGGTTTGGCCTCTATTGGAAACAGGATGCTGGGCTTGATGGACCCTTGGTCTAACCCAGCATGGCAATTTCTTATGTTCTTATATTCTTCAGGCAGGTCTAGTAAAAGGTATAACCTTCAATTCCCTACGAGTTCAGATGACAGCCCTTGGTAGTTTTCAGGGAAAGGTACAGGGCCTCGCTCTAGCATCTCATCCAGATGTGGTTCATTTTCTGCGTGGCGCTAAACATCTGCATCCTCCAATTCGGAACCCCTGTCCTTCGTGGAAGCTCAACCTGGTTCTCCGTGCCCTTTGTAATGCGTCTTTCGAGCCACTGAAGCGGGCGACCTTGAAAGATCTGACTTTGAAGGTTGTTTTCCTCGTGGCTATTGTATCGGCACAGCGTGTTTCAGAGCTACAGGCCTTATCTTGTCAGGAGCCCTTCTTAAGGATTTCTATCGAAGGAGTTTCTTTACAAATGGTTCCCTCCTTTCTTCCGAAAGTAGTGTCCTCTTTTCATTTGAATCACATGGTGGAGCTCCCGTCCTTGGAGGGCCTAGATCTTTCTACTTCCGAGTCTAGGGAGTTAAGACAGTTGGACGTCAGACACGTGCTGAATCGTTTTTTGGAGGTCACGAACGGTGTCTGTCTTTCAGACCATCTGTTTGTCCTATGGAATAGTCCCAGGAAGGGTCAGAAAGCTTCAAGGGCCACCCTTGCACGCTGGCTGAAGGAAGCTATTGCTTCGGCTTACCTAGCTCAGGGCTGTCCGATTACGGTCAGTCTCCAGGCTCATTCTACTAGATCGCAGGCAACCTCGTTGTACTAGTTTACTTTTCTCTGCTTGGGTACAGTGTAATACTGAGAGACTCTAGGTGGCACTTCAGGGGTATAGGATGGAGTCTGTTAAAACTTCTCTGTCTCCATCTGCTGGAGGGGAGGCAAAACCCAGGAGTCTGGACTGATCCGTGGTACTACAGGAACGAAAATTAGCAGGTAAGGACCAATTTTCCTATAACAAATTTCTCCTTTTTTTTCTTCCATCCTATTATTTATTTATTATTAGGGAATCATCATTTTCTTTCTTATTTTATATACTTTTTTCTTCTTGTATGTTTTTTCCAATTATAGTGGCATCATTTTTGTTAGTATTTTGAAACATGATTTCTCTGTTTCTTTACAAGATTGTTCTTGTTTGTAATGGAAAATTTGGAAAAATTAAAAAGTAAATTTAAAAAAGCAACTGTTAGGCTTAGGGCATCTACCTAGTTTTCTGAAAAGCTGCTTGGCTTGAAACAACTTGGCATTAGATTAGAAACTTCAGCTGACTCTGACAAATCTCAGTGTAAGGCCTGTTTAGTAATTTACAATATGTCTATTGTTTCTGCAAAAAAGGCCTTTCTTTCTCTTTAATGGACCCAACAAAGTTCTTCAAGGAAACTCTTCCAAATAATACGTTTTTGGGTAGACACTGTAAGCTTGAGCATGAGGACCCATCTGTTATCTGTTTTGGCCTATTTGCTTTATGTTTTGCAGATAAGATTTGTGGCATTCCGAAAGAACTTGATAAGAATTCTCTATCAAAATTAGATAAGTATGATGAGGTGGTTAACCAGGTGTTAACTGCTTTTCACCTGGTTAACTCTGAAGACGTTAACAGTATACTTGCAAACATTAAACTGTTATTTGGACCCTTGTCCATCCTGGCTCACAAAAGGCTGCTGGTAGGTGGGAATTTGGAATGACTTAAGCTAATTGTCAATTCATCATTAGTGAAGGAAGCTGTGATTCACCCCTTCCTCTTCATCCAGTCAAACCCGTCCAGAAGAATGTATTTTGCTTACTGACCAGCAGGTGGAGACAGATTTCAACAAGTTTGCTGACCTCAGCCAGCCAGTGTTCTCTGTCTCCAGAAGATAGTAGGCAAGCATCCCATGCTGTGAATTGAGGCTTGGTTAGGCTTGATGAATAGGAATATAGATAGGGTGGCTCCTGGGGTGAAAGGCCAGCTTTCCCTCTCTTGGTTGAACAAAGCCCCGGCACAATAGGAATACTTTCCTGTGACAGCTCCTGCCACAAAAGGTTAGCCCTCCCTCTACCAGTAGAGCACATCTGGACCTGGGAGGGGGAGCTTCCAGTTTGGTTTGCTGGTGTTGAAGTTGAGTTAGGGTCTTGCAACCCCTATTCTTCTTGTCCCTTTTTCCCCTCCCCCCTCACATCTTCCCCTGGGGCAATAAGGTTTTTTTCCCCTAGGATAGCTCCTGGGATGGTAGGATATTCCTTCCTCCTTCACTGGAGATCACCTGTTCATCAGTTTCATTTTCACACTCTGTCCTTAGTTATCAACAGCCCTACGATCCGTTTAAGGGTGATGATAGTTGTGATGGCTTACGATAAGAACGGTTTTTGCTTCTTCCTTATGTGGATGATTGATTGATAGTACCGAGTCACATCAGGACAGTGAACTGGCCACCCAAAGAGTGGTTCAATTTTTGTAGCACTGAGGTTGCGTAATAATTTTCTCCAAAGCAGTTTACACCATTCCAGACTCTAATTTATTCTGAGAGCAAGGTTTGATATGACGCTAGTGCGTATACAGCTAACAGAGAGACTGATTCAGAAGCCGGTTCATCAAGTTAACGCTTTATTATGTTGCTCTGAATCTGATGGTGTGGTTTGGTTTAAATGGCAATGGACCCAGTCACCTAGACAAGAGAAAGCTTTGCTCTTCATTTGGAATCCCCAGTCTCAGAACTGTTTCATAAGACTTCCGGAAGCGGCATCAAATAGGTTGAGCTGCAATGCTAGTTTAATTGCAGAAATTCAAAACTGGGAGTGGCGCTAGAGATCCTTTTTTGGTGATATTGATGATGGTTGCCAGTTTATCAGGCTGGAAAGCACATTGTTTGAGGCATCTGGCTCAGGGACAGTGGACATCCGAGAAGACAAATGGTCCATTGGTTGCTTGGAAGCCAGATCAATTTGTTTAGCTCTTCTTGAATTTTCACCTTGCTTACTGGGTCAGGCAGTCAGATTGCTGCCCGACTATGCCACAGAGGTGGCATAGGCAATTCATTAAGGATAGATCAAGAGTCTTAGATGTGATAGAATGGAGATGTGCCTCTTGCTTGAGCAGAAACAAATTTGTAGAATTTGTCAGTATAATATGTAACCAGTGTGGATGATGCGCAGGAGGTGGACCCTTGAGCCGAGGTGGGGTTAGCACTACCCATAGGAAGGATCCTACGAGTCCCCACTGTTGGCAGGCCGAGTGGGCTGACGGATGGAGGTCAGCTGAAGCTTTGCCAATACCAGCCCTCGTTCCCCGTGGGTTGAGCCTTTGGGTACCAGGGCCGACTGGAGTTAGGTGGGCCTCCGTATGCAGTCGTCAAGGAGTGGATGAAGAGGTCAGTCCAGAGACAGCAACTAGAAGATGAAAGCTGATGCTCTTTCTGCTACAGCGATCATTTGTGTGGTAGAACCTTCTCTTGTGTTGCATATAGATGTATCTTGTTTTTTGAGGAGTGTCTGACATGTTAGTCCTCTGCTGAGGTGTCCTGTCCTGTCTTAGGACCTAAACTTGGGTTATCCACTTGGCAGTTTCATGATGGGAACATATCAAGGACATCTCTCAGAACATGCTTAGATTGAAAACTGATTTTGTCTTATGTAATGGAGTGCAGAAAAGTGATCTAGCAACTAGAGCTATAGTAGCATATTAAATTAAAGAGGTAATTACAGCTGCCTATGTAGATGCTGTTACTTCTTACCAAACCAGGTGAGAGCACATTTCAAAAGAGCTGAGACTGGTATCTCCCTTAGAGATTTGTAGTTGCCAGCTTATTTTTCTTGGCATTCTGCTGTTGCACATGATGGCTTAGAGATCTTCGCCTTTGAGGTGTTTGAAGCAGGTTTGGCAGTGTCCTGCCTTATTCAGGAATAGCTTCATCTCATTCATTTGGACTGGTCTGACTGAATGAAAAAGAAAGTGAAATTAGGAAATTATCAGGTAAGCAACTATTTTCACCATTCTCAAGAAATCGTTAGAATGTACTGATTTAAAAAAATTATCAGCCTGTATCAAATATCTCTCTCTTAGGTAAAGTAGTAGAGCATGTGGTTGCCACTCAACTTTAGAGTTTCTTTGATAAGCACAAGTGTTTAGATCATTTTCATTCAGGCTTCAGGCCTTTACTGAAACAGTATCACTTGTGGATGACTTCTGCTGTGAACTAGATCATGGCAAAACTGTATTGCTGGCTCTTTTAGATCTTACCGTTGCCATTGATCCCATAAATCACACTGTTTTGGATCACCTAGAAAAATTAGGTTTAGAAGGCACAGTTTTAAACTGGTTATGATGGGAGAACACAGTGGGCAGTATTCAGCAAAGCCTGTCTTTTTCACTCCTCTTACTTGTGGGATTCCTCAGCATTCAATTCTCACTCCTGCCTTTAACATCTATATCAGGGCTTGACAAATCCCAGGCTGCCATAGTGCTCAAAATTTCGTGCCCTTCTTCAGCTCCAGCTCCTGTTGCAGCTGCTGCCTCCACCAGAATAACTGTTCTGTCTGGTCTGGCGCTGTGTTACTCTAGTAAGCTGAGCCATGTGACGCTCAAACTTCCATGCTGGTTTCACAATCTTGCAAGATTTGAGACTGCAGGAGATGGGGCACCATGTGGTTTAAACGTACTGAGAGCTGCGTGGTATCAGATCTAAAGAAACAGCTTTCCTAGTGGCAGCACCAGAAGTAAGATGAGGGATAGCTAGCTGAAGTCTGGAAGCATGGTGGCTTAAGAGGACAGTGCTTACCCTTTACTTTACTGAAATTTTAACTTTTGGTTATTCACCTGAGTGCAGAGCACATACTTAAAGCATGAAGCTAAGACTGGGACAGCTTTGGAAAACTTTATCTTCCAGGAAAACTGTCTGCTCACTTTTTTGAAATCTCACCGAAACTTTGTCAGTTATGTTGTACAGGAGGCTCAGAGCAGAGAAACCTGCAATGTAATGCTCTGACCAATAGTATGGCCAAGCCATCGAATCAGCTTCCTCTGCTAATTAATTTGTCTTCTAGAACCCTGTCTGCTCTCCTGCTTGCTCACTGTACCATTTCCTGGCTTGTCCAACTTACTTCAAAGAGATTCTAATTTATATTTCAGCATCGGCAACATTAAATGCTTTGCTTGAGGTCACACAGTGAGTGTTACATGGCTAGTTGGGGTGGCAGGGATGATAACAGGCTGGTGTAGAATCCAAGTTGGAGGGTGGGTGACTGATTGGCTGTAGAGATGGTGGATGCCTGGCTTGATGGGGGAGTCATGGATGACTGGCAGGGGGAGTGGGATGGATGGTAAGGAGGGCAGAGAGTTGAGACTGATGAGAATAAAGGGGGAGGAGTTAAACAGGGAGACTGATAGAGATGAGTGGGGAGTTGAGAGATTAGTGGGGAGAATGGAAGTTGAAAGGAGACTGGTGGGGAGGATGGAGGTGAGAGATAAGACTGATGAGGAAGGTAGGACTGAGAGAGAGAGAGGGAGCTTGCTGGAGCAGAGGATGGGAGGATTGAGAGAGAGAGGGAGAAATAGACTGGTGAGATGTGGATGGGACGGGTTAAGAGAAAAGGAGACTGGTGGTAACAAGGAGGGATTTGGAGAGCGGGACAAGGGGGTTTGACAGAGAGAATGGGAGACAGGTAGAAAGAGAGGGATTGAGAGAGAGAATGAGGGGGACACTGGATACAGGGTGGGGTTCTTGAGAGAGAGAAAGTCTGCTGGGGACAAAGTGGGAACATTGAGAGAGACAATTATTTTTTATTTGGGCTTCTGTTTGAAGCGTACTTCTTATTTTTATTTCAGTTTAGGATCTTGTTGACAGACGGCTAGACCAGCGGGAGTAGGGAACATTTAAGAACATAAAAACATAAGAAAATGCCATACTGGGTCAGACCAAGGGTCCATCAAGCCCAAATTTAAACAGTTTGTCTGGCTAAGATTCAGACTTAAGCAACAAACCATGGTTCCCTGTACATACCCGGATCAGTGCTAGTTTTTACTGTCCTTGACTTATCTGGCTAAGTCATTAGCCAGCTAAAAACTAAAATAAGTCAGTGGTAATCTAGGGTGGAGCAGAGTTATCTGGCTAACTTAGCTGTAGAATGCTGATATTCAGTGTTATCCTGCTAAATTACCTGCTTAACTTTAGGACTGCTTGAGAGCAGTCCAAAAGTCAACTAATTAAACTTATCTGGCTAACTTTGAGATAGCAAGGTATATTCAATGGGGCGGCCATGCTGATGAATATCCCATGCAAGTTAGTTAGATAAGTTTATCTAGCTACCTGGCTTGGACTACACGTGGCTAAATATTGATCCCAGTATATATTCAAAGACGAAGTTGCAAAAGAATGTAGCAAAATAGGTCATTTTTGTAAAATTTGAAAGCCTGCTGATGCATTTATATCTCTTTAAATTGGTAAAGCTAGTTGCTGATTTTAGGAAGAACTGAAGCACTTTTCATAGATCGTAATGTTTTGTTCTATATAACTTTTGTCATGTATGCATTATCACGTGTTTGTTAGCAAAAATGTCAACACAAGTTTGAACTCAAGAAATGGAGGTTCTGTTTTGCTTCAGCATTTCTTCCGAGTCAGTCCATTAAAGATGATGTCAAAGTTTGTTCTTCTAATAGTTTCCCTAATTACATCTTTGTAAAATCAGCTTACTTGCTAAAGTGGTTCAGTGTATGATAAAGGTTGAATTACATTTTAAATTCAGCTGTATTAACCAGGAAAGCATCAAAGCAAGAAATAGGTTTCTGTCTTCATCATCTGTCCAGGATCCCCCTCTGCCACTATATGTCAACATTTTACACTTGCTGCAAGTCATCCCTCAATGCTGCAGCTTGATTTTGAGATTTGAATCTATAACTTTGTAGTTCCAAATTTGGATATCTGCCGCTGGGCTGATAAAGCAACTCCCCTGACTGAGCTAGTGGGAGAATTCTATGCTAGCCCGGATGCTCATTTCCACCCCCTTAGTAGTCTACTGATTACTGCCTTCCAGCAGATACTGTTGAAGGAAGATGTGTGTATGGTCTGCATTCTGTATTGACATTGGTTCATTCTATTTGACCTAGAAGGCTATAGTGTTCAGTGGTTTTGCATGAAAGGATGTTAAGTGATCACATTTGCTTTACTCTTAGGAAGAACGGATCCTCTTCCAGTTGGATGAAGCAATAGAAGCCCTGGATGCTGCAATTGAATACAAGAATGAAGCGATCACACGCAGACAGCGTGTCCTGCGAGCCTCTGCAAGCATGCTATCCAAATGTGAAATGAATCTCATGACCAAGCTGAGCTACCTCTCCTCTTCTGAGACACGAGCACTACTCTGTAAATACTTTGACAAGGTGAGACTTTGAGAAGTACATGAAGGGAGAGAAACAGATTAGGTAGGGAAAGAGAGACACAGACGAGTGATTGCAGTTGTGAGGTGGGGACTGGCAGAAGAATCCTTCTAACAATGTAGTCCTGACTGGAAAAGCTAGTTTTGACCTGGTACTTTAAGCCGGGATAATGTCATAGTTCTCACAGGACAAGCAGGATGGTAGTCCTCACATATGGGTGACATCACAGGATGGAGCCCAGCACGGAACACTTTTGTCAAAGTTTCTAGAACTTTGACTGGCACCTACTGGGCATGCCCAGGATGGCACTAACTCTGCAACCAGCAGGGGTCCCCCTTCAGTCTTTTTTTTTCCGCACAACGGTAGCCACAGGGGTTAAGGAGCTCCACAGAGATTCCTGACAGGAATTTTCCTCACGGAATTAATATTTAATTTACTACCCCACAGGGGTCCCCCTATTTAATTTTTACATCTGCGGTGGTCCGGTAAGTTTCTTACCTGATTCCGGTCGATTCCCGTCGAGTTCGGCCCTCGTGGCCTACTAGCTGTCGACCGCACCGCGGCTAAATTTTTTCAGAGGCCATGGCGTCAGGGTTCCGTCAATGCCCGGACTACACTCGCACAATGTCCATTACTAACCTTCACCAGGTATATGTAATGTGTCTGGGTAGCGAGCATGATGTCCTTACCTGCATCAAATGTGCCCTTATGACACCTAAAGGTTGCAAGGCTAGAATGGAGAAAATGGAACTTCTTTTTCGGTCAAAAACCCTGATGCCATCCATAGCATCGACGTCGTCCGAGCTGACACCGTCTACGTCGCACCAGCATCGGGCACCGGCCGGTGTCCGACCAGCATCGACGATTCCACGGCCATCGATATCCTCTGTTCCCCCTCAGGAAAAGGATAGAGGAGAGTGTCGAGAAAAGCATTGTCATCGACACCGCAGATCTCAGACAGTCGACGCAGGCAAGGCCTCGACATCGTCTGAGCTGCCGACGAAGAAAGCCCATCCAGAAAAGGCACCGTCGCTATCTGGTTCAGTCACCTAGGCAACCTTCACCGGGACTGGTGATAGGAGCCGCGATTCCACCTCCAACAGTGGTCCCTCCGGCTCCGCCTCCTCCTCCGGCATCGGGGCTCCATGCTCCAGGTTTCCGGGAGGAACTGGATCAGATGATTCAGGAGGCCATCGGCAGAGCAATGCAAGGCTTCAAGACTCCTTCGATGCCGGAACCGATGCCTGAGCCAGTAACCAATCCCATTCCTGTAGCACTAGCACCGTTACTCACGAGGATGGAAGCGCTGATCGTTGCTTTTCCTCCGATGACACCAATGGACCCAGTGCCCTCCTCTCCGATTCCTCTTTCATCGACAAAAGAAGGAGAAACACCATTCCTCCCTCCATCGGGAGTCCTTCCGATGCCTAGGCCATTGGTTTCATCGATTGCATCTTTGTTTCCATCGGTGCCACCGATCCGTCCATCGATGCCCTCGGTTCCACCATCGGTGCCACCGGTGACCCCTCGATGCCTTCGGTGCCTCACCCGGGACCTTCAGGGATACCAACTTTCCATCCCTCTAAGGATACTGGGGGTGCTGAAGATGATCCCTACAATACCTGGACTGATGATTCATCCCAGGATACTGATGACTTACCATCACCACCCTCTCCTGCTGAAGGAAGCATTCCCCACCAGAGGACTTGTCCTTCATTCATTTTGTGAAGGAAATGTCTGAAGTGGTTCCCTTTCAACTTCAGACAGAACAAGATGATGGACATCAGATGATGGAGCTTCTTCAGTTTTTAGATGCTCCTAAAGAAATCACATCTCTTCCCAACCATGATGTCCTCCTGGATCTTCTGAAAAGAAATTGGGAAAATCCTGGTTCTATGGCACCGGTAAATCAAAAGGCGGACACCACATATCTAGTCCAGTCAACTCCAGGTTTCCAGAAATCCCAATTGAATCACCATTCAGTGGTTGTTGAGTCAGCCCAAAAGAAAGCCCGAAGATCCAAGCCTCATTCTTCCTTTCCTCCAGGAAAGGAACAAAAATTCCTGGATGCTATAGGTCGGCATACCTTTCAAGGGGCAATGCTTATATCCCGCATTGCCTCTTACCAACTTTATATGACCCAGTACAACAGGGTCCTCTTTAAACAAATACAGGAATTTACTGACTACCTACCTCAGCAGTCTCAAGAACAGTTACATGCCCTGGCTCAAAAGGGTATAGAAGCGGGCAAACATGAAATAAGATCTGCCTATGACATTTTTGACACCGCTTCCAGGGTATCAGCAACAGCATTTCTGCAAGGAGGTGAGCCTGGCTAAAGTCGTCGGACCTACGGCCTGAGATCCAGGACAGACTATCTGATTTGCCTTGCACTGGAGATAATCTTTTTGGTGAGCAAATACAAAAGGCAGTGGCACAGCTCAAGGATCACCATGAGACTCTTCGCTAACTCTCCTTGTTGCCTTCTTAATATCCTGCTAAGCAAACATTCAGAAAGGAGCCCAAGAAATAATTTTACCGCCAAAGGAAATCTTATCCTCCTCCGTCCAAAGGTCACTCTACTAAGCCTTACCAGAAAGGCCAATCCAGACAACCTCACAGGCAAAAGCCGCAAACAACTCGTCAACCAGGTCCAGCATCTGGTTTTTGACTTTTTTCTAGATAGCAGCATTCAGCCTCCACTAATGCATGTACCAGTGGGAGGTCGATTGTGCCACTTCAGCGACATCTGGCACACAGTCACCACAAACCAGTGAGGTCTAGCCATAATCACTCAAGGTTATCATCTCAATTTTCTTGCCATTCCACCGGACTCCCCACCTCAGCTGACATGGGGAACATCCGACCACTCACCACTCCTGGAACAGGAGGTCTCCCTTCTCCTCCAGTCCAGAGCAATAGAACCAGTGCCTTGCTCCCAAAAGGGCCACGGATTCTATTCTCGGTACTTTCAAATCCCAAAATGTTAGGTGGCATTCGCCCGATACTAGATATTCGTGCCTTAAACAAGTACCTACAAAGAGAAAAGTTCAAGATGGTAACCTTGGGTTCCCTCCTTCCCCTTCTGAAAAGGGGAGACTGGCTCTGCTCTCTAGACCTCCAGGACGCTTGCACACACATCGCAATAACTCCTTCTCATCGCAAATTTCTGCAATTCCTCGTAGGCCCAAAGCACTACCAATACCGAGTGCTAACATTCGGCCTAGCATCTGCACCAGGAGTCTTCACCAAGTGCCTCGTAGTAGTAGCAGCAGCATTCCTCAGAACTCAGGGTGTCCACGTGTACCCCTACCTTGACGATTGGTTGATCAGGGCTCCCACCCAGCAAGCTGCTCTGACGTCCCTACGTCTCACCTTGCATACCCTGATCTCCCTAGGGTTTCTCATCAATTATCCAAAGTCCAGCTTGGTCCCATCACAAACCCTGTCGTTCAAAGGAGCAGACGGACACCTTCGAAGCAAAAGCATTCCTTCCTCAAGAACGAGCTCTCACCATCTCCTCTCTCGCCCATCAACTGCAGTCCCGACAATGCTCAACTGCATGTCATTTTCTAGTCCTGCTAGAACACATGGCGTCCTCAGTACATGTCACTCCCATGGCTTGTCTCGCCATGAGAGTCATGCACTGAACTCTCAGGTCACAGTGTCAACCACATCTCAACCACTGTCAGCTGCTGTCCACATCAACAACCCATTTCGCCTATCTCTGGCTTGGTGGAAAAATCAGGCCAATCTCCTCCAAGGCCTTCCTTTCCAAGCTCCAGATCCTCAAATAACCCTTACAACAGATGCCTCCAACCTCGGCTGGGGAGCATATGTTGCCAATCTACAAACTTTAAGGGTCCTGGTCTCCAGAGGAAGCCAAACACCAAATCAAATTCTTGGAGCTACGAGCAATCAGATATGCTCTCAGAGTGTTTCAGGATTGCCTTTTGAACCAGATCATCCTAATTCAGATAGTCAACCAGGTGGCCATGTGGTACATCAACAAACAAGGAGGAACAGATCCCACCTCCTGTGTCAGGAAGCTGCACAGATATGGGCAGAGGCCCTCTCCCACTCCCAGGAGTGGACTATGTGATGGCAGACAAGCTGAGTTGCACCTTTCAGCTGCATGAGAGGTCCCTCAACCCCACAGTGGCGGACTCAGTATTCCAACGTTGGGGTTATCCCCACATAGACCTCTTTGCGTCACCTCAAAACCGCAAAGTAGAGAACTTTTGCTCTCTCACTCGCAGCCAACACTCACTACCAAGAGATGCGTTCTCCCTCTCATTGGCAACCGGTCTCCTCTATGCTTTCCCTCCACTTCCACTTCTCTCGAAAACTCTTGTGAAGCTACATCAGGACAAGGGAAGCATGATCCTGATAGCACCTCTCTGGCCACGCCAAGTGTGGTTTCCGATTCTTCAGGACCTCTCCATTCGCAGGCACATTCCCCTGGGGAAGGACCCGCTTCTGATCACTCAGAACGGAGGGTGCCTACGCCATCCCAATCTTCAGGCCTTGTCCCTGACTCCCTGGATGTTGAAAAGTTAATTCTTCAGCCTCTCAACCTTTTGGAGCCAGTTTCCCATGTCCTGATTGCTTCCCGGAAGCCTTCCACGAGAAAATCTTATCTTTACAAATGGAACAGGTTCCTATTTCAGTACAACCCCTTGTAACACGTTTTCTGAAGGACTTGCTCCACCTCAAGCCTCCACTGTGCCCTCTGGCCCCTTCTTGGGACCTCAGTCTGCCACTTCCTGATATTTGTAGGGCTGCTACCTAGAGTTCTCTCCATACCTTTACAGCCCATTATTGTTTAGACAAGGCTGGGAGACAAGATTCCATCTTCGGCCAGTCTGTCTTGTGCAACCTTTTTGCAACTTGATGTACCAACACTCTTCCACCTGCTTGTTAGGGTTCAGGTTGCCCTCTACCAAATTCCACCCCAGTTGTTGTGCCTGTTGCACATCGGTTGGTACATTTGGTGCATTTCTCGGTCATCCTCAGCTCGGTACTCACCAATATGTGAGGGCTACTATCCTGCTTGTCCTGTGAGAAAGCAAGAGTTGCTTACCTGTAACAGGTGTTCTCACAGGACAGCAAGATGTTAGTCCTCGCAAAACCCACCCACCACCCCGTGGTGTTGGGTTCGTTACGTTTTTCTTAATTTATTTTTGGCACTTATTATAGCTTTTAAACAAGACTGAAGGGGGACCCCTGCTGTTTGCAGGGTTAGTGCCATCCTGGGCATGCCCAATAGGTGCCAGTGAAAGCTCTAGAAACTTTGACAAAAGTGTTCCGTGATTGGGCTCCATCCTGTGATGTCATCCATATGTGAGGACTAACATCCTGCTGTCCTGTGAGAACACCTGTTACAGGTAAGCAAATCTGTTGCTAGCAGTGTCTTGTTGAATGTAATGTTGTGCACAGACTCCCAGTATATATGACTGGGATACTTAAGATACTGTAGACCTGACAATTGAAAAATATATATTCTCTCTTTATATTGTATAATAGCAGCAGTACCCAAAAAGTATAGCTCTATTCTGTATTTCTGCAGTAAGTGATTATAGTTTCTCTTCACCTTTGCCCCATGGTAAGCTCACACTATAGTCTTCTCCACTGTATGCCCTACAGCTGCCTATTTCTTGAGGTACATTTGTAACTGTGAAGCATTACATTTTTAAGTGTTAAAAGCCAGCTCATATCAGGGTGTGCTGCAGATAGAGAGGTGCAGGATGTAGATTATGCACCTGATTGGTGTATCTACAGAAAGAAACATTACTGTTACTAGCTGATTTTTAGAGTTTTACTATTCAAGGCTTCTTAATTCACATTACAGGTTCAGTGGTTTTAGTGCCGTGGTCATACCAGAATGACACACAACCATGTTCTGTGTTCTCTGCATTAGTCCTTCTTCCCTCCGAGTGTGAAGGTGCAGAGGATGGTTGAGCTGGCAGTGTGTAGTCCAGGACCTGGGGATCCAGCTTCCAGTCCCACATCCACCATTAGGATTTGTTGAAGGCCACAGAACAAAAGAAAATCACCTCTGTCCAGACTCATTGTATGCACTTTTAGACATGGACGGCATACAGTTTACTTTGTTCAATGCTGTATATACTGATATTCTATAAATAATAAACACTGTTAGGAAAGGACAAGAAAACTATAGAAGTAATAGGAATTTGACACCTCAAAGAGCTTGAACAGTGTTCCAGCACTTGGCATGTGTGATAGAGAGAGGGACTAACTGAGTGAAGCATTGTCTTTGGCAGGTGGTAACATTACGGGAGGAGGAACACAAGCAACAGATGGCCTTCTCAGAACTGGAGATGCAGCTAGAGGAGATGCAGCGCCTGGTGTACTGGTTGGAGGCAGCGTTGGAGCGCCAGCGACTTGAGGTAGACCGTCAACTGATGCTACAACAGAAGGAACATGAGAGGAACCTCCAGCTCCTGCTGCAGCAATGCCAAGGTAATCAGTAGGGTATATGCCCCCTTCTCTCCTGCATAACACGGCCTTCTCATGGTGATCTCCCAGCTTTTTGTTTTTATCCTTTGTATTAGGAGTACATGCCAGTAATAAAAACATGGATGAAATCTTGACATCATATGCTGTCTCGGTTCTGCTCTGATAGGCAATTCTAAGTAAGAAGGACGTTAGTAAGGAGTTCCCTTAAAGGTTACTCTCTTGACCTTAGAACTCCATGTCACATAAAGGGGTAGATTTTCAAAGGGGTACGCACGTAAGATACGTGCGTACCCCCCGAAAACCTACCCCAAACCCACCCTGCGCGTGCCAAGCCTATTTTGCCTAGGCTCGGCGGCGCGCGCAAGCCCCGGGACGCACGTAAGTCCCGGGGCTTGCAAAAAGGGACAGTCGGGGGCGTGGCCAGGGGGACGCGGTTAGGGATCGGGGCGTGTCCGGGGGCGTGTCCGAGTGCCCCGACGCAGCGGCCTGTGTCGGGGCCTGGCGCGCGTAAGTTACTACTGCCCGGAGGCAGTAGTAACTTCTCCGATAAAGGTAGGGGGGGGTCTAGATAGGGCCGGGGGGGTGGGTTAGGTAGGGGAAGGGAAGGGAAGGTGCGGGGGGGTTGAAAGAAAGTTCCCTCCGAGACCGCTCCGATTTCGAAGCGGCCTCAGAGGGATCGGGCAGTGCGCACAGGGCTCGGCGTGGGCAAGTTGCACAAATGTGTACCCCCTTGCGCACGCCGACCCTGGATTTTATAAGATACTCATGGCTACACGCGTATCTTATAAAATCCAGCGTATGTTTTTAAAATCTACCTCAAAGTGTACTCCTCAGCGTTCTTTAGAGATGATGCATTTATTGAGCTCAGTTAATTATTTATGAGATCAGAGCCATCCAATAACTCAGTCAGAGATATATCTTAAAAAAGAAGAATATAACTTTTATTTTACATGAGGAAAGTATTTAATTGATCAAGTCATGTTATAGATACAGGAAAATAAAAGATGTAAGATGATCTTACCAAATATGAGTTAAATCAGCCAGGGTCTCCAGCATGCCATACTCTGGATAGAACAGCAGCCCCGAGCATCTGGATGTCATGGTATATATACCCTTTCTCTTGCTGACCTTTATGGTGTATACTAATTCTATTTCAATATAAATCAAGTTAAACTATCTCAGAGACATCTGGCCTCATGTTTCTAATTTCTAAACAATTACATATATAAGTCAAGTTACATGTCCAGGAAAGCTTAGCTGTAAAAATTCTTTAATCTTTACATCAGATGTGCTTCGTCAAGACATCTGTGTGCCTTGATCTTGCTTCATCAGTCTATCTAATTAACAGAAGTGCACCTGAGTATAGATACAGAAATGTCAAAGTACCATAGACATCAAGCATCTAAAACTCTTAATGATTAAATGTGTGAAAATCTATTTGGGAGGAGAGCCCGACAAGATGGTCGCCTGAACAGGCGTGCTGTGAAAAGCTCCTGAAATTTCTGCTTGATTTTGTTAATTTTTCCCCTGTAAACTATCCCACACATGAAGAGAAAGACGAAGTTGAGATGAGTGGATCTTACTTCCACTCCAAAAGAGAACAACCAACCTCGCATAGGTTGCTTTTTCATGGCAACCCCACACCCAACGCCGAGAGAGCTGGTCGCTGAGGGGATAGTGGCTGAGCATGCGCTCTCCCCTCTGACCCCAGAGACATCACTAAGCCTCGGCTGTCCAGACTGGCCGGCACCGCCATGCCCTGGGAGAGATCGAGGAGACTGGAGGACCACAACCCCATCGGGAGAAACCCAAGGGAGGGGAAGAAGCGGGTCAGCAGAAAATATCAACGGTGGATATTAACATCATAGAGCTTCAATTGGAAACTCAGCCTTGTATAGGAGGAGAAGGAGAGAGGCTGGGAGCCGACGAAATGCTGGGAGCCTCAGGTTTGGATTTGGGTGCCGGCGCAACTTCGGCAAGAGGAGGTGAGAAAAAAGAAATGCCTCATGGAGAGACTGTAATGCCGTTTGAAATAACATTGTCTACCATATGGACTGCTTTGCAATCTCTAGAAATATCTATTGTAACTTTAACAAGAGTTGTGCAAGAAACTAAATCAGGTTTCTATAAACGCTGAGAAAGTTACAACACAGAAAAATAAAATAGCTGAAATAGAAAACCATTTAAAGGAGATTGAAAAAGTACAAGGGGAAAAAATTACAAACAAAAGACTTGAAAATGTTGAGAATAGCTTGAGAGCGCATAACTTGTGGTTCATGAATTTTCCTGTTAGTTGGTGACCAACTAATGGATGAGTATTAGAGCTCTTTCTATATCTGTGGATAGTGTGCATGTTTTTGAAATAAGTGCATTGATAAGAGTACTATGAGACTTTTAGAGATTTTATTACAAACATAAAAAAATATAAAAACAACAAAAGGATGTTATAAATTAAAGCAAGGTGACCCTGAACCGTAATAGAGTCTGTGATGTTATACAGACCCTTGGAATAAGGGGCCTACAAATATCTGGTAAGAGATTTAGATACTAGCTTTAGATCGACTGGTTGTACCATTGTTTTTGATTTGTGGATACACACTTCGGTACGCTAGAATACAGTGGTGTTTGTGGGGAAGAGGTTGTGATAGATAATATTTTACCATTGAATCTATTTAAATCATGTATCGCAAGAATTAAAATTGCCTGAAACTGTGACACTAGTAATTATCAAAGCTTATTATCTTTCATACACCGGAGTTAATCCAGAAGATTCTGTGCCACCATTGGATATTTCAGCATTGTTGGAGTCCTCACAAGAATTAGTTATTTTAAGAAGGAGACCATTGTTGGTCTCTTTTGCCTTTCTCATGGACAAAAATAATGTTCTTAGGTATTTCTTTAGAAATAGGCATATCCTGTTTCATGGTCATAAAGTCTGATGTTATCCAGACTTAATAAAACCCACTCAAGCTAGAAGGAAAATATTTCTTTCAATGAGAGCTGAAGCCCTGCAAAAGGGAGCTTTATTTCAGTTGCGCTTCCCCTGTAAATGTTGTTTAAAATTTCAACAACAAAATTATGTCTTCTATGAGCCATCTCAACTGAGGGTATTTTTGGATTCTCACGCCTAAGTAGTTCCGATGTTGGTTTGGCACTATGTAATATGGGAGTGGACCTGTTCAGAAGGTCATATTTCCATATTGATGGAAAATTTTGATTTTGAATTTAAGTAACGCTCCATTTCTTCGGTTCTCCCCTTCATTTTCTTCTATTGTATATAATATGCAGTTTTATTAATTTAGAAAAGATATTACAAATATAAAATTTTCATCTGCATTGTATATATTTATTAACAAGTGGATGCTTGTATAATCATGTAAAATCTCATAAATAAAAAATTAAAAAAATAAAAATAAAATCTATTTGGAATAGGATATGTCCATATTAATTGCAGAAGGTCAAAAGACATCATCTATCTAGAGTTCGGTGTTAATTAAGACACCAACTCTAGGAACTTTGCCAAGCTAGAATACATCAATAACGAAGGTTATTCTCTGTTTCTCATCTTAACAAAGTGCTGGCTATTTTCCCAGTTCTAACAACTGCAGTTGTTTCATAGGAGAGATAAGTAAAGAAAGAAATAAAAATTAAAATGGAAGGAAATGAAACTAAAAATGGCAGTAAACGATAGTACAGCACAGGTCATTTCAGAGGTCCAAAATGGTTCAGGGTTACTGATTTCCATACTTCTGTGCTTTAGAGGTACAGGTGACCTAGACACCATGTCAGTGCGGTTTGTTAACCTTAAGGTTTCTGCTGTAGTTTAAGTAGGCCACAGTTGTATGCTTTGTAGGGGATGGGGTGGAGAGTTGAATATTGATTGACAAAATAATTTTTTCTTAATTTTTTGGTGGGGGGAGGAAAGTTGCAAAATATATATTAGATGAAAGCATTAACATTAAATTTACATTCATTATGGGGAAGAAATGTGACAAAAAATTGTCATTTAAAATCAGATGATTAGATCATCTTTATTTGGTTCATGTACTGTTTAATAAGGAGGGAAGATGGAATGGTACAGAATATATTAACCAAGATAAGGAGGGAGAGAAGCCAGTAGAATACATGGAGATGGGGAGCATGAGAAAATGCCATAGATTATATTAATTATGGGAAAGAAGGAAATCATGGAGAACATAGAACTGCATGAGGAAAGAGGGAAGGAAGTGGGGAAAAGTCACAGAATGCATTGATCATGGGAAAGAGGGAAGAGGAACAATACCAAATATATTGATTGAAGAAGGCGTAAGGGGAAACCAAGGTGCGCATTGACTGGGATAAGGAAGAATAGAGGATAAAAGAATGCATTAAATTAACCGGGGGAAGAAGATCAGAAGGAGAGCCACAAAATATACTGATCAGCAGAAAGAGGGAAGAAAGCCATGGAGTATATTAACCAGGAAAAAGCGGGAGGGTAGCCATAGTATATATTTACCAGAGTATCTAGAGAGAGTAGCCACAGAATACATTAACCAGGTGAGGAGGCAGGGAGGGAAGCATGTGTCAATGATGCATGAATTATTAAAAGAAAATTATTTTGCTGCACTTGCATTTTCTAGCACTTCTTGCTTGTTCTAATCTTCAGCTACAGCTATTTTCTCTTTTGTAATTGGGTGAATAGACAAGCTGTCTTTTGGTTGGAGGGCATGTAGTTTTTCCTTCAGTTTTCATTTGTGTCATTCTTATTACTGCAGAGCATATGAGTGAAGGGCTTTCTGGAAGAAAGCAACAGTATGAGGGCAGGTTGCAGATCCTGGAGAAAGAACTCAGCTGGTACATGTGGGCTCACCAGGAGCTAACTCAGAGGCTGAGCCTGCTGACCGGGCATTCCCCGCATGTTATGGGAAGCCATAGCAAAGGTAAGCCATTTACTGAGATGCGGCAAGAAAGAATTTTGGGCAACATGCCACCCCCCCTGTCAATCCTCCAAGTTGTATAGCTGCAAAAGAGAGAGCTGCTTTTGAAAGAAAGCTCAAGGCTAGAGCATCGGACAGGTTACCTGAGCATGAGTCAGTACCTAGGAGTTGTTTTTTCCCTTTTCACCTATGTGAGATAACAAAATAAATATGAAATGCCTGAAAAAGCTGAATATAAATCAAATAAATAAATAGCCAAGGAAGTGATTTATTCCCAGGCATTCTTAAGGCCTTGAAATGTAAGGCCAGTAGTAGCTGGAAATAAATGTGGGAGTGTACCAACTCTTTGCCAAGGAAGTATTGCCTCACTGAAATTTATTTATTTATTTATAGTTTTTATATACCGGGAGTTCCTGTATACAATACATATCACTCCGGTTCACAATTAACAGAAGAACTACTGCCGGGGGGCAGTTTACATAGAACAGTTTACATGGAACAGTTTACATTGAACAAGACTTGAAACAAGAAAAAACACTTGATCTAAATAAATAGGTAAAACCAAAAACTGAAAATGGTTAGAGAGCAGAATTTTGCACTTGAAAACTTAAGCTCATGCTAGTCTTCAGTAAGTCACCCTTAGGCACTTCAAGTGAGGTGTGTATAACCATAGCAGCAGATGGAAAAATTGCTATATGCTAATATAAATCTCATCCTGTTTGTACAAAGGCAATGTTAGGACACTTCATGTTGCCCTATAGACACAGTTGAGATGCCTTTTGAAAGAGTAAAAGCCCTAGTTTTACAAGAAGTAGTGTTTTTCAAAATAAATTTTACATCTCAAAAAAGGGGTGTGCACTAACTGTTACAGCGGCTGCTGTAAAAATGGCCAAGGAGAAGCTTAGAGGTTCTTATGCCATGTGGTCCACATGGGGCCAGGATGGAAAAAAAAGAGTGAGCACAAGTTCAGAGACCCCTCCTTGTGGGGCCAGGAGGAGACTGGAGTTGGTGCAAGCCCAAGGATTCCCTCTATGGTTTTTCACAGATTGCCACTATCGTTTACATTAAAAGTTGTAAAATGGGGAGAAATCCCTACGTAGTTGGGAATGAAGGCTCATGATGCAGGTCCCAGCCCTACTGAGCTGGAAGTACGAAGGAGCAGGAGGAAATTGCTGGGTCAAAAGAAAATTCAGGGTTTGAATATTTTGTTCCTTCTCCAGCAGGTACATCACTATCCCAGGGAACCTGTCCGGGAGCCACAAACTCCTCCCACAGCTTCCCGATAGGCCTAGTTAGGTGCTGGTGTGTAATAACTGAGAATAGCTTAAAGAGGTTGAACATGTAACTTTTTTTAAGCTGAGTTCTGTGAGATTTGCTTTTATTGACAGCTGAATCTTGTTTTTCTTTCTCCTCAGTAACCGAGGGGGATGGGAGAGCTTTCCATATAGCAGAAGGGCAGCCTCTTGTAGCTGGAAGTTTGGAAGAAACCACCAATGGTGTAGTGCTGGAGCAGAGCCCAGCCTCCATGGAAAGACACCCCAGGCCGTGGGAGGAGAGTCGGGACCTGGTGCATGCACCTTTGCCCCCAACTTGGAGGCGTTCTTCCCTGCCAAGTGACAACCCTCCAGGACTAGATGACCTATGTCAGCAGGGATCAACACTGGGCAGGGGGATCCAGCCCAATGAAGTTGCCAATACAAAGACCCTCAATTACCTAACCCCAGGCCGAAGGGAGCTCCAAAGGACCAACCTGAATGCTAGTCCATTAATTTCCAGCTCTGGGATGATAGATGTCAGGATAAATCCACTCTAGATGTGTCACTCAGATTTTCATGTATTCCATGACAAATTCCTGAGGGTTTGTTACCACTGTCTGATACATGTTTGTTACCGCAATTTATAGCCAGATATTAGGAAAAATTGTTTTCAGACTTCAATGCTTTTACTTATGGGAGAGGCTCTAAAAATGTAAGTTATTTTCTTTTTTTTCTTCTTTTCAGCCTATGACTATTTCATTTCTGATTTCACAGAAAGGACGTATCAGCTTGTGGTCTTGCCTCCAAATACCAGCTTTAAGAACATAAGAATTGTCAAGCTGGGTCATTCCAAGGTCCATCAAGCCCAGCATCCTGTCTGTGAAAGTGGCCAATTCAGGCCACAAGTACTTGGCAGATCCTATAAAGTAGATCTTATTCCTGTTACTCACTCCCAGGCATAGCAATAGCTTTCTTTAGTCTTCCTAGTTAATAATGTGTTATGGACGTTTCTAATTATTTTTAAACTTTGTTATGCTAGTTGCCTTGATCATGTCCTCTAGCACCAGATTCCACAGCTTGATAGTGCACTGAGTGACAAAGTATTTCTATATCTCTCTTGAATCTAACAATTGTTAGTTTCACGGAGTGTCCTCTTGTTTTAGTTTTATTTGGAAGGGTAAATAACTGTCCTTTTTTTACCCAATCCACCCCATTCATGATTTTCTAAATTTCTATCATGTCCTCTCTCAGCAGTCTCTTTTCCAAGCTAAAGAGCCCTAGCTGGGCTAAAGTTTTTCTTCCTGCTAGTGGAAACTGTCTTTTTAGCTTTTCTTCCTTATCACTCTCCTAACATTCCAGCTGCCTTTCTCCCCTGCCCCTGATCAGTGAGAATCAGGGCTTTTTGTGTTGATCTTCCTGCAGTCTGGATCTCAAGGTTTGCCTCTTTTCTTTGCAGATTAGAAAACAGTAAAGATTCTAGTTTTGCAATGATTTCAGCAGTGTGTCCAAGTAACTATGATCTCCTGCTTTCTGTCCTCCAGTATTTCATTGCTTGTATGTAAAGTACAGATGCATTAGACCATGCTGCCCTCAATAGGTATTCAGAGGCTCTAGAGCAGTTCTCATCAGAAGCATTTATGGAGCAGAACAGAGAAATAGGCAGTGGCAATTTCTGATATTCGCTTTGCCTGTGTATAGTAAGTGCATCTCAAGGCTCTCCAAAAGACTGGATTTGAGTGACAGGCGCTGGCCAGCCTGAAGAAAAAGGTGTAACTAAAACAAAGCTAAAAGTGCATAAAGGGCTTTCTTTTTGGGAGCCAGTGGTTTTTCACCCTGAAGAGCAGGAACACTGGCTTAGTTGGTGGCTATGAGATAATTACACATTCTATCCCATTCCCTGGAACTGAGTTTGGGGAGGAATCGTTGGCTACTTCATAGTGGAAACATAGAAATGATGGCAGAAAAGGCCCAATGGTCCATCCAGTCTGCCCAGCAAGTTCCCCATGGTAGTATCTGCTGCGCAGTGCAGGTTACCCCCATGTATCAGTCAGTTTTGCTTAACATGCTTTGCTTAAGGACTTGGCCATAGAAGCAGTCCTGTGTTTTTTCCTTAATGTCTGTGCATCAGTACCCCAGACTTTAAAGAAGCCATAGCACATGTTGATTGTCCCTGAATCCAAATTTCTCTTTCCTTCTACCCCCCATCCCCCTCCTTCGAAGCAGAAGATTAGTTCATTGAGTAGTTCGGGTAATACCAGGATCCTTTTAGTCTGATGCAAATTCTATTGCCAATGGGATAAAAGCTCTGTGGGAACTGTGTTTAGGTTACTCCCTAATGTCCAGGAGGAGGGAAGGGGGAAAGAGGGGGGTCTAAAAATAAAGTGGCAACCATTTATTCTCCATGGACAAGCAGGATAAAAGCTCACACACATGCCAGTCATGTGCCTTTTCAGCAGCCAGTATGAAGGGTGATCAGCTACTAGCTGGAAAAGTTTAGAATGTTTTGCAACATGCAGTAACCTTGCCCCAGCAGCCCTTGGATAAGCTTCTGCAGTCTTTTTTACATCCGCACTACAGAGAATAAATGAACAGCACATCTCTTTACTTTCCTGTTCATACCCAGATAAGTCCAGACAAGTGGGTTTATGCATCTCTACCAGCAGATGGAGGGAGAGAACCAAAACTTTGAGGCACTGCTACATAACCGAAAGTGCCACCTGCAGTCCCTTAATAATTCTCTGTCTCATCAGATGGTAGTGGCGCAAACCTGCAGTCAGTTTAAAAAAAAAAAAGTTAAATTAGTTTAGAGTAGGGAAAAGAAGATCCGGAGCTCCCAGAGATGTTAGGTACCTTCATGGGCCATCCCTTTGGTTGAGCAGGGAGAGCACGGGGTTGGATATCCCTAGCCAGGCTTGACCCTTGCTTCCAGGGGTCCTGGTTCCTTCACTCCCCCTGAGGGTCTCCAACCGAAGCCAGCCTGTGGAAGCATCCTGGAGTCCCAGAAACAGGAGAGTATCTTTCTGTCCCCTTTCTGTCCTTCCTTGAGAGGCTGGAGAGGTTGGGGCCTTTCAGGGACATCGGTGTGGTTTATTGTTTCCCTTGAACAGCTCAGTCAGCTCAGTGTTGTGGGGAGGACAGACTCACTGGACTTGTGCTGTCCGTTCAGCATCTAGAGTCTGGACAGAGTGCAGCTGTGGCGGCTTTGTTTTCTCCTGCTTGATTCATTTTTAACCGTGAGCTGTGCTGCATGCACCATGCCGACAGCCGCTGAGCGCAGGAAATCCTGTCAGCCTGCGGGGGGAGGTGTTCTTGCCTCAGCGTGGCCCTTCTCTGCCCAATCTGTGTCTCTGGAAGTGAGGAAGTCTTGACACAGATTCCCAGGGGCAGACGCTGGATTCGGGCTGCAGGCCCTGTGCAGGAGGCCCCAGGGGGGTCTCAAAGACGGCAGTCATTTTACCTCCAAGTGGCAGGAGCCCTGTCTTGGATGTGGAGAGCAGGAATTCCCCTTCCCCACGTTCTCCTGTGGTTCAGGGATCAGACGGGGGTGGAGAAGTGCCAGCAGATGCGGGAAAGGTGACCCTCAATGACTTTTTGTGGATTTTGTTTTGCTGACGCACGAGGCCTATCTCACTAGGCAGGAGCTAGCGAATAAGCGGCCAGCCTCTCTGCCGGTCTGGATTGGCCTTAAGAGACCTCGGACTGAGGCGCCTGTTGAATCTTGAACGTTCGCTTGCTGATGATACTTCCTCTGAGGATTCCGAGGGTGCTGATCCAACGGGCAATGATCCGCAAGGGCCGCAGGAGAACCAGGGCGCTGGTCAGGGCATGGATCCTGGGGCTGGTTTGCTGGGGGGCCCAGATGCGAATGAGGTCCCTTTGATGGAAGGGGATGATCCTAGGGTTGTTAGGTTATTTTGCAAGGATGAATTGCGACCACTCATCCCTCAGGTTTTGGAAGAACTGGGAATTAAGGTGATGCAGGAGGACTCCGACACAGAGGGGGTAAACCTGGTGTTGGAGGGTCTGCGTGGACCACTGAAGTCATTCCCCTTGCTAAAGCAGGCGAAGAAATTGATTGACCAGGAGTGGGATTCCCTGAAAGCCAGATTGAAGGTGGCCAGGGCTATGGCCAGGTTGTACCCCCTGCCTGACAACATCTTAGAGATGTGGAAGCTGCTGAAGGTGGATGCAATGGTATCAGTGGTGATGAAGACAACAACCATTCTGGTGGCAGGGTAGGCGGCTTTGAAGGATGTCCAGGATTGGAAGCTGGAAATCCTGTTGAAGAGGCTGTGGTGGCCTTGCGAAGGTTTCTGTGGCTACGCAATTGGTCAGCAGATATTTGGTCGAAGGTGCAACTTACTAATCTCCCTTTTTAAGGGGCAGTTGTTCGGTGAGGACCTGGAGAAGCAGATGACGCCATCTGGCAGACTCTTAAGAGGGAATAGTTTGCCCGGGGACAAGAAGGGCACTAAAAAGACCTTTCCATCTCCCTCTTGCTTCCGTGAGATGAGGAGATTTCGTGCCTGCAGAAATCGTCCAGTTCTTCACAGAAGCAAGGTTCAGGACAGCAGCAGTCCTTTCGGGGGACCCGTAGACCGACTAAAGAGGGTTATGGCCAGGTGTCCAGAGGTGTCAAGCCTGCCCAATGAAGGCGGGCTGGTCCACTCCTTCCTTGTGGCTATCGGAGGAAGGTTGTTCTGTTTTTACGAGGAGTGGACCAGAATTACCTTGGACCAGTGGATGCTGGAAGGAATAAGAAATGGCTACATGTTAGAATTTTCTCGGACCCCCCCCCCCCCAGGAGGCCTTCATAGTATCCTGTTGTGCTTTGCCCGCCAAGTGAGTGGAGGTGTGGGACACTGCTACGCCTGCAGCAATTGGAAGCTATCCTCCCCATGCTACTTGTGGAGCACGGTCAGGGAAGGTATTCCATGTACTTCGTGGTTCCCAAGAAGGAGGGCTCGTTTTGGCCCATTCTGCATCTGCAAAGGGTCAATGCGACATTGTAGGTTCCATGTTTTTGAATGGAAACATTGTGAACATTGATTGCAGTGGATTCTCTTGATCTGATGGAGGCATATCTCCATATTCCCATCAGGGCGGATCATCAGAGATTTCTGGAATTCACTGTGCTAGGAGAGCATTTTCAGTTTTGAGCCCTGCCCTTCGGATTGGCTACGGCGCCAAGAACGTTCACGAAGGTGATGGAGGTAGTGGCGGCGGCCCTCAGAAGAGAGGGGATACTGGTTCATCCTTAGCTCGACGATTGGCTCATTTGGGTGAAGTCAGAAGTGGAGTTTTTTGCCTCTATTCGGCAAATGACAGCGCCTGGAGTCCCTAGGCTGGGTGATAAACCGGTCAAAGAGTCAGCTGGTCCCTTCTCAGTCCTTGGACTATCTAGATGCGAGATTCAACACTCTGGTGGGTAAGGTGTTCTTCACCTCGGAAAGGATTCTAAAGTTGCAGTTGTAAGTGGTTCATCTGAGAGATTTGCTGGTTCCCAAGGTCTGCGATTATTTACAGGTACTAGGGTCCATGGCGTCTATGCTAGATCTGCTGCCATGGGCCTTTACGCACATGGGTCCCTATCATAAAGCTCTCCTATCCATTGGAATCCAATGTCGGAGGAGTTTCAAGTGCTGCTACTGCTTCAGGAAGAGGCCAGATCCAGTCTCTCGTAGTAGCTATCAAGGTCCAGTTTGGAGAAGGGAGTGGATCTGGAGGTTCTAGACTGGGTGATGGTGATCACGGATGCCAGTCTCCGCGGAGTGGAGCGGTGTCAAGGATTGACAGCCCAAGGGCAGTGGTCCCCAGTGGAAGCGTCCTGGTCCATCAACCATCTGGAGACGAGGGCGGTTCGGACGGCACTACTGTTCTTTCTCCCTCGGATTCTGGGCCGGGCAGTTTGTGTGTTCTCTGATAATGCAATGACAGTGCCTATATCAATCAACAGGATGGAACGAAGAGTCGTTTAGTGGCTCAGGAGGTTAAAGAGCTCTTCACCTGAGTGGAGCTTCATCTAGCGGCTCTAGCAGCATCTCACATAGCAGGCGTAGATAATGTGCAGGTGGATTATCTCAGCAGGCAATATAACTAGACCCAGAGAATGGGAATTGTCGGCGGAGGCATTTGCGCTCTTTCGACACAGGTGGGACGAACCCAAATTCAATCCCATGGCAACAAGGAAGG
This sequence comes from Rhinatrema bivittatum, assembly GCF_901001135.1. Lineage (NCBI taxonomy): Eukaryota > Metazoa > Chordata > Amphibia > Gymnophiona > Rhinatrematidae > Rhinatrema > Rhinatrema bivittatum. The sequence goes on along the minus strand of NC_042621.1, from coordinate 135,524,372 downwards.
AATGCCAAGTAAACCAGGTTTTTCAGCAGCTGGAGGGAATTCAGCTTCGCAGGGATGGACGCCCTAGTTCAGCTGTGGACAGAGAGGTTACTGCTGTATGTCTTTCCTTCTGGCCGCTTATAGGTCGGGAGCTGCATTGCATTGAGCAGAATAAGAACATAAGAAATTGCCATGCTGGGTCAGACCAAGGGTCCATCAAGCCCAGGATCCTGTTTCCAACAGAGGCCAAACCAGACCACAAGAACCTGGCAATTACCCAAACACTAAGAAGATCCCATGCTACTGATGCAATTAATAGCAGTGGCTATTCTCTAAGTAAACTTGATTAATAGTAGTTAATGGACTTCTCCTCCAAGAACTTCTCCAAACCTTTTTTAAACCCAGCTACACTAACCGCACTAACCACATCTTCTGGCAACAAATTCCAGAGCTTAATTGTGCGTTGAGTTGCCTCACAAATCTGCTTCACTTTTCTGAAGGAGTGAATAAACATGTGGATAAAGTAGATGTAGTGTACATGGATTTTCAGAAGGCAATTGACAAAGTTCCTCATGAGAGGCTTCTAGGAAAAATAAAAAGTCATGGGATAGGTGGCGATATCCTTTCGTGGATTACAAACTGGCTAAAAGACAGGAAACAGAGAGGATTAAATGGACAATTTTCTCAGTGGAAGGGAATGGGCAGTGGAGTGCCTCAGGGATCTGTATTGGGACCCTTACTTTTCAATATATTTATAAATGATCTGGAAAGAAATACGACAAGTGAGGTAATCAAATTTGCGGATGATACAAAACTGTTCAGAGTAGTTAAATCACAAGCAGATTGTGATAAATTGCAGGAAGCCCTTGTGAGGCTGGAAAATTGGGCATCAAAATGGCAGATGAAATTTAATGTGGATAAGTGCAAGGTGATGCATATAGGGAAAAATAACCAATGCTATAGTTACACAATGTTAGGTTCCATATTGGGTGCTACAACCCAAGAAAGAGATCTAGTTTTTAATTGATTTGGTGGCCTTGGTGAAAGGGGGGACTTGTGCATACGACAGGTGAGGTAATCAAATTTGCTTTCAAACCACTAGTGTTGACAAATGGATAACTTCAGCTACAGCTTTTGGAAGATTGGAAATACAAGCTATTTTATTTCATACCTAGAAAAGTACTATGGAATGTCACTAATGTTCAGAGATGGGGAGAATTTCAGACACATTGTGAAATGACAGCTTTCCAGCAAACAGAATAAAATGTCCAATCTTTCTCCACTAGAAAGAACTGCCATAAAAAAACTACAAAATAACCAAAACATTATCATCAGCCTAGTAGATAAATCTGTGCTAATTATGGGCACACTAAAGTACCTTTAAGAGAGACTTAGAGATGGAACAACTCCCCTATGAGGAAAAACTAAAGAGGTTAGGACTTTTCAGCTTGGAGAAGAGACGAATGAGGGGGGACATGATAGAGGTGTTTAAAATCATGAGAGGTCTAGAATGGGTAGATGTGAATCGGTTATTTACTCTTTCGAATAGTAGAAAGACTAGGGGGCACTCCATGAAGTTAGCATGGGGCACATTTAAAACTAATCGGAGAAAGTTCTTCTTTACTCAACGCACAATTAAACTCTGGAATTTGTTGCCAGAGGATGTGGTTAGTGCAGTTAGTATAGCTGTGTTTAAAAAAGGATTGGATAAGTTCTTGGAGGAGAAGTCCATTACCTGCTATTAAGTTCACCTAGAGAATAGCCACTGCCATTAGCAATGGTAACATGGAATAGACTTAGTTTTTGGGTACTTGCCAGGTTCTTGTGGCCTGGATTGGCCACTGTTGGAAGCAGGATGCGGGGCTTGATGGACCCTTGGTCTGACCCAGAATGGCATTTTCTTATGTTCTTAAGTAGCTTTCAAACAATACATACCTCAGGAACCTGACTGAGATACCCCTACACTGAAATACACTAAACAATTAAAAAGTCTTGTCTTAACATATTTCCAAAGCAGAGAAAGTTTCATTTGAAACACCTGATACCAATCCAACCTTCTTTTGGCACTTTCTACATGTTACCTAAAATGCATAAACTCAGAAACCCTAACAGACTAATGGTATCTGGTTTTGGCATATTTAACGAAAAAATATTTGTACTTATTGGGGTATCAGGATGAGGACGTCCCTGCAATATGAGTCAACTCCAGTTCAGGGGATTATTCAAAGGCATTTAAGCAGGATAAAACTATACAGCATAGGGATAAAGCAAGTATAGTCCATGATTTAGTTATATCATTCTTCTATGTACTTAACACAGATTAACTTCACAATACTTAAGAGTTCCACCATGCTTTACTTACAGCGTATGAGCACTCACAGGGATCTTCAGATCCAGCAGCTCAATTCAGCTTGCTTGTAGCCCTCAAGCTACCAGAACACTACTGAACTGCTGATGACCAATCTGGATCCTCAGGGGTGGGGCTAATATGTTAATAGCTATCTGAATTTGCCTTTGCTTAAGAAACTGTGAGGCTCTATATGCAAGGCACCAGCCTCTGACTGGGCAGACCTCACTTCTAAGCCTGGCAGAGCACTCTTTGCCCTGATGAGGAGTTTTTCAAACACCTAGTACATAACACAAACAGCTTCCTACAAGACACCGCAGACTTAAAACAAGTCTAAGAACATGAACAGCTACTGCCTGACACTTTCCTGGTCACAATGATGTAGAAACATTATTGCAGGGGCATTTTGGTGGGCACTTGCTGCTGCCCCATAATTTTTCCACATGAGGCATTTGCCTCACCCTGACTGTTGATAGAACTGCCCCTGTGCCAAGGAGATTTTATGTAAGCATATGTAGAACAACTTGACGTACGTCTTCAGAGGATCCCTTCAACCTTCTGAAAGTCACTGGTGTTTCATAATGCTATTTACACATTTTATTTGAATAAAATTGAAAAAAAGGATCCAATATTCCTTAGAAATAATAGTGAGAATTCCATCTTAGAGCTATTCTGTGGACTCAGTGATGTCATCAAAGTGCATATCATTATAACTGACTTTAATTGAATGCTCTAACATGGACCCTCCTATAAAACTACTAATTAAAATATAATAATTTGGGTGTGTTCAGGGTTATTCTAAGGAAATTTTATTTACTATATTAAAATTGACTTTAGAAGGGGGCTGCATGTTCTTTTCAGGTAGTGTATGCAGTGTAACGCTCAGCTCCGGCTGTGTAAGAGGATCTGTTTTCACCCACTGTGTATAAGAAATGCCTTATGATCAAGGGGAAGATTATTCTGTGGACCCAAGGGTTTTTTTATCATCTCATGTCTCTGGGAAAATTGTTTCTCCTCAGATTGAATAAGCTGCAGTGTCAGTCTTGACCTTTTGGCTGAAATTGTGAACCTATTTGAAATGTGGGGTAATGCCCTGTCACCCAGACCCACTGGGCACACAATGATGTAAAAACCATTGCCAAAGCAGAGGGGAATATACACCTTGCTGAAAACCAAAAAGCCAGCACTAGATAATTCTAGAAAAAGGTTAGAATTATGCTGACATATACATATTGTAGATTAAACATGCAAAGCTGTGTTCGGTACGTATAGACATATGAATGATAAAGCATATAAACCCTGTTGTATGGCAAGTACAAAATCAAAGTGCCTTGTGTGTCAAAGAGCTTTGCTGTACAGTACCATTCAGTGTGTCTTTATTCTCAGCAATGCTATAACACATCTGAAACAAGCCCTTGGGTGCCAAAAATGTGAAAGCTGAGTTATCCCTGCTAGCCTTCTGTCTCTGAGCTGATCTGTATAATGCTTGTATTTGGGCTCTGGGTAATATTTCCTTGAGATGATTCCTCTTACCCACTGTAGAAAGTAGTTATGAAAAAACTTCAGGGTAGGAAGAGTGCTTCTCAAATAAATTGAAGGTAGAGAATTCCAGTAAAATGCAAGATTGGACACTAGTTGATTGAAGCATATTTTTTTTCCTTTCTCACCTCTCCCACCCAATTGCAAAAAAAATTAATAGAAATTTTCAAAGGGGTTTCTGTGGGTAAAAAAATAAATAAATAAAAAATTACTGGTCTGGAAATTGCCCATCATGTATGTGTGTAAAATTACATGCATATATTCCTATGAGATGTGTTCTTTTTACCTGCATTGTGTGGTGGGGGCATGCCCAGGGTGGAATTAGGTCGGGGAGAAAACTAAGGGCCGGATTTTAAAAAAGTTACGCGCGCTGGGCCTAAAGCCCCAGGACGTGCGCGCAGGTTATAAAATCGGGCATACATGTGTGCGTGCCGGGTAGCGCACGCACACATGTACGCCCGCACGCAGCCTTTTAAAATCTACCCCTTACTGTTCAACCAAAAGGACCACACATTTCATAATGAGTTTTATAAAAGAAGTATGGCTACAAATTTAGGCAGACATAATATAGATGTTAAACCATTGGATTGCAATATCATTTCTGGACATGATTTTGACTATCCTCTGTCCACGGACTGTGACCTTGGGCAAGTTGCTATCTCCTTGTGTTTCCAGAATGTTTGTCTTACTCTGACTTTGGCCTTCAAAAAATTAAAAAAAAGATTGGAAACATTTGAAAGATCCCTGATGGTCATATTCCAAAATGTTTTAAAATGTTTTTTCATAATTCTGAGAAACCTAGAAATGAATTACTTAGCCCCAGTGGGTAGATCATTGTATGTTTCATTCAGATTTGACCACATGAGTATGGATATTGGACTACTCCTTTAAAGTGCTATATCGTTAATGCTGTGTGAAAACGCACCATTTTCAGCGGTTAGGTTAAAGATGCCTAATGGATAAAGAACCGAAGCCAGGAATGCACTTACAAAAAGTAAGCTTTTCTCCTAGTTCTAAAGGGGAAAAGTCACATTGCCATATTCTAGCTAAATTTTTGTCTTGCACCAGTTTACTTGGTGTCTAATGGAGTAAAAGGTTTGAGCTTGGGAAGAGAAAATGGTACCTATGTCACATTTAACACTTTGACATGTCCTAAAAGTATTTGTATTACCAGATTAACTGTTTAAATTTAACATTCATTTTATTATGTGCAGATATATTTGTAGAGCTTGTAAATATATTTTATATTAATTTCTTATTTCTTTTTGTTTTATTTGTACTGTGATTTTCTGTTCAAAAGTGATCATGAGCTTTATAAATAAAAAAAAAATCTAGTAACACTATTCTTTGTATTTGTTTTAGTTCAGTCATTCTCTTCATTCTGACCAGTAATTTAGAAGCTTAACCATCTGAGTGAGAAGTTTTCAGAACTGACAAATGGAACATGCTGCCTTAGAAATACTTTTGTGCTTAGGTTCATTACTTTTGTTCTGTTCTTATTTTCCTTAAATTATGGGAATTTTTATTGTTTGAGAGTAAGAGCATAAGACTGAAGACTAAGCTGCAGAGAATGCAGATAGAAATTTGGGTTTCTCCATGATATAGATATAAGAACATAAGAAATTGCCATGCTGGGTCAGACCAAGGGTCCATCAAGCCCAGCATCCTGTTTCCAACAGAGGCCAAACCAGGCCACAAGAACCTGGCAGTTACCCAAACACCAAGAAGATCCCATGCTACTGATGCAATTAATATACCTTAGTCAGGGTGACCTCAGTGTAGAAGTAGTGGGTCCTGATACAAGACCATCAGCCATGCCAAGTTCTGCAGTGAATAGTGGACATTATCCACATTCAAATTATTAATGTCTCAACTTATTTTCTTCAAATAATTCTAACTGTACCAAAATCTTATTCTAAAATAGCAGTTGCAAAGCACAGGGGTGCTTTTAGCTCACATATTTTGTTAGCTTATTTTCAAAGGGAAATTACACAGATAATGTCCCTTTGAAAATTAGCTACAAAGTATGTTTGCAAAAGATGCTTTAGTATTCTCTATCTATGGGGCTATTCAGAATTGATCTATAAATATATATGTGGATATATTTATTTGTTCTAGTTTTTGTATGTAAACTCTGATCAGATTAGTCATGTATGACTTCCCCAATAATATTTTCATTGCATATTAGAAACATAATAGCAGAAGAAGACTGTATGGCCTATCTAGTCTGCCCATCCACACCTCCTGCTCAGCTCTACAATCCCTATCACTCCATCAGAGATCCCATGTGCTTGTACCATGCTTTCTTGAATTAAGATATTGTCCTTGTATCCATGCATCTACTACCTTTCCTGTAAAGAAATATTTCCTTAGATTACTCCAGAGTCTACTCCTTCTCATTCTTATCACATGACTCCTCATTCCATAGCCTAGTTTCCATTGAAAGAGGTTGCCTCCTGTGCATTGATATATTGGAGGTATTTAAATGTCTTTCATATATCCGCTATCACGCATTTTTCTCTATAGTATACATGTTTAGATCTTTAAGTCTCTCGTCATATGCTTTATAATGAAGACCATTAATCATATTAGTTGCCAACCCTCTAGACTGACTCTATCCAGTTTATATCCCTTTGGAATCTTTCTTGCTTTTACTATTGTCTTATCAACCTGTGTGGCTATAGTGGGTAGGAAAATTGGTGATTATTTTGTCATAGATTACTCAACACACTATAAGTATAGAAGATTTATCCCAGGACAAGCAGGATGCTAGTCCTCACTTATGGGTGACGTCACTGACTGAGCCCTATCACGGAAAACTTTCTGTCAAAGTTTCTAGAAACTTTTGACTGGCATGCTGAGCCCACTGAGCATGCCCAGCATGCCATGATCCCTCGAGCCACAGAGGTCTCCCTTCAGTCTTCGTTTTTCCGCTCTGCAGTTAGCATCGCGGAGCAGGAGCCCTGTGTGAATTTCTTCACACAACTTTGTCTAAAAAACAAATTAAAATCCCTCTTTTCTCATTGCCCATATCGGGGTCTCTCTTCAACCACCGGCCGGTGAGTAGAATTTTTGTTTCCGACTCTATTTGAGTTCACAAAAAGATAACCATCGATGGCTGTCCCAGTTAAACTGGCCACAGGCTTTAAAAATTGTCCTAAATGTAATCGAACTATGTCAATTACTGATCCACACCTGGAGTGTGTACTTTGTTTGGGACAATCCCAAGACTTTTTGTCGTGCCCAAAATGTGCGGAAATGACCGCTAAAGGTCGAAAAGCACGTCAGGAAAAGATGGAACACCGTTTCCACATCCAGCTACTGCCTTCTACGTCAACGTCCACCCATTCGTCTCCAGCTGGAGCGTCGAAAAAGCTGGTTATTAAAAAGCGTTGACTGGAGGGCTCGGGAGACCAGTCGTCACCGACCCCATCTGCGGCATCAACGAAGTCAACGTCTGGGCTTGAAAAAGCCACTGAACATCATATAAAACATCGACATCAGCATCAACATTCCTCGATTCCGGAGGCCCTGTTATCACCGGAGCAGCCTGGAGCCAAGAGACCTCATCTACAAGAATCACCGAGGCCGCCTACACCAAAGGCATTCCCCACCTCTAGAGGTGCTGGACATCGAGCCGCCACAGGGCCCTGTGGTAGAGCTGATGACGCCTTCACTGCCACCACGTATAGCTGCTCTGCCTGCATCAGCTATAACGGAGGAACTGAGCAGATTCATCCGCCAGGCAGTGCAAGAAGCGCTTCAGGAATTCCGACCATCGACACCGATGACTCCTCCGATGCCGATACCCTCGTCGAAGCTGACACCATTGTCGATGCCGGTGCCTACACCGATGCCAGGGCCATCCCCGAAGACAGGACACGCACCGATGCCGATACCATCACCATTACCATCCCCGATGCCATTTCCGATGCCAGTACCCATACTGGTGACTCCAATACAACAGGATGCTTCAATTTATCAACCGCTTATGGAAAAACTCGATGCCCTCATCGGTGCTTTGCCATCACAGCCTATTCCTACTAAGCCAGCAGGTATAGGAGATATGTTTGGTCCGTCCCCACTCGATGAACCCCAACCAGGACCTTCAGGACTCTTCAGACCAGTGGTTCCATCAATACCACCGAGGTCTGCTCCTACTTCTCTTTCCAAACATACACCATATGGCTCCTGGGAGGATAAAAACACAAAATCATCATCAGAAAGTTTTATGTCTGAACCATCTCCTCCTGAAGGAAGAAAGAAGTCTCCTCCAGAAAACTTATCCTTCACCACTTTTATAAAAGACTAGCTGTACCCAGCCACACGTTGCCATGGCTCAGTCTGGCTTAATTTCACAATGCGCATTAGCTCTGCTCCGGCCCAAAAATCATATTTTTACCTGTCACAGGTGTGACATCTATATAATATAGATATATAAAAAAACGCGTGAAATCGAATGCAACGTTGTGTCAAAATTTGAAAGCAATCGTTGAAGAACTTTCGGAGATTTAAGATTTTGAACAAATGAACATTTACATTTTTATTTATATAGATATGGCAGACTCAATCCCTTTTAAATTAGTGTCTGAGGAGGATACAAAACAACAAACCTTAGAGGTTCTTCAATTTGTGGATCCACCTAAGGAAGTCCTAGCCATCCCTATTCACGAGGTCCTGGTAGAATTACAACATAGATTGTGGGAACATCCATGTTCAGTCCCGCCAGTCAATAGGAGAATGGACACCACATATCTAGTACAACATATCAAAGGGCACAACTACCACACCAATCAGTAGTGGTCGAGTCAGCTCAGAAAAAATCTAAAAGAGTATGACTTCATTCGTCTACACCACCAGGGAAGGATCATAGATTTCCTAGACTCTCTAGGAAGGAAAATCTTTCAAGGAGCTTAACTCCAGGATAGCGTCTTACCAACTTTACATGACGCAATCCCAGAGAAATCTCTGAAAACAAATGCAGCAGCTCACTAGACCTCCAGGTAATTTAAGGCATTTGGGGGGGGGGGGGGGTTCGGGAGGGTGGGGGATTTAATTTAAAGGGTTGGGGGTGGGTTTTAGGGGGGTTTAGTGTGCCGGTTCACGATTTTAACGATTTTCACGATACTCTAAACACCCAAACGGCGACGATACGATTCCCTCCCCCTCCCAGCCGAAATCGATCGTTAAGACGATCGAGGACACGATTCACATCTCTACTAGTTATTGCGAGCTGTGTCTTTGAACACAGTGCTGTTTGCAAGTTCTCAGTTACAGTTTTTTGAGTACAAGTTACTTGCTGTCACTTACAGCTGTTTTTTTCTCTATATTTTTTAGATTAATTGATCCCTCTGGTTCTGTCTCTTCTCGTCTTGGCTTTGCTAGTCCAGTTACTGAGGATTGAGGCAAGGGAGGCGTGGCTATATAGGTCCTCCCCTGGGAATTTTTGGTTCTAACTCCATTTGCTGGACAGGGAACATAACCCACCGTCTGGAATGATCCATGGTACTACAGGAACTAAAATTAGCAGGTAAGGAATAATTTTCTTATAGCTGTGGCAGCTGGTGTAGCAAAAATGACAGGAGTCAGGTGGCACTTTATAGGCATTGAATTAGGCAGGACATGGTATGGAAAGTGTTAATTGCATTAGAGTATTACCTATTGACAACTGACGTAAATGTGAAAAGACAGAATGATCTGGTAACAGTTAAGTTCATAAATAGTTGTAGTGAATTATGAAGCCATTGTATCTGTTCAGACCTAGGGTGATGGTGTTAAGTTTTTTGATGAATTCCAATTCAGCAATTTTACGCTGGGGTGCTCTGCTGCTCCTCTTCCTCTGTAGGCCACACAGTATTGAAAATTCACGGGCGTAATACTTCCTTCATGCTGATCTTGTGTATCGCGAGATTAGTAAAGAGAAAGTGCTGCCCTTGTGAACTTTTAATACTGCAAGGCGTGCACAGATATGAGATGTGCTCAATTTGCCTGGCGATGTAGATGCGCAACTTCTGCACCACTGGGCAAACTGAAAAAATGGGCTTCTTCCTTTCTTTGCTACCGGTGGATGGAATCCAATAGTGGCTGCACGCATTTCTCTACGGCTGGGTGATGCTTTTCCTCTTCTTGCTCCACTGCTCGTTCTCTTCTGCCATGCTGCTCCCTCTGAGGGTGGTGCATCTCCAGCCGCCAATATCCAAGTCGAAATCATCAACAAAGGCCTGCGATGTCAGGCTATTGTTGATGATATCAAAGGTGCCAGCGGGCCAGATCTAATGAGGCAAATTGAAGAGGAGGAAAGCTAGAAACAAATCTGTCGTCGGGTTGCATTTGGCCCATGGGTCGTAGTTTTCCATCCCTGTTTTAGATGGCACTGCAGCCAGGATGTCCCAATCAATATCTGTCAGATTTAAATCACCTAGCAATAGCACCTTCTCTTTCATAGCAATTTTGTGAATAACTTCCACTAAATCTCTACTAATTTCTTCTGTTATGATGTTGCTCATCTTTTTCCATGGAAGTTTCTGTGGCTGAAAGTGGAATTTCATGCAGTCTTTGTTTCTGGCTTGGCATACTGGTGTTGCAAGTGCTATTTTGTGGTGGAGTTTGTGTACCACCGTTTGTTTGTTCCTCTGTTCTTTGTACCTGTATGTGTATATTTTGTATCAGAGTTTGTTCTGAGTTTTAAAAACGGTTTGCTGTTGCATGCAATGACAAGGCACCCGCTGTTTGTGTGTGGGTGTCAGTAGTTTCCTGATATATCAATTATTTTATATTCCATCCCTTTCCAATAAAATTGCCTGAGGCAGACTATGCGCATCAACATATACATCAAGATAAACAGCATATAAAACAATTTGATAAATATTTATTTATTCATTTATTAACTTTTTTATACTGACATTTGTGGGAACATCATGCCGGTGTACATAATAACTGAAGAAAGGCAGGAAAGTACAAAAAACAGGGGGACGGGGGACGGGAGCAGCGAGGAAGATAGGAGAGAGAGTGACAGCAGCGAAGGGAAGCAGTAGGAAGGCGATAGGAACAGTACCAGGAAGTGGTACAGGCAGAGTTATACAATGGGTAAAAAGAGGCCCATTGTATAACTCCGCCTGTACCACAGTTCTCAGTATGATAAACATGCAGAATTTTCAATTAGTTGGGGATTCTGTAAGCCTCCTGCAGTAGGCTTTCATTTTCTTTCGGCAAAATAAATCTGTTTGTTTCAGTTCCAGTGGTGAAGTATTCCAGATCATTGGGCCTTCATCAGAGGTGGCTCTATTCTGAGTTACTTGACGTCACAACTCCTTAAAGGAGGTGATGTTTGTTTACTCAAACTTTATATATTACCTCTATAAAGATCTAGGCAGTTTAAAATAGCAAAACTACATATTTACCTAGTTCCCAGCATATGAGGGATTTTTACATATCTGGGTTTTCCCTTTAACTTTACTCATCCCTTTTTGGGGATGGGCATGAGCATGAGCACGAGCACAAGGTCTTTGCATGCTCCACAGTAGACAGGGAGTGTTTCCTGCTTCACTGTGGGAGGCAAGGAGTTTTGGAAAGATCAGCAGTGTTTTTGAAATTTTTTGGACCAGAAACCTGGAAGGAGAGTAAGAATATCCCTAGCTGACAGAAGTGGATCCAGGTGAAGGTCTGCCCCACAACAGTTGACTTGGGGAGGACTTTGGCCTGTTTTTGTGAATTTTGGCAGAAGACAAGAAAGAGTAAAGAGGGTCTATTTTTTGAGAAAAGGTCCCTACTAGCTAATGCTGGAGAGAGATCAACATTTTTTAATCCTCCAAGGAGAGGGAATTATGGACACTGATGCAGAAGTGCCACATAGGAGGAAAAAGGAGTGAAATATGTCTTTCTGGTTTTGCTCTTCCTTATTCTTTTTGCCATAATGGCTAGGATAGTTTTTTAAACTTCAGTTGAACACCATATTCTGTGTCCTTTGTAAAGTCTATCACCACGTGTGATTATCAAATGTGAGTACTGGGATGCCTGTATCCAAGTGGGCAGAGAGAGTGAGAGACTGTGGGTACCTAAAAAAGACCCCCCCCCCCCCCCCCTTGCACCAGGAATCCTGGAGGTTTTCCTACCCCCTTGTACTCCCAGGGGCAGTATCAGGCTGGAACGTGATAGGCAGCACTGGGAGAGGTGCGACTCCCTTGCTTCCATCACCTCCACAACGGGAATGTTACACACATACAAGTTAAAACATGCCCTTCACGTCAAACCAATTCATAAAAACGCATTAGTTCCTCCCTATACAATAACATTGGCTTATACTTCTTTATATAAAATTATAGCAGGATCTTTCATACCAAGTTCTTATAGAACTCATATCCTAGTTAATATCTTAGACTTAATAGCCACATATATATGGTTCAATATCTCAGCCTTAACAGCCCCCGTTCGGCCAGCTCACGCATGGCAATCAGCTGAGCAACAGCAAGCAACTACTAATTCCCAAATTGCTGTTGCTCAGCTGATTGCAATGCTTGCGCTGCTATTTAGGAATAACCGAGGAAGTGTTGCTATTTCCCAAAGGGCGGCAGTTGTGTTTGTGTTTTGGGGAGCTGGGCTCCTGCTCTCCTTTTCTCCTTTTGGGAACTCCTGAGGCTGAGCTGAAAAACTAGCTCTCAGGTCAACAGGCCTGTGCTTTCTTCTCAACCCCGTCGCCCTGGGCGACCGAACCAAGGTCACGTGCTCACTGTTGTTAGTGATCAGGGTCCGCATCCGGTAACTTCTGTAACAAACACCTCCACTGTCCAACCAATGCTGCTGGCTGCGAAGCTCCGCCTTTTATTGGCTCATCATTGGTCGTTCTCTGCTTACTAAAGGCGCCTTTGCGGCTCTGATTGGGTCACGGCGGAGTCACTTCGAGATCTCACAAAGAAGGGCGGAGAAGGGAGGGCGGCCGCTGGTAGTGGCGGTGGTGCTGAGTATAGGCTGTGGGAAGACGAGCGGTGGCGGGCTGGGGAGGCCTCGGGGCTCCGTTGGATGGGCTCCGAGGACGAGATATGGTGTGGCAGCCCCGCTATTGGCCGCTATTAATGAGGGTGCAAGCTGGAAGCGGCTGCCCTGGAGCGGGCATGCAGGGAGGCCGCGGCTGAGACAGAAGCAGCGGAGATACCAACGGAGGGCTAAGAGACTCTTATGTAGAGGCGGCCCGCAGAGTAATACAAATATATAGAGAAACATATTCATACATATAGTTCGAGATCTACATACACCTATACCTACTTCTACAAAGAGGAATACAAATATAGAAATACTCAGAAAGGTGGGTTGGGAAAGACATTCTCAAGGAGATCTACACATCCGTACCTAGAGAAACCCAGGCGGCTAGAGTGAGGAGCCAGAGCCAGTCTCCGCCAATCAGTACATATCTCAGGGCTACACTACCTGATGCCGGTGGAAGGAGCCAGCTGCTCATTTCCTCGTCTTTCCGTTTCCTTTGCATTTCTGGAATACCTCGATGTGGAATGCAGAGGATCTGCTCGCAGTGGGATCTGGCGAGAGACTGTGGTAGGTGTGGATCCTGCTAACTCGTTCCACCGTGCTTCTGCTTTCCTAGAGTCTGCAAATGTGAGCTTCACAGACCTGATTTGTCAACATACCTAAATCCAGTTTCCTTCATCTGTCACTAACACCTTGTACACAGCATAACCCTCCGTGCTACCGTCCATGTAAGCACAATACTTAAACCATGCACCTTTGTCTTTTAATGATAGTCTCTTTGAGGATAATTTTCAAGGAGGTCTAGGTATCTACAGAATTAGGAGCCTAAATTCCCGGTATGAAACTTACACTGGGGAGAGCGGCTGAATATAGATTTCATTTTTAGGAAGTCCCTGCATTTAATTGCTGTTAAAGTACATATTCCTGGTGACGAATTTCGGGGCCCTGTGTGATAAGGTGTGTTCAGCAGAGCGCATAATTTTACCCACGGTTATGTACACATTTTTTGTGTGTAAACAGTACTTTCGATCTAGCAAGATTTGTGTGTAAAACTATACGTATTGCTTAATGCCTTCTAAGGGAAATCTCATGCTAATGAAGGCATTTGCTATGAATGGCCCCACCCTGCCCCCCTAATACCAATGCAGAGGTGTACTAGTTTAAACGTTTTTCGATTCCAGAAACTTTACTCCACCTCTGACCAGGACTAAAAGTTCCCGATGCTAATGTTAGTGTAAGTAGAAAAGCAGTAGTTCTGGTGTCGGCCATGTAATCAGGATTTATTCACAGAAAACATGCTTTGTGCACAGTGTGTTTTTTTTGCATAAATATGATTTATGAAAGCATTTGTGTGTGCATAAATCGTTTTTTGTACACACAAAAAAGCACATCACGTTTTGTGTGCATAAAACATGATCTTTATGCGCACAAATCATGGCTGTCCCCACTCTGACTTAAAATGTGTGATCAGCCAGTGCAGAATGCACATTTTAACTTGGGATTGAGCATACTGTTTTAACTTCTGATATGTTAACATACTATTTGCCTACTGCATTAGTAGTTAAATTTTTTTTTTTTTTTTTTTTAGTGTAGGCTAAGAAACTATGCCCTGAATTTCATTGTAAATGTAGGGCTTATTAAATCTGCCCTTGGGTTGGAGGAGAAAATTATGTGCATATAATACATTTTTAATTGTACACAAACTGTTTCTACCTCGGAACACCATCTGCACAAATAGAGCCAAACTACGCAGGTATGTTTTTACTTGCATACTTAACTGTTTTATGGGTTTATTAAAATGTGCCCCCTTTTATAAGTATTATGCATAACTGCTGCCTCCTTTTTAATTCTAAACATTGTCATAGTACTGCTTCATCATTTCTTGGTGATAGCGCATCGTGAGAAAAGGGCTGTATTCCTATCACCTCAGCTTCATACATTCAATGGAATCATGTTCCCCATATCTGCAGGAGAGTCCCACCTATTTTTCGCCTTACTTGTCTCATACAGTCCAGTTAAGTCTCACATATTCCTGTTCTCATTACTAGCCTTATACTGAAGTTGTTTTGCACATTTATACCAGAATTATTCTATTTCCATTCAGTATTTTAATATAAATACCTTAAATCATTCTGATTTAAAATACCCCTTGATATTCTCCCTAACTACCCTTCCAGAGAATATTATAGAAAAGTAATGAAATTAAGTCCTATCATGTAAGTTGCCTAGTTTACCTAGGAGATAGATTCTCCCTGTTCTCAGTTTATATAGGTATAATGCAGCAGTTCTCCACTGGTGTGTTATAGATACATCAGTATGTCACCAAGCACATTTGTACCCCATCCTCCACCAGCAGGATACCACATTTCCTGGCTTCCTGCTGGCCTGGTTGCTCTTCCCTCCCCAGCCCCAACTTGAAATTGTTGATAGCCCAGAGAATATGGCAGCAGAGTTAGTGGAAGCAGTGGCAGTCGCAGCATGGCCTCTTCTGCCCCTTGTCCCCATGGTCCCAAAGAGAAAGTGGTATGTAGTAGGCCTGCACACATGGAAAGAAGGAGAGATTATGCTGCAGTTGGAAGTACCAGCAGTATCAGCCTTGAGCAGCAAGAGGAGCAGAACAGGCCTGAAGCAAAAAGAATGAGCAGCCCGATCAGCAATAGGAGGCAGAGCAGTGTCTGTCCCGCAGCCAATGGGACTCATCTTTCTTGGTGACGTGGAGTTGGAGGAGGCTGCTTCTACCACTTGTGCTACAGTGAGAGAGCGTGTGTGTGTGTATGTGTGAAAGAGGAGAAAGTTTTCGAGCAAATTTCCCTCCCCCCCTTCTCTTGCTAATTCACGACAATCTCATGGCACCTGGAAATCAAAAGTTCCCAAGTATGAAGAGCAGAGGATTTTTTTTATCCTTCGTTTTCATTATTGGCTCTCCGTGTCTGCTGTTCTGAAATTTTTTATTGGTGTCTGGAAACTTTTTATATAGCTTTTAATTATTGGATGTTCTATACATCAGCTGTTTTTTGAAATCATTTCTTTTTATTAGTTCGATTTTACAATTATTGATTTATATTTATTTAGAGGTGAATCGGTTATTTACACTTTTGGATAATAGAAGGACTAGGGGGCATTCCATGAAGTTAGCAAGTAGCACATTTAAGACTAATCGGAGAAAATTATTTTTCACTCAATGCACAATTAAACTCTGGAATTTGCCAGAGGATGTGGTTAGTGTAGTTGGTTTCAAAAAAGGTTTGGCTAAGTTCTTGGAGGAGATGTCCATTAACTGCTACTAATCAAGTTTACTTAGAGAATAGCCACTGCTATTAATTGCATCAGTAGCATGGGATCTTCTTAGTGTTTGGGTAATTGCCAGGTTCTTGTGGCCTGGTTTGGCCACTGTTGGAAACAGGATGCTGGGCTTGATGGACTCTTGGTCTGACCCAGCATGGCAATTTCTTATGTTCTTATTCTGCTCAATGCAGTGCAGCCCCCGACCTATAAGCCTGGCTTGTTCTAGTTCCTAATAGGAAGTGTATCTGTATTTTAAAACCTAGTGTTATATTTGCAATGTTGCTTTTTCATAGGTAGGGTTATTACTGTTTGAGTGTTGGCAGTTAGTGCTGTTCTGGTATGGGAAGTTTACTGTTTATGCAATTTCTGTACAGAGGGTATATATACTCTTATCTTTCCCTTGCATCATTCTTAACAAAAGTAAAATTTATGCTTGCTTTTTTTTATTTCCATCATGGATTGTATTGAACAGTGTGTCTCACATGAGCATTATCCATCAGGTGTGTCATGATGGGAAAAAGGTTGAGAACCACTGGTGAACATTAGTCCCCAGAAATAACAGTATTTATGTTCATTAGAAATCTGCCTACATGTTCACTGCTCTTAGACCTTGTAATCCAAAGTCTAAGAATAGTGGGCAGTTGAAACTAGTGTTTGCCAAGTGATAAACGATGAGGAAATAACTTGTATCCTCTTCCCTTGAGTGGCTTCAGGAGACTGCATCCTGCACTATTGGAGAAGAGCAGAAGCCTTTTATTCTTATGAAGAGTGCAAGATTTGTGATAGCTTTGGAATCTTGATCTCACTAAAGAAAATTTAAAATTCCTGTGCTGTTCCTAGATAAAGTGAAGCCATTTACAAGCTGAAAACATTCAATAAGGAGGTAGAAAATGTGAAACCCTGCTCCCTGTCTGAGTTGCAGATCAATTTCCCCCTACCATGTTATGAGGTTGCCCTAATAGCTATTTAGCTTGGTTTCTGTAGGGGAAGCTGTCCTTATAAGATTCTTCCCTCCCCCCCCATACAATTAACTTTTGAACTGTTCAAGCGCTTAGTGACCCCCCTGCTCATACATTTTTTTTGTGCCCTTGATGCTCCTGATACTTAGAATCTTTTTTTTTTTTTTTTTTAATTTCCTATGGCAAGCAGTTCAGTTAAGATCTCAGGAAGGTCAGAACACATTGGTTGACATTTCAAATTCTGCCTTATCATTGTTTAGTACTTGTTAACCAGTTCATTGCCTAGCTTTCTACAGGAAAAAATAATGTTAATGATGTACTTATTGCATAAAAATTCAGATGACAATCATTATGTGACAATTCATACACCAAAGAAGAAAGCTAAGCATCATAAAATATTCACACATCTCCTTGTATTCCTTTATCATGGTGCAGATCTCCCTTTGTACTTGCTTGTTATGTTTTTCTCCCTTTCTAGTCCTTCTTTGTGTTCTTCCTCTCTTCCACTTTTGTGCCAGGTCCCTTCTGCATCTCTTTATTTCTGTTGAGATCATAGTCCTTAGGAGGAGGGGCATTCAGACCTCTTAAACCTGCAGGTCTAACTTATCTGCTGGGCTGATGGCTTTAGCTGTATTCATACGTGATCTCTTTTTGGCAAGTGTGGTTTAATTCTTAAAATGCAGAGTCTTGCCACAGGTGAGGGTTCACTGGTAGTTCAAGGGCATCCTGAAGTGCGTATCTTTTTTAACATGGGGAATCTTCTGTCAAGGTTCGGGGGGGGGGGGGGGGGGGGGGGGGGGGGGGGGGTTTCTAGCTGATTGGCAGGGTGATTCTTCCCCCTAAAGGGGATGTGTACACTGGGGAGTATAAAACTGCCTTCTATGAAACTCTGGCAGGAGATTTGAAGAATTTATGGCATAGATGGTGGTGGTCTGAAGATCTAGTAGAGATCTATGTAGTGTGAAGAACTGGAAGGGAGGCCAACCAAGAGTTGACCTGCTAGCTGTGCGCCAGTCCTTGGAAGGAAAAGGAACCCCTTTGGATTATGGTCCTTGTAACTCTGCCACTAGTAGAGAGTGTAGGTGTTCTTGCAGATCCTTCTACTGAAGTGTGAGTACGGTGTTCAAGAGCAAGAGAAACTCTAAGTTTTTTTTTTTGTTTTATTTTACTGAGACCACAGGGGAACTGGGGAAGAAAGAGCAGAAGTCTAATCTTGGGAGTCCCTTAATGTATGAGATCTGAATTCTGAAGATGTAATTTGAAGGAGTGGTGAAATTTCATCATCAAGCTTAGCCTTCAATATGAAATATGACAACCATGATGGAGCACTTCTTTCTGTACTTATCTATTAGCTCCCCTCTTCCCCACAATGTCTTTTACATGATCTCTCACCTTATTTGTATCACTGACTTCTATATCCATCCCAAGCATGTTTAAAATCTATTACAGTGCTGACCACCACCATCTCCTCTGTGGGGCTATTCTAGGCTTTGTCAGTTTTCTCTTTGGTTCTTACAAGACCCATACATAATATCCATCCCCTGCTCTCTTTTTCACATCTTTCCACCAAATTTTGTAACAATCCATACAATAACAATCATGTTATTGTCTGAAACATCTAGCCACCCAGTGCTCGTTGATGTTAAAATTGTAGCCATGGCTGCTCCATGTTGGTTTTTCAGTCATAGTGACATCTTGGAGTCACTTAGGCTAGACATTAATGTGCCTGAAATGTCCATATATTGATGTGGATCGTGTACATCAAATATGGCTACCCTAGTTGCAGAGTGTCTCATTTGACAATTGCAAGGAAGCAGTTTCCTGCTGGCCAGAAACATTAGACTCTGCAAGGGTCCAGTTGATCCATTTTCAGTGGATATGATTATGATTTTGGTGAAAAGGGTTTTTTTTTTGTGTTTTTTTCCACATTGTCTTCCAGAACCTGGCCTCAGCGATTTCATCTAGCAGAGTCCCAGTTTCGTTCATAGGGTAGAGCATGTCTTCTGAGCCCATTCTTCAAGCATTTTCTTCCTTCCACTCCCATTGCAGTGGAGTCTTCCAGATCAGAAATGGATTGCTTGGCCCCACCCATACTACCTTATCGTTGTTGTACTCCTGGGTGAGTGATCCTGTTATTGGGTTTGGATGAGGACTTTATAGGCAATTAGAGATGTGAATCGGATCCGATATCAGTTCCGATTCACATCTCTAATAGGCATAGCTTCTAAGCCTCTGCTGGAGCCACCAGACCATACTTGCCTTAGGAAGGCATCTCATACTCTTAAGTTCATTGAAAAGATGCGCCCTGGGTGACCATGTTCATAAAGACAAGAGCTTCTATGCCTTCTACAAATCCTCTATACTCCCATCAGAGCTGGCAGCTTTACCCTTCCATGCTATTTTTAGTGCTTTGCAGGGCAAAATATGGGAAACCCCCCTTTTTTCCATGCCAGCTATGAGAAAATTGGATCCGAAGTACGGTGTTCAGCAGTCTCCAGGATTTGGTGTCATACAATTGCTGCACCATTCAGTGGTAGTTGAATCCATGATGAAGAAAGCAATAAAAGCATGGATCCATTCCAGTCCACCGTTGGAGTAAAGACCACCAGTTTCTAGACCTGTTTGACAAGAAGGTATTCCAAGCTTCTATGCTGACTGCACAAATTGCTGTTTATCAGTTCTACATGGTGAAGCAAATATGTGATTGGGGGATGAAAGACTGGGAGAGAGACCTTGGGGTAATAGTGTCTGGCAATCTGAAGGCAGCAAAGTAACGTGATAAGGCAATAGCTAAAGCCAGAAGAATGCTGGGCTGCATAGCGAATAACCAGTAAGAAAAAGATGGTGCCCTTGTACAGGTCCTTTGAGAGGGCTTATCTGGAGTACTGTGTTTAGTTCTGGAGACCATGGGGTAGATTAAAAAAAAAAAGCGCGTTCGCGTACTTTTGTTTGCGCACCAGGCACAAACAAAAGTACGCTGGATTTTATAAGATACGCGTGTAGCTTCTAAAATCCTGGATCGGCGCACACAAGGCTGCCGATTTTGGGCAGCCGGTGCGCGCCGAGCCGCGCAGCCTGTCTCCATTCCCTCCGAGGCCGCTCCGAAATCGGAGCGGCCTCGGAGGGAACTCTCTTTCGCCCTCCCCTCACCTTCCCCTCCCTTCCTCTACCTAACCCACCCCCCCGGCCCTATCTAAACCCCCCCATTACCTTTGTCCGTAGATTTATGCCTGCGAGAAGCAGACGTAAATCTACGTGCGCCAGCGGAGTGCTGGCGCGCAGTGCTCCGACCCGGGGGCTGGTCCGAAGGCTTGGACCATGCCCCCGGGCCAGCGCCACGCCCCCGGTCCCGCCCCCAAAATGCCGTGCCCCGCCCCGAAACGCTGTCATCGGGTCCCGCCCCCGACACGCCCCCTTCCGAAAACCCCCGGACCTACGCGCGTCCCGAGGTTCTGCGCGCGCCGGCGGCCTATGGAAAATAGGCGCGCCGGCGCGCAAGGCCCTGCTTGCGTAAATCCGGGCGGATTTACGTGAGCAGGGCTTTGAAAATCCGCCCGCATATCTCTAAAAGGATAGAAACAGGTTGGAAGCGGTCCAGAGAAGGTTGACCAAAAAGGTGTTGGCTGTGTATAAAAAGACCTATGGGGAGAGGCTGATGCATCTAAATATTTATACCCTGGAGAAGAGGAATTGCAGGGGAGATATGATACAGACATTCACATACCTGAAAGGTGTTGTTGATGCTCAGACTTCAGACCTTTTCTGTTGGAAAGGAAACTGTAGAAGTAGGGGTCATGATATGAAACTCCAGGAGGGTCGACTGAGAACCAACATCGGAAAATATTTCTTCACAGAGAAGGGTGGTGGTTGCTTGGCGCACCCTTCTGCAAAAGGTGGTGAAGACAAGAACAGTTTGGAATTCAAGAGAGCATGGGATTACATTGCAGATCCTTTGAGGCTAGAGAACAGGAATTAAAAACTAGGGTAAACTATATAACTTTAGGTGTAACATATTCACATGGTGGGGTAATGTGCATGGAGAAGCAGGTACTACCATTTGCAGAAGACACAGGGGGTAACATGCACAGAGCGGCAGTTACTACTCTTGTGGTGTAACTGCATGGAGCGGCAGTTACCATAAGCATCTTGATAGACAGGCTTGGTGGACCATTTGTACTTATCTGCCATCAATTATCATGTTACTGTCTTGGCACATCAAATGCTGTTATCAGGGTTGAAAACTGGAATTTCTGGAAATATCTTGAAGTGGTTTAAATCCTTCCTTTTAGACCAGGTTCAACAAATGAAGACAGATCATCAGATTCCATGCTGGCACCCTGGGAACACCAAAGTCCTGCAGGGTTCAGCACTATCTGCACTTTTATTTAACACTTGAGTCCTGTCTCTAGCTTACTTGCAAACTTGGGGGTGGGCTACAGCCTCTACACCAATGATATCCAGTTTTTTGTACACCTCACAACTGCAATACCTGATATACTGGATTGTGTTAGATGTCTTCAAGCTGTCCAGGATTGGATGGTGCCCAATAGATTGGCTTTTAACATTGGGAAAACAAAATTGATGATATTAAGATTTCTTTTGAATGACACACCTAGATCTTTTCAGTTTGGAGAGTGGGAGATTAATATTTCTCCATCAGTAAAAAATCTGGGTGATTCAGCTAGAGCCTGATTTGTCATTGCGTCAGCAGATAAAGGCTGTTGCATTCATCACGTTTTATAAGCTTCATCTTTTATGAGACTTGAAACCATATCTATCTAACAGTGATTTTCATGCTGTATTACTGTCTTTGGTACTTTCCACACTTGACTATTGGAGCTCCCTTTATGTTGGTATGCCAGCAGTTATTCTTAAATGTTTACAGGCAGTGCAAAACTCTGCTGCCAGAATGATAAATAACTGCTCAACACACTATAACCACATCACTCCAGTCTTGTGATCCTTACACTGGCATCCTTGTGTTTTGGAGGATGTTTAAAATCGTGACACTAAGTCATTGTGCTGTGAGCGAGGAGACATCGGTAGTGGTTATCTCGCTTTTTGAAGATCTATAAACCCATAAGAGCTCTGAGATCAGCAGGCACTAATTTGTTGGATGTCCCCTTAGGAAAGTGTATTTAGCAGAATCAAGGGTGAGAACATTTTTGGTTGTCGGACCTCTTTATTTGGAATATTTTACCTGATAAGATCAGATCAATTAAGTATTAAGATTCAGGAAACATGTGAAAGTATTTTTCTTCAGGCAGATTAATTGGGCATAGGATGTTTGTTTTTATTATAGAGTTATTGAATGCAGAGACATTTTTTGGCATTTCTATGTAGTGGGGTGTGGGTTTTTTGTTTTTTTTTGTAGTGATTACTTCAGCTTGCAGAATCAGTGAGCTCCAGGATGTCTATCTTTAGTCAGTTGTCCCGCCAAAGTTTTTCCCTAAGCCACGTTCCCATAAAGGTGAAATAGTCCTTCACTTTCTAGATTGCAAGAGAGCTGATGACTTCTGCTTTGAGCATACTGATGCCTTAAAGACCATCAAGCTTTGTTTCTTTTGACCTTTAGACAGGACACGTCAATGTAAAGGTCATGGCAACATCAATAACCAACTATGACCTCTTGAGGTGCTAGGGTAATGTCTGGCTTACAGGGGGTTCTGAGGTCTTTGCTTGCCTGGGGAAGGACCCTATGCCAGTATAAACATTTGATCAGGGCTGTTAGGATTCTAAGAGACTGTTTACCATCCCCCCCCCCCCCCCTTTTCTCAACAACTTCTAGCTTCAGCATATTTTGACCCTTTGCTATATCCATAAGGGTGCAACACTTCCTTATCAGTGCCCCCTCTAAAGATGTAGGCTGACTACTCACATCTGGGGTCAGGAATCCCCCTCTTCTAATCTTGCAGTACAGTTCCCTTAAAGTAACTGTCCTGTCTCCTATAGGGTTCCATTTTCAATTACTACCCCATCTAGGTTTGTGTCTACTTCCTCTCAAAAGGGAAAACACTTTAAAACCAATCTTATTTTCTTATTTAATCCTTTAAAGCTCTTGATATAACCCACATCTTATTATCAAGAACAATTGATTTATTAACCATAGAACAGTGTCAACTTTTCATACAGACCCTGGATTCCTCCAAACAATATACACAGTCTTTGGAAATTACAAACTGAAAGAACTCACTAGCTATTGCTTAATTCCTAACTGTGGTAGATTTTAAAAGGCCCTTGCACGCGGTTCCCAGTGCATGCACACAGACATGGCTATTTTATAACATAAGTGCATGTCTGTGCACTTATGTTATAAAATACGCACACGTGTGCGTCTGATTTTAATGAACGCACACATGTGGGCGGATGGCCTCCTCCATGCGCGGGGCGGGGGGGGATTTTAAAAGAATCACACAGCGACATGATTGGGCCTTTGCCCACTTCCCTAACCCTATCCTTCCTTCCTCCCTCTTCCCTGACTCCTAAACTAAACCTATCTATCCCCAGTTCTTTTGGGTTTGGGTTTTTTTTAATACTTCTCCGGAGCAGAAGTAAACACCATGCTCCGGCTGGCTGCCGGTGCGTGTTTCCCTGTGACAGCGTCTAATGGCGCTATCCTGGCCTGCCGCCCCGGCCTTCTCCTTTCTTCAGGCCTGGTACTTGTGCACATATTGGAGATTATGCACGTGGCTGGGCCCTTTTGAAAATGTGCGTGCAGGGCCCAGCCATACGCATAACCTCCAAATTTTACACATGCAGGGGTTTTAGAATTTGGGCGTATGGTCCTAGTTCCCTGTGGTTTCCCTGTAATATTCTTCACTTTCACTTATCAGACAAGAACTAGGATTCTACCTGAGTTATCCTCCCTTCAACCTACATTGGGGAAAAGAGGCACAGTTGACAATCTGAGGCATAAGAACATAAGAAATTGCCATGCTGGGTCAGACCAAGGGTCCATCAAGCCCAGCATCCTGTTTCCAGCAGAGGCCAAACCATATTGAAAATCACCGGTCCAAATTCAGATCCCTGAGGCACTCCACTGTTTACCCTTTTCCACTGAGAAAATTGACCATTTAATCCTACTCTCTGTTTCCTGTCTTTTAACCAGTTTGTAATCCACGAAAGGACATCGCCTCCTATCCCATGACTTTTTAGTTTTTGTAGAAGCCTCTCATGAGGGTCTTTGTCAAACGCCATCTGAAAATCCAAATACACTACATCTACCGGTTCACCGTTATCCACATGTTTATTAACCCCTTCAAAAAAATGAAGCAGATCTGTTAGGCAAGACTTCCCTTGAGTAAATCCATGTTGACTGTGTTCCATTAAATCATGTCTTTCTATATGCTCTACAATTTTGATCTTGAGAATAGTTTCCACTATTTTTCCCAGCACTGAAGTCAGGCTCACTGGTCTATAGTTACCTGGATCGCCCCTGGAGCCTTTTTTAAATATTGGGGTTACATTGGCCACCCTCCAATCTTCAGGTACAATGGATGATTTTAATGATAGGTTACAAATTTTAACTAATAGATCAGAAATTTCATTTTTGAGTTCCTTCAGTACCCTAGGATGCATACCGTCTGGTCCAGGTGATTTGCTACTCTTTAGTTTGTCAATCTGGCCTATGACATCTTCCAGGTTCACAGTGATTTTGTTCAGTTCATCTGACTCATCACCCCTGAAAACCATCTCCGGAACTGGTATCTCCACAACATCCTCATTTAGTAAACATGGAGGCAAAGAATTCATTTAGTCTTTCTGCAATGGCCTTATCTTCCCTAAGAGCCCCTTTAACCCCTCTGTCATCTAATGGTCCAACCGACTCCCTCACAGGTTTCTTGCTTTGGATATATTGCACATAAGAACATTAGAAATTGCCATGCTGGGTCAGACCAAGGGTCCATCAAACCCAGCATCCTGTTTCCAACAGAGGCCAAACCAGGCCACAAGAACCTGGCAATTACCCAAACACTAAGAAGATTCCATGCTACTGATGCAATTAATAGCAGTGGCTATTCCCTAAGTAAATTTGATTAATAGCCATTAATGGACTTCTCCTCCAAGAACTACTTGCCGCCTTCACACTGCAATTCCCCCAGGAGTGCTTATATGGAGGGAATAAATAATCAGTTTGCTTGAGAAAAAGAAATCGTAGCTGACCCTCTTAAACTTTAAAACAGCCCAACTAATAACTACCTGAAGGTATTAATTCCTTATCAGTAGCCACATTTATACAAGATGATTTTAGTATCTTCACAGAAACAACCCACAGTCCCTAACTTAGTAATAAGTGTTTCCCATTCCCATACGTAATAAAAAGAATGTTCCTTCAACTGTGCTGTCCACAGTGTTTAACTTAATTAACTTTTAGATTTTTTATGACACAAAATAGCTTTTACACCTGGCTCAATCTTTATAGCCTCTAGAAATCACAATATTGCCCAGCCCAGTTTAAACCTTTTACTTTGTTTCTTGCCCTACTCTCATAGAGGGTCTATATTGAATCCATTTTATTGTTCCACACTCATTGCAAAAGGGCCCTGATTCAGTAATAGGATAAAGTCTGTTAATGGCAATCAAAGGAACTTAGCTTGGATGCTGGCACAGTCTATAAATTGGACTTGGGCTCCTCATCAGATGATTCCTCTATCCTGAGGCTGAAGCTGCTGCTCTTCCTTCCTCTCCTTTCCTCTTTCTGCCAGTAAAACTCCCTCTGTTATAGTGCCTTAACAGCTTTGACTCATCCCGTCTCAGCTAATCACTGTTCTCCCAGATTCTAGTTATTAGGGACTCTGGGAAATGTAGTCCCACTGGTGGCCATCTTAGTTTTTGTCAGCCTGCTTCTTCCCAAAAGCTCTTGTCTCACCACTATGTGTGTCCTTCTGTGCAAATCCATCTGAAGATTTCTTCCATTGAAGAGATATAAAAGACTATGACATGGAGTATATTTTAAGATTTCTGTTCCACTTTTTGTGGCTGGTCATTCACTTCAGAGTGTATCACAGTGTAGTTACCTAGTTAAAAAAAAATGACATGCAAATTTACAGCACAGGGAGTAGCTGGGAAGTTACTTAAAGAGGTCAGTTTACATCAAGACGAGTGATAGATCAGATTTATAGTTTTGTGTTCTCTTCTTGGATTATGTTAAATAAAAGAAAGAAGTAAAATAGAAAATGAGGTTCACCCCCGCCCCCACCCCAAAACAAAATACACATTGTCAATAGGATATATCACCCTCCCAGGAACGCTGGGAGGATTTTTCATTAACGTGGCCTATTTACCACTAAAATATCAGTAAGCAAAGGTACTTTTGGGAGCCTGTGAGCGTCCTGGTTGTTTTTCATACCCAGTCTTAAAAATAAAGAAGGAAAATTTAAATAAAATTGGACAGCATCATTGGCAAATTGGGGAAGGGATGTTGGCAACTGGTCAGATTATGAAATAAGGAGGTGGTGGTATAGGTGATTAAAACCAGCTGTCTTTTCCCTCTCACCCCCTTTTTATTTTGTTGAAGACAGCCTTTTAGCTAGGGAGTTCCATATGTGTCACTGGTTGATCTTGTTGGCCTTCAGAGAACATGAAGTGACACTGATAATCTGCTGTCTTCAGGTGTTCTTTGAAGACAACAGATCACTCTTCACACAAATCTGTCCCCCCACCCCCCTTTTTAGAATGGCTTTCTCTCCTGTTGTTGTGTTAAATGGAAATTCAGTGCAGAGTTAGTCATAGCTGATGAAGAACTCCTATGCATGGGAGCTTGGATTTGCATGCTCAAGTGTATGACTGACTGGTAATTTGCTATCTTGTTAAAAGTAAACTACTTTACTTTTCTACTGGTTATGCCTCTTTCTGTAGCCACCCTCTTGTTGCACTCTTTGAGGTTTTCAGATATAATCACACACCCAGACAGATGAATTCAGGACTAGTGGGTTATGCACCTCTACCAGCAGATGGAGATGGAGCAAAATGGTGTCATAGTGACATCAGCCTGCCAGTATTCTCTGTCTCCAGCAGATGGTGGACATGCATTTCCTTATTGGGGATTGCTTCAGAATTTAGAGGAGAATTAATAGGATATTTGAGTTGCTCCACTCTCCTGAGGTGATATCTAATGGTCCCTTCCCCATTTGAGAATTCCTGAGGTGAGTGCCTTGGTCCAGTAGCTGGTTTTTAATGTAAGAGTGGACATAGCTGATTAAAACAGCTGAAAGGCTGTGGTTGCAGGAAGGCGAGCGTGTTGGTGACGGTATATGCCCGCTTCGCCCGCAGCCGGAGATAGTCTTTGTACTCAGCCAGGAAAAACTGAGCTCAGGTAAGGTTAAAAGAAACAAAACAGAGTAGCAGGGTTGTTTGTAGGCCTTCCCCTTCCTCCGGTCTCCATGTTTGGTGCGCCGTTCTGACATTCGTTCCTGCTCCTGTGGGAGGTTAAGGGACTTAGGCAGCGTGGTGGGTTGAGCAGCCCGGGTGGGCTAGTCCCCACTGTTAGGTTTTCTTTTCTGTGCGCTGCATGGTAGGCCACAGCGGCGTTTTCGCATAATTTTATTTTCTGTGTGTTAAGCTGCCCTCTTCAGGACCTTTGGTGTGTGCAAGTGCGTCTAGCTGTGTGTCCGAGTTGTGTGCCCAGTTTCTTTTGGGCACGAGATGCCTGTGCACACAATCTGGGAAGCATTGGTTGTGTGCTTAAGTTTGTCATGGTGGAAGTGTGCCTAGTTTTGCAACGCCTAAATTTTGTGTCCCTAAAGTCAGCTGGATGCACACCTTCAGATATCTGTTAAGTGTACTTAATGGTGCCTGTGGCTAAGAAATCTAAGCACCTTTCCCTCTATGCCGCCTGTCATTTTCGGGCATCTCAGCCTGGAGTGCCCTCTAATTTGTGCCAGCACTGTTTAGAGGCTCAGGGAGAATTATCTTCCTCTGATTTTACTAAGCCTGATTCTTCCCAGCCTGATGATGGCCTAGGTAAGACATGTCAGGTGGGATGCCTGACCTTGGAACTCCCTGAATGGTTAGTCAGTGGGAGACAGTAGCTCAGTGGGCACAGCACAGGTACTTTCTGATTTTGACATGGATCCTTCTGCCTTTCCTTGGGTAGAACTTTTTCAAGGATTGCAATCCTTTCTTCAGGTGCAGTCCTCAGCCCCGTCCAATTGTGTCGTCAGATCCTCAGGCGGTGGCCTCTCCCACTTCTGGTACTATGTTTAAGCGCTGAAGTACACCTCGATTAGCTGCAGGTGTTCCTGACAGGAATCTGGTTGACACTGATGATGAGGCAGATCCTGACTCTCTGGAGGATGGAGAAATTCCTCCGGGACTGGAACCGTATAGGACTGTGTTGTGGTTCTTTCATAGAAATGAGTTACTGGCTTTGATTTCCCAGTCATTAAAGATGCTGGGAGTACCTGGGGCAGATTCCATGTTTGAGCCAAAGAAATATCCCATTTTGGTTTCTTTATGTAAAGCTCTTGGTTTTTTTTCCCTGTCATGGAGGCCATTCAAGAATTGATGGATCTTGAGCTGGACGCCCCGGAGGCAAATTTCAAAGAGGGTCAGTCTTTGGAAAGCCTGTACCCCCTGGATCTAGTGGTGAGCGAGCATCTGTGTTTTCTGAAAGTGGATGCACTTTTCTGTGCCGCCTCTAAGCGGACGACTATCCCAAGGAGGGAGGAACAGCCTTGAAGGATGTGCACGATAGGAGCATTGAGACCATCCTCAAGCATTTGAAGCAGTGGCATGACCTTGCAGATAACTTCTTGTTGTTCCATGGTGGCTCGCTCGTTTACTTCTCTCTCAGGAGGTCGATGACTCTGGAGTGAATTCCAAGACAGTTATGGAGTCAGCCGCCACCTTTTTAGAAAATGCGGGCTGTGATTTGATTCGTACCCCAGCCAGAGGGCGGTGGCTTTGGTAATAGCAGCCAGGAGTTGGTTATGGCTAAGAAATTAGTCAGCTGATGTGACCTCCAAGGCTGATCTTACAAAATTGCTCTTTAAAGGCTCGATCTCGTTTTGGGAGCAAGTTGGAGAAACTGGCCAGTAAGTGGAGTGAATCCACAGTTCCTCAGTTGCCAGAGGATAAGAAGCAGACACCGTGCCCCTTTGACATAAGGGGTCATACCAGGGGTTCCAGTCTTTCCACCCTACAGAGGAACGACCTTTCAATAGGTCTAGTTCCTTTCGGCCCAGACAGGGCATGGGCTCAGGTAATGGAACCTCCCGAGCCTCCCAATGAAGGTTTGCCGACCCTTCCCTGGGAACAGGAGATAAGAGGCACCTCTCTTTTATCAGAGATGGGCTGAAATCACATTGGATCAGTGCGTCATGGAGGTAATACGAGAGGGATATGCGCCGGAGTTTTGGAGTGTTCCTCGGGACATGTTCATGGTGTCTCCCTGCCAATCCCCGCAGAAGAAACATGCAGTGGAGTGTACATTGTCAAGGCTCCTTAATCTGAGAGCTGTGGTTACAGTGCCCATGTCTCAAGAAAATATGGGTTGATATTCCATTTATTTCGTTGTGCTCCTTTCGTCTTATCCTGGATCTCAGAGGTAAACAGTCATTTGCAGGTGACTCATTTTTGCATGGAAACACTATACTTGGTGATCATGACAGTGCAGTTGGGGAATTTCTGACCTACCTGAATTTGACCGAGGCGTACCTCCATATTCCCATCCGATTGGAGCACCAACGTTTTCTGCATGTCGCCATGTTGGGCTGCCATTATCAGTTTTGGGTGCTGGCTTTTGGTCTGGCCACTGCTCCAAGAACTTTTTCCAAGGTTATGGTGGTGGTAGCGGCAGAGTTGAGAGGATGGGATCTTGGTGCATTCGTATTTGGACAACTGGCTGATTTGGGCCAAGTATCTGGAAGAGAGCCACTTGGTGACCTGCAAGGTGATCTTCCTGTTGCATGAGCTCGGTTGGATGGTGAATCTAGCCAAAAGCCGTCTTCAGCCATCTGTCATTGGAGTATCTGGGTGTTTGGTCCGACACAAAGCAGGGCAAGGTTTTCCTGCCGGAAGCTTGAATTCAGAAGTTGATGGCGCGGGTGCGACTCTTTATAAATACTATGTGCCTGACAGTGTGGTCCTATCTGCAGATACTCTGTTTGATGGCGGCAACCTTGGAAGTGGTGCCATAGGTGAGAGCGTATATGCATCCTTTTCAGCACGCCCTGCTGTCTCGTTGGAGCCTACAGTCTTGGGACTATTCAATTCAGCTCCACCTGCTGATGGAAGTCTGCTCTCACCTCCAGTGGTGGTTGCAAGCAGATCATCTAAGAAAATGTTTCCCTGAAATCGCTGGACTGGTTAAGAACATAACATGCCATTCTGGATCAGACCAAGAGTCCATCAAGCCCAGCATCCTGTTTCCAACAGTGGCCAAACCAGGCTATAAGTACTTGGTTAGTACTCATGACTGATGCAAACCTCCAGGGTTGGGGAGCTCACTGTCAGGAACTAACAGCACAAGAGCAATGGAGTGCGGAAGAGTCTCTCTAGTACTTCAATCAGCTGGAAGCACGGGTGGTCCAGTTGGCATGCTTGCAGTTCAGCGGCAGGTTACAGGGTCGAGCGGTCCGGGTAATGTCAGACAATGTAATGACAGTGGCTTACTTCAATCGGCAAGGAGGAACCAAGAGCCAGCAAGTGTCACAGAAGATACACTTCCACCCATTCCATAAGTTGGTCTGTTTTCAAGAGATCTCTGCCTCGCACATTGCAGGAAAAGACAATGTAAGAGCAGACTTTCTTGGCAGGCAGGAGAATGGGTATTGTTGGATGAGGCATTTCCACAACATGGTGGAATGCTGGGGCCTTCCGTTTTTAGACCTGCTGGCGATTTTCTTGCAATGCGAAGGTTTCTCAATTCTTCAGTTGCAGGAGAGATCCAAAGTCCTTGGGTATCGATGCTTTCGTGCAGGTCTAGCCGGAGGACAAGCTGCTTGTATACCTTTCCCCTGTGGCCCATGTTGGGCCAAATATTTTGGAGGGTCGCGGGTCACAGAGGGACAGTGCTTTTGGTGGAACCAGATTGGCCTAGGAGACCATGGTATGTGAATCTGCGACGGCTCCTGGGTAGATTCCTGTTTCCAGCACACAGAAATCTGTTGCGGCAGGGACCTGTTCTTTATGAAGATCCAACTCTCTATTTTGTCTTACGGTATGGCCCTTGAGAGAATGCTCACTTGCTGAAGCTTGGATATTCTACTGTGGTGATTGTCACCTTACTACGAACAAGAAAGCTCTCCACTTTAGCCTATGTGCAGGCTTGGTGAGAAGATCAAGCGGTGCTTTCTCGTTCAGTTAAGATCCCGCTCATTTTGGAATTTTTGCAGCCTGTTTCAGGGGTCAGGTG
This sequence comes from Rhinatrema bivittatum, assembly GCF_901001135.1. Taxonomy (NCBI): domain Eukaryota; kingdom Metazoa; phylum Chordata; class Amphibia; order Gymnophiona; family Rhinatrematidae; genus Rhinatrema; species Rhinatrema bivittatum. Next base: position 135,492,931 of record NC_042621.1, on the reverse strand, counting down.
ACTGGTGAATCCTTATTGGTGCATAAGAATATAAGATATGCCATATTGGGTCAGAACAAGGGTCCAGCAGTGGCCAACCAACTTGCAAGTACCCAAATATTAAATGAATAGATCCCAAGCTACTAATTCTTATTGATTGATAGCAGTTTATGGACTTCTGCTCTAGGAACTTATCCAAACCTTTTTTAAATCCAGTTATGATAACTGCTGAAACCACATCCTCTGGCAATGAATTCCAGAGCTTAATTATACATTGAGTGAGAGAGAATTTTCTCCATTTGTTTTAAATGAGCTGTTTGCTAACTTCATGGCGTGCCCCCTAGTCCTTGTATTATCTGAAAGAGTAAATAAATGTTTCACATTTACCCATTCAAGTCCTTTCATGATATTGTAGATTTCTGTCATATTCCCCCTCAGCTGTCTCTTCTCCAAGGTGAACAGCCCTTAACTTCTGAAGCCTTTCCTAATAGGGGAACCAATCCATCCCCTTTATCATTTTGGTCACCCTTCTCTGTACTTTTTCCAGTGCAACTATATCTTGAGATGCAGCAACCAGAACTACACACAGTATTCAAGGAGTGGTCTCACCATGGAGCGATACAGAGACATTTTGACATCCACCATTTTATTTACCATGCCCTTCCTAATAATTCCTAATATTCTGTTTGTTTTTTTGACTGCCACAGTACAAAGAGCCGACTATTTCAATGTGTTATCCACTATGATGCCTAGATTTCTTTCCTGGGTGGTAACTCCTAATGTAAAACCTAACATCGTGTAACCACAGCGAGGGTTATTTTTCCCTATGTGCATCACATTGCACTTGTCCACATTAAATTTCATCTGCCATTTGGACGCCCAATCTCACCAGGTCCTCCTGCAATTTATTGCAATCCACTTGCAATTTAACTACTCTGCATAATTTTGTATCCGCAGATTTAAGTGCCTCACTTGTGCCCCTTTCCAGATAATTTATAAATAGATTAAAAAGCATCGGTTCTAGTACAGATCCCTGTGAGGCACTCCACTATACCTTTTTCCACTGTGAAAACAGACCATTTAATCCTACTCTGTTTCCTGTCTTTTAACCAGTTTAGAATCCACAAAAGGATGTCTCCTCCTATCCCATGACTTTTTAGTTTTCTTAGAAAACTCATCCAGATGTGGCCCATTTCTTGAAAGGAGTGAAACATCTTCGTCCTCCCTTCTGGTTACCGGTTCCCTTGTAGAATCTTAAACTGGTTTTGGATTTCTTGCAGGCCCTATATTTCCACCAATGCATAGCCTTTCCTTGTGGTTACTGACCTTGAAAACAGTGTTTCTGGTGGCGATATGTTCTACACGTCTAATTTCAGAGCTGCAGGCCTTGTCGGAAGCTATTCCTTCGGGTGACTCCAGGAACAGTACAGCTGCATACTGTTCCCTTTTTTTTTTTTTTTTTCCAAAAATGGTCTGATTTTCATTTGAATTGGTCCATTTCCCTGCTGTCTCTGGATAGGGAAAAAGATGCGGAGGAGTATTGCCTGTTGCGACCCTTGAATGTCAAGAAATATGTCATGAGGTATCTGGAGGTTTCTAAACCTTTCCGAAAGACGGATCGCCTGTTTGTTCTTCATGGTGGAGGTAAACAGGGTGAACAAGCTTTGCAGGCTACAATAGCCCGCTGGATTAAGGAGGTAGTCTTGGCTGCATAAATGGATGCTGAAAAGCCATTGCCTAGTCAGGTTAGGGCTCATTCCACTATGGCTCAGGCAGTGTCATGGGCGGAAGTTAGATTGTTGTCTCCTGTTGACATTTGCCGAGCTGCGACATAGTCCTCCTTACACACCTTTACCAGGTATTCTCATCTGGATGTGCAGGCCTAGGAGGACGCAGCCTTTGCACGTGCAGTTTTGCAGGACCGCGGGCAGCCTCCTGCCCTGTTCGGGAGTAGCTTGGGTACATCCCACTGGTCCTGAATTCATCTGTCTGGGTGCTAGGAAATGAGAAATTCCTACTTACCTGATAATTTCCTTTTCCTTAAACCAGACAGACGGATTCAGCTTCCTGTCCTAGGCTGCCAAGTGTGATGGTCCTCCTTTGTGGCTATGTGTTTCAGAGGATTACTGGTAAGTGTTCATCTAGTCCCTAGATTAGTATTCATACATTCTCACCTCAGTTCAGTGTTTCCTGTTGAAAACCGAAATGGTTGACTGTTTTTTAATCAATTTTTTTTTTGCTAATCTGTTCACAATTGCTTTTGAAGAGACTACTGGCGGCTGAAGTGTCTGCAGGAGTATATATGCTGTGATGTCCGTTTGCTCCGTCTCCATCTGCTGGTAGAGGTGCATAACCCACTGGTCCTGAATTCATCTGTCTGGTTTAAGAAAAGAAAATTATCAGGTAAGTAGGAATTTCTCATTTGTCTAGACTGGTACATGTTAGTATCTCATTCTTCATCTTGTACTGCTCCCTTGGATTTCTGCACCCTGAGGTAATAACCATGTCTATACTGTTACCTATCTAATGCCACCTTTTGTGGATTCTGTTTGCAATTTACTTTTTATTATTATGAACACATACATAGGCACAGATATTTTCCTTTACAGATAAGTGCCACGGAACACAAAGTTTGGTTAGCAACAATTCCATCAGTGGTAAAATAAGAAAAGAATAAGAGAAACTACATTGCACAAAAATCCCTTATGCAATGTGCTGCAAACACTAACTGCATAAACAATTTTTTAGTTCCTTCCTGTTCCCCCAGCATCTCCCATTCTCATTCTCATGACTGAATCACAAACTTCTCTCACCCCCTCCCCCCCAACAATCGCAATTTGGATGACCACCAAGTACCATGTAAATCTTCATCAATTTCTTGTTCTCTTCCAAACAATGTAAGGGCCCCATATTTTTTCGAATCTTGGCCTACAATCATGTAAACATACTGTTAGTTGATACATATTATATGTGCAAGCATCTCCTGTAAATTTATTTTTGGGGATCATCTACTTTGCCACCAAGCTGCGATTTCGCAGCACACTCCCACCAGAATATGAAGACTCAGACATCTGTGCTGTTCCTCTAGCGCACTCTATTTGAAGTGACTGAATTATACTGACACCTGTCTTGCTATTGATCCATTGTATCTGTCTTTCGCCTTATTGTCTGTAACTCATGTTGAATTCTCTTGGTGGAAAAATGTCACAAATAAAATTGATGAAGATGATGATGATGAAGAGGGGGCTATCAGTGGAGTGCCTCGGAGATCGATACTGGGACCGGCTCTGTTTGTTATTTCCATGAGTAGTAATATAGAATAGTTAGTAAACATGGCTTGTATTTTTGCAATTGACACATCTGCAAAAAAGTGGATAGCTGTGATGGAGTAGACAAATGCTATTTTAGCTATGGCATGGACCTGGGATTTGATGTAAGTTGGGAATCTAGTATGAAGCCTAGACTCCGTACTTGAGCTGAGGATCATGTAGTGCCCCCAAGGTTCACTTTTGGAAGTGGGAGATTGAGGCTTTTTTTTTTTCCCTAATCCACATTATCTCTCTCTTGGGGATTAAAGCTAGCTTTGTTTTGGTGTGTAGGTAGTTGGCAGTATTCTCCCAAGGTTATGTTGCGGTGTGAGACAGCTTCATCTTGATCTGGGTTGTTTGGGACTAAGAATTGAACAATATCTACATAGGAATAGTGGGTAATGCAGTTTCTGATTTAGTTCGCACAAGGGTGCTAGATATATATTAAATAGCATGGGTGAGAGGATGGAACTTGTCATACTCCACAGGAAAGCAATTGCGGTTTGGGGAAGGCTGTTCCCATGGAGACAGTTTTGAGTTCAGTCTTGGAGAAAAGACGTGAACCAGGCAAATACAAGGCCAGTCAAGCCTATGTCATGCAGTTGGGTGAGGAGGAGATTATGGTCTGTTTTGTCAAATGCTGCTGAGAAGTCTAACAGGATGAGTAGAGCTGACTTCCCCTTGTCAAGACATTCTTAAGTTCATTTACTAAGCTTAGTAATGTGGCTTCCTTATTACAGTGTGGCCTGAAGCCTCATTGGAAGAGGTCATCTACTACCTGAGTAGCAGATGTTCTGGTGGTTTGGATTCAGATTGTCCTTTAGTGTAGGTCTAACAGTTGCACTTTGCAGGCCAGTTTGGTTTGCTTTTCAGCGTGAACTTTGTTCAACACTATCCTCTGTTCCTGTTCTAGAATCAAGGGTCGAGCCCGGCCAGGGATGGCCCATGAAGGAACCTAACACCTCTGAGAGCTCCAATTTCACTTCTTCTGTCTTCTTGCTAAACCTATTCTATTCTAAAAATATATATTCATTTTTTTTTAAACTAACTTCAGACTGCAGGTTTGCATCTCTGCCATCTGCTGGAGACAGAGAAATACTGAGGGATTGCAGGTGGCACTCTCGGTTAAGTAGCAGTGCCTGAAAAGTTTTTATTCTCTGCCTTCATCTGAGCTGCTGGTAGGGATGCAAAACCCACTTGTCTGGAGTGAATTGTACATAAGAACATGCCACACTGGGTCAGACCAAGGGTCCATCAAGCCCAGCATCCTGTTTCCAACAGTGGCCAATCCAGGCCATAAGAACCTGGCAAGTACCCAAAAACTAAGTCTATTCCATGTTACTGTTGCTAGTAATAGCGGTGATTATTATCTAAGTTAACATTAGCAGGTAAGAACCAATTTTCCTCTGTCTATTACCAGTTCCTAACCCAGTCAGCCACCTTGGAGCCTACTCATAGACTGACATGACCCTGCTATGTGGGATAGCAAAATTCTTGAAACTGAAATTCAAATATACCACATCCAGTGCACCCTCTTGAACTAATTCTGCTTTGTATTCTGCATGTGGCTGAATTTAAAATACTCCACTATCCCTTTCTTTATTAGCGGCCTCTTTAATTTATCCTTTACAAAGATCAGGCTAACTGTATATATTAATATCTACACTGTCCATGTAGTTACCTGCTGCCTCCTGATTACCACTTTAATGAAGATGAACAACGCCTGCCCTTCTTCAGAGCCATTCTCCTCTCCAATGACTGCTTGAACATAATTGTTGGCAGAGTTGCCAGAACCTCTGAGCTTCCTTTAATGTCCTAGGATGTATACCATCCGGCCCCATTACCTTTGTCCACTTTCACTTTTTCTGGTTGCATGTAAACACCTCTATTCTGTAAAAGGAATGAGATGTACTCCTGCCACCTGTCAATGGTTCTTCGTGTCCCTTTTTGGTGAATGCTGAGCAAAAATGAAATAAAAATAAAAAAACAAACAGATTTTTCTGTCATTCACTCCTTTTCTGCTCTTCTATAATCCTATCTCAGCATATTCTCTCTTCACTGATGCACCCAAAAATAATTTTGTCTCTTTATTTTACCACCTTTTCTATTTTTTCATCTTTTCATGTCTTTGCTGGCCTGACTAACTTTTTTTTTTCTTTTTTTTTTTTTCAGCTCTTCCAGATATTCTACACTGTTCACCATTTTCTGAGATCCTTAGCACCATTTTGAATGCTAATTTTTTTGCCTTTACTCTTTCAGTCAGCTCCTTTGAAAGCCATATTGTCTTTCCTCTTAGCTTGATTTTACATTCCTAAGGTTTGTAGCCCTTATTATATATTAGGTGTTTATTGAATTCAATATACTGCTTTTTGAAAATCAAGGCTTTTATTAAAAAAAATGCAAAAAAGCAATGCATAGTATAAGTATAGAGGCAAATACAGTAAATAAAAGGTCGACATTCACACAAAATTAAACACAAAAACAGTAAGAAATTAAAACTGGCACAAAAAGAAACTAGCTTAAATTGGCTCCTCCGCCCCAAGACGTGACAATTTCATGCTTTTAGTTTAGCCCATTGTACTACTTTAGAAAGATCTTGCCACCCTGCCAGTGGCTCCTTAAAATGCATACCTATCTTAGTAACGTAGGTACTCTTGTCCAGGTACCTGCCCTTTATGTGCCTTTGCTCTTACATTACTCCATCTGGCTATTAGAAACCCTTTCCCATGTTTTGTAAGTAGCAGGTCCAGTATCACCCCCTCCCTTGTGAGTTCTGTTACCAGCTGCTTTAAGAGAGCACTGTGAACGGAATATAGGATGGCTCTATTTCAGTTTATGCAGAAGGGATACTCCAACCCACATCTTGCAAACTAAATGCACTTACCCACAACATTTCCCTCCCACTTTGATTGTGTATGTTTTCATATGCAGCCTACTATTTATTTCAGGATTTGATTGATTTCCACATTTTCATTGGAATTGGCACAGCCAAATGTTTAAGAGGGGGGTCATGACATTCTGATCCATAAAGACATTGCCAGATGATTTTTTTAATTTTCTCCATTTTACTATAGGCAGTATTAGTGCCCATATATAAGGCAACACTGCTGCTTGACCAGGGGAAGGGTGAAATTTACAAGTTAGGCTTGTAGTAGAAATGAAGTCTTATCCACTAATTTTTTTTTTATGCTTTTATTAGGTGCAGCCACTGAAACATGAGCTACGATATTTCATTATCCATCTGCCAAGTTTAGATGATTGTTACTGCAGTACAAGTGGTGGATAGCGTTTTCAACATAACATTCCTCAAAGGAATCAAGAATCCTATGCAATGGCCAACAAAAAAGAGCCTCCTTTCTTCAATGAAGATAATCTGGGAGCCTTCCACTACAAGCTCCCTTTTTACGACACCATGGAGCTCTTCATCGAGACCCTGACTGGCACCTGTTTCGAGCTGCGTGTGTCCCCCTTTGAAACTCTGATTTCTGTCAAAGCCAAAATTCAAAGATTGGAAGGTACAGGTTTTTTTTTTTTCCTTTCTCAATGTTCTTATGATTGCATGATCTTAAACATGTATTTGAAAAATCTTTTTTGTTTATAAAATACCAAGGAGTTGTATTAGAACAAGTTTAAAACATGCAAGCAGTAGTGTCAGTTGTAAAGGCTTTAACTCCAGCTATTGTCCATATCTGCATCCTTCATCCATAATACCTTAAATTATACATCTGTTATTCAGGCAACTCATGCTTGGATTGATGATAAGAGCTAGGCATGCAGGTTCTGAGATCCTTTTGCACTTCCATTAGGAAATTTAAATAGGTAAAGGAGAATTGGAGGAATGGGATTGAGGGCAGCATGGGGAGATTATGGGTGAAACACACTTTTTTTTTTAAGTAGCTAGGAAGCTGTCTTTATTATAAAATAAAAGAGCCTGGGGGCGCTCTTCTGCCGTTGATGGGAATGGCTGCATGAAAACGGAGCTCTCCCTCCCGGAACAAATAATCGCTCAAAAACTTAAGCCTGAGCTCCAAAACCCGGCTTGCCGGCATATTTAGAAGTTGCCTTTACTGCTGCGATGGCGGCGAAAAGAAAAAGTGCAGATTTAAAGCAGTTTTCATTTAGTAAACTGCCAACGATGCCACAGACCGGCCCAAGCAGGCCGCTTCGGGGGGTGCCGCGATAAATTTACAAGATGGTGCCGCAGAGCTCCAGATTGCTGGAATCGAAGCCTCGCTGGTAACCTCACAGTTTAGGGAATAAGGGGATGGTTTCAAGAAATAAGGTCGGATCTTAAAACACATAAGAAGGAATTGGTAGCTTCTATTACTGACTTAAGGGAAGACCTCATAAAGCTGGGACATCGCGTGGATGATATAGATGTGAGATCGGATAATCATGCTGCAGCACTAAACAAATTACAGGCACAGCAGAGCTTGATGGAAACTGAGGTAGCCACCCTCCAAGATAAATTGGAAGCCCTGGAAAATAGGTCTCGAAGGTGCAACATAAAAATCAGGGGGGTACCCGACTCAGCGGACTTTGCAAATGCACACGAGGTGGCTGAGAAAGGTGTGCACATTCATATTCCAGGACGACCATTCTTCAAATGGCAAGGTAGCTGAAGTACCATGGACCATTAAAATAGAACAGGCCCCCAGGGCTTTGGGCCAGAAGTCAGATGCCAGGCCGAGAGACATCATAATTTGCTTTCACAGCTATGTGCGAAAGATTTAGCTGCTTCAAGTATCTGAAAGGAAAAACAACTGGGCCTGGGAGGGCCACTCCTTAAGCATATATCAGGATCTTGCAGCTTCTACTCTGAGAAGGCGGTTCGACCTGCATGAGGCGACAGCATTCCTGAGGGCTGAGAACATTTGGTATAGATGGACTTTCCCCTTTGGTCTTCAATTTATGGTGAATGGAACGACGCATCGCGTAAAGATATTGTCTGAGGTGGCAGAAGCCCTGAACAAGGCTGGTCTCAAACTCAACATCGCCACCTCCAGGAACATACCAAAACCACAGAGAATTGATGACCAGCCTTGCTGGCACAGAGTTGGCAAAGGAGGGAGGTGGCTACGGAGGCATTCTGAGGTCTCGAGATCAGCTCGAGACGGACATTTATCCTTTTTATTTAATCCAATCTGGCTGGTTTCCTTCAGGCATTCCCTGTTTAGCTTGGCTTAACTGGGGAACTAGCGCTGGACATATACGAGGTCCCTTATCTGCTGATTTACTGTGGCTAGTAGTATTTTGTTACATACTGTTCCTAATGTTTATATATTTCAATAGCACAGTTGCTTTTACATAACTTGATTGTTCCGGGAGGGACGGACATGGGTGTGGTTATTCCTGCATACGTCAGGGGCCCTCCACGGAGGGGAGATGACCACCCAGGTGGTAGGGAGGTATGATAAGGGGGGGGGGGATTAGTGGGATTAGTTCTTAAGGTATGTCTAATGGGGGTGTGTCCAGGGATGCTTAGGGATTACTATGCTGCCTTTTGGGAGATTCTTTTCTCACTAGCTCATGGCAGTGGGTGAGTGCATTGTATCTATTAATGTGAAAGGGCTTAACCACTATCATAAACGCTATCTCTTAGAACAGGAGCTAATATCTAATGGAGCATCAATAGCAATGATACAAGCAATTCACCTGCGAAAAAGGCACAAACACTTATCACTTCGACAGTTCCCCCATAGATATCTCTCCTCTAGCTCTAAAGCAGCAAAATATATGGGTGTAGGCATTTTGATTATCAGGGACTTGATTCACGACGTGTTAGCCCTAATTACCGATTCTCAAGGGAGATATGTTCTCTTAATTTCTGTCCCCAAGCAGACTTGGGGACAGAAATTAAGCTTTATCACTTTGGTCACTCTGTACACCCCCAATATGGGACAGGGTCCCTTCTTTGACGCTATAGATGCTTTATTGGTAAAACATGCAGAGGGGCTTCTCATAATTGGGGGAGACTTTAACATCACATACAGCCCTAAACTGGATAATTAATCGCAAGTGTTCACCGCATCTAGGCCAGCTCGCCGATCTCTTAAAACCCTTATAATGAAGTGGGACTTGAAAGATATCTGGAGGCAAAGATATCCCCACTCTCGCAGCTACTCCTATTACTCACATGCACATCAATCTTATTCAAGGATTGACTACTTTTTGATTGGTACCCTTGTACAGAACAGAGTGACCAAGGTGACTATAGATTCTATCACTTGGACGGGATCATGCACCTGTTTGGCTGGAGGTGTGACTGGCATCTACTCACCCAGGTGTCAGGTTTTGGTAGTTAAATGAATCATTGTTAAGGGATACAAACTTTTTAAGGCAATTAGGAGAGGGACTTCATGAGTACTTCCAGCTAAACACAAATCTAACACATACCTCCCCAGTAGTTTGGGAATGCTCTAAAGCAATAGCAAGGGGGTTAATTATCTCCCAAGCAGCTTACTGCAAACAGCAAAAGGGGAAAAGAGAAGGGTACAACTATTACAGCAGATAGCCCAGCTCACACAGCTCCATCAATCCACATAAAGGCCCAAAGATTACCATTCATTGACTTTAGCAAGGATGGACCTCCAGACATTAGATTCTGAGGCTATCGTCAACGCCTTAGTAGACAGCACTGTTATGAAGAGGGGGACAAGGCGGGTCATCTGTTAGTAAGGCACCTACGAGCAGTATTAGCCCAGAACAATAGTGCTAAAATAAAGTCTATAGGAGGCTAGGTTGTTACATACTCTGAAGATATTCGAAAATGCTTTACTGATTTTTATGCTACCCTGTATAAGGCCGAATAGACTGTTAGTCAGGTATGGATCTCTATTTAGAAGCAACACCCCTAGAGAAGCTCATGCCAGAACAGCAGACCTTTTTAGACAGTCCTATCAGGGAGTCCAAGGTGCTCTTTGCCATTAAGATGCTGAAAGCTGGTAAGTCTCCTGGCTTGGATGGCATGTCGGGGGCTTATTATAAAAAATTAGCACATATACTGCATGGTTTGCAGTAGAGGAGGACCGGAAGGCTCATCTGCATACTGCTCCCAGCATCCCCCAGGAGAGGAGTCCAGAGGTCACCGCAAGCGATCCAAGGATTTACTTCCACAGCCCCAGCTTCCAGAGGCCCCGCACTGTTTGCAGTAGAGGAGGACTGGAAGTGTGTGCCGTTAGGCGGCGAATCTCAAATCCTTCCATTGACTGAGTGAAGATTAATTTAACTGTGGTTTAAGAGGATTGGTAAGTATAGTTTTCAGAAATTTTTGGGCTTATAAAAGTTTGGTGAAAGGTGAAATTAAGGGATATATTCTTTAGAGTTTGTGTGTGTCTGAGGTAATAAGCAAGCCAGAGATAGTTAATTCTAGTGTCTGTCTTTCCCATCCACTCAACCCCTGATTTTTAGGCACAAGACACTTTCTCATTAAAAATCAATCAGGGTCTTATCTAAAACATAATATTGTACCAGCCCTTATTGAAAGTTTAATCATCCCCTTGTAGGACACGAGCTGATTAATTACTAAATTCACCTGTAAATTTAAAGTACTTTCATTCCAACTCCCTCAGTATCCTAAACTTAACTAGGAACTCAATAAAACTAAGATGAAGGCAGCAGTCCAGCAGCAAGAGGGGGGGCTTTCCAATCTTTTGCATTGAGTGTCACATTGTGATTTTTTTACTCGCCGATGAGAGATTGTATGTGTGCACTCGGTGAAAAGAGCTCCTGGCTCTCAGGGAACAAGTCCGATCTCTGGAGGCTAGAGTGGCAGACTTGGAGGAGCTGAGGATGACAGAGAGGCACATTGATGAGACCTTCAGGGACATAGCCAAGTCCCAAATCCATTCTGGCAGCCCCAGTGCTGCCTTGGATCAGAAAGGTCTCCCAGTAGGAGAACATCACCCTGGTGTAGCAGGAAGTGATCCTGTAGCAAGGACCTGCTCTCCAGGTGATGTATTGTCCTCTCGCACTGAGGACAAAACTCCCAGGGCTACTGCCCAGGAGGGAATGGTTAGGCCAGCCATCATAGTTGGTGATTCGATTATTAGAAATGTAGATAGCAGGGTGGCTGGTGGACGTGAGGACCGCCTGGTAACTTGCCTGCCTGGTGCGAAGGTGGCATACCTCATGCGTCACCTAGATAGGATTATAGACAGTGCTGGGGAGGAGCCGGCTATCATGGTACATGTGGGCACCAACGACATAGGAAAATGTGGGAGAGAGGTTCTGGAAGCCAAATTTAGGATTTTAGGTAGGAAGCTGAAATCCAGAACCTCCAGGGTGGCATTCTCTGAAATGCTTCCTGTTCCACGTGCAGGTCCCCAGAGGCAGGCAGAGCTCCAGAGTTTAAATATGTAGATGAGACGATGGTGCAGGGAAGAGGGATTCAGCTTTGTAAGGAGCTGGGGAAACTTTTGGGGAAAGGGGAGACTTTTCCGAAAGGATGGGCTCCACCTTAACCAGAGTAGAACCAAACTGCTGGCACTAACTTTCAAAAATGAGAGAGAACAGCTTTTAAACTAGACCAAGGGGGAAAGCCGACTGTCACTCAGCAGTGCATAGTTCGGAGAAATGTATCCTTAAAGGATACTAATGAAACAGGAGAGTTAGGGCATCCCAACAGAGAGGTTCCATTAAAAGCAAACATAGTTCATATGCCTATATGTAAAAAATCACCAAAGCTAATGATTTCCGAATTATCCCAAACAACTGAAAAGTAGGTTGTTAAAACAAGCAAAAACCACACTTTGAAATGTCTGTATGCCAATGCCAGAAGTCTAAGAAGTAAGATGGGAGAGTTAGAGTGTATAGTAGCAAATGATGAGATTGACATAATTGGCATCACAGAGACTTGGTGGAAGGAGGATAACCAATGGGACAGTGCTATATCAGGGTACAAATTATATCGCAATGATAGGGAAGATCAACTTGGTGGGGATGTGGCACTTTAAGTCCGGGAGGGTATAGAATCCAACAGGATAAAGATCATACAAGAGAGTAAATGCTCAGTAGAATCTATATGGGTAGAAATCCCATGTGTGTTGGGTAAGAGTATAGTGATAGGAGTATACTACCGTCCACCTGGACACAATGGTCAGACAGATGATGAAATGCTAAGAGAAATCAGGGAAGCAAACCAATTTGGCAGTGCAATAATAATGGGAGATTTCAATTACCCCAGTATTGACTGGGTAAATGTAACATCAGGACTTGCAGTAGACATAAAGTTCCTGGATGTAATAAATGATTGCTTCATGGAGCAATTGGTTCAGGAACCAACAAGAGAGGGAGCTATTTAATTCTTAGTGGAACGCAAGATTTGGTGAGAGAAGTAACTGTGGTGGGGCCACTTGGCAACAGTGATCATAACATGAAGTGAATTGGTAACCAGTGAAGGTCTTTTAGAATTGGGGAGATATGGTCTCTTTTCCTGGTGTTTGTTAGTAGACAGGCTGCTGCGTTTTGAACCATTTGGAGAGGTTTGGTGTATGAGGAAGGGAGACCAAGTAAGATAGCGTTACAGTAATCTAACTTTGAGAAAATAATTGCTTGGAGGATCGTTCTGAAATCTTGGGCATGGAAAAGAGGTCTTATCCTTTTTAAAACTTGGAGTTTGTGGAAGCAATCTTTGGTCGTTCTGTTGATGGAGGCTTTGAAGTTCAATCCTTTGTCAATTATCACTCCTAGATCTCTCACTTGAGTGGTTTGTGGGTTGGTTAGCTGAGAGGCGGTGAGATTGCTGTTCTCTGGAGCTATGAGTAGTAGTTCGGTCTTGGAGGAGTTTAGTACTAGATTTAGGCTATTGAGGAGACGTTTGATTTCTTGGTGGCAGGATTCCCAGTAGGGAAAATGGTGGATGGGGTGTCCCCAACCTGTTGTGGTATTTTGGAACGGCACATCTTCGGGCTTTAGTGGAAGCTTATAATCAGCGCGATGTTAAACAATGGGTGCGGCTAGAACAAGCCATGCTCTGTTTGATGCCGTTGTGAGCACTACCTTGGCAGCCCAAATCAACCTGGAGACCAGTAACCTATATGCCACTAGCGTTAGGGAATACGCTCAGTCTGGAATCAGTGGAGGGTAAGAATAGTGGGCCCCTTTAAACATTTTCAACCTTCCCATTTATTTCACAATACTTGTTTCTCGATGGGCATGGAATCCAAAACTTTTTCTAAGTGGGTTGAATATGGCATTGCATGCATAGGTCACCTCTGGAAGGGAGGGCGCTATGATGACTTTAGCTGATTTCAGAGGTAAATATCAGGGGTGTGAGCAGATTTTCTGAGCTTTGCCCAGGTTTGGCATTTCTTGACAGCATTACAGGAGGACAAGACATTGCACCTATCTAAATCTTTATTTGAAAATTATTGTGAGTACTGTGATTAAAATTAAGGGGGTAATTTCAAAAGTATATGCCATACTTAACGTACACTCACCCTACACATTTGCACATATTACAGCCTGGTCTCAGAACCTGGACACCCACTTATCCGAGGATGACTGGGATGTTGTGGTGTTTAAGGTAGTGAAAAGCTCTATCTCTGCTTCTATACAGGAGCATTGTTATAAGTTACTATATCGCTGGAATGGGAGGTCACGTGATGTGGTAGCCGGAAGGCAGCGTTTCTTCCAGGCTCCAGCTTTGCCCCACCAATCGCGTACAATCCGTGGGGAAAAACGAATTGAAAAAGCACTAAAAACGAGCAGGGGACAGAGTACATGTCAGCGATTTCAACTCGGGGACAGCCGCGGTCCTCGATGACCACACGGAGCGTGAAAAAGGGAAAAGAGAAAGAGCTGGTCTCCGAGGACAAGATGGCAGCCGTGACGAACGGTGAGTCTCCCTCCCCCCACTCACAGCTAACGATCGAAGAAATAAAATTAGCTATCCGAGAAGCTTTGGATGAAAAGTTGACGCTGCTTACCTTGCAGCTGGGGGAGGTGAGAGACTCACTAGCAGCGATCCCTCCTAGGCTGGAGAATGCAGAGACAAGGATCTCCGAGCTGGAGGAGTCTGTGGGGCACACACGTGTCAGAATGGAGGCAGAAGATAAGAGCATACAGGCCCTGCAGGCCAAGGTAGAAGAGCTGGAAAACAGGGCTCGTCGAGATAACTTAAGATTTTTGGGCTTTCCAGAGGAAATAGAGGAGCAGTCTCTCTGTGTGCTCTAATAGAATCCTGGCTCCCAGAGGTGCTTGCCTTGCCTCATCTGCGGGGGAAGCTGACTGTGGAGCGTGCTCACAGGCTGGGAGCAAGAACCTCGGTGGGGGGAAGGCCCAGACTGGTAATAGCAAAGATTTTAAACTCCGCACACAAAGCAGAGCTTTGGAGGGCATCCCAAAAACAAAGAGACCTGCGCTATAAGGAACACACCATCAGGATTTTTCAGCAGCTGTATCCGAGGCAAGGCGTGCTTTTTCACCTCTCTGCTCCAAGTTGCATAAGCAGGGAACTAAATTTGCACTACTCTTCCCGGCGCGTTTACGGATCTGGGCCCAGGATTCGGTTCAAACTTTCACTACAGTGGACTCTGCAAAAAGTTTCATGGACTCATTGCTTACTTAATACTCTGCAGTTTTGTTTTTTTTCTCTCTTCTTTATTTTTACAATAAAATGTACTGATGTAGGGCAGCAGTGGGATGCAGGGAGTGACTGTATCAGAATCTGGGTGCCTTAACTCTGAGAGTGGGAGAAGATGGTGGTACTCGCTTAGATAATACAGATATTTGGATTTACAAGTCTCCAGTGGGAGGTATTAGAATGAACCCAGAAATAGGGTTAGCTGCTAGCATTGGATTCCTAAGAGCACAGCACCCGGCGGGACATTTCAGATATTGCTTAATTTTTTTTCTTTGAAATTTCCCTTTGAATGACTGGAGACTCCCTGGACCTGTGACCAGTACTTGGGCTATAACTTGACTATGTTATGATAACTTTCTGGCGGGATGTTTTAATCTCAAGACTGATCATCACACTTGCGCAAGGCTCCAGGGTCTGTTCTAACATTTGGAGTTCGGGTCGGCTGTGAGAGAGGTCACTCTTGTGGACGCTGGGGGCTTAGATTCGCTGGAATTGAACAGAGGGGTGTGAACACAGAGTGAAACGCTGCAGCAGGACCCTTCGCAGATCCAGCGGATGGTGCAGCCAGAGTTCCTTACTGACATTTTCATATGGTGTACACTCTATATTACAAGATTTCTCATAAAAATGGGTTGGGCTGTGGGGAATTCTCATAACTTGAAGGGTGGTACTGATTGTCATCTCTCATACACATTTTATTTAGATTGTTTTCTATTACTGGTAACTTAATACAGGCACAAGAATAGTTAGCTAGAATTGTTTCAAGTGGAACCACAGAGAACAAGTGATAGCGCCTCTGGGCCTTGTTTTTAGAGGCACCACATAGGGGAGCAGAGTGTGCCTGTAAGACTTCCCCTCTCTTTTGTTTTTGTTTTTTTGTTTTTTTAATAGTAATACAGAGCGTGCCACTCGCTTACGTTTTTTTTTTCAACAGCTTACTTTATGGGGAAGGTGGGGAGACGGTTAGTTCCCATTAGTTGTTTGGTTATCTGATGTTTGGTGGGGCAAAGTTAGGGACACATCTATACGTGATCTCAGGTCTCGCCTTATGGGAGCAAGGGAACGAGGGAAGAAAGTACGTGGTTGGGGGATGAGCCAAGGGGACTTGGGATGTGGGCGGGGGGTGGAACTGGGGGAACAAAGGTTTGGTTGGGGAACATGGTTAAGACGAATGATGGGGTTGGGGGGGGAAGGTGGGGGGTAATCGCACAGAGTGAAGGCAATGCTGCTGTTCTACTAAATCACTGCTTCTGCCTGCATGGTGTCATGGAACTGTGGAAAGTTTTCTCTGGGGGGAGCTCTAGCTGGGGGGGCTCTTTCCATTGGGTTTTGGTATTCTCATCGACAAAGACTTCCTTTGGTTTATGCTATGAGTAATCCCATTAGGTTGGTTTCTTGGAATGTGTGTGTAATAAATTCGCCAATTAAACGCTCTAAAATAATCTCTCAGCTAAAAAAAAAAGGAGATTAAGATAGCTAATCTGCAGGAGACTCATCTTTCTGTGGAAGAGCATGCTAAATTACGATGAGATTGGGTTGGGGAGGCTCGTTTTGCTGCGGGGTCATCGAGGTCGGCAGGTGTCACCATATTGATTCACAAGACACTTCTCATAAAAATTAGCAAGGAAATAGCGGATCCTCAAGGCCGCTATATTATTCTGATCTCAGAGATTTATGGTAAGACAGTGGTTTTATGCAATATATATGCCCCCAATACTTATAGCCCACTATTCTATCGTAGGATCTACTCCCATTTACTTCCTTATCAATGAGATTTTGTTGATTAGGGGGGATTTTAATACCATACGAGACGCTGATCTGGATTCTTCAGCGTCGCGCGTACGGGAGTGGGGAGCGGGCAGAGGACCCCAGTTGTTAGAACAAGCATTTCATTTGTTGGATGTATGGCGAGTGCTTAATCCTACGGAACGGGACTTTACACACCTGTCCCGAGCTCATGCCTCTCACTCCAGGATTGATTATTTTTTAATTAGTGATCATGCCTTTTCTTTCGTCACAAATGCAAAGATTGGAAATATAGTAATTTCAGATCACGCACCTGTTTGGGTTGATTTGCAATTCAATAAAGGCTATTCGCCAGCGTGTATCTGGAGATATCCCTACTTTTTGACCAATGACACGAAATTTCGGAACTTCTTGCGAGCTAAATGGACAGAATATGAATCCCACAATAAATTACACATGGCTCAACCGGCCCTGTTTTGGTCCACGGCCAAGGCAGTCCTTAGGGGGGAGATAATCTCCTACGTTTCACACCGTAAACGAGTTTTGGATCGTCGTATAATATCGTTGAATAATCAGATGTGCGGAGCTAGGATTCGCTTAATAGCAGGGGGTGGGGAGGAAGCGTGGGCCGCATATCACTCGATACAGTTTGCACTTAATTCCCTGATACATCAACGGACGAAGAAAAGCTTTGTTTATTACCAATTTCAGTTACATCAATATAGCAATAAAACAGGGCGAATGATGGCAAATATGATTCGGGCGGCACGGTCTAAGAGGTTTATCCCGGCGCTAAGAACGACATCCTCCCAGGTGATTCAAGATACTGATGGTATTTTGGAAAGATTTAGAGAGTTTTATTTGGCTCTCTATACCTCGAAGGGGGGGTCAGAGGAGACGAGGGACAGGTTTTGTAATGATTTGCCAATTTCCACACTGACTCTACAACAAAGGGAGCGGCTAAATCAGCCCATACAGAAAGAAGAGGTAGTTCAGATTATCAGAGGCCTACCAAGTCTAAAGACACCTGGACCTGATGGCTACACTGCAGAATTTTTTAAAGGGGTGGTAGATCAGATAGCGGAACCGCTGGCGGCAAATTATACAGAACTGATAGAGCGAGGATCTTTCTCCCCACACGAAAATCTGGCTTTCATTACTTTGATACCTAAACCAAACAAAGATCCCTTGAGACCGTAATCGTACCGCCTGATCTCTTTACTAAATCTAGATCATAAAATACTGGCGCAAATCCTGGCAGAACGCTTGGCTCCTTTGTTGCCCATGTTGGTAGGGGATCACCAAGTGGGTTTTATTCGACAGAGGTATGCTTTAGCCAACATACGTAGAGTATTGATAGCTCAAACCATTTGTAGGCAGTTAGAACAGTCACACCTAGTAATAAGTTTCGATGCCGAAAAAGCCTTTGATAGAGTAGAGTGGAAATACTTGTTTTACATACTACGGAGAATGGGGTTTGAGGGATTTTACCTTCAGGCCATTAGTCTATTATATACGGACCCCTGGGTGGTGATTTGGGCCAATAGTGGGCTGTCCAGCCCATTTGTGGTCGCTAGGGGTACAAGACAGGGATGCCCGTTGTCCCCACTACTGTTTATATTACAATTGGAACCGCTCATGTTAGCAATACACCAAAACAGGAATATCCGGGGAGTGAGATTGGGCCTGCAAATGTTTAAGGGGGTGGCTTTCGCGGACGACCTGCTGGTCTTCATAACAGAACCCCCAACGATCATTGCCGGTATTATTGGATACGATTGGGGAATTTGGCCGTTTCTCCGGATTACGTTTAAATGAGTCTAAATCCTCGGTCTTGGCTTACCCCAACACACTCCCTGCACAGTGGCAGGGGGATTTTCCTTTACAATGGGCCCAAGATAATTTATCATATTTGGGTATTAATCTTCCTGCGGATCCTGACTGTGTTTATCAGACTAATGTCCCACAGAGATTGCAGGCTACCATTGCACAGTTAGCGACATGGACCAAATTACCGCTGTCTCTGCTTGGCAGGATAAATCTATTTAAAATGATGATATTGCCTAGGTGGCTTTATCTCCTTCAAAATTTGCCAATTCTCATACGACGGAAGGACTTACAGCGCTGGGGAGATTTCTATGGAGGGGAGGGAAAGCACATCTGCCATTATCCTGGTTGAAATCTAGGTGGGGAAGGGGCGGGCTGGGCGTGCCGGATTTGGCTTTATACAACAAGGCTTGTAATCTGAGGCTTGTTAGGGATTGGCTGCTGGGTTCCTTTGCTCATGCCCTGTTCTATGCGGATGCTGCTTTGATGAACCCCATTGCGCCGGCTTATGTGGTACAATCTGTGTCGCCGGCAATCCTGTAAGCCCTAATGGTGGAGGCGGATTTAGACATTGTTGCTGTTATGGAGACATGATTGGGTTGCAGCCATACCGGCTATAACTTAAGGAAGGATGGAAAACTGGGAGGAGTAGCTCTTTGTCAAAAACAATATCCAAGCAACTGAACTGCAAGGAATGTGGGGTAAAGAAGAAACATTATGGGCCATCCTAAGAAGATGATGGTGCATCTATTTTTACTGGAATGGTGTACAGGCCTTTGACTCAAATGGAAGAACTAGACAGAGATCTGGTTGAAGACATCCAAAAGGTGAGAAAGAAGGGAGAGGTTTTGATTGTTTGGAGATTTTAATCTGCTGGACATAGACTGAAGAATACATTCTTCATAATCTAACAGAAGTGGTGAGAGAGTAGATGCCCTGCAAGGGGCTCTGTTCAAACAAATGGTAATGGAACCCACGAGGGAAGGAGTTATATTAGACTTAGTACTCACTAATAGGGATAATGTCTCTAATGTCCCCATGGGTGCCCACCTCAGCATCAGTGATCATTAAATGGTATGGTTTGATATTGCAAATAGGATACGGACTTTGTTAAAATGGGGAAGTACCTGGAGGTGGAACTAGAAGACTGGGAGAAAATAAGTGAGGTGGAACAATAGTGGGACAAACTAAAAGGAGCAATTACAAAGGCAACAAATCTATATGTTTGAAAAGTAAACAAAAGTAACTGCAATAAGAAACCAATCTGGTTCTCAAAGGAGGTGGCTGATAAAATAAAGGCAAAAAGAACAGTGTTCAAGAAATATCAAGGATCCCAAAAAAGGGAACACAGGGAAGAATATCTGGTGAAACTGAAGGAGACTAATAAAGTAATCAAGAAAGCAAAAAGTAAGGTGGAAGAAAGGATTGCTAAAGAGGTAAAGTGAGGTGACAAACACTTTTTCAGATAAATCAGAGAAAGGAGAAAGATCCAAAGTGGTATAGTGAAATTGAAAGGTGAAAAGGATCAATGTGTGGAGAGAGACGAAGAAATGGCGGAAATATTAAACAAATACTTTAGTTTGGTGTTCACTAAAGAAAACCCTGGAGAAGGACAGTCGCTGGATGATAAGATAGTGGATGGGGGGTGGAGTAGACAAAACTCTGTTTACAGAAGAGAATGTATGGAAAGAGCTAGGAAAACTGAAAGTGGATAAAGCCATGGGGGAGGATGATATTTATTTATTTATTTTATTTATTTAACATTTTTATATACCGACGTTCTGGTAACAATGTTACCAATCACTTCGGTTTACATAGAACTTAGAAATGACTTAACACGAATGTCTTACAGAGAACAGGGAAACTATGGAACTTGGACAACATTGAATTGAATAAATAATAACTTATACAATATACAATATATACAATTTTAACTAGCAGAATTCCTATAAATTAGGTTAATCATGTAACAAGTGGTTGAAGATTGGCAGGAGGGAAATTCAGATTAATTCAAGGATTATTAAGCAATGTGGGATAAAGAGATCATTAACCAGGCAGGAAAAGTGATATAAAAGATCAGTTCAGGTGTAGGCTTGTGTGAAAAGCCAGGTTTTGAGTCTTTTTTTGAATGTGATGGTATCCTAGGATATTCATCCTAGGATACTGAGGAAGCTCAGAGATGTGCTGGCGGGTCTGCTGCATGACCTGTTCAATAGATCCCTAGAAACAGGAGTGGTGCCGAGTGATTGGAGAAGAGCGGTGATGGTTCCGCTTCACAAGAGTGGGCGCAGAGAGAAGGCTGGAAACAGGCTGGTTAGCCTCACCTCTGTGGTGGGAAAACTTAATGGAGGAGACTGCTGAAGGAAAGAATAGTGAACTATTACATTCAGGAGGATTGCTGGACCTGAGGCAGCATGGATTCACCAGGGGAAGGTCCTGTCAGACTCATCTGATTTTTTTTTTTTTTTTTTTTGATTGGTTGACAAAAGAATTGGATCGAGAGAGAGTGCTCGATGTCATCTACTTGGATTTCAACAAAACTTTTGATATGGTCCTGCTTAGGAGACTTGTGAATAAAATGAGAAGCTTGGGAGTGAGCGCCAACTTTATGCTTGAGGGAGACCCCTTTTTGCTGTTTTATTATATTCTCCCTTTTTTTGTTTTTGTAACAGACCCGACCACAGCTAATAATTCAAAATCCCCAGCACAACTCACCAAGCGCACCTCTACCGCAGGCAGCCTGGTAATTGTGGCAGGCTGATCTGCCACGTCACCGGCCTGATGTTACTATTCAGTGGGGATACCACAGTACACAATGTCTCTTAGTAATATCCTTATTAATCTATTCCACTGCTAGTATCTTATCTTTCTTCTTGTTGAATTTATTTTTATTTTTTTTTTCCAGATTACGTTGATTTTGGCTGAGAGACATTAGGGTAGATTTTAAAACATAACGCGATCGCATACTTTTGTTGGCGCGCGCAAGCTCTCTGGGAGGGGAATGTTACAGGCAGAACAACAAACCACAAAGCAGGCAAAACCCCCATTTCGCCATAGTAAGAAATAAGTATCTTAAATAAATACTGTATTGAAGGGTTGATGACAGGGTTAGTATAGTACCATCAAGAATTAAAATCTACTTGCATTACTTTTTGTCATACAGAATATTTTGGGGTTGTGATGGCTGGGGCTTCTTTCCTGTTTAAGTATGAAATCTGTGCGATTCTTGCTTTAGATTATATTCAGGAACCTTGATAATATTCTTAGATAATTTTGAAATAGGGCATCTTTTGCCCAAGGTGTTAATTGCCTGCAGCTTATTGAAATGGAAAAACTGCAATTAGATCTTATGTAACAGCATTGTAGGATTTTTGCACCATCGTTTAAATTGAGCCCTTGGGGCAAGAGTTCCACAGTGGGTTTTTTTTTTTAGAAGAGCTTTTTGCTTGCAATACTTTTTCTCTGGATATTTTTTCCTTTTCTGAAGACTAACAGGTTCACCCAGTCACACAAGTGTGTCATGCGAGAAGAGCATGGACTTCAGTTGGAGGAAACTTCTCTACTCATGCATAGCTGTTCTCATGCTGGAGTAGCTCCATAGCTCCCCTGTTTCTTTTTGGCATGCCTGATGGATAGGTTTTTTTCAGTGGCCTCGGGGAGCAGTTTAATACTTAGTTGTAGTGTTGGTTATTCTGCCAAAGAATAGCCTTATTCCTTTTTTTCCATTGATAAGCAGGCTGAATTAGCCATTACTTGTGGATGATGTCATCCAGTGGCACCGAACAGACCCCTCTCCTGTCAAGTAAAGCTTTGAGTTCTACTGAGCAAGTGTGGGAATTCCCATGTGAGCCTCCTCCATCATTTTTAGTTCGAGCACAAGCACGCACTTTTTTAATGTAACATTTTACCTCTATTTTTGAAGTTGCTTGCTGCTTCAGCAGCCACACAGCTCTGCTTAGTGCTACATTTTAAGGAAAAACAAGAGAAAATAACTTGTTTCTGAGGAGAAATCCTTGCATATAAGTACTGAACAAAAAGAAAAGAATTGGGGGTGGGGGAATAAACTTCACTCCTCCTTTCCATCAGCACTTTGGAGCTCCACAGACCGAAGCTTGTTCCTTGTTGGGAGCACTGAGGTAAGACTGCTGGCCTCCAGTTCAAAGATTCTTGGAACCATTTAAGCATTCAGTTTGTCTGTCTCTGTGCCCAGCCACTTCCACTGGAGCCATTCAGTGCACCAAAACAATACTGGGGATATGCCAGTCACAATGACAAATGCAGCGTAGCCAGTGCAGGGCCTCTTTCCCAGTGCCACAGGCGCAAGACAAGTCCTGATGTCACTGATGCACTTGATATGGCATGAGACATGGTGCACTAGACATGGCATGGCAATGCTATGAAAGAAAAGGGAAACCAAACATGTTCATGTGCAAATATAGTGAAATAATTTTTTAAGCAGAAAAAACTCTTTGAATAGTATTAAGTCCATTCAGATCAATCCTGATGACAAAGATCTGAAAGAAAAGCCCGACACGGCCAGTGTTTCGCTTAGGAAAACTTCATTAGGGGTAAACTGTAATCCAAAGTATAACAATAAAGACATCGATTTGGACCAGCAGGTCTCAGATTTACAGTAAGATCTCACTGAAACGCCGACCACGTTTGTTACAAGGTGGAAAATTGAAATGACTGGGCAGTTCATTTTCTTTGAATGTGCCATCAGGCTTGCTGACACCTTATTTTGATGTTTATTATATTCTGATTGACCCATTTCTTTTTTTAATATATATTTTGGTTTCCCTTTTCTTTCATATCTATTGTTGTGAGTTACCTGGCGGCTCTGTTTATTTCTAACTTCTATGATGACAATGCTGGCACAAGGCATTGATGCACCAATGCACTTCGGTGCAGGGCTCCAGCATGCCACCACCGCATGGACAAGCAATAGTCTTGCTGAGTCGCTGTCATAGCAGTCTGGGCCTGATGACTCTATCTCTCAGCAGTATTTCACACTGTTGACCACAAAATTATGGTCAACAGATTAACTGAAATTGGAATATGTAGCAAACCATTAAAGTGGTTAACATCATTCCTAAACAGAACATATCAAGTTAAGATTGAAGATAGCTCTTCTGAAGTTATGAACCTTGATACTGGAGTACCACAAGGCTCTGCGTTGTCAGCAACCTTATTTAATATTTACGTACTTCCATTATGCCATGTACTATCAGGACTCGGATTAAAGTACTATCTGTATGCCGATGTCATACAGATCTTAATTCCAGTTACCAGCACATTAGAGAATGCCTTCCAACTAATATCACTTTACCTCAATGTAATCAAACAACTGCTAAACCAAATGAAACTCAGTATTAATATCGCAAAGTCAGAAAAAATAGTACTAGAAAGAAAAATGTCACCAAATAATAGTAACCTGACGCTGAACCACGAAAACTGTCAGATCGACGTCTTCATCAATTAGAGATCTCGGGGTTCAATTAGATCAAGAATTAACCTTCAAAAATCACATAGCAAAATGAAAGAAGGTTATTATAAACTGCTTGTATTGAGGAGATTAAAACCCCTACTAAAGCCAAAAGACTTCAGAACGGTGCTTCAGGCCTTAATTTTCTCATCCATCAATTACTGCAACGCCCTGTTGCTCGGCTTACCAAACTCAACAATCCGACCTCTGCAAATAATGCAAAACGCGGCCGCACGAATACTGACAGGTACTAACAGAAAAGAGCATATATTACCCCTATATTAAGGAGCTCCATTGGTTTCCAATCGAACAGCGGGCACAGTTTGTCATTATGCATGCTCCACAAGGCAATACACGGGGGAAAAGGTGGAATGGCTGAACACCGCAGTACGGTTACATACACCTCAAAGAAACTTACGATCTGCAAATAAAGGTCTTCTATCCATTCCCTCGATGGTGTCAGCAAAACTAACAGCAGCAAGAGAGAGAGCCTTATCTCTTGCCGGCCAAAAAATTTGGAATAGTTTACCAGTAGAGATGCGACTTGAAACAAATATAGCAACTTTGAGAAAAATGGTTAAAACATGGCTGTTTCACCAGGTATTCAATGAAGGTGACCGCAAATGAGAAACGAGAACCTATTGACAAGTGAAGATGAGTAAGACTGTCTGTCAAATGTTTCAACATTGTGTGTTTGTAGAGATCACGTGATGTGATGAGCCTAGCAGACGGGTTTCTCTAGGCTCCGGGTGCCGGCCCCACCACCCATCAACATCTGAGCTCTGAGAACTCCACCAAACAGCTGATTAGCCTCTCAGGGCAAGGACATATGTCCATTGTCCGTTTCATGCAAAAAACGCCGCCCGGAATGGCCTCCCGGAGTACTAAAAAGGATAGAGAGAAATCACGAGGACCTGAACCTAAAATGGCGACCGGACTCGATTCAGCAGGGGACGCACAAGCGCCCGCGATCTCGCTGGCAGACATAAAAGAAACTGTCCGAGCTGCGTTGGATGAAAAATTAAGCGAGAAATTAGCCGGTCTAGAGGAGAGGCTGACGGAGGTCTGTAATGCCTTAACGTAAATCACCCCCCTATTAGACACAGCGGAAGGCCGTATAGCTGTCGTTGAAGACAACGTAAATGCTAACTTAACGAAAATAATAGCACAGGAGAAAAAAATCAACGCGCTGGAACACAAACTTGATGATTTAGAGAACCGTAACCGCCGGGGAAATCTTCGGTTTATGGGATTCCCCGAAACTGTGGCAGACCACAAGCTGTGTTTGCTACTTGAAAAATGGCTGCCAGAGGAACTTGGCCTCCCGGCCCTGCAAGGTACCTTGGTTGTGGAACGGGCGTATCGCTTAGGGGGGGGAAAGCGGACAAGCAAAACAAACCCAGGTTAGTCATCGCGAAGCTCCTTAATTTCAGGCATAAACAAGATATCTGGCAAGCTTACCGGAAACGCCAAGATATAGTCTACAAGGGGCAAAAAATAAGTGTTTCAGGACTACTCAAGTCGTTTCTCCGAGCTACGCAGAGCTTTTACCCCAGTGTGCACGGAGCTCTTTAAAAAACAAATACGATTCTCTTTATTATTCCCTGCAAAGCTGAAAATATGGTACCAAGAGAAAGTCCATTTTTTTGATACCCCTGATAAGGCGCATCAATTCCTACAGAGCTGTGGCTGAACTGGGCTCATGAGATATCCATGCCACACACGGTGGATTTATGATCTGTCTGAAGCTTGTTGCTCAGGGTAACAGGCTGGAACGCTGGAAACTGTTGAATTATACTTAGTTCTCACTCTTTCTTATGCCACTCTGGGCTGTCTCTATTACTGCACCATGGGACAAACTGTCGTGTTTTGTTACATCAATGTGGTCCTATTCGCTGACACATACAGTGTACGTTGATAGGGTTGTGTGTTTGTACATTTAGGACCTTTTTATTATAAAGTGTATTTGAAAGTTAAATTTTTAGCAACATTGTTTTTATTGTTTGTAATGTTATTTTTAATGTTTTAATTGTATTACGACACGATGTAAACCGATATGACAGCTCTGCCAAATACCTGTATAGAAATTTTATTATATAAAATAAATCTTTGGGTGCTGGCAGCGCTAGTCTATTACAGCTTCTATAGATACAAGTGCAGACTACATCTCATGGGATTTAAGGACTCTAAATCTCAGCCCTGATCCTATACCAGATTGTACTAATGTTTGTGGCCAGGCACAGTGCCAATTTTAGCCTCAGAAAAGGTGTATCTCTTTAATGCCTATCCACAGATGAGTCTTCATAGTTCCTTCTGAGTATTTTGTTTCCAAGGAGAGAGTCCCTTCTGCCAAGTACCCCATCTAGATAAAAACAGCAGGTATATTTTTTCCATTCCAATGTTCCATCTAATTTTTCAAAATGGGGTCTACAACCACCTCAATTGTTCTCTCACCTGAACTACTATTGTGAATATTATGGAGAGGTCTTTGTTCTTCTTCAAATACTGATCTTAATAACAAAGCCAGCTGCTATGCTAGACCAGAGTATCTTATAAAAGAGGGACATAACAATGTGGAAAAATTCCATGACTTGTGACCCAGATCCAAGGATTGTGTATTTGAATACATCCCAGCTTTAGCTAACCAGTTGTGGTACAACTGGAAACTACATAACCACCACAGCAATTATGCCATACCAGAGATTTATGCTCCAAAGGGGGAAGACTGAAATACTGGAAGCAGCAGCGGTCTAGGAGCTAGAGAAGTCAGAATTTGAATTCAAGGTAGTCTTTTCTATCCTAATGCCTTGGGCTCATGTATATTATAAACTCCTTGTTTAAACAAACAAAGATGGAGATTATCATCCTCAACTACCTCTAAATGCAGAAGAGTGCATATCACACTTAGTCCATGAAATATTTGATGCCATTTCGTATACTTTGACTAGCTCAGTTGGAGCTCGACACATGACCTGGTTGACAGCAACTTTCATGACCGCATTCATGAAATGTTTGTGGGGCTGCCTTCTCTGAGGAACTCCTCCTTGCAGAAAAGAGCATGGAAACAACTTGCAAAAAAAACCCCAAAACAATCAATGTGGCAATCTAGCCACTATCAATGAAATTGAGCAATCTTCCTCTTTGATACACTCCTCCTACTCTAACAAGAGGCCGGATCATCAATGGCATCCTTTCTGCCCTCTTCAAAAGTACCTGCTCTCTCCTTTTCAGGCTCAACAGTAGAAACCACTTCTAGGCCATCAACCTGAGGTAGTGCAGCAGGCCCAACCAATACTCAGGCCTAATTCTTGATCCTAACAAATGTGCCACAATTGCTCACTTCAGTGGGAGGCAGAATCCTGACCTCCCTAGAGAGGTGGCATTGGATAACCAAAGCCTAGTGGATCCTAAACGTCATGAAATCTAGATACTGTTTACATATCACCTGCCTACCATCTTAGTATTTGACCCTCAATCCGGATTTGTGTCACTTAACGCATCTCTGATTAGAGATGGAATCATTTCTTCTGCAACAAACATTGGTGCCAATCCCAATGCTCCAACATGGGCAGGGATTCTACTCCCAATGTATTCTCATCCCCAAGAAATCGGATAGCTTGAGATGTATTTTGAGTTTGAAAAGATGAGCAAGCATGTGCTCCGAGAAATTCTAGTTAAATTCTTTCAGCCTTTTTTCTTCCCTACATCCAGAAGGGAGAATTTATGTGCACACTCATTTTCAAATCTGCATATGGCATGTGCATATTCTTATCTGTTCCACCCACAAGTGCTACCTCCGCTTCACAGTGGATTCTTCTCATTAATGGTGTAGAGTACGTCCCTTCAACCCATCATCTTCTCTAGCAGTCTTCACTAGATGCCTGACTGTGGTAGCACATGTATGGCGTCAGGGAATCCAAATCTTCTTCTGTACCTGCACTGTTGGATCCAAGCTTCCTTTATTTTTTTTCGGTAGCCGTACACTGCACCACATGGCCACTTTTGGTTTGGGAGCTGCTGCCTATGAGTGGAAAAAATCTCTTGCATTTTTAGAAAGCTCTGGAAGTTTCCTCTGTTCAGCAGTAATGTGTAGTTCAATGGCCTATTTGAATTACTGTCTTCAGAGAACATGTCAAGTAAGCATCTTTATTTTCCAGAAGATGAAAGAGAGAAAAATACCTCCAGTAACTAATATGCTAATTCAAAAGCTGTGGAAGCATTCAGCACTGGAAAGAAAAGGAGAGAATAAGAACTGTTAGGATTGTTTTCCCCCTTGGAGGTATTGATCTATAAAGAATCTCTTGCTGCAGGCACTGCCATGCCAAAATAGTGTGGGTCCCTTTTCTTTCTTGAGAAAAATATTCCATCTTTATAATTTGTTGGCAATTGTAATGTTCTGGCAAGATGCCCCAGTAAATCTTGACCAGTGCTTCCTGTTAGTTCAGTTCTGCTTATATTAACCCCCTTTTCCCCTACACATTTTGGGGATTGCCAGTGGTCAGAGGTTCTGGTTCCACATAGATAAGGAAGCATGAGACAAACTACACTGACTATAATCTGCATGTGTTAATAAATGTGCTTAGTTCAGGCCTTGATTTCTAAACTACACTGGCAGTTTCTCTGATTTACAGCAGGCTTGCATTCTGAGAGTTTAAGAATTAACTATAACAGCAGCTGCACTTTGAAAGATTTCCGGATTCATTGGGCATGTTTGCACTTTAAAGTTCTTCACTTATGTTCATGGTTTGAAATGTATGCTTTCACCTTGAAGTTCATGAATTATGTGTGCTGTTTTCTATAAATTGATGGAGATGGATTAATCCAAAAGCTTTGTACCTTGAAGCTACATTCGGAATTTCATGTATTCTTGAATAATTTAGGGATTAATTTAAGGATCCTGCACCTTGAGATTATGAATTACAATGGGTTTGCTCTTGAATTTGTATGAACTGTTTGCATGTTATGGACATTGTTCATTTCTTGCCTTGAGGTCTTGAATTGTGTGTTTTTCTGAACTGCTTAAGCATTTGTCTTTATGGATATTACTCAAACAAAGCACTTGGTCTGGCACCAGAAACTAATCTCGTGTGTATAGACTTAGGCCTCCCCTCCACCCCTAAAGTTTCTTTTTCATTTTTAAGTCCCCCCCCCCCCCCCCCCCCCCCAAAAAAAAAAAAAAACTTGTAAAACTTTTCTGTCATGAAATTTCCAATTTTGTAATTCAACATAGTGGTTAGTTTAGCATTCTCAAAATTGTGCAGCCCTTTTGCACTTTTTTTGCCAGATCTTAAATGCTCAGTATTATACTGTATATTATTGCAAAGCTTTGCATTGCTTGGATATCTTTCTAGTAAGAAAATGTCAGGGGTCTGAGGGATTGTCACGGTTTTAAAGTTGGTGATTAGTTTCTCCTCTCATTCTGCTCTGCATATAACACTGGATGTAAGGCTCTAACTGTTCTGTCTTCTAAGCTTTGGGTACTCTGGATTTTTGCTGCGTGGCTATTCCTTATGTTATATTTGAATACAGTTTTCCAATTTTTTGCAGGTATTCCTGTCTCCCAGCAGCACTTGATTTGGAATAACATGGAGCTAGAGGATGACTATTGCTTGAATGATTACAGGTGTGTGAGTGCTGGAGGGCTTATAGATAAGTGAGCAGTTTGTGTTTTTCTGTTGTCAAATTGCACACAGTCATTTGATGATTTTCTTTTTCTTTGTATTCTAGCATCTCGGAAGGGTGTACTTTAAAACTGGTGCTGGCTATGCGGGGTGGGCCTATCAATACTAGAAGAGGTATGTATACCCATTAGCATATACTCTGGCTTTGGACAGTGGTAGATGCAAATTAGAATATGATTTTAATATTGAGGTTCTTTTGTGATGATACCGGTTTTAATACAAAAAGGAAGAAGTTCCAAAAAACTGGAAGGGCTGGACAATATAAGCACAAATAGAAAGATAGCCATGTCTGTGATAAACAATTAATATTAATCATTGCTGATAGGTTGAACTTTAATTGTTATTCTGTTACCTTGATCTGAAGAATTGCCATCATAATAGGAGATGGAGTACAGATAGTAAAATATTGTTAAACTTACACAGCTCACTTGTAATCATTGGCTCACCGATTTTAAATGTGATATCCAATGTGAAATTATGTACTCAGAAATCACAATTATGTCTGTAAGTATCCCAAAAATCTACAAAATTGAAATAATATTATAAGCTTAATAACCTATCAGAATGCTCATTTGTGTGCTGCTAATGAATCCATGCTGAACAAATTAAAAATCCACATCCAACATGAGCCATTTTTCAAAATTGTCCAAGTCTCTGCTTCAGGGAAAGACTTTAACACAGCATTGTGGAAAAACTTCAGACTCGCACAAGTGATGTGAACACTAGAATGAAGAATAAACAGGGATCATTATATACCGGATGACAGCTGGGTGCCCAGAAGTCACTTAAAGATCACCAGTCAATTGAAAGTAAAACACTGAAAAGGCTTGCATTTGATAATTTAAAAAAAGAAAAAAAACAAACAAAACTTCTCTTACATTAATGTTTGAGGAAGTATTTCTATAGAAATCTGCTCTTTTCATTTTATCAGAATCTCATTATTTCTGATAAATCTATTTGGGCTATCACAGTTATATGGGCAATGATTTGTCATATATAAATGTTTGTATAATAATATCTTGTTCAATACTGTGTAAAATCCTTTTGAAAAATTGAAATGCTTAATAAATTAAAATGAAAAAAAAACAACAAACAAACAAAACTAAATCCAGTCCAACAGTGATATGAATGAAAGGCAGTATGAAATGGACTTAAAGTAAAAATTTCAAAATTTTAATGGCCAATTAAACCTACTAAACTGATACCATAAAGCAAGGGTGGCCAATCTTTCACAGACCCAAAGCCAAGAAACCAAAATGCACAGTGGCAAAGAACCATACTTTTAACATTTTTTAACTTTCAATTTTATTTATTTATTTTATTTAGCATTTTTCTATACCGACTTTCCAATAACAAAATTATTGATCAATTCGGTTTACATTTTAAACAATAACAACAATGACAAGTAAATGTCTTACAATGAACAGGTCGAATTAACTTGGATTAAGATATAAGGGGGTAATAACATAATTAACATGAGCGGTGCCTGATATAGGCTAGAGGCTGGGTTTTAATGATAGACTGCCGAAGATAAGAGACTATTGCTACTAATAATAGTGGCATGATCTTACCTTTTTAATACAGGCAGGATTTAGACTCCGGTAAAACTTCTGACATTCTTTGTTTTAGCTTGAATTCATAATGGACCGGATTTTAAAAAGGTTACGTGCACTGGGCCTATTTTAAAAAGGCCCGGCGATGAGCGTAAAGCCCCGGGATGCGTGTAAGTCCCGGAGCTTTTACAAAAGGGGCGGTCTGGGAGCGGGGCCAGAGGCCTCCGACAGAGTGGCCATTGCCGCTGTCAGAGGATCGCATGCCGGCAGCCTGCTGGTGTGCGCAAAAGGTAAGACATAGGACGGGGGGGGGGGGGGGGTTTAGAGTAGGGCTGGGGGGGGGGGAGGTAAGGGGTGGGAAGGTGAGGTTAGGGGGAAGGGAAGTTCCCTTCCAGGCCGCTCCGATTTCACCTGTGCGCACCTTTTTAAAATCTACCCCAATATGCACAAACTCAAAATTTGCTTATGTACATGTCAGATCTGTGTCTTGATTTCACATGTTTTAAGTGTATTAAAAAAAAAAACAGACTTGCAAAGATAGGTTGAGCCAAACATTAAAATCATTAAGAGGGGAAAAACCCCGATATTTTGGTTTTGTCCTTTAGCACAGTGATCCAGATCTGAAGGGTTTCCTCTTTTTTTTTTTTTTTAACTGATTTTAATGTTGTCTTAAAATACCATTATTTCTAGTTGAGAAGTTGCTTCATCAGTGACTAATTTGTTTGACTTACCAGTGAATGAATCAACCCAACTAATCTGAAATTATTTCAACTTGAAGACCTTGAAATCTTTAAGCAAGCTTTTTTGAAGATCATGAAGCAGAAGCAGTATCGGTGAATGATGTGTGCCTGCCTGCTGTTTACTTGAATGAGCTTTTACTGTTGAAGGAAAGTATGTCTGTCTAGTCTCCGAGGACAAGCCGGATGTTAGTCCTCACACATGAGTGACATCATCAGATGGAGCCTGGCATGGAACTTTGATCTCAAGGAATCTAGAACTTTCAAACATACCCTACTGTGCAGTACTAGTCATCACCCAGCCCCTAGGCAGAGTCCCTCGGTCTTCTTTTTTTTTACCTCACGAAGCAGTGTTTGTGGGAGCCATGTGTCTCTCAGTATTCAGGTTTGCTCTCTCCTCACAGTTTTTGTCAGTGACTTTTTTTCTAGAGCTGTAACTGTTTTTTTTTCCTTTACCTTGCAGTAGTTTTATTTTCCCTTTCTTCTTTTCTGTTTGCCAGCCGCATGGCGGGCTTTAGTCGCCGTGCGGTCTGGCAGGACTATTTCTATCTCTTATTTAAAAAAAAAAAAAAAAGTAAAAAATACTGCACCTGAAGTTTAGTATCTGTGTGTTCTCCTTGCTCTATTTGTTTTGTACCTTTGTTAGATGCTGGCAGGACTGACTGAATGCAGTGTGGGTGATCCATGCATGCCGCTGAGCCTGAGGATTCACCTGAGTTTTACCTGGGCAGGAGTTCAATACTGTTTCACTGATCAATCGGCATCGATGGAGGTTCAGACAATGCAGTGATTGAGAATCACACTGTTCCCGTGTGGTGGGAGACCTCATCCTCCCCACATTCAAAGGAACTGGTCTCCATGGGCAGGAGCCCTGGATGACATAGCCTCCTCTCCTGCTTGCTGGTGATGTCAGTGCAGTCTCCTTGTGAGAGAGGGTGAGCAGGAGCCTGGGCAAGCAGCTTCCTGCCACACCTTCGGTGCCATGCCCAGTAACGGTTGCCCATGCACACATGTGACCAGCGCACTGTTGATCTGACTCATTGATGTCAGGACCGCATTGGGTACTAGGACTGCCATTGAGTGCCATGGTCACCCTTGATGCCATCGAGGTGCCAGGGCACCCTTAATGCCATCAGGGTGAGTGTCCTCCCTTGATGCCGTAAGGGCCTTTTGTGCCGTAGGCATCTGTGGATGTGGAGTCTCAATGCACCGGAATCATTGAGCACCTTGGGCGTCTGTGGCGGAGTAGCAGCACAGACTTCTACTGTTCGGGGACCAGGTCTGCCATCAAGCGCCATGGTCCCCCTTGATACCATTGGAATCGCCCTCTGTCAGTGCCCTCAATGCCATCGATGCCCTCTATCCCATTGAGGTGCGTGAGTGGCCATCCTCAATACCGTCTCAGTACGTGTCCTCAATGCAGTCAAGATGTGTGGCCACCAAAGAGGCCAATGGGCATGTTAGCCACTGATGCCTTTTGTTGCCACTCTCAACAATGTCTAGCTCCACCGAAGCACTGGGATCATAGAGTGCCTTGGTTGTCCCCAAGGCCATCGACCGCTGGGAGTCTTGAGAGCCCTCGAGTGCCACTGAAGCCCTTGAGCAACAGGGATTTCGGCTTTGAACGTATTGAATGCTGGGATTGCCATTTATTCAAGACACCCTGGTACACCAACTCTCCAGGCACAGTGGTCTGGTGCCCTCGAGGCACCTTGGTGTCCAACGGGACACTGAGGGACATTGTGCTTTCCCATCACTGGCCTATGACTATTGAGCACCATGGATACCGATTATCTCGGGGGCCCTGAGCCTCTGGGATCGGGGGGGCATTGGAGGCCCCACCTGAATTCATGCGCCATCGATGGTAATGAGTGCTAGCGAGGCTGTCATCAGCCATAGCTGCTGGCGAAGGATGCCATTGAATTAGCAGCTTCGACATCCTTGGATGGAGAAGGTGATCCAAGGGGAACAGTCAATGGCACTGGCAGCCATCGATTCCTCTTGTCATCGATGAGGCATGTCGGGGCTGCAGAGCTTCTGCCTGCAGGCGCCCCAGGAATCCTTGGTACCACAGGTCTAATGATGCCTTCAGGCACCAGGGTCTCTATCAATGCCGCTGAGCTGTTGAGGCGCGCAGACATTATATACCATCGTACTGATTCAGTCGAGCGCTGTTGAAGCCCTTGGTGTAACGTCGTTTGCTGCCCTTGATGTAATCCATTGTTGGTGAGTGCGAAAGCGCTATGAGCCCTGTGGGCACCCCCACCACTTTGTGCACCAGTGGACGCGGTCAGATGCCTCAGGACATGACTGCAGATCATCATGGGCACCATCGGTCACCATGGACTTCGCTGCTGCTGTTCCATGAGGGAAATAGCAGTGAGCCATTCTCAATGCAATTTCAAGGGCTGTGTCCAGCCTCTTGGAGTGTTAGGTACTGGAAGGGGTGACGCCATAGAACACCACCCACCACGCCTTAACCAGAGCCCCAATGGTACTGGGGACTCCATCACACTGTTCCTATGCACTCCACTGGGAGTTACTGTTACAGTGGAGCGCAGCATGCACGGTCGGATATGGCAAGGTATCATAGGTGTGCCACTATCCATAGTATGGGTTATCACTGTATGAGTATTGGTCAGCATACTTTTACAGTGGAGGGCTGTATTCTCCAGTTGCCCCTCTACCTGTATGCTTGTGTGTGTTTCCCTTGTGGCGTCCTTGGCAGGTTTATCGCTGCACTGGAACCTAAGTTCTTTGAATTGGTGCATCTCCTTTTAGGGGGATGACAGCAGTGGTTATCTGACTGTTTTTCATTGATTACCATGGTGACCTTCTCCATCCAAGGGTGGCTGCCAGTGGCAGATTGGTTGCTTCTGAATCTCAACGATCAGTGATTGTCTCAACTCTCAACTGGAGAGTTGACAGGTTTTTCGGGATCGGGAGGCCCTGATTCCCACTGCTTTCCTGCCCCTTCAGGAAGGGGGGATTCAACTGGGTTCCAGGGCAACTCTTATGGGTTCTCCTCTGGACGCCTAGTTATCCACCCCTGCAAGGGATGTCGCTCATTATCCATTTCCCGGAGAAGGCATGTCACTGATTCTGACTGGTAGTCACTCTCTGTTCCTCATGGGATCCGAGAGCTGGTCAAGCGGTAGCGCTCTCCTTAGGTTGTTCTAAGTCACAGCAGATCTGTTTCGCAAGGGAGCCTTTCTAGAGTAACTCCCCGGTGAAGATTAGAGTTTCTCCCATCCAGGAGTTACCTTTGATATCTGCTGAGCTCAGTGGGCATTTTTTTGATAAGGACCACTATTGCCAGTCATTCTCACCTGCGGGAACCTACCTCAGTGAGGAGGGTTCTAATCCATCTAATTGGCAAGTATACCTTTCAGCCTTTCGCCATACCATGGCTGAGGGACTTGGGGGACAAGCAACAAAGGTGCTGCTCTTTGGTTGCAGTGGCTTGCAAGCTATACTTCCCCATTGTAGGGATAACCCTGTCTGTGGACAGGGGAGTCCTGGTTCATGCAACAATTGTTCCATTTACTGGACTGTGTACTTCCTTGGAAGTATATAATATCATGGTATTAATACCTAAGCCAGGTTTAGGGCAATCTGTTCCGAGATCACCCTTGCCCTGGTACCCTTAGAGTTTCCAGGCTGGTGAAGAAATTCTGTTCGACAGGGGTTTGCACTTGCGGCACCCTGGCTTCCTGTCTCTTAGTAGAATGTTTCTAAATTTCTTCCCTGTGGAATTCGCTCTCAGTTTCAGCTGTTCCAAGCAGGCTGAGGGCTCTGTCTCGGAGGGTAACTCCCTACTAGAATCAGCAGTGAGTTATTCGCTTTAGGGTTAAGTTATACAACCTAGTGACATGCTTACCCTGGCAGTCCATAAGTCTGCCTCCTTGTGTTCTTTGCTTCTTCCAACTTCCAGTTGGAATTTCGGGGGGGGTGGGGAGGAAAGCTAAGGCATTCATGGTATATCTTAGTGTATACCTGCAGAGAAAGATACACCATTTTTGCCATATATTTTTGCTAAGCTTTGGCCAATACGGTCTTTAGCTTTTCTTACTTCACTAGGTGGCCCAAAGTGTCTTCCTACTCACCTGAATTATCCTTTAGACAGGATGGATTACTCAGCCCTTGACAGGGTACAGTGTGGGTGAGCTTCAGGCCTAACATATCTCCCTGCTTGGGGGTTTGGCCTAGCGATCCCATTCAGGATTACCTTTCATCTTGATGCTGTTCTGCTGGTCAGCTATGCCTGGTGCTTTGGCATGTAGGATCTGTCACAGACCCTACTGTTGTTGCTGATTATTCTTCCAAGCATTGCTTGGGTTTTCTGCTCATTATGCTTATTAGCCAAACATGTGCGAACTTCTGAAGAGACATTCTGTCTTTCGGATGTCAGTGGACCGCAGTTTTTCTGGGGAGTTCTCAAATCTCATTTGGTTTTTCGGTTGTCTTGTAGCACTGAAGAAAACTGTGCAGTCTTCGTCTAAGAGTCCTTCTCTTGTTTACATCTCTAGACTTTTTCCTGTATCCTTGATGTTCTAGACTTATTGTCATCAAGGTTTACTGATCCGAAACCCTGCTTGTAATGTTTTCCGTGATGCGGAGTATGTTCCTTGCTGGCTCTTGCATCACTCCCCTGCCTTTAGGCACCTCTGCTATGCATTGGGGTTTTGTATCTGTCTTTTCTATAGTTTTCTCTTTGCAGAACCCAACTCTTTTCCCGCCTAGACCTCTTTGTGGGTCAGTTGTCTCACAGGCGAAAGGAAGAGAGGTGCTGCTTTTAGCATGGTGCGGTTTCCTGCTTTGTCTTACTTTGACAGCTTATAGCTTGGGATTCACCCATGTGTGAGGACTACCATCCTGCTTGTCCTCGGAGAAAGCAGAGTAACAGGTGTTCTCCGAGGACAGCAGGATGTTAGTCCTCACGAAATCCATCCGACTCCCCAGATAGTTGGTTTCTCCATGTATTAACTATATCATGGACTGAGGGATGCTGTCTAGGGGGTAGGGTGATGAGTACAGCTGCACATGCTCAGTAGGGCATGTTTGAAAGCTCTAATTCTTTGAGATCAAAGTTCCATACCAGGCTCCATCCAATGATGTCATCCATATGTGAGGACTAACATCCTGTTGTCCTTGGAGAGCCCTGTTACAGGTAAGCAACTCTGCTACCTCCATTTTTCAATTGTCTCTAAAACAACTTGAGTTCGTTTTATGAATGCAAATTTTTGTACAAGATCAGGCAGCAGCTTAGATTTCTCTTATAGATTCACGTTCAGTTTATTGATGTGAAACATATCTGCATAAAAAGCCAAACTGAGAAGCCATCATGGGTCTGACAGTTTCAGGTCTCTATTTGTATCTCCCTTCCAGGAATATTTTCACAGCATCCAACAGTTCAAAAAGCTAGTGATTACCTTATGAAGCACCAGGTTCACAGGGAGATCTTCCTCATTAAACACTTCAATCAAATTTGAATTGTCTGTGGTTGTGTGCATAAGTACAAATGTAGTTAATTTGTCAAACATGATCTAAATGAAGCTGTTTTGACGCCATTTGCTCTTGGTGATTAATTAATGTAGCGGAATGTTCAAAATTCAGCAAAGCCATAATCAGTTTTATAGAACCCTACTAACCTATTTATGGCTATATCATGGATGACACACCTTTGGAGTTGCAGTAAACTTTTGTAAAGGCAGAAGGGATTTTCCATCATGGACATTGCGACGTTCTGTATTTAAGTGAAGCAAAATGAAGTTCTTTTCTCATGTCACAAATCATCTGAAATGGTGTAAATACGTCTGAGGTTTATCTTGTATGTTGCACAACTCATCCAACATGATACTTGGGTATTTGCATTGTTAAGTGTTAATGCAGCTGTAAATATTGCTGTTTAAATTAGAGATCTTCCATTCTACTATGTGACATGAGAGTTGCAGGTCTAAAAATTTCCTTTTGTAATTTTCTGGTAATAGAATGGAATTAACAATATTGAGAGATGATTTTACAGAAGAGGTATCTGTGTAAGGTTTTCTCATGGGTAGTATGGCAAACTATGTGGTAGGAAGCTAGTATCACTGACTGAGATTGTTTGGCAGATCTTGTGAACGCATCTGCCTGTTCTGTTTGATTTTGCAAGTTTTAATGATTGCGTTCAGAACTTTTTGGAAATTCTGTCAATATGAGAGTGGTTTGTAGCTAAATGGGATTGTAAGTTTGAAGATTTGAACCGTGCAAGAGAAGTCTATCAAAGAAGACAAATTAACTTTTCATTTTATTCCCAAAAAAAAAAAAATCTTCCAGTAAGAGTTTGATTTTCTTCATATTTTCTTTTCCACATGCACTTTGCCTTTCTGCTAGCTTAACTTTTTTTTAAAGCTGGTTTCTCTTACATAGTAGCATGATGTGATTTGTTGGTTACAGAAAAAAAGTTTCAGTGCTGCTGATTGGTTGTGGGGAGAATGAGAGACACAGGAGGCTTGTGGCCGGAGCTGCCTCTGCTTGCTGCCTCCATTTGCAGTCATTCTGCTGTTGTGCCTGCTCACCTGCCAATCACAGTTGGCACTGCTCTTCATGCCACTGCCTCACAGCCCCTGCTTGAACCCACTGGCAGTCTATTCAACTCAGTAGACCACGGGCTGAGATGGATTTCAAAGAGCCGTATTTTCACCTCAGAAGAACCATATGTGGCTCATTAGATGGTTGATCAGCTCTGCCAGAAAGATTTGAAATTAAAATCTAAAAAAAAGTGACATAAATTGTCTGTTAGCAGGGTCAAATCATTCTAGGCCATTCTTCTCAAATTTTTGGACATTTTCCTTCAACTTTATACTTTAAATAGACCAATATTCAAAACAGCACTCAGCCAGCTAAGTGGCAATGTTGAATATCAGGCTACGGTTGGGTGCCACTTAGCCTCCTAAGTGGCTTACCCAGCTATGTGCTTAGCTGGACAAGTCAGGGGCAGGGAATGGGCAGATCGGGAAGGAGTCGAGTTGACTGGATAAATTAACTGGCTAACTTGATATTCTGAATTAGCCAGCTGATTTATCCAGCCAACTCTGGTTGAGCCAAAGGGCAGTCCTAAAGTTAGCCGGTTCTCCTTTAACAGCTGGGTATAGTCAGCGGCATGGCTATGCTGCTGAATATACAGTACTAGTTAGCGGTTATGGACCTCTAAAATACCTCCCCCCATCCCTGCCAGGCATGTAGCAATGACTTCTATATTTTTGCAAACTACTTCATAACATTTTTAAAAATGTATAAACAATAGATATCAGAGAAGCAAATATTTTCTCTCCATTTTGTATAGAAATTAAAATAAATGGACAGCCATTGATCTGGCGTTCATTGTAAGAGGAATAAAATGACTATAGGCATTGCTAACTTAACATTTTAATGTCAGGTTGTAGTTATAGAATTTAATCTGATATAATCTGAAAAGACTTTCCTGTATGGACCAGCTCTCTATAGGGATGGAAACTTTCAACCAGTAGAATATAATGCAATGTGTTCCTGAGCTGGAAGTAGAAGACAATACTGTCCAATATTTCAGAAATACATATGCTAACTAGCAGTTCTCACTTTTTGTGTCAATTAAATGTTGTAAATATTTTATTTGTGAGTTGTTTTAAGTTGCTCCCCATGGTCTTGAGCAGGGGTGGGCAATTCCAGTCCTCGAGGCGCCACAAACCTGTCGAGGTTTTAGAATATCCTAATGAATATGCATGACATAGATTTGCATACAACTGAGGCAGAGTGCATGCAAATCTCTCTCATGCATATTCATTAGGGATATCCTGAAATCCAGACTGGTTTGTGGCCCTCGAGGACTGGAAGTGCCCACCCCTGGTCTTGAGGATAGTCTTTTTAGCAAGAGAGCCACAAATAACCTAACACTTATTGGATCTGATTGGCCCATATTGACTTTAAGGTCTCAAATGACAACATATCAGTCAGTTCTATTTGATGTGAAGTTGCTTGGGACATTGTCCTTTTAACATGGCTGCTCCCATAGTATACAGGTAATTGCAGGAGAAGCAGCTTACAGAATTTTTAAAAATTCTGCTTTAGGAATGCGTAAGAATGCTGGAGGCTACTTCAGAAATGAATAGTGTGCAAGCAAGCTCATATGGTCAGTCAGTAATTCAGTTACCCAAAGAACCCCCCTTCCCACAAATCTTGAGTGTTCTCTAGTACCTTTTGAAAAGTGACTTGGCTGCATGCGCCGATTATATTGTATTGATTGTGTGCTCCCAGCTGAGAATTTGGGATTCAAGGTTTTCTTTGTAATACAATTCCCACAGAACTACTATTTAACAATATAGTTTGAAAGAACAGAGGCCCTCAAATAACGGCCCACTGAAAATTTTATCTAGCTCCCCATGTGTTCTCGCCCACGCATACCATCCTATGCCAGAAAACAAAGGAGACAAGAAAAATGTAATGACGTTAGGCAGAGACAGTAGGAGTTGTGCTGGCACAGAAAAAGGTGAGAGATGTGTTAGAGCCATCAGCAAGAGCCAGAGCCTGCTGACTGATGGAGTAGGAGGGCACTGGCTATTGCCACAATCAATAGGGTTTTTGACTGGACAGCCTGGTTTTTAACTGTGCTGTACAGTATCCAGTCAGAATAACAGATCAGATACTGAAAGTCCAGTTTGTGGCTCCTCCGCTTCCCCACAGCAATTCCTAGTTAGAGGGAGGAAGGCAAAACCAGCACACCTCAACAGAGGTGTGTCCCTGCTGCTTCCAAAGCAGGATACAGCCCAGCCCTCCATCCAGCTTCCTAGGGGTCTGCAGATCTCCCATAGCAGTGGCTCTCTGGGTTTCACTCCCTTCCTCACTTTATGCTGGGCTCAGACCTAAGAGAGCTGCTGGTGAGGCATGAGAGAGTGAGTCATGCACAGAGCAGGGAAGGGAAGGAGAGTGCAGAGAGAGAGAGAAGCCACAGGGTAGGGAGAGGGTAAAGAAACAAAAAGGAAAAA
The DNA here is from genome assembly GCF_901001135.1 of Rhinatrema bivittatum. Lineage (NCBI taxonomy): Eukaryota > Metazoa > Chordata > Amphibia > Gymnophiona > Rhinatrematidae > Rhinatrema > Rhinatrema bivittatum. Next base: position 135,452,029 of record NC_042621.1, on the reverse strand, counting down.
GGGCATAGAAGAGGAAACACATGCATATGGGGGACATGGAAGGGCAGTGGGAGTCAAGAGGTACAAGGAAGTGAGATGGGAAGAAGAAAAAGGAGGATAGATAGATGCATGGAAGGAAGAGAGAAAGCACAGGAAGGGAAAGAAGGGAGCTTAGCAGTAGTTCCCAACCTTTGCCATGACACACCATCACTTTCCCACCCCCATCTGAGTCCTGGCATCAATATCGTATCTTCCTTTCCCTCCACCCCCATTCACTACCTGGCATAGCCACCCCTTCCCCCTCATCCCTGTGGCATTACCACTTTCTCTTCCTTTCCACCTTTACTTCCTGACTCTTCCTCTGCCTTTTAACCTACCTTCCCTTCCAGCCAGCATTTTTTCCTCCCTCTCTCGGGATCATCTCCATGCAGCAAGAGGAATCGGGAGAGCAGTGCTCCATACCTGCTGCCACAGTCTCCCTCTTTTGCTGGCTTTCTGCAGAAGCTGGAATCATTGGGGACCTATAATCTTGTGATAACGGCTGGCTTCGCGCTGTTCCAGCTTCAGCAAGAAGCCAGCAAAAGAGGAGGTGGCAGCATCAGGTAAGGAGCACTGCTTGCTGACTCCTCCTGCCGGTGAGAGACCCTTTTGCAGGAGAAAGGGGGGGGGGGGGTGGGGGAATTAGGGAAAAAATGTTGCTGATTGCCGTAGTGTTCTCCAGCCTTGGTTCTCTTTGCAGGGGAGCAAAATTTTGTGACACAGTTGAGGTTCCCTCACAGTATAGTGGTTGGGAACTACTGGGCTAGAGACGGGAGCACAATACAGAGGAGGATGGGGAGTAGATATTGAGATACATGGCATAAGGTGGATGATCTAGCCAAGATGGCGGCTATATGAATGCAAAACTCTGGTTTTCAGTAAGTCTTCCTAAAAACTGTAGGTATCATTCTGGCCAAGAAACATGTTCTATTAAATGGCTGTTAAATTTACTTTACGCTTTCTCTAGCCCTGAAGCAGACGGATACTGTAGAAACGCTGTCAGTGTCTGGCATGATATACAACGCATTGTACACAAGTTGAATTGCAGAAGCATGAAAAAATTTGGCCAGTATTCCTTTTGAAAAAAAGATGTGAACTTCAATTTTTACATTTTCCAGCAATGCGTTAGTAAACATTGAGTTATCGATACAGCAGTGAATAATGAACACGTTTGAGGAGTAATTTCTGAAAAAGAAATTATTTGCATATAAAAAAAAAAAAATAGAGGAAGCATTTAAGAAAAAGCTTATGAACAAAAATATAAAAATTACATCAAAACAGTACTCCATGTATTAAATGGTAACAGCCAGAGGTATGGCTTAAACCAAAATTCAAGGTACCGGACATCAGAGCTAACCAACATGTTTCAATATCCCATTTTTGTTTATAAATAATAATCAGGTACGATATGACAGAGCAGGGGATAAGAAGAGAGACTGTAATCAATTATCTAACAAAATCTGGAGAAGAGGGTATGGTGTATTCTAGTGTTAAATAATTTAAATGCTAAGGGCCAAATTTTAAAAGCCCAGCGTGCAAATGCCGGGAGATACACGCATGGCCAGGCCGTGCACATGCCAAGTGCATTTTAGAAACAACCCAGCCATGTGCACATCTCCTGGGCTCAGTAAAAGGGATGGGGGCTTGCCGGGAGAGTGCTATTAGAGTTGTTGCTGGGAAGCGCGTGCCGGCAGCCGGCCGGTGCGCGGAATTTACTTCTGCTCCAAAGGAGCAGTAAGGTATTTAACAAAAAAAATTAGGCTAGATGGGTAGGGGTTAGGAGTCGGGGAGGAGAGGATAGGGGAAAATGTAGGAACTGTAGTTAGGGTTATAGGGAAGTTCCCTCCCAGTCTGCTCCTGAATTGGTGCGGACTGAGAGGGAACTGGGGAAGGCCCTATTGCGTTGCCGCACGTTTATGTATAAAACCCCCTCCCTACCCCCCCCCCCCCCCCCCCCCGGTTGCATGTGCGGGTATTATATTTTATAACGTGCGGTGACGTATGCATATTATAAAATCGGCGCATCCATCTGCGTGCGCCTTTTAAAATATGTACTTTAAAACAATTTTTTTCAAATATTAAGTATAATAGCTGACTTATGTCACTGCTCTAGCCTTGTTCTATCTCATGCATTATTTAGCAAATATAATTTTTTTGATGCTTTAAAAATGTTTTTCTTGCTGGTAAGAGGGGTTGGGGCATATTGGCATCCACTTATAACTCTTGGTTTCATAGTGCATGAGTGACCTTGAAGGCTGAGTGAAATTACAAAATTGTCCTTCTCTGCTGTCAACCATTAAGTGGTCTATGATAGGATCCACAAACCTTGGGCATCAGGTCGCTATGGAGACCCACAATTTAGGCCTGTTGCCTAGCCCCCTTCCCAGGCCAAAGGGGATCAGCAGCAAAGTGGGCTGAAGTGAAGACAGCAACTCATGCAGAAGAGGGAAAGATGGCATTGTCAGGGCCGAGCAGGTGGCGGTGATGTCAGCACCTGCATAGTTGGAAGAGGAGGCACAGTCAGTAGCCTGTGCAGGCTGAAAAGAGCAGCGCTTAGTTTCTCACAGGTCAAGCAGGATGGTAGTCCTCACATATGGGTGACGTCAGTGGACGGAGCCCTGCTACGGAAAACTTTTCTGTCAAAGTTTCTATAAAGCTTTGACTGACACTGGCACACGGAGTGCACTGAGCATGCTCAGCCTGCAATTATCCCTGTGACCACAGGTGTCTCCCCTCAGTTTTTTTTTTCCGCTCTGCAGTAAGCATAGCGGTTAGGAGTTCTGAGAAATTCTCACAACTTTTCCTCACGGAAACACTTAAGCTTTTACTTCACAAACGCTTTTTCCCTGTGCAGGTCTCCCCTCGCGTACATTTATTCGACGTTCGGTGAGTACTATGCCCTGTTTTTCGGTCGGTTCCTGTCACCTCACTAAGGTTTCCCCGGCCTACCAACCGAATTGCAGCCTTCCCTCTCCCTATGTTTTCACAGTTAGCCCCACATAGCCTGCGAGTGTCCTCCTGTGACCCTCTGCCTGGTTATTAGCGCTAGTGGGATAGGGACTTCCATGGTTACCGTTGCCGCCAGGACCCCCTGTTGAATTCATACCTCTGTACCTTCGTGCAGTCGATGCCCCTATCACTACTGTTGGTACCCCCTTCCAGGCCATCCTGCCTTTTTCGACACCATCGACACCCCTCCCCCGGTGGTCTGTCGATGCCATCGATCCCCGCATCGATTCTTTCAGTGCCATCAGTGTTTTCATCCATGACGCTGATTTTTTCCATCGGTGCCATCGATGCACACCTCGGTGTCTGTGCCACATCGATGCCCAGGCCGGCGCCCGTGGCCATGCCGTCTGCGCCCACGTCCTTTCCATCGGTGTCCTCGTCATTCCTATCGATGCGGCCATCGATTACGTTTATGCTGGTATCAATTTCCCGATGCCATCGATGTCTATTCGATCCTTCGATGCCACATCGTTGTCACATCGTTGTCATCGATATCTATACCAATGCCGTCGGTGCCTCCGTCACTGTTATCGTTGCTCTGCCCGGGCCATTGACATTTTTTCATATATATTTTTGACGATGCCCTTGAGGCAGCTCCATGCCGCCATTGATGCCGTCAATACTGACATAGCACCTACACGCAATGCCCTCGCCTAAACACAGTGCTCCATGCTTGGGTTTTTTTTTTACTAAAGCCCTCTATCAGCCTACGACACTACATAGTGCCAGGAGCAGTGCAGGCATGCTGACAATCCGTCATCATTCGCCATCCAAGACAGCGAGGGCGTCCACCTCGGTGCTGGGGAAACACCGGGCCGAGCACCGTGGCACTCATTGTCACCGGCACGGTGACCATCCGCCAACGACGCCATCCAGCACATCGGTGCTGGAGAATGCCCGGGCTGAGCAACATCGCTACTGCTACTGCAACTGTTCCACACAAAGCTGGCAGTCCTCTGTGCTCCAGAATGACCGGACCGAGTTCGGAATTCTGCACTGATGTCACGATACATTGAGCCGCTGCAAAGAGGGCTAGGTTCATGAGTCATAATGGCTCCCTTGTATCCGAGCTGGGTTCATGAGTCATAATGGCTCCCCCTGTACCCGAGGTGTTCCCCACTGACACTGGTGCGGGGTTCTGACTCTCCACAAATTACTGTGGTAGCGCCAGACATGCTCAGCCAGTCTCCTTTGTACCTGCGCTACCATACCAGGTTACAGAGTTGAGTCGGACATGTATGTCCTTCAGGCTATCCCTCTGACTCCTGAAATCCACAGAGCCATCAATCTTCGCCAGCTCGTCCTTCTGCGATCCACGACGGATGGTAAGTACTCTACTCTAATCCCGCTTTAGCGACAATCTCATTGAGACCTGTCTCTAAATCGGGCCATATAGTTCTAAAGGTTCTAGGTCATCTGGCCTTCCAAAACCGTATTAGTGTCATATCTCGCTATTGCCAGCTATGTCGGACACAATACCAAGCGAACCTCTCTACCAATCAGTTGGGATTACATTAGGACATCCTCCCGTTGTTAGCAGCGGGACTCTACTGATTAATACTCTGGTTTCTGGTTCCTAATTAAGGACCGAAATTCCAGATGAATTCGCTGATCTGCTAAACACGAGATTCAGCAAACACTGTTTCAATTGCAAGTCCACCTTGAGACCTGGCGACAGGTCTCAACGTTTTCTTGTATAGCACACAGAAATGCGGGTACGACTTTTACCGCTCACGCTCCCATGGGAGATTACATGATATCCTGATTATGTCAGCCCCGCCAGTTGGACACCTCCTGGTCTCTCAACTTGCCGGATATCAGAGCGGCCTCCCCACTTTGTACCAAGGTTCAGGGTACAATCCCCCGGATGCTACAAAGCGCAGAAGGGGTGGGGGGAATGGGGGAGTTTTAATTTCACTATTCTTTCTTTCAACAGAAAGTAGTTACTCTCCGACCAGCCTGGACCTCAGAAATATCAACTTTCTTCAGAAGGGGCAGATAAAATGGTATCTCTTGTCACCATGATTCCATACCGCAGTAAGTAGGTTGCCTCTCTCCTCTAATCTTTCTATGTGCTTCATGGTGAGTCAACAATATTACAATCCCAAGCTTTGCCGGTTGCTCCAGCTTTGGCAACTTGGGTATTTCATTAAATCACTAGCAGTGACTGCTGTTTCTCTACAGAGTAAAAGATCATTCATGCTTTTCCTTGCATGGACAGCTGCATAACAGTCAACCCAAGCAAGGAGCTCTACCTTCTTCATGACTCACTATAAATCTATTACCTGGGATTGCTGTCCACTACCAAAAATCCTATATAGAACACTTCTGGACACCACAGTCACAACGAACTTCCTGTCCAACCAACGCACAGACATTCTGACAAATTCCTATATGTCTTTGCGCGCATACACCATAACCTCAGCCCCTCAATTCTTTCATTGTTGGACCACGGCATTTTTTCACCATGCATTTACTCATAGGTCCCAAAAAATTCCTATGAGTAGGATTCAGTGAAATTCAATTATCAGTGGACCTAAGCTGTTCAACCACTTTCGTCCCTGATCCATATTGCAGATCTAGAGCCAAAATCTAGACTGGTCTTGCTCATACTCGCATTTACTCAGGGTTGCAGAGTTTGAACTAACATCTTCTCAACCCAATATGCGTCTCTTCCGCTCCATGCAGAGTTTCACATTAACTTCCTGGACCTTTGAGCCATGAGTTATGCCTTTATGCCTTACAAATCTGCCTATGCAGCAAACCTTTGTGCATACAGACAGACAGCATAGTGACATTATGGTATTTCCAACACACAAGCACGCACAACCTCTTAGCTGCTCTGCTAGGAAGCTGTGCAGCTCTACTCTTGGCCCTTACTCACTCCATGCATCCCGGGCCACTTATCTAACAGACTTACTGAACGCACTAGCAGACCTTCTCCACATAAGTTTCCATCCTCTCGGATGGTCTTGGATTATAGGTGTAGTGAGGAATATCTTCTAGCGCTGAGGTCAACCAAACTTGCCCTCTGCGTCTGAATCAAACCATACGGTGGACAGATTCTACTCACTACACATGTCTCCAGTGCGTTCCCATGGACGCCTTTGCTGCAACAAAGGCCTCTTATATGTGTCTCTTTCGATGCCTCTCATAGCCAGCACCCTTATTATGCTGCACCGAGACGGGGTTCACTGTTCTCAGACCCACGTCCTGGCCGAGACCAATATGCTTTCCCATACTTCTCAAGCTATCACACCAGTAACCAATTCGCCTTCTCACAGGTTAGTCTCATCATGAACTCACTGATGTTCTCAGGTACTGGTAGCGTCTCAAAAACCTTCTACACATAAATCTTACCATTCAAAATGGCATGATTTACCATGTGTTTGAAAAAAAAAAAAAGGGGGGAGGGTTTACCCCCTTTATTTCTACACCACTCTTTTCTCTTACTCCCTCAGATACTGCTCCCTAGACATCCTCTACATGGGTACGCCTCGATTCCAATTGGCGTACCACTTGGGAGCGGGGATACCTGATTCCGAGTCAGCTTACCATGGGTTATCCACTGATTAAGCCGCCTCTATTTTTACTGGTTACGGAATGGGGCATATATATTACTGCTTACAAGACTCATGCGTTCCCCGTTCGAGCCTTGCCATTCCTCTCACGTAACAGTCTGCAATGGGAAATTCTTTCCCTCGTAGTCATCACTTCTGCCAACAGGGTCAGTGAGTTCCACACCTTTTTACATACTCACCTGACCCTCCATTCCTCCGTGTCAGAGTGGTTTTACATACTCAACTACATATCATTCTTAAGTTAGAGGCAGCATCTCACCTTACTCAGAATATACTCTGCCCACTTTTTCCCAACACCTCTCTCTCACCAGAGCGAGAGGGTTAAGAACATAAGAAAATGCCATACTGGGTCAGACCAAGGGTCCATCAAGCCCAGCATCCTGTTTCCAACAGTGGCCAATCCAGGCCATAAGAACCTGGCAAGTAACAAAAAACTAAGTCTATTCCATGTAACCATTGCTAATGGCAGTGGCTATTCTCTAAGTGAACTTAATAGCAGGTAATGGACTTCTCCTCCAAGAACTTATCCAATCCTTTTTTAAACACAGCTATATTAACTGCACTAACCACATCCTCTGGCAACAAATTCCAGAGTCTAATTGTGCGTTGAGTAAAAAAGAACTTTCTCCGATTAGTTTTAAATATGCCCCATGCTAACTTCATGGAGTGCCCCCTAGTCTTTCTATTATCCGAAAGAGTAAACAACCGATTCACATCTACCCGTTCTAGACCTCTCATGATTTTAAACACCTCTATCATATCCCCCCTCAGTCGTCTCTTCTCCAAGCTGAAAAGTCCTAACCTCTTTAGTCTTTCCTCATAGGGGAGTTGTTCCATTCCCCTTATCATTTTGGTAGCCCTTCTCTGTACCTTCTCCATCGCAATTATATCTTTTTTGAGATGCGGCGACCTGAATTGTACACAGTATTCAAGGTGCGGTCTCACCATGGAGCGATACAGAGGCATTATGACATTTTCCGTTTTATTCACCATTCCCTTTCTAATAATTCCCAACATTCTGTTTGCTTTTTTGACTGCCGCAGCACACTGTACCAACGATTTCAATGTGTTATCCACTATGACACCTAGATCTCTTTCTTGGGTTGTAGCACCTAATATGGAACCCAACATTGTGTAATTATAGCATGGGTTATTTTTCCCTATATGCATCACCTTGCACTTATCCACATTAAATTTCATCTGCCATTTGGATGCCCAATTTTCCAGTCTCACAAGGTCTTCCTGCAATTTATCACAATCTGCTTGTGATTTAACTACTCTGAATAATTTTGTGTCATCTGCAAATTTGATTATCTCACTCGTCGTATTTCTTTCCAGATCATTTATAAATATATTGAAAAGTAAGGGTCCCAATACAGATCCCTGAGGCACTCCACTGTCCACTCCCTTCCACTGAGAAAATTGCCCATTTAATCCTACTCTATGTTTCCTGTCTTTTAGCCAGTTTGCAATCCACGAAAGGACATCGCCACCTATCCCATGACTTTTTACTTTTCCTAGAAGCCTCTCATGAGGAACTTTGTCAAACGCCTTCTGAAAATCCAAGTATACTATATCTACCGGTTCACCTTTATCCACATGTTTATTAACTCCTTCAAAAAAGTGAAGCAGATTTGTGAGGCAAGACTTGCCCTGGGTAAAGCCATGCTGACTTTGTTCCATTAAACCATGTCTTTCTATATGTTCTGTGATTTTGATGTTTAGAACACTTTCCACTATTTTTCCTGGCACTGAAGTCAGGCTAACCGGTCTGTAGTTTCCCGGATCGCCCCTGGAGCCCTTTTTAAATATTGGGGTTACATTTGCTATCCTCCAGTTTTCAGGTACAATGGATGATTTTAATGATAAGTTACAAATTTTTACTAATAGGTCTGAAATTTCATTTTTTAGTTCCTTCAGAACTCTGGGGTGTATACCATCTGGTCCGGGTGATTTACTACTCTTCGGTTTGTCAATCAGGCCTACCACATCTTCTAGGTTCACTGTGATTTGATTCAGTCCATCTGAATCATTACCCATGAAAACCTTCTCAATTACGGGTACCTCCCCAACATCCTCTTCAGTAAACACCGAAGCAAAGAAATCATTTAATCTTTCCGCGATGGCCTTATCTTCTCTAAGTGCCCCTTTAACCCCTCGATCATCTAACGGTCCAACTGACTCCCTCACAGGCTTACACTCCTTGGACTGTAAAAGTGCACTTACATTCTATCCAGACCGCACTACACTCCGTAGGAATTCCACCTAACTCTTTCCTCCTGTGGCAAAAGCCAAGCTGCAAGTTCCAGTGGGCAAACAGACCTATTCCTCCTAATTGACGGTCTGTATCTCTTTTTCCTACTAACAAGCAGGCATTTCACTACAACACCGTGTGTACCCACACTCTGTTAGGGACGTACCAGCCTCAATAATTCACCTTCGGCCAGTGCCACTTGTACATATTTGTAAAGCTGCGACCTGGAGCTCTCTCCATCCCTTCGCAGCCCATTATCCCTTAGATAAGACTGGCCGGCATGCTTCCATGTTTGGCCGTCCATCTACTCCTCTTCTGTTCGATGTAGCTACCCAACATCCTTCCACCAACCCGTTAAGGGGTTCAGGATGCCCTCCTTACCAAATTCCACCCCCGACGTTGCGCCTTTTGCACGTCTTGGGTGCATTGGGTACACTCTCGGGCATCCTCAGCTCAGTACTCGCCCATATGTGTAAGAACTACCATCCTGCTTGTCCTGTGAGAAAGCAAGTGTTGCTTACCTGTAGCAGGTGTTCTCACAGGACAGCAGGATGTTAGTCCTCACGAAACCCACCTGCCACCCCGCGGAGTTGGGTCTACATACGTTTTACTATTTTAGTTTCGCTTGCGTTTTTTGCTATAAGACTAGACTGAGGGGCGACAGCTGTGGTCACAAGGATAATTGCAGGCTGAGCATGCTCAGTGCACTCAGTGTGCCAGCGTTAGTTAAAGCTTTATAGAAACTTTGACAGAAAAGTTTTCCGTAACAGGGCTCCGTCCACTGACGTCACCCATATGTGAGGACTAACATCCTGCTGTCCTGTGAGAACACCTGTTACAAGTAAGCAACACTTGCTTTCTCACTGGCTCCTGTTGCTATCTCTGCTGGCCGTTCACTCAGTTCTTTCTTAAACAGATGGTTCTTTTTTTTTTTTTTTTTTTAAATCACTGTGGCCCTGGCATAAACCCTCAAGCAGAAACTACCCTGCTGAAGATGCATAACTTATGAAACAGCAAACCACTCTTGATAGGTTTTCCACATCAGCAGTTGCTCTGCTGATTGATGTCTGTGCTGACAGCAAGAGCAATTATTCTCTCCAGCTCTAAAATTTTGATGCCCAAAAAGACTTTTTGTCTCCAGGGGAGAAAGGTGACTTCCTGAACTTCGGGATCTATCAGAGGAGGGTTGAACATGCAGGAAAAGTCAATGTTGACTCATGCACTTTGATGCAGAAGTTTCTGGAAATGTAAAAGAAAATTGCTATACAAAATATGTCATTGAAAGAAATTGCTAAGGAGAATGCTGAATTCTGAACAACAGATTGGGGGTAATTTTAGGTGGCATATAAATAAGTACAATTTTCAAAGTTATTTACACACACAAAACCAGGTTTAGTGTGTAAATGGCCCTTTGAAAATTGCCCAAGGGATTGTCTACTTAAATGTATGTGCAAAAGAGCTTTAACGTATACTTTTATGTGCATTACAAAGAGATGTTCCAGAGAGGGGAGGTAGAGTTGGGGTGGGAAATCATTTATGCACATATTTTCAGTTTTTGAATGGATGAATGCAAATCTACATGCACACATTTACACATGCTTGCAATTTCGGGCATATTTGTGTACCGCAAAGAGGCATTCCTGGGGGCAGAGTTGGGATGGCAAAATCATTTACGAGCATACTTTCGGCTTTTGAAAGTGTGTGTGTAAATGTTTGCAGGGATATTTACACCTGCTCTCTAGCAGACAGAAATGTATTTACCTATGCTGCGTTAAGGTATGTGTGATCCCGCTAATCGTCAAAGCTTACACATGTAGACTTCTGCTCTTTGTGTGCTATTATAAAATGGGGCTCTATATTCGTAGGTGCTTTATTATAAACTGTTATTACTTTATAAAAATATAAACAAAAATGCTGAGGGGGAAAGTTTCCCTGCTGCCTGAAGTGGAATGACCAACTGCTGTTCCTCTGCATGCATTGATCCAGTACCAGAAATATAAACAAGTGGCATCAATGAATTGAGAATCTGATTGACTGAACCTAGTGCTTTATAATTCCATTTGCATTGTCTAGTTCCAGTTGAAGATTCTATGAGGGATATGACTGAATATATGGATCCCAGTCGCAATGACCTGTGGGAGAAAGTTCCATCCAACAAACAAGTTACCTTTCTAGTGTATCGGGAAGGAGATCAGCTGAATTTCTTTCGTGTCATAGACCGGGGAGATGGCACTTTAACCCCATTGTCTGAGTCCCTAAGGTATAGTGCAATTGATTCTCATGATTGATTTTACAAATATTTATTCTCGTGTTCTAACAAAATCACTGCTTTCTTTTTAATCTTTCAAATTAAATATATGAAACTTAGAAAATGTTGGCGGAAAAGGACTACATATCCAACCAGATGGCCATTTGTGCCAACCTACTGTACTGTCACAGTTCTAACTTTTCTGTCGTCCTCAATCACTATGATCTTTGTGTCTGACCTATGCATGCTTGAATTCTTCCAGTGTGTTGGCTCCTATCACGTCTGCTAGGTCTGTCCAGGTGTTGACCACTCTCTAATCAAAAAAATATTTCTTCACATTCCTTTTGAACTTCTCTCCCTTCAGCCTTAATATGATCACCCTTTGTTCCTGACTTTCTCATTCTGTGGAAAATGCTGTTAGGATATAAATATTCAACCTTTCCCTTTCTTCTCGAGTACATCTTGAGATTCTTAATTCTCTGTTCCTGGCTTATAGTGCAGGCCGTGCACCATTTTGGTGGCCCTACATTAAATTGCCTCTGCCTTCTCAATGTCTCTTTGCAGTTGAGGTCTCCAGAACTGAACATAATACTTAAGGTAGGGTCTTGCCAGACTCCTATAGAGAGGTAATATTACTTTCCTCTTTATACTAGTGATGCCTCACTTTATGCACCCACATATACTATTTGCTTTCCTTCCTGTTTTATTACATTGACTGGCTATCTTTGAGATAACGATGATGATCCTCCGGTTTCTTTTTTTTTTATTTGGTGACTTCTGGTTCTTCACTGCCAAAACGTTATTTTGTTCTAGGATTTCTGTATCTAAGATGCATGATATTACATTTATTTGCATTAATATGCAGTTACTATAACTTTGACCAATTGTTTCCAATTTTTTTTTAAGTAATCTTTCATCTTGTCTACCCCTTCTATCATGTTTACTCTGTTGCAAATTTTCATGTTCTTTGCAAAGAAGCATACTTTCCCTTCTAACTGTTCCTCAATGGCATTCATAAAAGACATTGAAGAGGCCTGAGTCCTGTAAGTCATTTTCCCTTTACCATCATGGACCCCGATGACTACCATTCTCTGAGTTCTTTATTAGGAAAACTTTTTTTTTTATAATAGAGAGAAGACCTCAGTATTGGCAAGAGATCCGAATTCTCAGAAACTTCTTGTGAGCCAATTGTTAGTCACTGGTCTTTTACTCTCTTAATTTCATGTTTTGTTTTTTGTAAAAATACTTGAAGTCATTTTCTATTGGTTACTGCTTATAGTACTGCTGTGTTTCCAATTAAAGTTCTTATGATATCTTTACTTTTTTTTTTTCTTTCACACAGCCATTGACTTTAATATCTGCAATTGATGTAAATCTTTCCTATAGTAATATCTTCAATTGTTGCAAGCCTTTACCATGATTATAAGCTTCCCCACAGCAAATCACCTGTGATTAAAAAAAAAAAAAAGGGGAGACCGGTGACGTCACCCACCAAGATGGCCGCCTAAGACCTCGGCTCCCCCCTCCTCCGCTGCTAATCCGCCTTCATCGCGGTATCCTCCGGTCCGGGGCACTAACATATCGCCGATCCAAGGTCTTTAGGCGCTAAGGATGGCTACCCCCCGGAAAAAACCAGACCTCAACCGCTTTTCTTTCGCGGCAGCGAGCTCTGCCGCGGCGCTCGGGGAAGGGGACAAGATGGCGCCGGTCCCGGAGAGTGCTGCGGAGACGGAGCCTACAGAGACGCTCCCAGACTCCGAGGTCCCCACCAGGTATGAGTTCCGGACCTGGTTTCAAGAGCTGAGGGGGGATATGGCCCGGTTTCGCCAAGAACTCGGCGATATGCTTGAGAATACTAAAAGGGATGTCCGGGAGCTGGAGAGGCGCGCCGACGAGACTGAGCGCGGCCTGCAGAAAACGCAGACGGAGCTGGACTCAGTGCGGGAAGAGCTGGGGCAGCTTAAGGAATCCCACGATGAACTACAATCTCACGTCGAAGACCTGGAGAATAGAAACCGGAGAGTGAACCTACGCTTTAGAGGGGTACCGGAAGGAGAGGACTTTCGTGATTGCACACAAGTGGTGCAAGGCATCTGTGCCCACTTGCTGGATCCTGAGGGGACCGCAGAGAAGCCGAGGGAAGTGGTTCTAGAACGGGCACACAGAGCTTTTGGCAGTCCGCGGAATAACCAGACCAGGTATATAGTAGCCTGTTTTCACAGTTTTCTGGTTAAGGAGGCAGTGGCCCGGGCAGCGAGAGACATGGGCACTATACACTGGAAGACCTGTAAAATTGAGGTGTTTCAGGACTTGGCTATTTCCACTATCCGCAAACGGCGGGAATTTAAAGATGTTATTGGCATTCTCCGCTCCCATAATATTAGGTACCGATGGCTCTTTCCCTTTGGCCTCCATTTTACTATTAATGGCGTGGGATCCCGCGTGCAGCGAGTAATGGAAGCTGAGGATATCCTGCGGGCAGCAGGCCTACCAGCATCAGATCCGGAGGGACTCCGTGATGCCTCTACAGCGACTTGCAATCGGAAGAGTGACCTGCCTAGGTGGAAGCGAGTGGACAATGGCGGTAAACGGCTACGTCGTAGATCTGGGGGTCCAGCGGGACTCGAAGAACCAGGATGAGTTCACAGGGGACTATGCTCAGGTTTTTAATTTTCTTAGACTGATCAGCCTCTGATGGACTGAGACTCAGTGTGAGTGCTTTCATAAGCGGCACCCGCGGACTGCAGTGCCTTATCACGGGGCTTAAGTTCAAGGTTTGGTTGTTATTGTTTAAGTTCTGCAGGTTGAAGTTTTGAGCCCATGTTTTCCTTTATGTGAAGGGCGTTACATTCTAAGTGGTTATATATGCAGAGGAGGGGGGACCTAATTCTGGTCAAGCGGTGACGTCAGGTCTCCACTGGAGGAGTTCCACTCGAGGCAGAGTGGCGAGCAGTTGGGAGGGAATGGGAGGGTGGGGGGGGGGTTGTGGGAGTGGGAATGGGTTGGGGTTAGATATATTTTCTAAGGGTAAAGGTTGGTCTACTACGAGCTGGGTACCGGGCTCGGTTCATGTTCTCTCCGGGAGTGTCCTGGGGGGCATAGCAATGTTCATCCGCAATTCGCTATGAGGCCATTAAAACTGCTTTCTATTAATGTAAAGGGTCTCAACACTCACCACAAGAGACAAATGTTTATGCGGGATATGGCCCATCATCAGGTGGATATTATCTTCTGCCAAGAAACACATCTTAGAAAACGTTATGCTCGGTTATTAGCCTCTAAAGGGTATCCACAAGTTTTCCATGCATCAGCTACTCCTCAATATAAATATAATGGGGTAGGGATCTTGTTTGCCAGCTCTGTAGTGGCGGATATTTTATCTGAGATCCGGGATGTGGAGGGTCGATATGTTTTGGTGAAAGCAAAAATTAATGAGGAATTGTACACCTTTTTAAATGTGTATGCTCCAAATGCCGAACAGTCTGGGTTCTTTACTAAGCTGTCGACTGTTATTAGCGAGTGGGCGGAAGGTCGTCTTATAGTTGGGGGTGACTTTAACATTACGAGATATCCCTATCTGGATAACACCCATAGTGGTTGTGTTGGGGGGAAAGTAGCACGGAAGTCACTTAAACACCTTATTGAAGATCGGGGGCTTACGGATATTTGGCGATTACGCAACCCCACTGTGAGGAATTATACGTTCTATTCTCATCCTCATAAGTCCTATTCTAGGATTGATTACTTTCTGATTGATAAGGATACCGTGGGGAAGGTCTTGGAAGCGGAGGTGGGCACCATCACTTGGTCAGACCATGCCCCGGTGTGGCTTAGGCTGCAAACCAGGGATACTCAGATGGGCACCAAATTTTGGAGGCTAAATGACAGCTTATTGGACGACAAAGAGTTTGTGTCTCAGCTCAGACAGCGGATTATTGAATTCCTGGACATTAATGATACTGGGGAAGTCTCCCCAGGGGTGATTTGGGATAGTCTGAAGGCCTATGTACGGGGTCTTTGTATAGCGCGGGCAGCTTATGTAAAAAAAGCAAGGGACCAGGAACGACTACGCCTTCTGGAGCGGGTGGCTAAATTGGAGCTGAGACACAAGCGAACCTTAGATCCAGATGCTTTACAGCCTTTAGTGGCGGCTCGTCAAGCCCTGCAAGCTCTGGAAGGGGATAAGATAGCTTATCAGTTGCAACTGCTGAAACAGCACCATTTTGAATGGGGAAACAAGGCAGGACGTTACTTGGCCAGGAAGCTTAAGGAAAAAGTTGCCCAGTCTCAAATAACTAAAATAAAGGGGGCTCAGGGTCACTTTGTCTACTCTCAGAAAGATATAGGGCACTGTTTTAATCAATTTTATCAGAACTTGTATGACTCCGAGACTTTGTGCACGCCGGAGGAGATTGCTCAATATTTGCAGGATGTCAAGCTGCCAGAGCTCTCCCAGGCACATAGGGATACTCTTAATGCGGATCTGAGGGAAGGAGAGGTGTCGCTGATCATTAAAGATCTCAAAGTGGGGAAAGCCCCTGGGTTAGACGGGTTTACAGGGAAATTCTATAAAGTATTTAGCACAGAGTTGATTCCGCCTTTGGTGGCTATGTTTAATGATGTACGGTTGGGAGGAACATTTTCAAAAGAATCCAATACAGCGGGCATTACGGTCCTTGCTAAGCCGGGCAGAGACCATACCCTGTGCGGGTCATACCGGCCGATATCTCTGATCAACATTGATCTGAAAGTCCTGGCACGGGCGTTGGCTCTCCGTTTGGGCAGAGTAGCTCCCTGGCTGGTGGATAAGGATCAGTCCGGCTTCATCCCGGGCCGACTCGCCTTGGATAATGTGAGGAGGGTGGTGGAACTTATGTGGTGGGCTCAGTCCCAAGATATTCCGGCGGTGCTACTTACAGTGGATGTCGAAAAGGCGTTCGATCGGGTGCACTGGCCATTCCTATTCCAAGTCTTGCAAGCTATGGGCATAGGGGAAACTTTCATTACTTGGATACAAAAGCTTTATAGCCATCCACATGCTAGGATAAAAATTAACGGGGCTTACTCGGACCCATTCGAAGTCAAACGGGGTACCCGACAGGGTTGCCCATTGTCCCCCCTGCTATTTGCTCTCTCATTAGAACCTCTAGCGGAAAAAATCAGAAGGCGGGAGGATATCCTCGGAGTACAAGTAGGGGACACGTCTTACAAGATCTCGCTTTTTGCAGATGATCTTTTATTCACTCTTACTAGTCCGGAGACCTCCCTGAGTCTCCTCCTGGAGGAAATGCGGGCGTTCGGACGGCTATCTGGCTTTAAGATTAATGCAGATAAGTCTGAATTATTGAATGTTTCCATGCCGGACGCACAATTTGGCCTCCTTGGGAAAGGCCTACCCTTTCGCTGTGCCAAGGACTCTATAAAATATTTAGGGGTTAAAATAGGGCCCCGTCTTGAGGAGCTTTTTAGACTTAATTATGGGCCTTTGTGGTCTCAGATTCAGCAGGATATGGACAGGTGGGATCGGACGGATCTCTCCTGGTTTGGCAGGGTGGCCGCCCTTAAAATGAACATTCTACCTAGGCTTTGTTATGTATTCCAAACATTACCTATCCCAGTGCCGGAGGGGGTTATGAGGATTTGGCAAAGAAAGCTGTTCCGCTTCATCTGGAAGCACAAACCCCCGAGGGTTTCTCGTTCTATTTTGTATAGGGATAAACTGCGGGGTGGCCTTAATGTGCCAAATTTAAGTTGGTATTATACTGCGATTCTGCTAGGGGTGATTGTTACTTGGCATGATACAAGGGAACCCAAGCCGTGGGTGGCTATAGAACAGGCAGTCTCGGGTGAAGTCCCACTGGCGCATAGGGCGTGGAGTAGGGAGTGGGGGTCAGTTATCTCCCACTCACTCACACCGTTTACTAAGGCTGTTTTACAGCTTTGGGGCAAATGGAGGTCCCGGTTAGCAGGATCCAAAAGTATTTACTATCTTACTTCAATTCTGTGGGACCCTGGGTTTCCCCCGGGTATGGATAAGGCCTTTTCACATCGGTGGACGCAGCTAGGCTTGACTAAGACTGGGCAATTTTGCAGGGGGTCCCGAGTTTTGGATCTAGCGGAGCTACAAGATAAATATGGTGGATCCCCGGGAGATTGGTATGCATTACAGCAGATTACTCATTTTCTTCGCTCGGTGGAGGCGCCAGGGGAGATAGCTAAGGGTAGATCCCTCTTCGAATCCTTATGCGAGCAGCGTGGGCCTCTTGGTAAACCTATCTCCCGACTTTATCAACTCCTTAATTCTGGGGATAAAGCTAAAGTTTCCTATCAACTTAATTGGGAATCTGATCTGGGACTAACTCTTCAGGACTCCGACTGGGACAAATGTCATATGATCATGGGGAGGAGTTCCGTTTCTGCTAATGTCAAGGAAAATGGCTATAAGTTACTATATAGATGGTATATGTCCCCGGCCCGATTACACCGAATGAACCCTAATATCGGCGACTCTTGCTGGAGGCGGTGCGGTGAAAGGGGTACATTTTATCACATGTGGTGGACTTGCTCCAAGGTACAGACCTTCTGGGCTTTGATTATGGGGTATGCCTCCGAGCTGCTTGGGGTTGTAGTTCCATTGGACCCCAGAGGCTGTCTCCTTAGTCTGGTGGATGGGATGCGTAGTGATAAGCATACGTTGCTTTTGCTACAAATTTATATTGCTGCGCGAAGTGAAATCGCCTTCAGGTGGAAGAACGCTGAGGTCCCTTCTATGCTGCAGGTTTACCAGAGGTTGGATAGGCTGTACCAGATGGGTCGTTTAACTGCGCTTAAACATGACCGTATTCACAAATTTCAGGATGTGTGGGCTCCGTATACAGCATGGTTGGCAAAGAGACCATGACGTAGATCACCTTGCTTGCGGAATTCTGCAGGGACGGGGGGAGGGTTGGGGTGGGGGGGGAGAGGGGTGGGAGGGGGGAAACCTGGAAAACGATATTGCTCATGTATAAAATTAGCTTGACGGTCTGAGCTCATAATTTGTCATGCCACTGGTTGTTCAGACTTCTTTTTCCTCACCGCACCTCTTGTTGTACCCTTTCTATATGTTTGTAATGGGATGGCTCCTCAGTGTGGGTGACAGTTAGTTGGGTATTTTTGTGCCTATAGTCTGTTTAACTATACATGTATGGAACCCGGACCTCGTCATGTGTTGTAACATTTGTTTTTCATGCAAAATAAAATAAAAACTTACAAAAAAAAAAAAAAAAAGGGTTGAAGTAAAATTTAAGTTCTAGACGGGAAAACTTCGCACCGTTCCAAACTGCTTTTCATTTAACAGAACAAGATTCCTTGTCCTGTAATAGGCACTTTGTTCCCGACAATATCCCGACAAAATTTAACAAGGCACTTATCTTTTTGATTGTTTTAAATCGTTTTTTCTCATAACAGCATTGCCGTGCCTTTCGCCAATATGAAGTGCTAGTTGGCTGCCGCCCTTCAAAAAATTATTTTAATTCATTCATTCTACAATTGGCATCCATCGCATTAAAGAAGAATTTTTTCATGTTTCAAAGAAAATATTACCAGCAAATCTCTGGAAAAGCAATGGGAGCCACCATTGCTAATTTGTTCATGACAGAGTTTGAAAAAGAATGGATTAATAATTCACCATTTTTGTCCAAGATTGTTTTTTACAAACGATATATTGATGACATTTTCATTTTGTGGAGTGGTACAGAGAGAGCTAATTTTATTAGGGAGATGGATCAATACCTTCGATGAGAAAATTCAGTTTGTGATACATCAAGACTTTTTGGAAATATCATTTTTGGATGTGTTATTGAAGAAAACAGTGACAGGAGAAATTATCACTAGCATTTTCAAAAAATCCACAGACCGTAATACGTTGCACTTTGAAATTGCACATCCCATGCCATTAAAGAACAGCCTTCCCTTTTCGCAATTTTTGAGATACAAGAGCAATTGTTCTAATACAAAGATTTATAGACAACAATCAGATCAACTAATATCTGATTTCAAACAAAGAGGTTATCCCAATAAATGCATAAAGAATGCATTTAAAAGAGCTCTGTATTATGACAGGGATGCCTTGTTAACTCAATGTAAATCAAAAAATTCAGAGGTAATTACATGTGTTACTCAATATTCGCCTTCATCACGCAAGATTGTTCAGCTTATGCGTAATCATTGGTTTCTCATTCAGATGATTCCTGGGATGCAAAATATGGAATTTAGAGTAGCTTATTCAAGAACAAAAACTTTAAAGGAGATTTTAAGCCCTTCTACATTGCAAGAGAAACCAAATCAAATGCATTCCATTGATGAGACTATTCCATTATTTATTTGATAACTTTTAATATACCAACATTCGTAGGGCACATCATGCCAGTTTAGCTCATGTGTGGCCACTGCAAGATCTGCGATCAAACTTTGGAACTTTAATTCATTTGTTCACAAACTCAGTATAGATATAAGTTGAACAACTTTATAACATGTCAAACTGATTTTGTCATTTACATCATAAAATGTCTTTGAAATAAAATCTATGTGGACCAAACGAAGAGGTCTTTGAGATTGAGAATTGGGGAACACAAAAGTTGCCTAAGAAACAGAAAAACAACCGCTCCAATTGTTGCGCATTGTATTAAGGAAAATCACAATACAGGAGATTTAAAATGGTTTGTGATAGACCACATTAAACCAGATTTGAGAGGGGGCAACTGAGAGAAGTGGTTGTTTAGAAAAGAGGAGTGGATTTTTAAGTTGCGTTCAGAGGAGCCTATTGGTCTTAATTCAAAGATCGAATGGAACAGTTTGTTACATTAAAATCAGAACGCATAGTAATTGGGAATTCATCAGAATGTTGAGTATGTGGGGCATTGTTAAAAAATTATGCTGCCTTAAATTGTGGTTAAATTGTAACACGAGCAACTGCAAGTGTAAGCGAAATGGAGAAAAGTAGCTGTTTAGAGAACGAACAGGAATGGAAGAACATATGGAACGGACAGACAATTAAGAAATTAAATACAAAAAATAAACATCTACATTGAGCATGCGCGGGACCTGTCAAATAGTTTGACGGTCCGATAGTTAAAAATAGAAAAGCAAATCGAGCATGCGTGAACCTGTCAAAAAAGCAACAGACCTTTAAATTTGACGTTAGAGCGTATCACACGCCATTACGTGCACAACCAGGAATTAAATAAGATCATTGAGCATGCATGAATCTGTTAAGCAATTCTAAAGACCTTTTAAATCTGACGTCAGATCGTTATAGATATCATTACGGACATTATGATTGGTTCTTTTTCAAGCCCGTTAGCTGGTTAAAAAAAGCGCGGCCATGTTGTGAATCTTTAGATCAAACCCGACAAACAAACAAACAAGGGTATTGACAAAATCGTGAGTATTTCTGACAGTGGCATGAATTAAAATAATTTTTTGAAGGGCGGCAGCCAACTAGCACTTCATATTGGCGAAAGGCACGGCAATGTTATGAGAGAAAACAATTTAAAATAAGCAAAAAGATAAGTGCCTCGTTGTTAAATTTTGTCGGGAACAAAGTACCTGTTGCAGGACATAAAGAATCATGTTCTGTTAAATGAAAAGCAGTTTGGAACGATGCGAAGTTTTCCCGTCTAGAACTTAAATTTTACTTCAACCCTTTTTTTTTTTTATCACAGATGATTTGCTGGATGAAAGCTTATAATCATGGTAAAGGCTTGCAACAATTGAGGATATTACTATAGGAAAGATTGACCTCAATTGCAGATACTAAAGTCAATGGCTGTGTGAAAGAAAAAAATCAGTAAAGACATCATAAGAACTTTAATTGGAAACACAGTAGTACTGTAAGCAGTAACCAATAGAAAATGACTTCAAGTATTTTTACAAAAAATGAAATTAGGAGTAAAAGACCAGTGACTGTAACAATTGGCTCACAAGTTTCTGAGAATTCGGATCTCTTGCCAATACTGAGGTCTTCTCTCTATTAAAAAAAAAAAAAAAAAAAAAAAAAAAAGTTTTCCTAATAATTGTGTTAACGAATAAAGGTTAAAAATTTTAATAGTTAAAATTCACAACAAGGTAATCTCATTTATAGTGATTTTTTTGCAGCAAAGATTCTAACTATAACTAGTTATTTGTTCCATCCGATTGTCACCTAAGGGTAAGGACTAACATCCTGCTGTCCTAGGAGAACATCTGTTACAGGTAAGTAATTCTGCTTTACACTGATCCATACAGTATAGCTATCCCTGCATCCTATGTTGCCCCCTATCGTAATTTCAGCAGTACTATCTCAGTTTGTCAGTACCATCTCATGTCCCTTCACCTTGAATGGGCTTCTTAACTAGTTGAGTCTTCTCATAAGGATTCCAATGTTCCCCTACTTCTATTTGCTACAGCAGCTGGCACTGGCCAGTCTAGATTGGTAAATATAGGTCTCCCATTCATAGCACCTTGCCGTTGCATACTATCCTTTGGATGGCTTCTAACCTGTTTAACTCTTCTCCCTTGATATTTCAATACCTTCTGTTTTGTGCTTGATACAAAACTACTACTCCCTCTTTATTTCACCTATTCTGTCCTTTCTGAAAAGAGTGTATCCTGATCTGTCTGTCTCCTATTCATGATAATCCCTGAGCCTCGATTCAGTGATGGCTCTTAAATCGGTTGGTTAGGTAGACTGAGTGTTTGTATGCATGACTTTTCAAGTTGTTTTTCTATCTCCTTTCTTGTTTATCTATTCAGTCCTATGAACTACTTCTCTCTTTTTTTCCACTGCTACTTGACCAACCTGCTTTATTGCTTTCCCCAGTTCATAATCTTCCAATTTCCATCTGGTATTTTAATGCATTCCAATTTACTACTGCTTCAGCATTTCTACCTGCTAATACATGACTCTCTGTATACTTGCCCATTCCCAAGACTTCATTCCGCTTATTAAGGGGTCTGTTTCAAAGTTCTACTGAGCAGGTAAGATAAGACTAATTTTAGCCAATTTTCTTTAGGAGAATATTCAGACAAATGAAACAGGCTAGGTTTTCATCTGAACAGTTTTCTGATTGTATTTGTATCACTTATGTACTGTGCTTTCAACTGGGTATTATAAATTAAGAATTTTATGCTATTTTAGGCCAATTTTGGAAGACTTAGATTTCCACAACTTAGTTCAGGTGTTCATATTTACCACAGTAGACTATTGTAAATCGCTATATATCGGGCTCCCAAAACATCGTCTGCAATCTTTACAACTTTTGCAGAAATTGGCTGCATGATTAATTTTAAACGGAATTTTTATTAACTTGAAAATGCCTTCATTTGCATGGGTCTGGATACAGGTTCCACAGCAACAGATGCTTTTGGCGCATACTTTTGATATTTAATCATTAGTTCAGTCACTCTGTTTGCTGTGGAACCTGTATCCAGATGCGTGCAAATAAAGGCATTTTCAGGTTAATAAAAATCCCGTTTAGACTAGAGATTCTTCGATACTTTGCTTCAGTTATATATTATCCAATCAACGAGCACAGCTTTGTTGCAGTCGGTGTACTCTCCCGCGTATCTATCTATATATTTTTATCATTTATACTGCCGGTGTCTTTCCCTTTAAACCACCAGCACAAATTATTTTTCTTTTAGGTATGTTTTATAGATTGCTTCATATTTTTTTTTCCCATTTTTAATTTTAATCGATGTGCTCACTAAGTAATTCCCCATGGCGCATCATTTTCTGGTTTTATTTCATTTTATTTAGAACATTCGGTATATTTAGTTATTATCTAAACTGATTATTTGCCATCAAACAATTTTTTGTTCACAATGTTCCTACATCATTCTCTCCACAACACTTGTACAAGTCCAGGCAACCAATCTGTATTGAGTTTTTTATTGATATTGTATGCCTTAAATAATCGGCATTGACGGTACAGCACTGGCTATTTTAAAATATCAAATGAGTCACACTGCTGTTTAAGTTTCAGCTTGCCTGTCCACACCTTTATTTATGCATTTATTTATTTTTTTATTCATGCGTCTATTATTTTGTAAATTATTTATTTGCCAACCCTTAATCACCTTCTTCTCACAAGCACACATTTGGGGCCAGATACACAGAAGAAGAAGGGCAAGGGACGCCCTGAGGAACACTGAAGCGACCTGCCTCCTAGGCCGGGAGGCCTGCCCCTCCCTGGTGACATCATCGGAAGCGCCGGCGCCAGATCCACCTCAAAGGGAGGCATGCTCCCAGGCGTTGTGCGCGACAAAGGGGCACTCCCCTTTGTGCACCCCTTCGCACAAACCTTAGTGCAGACCCCAAACCCAGCAAATCTATTGCTACACTCTATGAGAAATGGCAAACATTCAAACCCCTGACTACATCCACCTCAAGTCCCACAGAAAAGATCATAGCTCGGATAACCCACAGAAGGAAACAAGAAAAAAAACAAAGAAACATTATAAGTACCAACACTCAAACATCACTCACATCAACACTAAGACCTACAGCAGTTACATAGCACTATCATTCCTTCTATTCAACGCACAATCCATAGTAAAGAAAATACCTGTCATCTCTGACCTACTTAACGATCACAAACCAGATTTCATAGCCATCACGGAAACATGGATAAGAAACACCGACCCAGTCTTAATCAACCAAATCAATAACCCCATCTACAGAACGTTTTCAATCCCCTGACCAAAAAAGAAAGGAGGGCTAATGCTAATCGTAAAAAATAACCTACAGATGAAACTACTCTCAACCAACACCCACCTACCACTGGAAATTGCACTGTTCGACTCACCTTTACTACAAATCTGTCTGGTATACTGCCCCCCCACAATTCACTAGATCGGAACTGCTCTCCACTAATAGAATTCCTCTTGTCCAAACTAACTATCAACAAAAACCCATCATCATCTTAGGATACTTTAACATACACGTTGACACAGTCCCCCACTCCCCCACATGTAACGCAATAACAGACGCCCTATCAACCCTAGGATTAAGTCAAATCATCAAAGGCCCAATATACAAAGCAGGTCACACACTAGACCTCGTCTTCATCAATACTGACATATGGGCTAATTACCACACAAATTTCACTAATAACCCCTGGTCGGACCACTCTCTAATCCACGCCAACCTGTCTTCCAACTGTAAACTTACAACAGAAAAAAGCCCACCTAGATCCTTCTCCTTTCGGCCACCCTTCAACATAGAGACATTTCAAGAGAATCTACAAACAGAACTAACATAGACCTATCTATCACAGAAACCGCCACCTCATCCTGGCTCAACATCACTAAAACAATAGCAGACAAGATAAACCCCACAATAAAGAAAACAATAAAAAACCCAAAACACCAAAACCAATGGTACAAATGACAATATCAGATCAGCCAAACACGAACTCCGAAAAAAGAAAAAACCTGGAGGAACAACAAAACTACACTACTGAATGCCTACCGATCACACTTAGCATACTACAAAAAACTTATCCACAATGCAAAAAAAGACAACTTCTACTCAAATAAACAAATTCCAACACAACCCAAGAATGCTCTTCAATATCATACATTGCCTAACCAAATCCTCCAACGACCAGACATCACCAACCTCCAGGCTCTCAAGCAACGACTTTGAGGTTTTTTATTTTTTCGTTAAAGAAAACTGCAAACAACCTCAGCAACAAGCAAGACCCGAAAATACAAATCAATCAAAACACCAAGCTGGCCCAACTTTGATTCAGCATCATCACTGGAAATCCAAAATATCATCAAAAAAATGAACCCAGCTAAGCACCCTATCGACAGCATACCCATACAGTCGATCAAAGCCATCGAACCATCAATAACAAAAACGATAACAGACATCATAAACCTATCCCTCATAGAAGGAAACTACCCAGACTGCCTAAAATCAGCAATTATCAAACCCATACTGAAAAAGACCAACCTTGATCCAGAAAACCCTTTAAACTACCGACCCATATCAAACCTACCATTCATTGCCAAAATTATTGAAAAAATCGCCCACTCCCAACTCAGTGATCACCTGGAAAGGAACAACATCCTACTCCCCACGCAGTTCGGCTTCAGGAAACAACTAAACACTGAATCACTACTCCTATCTTTAAACGACACCACGCTCAAAGGATTTGACAACGGCCACAGCTGCCTTCTAGTCCTACTAGACCTATCAGCAGTCTTCGACACGGTAAACCATTCAATACTGATTGACCGTCTATCCGAAATTGGTGTAACTGAAAAAAAACCCTTCAATGGTTCTCATTCTATCTATCACAAAGGACCTACCAGGTGTCAATCAATGATACCCTCTCAAAGAAAATAAACCTTGACACTGGAGTTCCCCAAGGCTCTGCACTATCGGCGACACTCTTCAACATTTATCTTCTCCCGATATGCCACTGACTCACTTCATATATGCTGATGACATCCAAATACTCATCCCAATACACAACTCTCTGGAAAACACCTACAAAAAAACAGCCAATTACCTCACCAAAATAAAGCAACTACTAACCAACATGAGACTTATCCTAAACATTAAGACAGAAATAATCATGCTGGATAGAAAGAACAATCCTATGCACATACCACCACTCAACATAATGAATCAAAAGACTGCAATCTCCCATGTCACTCATGCCCGTAACCTAGGAGTCATAATCGCAAGGAACTATCCTTCAAGAACCATATCTCCGCTAAAATCAAAGACAGATATTACAAACTCCTAACCCTACGACATCTAAAACCTTTCCTTTCCCCCAACGACTTCAGAACAGTCCTCCAACTACTCATCTTCTCCAACCTGGATTACTGCAACTCCCTACTATTCAACTTACCTCTCACCACCATCCGACCTCTCCAAATCCTTCAAAACACAGCTGCCAGAATACTCACAGGAATGAAACAATATGATCACATTACTCCAACTCTCATTTCACTACACTGGCTCCCAATAAAATACAGGATAGACTACAAAATACTATCCATAATACATAAAATAATATATGAAAAACAAACTGGCTAAGTGCATTCATAAAACTCCACTCACCAAACCGAAATCTCCGTTCAGCTAACAAAGGTCTATTAAAAATTCCACCTGCTCGCCACAAACAACTTACGTCAACTCGGAAGAGAGCCATTTCCCTAGGAAGCCCCGAACTCTGGAACACCCTCCCAACCGAACTGAGAACACAGCAAAATTTAAAAACCTTCAAAAAAGAACTAAAAACTTGGATGTTCACCAAGCCTACCAAAACAATCAATGACTCTAAGCTACATCTTCCATCCCTACCGGCCCATACAGAACCAATAAAAAAAACCACGTAATTTAACCTGTACAGTTTAACAACTGAACTATGCTTAGAACGACTACGATAACAATGTTAACAAGCACGTGAATTTCTGAACACTCTGTTAAACATCTATACTTTGTAAACCGTTGTGATGGAGAAACCGAACGACGGTATATAAAACTCGATAAATATATACTCGTTTAAGACTTTTTAATTATGATTTTACATATCAATTGATTATTTTTCTTTAGATCAACTATTCTGTGCAACACTATTACTGAATCTCCAGCGTTCCCAAATTCATACAGGTATACCATAAATTCTTCTTAATTGCTGCATCTATGTCTGCATAAAAATATTTTGTTGTTTGAATGATCTTGTTTGTATTTTTCTCATCACGCTACACTTTTTTGCTTGGATTCTACTCATCATTTTTTGTTTTTTTGCCAGTGTACACAGCATATTTAAATCACTCTACTTTGATCCATTAATCTTTTATTCATTTTTAAATGTTACATTTTATATGTTGCCTATTTTCAATGTTTTTTATTTGTTTTAATATAGTTTTATATGTTTGTTCATTTATTGTAGCCACTGAGGCAGCCCCATGTATAAGGGGCGAAACTTGGCCAGAGTCGGGCTTTTTCAAAGTATTTAGTCTCCATTTGAATAAAGCATTTTAATTGGACATCTGGCATCTATTCTTTGTTTACCATGATTGAGAGAGCAAGACAACCTGCATATATCTGTCAGTCTGTGGGTATGTGAAAAGGAGAGAGACTGTGTGAGAGCAAGAGAGCCTGTGTATGTGACAGCATATGTGTGAGTGAGAGCGAGCCTGTGTGTGTGTGGGGGGGGGGGAGGATAAAGATCGTGAGGCCTGCCTTCCTCAATCCACAACAATCTGTGGGTGACTGGAAATCAAAAGATCCCAGGTATAGACAGCTGGAGGTTTTAATCCTATTTTAAATTTCATGTGTCTGCTGTTTGAAATATTTGGAATTTGGGAAATATTAAAAAAAAAAAAGAGTCATTTTAATTACTGGATGTTCATTGGCTGTTGCCTACTTGCCGTATTTATTCTTTTTATTAGTATGGCTTTAATATTATGAATGATGTTTTGTATTTCTTGACTTTAGTGCTTAATGTTTTATAAGAAATGATGATCCTGTTTTTCAATTATTGCACTGTATAGTCAGGTTTGCTGTGATTTCCAGAGCATATGTGTGAATGAGAGAGTCAATGAGCATATGTATGAGCAAGAAGACTAATAAGAGACCATGTGTTCTCCATAGCAGGCCCAATATTATGGAACTCTCTACCTGAGACTCAGACCCCAGAAACAAAGAAATTCAAACATAACCTGAAAAATAGTTATTTCAGAATGCCTATAACGTAACTTAAAATGATCTGAACACAGAGCATGCACCTACAAGGTCAAATTCATTAAGAACCTATCGATTGAACTAAATACCTAATCGGTTACCAACAGTGTCCAATTAAATAAAACTGAAACATATTTTATATACCACCAAACTTACATCTCTCCAGTACCTTAAATTTAAAAGTGCTAGAATATCCCTGTAGATCTGCATCACCCCTAATGTGTCTAGCTTTAAATTGTATGTTATATGTTCAAATCAAGTCTATATACTTGTCAATCTATATGTATGTCATGTTGTAAACCATTGTGATCTTCATTTGGAACAACGGTATATAAAATGGCTAAATAAATAACCTAAGATATCCAAATATAGAGAAGGAGCAAAGCTGCACTCCAAATTAATATACAAAATCCCAAAGGAGTGCAAAAATACTTATAGGTCCAAGCGTTGTATCATCAAAATATTTATTTTAAACGTTCAAACGGAACCACTCCTTATTTTTAATCCATACATCAATTAATGACTGCTTCAGGGTCCCCCGACACGGACCCCGTGTTTCGCCCGAAGGCTGCGTCGGGAGGGACAGTCGGTAAATTTTTAAACAATAGCTAAAAGAGAACAAAACATCAGTATTAAAGAAAGGACCAATTTAAGGGTACAGCATGTATTTGTTGACGCCGGGACACATACCTTAAACACAGCTGAGGAGTTCTCACAGCTAAAGCGGTAAGGAGGGCGGGCGGTTAGATAAAACACAGCGTTTTTAAAGAACACTTTTTGGCGCGGTTTTGAGCCACCAATCAAAAGCACGTTTCGGCTGACCAATCAGGGAAGGGCAAACTGCGCTGTTATGAACTAATACAAAATGAATGAATGCAGAAAGAAAACAACTGAATTTAATCTTGAAAAATCAGATTGAAATTGTATGTGGGAAGATCCTTATGGGAAATGTTATTTATAGAAAATACTGCCACTCGATCTCATTGTTCAGTCCTGCGGGGTGTAAACTATTAAGCATAAATATCCATTTTTGTTCTCTACGGATAAGCATGTCAGAGAAGTTACCTCCCCGAGCCGGGGGATGAAGCTGATCAATTATCAGAAACTTTAGATCATCTTCAGTGTGCCCTGCTGTTTGCCAATGGGAAACAAGAGGAGCTGTTTCGCGGCCAGTGCGAATGTTGGACCGGTGCTCAATAATGCGAGTACGTATCTGTCTCGTAGTTTTGCCCACATATAATTTAGGGCAAGGACACAGGATTACATAGATTACTCCTCGTGAATGACAACTGGTAGAAAATTTTAAAGAAAATTTTTTACAAGTGATGGGATGTTCAAAATGATCAGTAGATATAGCAAAAGGACATACTGAACATTGTCCGCAGGATTGATGACCAGATACCACATCTGGATTGTCACTACGATCAGATTGAAAATGTGAATGCACAAGCATGTTTCTCAGGTTTTTGCCCCGGCAGAAAGAAAAACGTAGAGGGTAATTGAAAACTTCATGTAAAGATAACATGGACCAATGACGTTTTAATATGGAGGTAATAGTGTGCACATGAGTGGAAAAGGGCAAAATACAGTTAATGCAAGAGTCCTCTGTTTCTTTCTGCATTCATTCATTTTGTATTAGTTCATAACAGCGCAGTTTGCCCTTCCCTGATTGGTCAGCCGAAACGTGCTTTTGATTGGTGGCTCAAAACCGCGCCAAAAAGTGTTCTTTAAAAACGCTGTGTTTTATCTAACCGCCCGCCCTCCTTACCGCTTTAGCTGTGAGAACTCCTCAGCTGTGTTTAAGGTATGTGTCCCGGCGTCAACAAATACATGCTGTACCCTTAAATTGGTCCTTTCTTTAATACTGATGTTTTGTTCTCTTTTAGCTATTGTTTAAAAATTTACCGACTGTCCCTCCCGACGCAGCCTTCGGGCGAAACACGGGGTCCGTGTCGGGGGACCCTGAAGCAGTCATTAATTGATGTATGGATTAAAAATAAGGAGTGGTTCCGTTTGAACGTTTAAAATAAATATTTTGATGATACAACGCTTGGACCTATAAGTATTTTTGCACTCCTTTGGGATTTTGTAAATAAATAACCTAGACAGCAAATCTATTTAAAAATTTTTTTTAATTTTTTGTTTTTTAGTGAATCATTTTTTGGACTATAGCTAATACAGAATTGTGTACATAGTTCTTTTGCTTAAAAATTCAATCTATTAATTATTGCACTGTTTTAGTCCACTGGACCCTTCTTTTCCTCTTCTCCACCCATCTTGTTCCTTCAGCTCCTTGTTATATGTAACTTGAATCTTTCTCTTTCTAACTATGTTCTATTTTTTACCCTGTTAATTGTAAACCGATGTGATATGAAAATGAATGTCGGTATAAAAAAGTTTTAAATTAAAAAATAAAAAAATCTATTTAAATCAGTGAACTTGTGTGAGAGAATATAAGGGAGTTTGTGAAAGAATGAACACGTATGTTAGAATGTGTATATATGAGAGAGAGGAGAAAGTTTGTGCACATCATGTATCCCTGATTAATCCACGACAATCTCAGGGTGACTGGAGTCAAAGGTTCCTGGGTATGGAGAGCAAGGGATTTTTTTTTTTTTTTTAGCTTTAGTTTTAATTATTGGGTGTTTGATATGTCTGCTGTTTCGAAATATTTTATTGATGATTAGAAATTTAAAAAGAACAATGTTATATGTTAATCATTGGATGTTCTATTTATCAGCTGCTTTGAAATATTTATTCTTTTTATGAGCATGGTTTTACTATTATGATGATTTATATAACTTGTTCTCACAGGACAAGCAGGATGGTAGTCTTCACATATGGGTGACCTCACAGGATGGAGCCCTGTACAGAAAACTTTTCTGTCAAAGTTTCTGCAAAGCTTTGACTGACACTGGCACACTGCATCACCCCTAATGTGCACTGAGCATGCTCAGCCTGCAATTATCCCTGTGAGCCACAGGTGTCTCCCTCAGTCTTCTCTTTTTTCTGCTCTGCAGTAAGCATAGCGGTTAGGAGCTCTGTGAGAAATTCTAACACTTTTTCACACGGAAACACTTAAACTTTTACTTCACAAACATTTTTCCCTGCACAGATCTCCCTTCGCATACGTTTATTCAACGCTCGGTGAGTACTATGCCCTGTTTTTTCGGTCGCTTCCTGTCACCTTCCTGGCCTACCAACCGTTTGCGGCCTTCCCTCTTCCTATGTTTTCAGTTAGCCACACATAGCCTGCGAGTGTCCTTCTGTGACACTCTGCCTGGTTATTAGCGCTAGTAGGACAGGGACTTCCAAGGTTTGTGTTGCGGCCAGGGCCCCTGTCAATTCAGGTCCTTCGATTTCCTCGGTACCTTCACGCAGTTGATGCCACCATCTGTACCCCCTTCAGACTGTCCTGGATTCTTAGATGCCATCGGTACCCCTCCCCCCACGGTACACTGATGCCATCGGTCCCTGCATCGTTTCTATCAGTTGCATCCATGTTTTTCATCCATGGCACTAATTTTTCCTTGAGTTTCATCGCTGCCATCATTGCCCAGATGGATGCCATCGACATACACCTTGTCTTGTCGGTGCCATCCATGCCCGGGACGATGCCACCGTCGCCCGGGGAACTTCCATCGATGCCACGGTCATTTCCATCGATGCCATCCTTTATTTTATTGATGCTATGGACGCCCAGGTCGTTTCCATAATGTCTTCGACATTCCTATCGATGTGATCATCGACTCCGTCAATGCCGGTATCATTTTTCCGATGCCAACGATATTTTTTCGATGATTCGATGCCACATCGTTCCCATAGATACCTACGCCGATACAGTCAGTGCTTCCATCACTGTCATCATTGCGCTGGCCGAGTCATCGACGTTTTTTCATATATATTTTTGACAATACCCTCAAGGCCGCTTCGGCCGCCATCAACACCATCAATACCGACATAGCACTGCCACGTAATTCTCTCTACTGAATACAGTGCTCCATGCTTTGGGTTCTTATTAAAGCCCCGTATTAGCCTACGACACTACATAGTGCCAGGAGCAGTGCAGGCATGCTGATAGTCCGTATAAGCTTAGCTTCCTTTCGTAAGAAACAGCAACAGGCCAGGCGTGCGGCCTTACTAAAAGAACTGAGGGATTTAGAGGGGAGACAAACAGAAGCGGGGGCTACTACCCTACGACTTCTAACACATAAGAGGGAGGATCTGGCAGTGCTTGATGCAGCGGATATAAGCTTACGCCCTGGACCTGGTAAAATAGAGATACTACGAATACGGAGATAAAAATAGCCAGATGTTAGCCAGACGTTTACAGGTTCAGAGAGTAAAAGCGGTGATTTACTCCATTAAATCATCATCGGGGACGATGCAGACGACTCAAGCTGAAATTCATCACCGCTTCCAAGAATATTAACAGGGGTTATATACGCCGGAGATAGGGGCCTCAGAGGAGGAAATATCCTCCTTCTTAGCAGAAGTACCATTGCAGAGTCTCTCCGAAACAGAACAGATGCAGTTGGGTAAACCAATCTCTCCTTTAGAGGTGGATTGGGCGATCAAGGATCTTAAAACTGAGGCTGTTGGGCCACATGGCCCAACCGTCCATGGTACTCCCTTAGCATGTTTGCACATGTGCAGAGCCCAGTGGACCTGTAGGTGTTGGGAAAAATGGGCAGAGTATATTCTGAGTAAGGTGAGATGCAACATCTACCTTAAGAAAGATATGAAGTTGAATACATAAAACCACTCAGTCACAGAGGAACGCAGGATCGGATGAGTATGTAACAAGGTGTGTAACTCACTGACCCTGTTGGCAGAAATGACATTTATGAGGGAAAGAATTTCCCATGTCAAACTGTGAAATGAAAGGAATGGAAAGGCTCGAACGGAGAACGTATGAGACTTATAAGGATAAGATATAGGTTCCATTCCGTGACTAGTGAAAATAGAGGCGGCTTGATCAGTGGATAATCCATGGTAAACTGACTCAAAAGGGGTTTACCGTTAATCTGGTATCACCACTCGGTGTACCTATGTGGAAGATGTCTGGGGAGCAGAATCCGAGGGAGCAAGAGAAAAGAGTGGTGTAGAAAAAGGGAAATACCCTTTTGTATGCGTCATGTGGTAAATCATGCCATTTGGAATGGTAGGATTTATGTGTGGAAGGTTTTGTGACGCTACCAGTACCTGAGAACATCAGTAAGTCTATGATTTGAGACTGACTGGTGAGAAGGCAAATTGGTTACCGGTATGATAGATTGAGAAGTATGGGAAGCATTCTGATCTCGGCCAGGACGTGGGTCTGAGGAACAGTGAACCCCGTCCCGGTTCAACATTAGAAGAGTGCTGGCTATGAGAGGCAACAGAAGAGACACATTTAAGAGGCCCTTGATGGAAGAAAAGCGTCTATGGGAACGCATTGGAAACATGTGTAGGGAGTAGAATCTGTGCACCGTATGGTTCGATTTGGACGCAGAGGGCAAGTTCTGTTGACCTCAGCGTTAGAAGATTTTTCCCGCTACACATGTAGTCCGAGACCATTCAGGAGGATGGAAACCTACATGGAGAAGGTCTGCTAGTGCGCTCAGTAAATCTCTTAGATAATTGGCCCGAGGATACATGGAGTGAGCAAGGGCAAGGGTAGAGTTGCGCAGCTTCCTTGCAGAGCAGCTAAGATGTTGTGCGTGCTTGTGTATTGGAAAGCACATTGTCCCTATGCTGTCTGTATGCACAAAGATTTGTTGCAGAGGCAGTACTGGAAGGCATAAGGGTATAATGCATGGCTACAAGCTCCAGGAAGTTCATATGAAACTGTACCTGGAGCGGGGTAGACGCATATTGGGTTGAGAAGCTTTTAGGTCAAACTTTACAACCCTGAGTAAATGCGAGCATGAGCAGAATCAGACTAGGTTTTGGTTCTAGATCTGCAATATGGATGAGGGACGAAAGCGGTTGAACAGCTTAGACCCACTGATAATGGAATTTCACTGAATCTAACCCATAGCAGTTTTGGATCTATGAGGAAAGTGCATAGTGAAAAAACCCCATGGCCCGACAATGAAGAATTGAGGGGCTGAGGTTATGGAAAATGCACGCAGGGACATGTAAGAATTTATTAGAATGTCTGCGCATATGCTGGTCAGGAAGGTCATTATGACTGTGGTGTCCAGAAGTGTTGTATAAGGGATTTATGGCAGTGACAGTAATCCCAGTTAGTAAATGTATAGTGAGTCACGAAGAAGTTAGAGCTCCTTGCGTGGACTGACTGTGGTTATGCAGCTGTCCATGCAAGGAAAGGCGTGAATGATGTTGCACTCCGCAGAGAAACAGCAGTCACTGATAGTGATTCAATGAAAAATCCCAGTTGCCGAAGCTGGTGCAACCGGCAGAGCTTGGGATTGTAATATTGTTGACTCACCATGAAGCACATAGAAAGATTAGAGGTAATGTACTTACTGCGATATGGAAGCATGGTGACAAGAGATACCATTTTACCTGTGCCTTCTGAAGAAAGTTGGTATTTCTGAGGTCCAGGATGGACGGAGAGTAACTACTTTCTGTTGAAAGAAAGAATTGTGTAATTAAACTCCCCAACCCCCCCCCCTTTGCGCTTTGTAGTGTCTGGGGGAGTGTACCGGGAACTTTGGTACAAAGTGGGGTGGCCGCTGATATCCGGCCAGTTGGGAGACTAGGAGGTGACCAACTGGAGGGGCTGATGTAATCTGGATATCATGTAACTTCCCACGGGAGCGTGAGCAGTAAAGTCTTATCCGCTTTTCTGTGTGCTGTACAAGGAGACGTCGAGACCTGTCCTCAGGCTTCGAGGTGGACTTGCACTTGAGGCAGTATTTGCTGGATCTCGTGTTTAGCAGATCAGCGAATGCACCTGGAGCTTTGGTTCTGAATGAGGAACCAGAAGCCAGAGCATTAATCAGTACAGAGTCTCGTTGCTGAAAGCGGGAGGATGTCCTTATGCAATCCCAAGAAATGATAGAGAGGTTCTCTTGGTATTGTGGCTGACATAGCTGGCATAGAGATATGTGACACTAATACGGATCTTGGAAGGTACATGACCTAGAACTTTTTCGAACCATGTGGCCCGAAATAGAGAACACATCTCAATGGGAATGCCGCAGAAGCGGGTACTTACCATCAGACGTGGATCGCCGAAGGACGAGCTGGTGAAGATTGCTGGCTCTGTGGATTTCAGGAGTCATCGAGGGAGTAGATGCCCGTCTCAACTCTGATGCCTGGTATGGTGGCGCAGGTATAGAGGAGACAGGCTGAGCGTGGCTGGTGCTACCACGGTAGTATTTTGTGGAGGGCCACTATCCCCCACCGATGTCTGAGAGGCACGCCTCGGGAACAGGGGAGCGATTAACAGCTCATGAACCCGGCCCTCGTCGCAGTGGCTCGATGTCTCGTGACGCCAGTGCAGAATTCTTCGAAACTCGTTCCAGTGTTTCTGGAGCACCAAGGACTGCCAATACTGTGCGGAACAGTGTCGATGGCAGTGGTGATATTGATCGGCCCGAGCATTGTTCAGCATCGAAAAGGATAGCACCAATGTGCTAGATGGCGTCGGTGGCGGACATTCACCGTGTCGGTGACTATGCATGCCACAGTGCTCGGCCCAGCGCCGAGATGGATGCCCTCGCCGTCTTGGATGGTTGCTCACCCCGCACCCCGCCATCTTTTGAAGAGGAGTGCGGGGTGAGCAGCGTGGAGACGAGCTCATAAGAAGTCTTACATTTAAGGATAAAAGTTATCGTGTCAGGAGAGTGGCTTCCCCTGAGGAAGAGCAATCGAAACCAGGCCTTGTTGGGGCAAGTGCCGCCTAAGGACTATTGTTACACGCTAAGTGGTTTTCAGCTCCCGGTTTAAACTATTGGCGACCTGACATTCTCTGTTTGAACTTTCTGTTGGAATTCCAGTGTTTTTACACGAATCCAGTGTTCAATGATTTTCAGAAAAACAATAACTATTTTTAGAAATTAAGAAGAAATTAAGAAAGAAATTTTACAGAAAAACAAAATTTATAGAAATACATGTCTAAGGAGTTCAATAAACAATTAAAGGGTGGACGGTGGTGCTCATGATTAAACAAAAAATTTGAGCAGGGCACTAAGGATTAGTGATCCTTGCGTTTTATGAAGCATCACCATACACCTATTAAATATTTTTAAACATTAATGAAGGGAATTGTATTAAATTATTACACTATAACGTGGGAAACACACAGAAAAAGGTGACAAAAAAGAACTATTTAAAAACATTTTAAAAAATATAACAATAAAAAAAGATAAAAGGAAAAGTTTGTATTTTTGGTGTGGGTTTTTTGGTAATGTGACAGTTTGGGTCATAGCATAAGAAGTGCGATGCCAAGTCAGACCAAGGTCCATTGAGCCCAGCATCCTGTCTCCAAAACTGCCCATCTCAAAAAGTAGATTGTTTCTTGTTCACTCCCAGCAACAAGTACTGGGTTTTCTGGAGTCAGCCTAATTAATTATTGATGGATATATATATGGGCCCATGCTTGGAACCCACTGTAACCAGGCATTGCAGGTGGAGGCCTGTGTCTACGTCCCTGCTGGGCGTAGTTCCAGCAGCATGTGGTGACATTATTGCCGGCTCTCTTCCCTCTATGGCCTTTCCCCTCTTTCTGTGCGCGTGGGCTCCTGGCGTGCTGAAGACTTGGTTAGGCAAAGGGAGGGGGAGAGGGAAGAATGGTTATGATCCGATGATGTCATGGGCCGCTTAAAGGGCAGCAACCGAGGCACAGTTGCCCTCTTCTGTTCCTGACCAGCCTTTCTACTCTCCCACCCCAATTCTAGTACTTGAGGCAGAACTTTTCATTGTCAATGTGGAATGCTGAATATGTTGAAATGTTGGATTGGGTTTTTTGCATGCATACTATGTTACTTCCAATTTTATGGCTTGTGCATATTTATTTATTTATTTTTAACTTTTCTATACCGATGCTCCTGTACAGGATACATATTGCACCGGTTTACATGGAACTGAAAACTGTCACCGGAAGGCGTATACAATGAAACATAGGAACCAAGAACGTGCCAATACCAATATGTGTATACAATGAAACATAAGAAATTGCCATGCTGGGTCAGACCAAGGGTCCATCAAGCCCAGCATCCTGTTTCCAACAGAGGCCAAAACCAGGCCAGAAGAACCTGGCAATTACCCAAACACTAAGAAGATCCAATGCTACTGATGCAATTAATAGCAGTGGCTATTCCCTAAGTAAAATTGATTAATAGCCATTAATGGACTTCTCCTCCAAGAACTTATCCAAACCTTTTTTGAACCCAGCTACACTAACTGCACTAACCAAGAACGTGCGGGGAAAATAAAACAGATATGTGAAAAACTTTAGCAACATAATAGAATACACTATCATATAATGTGGTAGATATAACATAATATTAAAATTAGTAACTTTAATAATAAGAAGAATGGGAACGAGGCCTAAGCCTCGGGGAAACAAGCCGGTAGGGGGGAGAAGGGAGAGAGTTAAGGGAGAAAACCGCAATGAGCAATGGGACGTTTAGCATTGGAAGGATTCAAGGGGGAGAGAGAGCATGGGCGAGGGGATTATCTGTCCAAAAAGGCCTGTCTGAAGAGCCAGGTTTTCAGTTTCTTTTTGAAGACTAAAGGGCAGGGTTCTTGGCAGAGGTCTGGTGGGAGTGAGTTCCAGAGTGGAGGCCCAGCTGTGGAGAGGGCGCGCTTCCTTAAAGAGGTTTTAGCAGGTGGGGTATATAACATGTCTTTGTATGCTCTTCTAGTGGGTCTGTTTGAGGTGTGTGGCCTTAATTGGAAGGTTAGATTGAGGGGGGGAGATATTATGTAAAGCCTTGTGGATCATCATGAGGGTTTTAAAGAGGAGCCTGAATTTGATTGGTAACCAGTGCAAGTTTTGAAGGATGGGAGTGATATGTTCTCTTCTGTTGGCATTAGTGAGGATCTTGGCTGTGGCGTTCTGGACCATCTGAAGAGGTTTGATTGAGTTGGCGGGTAGACCCAGCAGGAGGGAGTTGCAGTAGTCCACTTTGGACAAGACGATGGATTGTAACACCAAACGGAAGTCACGGAGGAGTAGTAGTGGTTTTAGTTTTTTTAGTACCTGCAATTTGAAGAAACATTCTTTCGTTGTGTTGTTTATGAATTTTTTTAGGTTAAGTTGATTGTCGAGCAGAACCCCCATGTCTCTCACATGTGATGAATGGTTAATTGTAGTTTTGGCTAGTTGCGAAAGGCTTGAGGAGTTGAGAATAGTGTTGTTGTTGTCCTGAGTTATTAGTAGGATCTCAGTTTTGTTAGTATTTAGGACGAGATTGAGGCTAGTGAGAAGCTGGTTGATTGCTTGAAGGCAGCTCTTCCAATGGGACCAGGTTTTGTGAAGAGATTCGGTAATAGGGATGAGGATGTGGATGTCGTCTGCATAAAGGAAGTGGGTTAATTTTAGGTTAGAAAGTAACTGGCACAGCGGGAGGAGGTAGATGTTAAATAGGGTGGGTGAGAGAGATGATCCTTGGGGAACTCCTGTGTTAGCTCTGACTGGGTGTGATTCTTTGTTGTTGATCCTCACCTTGTAAAACCTATTTTCGAGGAAGGATTTGAACCAGTTGAATGCAGATCCTTTGCCAATGTCTGCCAGTCGCTGAAGTAAGACAGTATGATTCACGGTGTCAAAAGCTGCGGACAAATCCAGCAGAGCGAGTAGGTAAGGTTGGCCTTTTTCCAAGTTTAGGAGGATGGTGTCTGAGAGCGTAGATAGTAAAGATTCCGTGTTTAGTGCCTTGCGGAAGCCAAATTGTGTTGGGGCGAGTGTCATTCTCCTCTAGGTATTCTGATAGTTGTTTGTTTACAACTTTTTCCATGAGCTTGGCTACCAAAGGCAGGTTCGCTATGGGGCGGAAGTTGGCTGGGTCAGATGGAGAAAGATTGGGTTTTTTTAAAAGAGGTTTGAGTATTGCCAGCTTGAGTTGATCTGGTACAAGACCCTGAGCTAGGGAGCAATTTATGACGTCTGCTAGTGGCTTGGCAATGATGTTTGGGATGGAATGAAGCAGGTTGGATGGAATGTGGTCTGCTGGGTGCGAGGAGGGTTTAGTTTTCTTGAGGATGTTTTCTATTTCTAGCGAAGATGTCGATTCGAAGGAGACTAGAGATGAGTTTCG
Source organism: Rhinatrema bivittatum (assembly GCF_901001135.1). Taxonomy (NCBI): domain Eukaryota; kingdom Metazoa; phylum Chordata; class Amphibia; order Gymnophiona; family Rhinatrematidae; genus Rhinatrema; species Rhinatrema bivittatum. The sequence goes on along the minus strand of NC_042621.1, from coordinate 135,412,971 downwards.
TTGATGGCTTGTGGGGAGAGTAGAGGGGGATGGTGGAAAGGGTGTTGTGAGAGGCGAGATGAGACTGGAGATTTTTTTCTCAAAATAGTCAGCCAATTCATTAGCTTTACTGGAGGTTTGGTCGTCCAGAATGAGAGGTGTGGACGATTTGGTGAGGGCTGGATACGTAGGAGAACAATGCTTTGGAATCGAAAATGAAGTGATGAATTTTTTTTTAGAAGAATTCTTTCTTTGTTCTGTTGATGACGTTCCTGTAAGCATTTAAGTAGGATTTGTAGGCGGCTAGGGTGGTTGTGGAGGGGTTTTTACGCCAGCTATATTCTTTTTTTCTGAGGTTCTGTTTGGTGGACTTCAGTTCCGGTGTGAACCAAGGTTTCCTGTTGTCCCTCTCCGGATGTTAGTAGTCTCCAAATTTTAGATAGCGATGCATGTTCTCCATGGATGTTATATATGAGCAGCATGGTTAGCATTTGTTTGCCAGGCATATGATGATAATGTACCTACTTTAATTTAATGTCACAGCAAGGGGGGAGGCAGGTACCTGGGCTGGTGAGGGCATTTCAGATGTGGTGTAGGTGTGCATCATGGTCCAGGTCAGAGGTGGATTGGCACCTTGGGCAACGCATGGCGGGACATCCTTTTGCCTTGGGAGACCCCCTTGCTTGGGACCGGGTTAGTTACTGCCTTGCTTGATATTACGGCGGGTGGAGGTGTTGGTGGTGTAGCCTGGTCTGGTAATAACCTCTACCTGAGCCGATATGGTAATTTGAAAGGTATATATTCAATAAAGCTGCAGTCTTTTATATCCAATTGCTAGTCTTCTGTTATTTCGTGCTGAGGAATACCGTACCAGTTTTATGGCAGAGTGTTAGATACGTGATGGTTGTGGGTAATGGATTTGGGAGAGGGAAAGACATAACCAGGCCGACAACGGCTGCTAGTTATTTTCCTCCAGGAACTTGTTCAAGCCCTTTTTAAAATTTGCTACATTAGTTGCTGTGGCCACATCCTTCAGCGACAAAATTCCACAGCTCAATTGAGTTGAATGAAAAAAAATACTTTCTCCAATTTGTTTTAAATCTATCACTTGTTTGTTTTAAGGCATGCCCCCTAATCCTGTTATTAATTGAAAAGATAAATAACCCCTATTTCTTTTTCATCCTAGTGCCTTCTTGGAAGCCCATTGTTATACTTGATCTTTTCCTGTTACTATACCATTTATATCTACTCTGTGCAGATTTTGTCTATCTGCATGACCTGTGCTTCAATTAGGGGGGTCTTATGGTTTCAAATGAATGTGGTTTGCCCTCTGGTTTGAGGGTAGGGCCCTAAATACCTTCTTCAGTCCTATTCAAAAACTGCATGAATACAGTCTACATTTTTGAGTCCAGCTTCTAACCCACTTAAGGCTTACTTCAGTACAGTAAGAGGTAGGTTTTAAAAACATACGCGCGCGTACTTTTGTTCACGCACCAGGCGCGAACAAAAGTACGCTGGATTTTATAAGATACGCGCGTAGCTTATAAAATCCGGGGTCGGCGCGCGCAAGGGGGCACCCATTTGTGCAACTTGCACATGCCGAGCCCTGCATGCGCTGCCCGTTCCCTCCGAGGCCGCTCCGAAATCGGAGCGGCCTCGGAGGGACCTTTTTTTCCTACCCCCCCTCCCCCCGCACCTTCCCTTCCCTTCCCCTACCTAACCCACCCCCCCCCGGCCCTATCTAGACCCCCCCCTACCTTTATCGGAGAAGTTACTACTGCCTCCGGGCAGTAGTAACTTACGCGTGCTGGCGCAGCAGGCCCCGACACAGGCCACTGTGTTGGGGCACTCGGCCACGCCCCCGGACCGCCCCTTTTTGCAAGCCCCAGGACGTACGCACGTCCTGGGGCTTGTGCGCGCTGCCGAGCCTATGCAAAATAGGCTCGGCGCGCGCAGGGGGGGTTTGGGGTAGGTTTTCGGGGGGTATGCGCGTATCTTACACGCGTATCCCTTTGAAAATCTACCCCTAAGTGCTTACCACCACCATGTAGAAGAAAATCCCATTTCAGTACATTCTCAATTTTGTCTAAAGTACCCTAGCTCCCCCTCCCCCGCTCTTTTTCCCTCCTCGCTCCCTCCCTCCCTGCCCCCCCTAGCCTCTGCTTTTAATTGTACATAAGTGCACTTGCCTCCTTAATATTGTTTATAAGTTCATATGCTTATCAAATTTTAATATGATAATAATATGGATAACCTAAAAATCCATTTAGTTCAACAAAGTTGTATTTCTGCTCATTGACTTTCTACAATTGTACTTTCGTATATTATCTAGTTAACCTTCTATCATCGTTCATTGTAATTTCCTTTCACAGTTACCTGTAAACCGACATGATGTGTCCTACGAATGCCGGTATATAAAAAGCGTTAAATAAATAAAATAAAAATAAATTGTCAAATGCATGTAGGGCTTGCTTAAATTGAAGCCTCTCATCAAGCTTCCTTCTGAGCTATGGAACATCTTTGTTCTAAGTGAAGTGAGGAAAGCCAGCTATGATCTTTTGCATTCTTGTAAACTCAGGTATCTGACTTGAGAGGTTGCGTCAGCTCATAAAGTCAGTGAGCTCCAAGCCTTAGTGACTTATCCACATAATTACTTGAACGTAAGCAATTACCTATTGACCAAGAAAAAAGTTTGACCATGGAAAAATCCGTATTTGTCCTGGGAAGAAAAGTACATGATCTAGGTTTTTGGCTAGACCCGGAGCTCAGTATCCAACAACAATCTCAGTAAAAATCCAAGAAGGATATTATAAATTACTGGTTCTCAAGACAGCTTAAACCTCTCCTTATCCAAGCTGAATTTAGAACCATGCTCCAAGCTTTGTTATTTGCTATCATAGATTACTGAAATTCTTTATACTTAGGCCTTCTGCAAACAACATTAAGGCCACTCCAAATCTTGCAGAAGTCAGCAGCGAGAGTTTTGACTAGAATAAATAAGAGAACATATCACCCCTGTACTTATCACATTACATTGGCTTCCAGTAGAGGCAAGAATTAAATACAAAATGCTCTGTTTAATTCACAAAGCTATTTATGCCGAACACATTGACTGGCTTAACGCAATGTTATGTATCCATACCCCACAATGTAGGATACCCCTACAGATACCTCTGTGGCAAGTGCCAAACTTACATTGGTCAGGGAAAGAGCTGTCTCGTTAGCGGGCCAAAATTATGGAACACCATGCCTCCTGAATTAAGACTTCAAAAAGATCTGAAACTGTTTAAGAAGGCGTTAAAAACATGGCTTTTTAACCAAGCATATAGTATTGACTTAAGCCAGTGATTTAGATTTAGATTTTATTTAGCTTAATGTGTTTTTTTAAATGTTTTAAGTTTTTCAGTGAGCTATTTTTATTTGTATTTTATTAAGTATTTCATTGTAATTTTTATCGTTTATAAGTCAATTATAAACTGACTAAATATTTAGTGATTCTTTGCACATATCCCAGATTCTTGTCTAAAATGGATCAGAGTTCCACTTTAATCTGTAAATCATCCTTCCAGAATTCTTCCCTAGGCTGCATGCCTATAAGGGTGAAGCAGCAATCCATACTTTAGATTGAAAAAGAACTGCTGCCTTCTGTCTGGAGTAGACTCAAGCTGTTCTATTTAATCTTAATTATCTTGGAAGTTAGTGACAAAGCGCATCATTTCCAGTTGTGTAACAGACTGCATCTCTTTTTTACACCTGGGTAGGATTAAGTTTAGAGGGCATTTCAAGGCTCACCATGTTAGGTCCATGTCGGTATTGGTTGCCAGTGTGTCTATCTTGCTTGAGGAGATTTTCAGGGCTGTGATATAGGGTTCATTCTACACATTCACATCACATTATTGTCTGGACATGGCTTCCCACTGGGATAGTAGATTTGAACTGTTTGTTCACCATGGACTTTTGAGGGGGAGAGCTCCCTCCCTCCCCGGGGACCATTTATATGATTTCATGTCATCTTCCCCATTTGTGTCGTGTAAGAAAAAAAACCCAAATAGAAGGGGTTCCCCCCCCCCCCCCCCCCCAAAAAAAAGTTTCTTCCTTTCTTTTGTTGAAAACAAAATTCCACTTGTGTGACTGCTGAACCTGCTCATCCTCAAAGAAAGCAATGTTGCTGTCTTGTAACAGGTTTTCTCTGAAGAAAGCAGTTCACCATTTGCCCAAACCCATCCTCATCCTCTTCCTCTTGGGAGCTGTTCTGTCTCTTCCGTAAGCTTGGCTAAAATGGGAACTGAAAGAAGCTATGATGCTACTGCAGCTCATAACTTTTATCGTGCTACCAGACATATGCAGCACTGTACAGTGTTAAGTCCCCTGCCTCAAAGTATTTACAGTCTGAGGCAATGGGAGATAAAGTGGCTTACCCAAGGTCAAAAGGAGTGTTAGTGAGAAAACTGAGATTTAACTTTGGCTTCTCTGTTTCCCAACCCATTGCTCTAACTGCTAGGCAGTGACTCCTCCATGAAATCCTGCAAACATACAGTAAAATATTTGAGGTCAATATTCGGCTGCTATCCAGTTGAGCAAGTTAGCCAGATAAACTTATTCAGCTAACTTACCCAAGATATTTAATGGCATGGTATCGCCACTAAATATGCTTGGCTATCTTATAGTTGGCCAGATAAGTTTATCCAGCTAGCTATAGGACAGCCAAATAGCGGTCCTATACTTAAAACATAGTAATGATGGCAGAAGAGGACCAAATGGTCCATCCAGTTTGCCCAGCAATTTCTTATGGTAATATCTGCCGCACTGTGCAGGTTATCCCCACCCTTCTCTTAAGGGTAGCAGGGATCCCTAAGCCTTATGATAACCCATAAAAATTTACTGCTCGCAACATTTTTACTGGGTAATGAATCTTCTTTAGCAGCAGTCCTGTGCTTTTTCCCTTATGTCTGCTTATCAATACCCCAGACCATAAAAGTCAGGGCCCATGTTGATTGTCATCTGAATCCAATTCCTGCCTCCCTCACCCCCCCAACCACTCTCAAAGCACAGAGCAATGTTGCAATTGTGTCAAAAAAGCATCAAGGCTTTTTGAACTGCTGCTCTGGGCAGGTTACCCCCATGCTTATCAGTTGAGGTAGTATCTGCTGTACCAGCAAGTTACACCCATGCACCCTCTAGAGATGCACAGTGTTTATCCCATGCCTCTTTGAATTCTTTGAATATTTTCGTCTTCACCACCTCCTCTGGAAGGGCATTCCAGGCATATACCACTCTCTTCGTGAAGAAATATTTCCTGATGTTGGTTCTGAGTTATCCCCCCTGGAGTTTTTTGTGACCCCTAGTTCTACTGATTTCTTTCCAACTGAAAAGGTTTGATTTTTTTGCATCATGCCTCCTTTCAGGTGTCTGAAGGTCTGTATCATATCTCCCCTGCATCTCCTTTCTTCCAGGGTGTACATATTTAGATCCTTCAGCCTCTCATAAGTCTTCCGATACTGCCCCCACACCATTTTGGTCACTCTTCTCTGAACTGCCTACATTTTGTCTGTCTTTGAGATATGGGCTCCAGAATTGAACATAGTACCCCAGGTGAGGCATCATCAAGGACCTGTACAAGGGCATTATCACCTCCTTTTTCTTACTGGTTATTCCTCTCTCTATGCAGCCAGCATTCATCTGGCTTTAGCTATCTCCTTGTCTGGCTAACTAAGACTAATATGTCTGAAAATTGGCACTTTTCCAGCTATGTTAGCCAATTAAGTAGCTCCACCCTGGAACATCTCCATCCCACCCCTCACTTATCTGGTTACCTATTTAGCTGGATAAACAGCTGGTTAAGTGGCAGCTGGTCAGCATGACTGAATTTTCAAACAGCGCTACTTAGCCAGCTAACAGAAAATTTAACTAGCTAAGTGGTGCTGAATATGGATATTCTTGTCTTTACCAGAAAGCTATGGGAAGTGCATTCCACTTTGTCGTACATGATCTATAATTTCAAGAGGTCTAACAGGGTAACCACATTACTTATACATGGTCATAGAATCTACTTGTGTGACTGGTGATCTACTGTCTTCAGAGAACACTTATTACAGGTAAGCACATTTTGCTATTTGGGTAACGACTTAGGGATAAGAGTAAGGTGAGGTTGCTGTTGGATATCCCTGAAAAGATGACCCTGTGAAGGAAGGCGAAACAATGACAATCATTAGCATCTCCTAGCACCAACTAGAATAGCTCTGTAGTGAACTTCTTTCTGTTCTCACATGCACAAAAAGTCATTCTGTTTCCTTAATTCTACATGGGAGAATTCTGCATTAAAAATAAATGGCACGAGGCATGTGCATGATGGCTTGTAATGAGAAGTGAATCTGATGGAGTTGTACGTTTCCTGATGAGAAGTGAATGGAAAGAAGAGGTTGGGTAGGAGAGGTTAAAAAAAAAAAAAAAAAATAGTTGCAGAACCTTTTTGCAAAAGCATTTGATAAATAGCCTTAACATTGTTACCTTCTACTTTTTATATCATGTTAATAGAACTCTTTCTGAAATAAGTTGTGATTTTTTATTTTTTTTTGCAGTGGAGGTTCTGTTTATAACCTGTATGCAGAAGATGATGAAGAAATTGAGGCATCTCCATCTGGCCAACAAATTATTGAGAATTCAATCACTATGAATAAAATGAGATTGCTGAAGAATAAGATGGAGAACATGAATCTCAGCAAAAAGGTGATGAGCAGAATGGAATCTCAGATCACTCGATATTTACCTCAGATGACCCAGTTTTTAGACTTGTTTTCAGCCAGGCCTCTGGCTTTGGTTTCCCTTTTTGATCAAGGGTCGCAGTATGGTGGTGACTGATATTCTGCTCTTACAGCAACACTTGGTGACCATCCAAAGAACAAGTAGCCCTCGATTAATTTATATTGTGATGACTCAGCTCTAAGAGGTTATTGATGTACTTGGTCTAATAATGGGAGGGAGTGTGCAAGAATATTTGAGGAAATACTATTTGCTTTTGCCAGCATATCTCCTCTGTATACATTTATGCAATCAGAGAAATTTAATGAGAAGTGCAGTCTTCAAACTATTAAAAGTTCTGTTTATATATGCAGACCCATATTATTGAACTATTCGGGGTAGATACCCGAAAGAACTAAGTAACTTATCATAATCTAACTGGAGAATATAAACCTATTTCTTTTATGAACAATACAAAGTTCGCTCATGGTTTTGATTGGATTTCTAGTCATCTCTTCTCATTGCCCTTTCCTCTTCCCTCTTAAAATCTGCAGTATTGGTCTGCTCTGGCCTAGGGAGGGAGAGAATAAAATTGTTACTAATGCAGTAGGCCCCTGCCAGTGAGTGATATGGAAAATGTGCCTGCAAGGTACCCCTGAGCCCCCAGCATGCTCTCTGGCAGAGTTGGATTTAGGGTGATTAGCGCCCTGGGCAAAAAAGCACCCCTTCCCCTCCAGTTCTCTTAGGCCACAGCAGAATGGGTTCCGCCATGGCCACCCTGGCCACTCATCCTGTATCCCCATAGCCACTCCGAATGTGTCTTCAGCCACGACAGAATCCGCCATGGCCACACAATTGCGCCCTTTGGCCACACTGGGCCTCTCCTCCTCCATCCCCACAGCCAGTCCAGATGTGTCTTCAGCTGTGGCGGAGTCTGCTGCGGCTAAACGATTGCTCCCTTTGGTCAAGGCGGAATGGGCTCTGCCATGGCCATGCTGGGCCTCACCTCCTCTGTCCCCGGAGTACCCCTCAGCTGACGACACCCTGGGTGACTGCCCAGTTCGTCCACCCAAAACTAGCCTTGCTCTCTGGGGAAGGAAAAGGGTAAAAAGACAAAAAAAAAATCTATAGTAACTAGTTTCCAAATCCTATAATTAACTGAATTCTGCCAGGCCTGAGCTTGTCATTTTTACAATGTGTGAGAGCCCTGCCAACTAGGGACAGCAATGGCATAGCCACAGATTCATGACGCTAGCAACATTTGCAGTGCTGAATTATAGCAATATAGGGAAACCCAAAAATAAACTTGGTACTTAGCTGCTGAGAATACTTGCACTTAACAACTTAGAAAACGAAAGTTAGCAATAAATGGGAAATTAAAGCTCTGGCAGGAACTCAGATATTAAAGAAAATAAATATAATGCTGAGTACCAGCACATGATGTCATTAAGGTCTTTACTTCTTACTGGAAAAATATGCCACAGGAGTTGAATCATTTTACCCTCATTGTCTTGTGCACACACAGTACTTCCCATCATTATACACATGCTCCAGCATTTTCTACTTTTACCCTTTTTTCTGCAAGGAAACTGGTTTTATAAGATCAGCATATCGAACTGTCCAACATCCCTGTAAGCATTCTCCCCACTTAATAATTTTTGAACCATACATCCAGTTTCGTTCAGATTCCTGCCATAGATAATAGGACACACTGAGGGACCCTAGCTCATGCTTTTTTGATGTATACTTAATCCCCTCAACACTTGGGAATGCTGTTTGTTTTTTTTTAAGATAGTTTCTGAAATGGAAACTGACCTTTATAAGATCATCATTTCTGGTGCCACTGTATGTCTATTACCACACTCCACCCCGCCAACCTGCCCCCTTTAATATGTCCATCCCATAATAAATTCTGAACCATGTATCCGATTTCATTGACATTTCTGCCACAGATGATAGAGCTTTGGCTCATACGTTTCATGTACCCTTAACACCCTCAACACTTAGAATTTCTTGTTTTCATTTCTTGTAGAAAAATAGGGAAGTTCATTTAAAATATCAAGTAGGTCAGAGCATACTGATGTCCATTGAGAATTTTTAAAGCTGCCCTGCAATTGGTTAGTAGTCATAACCATGTGCAAATTTCTGTATCAAAGAAAGAAACTGGGTAGTGTGAAAGGTTTTCACATTTTATTCACAGTCCTACATAGAGGACAATTTTCAGAAGAATCTAGCCAAGTAACCAGGGACAAACTTTGTTGGATCGGTGGGGCTCAATGTTGTCCCATGCTGAAGCAGGTGCATATAAACAGCCAAGTTTTGCCATGTAGCTATATTTTCTTTTAGAGAAAAAGGGTATTTGTGAGTGGGGAGGGAAAATGCACGTATATTTAATTTTCAAATATACGTGTGTATTTTCCAGCCTACACGTGACTTGCAGAAAAAGCAGGTGCAAGGTTTGTAGGTATTTTAGTGGCCATGTACCTTGTAACTAATTTTCAGAAAGAAACTAAGGAAATTTGCCCCATATTGTGCTTTCTCAAGCACAGCCTCCTGGGCTTGAGAAAGCAGACTGCAGCTTCCTCAAGATGTTGCCTCTTGGCCAACTTCTAATATCATAAGTGCAAGCTTTGCCTTTTTTTCCTCCCAAGGGCTAGCATTGCTCTTTCAGCAGTGCCTAACCTGAGGAACAAGAAAATGGTATTGAAATGGCCAAGATTAGAATTCTCATCTATTGACTGGCAGTGCAGAGCAGTTAATACTGGACTTTCAGGAGAGCCAGTGGGAATATGTGCAAATAGAACAAATGTGGACTTTTTACTTCTTTGCGGATAAGCAGGATGAAATACAGCCACACAAGTGGGTGATATAATCCAATGGCTCCGTGACGGATATGCTCTCTCAGAGCTCAGAATAAACTTCTGATTATGCACTGGAGTTCCCATGCACCAGTCTCCTCTGTCATATTTCTTCTGCTAAGCGCATAAGGAGGGGGGGTATTCATTGTCCTCACTCACTGGCTGCGTTTTTTCAGTGATTTGTGTTGTGTGTTCTGTATTCGCTTGCTTTTCTTATTTTATTTTTATACAGTTTTCTGAAAATTAAAAAAAAAATTGTCATGTAAGTGGCCCTTTTAAATTGTGTGACAAACCCCTATCTTTATTTGGGGTACTGTGTTCTAAACCTGGACAGGGGGTACAAAGAGCCTCATGTCTAAAATCTATATGTTGCTTTCTCACACATTGGATACTAAAGCCAAGCATTTAATTGAATGGGAGAGATTTGGGATATGAGCTTGATGAGACTCTCTGGGACAAGTGTTTTTTGTGGACTGTTAAGAGCTCTATTTCTGCTGCAGTAGTGGAAAATAGTTATAAGGTACTGTTAAGGTGGTATTGGACACCTGTTAAATTACATAGGAATTTGCCTACTCGTAGTGATTTATGCTGGTGTGGATGTAGGGCTGTTAGGTCCTTTTTCCACATATGGTGGGAGTGTCTGTAATCAAGAATTTTGGAAGGTAATGGGAAAATTTTAGTCTGAAACAGTTTTTATTGTAAGCAAACCACATCAAATTCAAAATCTGGTGCAGATTTGATGCACACCAGGGCAAACAAATAAGAGAATCACAGATTACAAATGGTATTTCCTCCCCAACCCCCTACGCTCAAAAACATAACAGAACCATGCATGGAGCAAGAAAGGAAAAAGTAAAACAAAGGGATATACTTCCAGCCTGCGGAGATAAAGATTGAATATATTTGTCCCACATGGACACAAAGTGCAGCTTACTCTTAAAAGACCCAGTAGTATCCAAGTTTTCTATTTGCATTAATACATGTAAACTATTCCTCCATGCCCAATAGGCAGGGGCCTCAGATGTACACCAGACAAAGTACAGCCTTCTTCCCCAATAATCATATCTCTTGTAAAATGAGGCAATCTCCTTTGCCCACCCCTGGCTCTAACGTCATACAGTCAAATAAAACTTCCTCAAATGAGAGGGATACAGAGGCCCATAGAATACGCTGTAAATACCTCTTTAATTTACCCCAAAAATCTTGTATGATAGGGCACTATTTTTGGTCTTACCCAAACATGTACCCCTATCCATAACACATTTAAGGCATAGATCAGATGGTATCAACCTCGCAAAGAACCTGACAGGTGGCAAATGCATCCAAATTAAAAATTTATATTGCAATTCCCTTAAATTTGCATTCCCTATCCGGGGATTCTACCAAAAGCTGAGAGCAATTCCTTCTCCGACAAATGAAACAGGAGCTCAGCCCTCCATTTGTCCAATAAAGGTTCATGTGCAGGGGAATCTTGAAAGCGCAAGAGAGCCTTATAGAAACAAGTGATACCCATCTTCCATCATTCCCCAATTTGAAAAAAATCCTCAACTTGTATCTTAAACTCATCCCAAAGATTGTCAGTGGAGAGACCGCCAATAATGTCAAAGTTGATTATAAGCCAATCACTGCCCCATAGTCATGCCAAAATGAATTTCAATATCCTGAGGGGAAACAATGTGCCCATCCATATGTTCTATCTGTGCAACATGACCCATCCCCTTTCGTTTCCAGTTTACAAAAGATTAAGACAACCCAGGAAGTAAGTTTCCATTACCCCGCAGAGGTAAAAAGATATATTCCTGAAAACTATGCTGGAAGCCAGTGCAAAGAAACAGCCAAACCTGTCAAAGGAACTGTATAATCCAATGGTTCTGCAAATGAAGGGTACAGATGGATTCGCTGCATGCAGTACAGAATGCAGGGTGAGTGGCGCTACCCATCCTGCTTCCCAGGACCAGGGAGTATAAAAAGAAGTATCAAATAGTGAATCCTGGAGATGGCAAAAAAATACAAGCTCTGTTATACATCCCCATATTAGGGACACCCAGACTCCCTGTGCTCCAACAACTGATAAATCTTGCTTCTGTTAAAAAAAAAAAAAAAAAAAAAAAAAAAAAAAAAAGGCAAAACTTGCAGAATGTAAAGCCACTGAGGCCAGAGCATCATTTTGAAAAGGCTAATATGTCCAGACAAGGATAATGGCAGCGAATTCCAGGAAAGAAACTTGTCTTTCATAGACTTTAGCAAAGGGAGAACATTCAAGTCATAAATGCGATCCAATTGTAAAGAGAGAAGGATCCCCAAATAGGCAAAAGAACCATCAGCCCACCTTAACAGAAATGCATTTCCCACAAAGATTGCACCTGGGGATCAGAAGCCAAAGCCTCCAACTTCTCCATATTGAGCTTAAAACCCGAGAAAGACCCATATGCCAAAACTTTCTCCAATAACACAGCTGGGGAAGATGGACCAAGAGGTCATCAGCAAAAGCCACAATCTTGACCTCCAATTGGAATTCCAGCTATCTGTTCATTGTACTGCACCATTCTCAGGAGGGGTTTTAGAGTCAAGAGAAATAAGTGGGGAAAGGGGACACCCCTGATGCATCCCCATCTGAATATCAAACTCATCAGTCAAATGCCCGTTTACCAAAACTTGTGCCTTAGGGTTGGATACAGTAATTGTGCAACATCAGAAAAGACCCCAGAAATACCAAATCTATCTAAAATAAAAAAACAGCTATTCCCAATCCACCCTATCGAACGCTTTTTCAGCATCAAAACTGACAAGTAGAGAGGGAAATATGTGCATAAATACTGCGAGAGATGGAAACCATCACCTTGTGCATGTTAAAGGCAACATGCCTCCCCCTCACAAACCCTACCTGATGTTCCACTATAAGGGTTGGCAAGTGAATAGCAAGCTAATCATCAAATATTTTGGCTAGCAATTTATGATCAAAATTAAGTAAAAAAAAAAAAAAAAAATCGGCCGATAGGATTCTGGAAGCTGCAAATCCTTCCCTCTTTTTGGAAGTACTGTAATCAGGGCCTTAATAACATTAAATGGAAATTGTTTGTCCTCTATCAGTTGAGTAAACATGGCCTGTATAGAGCACACAACCTGTTCCTTCAGGAGTTTATAAAATTACCCCACCCTCCCAAATAACCATCAGGGCCCGGCGCCTTATATAATGCATCCTGCCTGATCTGTACTCGAGCCTCCATGGGTGTTATGGGTACATTCAGACCTTCCAGTTGAAAGGGTGTCAATAGAGGTAGAGAGAAATTACTAAAAAAACTACCTCTAGCCCCCAGGTTGCCTTCCTCGCCAGTGTACAAAGATTGGAAAAAGGCCCGAAAAACCATCCAAATATTGGTGACAGAGTTTACCACCTTTCCCTTCATAGTCCGTAACGCTGCTGCATGGCGTGTACCCTCCCAGCACTTGACCAAGGAGGCTAGAAGGGGATATTTTAAAAGGGGCATGCATTCACGCCATTGCCAGTTTCTCCACTTCATCCACCAGTTTGCCCAGTTAACAACTAGGTCTTCCAAACTCCCCTGATTTGATAGTCTGCAGTTGCCCCAGTTACCCTAAACCCTTTAAACTTGTCAGAAATGGCTTTTTATTTTTTTTTTAACTTAAACCTCTATAACAGAAGTAAAATTACACGGCAGAGGATCTGGGCATGAGCCCAGGCGCATAATTATTTATATGCACATTTCTTGGCCCCACCCCAAAACACCTATGTCCCATCCAGGCCATGCCATGGTGTGGCTCTATAAAAAGGCAGCAGTGCATCACCAATGCATGTCCTATTGAGAAAAATACAACAAACAAGACTGATACAAATATCTACATGCTAGTAAAATATCTCACCTTGGCCATTCACACTCCGACCTTCACCAAATACAGAGTAAAAAAAAACCACATTACAAATGTGGAGACAAGAACTGGAATGGAAACCCCTAAAAGTCAATCTACATGCAGTGCAAAACTGGAGAACTAGAAACAAATATAAATCAGCCTACACTAAGCAAAGTACAAAGATAGAAGACATGCATGTTCCCAAAACTGATGGATGGCTAATATCAAGCAGATCCTTAGAAGAAGCCAAGGTATCAACAGACTTCACAATTCACACTAGTCTCTCCCTAGGGTTTATGATCAGTTACAAAAAATCCCACCTAGTGCCATTTTGTCACCCAGAGTTCATAGAAGCACAAATGGATACACAAGTAGGCAAAGCATTTCTTCCTCTGTAAAGAAAAGAAAAAATATCACAGCTGATTCATTCACTAGAGAAACAAAAAAAACGGGAAAGCCAGGAAAGTTATGGAACTCCTGGGCCACATGGCAGCTGCAATACATGTAACTTCCTTCACATGAGGTTATCTCAATGGCACCTGAAGCAACATTATCAACCACTGTCATACAGGATACTACTCACAAATCCTGTCTTGGTATCTCTCAAATGGTGGAATCACTCATCCAATCTTTTACAAAGCCAGTTCTTCCATCCTCCTCAAATTCCAATGATCTTGATGACAGATACTTTCAATCAATCATGGGGAGCACATCTGAACAAATTGTTTTCAAGGCATATGGACCAAACAAGAACAAAAGCTTCACACAAACCTTCTGGAATTAAAGGTTAATTTCAAAGCCATTCATGTAGAGAAAGCATATTCAGATTCAAGCTTGACAATATTATAGTTATGTACTAAATAAACGAGGAGGAATAGGATGTGTCAAGAAGCTTGCAGCATGTGGACTTGGGCAATAGATCCGTTCACCTTTTATGCCACGTATCTGGGAAAATTTAATGTTCTAGTGGATTCCCCATGAGGTCACCTTCAACCTCATGAATGCTCTCCACTATGAGACTCTTCTGGCCATTTTCCAACAGTGGATCTGTTTGCAGCTTCTTTCAATCACAAATTTCGGTTATTGTCCAAAAGACCAGATTATGATGCAGTAGCTTTAGATGTATTTGTAATCCTTGGACCAAAGGCCTAATGTATGCTTTTATGGTTTCTTTATAACCCACTTAAAATCTCTAAGCAACCCACATAAAGGCATTCATAATAAAAGTTCAGTATACAAAAACATAGCTAGAATAAATTCCACCAATTCCATTAATCACAAAGACAATTCTGAAGTTAAGGAAAGACAAGGGGACAGTGATGCTAATAGCCCCTTTCTGGCCGTACTCAGACCTGGATTCTCTGGTTTTAGAGGTTAGCAATAGCTCAACCACTTTGGGGTTTTTTGTATTTTATAACCCAAAACAATGGATCTCTCTTTTACCCCAACCTTCTCTCTCTGGCATTTATAGCATGGATATTGAGCACCAAATCTTAGATGTTATGCCTTTTCCTCAGAAAAACAAGAGAAACCAGGGTTCAAATCCCACTGCTGCTGCTTGTGACCTTGGGCAAATTATAAGAACAAAAGAAATTGCCATACTGGGTCAGACCAAGGATCCATCAAGCCCAGCATCCTGTTTCCAACAGTGGCCAATCTAGGTTACAAGTATCTGGCAAGTACCCAAACACTAAATACAACTGATGCCAGTAATAGCAGTGGCTATTCCATAATTCAGCTTGATTAATAGCAGTTAATGGACTTCTCCTCAGGTACAAACTTACTGGCTAATTTTTAAAGGAACACCCATGCACCCATAAACGTGCAAGTAGAGATACGCTTAATTTTATGTCAAGCGCAAGTACATGTGCATCATTTAAAACATCCCTGCTGTGCATGTTTTAATATGCTCGCACAAGTGACCATATTTGGGGCGAGTGGGGGGGAGAGAGAAAATGCCTCTGTAAGAAACACAGTATGACACTATATATATCTCCCAATGTAAGAAAGGCACTTTCAACTCAGGGTGGGTTTTGGGGGTGGTGGTGTTACAAGGGTCTACAAACCCTTGCACCCTAGGCAGACCAATATAACATCGCCCCCCCCTCCCAAAAAAAACCCAACCAAAAACACACCCTGAGTTGACAGAGCCCCCCTCTTACAGTGGGAGATATATAAAGTGTCATTGTCTAACAGTCTCTCTTCTCCCTCCCCCCCCCCCCCCCCCCCCGGTGTTTAGGACCCTCTGGTTCCTCGTCCTGTAAGCCCCATACTTGAGCCTGAACCCTTGAAAGCCTTAAAATCTCCAGACTTGCTCCTTATCAGTACCAGCAGTCAAGTTATGTGGGTAATATGCCAATGCGTGCTATAATCAGCCTTTGTAAAATTCGGGGTTACGTGTCCCTTTTCCGCCTCCTTATTCTTGATGTGCACATAGATATGTACGTTTGCGTTGCTTGCGTGCAGCCCACATATGTGCGTATGTGACCATTTTTTGTGCGAGCAATGCTTTAAAAATCTGCCTTTTAGATTGTAAGCCCTCTTTGAACAGGAAAATACTACAGTACCTTTATGTGATCCAATTTGACGTGCTGAAAAGCGGAATATAAATCAAAGGCAATATTAATAGCATCAAGGAAGCAGTTTATTAAACAGTCATAAATTCAAATGGAAAAGATTCTTTATTTGGTGCAAATCACATGGACAAGATCCTTTTCTTTGCAATATCAATATGCTCTTACAATACTTTCACAATCTTTCAAAACTGAGATTGAAGACTAATTCAATAAGAGTACATTTAAGTGCTATTTCAGCATATCATGTACCTTTATAAGGGCTTACCAATATCCTGCATGCTGCTAGCGATCAGCTTTATGAAAGGTCTCATCCATCTTCACCCTCCCTTAAAAGATCCCCTAACTCATTGGAACTTTAGTTTTCTCAAATTTGATGGCAACAAATGACTCCCAAGTATTTGACTTGGAAAGTTACTTCAACACTAAAATTAAGAACTCCAAGCCTAATAGTGTCTCTACCATATATATACTCAAATATTCAAGGACAAAGCAGTGCTCAGTACTCATTTTAAATTTATATTGAAAGCAGTTCCATTTGAATCAATCCATAATCTTTCCTTTTTTCCAAAAATCTCATGATAAAGCAGAGCAACAAACCACATATTGGATTGCAGAAGGGCCTTTTTATTTTATGTAGAAAGAACAAGGAGCTATTAGGAAATCTTCACAATTGTTCATCTCCTGTGTTCCAAACAAACAGGGTTAAGCAGTGACAAAGCAAACAATTTCTTCTTGGCTGTCACTGTATTGCTTTATGCTACAGTAATTAAAATATAACTCTCCCTGGTAGAATTAAAGCTCACCAAATCAGAGCAACTGCAAAGTCTGTAGCAATTCTACTTCCAGCTTCCATGTAGGACATCTATAAGACAACTAACTGGTCTTCCATATGCACATTTGAAAAGGCATTAATGTCTAGAGCAAGATTCCTGCTCAGACAGTTCTTTTGGTCAAGTAGTTTAAAAAAAAATCTCTTCAAATAACAGCTTTAGCTCTCCTACCTTCTTTTTTTTTTCTCAGAGTGGACATGCAAGTTTTCTAAAGAAGTAGCTGAAAAGGTAAGGGAAAAATGGTTAGCCTTCATAAACTACAAGAGATCGCAGAAAGAGAGAGACAGGTGACTATCTAGAAAAATTAAGAGAAGCTGGGAAAGTAATCGGGAATGCAGAAACTCAGAAGAAAAAATAGCAAATACAGTAAAATGGGGGCGGGGACAAGACTTTTTTTTTAAAGATATGTTAGTGATAGAGAAGGTAAGTGCAAAAGTGGCATTGTGAGACTCAGAGGTGAAGGGAAGGGATATATGTAGAGGCTGATGAGAAAAAAGCAAAATTGCTTAATATGGAAGGGTCTGGAGCAGGACCACATAAAACAAACACAACTAAGATTGGAAGTGAGGTAAACCTCAATCAGTTTTCAGAACAGTGGGTTTGTGAGTAGCTAACTAAACTAAAAGTAGAAAGAATGTGGGGCTGGATGGGATACATCTGAGGGTACTAAGGGGAACCTAAGAGATGTCCTGGCAGCTCCACTGGCTGACCTTGTCAATGCTTCTTTAGAGTCTGGAGTAGTTCCTGAGGACTGGGAAAGGGCAGATGTGGTTCCTATTCATAAAAGTTGGAAGTAAGGAGAAGGCTGAGAACTATAGGTCAGTTAGTCTGACCTTTATGGTGAGCAAACTAATGGAATCACTGCTAAAACAGAGGGTAGTGCAATTTTTGGAATCCATTGGCTTGCAAGATCTGAGGCAAGTTTACCAAAAGTAAATCTTACCAGATGAATCTGATCAATTTCTTTGGATGACTAGAGAGTTTGATCAAGGGAGTCCGCTAGATGTAATGTTCTTGGATTTCAGTAAGGCCTTTGACCCAGTTCTGCAAAGACTTATAAATAAATTGTGCGCCCTTGGTATGGATCCTAATGACTGATTGGATTAGGAACTAGCCGAGTGGGAGGTGACAAAGGATAGTGTTAAATGGAGTTTTCTTTGAGGAAGAGTATTACTAGCAGTATGCCTCAGGGGGATCAGTCCTTGGACTGATTCTTTTCAATATTTTTGTGAGCAACATAACGGAAGGGTTGTCGGGGAAAGATTTGTCTTTTTGCCAATGATACCGAAATCTGCAACAGGGTGGACAGCCAGGAAGAAGTGGAAAACATGAGATCTAGAAAAGCTCAAGGTCTGGCAGCTAAGATTGAATTCTACAAAATGCATTGTAATGCATTTAGGATGCAAAAACCCAAGGAAAGGTACAGTATTGAAGATGAAATTATTCTAAGCACAAAGGAAGAGCAGGATCTGGGGATAATTGTATATGACCTTAAGCTGGCCAAACAGGTGGATAGAGTGACAGTGAAAGCCACAAAAATGTTTGGCTGCATAGGGAGAAGAATAGTCAGCAAAAAAAAGTGATATTGCTCATTTGGAAAAGGGTAAACAGTGGAGTACCTCAGGGATCTGTATTGGGACCGGTGCTTTTCAATATATATATAAATGATCTGGAAAGGAATACGACTAGTGAGGTTATCAAATTTGCGGATGATACAAAATTATTCAGAGTAGTTAAATCACAGGCAGACTGTGATACATTACAGGAGGACCTTGCAAGACTGGAAGATTGGGCATCCAAATGGCAGATGAAATTTAATGTGGACAACTGCAAGGTGTTGCACATAGGGAAAAATAACCCTTGCTGTAGTTACACAATGTTAGGTTCCATATTAGGAGCTACCACCCAGGAAAAAGATCTAGGCATCATAGTGGATAATACTTTAAAATCGTCGGCTCAGTGTGCTGCAGCAGTCAAAAAAGCAAATAGAATGTTAGGAATTACTAGGAAGGGAATGGTTAATAGAACGGAAAATGTCATAATGCCTCTGTATCGCTCCATGGTGAGACCGCACCTTGAATACTGTGTACAATTCTGGTCACCGCATCTTAAAAAATATATAGTTGCGATGGAGAAGGTACAGAGAAGGGCAACCAAAATGATAAAGGGGATGGAACAGCTCCCCTATGAGGAAAGGCTGAAGAGGTTAGGGCTGTTCAGCTTGGAGAAGAGACGGCTGAGGGGGGATATGATAGAGGTCTTTAAGATCATGAGAGGTCTTGAACGAGTAGATGTGACTCGGTTATTTACACTTTAGAATAATAGAAGGACCAGGGGGCATTCCATGAAGTTAGCAAGTAACTCATTTAAGACTAATCGGAGAAAATTCTTTTTCACTCAACGCACAATAAAGCTCTGGAATTTGTTGCCAATTTTTTAAAAAAGGTTTAAAAAAGGTTTGGATAAGTTCTTGGAGGAGAAGTCCATTAATGGCTATTAATCAATTATACTTAGGGATTAGCCACTGCTATTAATTGCATCAGTAGCATGGATTCTTCTTAGTGTTTGGGTAATTGCCAGGTTCTTGTGGCCTGGTTTTTGGCCTCTGTTGGAAACAGGATGCTGGGCTTGATGGACCCTTGGTCTGTCCCAGCATGGCAATTTCTTATGTTCTTATGTACAAATCTGAAGAACACACCTTCAAAAAATATAAACAGAAAAGTCTGTTCAGAGGGTAGCTACTGAAATGTCCACCGATCTTCATTCTAAAGCACATGGGGATAGACTTAAAGATCTAAACATGTATACCCTAGAGGGAAAGGTGTGAGATAGGAGAGATATGATAGAGATATTCAAATATTTCAAAGATGTCCATGCACAGAAGTTGAATCTTTTTCAATGGAAAAGAGGTTCTAGAACAGGGCATCATGAGATGAGGTTGAAAGTGGGTAGGATCAGGAGTAATCTTTGGAAATATTTTTTTAACAAAGAGGGTGGTGGATGTGTGGAACAGCCTCCCAGTGGAAATTGTGGAGACACAAACAGTATCTGAATTCAAGAAAGCATGGGATAAATACAGGGGATCTCTATGGAAGTAATGAGAATTATAATGCTAAATTATTTGGATGCATGGGCATACTGGATGGGCCATGTGGTCTTTTTCTGCCATCATGTTTCTATGTCTTGTGAACAAACGATATCTGTGTTAGGTAACCCTCAGCTAGGGAGTCCCCACTTGTGTGGCTGTATTTCATCCTGCTTGTCTGCGGAGAAAACAAAGTTTCTTACCTGTAAGGTGGGTTCTCTGCGGACAGTAGGACAAAGCAGCCATGCAATCTCTCCCACTCACCTCCCCTTAAGGTTGAAGCTTAGCTAGAAGAGGAACTGATGCAGAGGTGGTTGCATGGGAACTACTGTGCATGCTTAGAAATGTATTCTCTCTGAGAGCATATTCGTCACAGTGTCATTGGATGACGTCACTCACTTGTGTGACTGATTTGTCCTGCTGTCCACGGTGAAACCCCTGTTGGAGGTAAGCAACTTGGCTATCTTTTGGTAGCATCTGTATTTTTTAATTGTTTTTGGTTTTTTTTAAGTGACAGCTTTCCAAATTATTCTTGTATTTTTAACAATGGCAGCATGAAAAACTTCCAGAATACTGAGAAGAGGCTACAGGAGAAGCCTGAATTACAGCCACAGCAGTTTTCCGGGGAAAGCCATTAAAATGGGAGATAAAAGGGGAAGCATACAAGTTTAGAATATTGTTTCATTAAAGATATGTTTTTAAACAGAATATACAGTTTTCTAAATGTAAACATATATCATATTGTGACATTTTTTTGTCTTAAACAGCCCAAGAAAACTGCTAAGGTGAAACCAAGACCTCCATTGACAGCACGGCCTGCTAGTGGATCCATGGCAGCTGTGCGGCATAGGCTTCTCAGAGTGCTCCCTCACATTGGACAGACATGCCTACCTCCTCTCAGCAACCCAAATCCTTCTGAGTCTTCCCAAAATGCACTTTCAGCCCTAACTACTTTGGCCACTCCTAGCAGAACAATGACATCTCTGTCTGGTGATTACGTCCCAGAAGAGGAATCCTGTGAAAGCCCCACTTTATCTCCACCTTTCAGCACTATTAAATTGCCACCTAAAATATCTCGGGTGGAATTAGAAAGTGGCCCAATTCCTAGGAGTAGTATCTTTCCTCCTGTAGCACATCTGCCTAAAACATGGGAGTCTTCCGAGCAGATGAACTCAATGACTGAGTTAGATCCATTCATGCATTTGGATTTCCTGAGTAGAGACCTGCACAGTGCAGAAAAGGAGTCTGCATCCACTACAGCTGAAATGTTTTCCTTTCTGGCAGAAACAAGCCCAGCAGAACTGTGTGGAGCAGGAAGGGGAAATCCAAACCTTGCACTGAAAGATGGAAGCACAGACTCCTCAACAGAGGATTGGCAGCAGAAAATCTCTGCAAAAGCAGTGAGGTCTGAATCCATGGAGACTGGAATCTTCAACTCTCAGGAACTGAGTCCATCTAGAAGCAAAGTGTTGTCCTCTCTGCACTGTCCCCAACAGTTGGCACATAATCCTTTGAAACCTGCGAGGCAGCCCAAATGCCTAGAGCTGAGAAGCCTAAGGCCAGCCACCTCCCAGAGCATGCTGCCCTCGCTGGAGGTGCGCAGCATTGCAGATTCTTCTTTTTCTAGGACTACTAGGCTTCGTGGTGTTAAAGTGGACTCACCTGGCAAGAGGCCAGACATCATTTCTAAAATAGAGGCTAGGGACATCACTGAAATGGCCAATAAGGCATCCAAAGAACCTATGGGCTCTGTAAATAACCTGGGGTTTTTAGCTTCGCTGGCACGAAGCACAAGCAGGGAGAATTTACAGAATTCTTGTGGGACCAGTCGACTGCAGGCCTCTGCTCTAGGACTATCTACCCCACTGCAACACCTCCAGGAAGAAGGCTTTAGCAAGGTTATTCCCCCAAGAGAGACTGCGGAGCTTTATATTGTAAGTATGAATGTGTTTTCAAAATTATACCTTTTGTTTTTGTGAAGAAAGATCAGCAGTCACAATATGGATCACATGACCACTCCCTTACTATGCAATGCATTCTTTCAGATCTTTTGAGAAAGACTAAAATTTTTTCTACTGATGCACAGGGGTTACATATTGTCCATCAAAATCATCTGACTTCTACAGCTCCGCAGTGTTTTGTGTTTTTTTTTTTTTTTTTTCTTCAGCAGTTAGCTTTGTTTTTGTCTGGTGGCTGAGTTGCCTCAGTTCCTTTGCCGGTAGTGTTTCTTTAGCCTTTTTAATGTTTTCTTTCTTTTTCAATGTTCTGCTTCTAGCGGGTCCCACATCTATTTTTATTGGGGCCCGTGCTAGCAGATTGCTCAGCCAAATCATTTTCTCCACAGATGTCTATTAAAACAATAAAATGTATTCAATTTAATTCTGTTGATTTTTCTTATAATATTAGAGAAACAGGCCAGTAGTTTCAATTTCTATCCCAAGTGCAGCTGGAAGATGTTAACTGATTACGACAAGATGTACTATATCTGAGGTAAGGCCAAAATGACTATGGCAGGGATGTTGCCCAGACCATGTTGGGCCCAGAACGATGGGCTTCTGCCTTCCTTGTGGGTAAGCTAAAAGTTTTTCTTTAAAAAGCTGGCTTTAAAGACACAACACAAGGTCCATTGAGCCAACCACAATTGCTCAAGTAGTTAGACATTGCCAAAGAGACCTTCAACCTCTTTGGCTCCTCAGTTTGAGGATAAGCCCAAGAGTCAAGCAAAGATCTTGATCTCCCCTCTCAGCTCATGAAAAGGGCTCCAAAGGTTCAAACAAGAAGCTGAAGAGAGTTTGTGTCAAGCCTTGAGCAGAGGTTTGGGTACATCTATGTAGCTCTTCCATATTCTGCTCCAAGAACATGAACTTTAAAGATTATGGATGCTCTAAAGTAGCCCCACCTGGAGGTTAGCTCTGTTTCCCATGTACAGTCATCTCCGTACAGGTTTCCAAAGGACCAACCAGTAGCCTTTGAGCAATACCTTAAGAAAGCTATAGAAGACCTTGTCAACTTTGAGGTAGATTCTTGTGCTGTCATCTTCCATTTTTGAAGCAAAGGTAGATAGATGGATTGCCAGGGCTCTTGCTTGGTACACCCAAAAGCTGAGATCTGAATATCAAGTTCTTTAACCCCAATGGGTGCATCAAGAAATGCACCCTAGTATGCTGCCTCCTTGGCAGTGAATGTGTTGGCACCAATGCGGATTCAATTTTCCATGCCAATACTGCTGCTGTCTGACAGAGTAGGAAGCTATGCCACTATCTGGTCCCTACTTAGTTCCAAGGCCCTGTGAACCAATATTCAAGCCTTTACAGCCTTTGACTGGGGGATTAGCACTTTCAAACTTCCATTGAATCTCTCTATATGGAGAGTATATGAAGTCCAAGGTCTCTGCATACTTTCAGTCTGAAAAGCCTCTTTCCTATAGGGGACTGGCTAAGATTTTTTGGGAAAACTTTGCCACATGGCAACTTTAGATAACTGATTCCTCTAGATTGTGAGGGCCAGTCTCAAATTACATCTTTAAACTTAATGTACTAAAAAAACTCAAGCCCTTACTACACTCCCATGACTTCCAGACAGTAATCCAAACCACACTAACATCTAAACTGGATTATTGCAACTCTCTACTCTTGGGTCTCCCGTACTCCACAATAAGACCTCTCCAAATGCTCAAAAACGCTATGGCAAGAGTCATATCAAATGCCTGTAAAACAGACCATATAAACCCCATTCTCAAAGACCTCCACTGACTCCCCATCCCCTCTCGCATTCTTTACAAAACACTCACTATCATCCACAAAGCCATTTACTCCCACCACTCCAACTGGCTTGACCTTCCTTTCACCTCTGCACACCTTAATCGTCCCACTAGAACAATCAACAAAGGAACCCTTCACGTGCCCTCTCTAAAAACAGCACACCTTTCCACCACAAGGGAACATGCCCTCACTATCGCAGGCCCCTCACGTTGGAATACCCTGCCCTCAGCACTCAGTCTCGAATCATTTTCTCTCAAATTTAGGAAGAAACTAAAAACATGGTTATTTAAACAGGCATTTCCTGACTAGCAAACCCCCCTGCTATAACCATCAATCATCTTCTTCTACCATCATACACTGTGATCTTTATGTTCTATTAATGTATATAATAACTAGCATTCATGATATTATCCAACATGATATGTTCCAATAGTTACCTATGTTAAGAACTCTACACCAGTTGTACTATCTTTCTATGCTGCTTTCCCGCATTTCTCTTCGCCCACCTGTTTTATTCCCTTGTTAATTGTATTATCCCAGGACAAGCAGGATGCTAGTCCTCACATATGGGTGACGTCACTGACGGAGCCCTATCGCGGGAAAAACTTCTGTCAAAGTTTCTAGAAACTTTTGACTGGCAGCCTGGGGCTACTGAGCATGCCATGATATTCTCTGCCACAGGGGTCTCACTCCAGTCTTTGTTTTTCTGCATTGCTTTCAGCACCACAGGTATAGGAGTCCTCTGAGATTCTTCTCAGTTTTTTGACTAAAAAAGTTACTCTTTTCACATAATCTCCCTCACGGGATCTCACTCCTTCTCATACTTCATCGGCTGGTGAAGTATTTTAGCGTTTAATTTTCTTCAAACGCTATTCTTTTTCTCAAGTCATCGGCCATCGTTGACACCATGGCGTCGGGATTCAAAAAGTGCCAGACATGTAATCGCACAATGTCGATTACTGACCCGCATCTATAATGCGGACGCTGTTTGGGTGAACAGCATGATATCCCCTCTTGCCAAAAATGCCAGGAGATGACACCTAAGGGACGAAAATTGCGTCAGGAAAAAATACAACAACTTTTCAGTTTGCAGTTGATCCCTTCAACATCAACTTCATCCAAATCTTCACCGGTAGGTCCTACTAAAAAACTTTTACTTAAACACCGACCAGATGGCTCGGGGGATAAACCTTCACCCACACCATCGACGGCATAGATTCGTTCCACTATCAAAATTAGGCCTAAACATAAACACCGCCATCATCATGCCTCGGTCTCTCCATCTGCATCTCCCTGAGGAGAACAGATTGAAAAACGGCCTAAGCACACAGACACTTCGATGCCTGCAGGGCCTGTTACAGAAGAGCCACTCACATCACAGACTGTGATATCTCCGCCTCCATCAGTATCTGTTACTTCTCCCATACCACAAGATATACAATCTCTCATAAAAGAAGCAGTTTTACAGGCTATTAAGGAACACCTGCCAGTGCCGTCACCAATGCCGGCGACAATGCCAATGCCGGTGACATCTTCCTCATCCATGACGTCACCGATGCTAGCACAATCACTGCCTATATCTGATGTATTGCCGATGATGGCACAAATACCGGGAACTATCTCGATGCCGGGCGCCGTCTTGATGCCGGGCATCGTCCCTTTGTCGGGAATCGGGCCGATGACAACTACCTTCCTAAAACCAGTATCCTCCACGATGCAGCAGGTGACACAGAGTATCTCCCCGATAACTGTCGATGCCATCTTTTTCTTTTCCTATGACATCGATGCATACTGCAACTTCAGGTCGCGTATCGATACCTATCGATACTACTGCACCATATTTTGTACAGCCTGGCATATCGATGATACCCTCATCAAAATCATCGATTCTGCAAAGGCCAACTATAACACCAACGATGCCACTTCCTTCTGGACATCCAGAAACATCTGAAGCAGCACTATACTCGATGATACAAAGAAAATAACAGGATCTGATTGATTCCTTACCCTCAGATCCACATCAAGAGGACTCTGCTACCCAGGAACCCAGACCAGGACCATCTGGATTAGCTCCTCCTCCACTAGCAGGGAAGACACTACCAGACACTCCAGACTATGACTCATGGAGTGATACTCAGTCAGACACTTTGGAAACCTTCATGTCTGACCCTTCACCACCACACCCTAGAAAGCAATCCCCTCCTGAGGACCTCACTTTCTCGGCTTTTCTTCAGGATATGGCAGACTCTATACCTTTTAAGTTAGAGTCAAAACAAGATCTCCGTCACCAAACACTTGAGGTGTTGCAATTTGTCGACCCTCCTAAACAAATTCTAGCAATCCCTATTCATGAGGTACTCCTTCAACTACAAAATCGCCTGTGGGAACACCCTTGTTCTGTTCCCCCAATTAACAGAAAAATGGGACTCTCATACTTAGTGCAAGCAGCACCTGGCTATCAGAAATCTCAGCTACCACATAATTCAGTAGTTGTAGAATCTGCTCAGAAGAAAGCTAAAAGGACGAGAGTTCATTCCTCCAATCCTCCTGGCAAGGACAATAGATTTCTAGACTCTCTAGGCCGCAAGGTGTTCCAGGGTGCAATGCTAAATTCCAGGATAGTATCCTACCAATTATATATCACACAATACCAGAGAAACCTCTGGAAACAGATGGAAGAATTTGTACCATCCCTTCCAAATGAACTAAGAGAATCTGCACAGAACCTCATCACCAAAGCTTTTGAAGTTGGAAAACATGAGGTGTGAGAGCTGCATATGATTCGTTTGAAACATCATCCAGAGTTGCAGCTTCCGGTATTAGTGCCAGATGGTGGGCTTGGCTAAAGGCCTCCGACCTGCGAGCAGAAGTCCACGATAAATTGGTAGACCTCCCCTGTACAGGGGACAATTTATTTGGTGCAAAAGTATAGGAAGCAGTGTCTCAATTAAAAGAATATAATGAGACCTTACGTCAGTTCTCTGCCCTTCCTCAGGATACCACTACACATGCTTCCCGGAGAACTCAAAGGAGGGATTTCAGAAAACCTTACTATCGTCAAACGATTTTATCCTCCTGCAACTAGGCCCAGACAATCTAGAACTCAACATAGAACACAACCGCATCAGCAGAGAGCACCTAGACCCCAGCCTACTACGCAATCTGGTCCTGCGGCAGGCTTTTGAAAAGATATCCAGGGAACTAAGCCATTCCATAAATCCTCGACCAGAACTCCCAGTAGGAGGCAGGCTATCCAAATTCTACAACAATTGGATAACAATAACAACGGATCAATGGGTTCTGTCAATAATATCTCGAGGATACCAACTCAATTTCCTCTCAATTCCCATAGACTTCCACCAGCTCAGTCTTCTCTCAACACACAACACATGCCTCAACTCCAACTAGAATTATCCATCCTTCTGAAAGCCAGGGCTGTCGAACCGGTGCCCCGGTCTAGGCACGGCAGAGGATTCTACTCCCATTATTTCCTCATTCCAAAGAAAACGGGAGGTCTACGTCCCATCCTAGACCTCAGAAATCTCAACAAATTTCTCAGAAAAGAAAAGTTCAGGATGGTTTCTCTAGGCACCATGCTTCCATTTCCTCAAAAAGGGGATTGGCTTTGTTCTCTGGATCTTCAAGACGCTTATGCACACATTCCAATATTTCCCCCTCACCGCAAGTATCTGCGCTTCATGGTAGGTCATCAACACTACCAGTACAGAGTACTGCCATTTGGACTGGCATCTGCTCCCAGAGTATTCACCAAATGTCTAGCAGTAATATCAGCACACTTACACAAACAAGGTGTCCATGTCTTTCCTTACTTAGATGACTGGCTCATCAGGAGTCAATCTCTACAAGGAGCTCTCGCTTCTCTCAATCAAACAATTACTCTACTTCACTCGATGGGCTTTCTCATCAATTATCCAAAGTCCCATCTCACTCCATCTCACATGCTTCAATTCATAGGAGCAGAATTGAACACCATCCTCTCAAGAGCTTTTCTACCCGAAGATCGAGCAGAAACGCTTTCTTTACTGGCGAACTCTATTCACTCACAGAAACGAGCAACAGCTCGTCAGTTTCTATCCTTACTAGGACACATGGCCTCCACGGTTCATGTCACTCCTATGGCAAGGCTCGCCATGAGTTACCCAATGGACTTTAAGATCGCAATGGATCCAAGCCATTCAACCACTGTCGTCTCCGATTCAAGTAACCCACCAGCTGCGTTCCTCTCTACTTTGGTGGACGAACAAGGACAATTTGCGCAAGGGCCTGCCCTTCCAACAACCAGTCCCACAGATAACTTTAACTACAGATGCATCCAACTTGGGTTGGGGTGCTCACATAGACAATCTCCAAACTCAAGGAACTTGGACAAAGTTCGAAGCAACGTTTCAAATCAATTTCCTAGAGCTACGAGCTATACGTTATGCACTGCATGCGTTCAAGGATTGCCTTTCACACAAGACTGTTCTCATCCAAACGGACAACACAGTAGCCATGTGGTACATCAACAAACAGGGAGTTACGGGCTCGTATCTCCTTTGTCAAGAAGCTGCACAGATTTGGGACTGGGCCCTGAACCACTCAATGTTTCTTCAGGCCACTTACCTGGCAGGAATTCACAATGTGGTTGCAGATCGCCTCAGTCGTTAATTCCAACCACATGAATGCTCCCTGGATCCCTTGGTAGCGACCAGGATCTTTCAACGTTGGGGACAACCAACAATAGACCTTTTTGCATCACAACTGAATCACAAAGTGGAAAAATTCTGTTCTCTACACCAACAAAAGCATCAACCAGCTAAGGACGCCTTTGCTTGCCCTTGGAATTCAGGCCTACTATACGCATATCCTCCGATTCCGCTCATAACCAAAACTCTAGTGAAGTTACAACAGGACAAGGGGTCCATGATACTCATAGCCCCATACTGGCCTCAACAAGTATGGTTTCCTACACTTCTAGACCTCTCAGTAACGGATCCAATTCGCCTGGGAGTAGCTCCCACTCTCATAACTCAGGATCAAGGTCGGTTGCGCCATCCCAACCTCCAATCCCTATCACTGACAGCATGGATGTTGAAAGCCTGATCTTACAACCACTCAATCTTTCAACCCATATCTCTCAAGTGCTTATAGCTTCACGTAAACCGTCCACACGTAAGAACTACGCTTCCAAATGGAAGAGATTTACTTCGTGGTGCAAGCAAACGGATATTGATCCTTTCACCTGCCCCACGACTTCTCTTCTAGACTACTTATACCATCTTTCAGACTCTTGTCTTCAGACTTCAACTATAAGAGTACATTTAAGTGCAATTTCTGCTTACCATAACAAAATAGCAGATGCATCAATCTCCATACAACCTCTGGTCAGCAGGTTTATGAGAGGATTAACTCAGCTCAAACCACCAATTCGACCTCCAGTCAAAGAGTGGGATCTGAATTTGGTATTAACAAGACTCATGCATTCTCCTTTTGAACCCATAGATTCTTGTGATCTAAAATTTCTCACCTGGAAGACTATCTTTCTCATAGCCATTACATCAGCTAGAAGGGTTAGTGAGTTACAAGCACTTGTCACGTACTCCCCCTATACAAAATTCCTACATGACAGACTGGTTCTCCGTATACATCCAAAATTCCTCCCCAAGGTAGTTACGGAATTCCACTTAAACCAATCCATAGTTTTACCCACATTCTTTCCAAGACCTCATTCTCACCCAGGAGAAACAGCCTTACACAACTTGGACTGTAAGCATGCACTATCTTTTTATTTAAACCGCACTGCAGTCCACAGGAAATCCAATCAACTCTTTGTTTCCTATGATCCAAACAAACCGGGTAAAGCAGTGGGAAAACATACTCTATCCAACTGGCTAGCAGATTGCATACAGTTTTGCTATGAAAAAGCAGGCCTTCCTCTCCAAGGGAGAGTAAAAGCACATTCAGTAAGAGCTATGTCAACATCAGTAGCATACTATCACTCAGTGCCAATCCTTGACATTTGTAAAATAGCAACATGGAGTTCTCTTCACACCTTTGCAGCTCATTACTGTTTGGACAAAGAAGGACGACAAGATTCAGCCTATGGACAATCTGTCTTAAAGAGCTTGTTTCCAGTTTAATCCCAACTCCTTCAACATCCAACCTGCTGTAGTCTTCGGCTGATTCATTTTCAACAACAGTGCTTCAGTTTTACTTCACTACAAAATGACTCAGCCTCTAGCTTGCTAATCACCCATATGTGAGGACTAGCATCCTGCTTGTCCTGGGATAAAGCAAAATTGCTTACCTTGTAATAGGTGTTATCCCAGGACAACAGGATATAGTCCTCACAGAACCCACCCGCCACCCCGCGGAGTTGGGTATGTTACCTTTTATTATTCTTTTCGCTAAAGCTTATTGCTACATACGAGACTGCAGTGAGACCCCTGAGGCAGTGAATATCATGGCATGCTGGGCATGCTCAGTAGCCCCAGGCTGCCAGACAAAAGTTTCTAGAAACTTTGACAAGTTTTTCCCGCGATAGGGCTCAGTCAGTGACTTCACCCATATGTGAGGACTACATCCTGCTGTCCTGGGATAAAACCTATTACAAGGTAAGCAATTTTGCTTTTTCTATTCATTTTGTTATATTGTAAACCGATGTGATGTTCACACTAACACCGGTATAAAAAAGGTTTTAAATAAATAAATACATCTGATACTATTCTCTCCAAATCGCATGCTCAGAAAATTATTCAAGCTTGCATATCACTGGGACCTATTAAGGTTGAAAATCTCTTCCCTCTTGCAGACCAGAACAGTCAAACCTGTTTCATTGCAGGAATGTGACAGCAAGAATTTTGCTCCTGCTGTGGAGGATTCATATCAATCCTAGACCTATGGACCGTTAAATTACATTCTTCTCTACCTGAATAGGGGAGACTGCCCATGTTCTCAGTCTGAAGGAAACATGCAAATAGATACTTGGCGTTATCTCTTATTTATATAGTAACATAGTAAATAACGGCAGAAAAAGACCCAAGTGGTCCATCCAGTCTGCCCAGCAAGCTTTATTTGTTTATTTTATTCTGTTAAGGGTAGTAATTGCCATGCTGTGCAGGTTACCCCAGTTCAGGTTACCCCTTATCTTCATTTCATTCTTTAGCCACTAGTGATCCTTTGTTTATCTCAATCTAAGGACACAACATTTCCAATATTGCTTACTATCTTTTGACTTGGGGCTCAGATCAGCGAATTTTCATGAAATAGCTTGCTGTAGTTGTGTCTCGCAAACTGGGGATTCATATTATTCCATACCTCAATTGTTGGCTGATCAAGAGTGCATCACAGACTGAGGTAAATGAAATAATGCAGACTGCCATCTAGGTGTTGCAGTCACTAGGGTTTCATCAATTTTCCTAAATCCATCTTGAGCTCATTGCTTCAACTGAAATTCAAACGGGCTCTTATAAATTCGAGTCAGGCTATGGCCTTTCCAGCAGGGCAACAACAAAGTGGAGGAGATAAATCGGCAGACATCTTGATCCTTACTTTTGTATGGTATGTCTCCACATGAGACAGGTTAGTAGACTGTATGAAACTAAGCAACTCAGACTTCAGGAGAGTATGTTACAGAAGATCTCAAACTTCCTGTTTTAATGGCTATCTCATTGCAATTTGATCTTGGGAGTTCCCTTCTAAATTCCTCCATGTTAAATTGTTCTGGCTACAGATGTTTCCAGCTCAAGCTTCATATCCAGAACTTCCTTGTCCCTCCAGGAAAAGTGTTACACATCAACCTTCTGGAGTTTAGGACAATAATGAATAATGTAAAGGCTTTCAGGAATCAGGTGGCCAACAAAATTGTATTTGTTCAAAAAGATAGGCAGATCTGAACAAGTAGAGAGATAAAGGATCCCTCCTTTTGTGCTCTGTTTTGTCCAAGACAATTTCTAAACATTAATCTCCTGCGATTAAGGGTATTATTGAATGTTCTAAAAGCTTTCAGAAATCCGGTAGCCAAAAGATTATCCTAGTCGACAAACAACCAGCTACTTTTTTCTGCTGAACAAGCAGAGAAGACTGTTGCCTCCTGTGTTGGAAAACAGTCGAGATGTGGGACTAGGCCATCTTTCATAAATTGGTACCAGAAGCAGCATACTTGGTGGGAATGGATAAATATGCAAGTAAATAGACCAAGTGTTACTTGGACTCCCATGATCGATCCCTGAACCAGAATGTGGAAAACAGAAACTTCCTCCAGTGGGGCACATAAAAGATGAATCTGGTATATTTCTGTCTGGAACTACCACAATCATCTGTTCCAGGAAGTGATAAGGAAGATTTAGCAGCAGATTACTTTTCCCTTCACTGGGATAGGTGTTCTGTATGTGTATCCTCTGATAACCATAAAAGTGATTTTCATAGATCTTTTTTTGATGAGACAGATTTGATTCCCTTTTTAGGTTTGTCCCTGTGAAAACCAGTCAGTCTTGGATTTTTCCATAATTTGGTCTCAGATTCAGGGATTGCTGCTCTATTCTAATGTGTAGTACCTACCCTTCACATCTTGGATGTTGAGGGATATGTGATATGATTGCTTGTTCAGTCCAATAAACTCTGTCTAGGTTCAAAATCCATGAGTACTTTATACATGTTGATCTTGTACCTAATTTCCAAAAGGAAAAGTATGTGCATACTTCACCTTTGAAAGTTTGTCTATGGGTATAAAACACCCATGGACTTTACACTTGCTTTTTATGTGGTGATTTCAATGAAAAATAACGCATGTAGATCTGAAAATTCAGCCTATATGTGGAAAACCACACACAGTTTTAGCTGGATTGCAGGAGGACAATTTTCAAACAGTTTATCTGGATAAATTGTGTTGAAAGTTGCCCAAGTCTCCCAAGTCCTTCAAGAAAGGAATCCACTGGGAGGTCTTATGATTTCAAAATGGAGATTTGCCATCTAGTGTGAGGGCAAGCGCTTAGATCTCTTCTCTTGCACCACTCAAAGACTACTTGATTATATTTTAGTCTGGTCTTAAAATTAACTAAATTAGGGTTTCACCTTAGTGCAATTAGCATTTATTGCCATCATGTGGAAGGAAACCTTCTTTCTATAAAGACTTAAGTTGTCAGAATCATGTGGGTCATATTTAAAGCCTTCTATCAAGTTTCCTGCGGTCATTAGACCGCAACATGGTTTCAACTTAACTAATGAACTCTATTCAAGCCCTTGTGAGCTCAAATACCTGACTTGTAATGTTGTATTTTTGATGGTAGTCCTTTCAGCCTGCAGATGTGATGAGCCTCGGGCTCTAATTACTTATCTCTTATACTAAACTTCATCACAGTGGGGTGGTGCTCTGAGTGCCTTCTAAATGTTTGCCTAAGGTGGTGTAGGATTTTCACTTAAATCAGTTGTCCTGCTTTCATTTTTCTTCAATCCATGTACCCATAAAGATGAAACTCTTGATTATAAGAAAAGACCATTGGATGATCAAGGGGTAAAAGGGGCACTTGGGGGATGACAAAGCCATAGCAGAGAAACTAAACAAAATCTTTGCTTTGGTATTCACTGAGAAAGATATGAGATACCAATACAGTAACTGTGTCAAAAGAATGAGAGAAAATTATAGTACTACTGTGAAGGAATTCTCTTATAGACAAGAATTCATTTAACATTTAGCACAGTAGTGCCTATTATGATTGGCTACACATTAAATGAATTCTTGTCTATAAGAGGATTCTTTCATAGTTGAGAGGATACCCATGTCAGAAATGATATTCAGAGGAACTGAAACAAATCTCACTAAACCTGGAAGATGTATTAGGAAAAATGATAGAGTAGCAAAT
The DNA here is from genome assembly GCF_901001135.1 of Rhinatrema bivittatum. Classification (NCBI taxonomy): domain Eukaryota; kingdom Metazoa; phylum Chordata; class Amphibia; order Gymnophiona; family Rhinatrematidae; genus Rhinatrema; species Rhinatrema bivittatum. Next base: position 135,379,414 of record NC_042621.1, on the reverse strand, counting down.
CACTTGGACTAGATGGTATACATCCCATAATGCTGAAAGAAGTGAGAAATAAAATTGCGGACCTGCTACTGGAAATTTGTAAACTATCAGTAACATCATCTATTGTACCTGAAGTTTGGAGAGTTGCCAGTGTCAGGCCAATTTTTAAAAAGGGACCAAAGGGGTGATCCAGGAAACTAGAGACCAGTGAGTCTGACATCTGTGCCAGGCAAAATGGTAGAAACTATCGTAAAGAACAAAATTACTGATCATATAGATAGGCAGAGTTTAATGGGTCAAAGCCAACATGGATTTAGCCAAGAGAAGTCTTCCCTCACCAATTTGCTACATGTTTTGAGGGCATAAATAAACACATTGATAAAGGTGAGCCAGTTGATATAATGTGTCTGGATTTCCAGAAAGCAATTGACAAAGTCCCTCATGAGAGACTTTTTAGGAAATTAGTCATGGGATAGTGGGCAATGTCCTGCTGTGCACTGCCAATTGGATAAAAGATAGAAATCAGAGAGTAGGACTGAAGGATACATTTTCCCAATTGATAAAGGTGAATAGTGGAGTGCCCCAGGGATCTATTCTGGGACCACTACTTTTTAATATGTTTATAAATGACCTGGAAAGGGGAACAAGTGAGGTGATCAAATTTGCCAACGACACAAAATTATTCAAAGTTGTTAAATCACAAGAGGATTGTGAGAATTTGCAAGAGGACATAGCAGAATTGGGAGACTGGGCATGCAAATGAAATTTAATGTGGACAAGTGCAAAGTGATGCACTTAGGGAAGAGAAACCCAAATTATGGCTGCAAAATACAAGGTGCCACATTAAGAGTCACCACTCAGGAAAAGGATCTAAGCGTTGTCGTTGATAATACGTTGAAATCTTCTGCTCAGTATGCAGCATTAGCCAAGGAAGCAAATAGAATGCTAGGGATTATTATAGAGGAATGTAGAATAAAACAGAGAATATCATAATGCCTCTGTATCACTCTATGGTGCGACCTTATCTTGAGTATTGTGGGCATATACTGATCACCATATCTCAAAGGTATAACAGAGTTAGAAAAGGTACAGGAAGGGCCACCAAAATGATACAGGAGATGGAATGATTCCCCTGTGAAGAAAGGCTAAAGAGGTTAGGGCTCTTCAGCTTGGAGAAGAGTCGGCTGAGGGGAGATATGATAGAGGATTTTAAAGTGAGTGGATTGGGACGAGTAAACGCTTAGTTACTCTTTTCAAAAATTACAAAGATCAGGGAACACACAATGAAGTTACTAGGTAAAACCATTTAAAACTGAAATAAAATATTTTTTTACTCTATGCTTATTAAGCTCTTGAATTTGTTGCCATAGAGTGTGGTGAAAGCTATTAATGTAGCTGCGTTTAAAAAAAAGGATTGGACAAGTTCCTGGAGGAAAAGTCCATTAACCACTATTCAGGTAGAGTTGCAGAAATCCACTGCTTATTCCTGGGATAAGCAGCTTGGAATCTGTCTACCCCTTGGGATCCTGCCAGCCACTTGTGACCTGGATTGGCCACTGTTGGAAACAGGATACTGGGCTTGATGGACCTTGGTCTGACCCAGTATAGCAAGTTCTATGTTCTTATGTTTTATCTAGAGCAGGTGTTATGCTCATAAAAAGTCCACATTTTTTTTTTTCTTTCTTTTGACCCTTACAGGCTGGGAAATGTGATAACAAAACACATTGTTTCCAATTAGATTGCATGTCATTTTGTTATGCTAGGGGCAAGCCTAACCTTAGAGGAGCATGTCAAGGCCCATAATATAAGGTCCAGGGCAACACTGGTAACCCATCTAAGGTCTACCTCTGAGGAGATTTGCAAGGTTGTATCATGGAGTTCAGTCTACACTTTCACATCTCATTATTGTTTAAACATGGCCTTCCGTTGGAGTAGTAGGTTTGGACTGCCTGTCATCCTGGGGTTTTTCAAGAGATAAGAGCCCAACTCCACTATCCACGATCACCCATTTTTATGGCTTCAAGTTGTCTCCTCTGCTGATGGCTCTTTGTTGAGAAAAAAAAAGATAAAATAGAGCTCCCATTGGTGAATTCTGATGTATTTCACTATTTTCTTTTCATGTGTGTGACTACTGATTTGCTTGTCTTCGGGGAAAGCAAAGTTGTGTGCCTGTAACAGGTGTTCTGTGAAGACAGCAGATCACTTGTGACACACAACCTATCCACCCCCTTTGGGAGTGGCTCTCTCCCTCTAATCACTGCTGTTAAATGGAAACTGAAAGCAAATATGGAATTACTGCACAGGAACCCCTTTATGAAGAGAAAAGAATTGAATCTTTCCAGAAAGCTCTGGAAGAATGTGGCAGTCATGTGACCCATTTGTGCGACTGCTGATCTGCTGTCTGTAGAGGACAACTTCACTTTTCTTGAGAAGAGGAAGAGGTGTATAGGATTGGTTTGTTTGGCTTGGGTTTGGAGAAAGTGTGTAGGAATTGGGGTAGGGAAAGAGCTGTGGGGTTGGCAAATCCAGTTTTAAACTGTGCGCTGTACTACTAATATTGCACTGAAAAAAAATAAGAAATGGTAGTGTAATAGTGTTCACATCCCTATTATTGAATAAGAGTGTTTCTGGCTCTGCTGCAGAAGAGCACCTCCTTATTGCCATACAAAGTACATGCAGCAGATTGTGATAGGATCTGTATCCCTTTGTCTGAGATTAGTGCTGTGACAACTGGGCCAAGCTTTTACAAGCCTGTCTTATTGAGTCCATAGCCAATCGATTTTCGGGATATACCCAATGAATGTGCATGAAATAAATTTGCATATGTGGAGACCAAGCATAAGTATAATCAGTATAGCTATCCTGAAAACTTGCCTGTGGAGTCACCAGGACAGGTTTGGAAGCTCTGGCCAAGGCTAAGTGTATATATCCAGCAAGCTGTGAATAAAGACCTTTGGTGCTTAAGCTTCCAACCACCCTTACCCAAGCTGTTTCTTGCAGGCATTGGGAATAGTATAAGTTCTGATTGGGCTGCATATGAGAGCGCTGGCCAGGAACCACACCCCCCCACTCTTCCTCACTTTCTCTTTCCCAAAGAAAAAAGAACAATGAGGTGGTGTAAAATGATTTGATTGGTATTTTTGATCCAGCAGTGGAATCGCTTATATCTTTAGAGAGAGACTTGATTTTGACAGTGCTAGAATTTCCTGAGTTTTATGTGATCTGATTTGTAATACATTTACCACTACCCACAAACCTGCATGGAACTTGTGGAAAGCTGATTTGTCTGGCGTGAAAGAAGAAGCAACCCATAATCAGATTCCTGAGAAAGGAGAGCAGCAGAGGAGCTCTGAAATTTCTGTGAAGTGGGGGCAATCGTTTAGTTTAGGAAGACTAGATTGTGGAGATCTCAGGTCAGTAAAGCTCCTCCTTGTCACTGAGGTGATGAATTTAGGCTGCAAATGGAGGGAAGAGAACTGTTGCTACTGCTGAAATCTGTCTCCTGGGTTGGGCATCTGCAGAGTAACAAGGGGCAATAAATATATATATTTATATTTGTGTATGTGTGTATAGATATATATATATAGAGAGATATATATGTATGTGTGTGTATATATAGAGATATAGATATGTATGTGTGTGTGTATAGATATATAGATAAGTTATTCAATAAAGTTTCTCTTTTACACTTAGGCTGAATCTGAGGCACTGTTTTTTCAATTTTATACTGGCCGTGAATGGCATTAAATCTATAGGGGTGACAGCTGAGTGCCAGTCATAAATAGGGATGCAACAGAATGTTAAGAAGTGCTTTAGGCAATAAACATTTTTATTGGGAATAGGCTGACTTTCAGTGGTTAATTTCTGCAAGCAAGCCTAAAAATAAATCAATTTACAGAATATGGAAAGCGTTCGGTTTTGTAATCTTTGCCTGTTTGCACCCCTTGCACATTCCTTTGATTCTCCTTACCAATTAAAGTGGGGAATGGAGCCTCCTGTGCCCTCTTGTTTCACAAAAGCTGCCAGCCTTTTGGACTAAATGCTTCTCCACAGCCAAAATGCCCGTCCAGACTAATTTGGCTTTAAATAAAGAATTTCACAGCAGTGTGTATGTGCTTCCATTCCCTTCTGATGCCATTCTTTTATATAGTGCATTTCAAAGAAATGTAGCATATTATTTTGTGTTCCTCACAGTATTAAATTGCCTGCTTCTTCCTTCTTACCCTCATTTCAGATTTGTTCAAACATTTGGTTTAAAAAAAAAAGATTTATGCTTCTCTCAAAGTCCCTCTTCTTCTTGTATTTAGACTTTGGGTTTATTGGTGGGCTGAGGTCACCTCCACTGTGATCATTCATCACTTATGCTTCATTTAATAACTCAAACAAATGAAGTTCTAGTTAGTTCTGATTTTTAGTGACAAACAACTTAAAAGCACACAGATGTACCCCACCAATGTGTTGGTCTGGGATAGTGCAGGAGTGGGCAGGGAGTAGTGTGTGTGTGTAGAAATAGGATAATGTATGCTTTGGGCTTAGTGCAGGAATAGTCGGGGGCTGGGATAGTGAGTGAATGGTTGGTTTTTAGAGAATTGCAATTCTCTAAAAACCTGAGAAGAAGAGATAGAAGATGGAAAATAGATTTAAGTAATCAGTTTAGCAGAGCAATGTACTTGGGTTTGTTCCTGGGCAACATAACCAGCGGAAATTTTTGAAGGCTTTGATATCATTCTTTAGTAACTCTTATGCTGGTCTATTAAGATTGTTATCCAGAAAAAAGTTCATATACTGTACATCTGTAGAAAGGATTTGTCTCAAAAGCTCAAGTACAACATCTATGGATAAATTTTGTATTGGTCCAGTAAAGGTATTACAACCTGCAAGTAATTCATAATTACAATTTTTTTAAATCACCAGATGTAATAAAATTCACTCATCTTAAGAAAAAAAACTTTTTTCAGTTTATGTATTGGATTTTATTACAAATCAACTAATGAGACATAGAGGCAAACTAAAAGGTACAATATTTAAACAAGCAAAGAATTACAAGTCCATTTATATAAAAAAAAAAAGAAAAAAATTATACTAAAATACAAAAACAAATCTGACTAGTTCTCCAAGTGGTACTACCTACCCAACGGCTCATTTTAATATCCTGTGCCTTGTCCAACAAGAAGGTTGCCAGATGGGAAGGGTCAACAAAAATAAACTAATTTCTCTGATATACAACCTCACATTTGCAGGGAAACTTCAATAAGAAGGAAGCCCCAATTCCAAGAACTGGAGGTTTTAACTGAAGAAACAGCTTCCTCCTTACCTGAGTTTTCCTGGAAATGTCAAGGAAAATTTGAATCTTCTGACCACAAAAAAGGTTGTTCTTATATTTAAAATATTGTTTAAAATATAATCTTTATCAAATTGAAGTACAAATGTAACAATAAGTATAACCCTAGTTGCAATTATATCTTGTGAAGTCTGCAAAAAGAGAGACATATCTAAGCTATCAATAGAAGCAAGAATATAACAATTTGAAATAAGGAAATTCTTTTCTGAGGGAAACTGCAAGATTTCTATTGCATATTTTTTAAATAATTCAAGACCAAGATAAAAATTTGGTCTTGGGAAAGTTCAGAAAGCATAAAATCTTGTTTCTTGTTTAAAATTTGTTTTCAAGCAATTCTTGCTTATACTGAAGACTTAAATTAGCTTTAAAGCAGTTGTATTAGTTTGCAAAGTAGAAATACCATCAGTATGAGATGTGGCAAGAGACTGTTTTTTCAAGACTTTGGTCCAACTCTGAAAATTTAGAAGATGCTTCAGAGGAAAACTGGCAAAGCTGTGAGACCAGTAGAACCAAAGACAACTCCATGAGCGTCGCAGCTTTCAAAATTTCATGCAAGGACACTTCAGGTGGTTCTGGAAAGATTTAATAGCTTCTAATGAGGAAAAAAGCTGCATTGAAGAAACAGATGTAGAATTGCAACCCACTGATCTGCTAAACCTCCAGTAGAGCAAGAACAGGAAAAGAATAACCATCATTCACAATTGGGGAGCCATATGGGGAGAGTCTCATGGGGGAATCAAATCACTTTGCGTGCCACATGGCAATGACCCTTGTACTCAATCCTGGATTACTGTACCAACTACTGAGCTCTTCTCCCCCTCTCCTGTCAATTGGCGTTGGGATAAATTAGGTGGTGGATGGCTATCAGGGCTCAGCGAAGCATCCATGGATTCACCTGAAGCATTTTAAGAGGAGATAATTGAACAAGTAACATGAAAATCCATAGGACCGCTCATTGGAGTTAAGGCCGTTAGGGGGATTAAAAAGTATCCTTATAAGAAAAAAATCTAAATCAAGATTCTACGTATCGACCGCAACTTTTATTATGTCCCCTTGATTCACCCAAAGTATGAATATAGCATGACCCAGCTGAATAGAAACTTCAGGAGAACCAGCAGTACTTTGATATAACCAAAATATAAGTACAGCATGAACAAACAGTGGGAAGCTGTAATTAAACATGCATATCCTCATAGCTCTGCATGAAATAAAATGTTCATTTTTGCCCCATAATCTGTTCATCAGACTGCTTAGAAGAGGGTGTGTAATGGATCAGCTACTATAGCCCTTTAGTGATGATAATGCTTGATTTGACCATCTGGTGTAGTTTCTGGAAGAGGCCCTTACTTGAACTCTCTGTTTGGAGACCAATTACAGGGTGTTTGTAAATACCAAGAAAGAATCAAGAAGAATTTTATGTAGAGAAAGTATTGCTAGTTTAGAACATATGGTAATGTTTGTTCTAGTATATTACATTAAGGATTACCTTACAGGGAACACAAAGATAACTGCTGAACTGGAGCCCTTCTGGCATCTTTACCTCGACAGTACTGAGATCTGATGGGAGCTTCTGATTGTACATTCTTTCATGCTGTACTCTGTAGCAATTAAATATGTTGCTTGTAAGTTCATTGATTTTAAGTCATTCGGTTTCTATCCTGAAGGGACCTAAGGAGCAGCTGTTTTAGAAAGAGTACCCAATTCTAACAGAGTAGTACCATATCTGATTGGTGTTTGCAGTGTGCTAGTCCTGGGGAATTCTGTGCTTTGCAGTGGTGCAGAATTTACGCAGAATTCCCCTCCTGTGCAGATTCTGGCAGGCTTGGTGTGCCGCAAGTGAAGGCTGTCTCGCTCATGGCGAAGAAGGATCAGGCCCTGGTGTGTCGTGAGCAGAGGCAGTCCCGCTTGCAGCAAAGATGGAGCAGGCCCCGGTGAGAGTGAGTGTATGTGTGTGTGTGTGTAAGACTGTGAGCCTTGGGGCAGAGAGAGAGGGAACCTATGTAATGAGATTGTGAAAGTGTGTATATGTGGGAGATATTGGGAGCTGGTGTGTGAAAAAGGGATTGTGTGTATGTGAGGGTGCTTGTTAGTGAGAGATGAAACCTGTGTATTGGTGAGTGTATGTGTAAGAAAGAGAGCCTATGTGAAGGGATGTATGTGTGTGTGAGAGAGAGAGAGAGAGGGGGGGAGCCTATGTGTAGGAGAAGGTGAGCAAGTAAGGGAGCCAGTCTGCATTGGTGTGTGGGAGAGAGACATAGGTAGCCTGTGTGAGGGTGTATGCATGAGAGAGAAAGGGAACCTGGGTTGGGTGTGTATGTAAGAGAGAGAAGAAGCCTGTAAGGGGATGTGTGTGCAAGAGAGAGGGAGCCTGTATGGGGGGGTGAGAGAAAGAGGGAGTCTGTATGGGGGGGGGGGTGAGAGAGGAAGTCTGTAAGAAGAGGTGTGTATGTGCACTACAGAGAGGGAGCCTGTGTGAGTGAGAGAGAGAGGGACAGAGGGAGCCTATTTGAGAGGCAGTACTGAGAGAGGGGTCAAACTCTGGGAATGGAGATAGTGGAAGGGGTTGAGCTTAGAGGGGGAGAGGAGAGAGAGTGGCAAGTGGAGGAGTTGAAGCCTGAGAGGGCAAAGTGAAAGGAGACTGGCCAGGGAAGTAGGGAGAGATGATGAAAGAGACACTGAACTTCTAGGGAAATTCTGCTCAAATACTTAAAACTCTGCATCTTTAAGTAATTTTTCCTGTATTACATTTTAAACTAATTACTTAAGATTGTCATGTATATTGTATTCTCACAAGACAAGCAGGATGGTAGTCCTCACATGTGGGTGACATCACTGGACGGAGTCCTATCACGGAAAACTTTTTTGTCAAAGTTTCTAGTACTTTTGACTGGCACACTAAGCATGCCATAATCCCTGTAGCCACAGGGGTCTCCCTTCAGTCTCTTTTTTTTCCGCACTGCAGTTTGCCTCGCGGTTAGGAGCTCTGTGAGAATTCTCTCACTATTTTTCCTCACGGAAACACTTGAAGTTTATTTCACAAAAAAGTTCCCTCATAGAGGTCTCCCATCACGACATCATTTTTCCGTCACTCGATGAGTAAATTCCACAGTCTTCGGTCTGTTCCTGCTTCCCCTTCCTCAGTGTTCACAGGCCATCGACCACTTTTGCAGCCCCTTTTTTCCATTATGGCGACGGGTTTTTGAAAATGTCCGGAGTATCCCCGTACCATGTTGATTATCAACCTGCATGATGTCTGTGTGCTGTGCCTTGGCTCATCACACGACGTTCATCAATGCCCAAGCTGTGCTCAAATGACCCCGAAGGGCAGGCAGGCTCGCCTGGACAAGATGGAGTCTCTTTTCAAAATCAAGATAACTCCATCGACGTCGGCCCAGTTGTCACCGGCAGGAACATCGAAGAAATCCATTGACAAACCTCGCCGGGAGCACCAAGGCAGCGGTAACCATCCATCACAGACAACATCTAAGGCATCGGCATTGTCTTCCTCGGTGCCAGAGAAGGACCGGACCAAGCACGGAGGGAAATACCATCACTGACACAGATGCGATTTCACTCCTGGTGCTGGCACTGACACCGCATCGGCATTGATGGCTATCGCGCCTACGAAGAGGACACAGGTAGAGGAGCCTCTCACCTCCTCTCCACCCAAGATACCGAGGCGATCCCCACCGATATTGTGCTGGGTAGTGAGCCCTCACAAAAACCTGTGGAGGTGTCCGTAGCCCCTAGACTGCCTCCCCCTGCAGCTGTGTTACCCATATCAGCCTCCAGGGAGGAGTTGGACATGCTTGTCCGACAGGCGGTCCTCAATGCCCTCCAGAATCTACAGCCGCCATCGATGCCGGTCCCCATACCGGAACCATCAATATTTACACTGCTACTCGACCGCCTGGACACACTCATCGGTGCCCTTCCGACTCAGCCTGGGCTGTCGATGCCAAAACAACCTATTGAGTCACTGAAACCCCTGATACCCATTCCGGGGTCCTCAGAAGACAAAGGCATGGACTCCAGTCATCTTCCAGCACTGCTTCCACCAAAGCCGGAACCGGTTCCTGGTCCATCAAGGCTCTCAGGACCAAGACGCCCACGATTCCCCTCAATGCCACCAAAACCTTTATCTGTGCTGCCACATCCTCCATCAAGGGATACGTCGATGACAACATGTCCTGCAGTACCAGCTTTTTTCCCTCTCTCGGGATCTCAGACAGAGATCCCGTATAACCCATGGGAGGATGTTCATAGACACTTCTACGGAGCACATACTATCAGAAAGATCTCCTCCGGAAGAAAGGAGATGGTCTCCCCCAAAAGGACCTCTCCTTTGCTAATTTTATAAAGGAAATGTCAGACAATCCCTTTTGACCTGGTCACAGAGGAAGAGACACGTCCTAAAACATTGGAAGTCCTCTAATTTGTTGATGCTCCCAAAGAAATTATGGCTATTCCTGTCCATGAGGTTCTCTTGGATCTCAAACATCGTCTATGGGAGCACCCTTGCACTGTCTCACCAGTAAACATAGAAATGACGGCAGAAGAAGACCAAACGGCCCATCCAGTCTGCCCAGCAAGCTACGCACTTTATCCATTTTTTTATTTCCCTTTTTCTCTCTCCCACCTGTTACTATTGGCTTCTGGTCAAGCATACTCCAGCATACTCCAGGATTCCAAAAGCCACATCTACCCTACTAATCAGTGGTAGTTGAATCCGCACAGAAAGGCCAGGAGACTGCACCCTCACTCTTCATCTCCCCCTGGAAAAGACCAAAACTTCCTGGATATTTTGGGTCGAAAAATCTTTCAGGGTTCTATGCTAGTGTCACGCATTGCTGCATATCTGTTGCACACACAGGCTTTGGCTAGATGTTTCATGAGAAGCCAGCAGCTGCTGTGCGGGAATAGGAAATGTGTGCCTTGGACCTCGGTGAACCCGGAGAGGAGCTCCGAGGAAATGCAGAGGCTGGTGAGACGAATCTGTGTCCGGGTCGAGACGAAGCCCAGGCCCCTGCCAACCTGCACAGCCTCAGGCCAACCACACAAGGTTGGTCTCTGAGTGGTCCTCAGACTACTCCAAGCCCTTTCGGACCTGCGGCTGGGAACGGCAAAGGCAGCAGGCCGGACAGGAGACAAGGGCAGACGAAGACTGTGGAACGTGAAGACTCAGACGAGAAGCTTGGGGCGTGAAGCTTCAGGATCAAGGTTCAGGAACAAAATAAAGTACTGGGTTGAGGCTGCGACACAGCGTGCCCTACACAGCCCACCACAGGGTGGACCCACGGGACAGTGCGAGGCAGACTCCAGACGAATACGTGGAAGTTGAAGCCAGAACATGGCGAAGATTCAGTAGAAGCCTGTACCAAGGTGCGCCCTACACAGCCACCAATGGCTGGTCACGGACCACGCTGAAATGGAACAGGTTCAGTCAATCTTAGGCATGGATGGAGCAACCACAAGAACATCCAAGGGCCAAAATGAGATTCAGGATAGGGGACCAAGATGAAACTTGGCTTCAGGCATGAGACACGGGACCAAGACGAGACTTGGCTTCAGGTGAGGATGATCCTCCGGAGGCTTGCGCTGCAAACGAGAAGACCGGCCCATGCTACGAGGTGACGAGATACGACATGGCACGCCAGAAGAGGTGGCAATGAGGGACCAAAGGTCTGGAAGTAGAAGCGGAGACGAGGCATCAGGAAGGAACATCAGGAACATCATAAAACATCAGGACAAGACGAGGGATATCCAGAAGAGACCAGGAACATTGAACAATGAGGGATCCCACGAAGAACAGGAAATACCAGCAGGAGTAAAGACTGGAAGTCAAGAAGAGACTAACTCCTTGTGAAGGCAACCAAGGACTGGAAGCTGGGCTCTTATATAGGGCTAAAGATCAGAAGATGTCCAGGTGGGGCCTGGGGCATATCCGGCCTCAGGCCCTTTAAATCTGTGAAGGAGGCGCGACCCGCGCCTTAGGAAGACAGGAACAGGAAGTGCAGGACCCTGTACAACAGCCCTGCACAGATGCGGAGGAAACAGGCCCCGATGTGAAGCAGCAGCGTCCTGCCGCTTGAAGAGAACTGAGGGTGGCTCCTGCCATAAGGAAAGACCGGGGACTATGGCCTCCGGGCCGCAAAGATGGAGAGAGCATCAGTGGCGGTTCCAGCTGCATTGGAGCACGGCGGCAGGGTCCGCTGAGTAGGAGAGGCACACCACAGTCCGTGGCTCCTGCCGCAGTAAAGGAAAACAGCTGACTGTGGCTCCTGCTGCGAAGATCAGCGGCGGCTCCATGCCGCGAAGGTAAGTGCCTGCTTGCGGCTAGGCCCGCGAGCAGGAACACAACAATATCAACTTTACATGACACAATATCAGAGGAATCTCTGGAAGCAAGTTCAGGGAATAGTTGACGCTTCCTCAGCAACAACAAGATAACCTCAATGCCATACTACGCAAAGGCCTTGAGGCTGGAAAGCATGAAGATAAGGGCTGCTTATGATTCTGTCGAGACTGCTTCTCGCTTGTCAGCGACAGGAATCAGCACTAGAAGGTGGGCCTGGCTTAAGGCATCGGACTTGCAAACTGAAGTCCAAGACAAGCTCGCTGAGAAAATCTATTTGGCGACAAAATACAGGACGCAGTGGCTCAACTGAAAGACCAGCATGAGACCCTGCGTCAAATGTCCACGGTTACTACGGAGGCTCCCTCCTCTGCAAGAAGGACCACACGAGAAGGGACCCCAAAAGACCGTTTTATCGCTCACGCAGGTAATACCCACCTACATCTCATGTGAGACAAACCAAACCACCTCAGAGAGGACATCCATGACAGCCCAAGCCATCCAGGCCTCAGCCAGCCCCGCAAACTGGCCAAACCTCTGGATTTTGAAATCTATCCAGAGAACAGCAGCCACTCCACAAATCCAAAACCAGACTTGCCAGTAGGAGGTCGGCTTCACCACTTCATAACCAACTGGCTGTGCATTACCACAGACCAATGGATTTTATCCATCATAACCCAGGGATACCATCTAAACTTCCTCATGGTACCCCCGGATTCACCACCCACTCCACTGTGGATGAAGAAAGATCACACAACCCTTCTAGAGTCAGAGCTGCCCACCCTTCTGAGTGCCAGGGCTGTGGAAGCTGTTCCCCTGGTACAACAGGGCAGAGGGTTCTACTTCTGCTACTTTCTCATTCCAAAGAAATCAGGCGCCCTCCGCCCCATCCTAGACCTCCCCAATCTCAACAAATTTCTGCAGAAAGAAAAATTCGGAATGGTGTCCCTGGGCCCCATGCTTCCCTTTCTGCAAAAAGAAGATTGGCTCTGTTCTCTGGATCTTCAAGACGCTTATGCTCACATTCCAATATTCCCACAGCACAGCAAGCATCTGCGCTTTTTTTGAAAATGTTGATGTCCCATCGGGACATCAACATTTTCAGTACTGGGTTCTGCCTTTCGGACTTGCCTCGGCACCCCGTGTATTTACAAAGTGCCTAGCAGTGGCTGTAGCCCATTTACGCAAGAGCAGCATACACATGTTTCCTTACCTTGGACGACTGAATAATCAAGCCAATCCAGGCAAGGAGCTCTCAAGATCACTATCAATCTAGTACACTCGTTGGGATTCCTCATCAACTACCAAAAATCCCACCTGTCTCCATCCCATCTCCTTACTTCCATCGGAGCAGATTTGGACACCACAGTCATAAAGGCCTTCCTGCCTAACGACCACGCAGACACACTCTCCAAGCTAGCTTCGTCTCTGCGCACAAAAGAAACAGCCTCAGCCCATCAATTCCTAATGTTGCTGGGCCACATGGCTTTCACGGTCCATGTTACTCCTATGGCCAGACTGGCCATGAGAATAACTCAATGGACTTTGAAATCTCAATGGCTCCAAGCCACTCAACTCTTTCATCCCAGATTCATGTAACCCACCAGCTACGTCTGTCGCTTCTCTGGTGGGCAAATAAAGCCAACTTGCTGACAGGTCTACCCTTCCAGCAATCAATTCCACAAGTGACCTTTAACCACAGACGCATTCAACTTGGGTTGGGGAGCTCTTGTGAACAATCTTCAAACTCAAAGTGCTTGGACACAGCTCGAAGCAACGTTTCCGATCAACTTCCTAGAGCTTTGGGCTATACATTTTGCTCTATAGGTGTTCAAGGACTGCCTTTCACACAAGACTGTTCTCATATAAACAGACAACATAGTTGCAATGTGGTACTTGAACAAGCAGTGAGGCACAGGCTCTTATTTCCTCTGCCAAGAAGCTGCGCAGATCTGGGCCTGGGCCCTTGTACATTCCATGCATTTACGGGCCACTTACCTAGCAAGCATACAGAACGTACTAGCAGATCACCTCAGTCGACAGTTCCATCCTCACGAGTGGTCACTGGATCCTGTGGCAACGAAGAAAATCTTCCGGTGTTGGGGTCAACCAACAATCGACCTCTTTGCATCCGAACTGAATCACAAAGTGGACAAATTCTACTCCTTGCACAGGCAACACACGCTAGCCATGAACGCCATCGCTCGCCCCGGAACACAGGCCTCCTATATGCTTATCCCCCAACTCTCATGAAACTACAACAGGACAAAGGGTCAATGATACTCATAGCCCCGTATTGGCCTCGACAAATATGGTTTCTCTTGCTTCTCGACCTCTCGATCAGAGAACCCATTCGCCTGGGCACAGCACCCACTCTCATAACTCAGAACCAAGGCATGTAACGCCACCCGAACCTTCAAACTGTATCCCTCACAGCCTGGATGTTGAAAGCTTGATCCTGCAACCACTCAACCTTTCAACTGATGTCTCTCAAGTGCTTGTAGCTTCACGAAAGCCTTCCAAAGAAAATCCTATCATTCTAAGTGGAATTGATTAACCATATGGTGCATACAAAAAGGTATCGATCCTTTTTCATGCCCCACTCCTTCTCTTTTAGACTATCTCTGGCACCTTTCGGACTCTGGTCTCTAGACTTCCTCGGTGAGGGTACACCTGAGTGTCATCTCAGCGTACCACAAGGGAGTAGGGGATGCTCCGGTAACAGCGCAACCCCTTGAGTCGGTTTGAGGGTCTTACTACAACTTAAGCCCCCTCTACAGCCACCAGTCACTGAATGGGACTTAAATGAGGCGCTTACAAGGCTCAGGCACTCCCCGTTTGAGCCTTTGCACTCCTGTGATGTTAAGTTTCTTACATGGAAAGTTGACCTGATGCCTAGGGGTGCGTGTGTGGCGCGGCCCCGCCTCAAGTACCAGAAGTGGCACGAACCTCAGGGGTGTCCCCCTGAGATGATGACATCCACTTCAGATATTTAAAGGTCTCTGAATTGCTAACAACTCAAGTTAGCAAGGAATGGCAACGGACTCGCTACGACTTTCCAAGCTACTCTGCTTTCTCTGACTTACCAGGGATACCCGCTCCTCGGGGGCCTTGCTCTCTCTCTCTTACTTTGTAGTTTGCAGTCTGGAACCGGTACTCACTCCTCGAGGGCCCTCGTTCCCGGACTTCTTCGGAATTCACTTCTGCCTGGAAGTCATCGCTGCCTACTACATCTGTGAGTTACCATCGCACACTCAAGAGATTTCCCTGGAACCAGGTACTCTCTCCTTGAGGGCCCTCGTTCCCGGACTTCTTCGGAATTCACTTCTGCCTGGAAGTCATTGCTGCCTACTACATCTGTGAGTTACCATCGCACTCTCAGAGCTTTCCCTGGAACCAGGTACTCTCTCCTCGAGGGCCTACTTCATTCCAGCTCCTGGGCTTCTATGAGACATTGTGTGAGTGTTACCATCAGGTTCTGTCCATGAACTCTGCATACCCTGCCTACTCAGTATTTCAGTTTCTCTACAGCTCAGCCTCCAGGGATCGCTGTTCCAGTATCTGAGGGACTACAGCCCAGCCAGGCATTCCAGCTCACTACTGCCACTTCTGGTGGTTCAGGATACTGTCTAATAAAAGAACTAGTATGTGTCTGTCTCCTAACTCTGAGCCTGACCGGTGGTCCCTCTCGGGATCTTCCCCCGGGGGGGGTGTGGTCATCTGCCACGGTCCAAGGATCCACCCACAACTCTCGTAAATAATAACACCTATACAAGGTTCCTACATGGCGGAGTAATCCTGCGTACTCACCCTAAATTCCTTCCCAAGTGGTAACTGACTTTCACTTGAATCAGTCTATAGTCTTGCCCACCTTTTTCCCAAGGCCTCACTCTCATCAGGGAGAGAGAGTTTTACACACATTGGACTGTAAACGTGCACTTGCATTTTACCTAACCCGCACGGCAGTCCATAGGAAATCACCCAACTCTTTGTTTCTTTTGATAAAAATAAACCGGGAGTTGCAGTGGGCAAGCAAACTCTCTCCAACTGGCTAGCAGACTGTATCGAATTCTGCTATGAAAAAGCAGGCCTTCCCCTCCAGGGACGAGTGAAGGCGCACTCTGTAAGAGCCATGTCAACCTCAGTAGCACACTATCATTCAGTACCGATTGCTGAGATTTGTAAAGCTGCAACATGGAGTTCTCTTCACACATTTGCAGCACATTACTGCCTGGACAAGGAAAGATGTCAATACTCTGCCTTTGGCCAATCCGTCTTAAAGAACTTATTTCCAGTATAATCCCAACTCCTTCCACATCCATCTGTTGTGATTTTCAGGCTGCCTCATTTTTCCCAACAGTACACCAGTTGTTGTGCCTGTTGCACGTTGTATGCTGTTGGTCCAATTAAATATGAATCAGCCTGTAGCTTGCTAATCACCCGCATGTGAGGACTACCAGCCTGCTTGTCCTGGGAGAAAGCAAAGTTGCTTACCTGTAACAGGTGTTCTCCCAGGTCAGCAGGATGTAGTCCTCATGAAACCCATCCACTATCCTGCACAGTTGGGTCCAAAATCATTTTATTTTATTTTTTCACTCTCACCTTTTGCTACAAATGAGACTGATGGGAGACCCCTGTGGCTACAAGGATTATGGCATCCTGGGCATGCTCAGTGTGCCAGTCAAAAGTTCTAGAAACTTTGACAGAAACGTTTTCTGTGACAGGGCTCCGTCCAGTGACTTCACCCACATGTGAGGACTACATCCTGCTGTCCTGGGAGAACACCTGTTACAGGTAAGCAACTCTGATTTATTTTGACGAATATAAAGTGTGCAGAATTTTACATTTTTTGTGCAGAATTCCTCCAGGAGTAAGTGTGCATATGATGCAAGTTGTAACATTGCAGTATGGATCAATCCAATATAGCTTGTTTCAAACATGGCTACTATTAGGAATACAGAGCATTAGTGACTATTGTTGAAGTAATAAATGTATTATTTTTGGTTTTGCCTTTAGGCTATGAGCTGTCTTTTTTTTTTTTTTTTTTTTTTTCTTCAATGGTTTTGTTTTATACATAGGTTTTTGAAGATAATGTTCCTGTGCTTTTAATTGTTTTATATATACATATATATGAATCAAAAAGGGAACAAGTTTCATATGTACCTTTGAAATACTGCACATATACAGAAGGTGTCCTTTTCTTTGAAAGATGAAGGGATCAGTTTTCAGCCATAGCTGAACACCTGATCTGGGTGGCCTGGTTTGGCTGACTAGATTTACATGAATTTAGGAAGCTAGGTTTTTTGGCTGAAAATTCTCTTAAATCTATATAGTCAAAATCATGCCACTTATTTATAGGCCTGCTGTTGCAGTGTCTAGGTCTGTATGCCTAATTTTTGTCCCCTGGCCTGACCTCGCCACGCTTGGAGCCACCAGCTTTTTGAGCAACTAAATTTAGCTATTGAGTGGGGAGACATTTTCCCTGGTTAGGAAGCTAAATCCACCCCTAAATGATAAATTCAAATTTGGCTGTATAAGCCAGGCTTTACATGCCAGAAAAGCCCCTCCATGCAGCTGGATAAAAAGTTGAAATGGGGCAGAAAGTGAATGAAAGGCACAGAGCACTAATGTGACCTCACACCTCTCTCACCAGCCTGTCTGCAGTTGTATGGCATATAGACTTTTCTGTTTGAGCAATAAGCTGGTATGTAACATCTAGGTATGGACTGTAAGTTATCTGTTTTTTAAATCAGCCTGCTAGATGTTCCTTCTCCCTCTTTTTTTTTTATTGTAGTCTACTCATGGGCATGGAATAAATGGAACTAGTGGAGCCCCAGGGAGACGAGTAGGTAAGCAATAGAGTATTCTGAGTTCCGTAAGCTGGAAATGTCTGGTTAATATGTGGGAATGGTTGCTGTAAAGAAAACATGACATGCATTACAACTTCTGATTTCTAGCATTATGGAATAATTTTCCTGCCATAAACTAATAGTTTTTTTGCCTTGCAAATGAGAATATGCATGCCTTGGGAAAACTTATGTACTTGAATTTCCTTTTTTTCAAGACCTACACAATTCTGCGCTGTAGACTTTCCCATCCAACTGGCACATAAATTTATCATGCACAGTTTTTCTCTTTGTTTCTTCTCATCTGATTATTTGAGTCATTTGTTTCATCTTATTCAGAAATTGAATTTAGGAATAGCCCAGGTCCACAATTTTTTGGTTTGGGTTGTTACTTAAGATGCTGTTGACCTAGCTGATCAGTAGTGCATTTTGTCAAATTCTAGAGATTCCCTGTTGACAGGCTTATTTACCATAATAAATCTATAATGGCTGCTAAGGAAACTGACTTGATAGATGTGACAAAATCTTTGTCTCTAGTTGTAACTAACATGGCTCAGTAATTGAGAGAGAGAGAGAGAGATGATAAATGGGACAGGGAAGTGACAGGAAAGACTTGAGGTCCCTAAAAACAAAAAGAGAGGGACAAATGCCATGAAGGAATGGAATAAGGATAGGAGACTGCATAGGGTAAGGAATTGGAGAACTGGGTGTTTTGGGAACAAGGAAGAGAGAGATGATCTACAGTAGCATAGTGTGATAAGTGGCACACTAGACTGTAATACTAACTATTCTTTGATGGCAAAGGAATTTGTACAAATTTAAGTAACAAGTGCTATTTTCATGCTATAAATCCATAGGGGTAGATTTTAAAAGTGCGCGCGGCCTACATGTGCACGCGCTACCCAGCACCGCACATGTACGCCTGAAGTAAGTTGCACGTGCCAGCCAACTGCTGGTGCGCGATCCCTGGCACAGCAGCAAATATGGCCGCTGTGCTGGGAGCCTTGCCCCGCCCCTTTTTGCAAACCCTGGGACTTTCACGCATCACCAGGCCTTTTTAAAATAGGCCCAGCACGCGTAACCCTTTTAAAACCCGGACCATATTGAGTAAACTGGTGGGCCAGAAAGGTTCGCTATGGACAAGCAGGACAAGTACTAGCTACACAAGTGAGTGATGTCTTCTGATGGCGCCAAGATGGAAAACATAGACTGAAAAGGTTTTTCTGGGCATTTGCAGGGTGTTCCTGTGCAGCCTCCACCACACAAGTCTCCTCAGTTTATTTTGTTCCATTAGCATGCAAGGATGTGTTTTGGCTCTCTCTCAACCAATTTCTCATAGTCATTTCTTCCCCTTGGGGTTATCTTTTTTTTTCTTAATTCTTTTCTATTTTTTGAATCTCTTAAAAAAAAAAAAAAAAACAGTACATTTTTTTGTCATGATTGTTTGATTTAGCATTGCTATTCTTCGAGATGACAGATGAGCCAGGATTCAAAAGATATCCCCATTGCTCTTTTAAAATGACTCTTAGTTTCTCAGTTCTTTCTATTTTGTTAATAACTGAGCAACCTGTACATGTTACCAAGGTCATAGTCTAGAGGTTATACCTTAAAGGAGTTTTTACAATCTTATCAGATTTCCACCTCAGCAATTAAGGTGGAGAATTCTTTAGTGCAGAGGCCAAATAAAAAAGGCACAGTCATCTAATGATCAGTGGCATGAGTCTGAAAAGTCTCAGCACACAAAATGTGGTGATGTAAAGTCTAGTCCCTTGGCGCCGAAGGCCATATGTGCTACCTAACTATCTCTTCATCAGTGCAGAGACAATCCCCTTTGGTATAAATTCTCCTCAGCAGTGAAAACGTATTGGCACCATCTTTTGCAGAAAGACCTTGGCATTGAGAATCCATTTTTTTGGCATAGAAAAGTCTTCTTCTCCTGTCCCCCTCGATACAGGTGTGCCTCAAGGATCAGCACTTTCACCAATCCTATTCAACATCTACCTAACCCCTCTTTGCCATCTCTTATCTAGTCTTGACATAACGTATTACATGTATGCAGACGATATTCAATTACTCATTCCTATTTCTTCCTCGATAGAAGATGCTATGTCTAAAGCAGCCTCACACTTGGATACTATCAGAAACTTGCTAATTCATCTCAAATTATGTCTAAATACAAGCAAAACAGAATGTATCCTAATTGCCAAAAAATATCCTGGACATTTAACAATTCCACCCTTCTACTTTGACAAGACCCTCGTCCTTCTCAAAGAGAGCGTTAAAGACCTGGGTGTTTGGTTAGACACTGACCTAATCTATAAAAAACACATCTCCACAAAAATAAAGGAAGGCTTTCACAAACTTCAAATAATTAAACATCTAAAACCCCTACTCCACCCCCATGATTTCAAAACTGTCCTTCAAGCCCTCATTTTTTCAGGTTTGGATTACTGCAACTCCCTATTGATCGGCCTTCCAAAATCTTCCTTGAGACCCTTGCAGCTCCTTCAGAATGCTGCAGCCAGAGTTCTAACAGGTACAAGAAAAGCTGATCACATTACACCTGTTCTCAACCAATTACAGTGGCTCCCTATTGAAAAAAGAGCAGAATTCAAAGTCCTCACCATACTCCACAAAGCAATATACAATGCCGACTATTCCGCCTTTGATGACATCATTCACATCCATTGCTCCCAACGTACTACACGAACCGCCAGCAAAATTAATCTAGTGATTCCCTCTCTTCCACAGGCTAAATTATCCTCCACCAGAAACAGAGCCTTTTCCATCATCGGCCCTAAGCTCTGGAACTCGCTTCCTCATTGCCTCACCAATCAAGATAACTTAAAATCCTTCAAAAAAGACTTAAAACCCTGGCTTCTCAGCCAATCCTTTAAAGATAGCACTCAATGACTCTAAAATTCTTTTATATATTCTGCCATTTTTTCATTCTCCCTGTTACAATGACACAGATGCCCTTCAATGCTTCATGAGATATATGTACATCTATTCAGGGTTCTATCCTATGTTATCTTGTTATACATTCTCCTGTTGTATTTATCATCGTTAATTTTAAATTGTAATCTTCATACATCGTTCTATGTAACATGTTGTTTCTGTATGTAAACCGGAGTGAAGGCAACTCTGCTATACCTCGGTATATAAAAAATGCTAAATAAATAAATAAATAAATAAAATGGGATTAAAGTTGCCCAGTCTTGATTTTGGTTCCTAAATCAGACAATTCTTCCACTCTTCTTCCTACAGTTGACCAACATTCCATTGTTAAGTAGATTGAATTCATTAAATTATTTTACTGGTAGGCTGCATCCTCTTCCCATAGAGCAGATGTCTTTCATTTTAGAGTCATTGACGGACTATATAGGAGCCCGTCTCAAAACACAGGGGAAAGTTTTTCTCTTCACAGAGCAAAAGTATTGATGAATAAAATCCTGACACACTCCAACTAAAGAAGTTACTCTCGTTTTATGCAGATGTTGGGTCACATGGCACCGGTTCATGTTGCCCATAAGACCAAATCAGTGGTATCTAAAATGCCAGTGAAACCAGCAGCATCTCCAACCACTATCTTGCAATGTGTAAACATCCATCTTTCTCTCAAATGGTAGTTAAATCCTTCCAACCTACTTCAGAAGTCAGTTCTTTCACTAACCTCAACATCAGGAAACAATAACCAGGTTGAAGAACTCATTTCAACCACTTTTTTCTGAAGGTATGCAGTTCTGGTCACCCCATCTTAGAACTAGAAAAAGTGCAGAGGAGGGCAACTCAATGATTGTGTGTTTGAGAGGCTACACAGGTTTGGATTCTTCAGCTTGGAAAAGATTCAGTTACGAGGGGACACTATAGAAGATGATAAAATCATAAGTTGAGTGGAATGGGTAAATAAAGGACGGTTATTTACCCTTTCAAATAATTAAAACAAAGGGATACTCCATGGAACTAATAGCAATAGATTAAAATCATAGGAGGATAATTTTCAAAAGGATTTACATGCTTAAAACTGGGGTTTACATGTGTACATGCACTTTATGTGTGTAAGTGGGCTTTTGAAAATTGCTACAATGTCACTGAATTGTCAATAGGTTTTACGCATGTAAGTTCACTTTAATTACATAAATTTTGAAAATTGCTATGTTAATGTTACATTTATACATGTAACTCCTTTGAAAATTACCTCCATAGAACGTTCTTTCATGCAATGCACAGTCAAGCTGTGGAATCTGTTGCCAGAGGATGTGGTCAAGGCAATAAGCATTGCCATGTTTAAAAGAGGTTTAGACAAATTCCTGGAGGAGAGGTCCATAAAATATTATTAATCAGGTAGACTAGAGAAAGCTATTACTATCCCTGGAAGTGAGTTATAAGAAAACATCTACTTTTTGGATGCTGCTGGGTGTTTGCAATCCAGGTTGGCCACTGTTGGAGGCAGGATGCTGGGCACAATGGAGCTTGGTCTGATCAAGCATGGTATTTATGTTCTTAAATTGATCGATAAATTACGTCATACAAATTGTTTAGAACTGGAGAGCTATATTCAGTGCTTTTAAGGTATTCTGATCCTGACTAAAAAAAAAAACAAGGGTAGTCTAAATCCAAACAGAGAACCAAGTAGCCATGATATATATCTTCAATTATTTTTGTTCATTTGGACTTATTACCTGACTTTTCAATAAAAATTCACCCAAGCAGAGTACAGGTAATGGACTTCTCCTCCAAGAACTTATCCAAACCTTTTTTAAACCCAACTATACTAACTGCACTAACCACATCCCCTGGTAACAAATTCAGAGTTTAATTGTGCATGGAGTGAAAAAGAATTCTCTCCGATTAGTTTTAAATGTTCCACACTGAGCCAATGATTTCAAAGTATTATCCACTATGACGCCTAGATCTCTTTCCTGGGCGGTAGTTCCTATACGGAACCTAACATCGTGTAACTAGTGCATGGGTTATTTTTCCCTATATGTATCATCTTGCACTTATCCACATTAAATTTCATCTGCCATTTTGATGTCCAATTTTCCAGTCTCACAAGTTCCTCCTGCAATTTATCACAATCACTTGTGATTTAACTACTCTGAATAATTTTGTATCATCTGCAAATTTGATTACCTCACTCCTCATATTCCTTTCCAGATCATTTATAAATATATTGAAAAGTACGAGTCCTAATACAGATCCTTGAGGCACTCCACTGTATATACTTTTCCACTGAGAAAATTGTCCATTTAATCCTACTCTGTTTCCTGCCTTTTAACCAGTTTGTAATCCACAAAAGGATATTACCACCTATCCCATGACATTTTCCTTTTCTTAGAAGCCTCTCATGAGGAACTTTGGATTTTCAGATAAATACACTACATCCACCGGTTCACCTATATCTACATGTTTATTAACTCCTTCAAAAAAGTGAAGCAGATTTGTGAGGCAAGACTTGCCTTGGGTAAAGCCATGCTGACTTTGTTCCATTAAACCATGTCTTTCTATATGTTCTGTGATTTCGATCTTTAGAACACGTCCCACTATTTTTCCTGACACTGAAACCAGGCTAACTGGTCTGTAGATCGCCACTAGAGCCCTTTTTAAATGTTGGTGTTATATTAGCCACCCTCCAGTCTTCAGGTACAATGGATGATTTTAATGATAGGTTACAAATTTTAACTAATAGAACTGAAATTTCATTTTTTAGTTCCTTTAGAGCCCTGGGCTGTATACCATCCGGTCCAGGTGATTTACTATTCTTCAGTTTGTCAATCAGGCATGCCACATCTTCTAGATTCACCGTGATTTGGTTCAGTTCAGCTGAATCATTACCCATGAAAACCTCTGGAACGAGTATCTCCCTAATATCCTCTTCAGTAATCACCGAAGCAAAGAAATTGTTTAATCTTTCCTCGATGGCCTTATCTTCTCTAAGTGCCCCTTTAATCCCTCGATCATCTAACGGTCCAACTGACTTCCTTGCAGGCTTTCTGCTTCAGATATATTTAAAAAAATTTACTGTGAGTTTTTGCCTCTCTGGCCAACTTCTTTTCAAATTCTCTCTTAGCCTGTCTTATCAATGTCTTACATTTAACTTGCCAGCGCTTGTGCTTTATCCTGTTTTCTTCTTCCAATTTTTGAATGAAGATCTTTTGGCTAAAATTACCTCTTTCACCTCACCTTTTAATCATGCCGGCAATCGTTTTGCCTTCCTTCCACCTTTCTTAATGTGTGGAATACATCTGGATTGTGCTTCTAGGATGATCTTTTTTTTTAACAATGTCCATGCCTCTTGCACACGTTTTACCTTTGTAGCTGCACCTTTCAGTTTTTTTCTAACTATTTTTCTCATTTTATCAAAGTTTCCCTTTTGAACGTTTAGCGCTAGAGCCATAAATTTACTTACTGTCCCCCTTCCAGTCACTAATTCAAATTTGATCATATTATGATCACTATTGCCAAGAGGCTCCTCCACTGTTACCTCTCTCACCAAATCCTGTGCTCCTCTGAGAATTAGATCTAAAATTGCTCACTCTCTCGTCTATTCTAGAACCAATTGCTTCATAAAACTGTCATTTATTCCATCCAGGAACTTTATCTCTCTAGAATGTCCTGATGTTTCACTTACCCAGTCAATATTGGGATAATTGAAATCTCCCATTATTTCTGCACTACCAATTTGGTTAGCTTCCCTAATCTCTCTTACCATTTCACTGTCCGTCTCACCATCTTGGCCAGGTAGATGGTAGTAGACTCCAATCACTATACTTTTCCCCAATACACAAGGGATTTCTACCCATAAAGATTCGATTGTGCATTTAATCTCATGCAGGATGTCTTTCCTGTTGGACTCTATGCCATCCTGGACATAAAGCGCCAGCCTGCCTCCCAGATGCTCCTCTCTGTCATTGCAATATCATTTGTACCCCGGTATAGCACTGTCCCATTGGTTATCCTCCTTCCACCATGTCTCTGAGATGCCAATTAAGTCTATGTCATCGTTCACTGCTATACATTCTAATTCTCCCATCTTATTTCTTAGACTTCTGGCATTAGCATACAAACATTTCAAAGTGTGTTTTTTGTTTGTGTTTTCATTCTGCTTTGTAATTGATAGGGATAGCTCAGGTGAGTTTTTAATTACAGGCACTTGGATTACTTTTCTTATGAATGGAACCTCACTGTTGAGATGCCCTAATTCTAATGCGTCATTAGTATCCTTTGAAGATACCTCCCTCTGAACCATGCGCTGCTGAGCGACTGTCGGCTTTCCCCTTAGAGCAGTTTTAAACTAGAACAATCTCCTTTTTAAAGGTTAGCACCAGCAGCTTGCTTCCACCCTGGTTAAGGTGGAGCCCATCCCTTTGGAAAAGACTCCCCCCTTCCCCAAAAGGTTCCCCAGTTATTAAAAAAACTGAATCCCTCTTTCTTGTACCATCGTCTCATCCACGCATTGAGACTCCGGAGCTCTGTCTGCCTCTGGGGACCTGCACGTGAAACAGGAAGCATTTCAGAGAATGCTACCCTGGAGGGTACTGAATTTCAGCTTTCTACCTAAGAGCTTAAATTTGGCTTCCAGAACTTCCCTCCCACATTTTCGTATGTCGTAGGTGCCCACATGTACCATGACTGCTGGCTCCTCCCCAGCACTGTCTAAAATCGTCTCGAGGTGTTTGTTTTCTCAGTCAGAGAGCGTGGTCTCTGTAAGTTACATAGTTGGAAGTGGCAACTTTTTACTATTGTCTGGATTTATGGCAGCATAGCTCAGTGTCCAGCAAAGACTCCGAGGCTTTTTATTTGTGTTCTAACAGGAGCTTATAAGTTCCAAATGAGATTTTTTATATCTGGGACTTATGTGAGCATGTTTTGTATCCATAGAATCTCCGTTTTGTTTGGATTCAAATGGAATTTTGTTTATAGTCCATTCTGGATAACTGAGATATTTACTTAGCTTTTATTTATTTATTTTTAATAACTTGATGGGTGTGAGTCCATTGGTAGTACAAGTTAAACATATCTGTATAGTTGTAGGTTTTTGTATCAAAGGCTCATATCTGAAATATATGTTGAAATGTACTGGTGTTAATCAGTCATTTAGTTGAGTGTGTACTGTTTTTTTGTTTTTTTTAATTAATGTCCCCAGGATGGGATATTACATACTGATTCGTAGTTTTCAGATTTGTCTGGATCCAGGATGGGCTTCTTTAGTAGCGATCAAACCATGGCTTGTTTCAAATATGTAGGTAGTAATCCCTCAGAAACGGATGAGTTCACAATTTTAGAAACTTAGGTATTGAGGCTTTCACTTGCTAGCTTCATTTATGTTGAAGAGCAAGGGACAGGGGGTGCAGGTTGTTGGTACATGTTGGTTAGAAATTTTTCAACCCTTTTCATTGCTACTTAGAGGGGTTCATCTGCTTGTTGTCTCTGTGTATGAGATGTCTTTGTAGCACTGACTGAATTCAATGATTTTGTTCTTAAAGGAGGCAGTCATTTGATTCTATAGAGGTGGTGGTTGTAGCAGGTCATTTATTTCAAACACTTTCTTAGTTAGATTTGTTCAGTGTACTGAGAGAAGTAACATTTTTGGCCTTGGTTAAGGCTCTATTGTGGGTTGTCATGTGCAAATTACAGGTTAGTCTGTTGTCCTTGACAAGTGTTTTGTGCCCGTTCCTTTCCAATCTTTACCCTTGTCTTTTTAAGTCTTCAGAGTACCTGTGGGAGTATCTGTAAGGAATACATAGGACTTTTTTTTGTGGAGCAATTTTTTCCAGGGCTTTTTTAAATTCTATTTCTTTATCTGGTCTGTAACAGAAGATAGCTTCTCATCCATCAAGGAGGAAATCTGGGGCATTTAACAGTTTTTTAAGTCTGTCATTTCTCATCACGTTTAAGGATCTGTCTTGTCCACCTGGTTAATGTCATACATTGTGTGTGGCATTATCTTGATGCAGTCTTTGTGGTGGTCTGAATTTTACCTCCATGTGCAAGATCAGGTCTAGTATATGTCCTTTCTTATGTGTTGAGGATTTAACAGCCTGAGTGAGACATAGTGTCTTAATGGTGGCGAGGAAATCAGCTATGTGCAACATTGGGTCTCTATATGTAGGTTAAAGTTGCCTGTAACAGCTAGAATCTTAATGTCAAATCTTAATGTCAGATCTATAAGTTCTAGTAGCTCTTAAATAGATAATGTTATTTCATAAGGGGATAAGTAAACCACCAGGAGATCTATCAGGTTTTCACCTCCTAGCTGGGCTAGTAAGCATTCTAAAAAACTAAAAAACACTGGTCACATTTTTCATGTATTATATATCCATAATAAAAATCTTAAAGATGTTTTTAAATTTAAAAAAAAGAACTCTAAAAGATAAAGTATTCAAAAATAATCACACTACCATAACACTTTCTGCTACCAAGAACAAAAACCTTTTGAATTGAAAGGGAAAATTTCAGAGAGCATCTGTGGTGTGCAAACTTGTAAGCAAGCTGCTATCACAGGGGAAAAAAACTCCCTTTCATTCATTTTTTTAAAAATATAAATAACTCCTTAAAAATCTGTGTAAAATAAAGTCCATATTAGGAAGTCTCTTCCAAAAATGCTGATTTTTATTTGCTCAGTTTTTTAATCCTGTTTGGTAAGTATGATAGAGGCATTGAAATGTCTTTGTGTTACGTGAGGGTGGATTTAGTGTGCCCTTGGGCCTCAGCCCAGACCCAGACCTTCAGGGTCTGGGCTGAGGCCCAAGGGCACACCGTCAGCCATGCGGAGCCAAGGGTTGACGGTGGCTCCACATGGCTGACGGTCTTACCCTCCGCCAGGCCGGCAAGCTCCCAAGGCCAATATCCGAGGATGTTGGAAGTTGAATGGTCCTCCGACCATTCCGAGCCCTTTCGGACCTGCTGCGAGCAGCATGGAGCAGCACGCCTGGCCTGAGGTTGAGGGCAGACGGCCTTGACACGAAGACATGACAATGATTGATGCGACGGCATCCTTGGACGAAGACAGAGGGTTGATGCGACGGCATCCTTGGACGAAGACACATGGCTGATGCGACGGCATCCATGACAAAGAACTTGACATCCAAATAGGCAAAACACAAGGCATGGACATTGGCACTGTCTCTCAGGGCGCCCTACTCAGGCCACCCGTGGGACTGAGTCGTGGACCACCCTGTCCCACTGTGCGCCCTATACAGCCCTTGCAGGCTGGTCACGGACCACGAGGAGAACGGGACAGCGCAGGAAAGGTCCAGGCAAGGAGGAACTCCAATGACAGAGCCGGTGTCATCCGAAGCTTCCCCCAAGGCTGGCAGGGACGGAGGCTCAGGAGCACAGGGACACTTCCCACCTGCAAGCCACCTCATTCTCGGGAATACTCCATCCGAGAGTACCGGCTTACAGGAACAGAAGGCTCGAGAGCACCAGACGAAGACACGGGGAAGAACATCCTGGCAGGAAGACACATCAGGACGTGGAGGAAAACAATCATGACGAGACATCAAAACATGGACCGGGACCTCAGGCGGAACACCAAGACATGCAGACGTGGAAGAAGGCAGATGAGACTAGGAGCTCCACGAAGACAGAAGACCTTACAAGGCTCTGGCAGGCAGGAGCCTCCAGAGTGAAGTCACCACGATGCAAGGCGAAGAACAGACTGATGAAGCAGCCCCTTTATAGGGCTAAAGCAGGAAGTCCAATAACAGGTGGAGCCAGCACACTTCCTGTGCCTGGCCCTTTAAATTCTGCAAAGAAGCGTGGGCCGGCACCTAAGAAGCAGCAGGGAGCTGTGCAGGACCGCGGACAGCGGCCTGCACCGACGTACAGCGTCGGAAGAGGCAGGGCTGAGCCTGGACGCAGGCTCCGATGTCGGCAGCGGCTCCAGCCGCTACTCTAGCCCGGGACTGCGGCCTTAGCGCCGCGAAAATGAAGTCAGCGTCGGGGGCAGTCCCAGTCCCGTGGGAAGACGCCGGAGGGCTGTGGCTCCGACCGCGGAGCAGGAGAACAAGCAGGGCGGCCTCCGGGCCGTGGGGGAGAGAAGCAGAGCGCGGCTCCAGCCGCATGAGAGGCCTGACAGCGGCGTCCTGCCACGTCGGGTGAAGATGCAGCGTAGGTAAGCGAGTCTGCTCGCGGGGGAACCCGCGGACAGTGTTCATAACACTTTGAATGTAGCAAAATGTTATTCAATTCAATTTGCAGCAAAAATACTTGTCTTGTAGAAAAACGCCGTCAGGGCCATGTTTCGCTGCCACATTAGTGCCACATCAGGGCTGTTTTATAAACATCTGTTTGTCCAAGCCTGAGCATTCTGACAATCAGGGAGGGTCAGGTTCTTTCAATCTTTGTCAGAAAGCCTGCAAAATTTGGAAATGGGCGTGAAAACCAGATAGCAGATAAAGTTGCTAGTTACAACCACACAAATGGTCATTAGACTATCAGGTAGCCCAGGAACTGTTCCAGCTCTGGAGCTCTTGGATCATAGGTCTGTTTGTGACACCAGTATTTATTTATTTAGCCATTTTATATACCGTCCATTAAATAACAAAGTTCTCCAGGATACCAGCAGCGAACATTGTGGTGACAAGACATATTCTTAATTCTGAGGAACCAAAGGCTGCTCTAAGCATGTCCTCCAATTTCACTTATAACCAAGGCATATCAGAACTTAGCCAAATTTTAGTCTTGCCAGATTTGATTTTCATGGCTTCAATGCCTAGCTGTTCAACATCCAGTAAGATTACACACATTTCCATCATGCAGAGCAACAGGAATCTTCTGCATCCCAATTGTCCGTCATTGGCTGTGACTACATGCATGTGGAAAACAAATTAGTATCTTCTCTACAATTGTCTTCTGAAGTGTGTAAAGTATTCCCAACATCTAGAAAATGCTCAAAGAGAATATCTTTTTCTAACCAATCCAAAATCCGCTAGTCCTATACTTTTACATTTACTTATGGACTATGGTAGAATCTCTGGGTATAAGATTAATTATTCCAAATTTGAAGTGCTTCCCATTGGTATAACAGGATTGCATAACATTCCTTGGTGTTTCTCCATTTTTCAGAAGGCAAAAGAGGGCATCAGATATTTAGGGTTGCTAAGGATCCGAAAGGTTTATATAAAAGGAATTATGCACCTGTGGTAGATCAACTTCAAAAGGAGCTAAAGGTTTGGGACGATCGCTTTCTCTCATGGTCAGGTAGAATTAATATTTTAAAGATGAACATTCTTCTAAAACTAATGTACTTACTTCAACATGTTCCATATTATTTATCTGAGGGTTTTTTCTCCTCTCTCCAGGAAGTGATGGGCAAACTTATATGGCACAACCAGCAGGCCCGAATAAAGATGTGATCTTTATGAAGGCCAAAAGAGGTGGGGGGCCATGGCGCTGCCTTACTTGCAGGGATATTAGGCAGCTGGGATGGTGGGTGCCCTAGTGTTACTCCATAGAGAACAGGTGACATCTTGGTATTCTATAGAAGTACAACTTATGGGATGTCTCGATTTATCAATGCCACTTTTGCAACCTGAATTGTTTATGGAGCTAGAAGGGTGGGGGATGCTAGTCCTCATATTTCGCACATGCTGAAGGTATGGAAGGTTATATGCAAAAATTTAAGTTTGAATGTGCAATCCCTACCAGCCATTATGTCAATAAGGCATAACAAGAGGCTGATATCCACAATGTTGTTCGGGGCTGTAGCTGATTGGAAACTTGGATTGAAAGTCTTGGGGCAGTTATGGGAGGAGGACATGGCCCAGCTCAAACTATTTCAAGACCTCAGAAAAGAGTTTGAGGTAGATGAAGAAACTGAATCCTTCTATTTTCTGCAGATAAGCAGGCTGAATTAGCCATGACTTTGGGAAACGTCCTCTAGATGGCTGAGCTCTTTCAAAGCACACAGAGCTGTACTCTTATGTGCCCGTGTGAGAGTGTCTCCCATGTGACTCTCATCCTGCCTCAGTCTTGTTCTTTCTGCGCTGCTGGATGCATGTGGAGCTCTTTCTCTCTTACTTTATTTTTGTTATTAATGTAGTTACCTTTGTTCGCTGTTTGGAGGAAGAATCACAATGAATGTTGGAAGCTGGGTCTGTGCTGCTTGTGTCAGACCAGGTATCATTGAGTCTGTTCCAGGGCCCAGATGGGACTTCCCCGAGAGCGAGGACAGAGAGGGCCTCTTCGGCAAGGCCCTATGGCGAGCCAGGGACTCTGTTAAGCATCCCATGTTGGTTCAGAGTGGAGCTTCGTGGAATGTCCATCCACTTGATGCATCCAAGCGCTTTTGCCAAACCTGACACATCGATGCGCCTCATTGAAGCCAAGGCTTCTACGTGCTTCTTCGATGCAATGCATCGAAGCATCAGAGTGACTGGTTGAAGCCGGGGCATCGGCTCATTTGGCAGCGAGTATCTTCCCATTTGGGGATCCCAAACTGTGTACCTCCCTTCGCCAGCACAGAGGTGTCGCGACCTGATTGAAGTGCAGGGAAGAGTTGGCCCATGCCTCGATGTGTAGAGTCGATGCTGGAAGTAACGCTGACCTGTGGCGGCGTTGCTCCAACATAAATATAGGCAAGGCCTAGGAAGCCGGCCAGCAGGTGTACGTGGACTTGAGGATGGTTCAGCCCCATGCCTGTAAGCAAGATGGACTGACAGCCTCACCACTCTGTCATCCTGATCAGAGAGGTTTTCGGTCGGAGAGTTTTGAGCATTGGTTCGCCTGGGAAGAGTTTCTCGAAGGGGCCTATCTCGGAAGTGCTAGTCATCTCACCGACCGGTGATGCTCTCCTCAGATGTGGCCTAACAAGGTTTGCCTAAGAAAGAAGAATGTTTCTCCTGTCCAACGCATTGGTCATGTCGATTGAGGTTGTCTGACCCCAGGGTGGAGGTTCATGGCATACTACAACCGCTTCGGATATCAACGAAGCAGGGTTAGTTGTGACTGGGGTGCCAGTGATCCTGCCACAGCACAGTCCAGCTTCCCCGTGTTTCATTGCGATGGGGAAGCTTGGGGGGGGGGGGGAGCAGATCTCAGGTCTACCTTCATTCCCCTGGGGCGAGACATCTTTCTACTGGGATAGTCACCCACTCAGAAAACAGGTGACGCAACGGGTTTGTTAACTGGAACACCAGCAACTGGCAGCCTTGAAGGTCAGCTAGCCACCAGTAAGGCTGAGGAAGCTGGCCTCTCTATCAGTCACATGGGGCCCAAACCCTTCAACTCATTGGAGAAAGAAATGACTTAGGGCTGTAACAATGTTAAAACAATGTTTGGCGGCCCTGGGAAACAGTCGGCATAAAGGAAAACAAAATGTGACTACCCAAATCCAAGGACCATGGCCTGCGGTTGGATTAGTGGCAGGGTGCAGTGCCCAGCCAGCAAGTGTCAACCAGTCGGGAAAACAATAGCAGCGTCAGCCATGTGATTATACGTAACTCACTAATAATTGAGGCAGGCAATATGGGGATGCAATGCCTTTCCCTCCTCACCATGCCAGATCAACATATTACGAGTGTAAGAGGTGGCAACTCTGATGCTAGCCACCCTCCATGGCAGCCCAAAGGAAGGCCATCTGCCAACAGATGTACCACGCCTCCAACGAAGACGGGGGCACCCATCCACATCAGATTCAAAACCAAGCGATTCCAGTGAGGGTGGTAATCATGACCCACATGGATGGCCAGAGGACGATCCCCTATACAGACGAAGGAAGAGGATTGATTCTGCAGATGGCCACCGAGAAGTGGGATTCGTCTGGTAGTAGACAGGAGCCCAGGCCTCCACACTCTGAATAGCCACAGTCTATGCAGGGATTCCACAGTAGACTGATGCAGTGACACCTTACTCCTGAGAATGAGAATCTAGCCACGCAGTGGCAGGTTATCTCGTTAGGCGGGGAACTGCCCTAGTACACCTTGGTCACCAAAAGCAACAGGAAATCTAGGCTCCCCCATCTGCCTACACGGGCTTCGCCTAGTACAAGGTGCTTCTCTCTTCCCAGAGATGAAGAGACTACCATATCATTTCTTCGTATCCTGCATACGAGGACCACTCAGACGAAGCTCGAATGGGATCTGTATCGCACTCAGGACCTCAGTGGTCCACGGAGACCATGGGACTTTGCCTGGTTCGTCCACTCATTGGGAAGCTAATGCCCATGGATATACACGAGACCTGCTGTTAGGAAGGGTAATCCTTTCTCCTCCCGATGCGCTTCTGCTAGCATCCAAATTTGGGGAGGTTGAAGGGACACATCAACATACCTGAACCTACTGATCTGGAAGCATGGCATAGGGGGGTCTTCCAGTAAGTACCCTGCCTAGAAGGGCTACCATGGTAATTGCGCCAAGCACGCAAGGTGGAATGGAGAACACGGATCAAACCTTCTCTGCTACCCAAGAAGCCAGTAGAAGATTTTCTCCCCCATGCCGAGCAAGAAGGGCAACTGCATTGGACAGGGGCGACAGCGCCATCGCAGCCTATCATCTCCTTAGGATGACTCCCTGGTGTCATACCTAGCGTTGAACTCCAGATTACTGAAGGATCCTCCAACTGCGCCAGCAGTCAAGGAGAGTGGTCCTGTGAAACTCTAGCCTGAGCCTGACTCAACCTAGGTTTCTGCTATATGCATCTTCAGACAACTGTCACCAGGGACATCGTGCCAGGGGGATGTCTGCTCAGGTCGCCCTCAGTTCAGGAAAGAGGGTCAGTGAACAACAGGTGCTTATCCACTGCTTTATCTTACCTCGAATCTCGCTGTGACAGGGCAGCACTATGAACGAGTCCTCTCCCTTTCTGGGGTTATCTTGGCTCTCCGTCTTACTCAGGCGATAACTGGGCCAACCGTCTCCCAGAGCCGCTTAAGGCAGATGCAGAAGGCGACTTCACACGTTGGATCCCCGTACACTCAGTCTAGCACTCCCAACTGTGGCATCCTTTAAGATGAAGTGCCCGGGTTCCGGGCCCTAGTGCATCCTGTCTTTCTCCAGCAAACATAAGGAACATAAGAACATGCCATACTGGGTCAGACCAAGGGTCTATCAAGCCCAGCATCCTGTTTCCAACAGTGGCCAATCCAGGTCATAAGAACCTGGCAAGTACCAAAAAACTAAGTCTATCCCATGCTACTGATGCTAGTAATAGCAGTGGCTATTTTCTAAGTCAACTTAATTAATAGCAGGTAATGGACTTCTTCAAGAACTTATCCAATCCTTTTTTAAACCTAGCTACACTAACTGCACTAACCACATCCCCCGGCAACAAATTCCAGAGTTTAATTGTGCGTTGACTGAAAAAAGAACTTTCTCCGATTATTTTTAAAAGTGCCACATGCTAACTTCATGGAGTGCCCCCTAGTCCTTCTATTATCCAAATGAGTGAATAACCGATTCACATTTACTCGTTCTAGACCTCTGCGCCAAGGCCACCAAGATAGAGCAATTGCGGGATCCATCGCACTATGAGGGATGCGCTCATCATGGACATCCACGAGCCGCCATGTGACCGTTATTGCATGCTTTACATATTATACCACTGCCGGTCAGCAGGTGACCACAGAGGGTAGAGAGGATCGACCCATCCTCTGTCAAGGACAAGTGAGAGACTGTCCGCGACCACAGGTCAGGTTGATCGCATCATTGGAAACTGGAAGAGGCGGTACACTGCCCCCAAGGGGTGCCGAGGCTCCTACCTTCCAGCTTGGGACTCCCCACAGTCATGGCTAATTCAGCCTGCTTATCTGCATAAAAGAGCAAGTTTGCTTACCGTAAATGGTGTTTTCCATGGATAGCAGGATTTATTTATTTATTTATTTAAATGCTTTTAAAATATACCGACATTCATAGGACATATCATGCCGGTTCACAATCAACATTGTAAAGGAGGAAGAGGAAATTACAAATAACAGGGAGGGGGGAGGTGGAGCAGTGAAGGAAAAAGGAGAGGATGGGGGTCAGGTGACAGTAAGCGCAGAAGTTGCGGGAAGGAGAAAGGTAGTGAAGTGCTAGGGGAGAGAGAAATTGATAGGAACTGTGTTAAAAAAAAACTGAGAATAAAAAATTAACAAATTTACAAAATCAGGAATTCCCTAGGATGAATTAGCCATGTAATTATCGCCTGCCTCCCTGGACAGTCTCCTATCGGACTCCGTCCAGAGCTTGGAAAACAGACTGAGGCAGAATGGGAGTCACATGGGAGATTCTCAAAGCTGTGCTCTATGTGCCCGCGTGGGAGTGAGCTCTGCCACCTAGAGGACCGGAGGATGTTCTCCAGAATCATGGCTGATTCATCCTGCTATCCACGGAAAACACCGTTTACGGTAAGCAAACTTGCTCTTTCCGGTTGGTAGAAGTTGTTAGAGGGATTAGGATGAAGGGGAGGGGGGTGAATGGAAAGTCCTCACCCCAGTAGAAAAAGTAATATTGTGGGAGGTCATCTCCAGAAGAGGGATATCTCAGTTATAAAAGTCAGTGCTAGCATGACAAATGGAAAGTGATCCTCCCCTCAAGATAATAAATCAATGAAACAGGGATCTTCAGCTGGACCTGAGTGATGAACATTGGAAAATTTATATGGAAAAAGGCCCACTGGATTTCCATGTATAGCCAAAGAGTAGAGCTAATGGTTAAATTGCTCCACAGAATATATAGATATCTGGTTTACTATACTAGGTTTTAAGTTTGTTTCTTATCTATGTTGGAGGGGGTGTGGACAGATGGGTACTTACCTGCATGTGTGATGAGAGTTCCCCAGGGTGAGGGAATTCTTGGATCTGGTTAAGGGCGAGAAGATGGAGAGTGAGGGTGGATATGGGCATGTCACCATCATTCTGTTTATTGGGGCAATGGGAAGATCACAATCTTAGCATGGCAAAACAAATTCTGGTGAATCTTGTGATTCATGCAGGCAGGTTCACAATAGCTACTTTCTGGAAGTCCTCTCCTACGCTGGCTTCCTGGAGGCGACAAGTCCATAGTTTTTGTGGAAAAGCTAACTATGCTTCGTAGATACTTGATAATATATGATGAAATCTGGATGCCTTTCTGGAAATACTGGGTAGAACTGTAATGCCTGCTATAGGCCTGGAGGGTGGGTTTGGTTATGAAAATATGAGAATGTTATTCTGGGGGTCGGATGGGAGCACCTATCTCATGAGTATAGTTAAATGTTTGAAACTCAAATAGGCTATGCATGATATTGTAAAGCTTAGTATACTTTGTGGATTAAAATGAACTTGAGTTGATATTGTAATGGGGATATATACAAGAAGTGAAGTTGTATCTCTCGTGGATGTTATGGTTTTGTTTGTGGTAGTTGTAAAACAGTTTGAAAAAGTTTCCATATCAGAGTAGTTTTGAAAACTCATACTAAATTTCTGCCAAAAGTGTTTTTTTAAAATTTCATTTAATATAATCCATTGTATTGTGAACGATTTTCCCCAAAACACATGCTAATAAGGGCAAGCAGGCTCTTCATACATTGGACTGTAGAAGAGCTTTGTTCTGTTTATAAAGAGTAAACTCCTACAGAAAGTCTTCATGACTTTGTTGCTTTCAACCTTGTCAAACAAAGTGCTTCAGTTACAAAGAGAACTTTCAATTTGTTTCTCTGACTGCTGTAATCAGTCGGGACTCCATCTCCAAGGCTATAGAGGCTTCCTTAGCATATTGTCACTCTGCCTTCATAGATGATACATTCAAGACAGCCATTTGGTCTTCTATCCACAACCGGAGGCAGTATTTTCGAAAACGGAGGAAGAATCAGGTCTCGTATTCCCTGAATCAGAGAATATTGAAGAGCTAGTAATCAAAGAGAATTTGGGACTTCTAGTCAGTATCATCTTAGCCTCCAGTGAGGAGGTAAGGGTAGAAGATACTGACCATATTGAAAGCAATCTCCAGGGAGAGCAGGCAATGTAGTTAGAGAGCATAAGTGTGATACCCCTCAACTCCAATTCAGCAATAGCCATAGCAGCTCTCAAGGATTCAAAGGGAAGATTGTGGAAGACATCCATGGTGGGGAAGCACTTTAAAGTGAGGGAGGACCTGCAGTTTTTTGCTCAGTGCATTCACTGTTGTAAATCAGTCAATCAGTAAATTAGTCAGTTAGCTGAAAGAAGGAATTGGGTCATCTGACAAATGCTATGCAGCATCACCTATAGAAACCCCATCCACTAGCATTGGCATCAGGGTGGCAGTACTAGCCTGGGGAAACTCTTGGCCACTTGAAGCTGAAGCAGTAGCAAAAGGGTTGAAAAGGGAAGACCTTTTTTTTTTCCCCCCAAGTTGATTCAGTGGCCAATTCCACTAAGCAGGTGGCAGGCCAGCAGCCTCAAGCCACCCATATGCCACCATAGAGCAGATGGGATTCTATATCAATGTCCTAGGACAAGAGGTAGGTAACATCCAAAGTAGTGATGTGGGGAAATGATCGCCGTAGATAACCAGCCCCAGCAGATAGTGGAGAACCTAGGTTTTAAGTGTCTGCTGCACTTTGTAATCCCCAATTACAAAGTAACCTCCAGGACTAAATTCAGTAAGCAGGTTACCTGAACTTCTCAATGCCATAGTCTCATGCAGGTGCAGCTTGCCAAGGCAGAGGGAAGTAGCATGTACTTCACCAGTGACATCTTCATTAGCGCAAATGCTACACTTGCCTGGCACACTAGTGGGATCTGGCTGAGGCAAGGACATAGCATTAGAGTGCAGTGGACTGTGCTGCACACCCACGTGATGAATACCACCCATACCTCATGCAGTATCGTAACAACAGTAAGAAAGATGCTGTAGGGTTGGCAGCTAGACCAGAGAGGCAGTCGTGTTCCTGCAGACTTTTTCTCACAAACAGTGCTGCAAATATAAGGGCAGTGGAAGATGGAGATTATCTAGGGATTCTTTGCTTGGCACACTTTCTGCACCTGGCAGTGAGGGATGCCCAGGGGCTGGGGCCCAAGGACCCTGGGATTCCAGTCCTGAAGAACTTGATCTAGAGGTGCAGAAAAATAGTGGGGTATTTTCATCATAGTGTGAAGGGTGGGCAGCTTCTCCATGAGAAGCAGCAAGAATTTGGGATGCCTCATAGGTGGTTGATTCAAGATGTTGGCATCCTCTGAAATTCCATCTATCTGATGCTGCAGAGGATAGTGAAGTGACCTGTGTCTGGAAATGGAGATATTAATTTACATTTTATTAATTTATTTATATTCCATATTTCAGACACTTCAAAGTGGATTACATTCAGGTACTAGTAGGTATTTCTCTGTCTCCAGAGGGCTTGAGGCAATGGAGGGTGAAGTAATTTGCCCAAGGTCACAAGAAGCAGCAGAGGGATTTGGACTCTGGCCTCCCTTGTTTGCAGCCCATTGCTCTAACCACTAGGCTATTCTACTCAATTATGATACCCCAGGGGGGGGCGATCCACACCCCAGGGGTGTGGAGTAGTGTTGAGGCAGCTCATACAAGTCCTTAAGCCCTTCAAAGATGCCATGGAGGATCTGAGTTCCAGAAGCACCATGCTGGGCAGGGTCATCCCCACAGTAAATATTCTAGAGGAGAAATTAGAGGATTTCTGTGAGCAAGAGGGATGAAAGCAGAGGTGTTGCAGTTTGTAGATTCCTTGCAGACTGAAACCTCTAACAGAAAACAGTACTTGCATGCTTGCCACGGTTTCTGACCCATGTGAAGGAAATACTAGCAGCTAGGGTGCAAGTACAAGAGCACCAGAGGCAGAAGCACAGTGGGGGATATAGCGCAAGGAGGAGTGGCCACTCCAGAGTAATGTGTGCATAAGCAGCACTCTATCAGCTACCACTCCCCCCCCCCCCCCCCCACTACAATATACTGCAGCCACATTGCCCCCTCAGAACCATCTCTTTTGACACAGGCCATCACTAGAGCATCTGGCAGCAGAGATCTTTTCCGCCCCCCCCCCCCCCCCCCCCCATAGAAATTTGTGACATTTTATTTGACAGAGACACATCTGACAGAGCCTATCGAGGACATAGCCACAGATCTACTGGCATATTGGGTATACAAGTCTGCAGTCTAGCCTGTCCTGGCCAAGGTGGCTCAGTTTTATCTATCCACTAACCAGAGTGCCCAGCAAACATGTCTTCTCAATGGCAGGGGACCTCGTGAGCCCTCATTGTTCAAGGCTTCTTTGCTTTGCACACTTTCTGCACCTGGCAGTGAGGGATGCCCAGAGGCTGGCACCAGAGAGTTGTTGTGAAAGTTGGTCTTCTTGAAAATCAGTTTCCCTCTGCTGGGATTCCTGAATTTCCATGCAAGTGACAGGATAACTGAAAGCACCTTGGGGTGTCTTGTTGCTCTGCTCCTGATGTTAAACCTTGAGGGTCTTGCTGACACTCTGCCTTGTTGCACTGCTCCTGACTCTGTATCTTGGGGTTTTTAATGCCACCATGTTATTTACCACTTGAATCCCCAGTCCAGTTCTCCCACCCTGCTGCTTTCTTGGTTATACTGAGGTGTTTTGTCCCCAAAATAAAACACAAAAAAAATGTACAAATTTCTCCTACCACTCCATCTCTTTTCTGGTTCTCCACCTTGCTTTTCTGTTGTATCCCTCCAGGATCCTAGCCTAGTTCTCTCATCCTGTTTCTCTTGTTTATACTGAGGTGTTTTGTCCCCGAAAAGTTCAAAGCGTAACACTTGGGAATGGAAAGAGGAGGAGGAAGACAATGGCTGGGGTGCTGACATCCTCCTGTTTCGTAGCAGGATCCAGTGAGTGAATAGAAGGGGAAATTGTACCATCCACCAATGTTTCTCTTCCAGGGCAGGCGCAATTGAGGGAGAGGACTAATATGCTGTCCATTACCACCAATGCTTTTGTTTTGGGAGGTTTCCTGTGGCAATTTGGCCAATTCTGTGGGAAGGACTGAATTTTGTGGCCCCTACGACACTGCAGGAGACTGGGGGCCCTATATAATGTGTGCTAATCTTTGTCATAGCTTCACTAGAAAGGCTTCATGATGTAGATGTGCAAAGATGAAGCGCTTTTTGAAAAATTTTGATTTTCAAGGAGTATTAATAAAAAATCAGTATGAGACATAGTTATGTATACACAATTTTATGCTTACATTGAGTTATTTATGTATTATGCTGGACCTGCAGCTCACAGAAACAGAAAACAGACTGCCAAGTGTGCTGCATCTGAAAGAAACAGAAGACAAAGTGAAACAGTCGCTGAGACTCAGGAACATTGTGTTGCAAGTACATATATTGAGCTGTAATGAGCTGCCATGAGCTATCGCACAAGCACTAACATCAGTATTTACAGCTAGGGGATGCGGCATTGCTTTATAACCAGGGGATGTGGTATTGTTTTACAGCCTGGTATTACTGGGTGTGCAAATCATGCAGTTGCACAGGGCGGCACACCTAGGGGGCAGCAGTAGAAGTAAGGAAGGAACCC
Organism: Rhinatrema bivittatum; assembly: GCF_901001135.1. Lineage (NCBI taxonomy): Eukaryota > Metazoa > Chordata > Amphibia > Gymnophiona > Rhinatrematidae > Rhinatrema > Rhinatrema bivittatum. Next base: position 135,339,450 of record NC_042621.1, on the reverse strand, counting down.
ACCAAAGGAAGCAGAGGCCCATGTAGTTTCTGGTGGACCTGATCTCACTGGCAGCAGGAGGAGGAAGAGGCCCGTGTGGTTTTTGGTGGGCCTGATCCACTGGCAGCACAAGGAAGTAGAGGCTTGTGTGATTACCGGTGGACCTGATCCCAACAGTGGCAGGAGAAGTCCATATGGCCGCCAGTAGATCCTATCCTGCCAGCAGCAAATAGAGAGGTCATGCAAGCGATACCTCAGCCCATGCACAACATGACCTGACCCAGGAACAGAAGAGGGAGCCCATTCTGCGGCTCCTTTTGTGCCAGCCCTGTGGTATTCAAAACTTGTGGGACTAGCACTTCCTTAGTGCTCATCTCATACCCAGTGAGTTTTGAATACCACAGGGTTGGCATGTAAGGAGGAGTTGAAGGAGCTTCTACAGCTGCAGAAACTCCTGCCCTTCTCTCCACAACGATCAAGACATGGGCTAGCAGTAGCGGAGGAGTAAGGGAAGCCCCAGGGATCCTGGGTTCATAGGATAAAGAGGGGAGCCTGCCTTGGGGGGGGGGGGGGGAATGGGAGCCTGCCTGGGGTGGGGTGTGTGAGAATAGGAGACTGCCTAGAGGGTGGGGGGGGGGGGGTGTGAATGGGAGCCTGCCTGGGTGGGTGTTGTACCACCTCCACTAATCCACAACAAGCTAGGAGTGTCTGGATGTCAAAATTTTTCAAGTATGGGGAGCAGAGGATTTTTTTCATCCTTATTAGTTTTAATTTTGGGGGTGTGTAGTGTCTATATTTTTAAAAATATTTTATTGCTGTTTGGACAATTTTACAACATTTGAGTTCTTAATTATTGGCCATTATTCTATTTCTATATTTCTTGATTTTATTGTTTGATTTGAGGACTGGCGGTGATTCTGTTTTGCCATTGTTGCATTGCAAACAGAGGCTGGCTTGTTGCAGTTTCCAGTTTGGTTTCTGTCTACAAGTTTCTATTTAAACTTTATGGTCACTTTATTCTGTATTTGGGGAGGGTGTGTCTGAGGTGGGGTATTCTGCTAGTGTGTCATTTCTATATAGGGATTAATAGCACTCTGATTTATTCTGCTTTCCTAATAGATGTTTTAGGGCCTGGTGTAATATTTGTAGTGTTGACCTTTCATAAATAGGGTTGTTCTTGTTTGAGTGCTGGCAATTAATACTGTTTTGGTATGGGAAGTTTACTATATTGTTGTCATTGAGTTTACTCAAGGCTGTCTTGAGGCCCAAACCCACAAACACATGTTACAGTAGGCCTAATACCATATGGGTTCCAAGTGTCATTTTTTGCAGGGTTTTCTGGGTGCATATTGTAGGGCCCAACCGGTGCCATTTTTATGTTCCGTTAGGTGGGACAGGAGCACCTAGGGATCAATCTTGGACAATTTGGATGGGTTAAGATAGGTTTTGGACCTTTGGATGGGTTAAAATAGGTTCAGAGGTCTGTCAGTTTTGAAAATTTGGATTGCTGGAGTGAACAGGGCTTTTTTGATAAGGAAAGCGGGTCTGGGAAAGAACGTGAGACTGAATTTCTAGTATGTTGATTACTGGAAAAACAACAAAAATTCTGTGTTAAAATAGAACCAGAGGTTAAGGAAGCATCAAAAATACTAGCACTGATCCTGACCAGCAACAGCACCCGTTAATGTTCCAATCAAAGTATAATGCACATAGTAGTAAATGGAGAATATCGTTACTGCCACTAGCATGAGTACATGTGGGAATATGGATAGAAGATAGACAACCAATATACTATAATATTATAATCCTGATATATAGACAAAGCACAACATTAGAGTTTATGGTAAGTCAGTTCCACACCAAAAAATCTTTCTATCAGGGCCAGTGCAAGAATATTTGGCCCCCAGGCGAACCTTCAGTCATGTACCCTCCTCCAACTTACCTCTAGCACAGCGCCCCCTCCTACCCTTCGCAGTGGCACTGGACCAGAGTACCCTTTTTTGGCAGTATTAGCTCTAGCACAGCACCCCTCAGGCCTCATGCAGGATTTTGCTGTCCCCAAAACCTTGCCACCCTATGTGACCACCTCTTTTGCCTAATGGAATCACTTGGCCCTGCTTTCTATACCTAGCTATCAAGTGAACACTTCTTTCACCCAAGTCAGCTGATTCCTGACTTTGGCCAGAAGAAATGGAAACAGATGTGAATGTTAAACAAAATTGAACAAATTTAAACCTAATTAACCAGCACAATTGATATCAGATTTGTCTGTTGTCTGCCACTTTTGGATGAGACGTCTGGGTGAACTGGGATGATCTAGGAGGGTTTGGGTGAAATGGAGGTATCGGCAAACTGGTGATTTCAAGTTTGCATACATATTTTAAAATATACCTACGTCCGCATATAAATCCTACTTACACAAGGTTTTACATGTATATTGTAATCTTTTTGCGTGTAAAATGTACGCGCATATGTTTATAAAATAGAGTATGCACTTTCATTGCATAGCAAAATATTTGCATGTACTGAAACATGTTGTGGCAGACTAATGCACACAGATTATAAAATACTATAGTAGATCTCTGTGCGCCCGTATGTATATGGGGCTGTGCGGAGTTTTGTTTTGGTTTTCCTTTGAGTCTAACTTTCAAACTTGTCTGTGGTACAGTATTAACTCATGCAAGCTGATGAATGGAGATTTATGCTAATATTATAAACTGTATGGCAGGAGCAGCAGAGTTTATAGAAAGCTGCATAGTTCTGTTCTAAAAGTACACACTTGTGTTTCAGAATATGCGAACATTTCCAGTGGGAGAAAATGCATGCTTTCTCTACCTGTTTTATAAACGTGTGTATTTTTGGTGAGTAAAAAAAAAATGTATGTGTAATAACCCTGATTTATATGTGGGGAAAAGATATTGTATAAAGTGTGCATATACCATTGTGAAAATACTTGCATACATACTTCAAATCACCAGTTGTCCAATACCTCTGTCAGTTCACCTAGACCCTCCACCAGTTATCCAGATTTCTACCCCAAAACTGCAGATGACAAATAAGTCCAATTTCACTTGCATGAGTCAATTATCAGGTGTGAAATTTAAGAATAAGTTTGATAATATATGCATGTATATCTCTTACAAAATAGCAACTACCATGGCTATTTCTGAACCCTGCCTGGAATGCTCCTAACCTGCCCCCTTTTTTCACCAGTAAAATGTGCACACAAAATGGGAAAATATGCACGTACTCTCGATGTTTATAAAATAGCATGTCTGCGAATATATGCTATTTTTATGTGAAACCCCTTCATACCCTTCTACATTGTTCACATTCTGCTCTCTAAAAACTACAAGTCAAACTGCATCATCTCGCTGTAAAAAGTTGGTAGATCCCCTAAATGACTCATGGTTGTTGCTGCAGAAGGGGCTTCCAACAGGTATGGGGTATGAAGACTTATTCAGTCAAGATATTTTGGGTTTTTATTCTTAATTACTTTTGGAATATTTCTCTAATTGTCCTTTCAAGATGGTGTAGAATGTTTTGTATGTTATTTAAAAAATATTCCTACTTTAATGCACTTTGATTTGCATTTGTAGACAGCAGAACATGAAAAGTGTGCAAAGTGTGTGTGTGTATATAGATAATGTTCTATTATAAATATCATGTAATCAAGTTTTATTAAATATATACATATTTATTTGAAAGGGTAGAAATTTCCAGGTGACAGGGTACATACATTATTTGTATCTGGACCTAATTTTAAGCTCTTTGAAGCTGGATGCTCTTTATTAACCAATTCTTTCCTGCTCTTTCACTTTTTTCTCAGTGTATTTGTGTGCTGTTTTGTCATTTCCATTTTAGCTCTTCTCTGTACTCATCCCTCTCTAATTTTTTAGCAAGAGAAAATGTATTTTTGATTGTCCACTTGTGAAAGTGTTAAGCAAGGAGAGAGATCTTTAGTTTTCCTTTTTTTCTGTGTGATTAGTTAGGGAATATTAAAGTTCACTTATGAAAATATGTAAAGCAACGTTTCAAGTTTGTATAGGTTAAAGAGAAACGTAGAAAGCAGTTAACTGTTCCCAGTCAGATATCACAACTCACGTGCTTTGCTGTTCAACTCTGACAGGGGAAGGCACACTTATTCTCCCCCCTATGAAGGCTCCCATCCAAGCAAAAAAGAAAACCTCAAAGCACTGCTTTCTCTGTGGCAAGAAAACTGGATTGGCAACCAGTTATGAATGCAGGTATGTTTTACATGTACAAAGTTTAGTGAAGATAGGGCCAAAATACAGTGCTTGGCTATTGTGCTCAAAACATTTACTGAGGACTCATAGCCCTTCCCTTCCCAACCTCATCTTAAGTACACTTTAATTCAACATATGTTTCTACATTCAAAAGAATTGATTTCTTTATCCTGGCTTATGGGCACCATGTTCACTAAAGGTTAAGTTTCACTGTGTGTCCTAAAACTATCAGGTTTGGTAGTGATTCAAATCTTAGATAATATATGGGTAAATTTTCAGTAATGCACCTAACTACAAAGTTCTGCATTTAGTTTAAGCACGTACAATACCCACGTTTCAAACACAAGGTGCTTAAATAAATTGTTTGAATACAGAGTTATTTTGCCAAGTGTGTACAGGTCATTTTTACCTGTTTCAAAATGGTAGTGTAAGTAAGTATATGCAGCATTGACATTCTAGTTTCACATGAACGTTTTGAAAATGTAAGTTGTGTACAAATTTAAAACATGCCCCTGGAATGTCTGTTTTTCATGCGACCAGACTTATATACATTATGATCTTATATGCATTAATTTTAGGCTGCTAAAAATCCACTAAAGTACAACATACACTTGGAACTCTATACTCACTGTACATAGGCCAAGGCTAAGCTATTGAAAATGTACCACATATTAACTGTAGAAAGATCTCCTGCTAATTAAAAAAAAAAACTGCCCAAGAGTATCAAAGACAAATTGACAATTGGATGGATGCTAGTTGAGAATACATTAATGTACTTGGACAGAAAGTGCTTTAGAAGCTACTGTGTGTTTCATACTCAAATATTGGATTTCCAGAAACATGAATATATAGTGTGCCTGGGAATCCAGTACATTGAGCTGATCATGACATAGTGCACTTAATTTTGTGATAGCTTTCTACAAACACTATTTATCTGAGTAACAGTGAAATTGGCCAGCAATGACTTGTGCAGTACAAGTGAAACCATTGCTGTTCTTTTAAAAGTACCTCTCAATGTAAAGCTGTAGGTAGCTCATAGCAACTTACAGGGGAAAATACATTAAAATACAGCATATTAATCCACTGGATGAGAGCAAACTATTAACACACAGAGGCAAAAATGAATTCTGAGGAGGGATATGCTGAGGGAGAGAACCAATGAGGTAGAAACACTGGTAGCATATTCTAGACAGGGCAGACCTGGAAGAAAAATCTACCACTAGCTGTGATGACTGTGTGATTTTTGAACAGCGAGAAAACAGATATTAACAGCAGAAAGGACATTGAATAAAAATAGAGGTTGGCAGGAGAAACTCCATGAAGGTATTTCAAAATATGAAGAACAACTCTGAAATATGGAAAAGTCAGGAAGTCAGTGGTGTTCTCTGAAGACCGGGCTGATATGGTTCTGTTTTTGCTCTGAGAAGACACTGGAAAATAGTTGCATCTGAATAAGCTTCCAGCATGTACAGTAAGCAGTAATACTTCATTGGGGCTTCTGCTGTTATTGCATGTGGAAACGTTGAATGGAGAGGTATATGCTATTGCATTCTGGGTGTGAATAACGCTGAGGGGAATGGTGAGTTTATAGCATAAAAGAGTCTGAAAATAGAGGACTAAACACAGGAAAAATGACACTGCAGATTTTGCCACAATCACATTAATTTCATCACACATTTCTAAAATTTAACTTAGGGAGATAGCCATATAAATCTTCAGTGGATAAATTCTGTACATATAACTCATGCATGCAAAATTTACCTGCATAAAAATAGGTGGGCTGGGAGGCATTCCCAGGGCATGGTTAAACTGCATTCAACTGATACTCAGGGCTCGCTAGATAAAGTTATGTGCTTAAGTCTCTGGGAAAAATAGCTGTCTTAAAGTTGGATAAAGTTGTGTATAACCTTACTTTCCTGCAGATAAACAAGCTGAATCATCCATGCTGTCTGGGAGCGCTTGATGCGGGACGTCTCTTAGAACGCTGAACGATATGCTCCTGCATGCCTGCATAGTACCTTCCCACGCGACTGACTGCATCACCTCAGTTTTTTGCTTTCCCACGCAGCAAACTGTTGTGGGTTCTTCTCTCTTATCTTCAGTTTTTTCCTTCTTTCTTGTGTGTCTTCACCATTGTGAACCCACAAAAGCACTTTTCAATGCTGCCATGGCCCCTAAAGCCCTGGGGTTTAAATTTTGCCGGTGCAGCAAAATTATGTCCATTACTAACGGATATAAGGTTTGCTACATCTGCCTCGAGCTGGACCATGATCAGGCATCCATCCAGGACTGCAGTAGGATGTCTCCTCAGGCCCAGCATCAGCGGGCCGCTAAACTGGCCAAACTCAGGAACTTGGAAGCTTCAGGCTTCTATGCCCCCTCCCAATAGTCGACCCACTCTTCTCCAAGTCAGGAGCCCAGGAGGCTGGAAGAACAAAAAAAGTGTCGTCTTTACAGCCCTTAACCAGTAAGTCACATGGGGCCAAATTCCCGAAAGACTGGACTGGGGAAGAAGGGACCAAGCCGCACCAAAGTGGCCTCAGAGGCTGGGCCGCATGCCACCTCTCCTACATTAGATGCGACTCCCCTGCCCAAGGACAGTCATGGAGTGGAAGCACAGACGCATCAAACAATTCGGCACAAACCCAAAGCAGAGTGTCAACCAAAGCATAGGGTCATGGCATTGGACCATACGGCGCCAAAGCACACCCTCAAGTCATCGACACAGACGGTGCCGAAGCATGCAACGACACAAACTGTGCAATCGCTGGGTCCCAGAGGTCCCACCCTATGTCAAGGGAGGTGAATCTAACTCGTCTGATGTTGTTGAACATAGACTGGTGGCTTCGACCCAGGATTCTCCACTTAGGTGCACCTTTCTGGACTCTATCCAACCAGATCATCCTAACTACGGACGCCTCCACCAGGGGTTGGTGGGCTCATGTACTACACTTCAAGATTCAAGGTCTTTGGTCCCCATCAGAAAAACAGTTCCAAATCAATCTGCTGGAACTTCGAGCCATTAGATACATAATCTGCGCCTTCGTTCGGCTTCTCCAGCACAAAACAGTCATGGTTTACATGGGCAATCAGGTAGCCATATTCTACATCAACAAAGAAGGCAGGTCTGGTTCCAAACCTCTTTGCAGGGAGTCAGTACTAATTCTGGAGTGGGTGCTAGCTCACTCCATACAGCTACAAGCCACCTACCTGCCCAGCAGACAGGATCTCCTCAAGCAGGAGGAAGGGATGCTTCTTCATCCCATGTAGGACTCCCTGCCCAGCGTAAGGAACACAGAAGCAGACTGGCTTAGCAGGATCTTTCATTCCCACGAGTGGGAACCACAACGGAGGTAGTGTCCTCCCTCTTCCACAGGTGGGGACTTCCGACCATAGATCTCTTTGCCACCAAACACAACATGAAGCTTCTGGAGTTCTGCTCCTTGTACCCCAGCAACCAGTGAGTGGTTCAGGATGCATTTCTGATTCGCTGGGAGGGGTCGGTAAGCAGAATCGGGGGGGGAACACATACATTATCGCCCACGTATAACAGAAATGTGTGGCGGAGGAGTCAGATCTCATCCTCATAGCACAGACATGATCTAGGCAACCATGGTATGCTTACCTCGTGCACCTTTCCCTGCAACCACTGGATCATCTCCCTTGCAGACAGGATCTCCTCAAGCAGGAGGAAGGGACGCTTCTTCATCCCATGTAGGACTCCCTTCATTTGACAGCATGGAGATTGAAAGGGTGATACTGAGTCATCTGCCTATTTCACCGGAGGGGCAAGATGATATTTCCTCACGCAGACCGTCCATATGAAGAAATTATGCAGCCAAGTGGTCACTATTCCACCAGTGGTGTATATTGGTGTCTCTGGACCCCTTTCACCACCCTCCAGAACACTTGCTTTCAGTACCTACACTTACCGTATGTTTCTGGGCTAACAATTTCATCCATCAGAGTATACCTCAGTGCTATTGTGGCTTATCACCCTTCCGTTTAGGGAGCCTCCATTTCCATGTACATCCTCATTTCTCATTTCATGAAGGGGGCTTTGAAACTGTCCTTTGGTTTTATAGTGGTCCTGGAGACATTGATGCACCCTTTGTTTGAGCCAATGCAATCATCCTCACTGAAGTTCCTCACATGGAAAGTACTCTTTTAGAAGCAATAACTACAGCATGGAGGGTGAGTGAACTTTAGGCACTCGTGCACTACCCGTTCTTCCTCCTGAAAGTGGTCTCAGCATTCTATCTGAATCAGACTATAATGTTACTGACCACCTTTACATGACCGCATGCTTCCAGCCAGGAAGCTCTGCTTCACACATTGGATTGCAAGAGAGTGTTGGCCTACAACAAAAAATGGACTAGTATACCCAACAGGCATTCTCAACTCCAACCCGAATGCTCCAGTATTGCCAGTAACCAAAAGCTCGTTAGCGAGCTGATTAACCCAATGCATCTATTTGTTATTCTACCAGATCAGAGTCACTACCTTCAAGGGTAAAGGCACATCAACTGCGCTCTGTAGCTACTTCAGTCGCATACTTACAGCAAGTACTAATTCAAGACATTTGCAAGGTGGCCACATGTTCTTCCTTGCATACCTTCACGTCTCATTACTGCCTCCATCAACCTGCCACTGCCGATGCGTCCATGGAGCAGGAAATACTACGTTATGCTACCAACTCTCGACTGTCCACCAATTACAGTGATTCGCTGCATAGGTGATCCCACTCAGATGCGAGCATCCACCAACTACCTACTCGAAAAGAGGGCTGTGCTTCGCTCCCTGGCTCTGGACTCCCAGCAGCATGGCTAATTCAGCCTGCTTATCTGCAGGAAAAAAGCAAGTTTGTTTACTGTAAGCAGTGTTTTCCGTAGATAGCAGGCTGAATTAGCCATGCATTCCCACCCTCCTCCCTGGACAGTCTTACTATCTGCCTGCTCTCACTTTCTGGCGGCAGTGTGCAGGAGCACATCTTTCAATGTTCTAAGAGAAGTTCCTGCATCGGGCCACCAGGGGGCGCTCCCAGATAACATGGCTAATTCATCCTGCTATCTATGAAAAACATCGTTTTCGGTAAGTAAACTTGCTTTTCAGAAATATTTCGCGGCAGATTTGTACACACAAGTCATGTTGAATATTTGGCTAAACTTTTATACAAAAGTTTATATGCCTAACCTTCCTGCTTGCTTGCTTACTGGATATTGACCTCAGTGTTTGCAAGAAACTAGCAAAACTATGGGGCTAGATGGGATACATTCTAAGATTTTGAGGGAGCTCAGGCATTCTGGGGTGTCTACCAATTGAACTATTCAATGATCTTTGGAGACAGGAATGGTTTCATGGGACTGGAGAAGGGCGAATGTTGTCCCTTGTCAGCTTTGGGTCGAACTTGTTTTGAAGAAGGCAGTATATAAGTAGAACATAACACAAAAGTGATAATGGGATTTGAAATTACAGGCACATTAGCTTCCCATCGGTGATTGGAAAGCTAATGTGGGGAGACTGTACTTGAGCGGATATTAACCTATCTTGAAGCTAGCAGGATTCAGAGTTCAGGCAGCATCTTGGGAGATTGTGGATTAGAATATGGTTGAGTGATAGGATGGTAATAAAGGAAAGAAGATTAGTGGATTGTCTGTTATCTATCCTAGAGCTGGTTCTGCAGAGATGTTTGTGGGAAAGTTTTTTCACTTTTTTCAGATGACATTAAGATCTGTAACACAGTGATCACTCCTGAAGGAATAGAATTAATGGGGAGAGATTTTTAAAAAAGCTCGAGGAATGGTAGAACGCTTGGCAATTAAGATTCAGTGAAAAAAAAGTGCAGAAATATGCATTTGGGGTGCAGAAATCAGAGAGTAGTACATGACGTGGGAGAGAGATACTGTTTTCCAACTAGAGAGAAACATTAGGGGTGATCATATCTGATGATCTCAAGGTAACAAAAGTATGATATGGCAGTAGCAAAGCTTAGTATGTATAGAGGCATAACTAGTAGAAAAAAATGAGGCGGTGATAATGCCTCTAAACAGGTTGTTGAGACCTCACCAGCAATTAAACAAGTTATCCAGCTAAGCCACCGAATTTGTCTAAAATTATCCAGATATACTAGTTGGCTCTGTTTGAATATAGATAGATTGTTATCCAGGTATATGTACCCCAATAGCTTGTACCTTAACTGCTATATTCAAAATCTAACCTAAATGCTGGAAAACATTAAAAAAAAATCCTCGTGGGCCTGTAGGTGTATCTCCCAGCCCCTGGCAACCCCAACATGAACCCACCTGGTAGCCCCCAAAAATGCCCAGGGCTGCCAGGTACTGCATCCAGTGGCATCAAGTATTGTCCCCAGCATTGTCAAAACAGTGCTCGCTGCCACCGGGAGCGGTATGATTGTGCTGCGCTCCTGGAGGTGCTGGGCGGGCATAAGTAGGGGCCCCCGAGGTTGCACATATTTCTTGAATTTGGGGGGGGATGGGGATCTCTCTGAACGGATAGGCCCACAACTGTTTTATATCTTTTAGGGAGGGGGGGGGGTTAAGTGCAATGTCCAACAGCAACTTTAGTCCTTTAGAGGGTGTGGGATCAGGCCTACAGACCGCAAAGGATGTGTGGTTTGTTGTTTTTTTTTTTACAGCACTTAACTGGCTATAATTTTTAATGTAGCTGGTTAAGGTACAAATTATCTGGATACACATACCTGCATAACATTAAGACGGCTCTGAAGCAGTCCTAGAGTTATCTAGCTAACTTAGATGGATAATGCTATCAGCTAAGTTAGCCAGATAACTCTGCTCTTCTCAGGAATACTCCCAGACTGCCTCTGACTTAGCCGAATAAGTTTTTAGCTGGCTACATACTTATCTGGCTAAGTCAGGGATAGTCAAACTGGTGGGATATTCAAATCCTGCCATTTCTCCAGCTAAATGCTTCTCTTAGCTGGACAAACATGCTGAATAATGACTCCATTATGTCCAGTTCTGGAGGCCATACCTTCAAAAAGATAGACAGGGTGTAGGCATTCAAAAGAGAGACTGCCAAAGTGGTGCAAGGTCTACACAAAAGTCCTATAAATCTTAAAGAGCTAATTATACTTAAGAAGATGACAGAGTTCTGAATACCTTAAAGATATAAATGAACAAGAAGCAACCTTTTTTCCAAAGGAAAGCATGCTCTAGAACAAGATATTATAGTATGAGACTGCAAGGGTGGTAATCTTAGAAGTAGCCTCAGAATATTTTTCTTCACGGTAAGGGTCATAGATGCATGAAATGGAGCTGATAATGACAGAAGCAGTAAAGAAATTATAAGAGAGCCTGGGATAAGCACAGAGCATCCCTAGCTGCAAAGAAGTTAAAGGAAATCCAAAGATCAACTGGTCCAGGAACGAAAATGGGATGACTAGGTAGCCTTGTGGCCTTTATCTGCCATCATATTCTGTGTTTTTGTGGCATGCTGCATTCAAGGGAACACATGTTCTCTGTGTCAACAAAACCTTGACTTGTGGAGAAAGAGTTTCTTCCCCCTTTTGGGCTTATGTAGTGCTTTATTGTAGTGCTACACACCTTCAAGGAACATTTTATTCTTGCTTATTTTAGTTAGCAAGGTTCAAGTGACTCTTTAAAAGTACATTCAGATGACTCATGTCTAAATGATGACTTTCTACCAAAAGGAGACCATACTAAAGAGAAAAATACAGATTACAAAGCACAAATGGGAGGGTGGAATAGTGCTTGAATTGGCACATGCAAGAATGGTATTATCAAGACATCAGCTCCTGTTGGTTAAACTATAACAAAAGTAAAAACAACCATGCAGTATTGCTGCTCACAAAATTCAAACTGCCAATTCAACCACTTTTTTGCAAGGGCTAGAGAGAAAGCAATTGTCTAAAATTGGGTTGATAGTGCTCTGCTGTGGACATTTGGATGAAGCAAGGTTATGGCGTGCCTTAAATTCAATGATGTGTATACAGTAGTACAGTCCTGTAAAGAACTGACTTTGGAGGCACAAAGAGGCAAACTGACCAGGCTTTCTTCCATCTCTTGTCTGTTGAGGTGTGGAAACAACTTCTGTGCAAGCCATCGCTATGCAGAAACGCACAACTGCACCTATGACTACAAAGCTGTGGGGAGGAGGTACCTCCAGGAGGCCAATCCTGTGGTGAGCGCACCAAAGCTTCCGAAAATCTAAGCACAGCTGCTGCACCAGAGGACCCCCCTCGCAAGGATGTAAAGATTTGCCCAAATTACATTTATTTTGCCTGCTCCAAACTAAAGATTTGCCAAGATGTGTAACCACACAGTGTTAATGTTGTTGATTTAATAATGAGAGCACTGCTGTAGTTGACATCTTCTTTCTTTTGCAAAATCAGATGTTCAACAGGTAGTTTAAAAGAGAGAAAAACAAAATTGATTTACACAATGATGATTTAACTTTGTTATTGCACGTCTTGTGTTTCTTTTATATTTAGTGGAAAGGCTCCATCAGAAGACAAGTCTTTAAAAAGATGCACTTTACCAAGTTTAACTTTTCCCGTGTAAACAGATATCAGGGTGTTTGGAATGGGGGTGTTCTGGTATGTCTCCTATGACTCATTCTCTGTTTTAGTGGTTTTGTTCTTATTTTTCATTTCTTGTAGGGTTTGGTTTTTTTTTTTAAAGTTATTTCACTAAAACATTTTCCCTCTACTAGAAGCAACACTTTGTTTCTATGTTCAGTGTAACATGATTGCTCTGTCCTTCATATTTCTTCCATCCCGATTGGCATAACACACACAAGCCCATCCAGTCTAGGAGGGAACATATCATGTTAATCACATAGGCAAGATCTATTTCTGAAGATCTTAATCTTTATATAGCAGAAAAGGTTTTGTAAGTGGAAAATTTTCTCCTTATTTGCCATTGAACACCTCAGCTCCCTTTCCAATCTCTTCCTCACCCACATTTATTTTAACATTTTTGTAATCCTAGATTTTTTTACAACTTCATAAATCTGTTTGTTTTGCTAACATGTTGAGTGCTGTTATCTGATACAATTCTAATAAATATTACATTTTATGATTCTGCTGCTTTTATTGTATGTTTTTGACTTGATTTCAGTGGAGAAGATGCAAAGATTGTTACAGCTAAATTAAGTTTAAGTTTAAAAGTGTCCACTTAGTGAAAAGGCTTTCTTTTTGTTTGCTATTTTATTTTTGGGTGGGAGTTCCATTTATGTCAGATTACATGTCTGCCAACTTTGTGAGCTTTAAGTAATATGTTACCTTACTCCTGGGGGAATACTGCACCAAAAAAAAAACACATTTTGCACAGAATAATTGAAAATTCTACTTGTCTTATTTGTTAAACGAATATTTTGTAATCACTATGGGCTGAATTTTAAAAATGGTATTTGCACTAAAAGGCCCATATAAGCTAGTGTGGGCTGCGTGTGAGCAATGTGGATTTTAAAAGGTGCTAATTATGCATGCTAAAACGTGGAAAAGGGGTGGTGCATGGGCATTCTGAGGTAGGGCCAATAAAAACCCATATTTTAAAATGTGAGGCCACAATGCACAACTGCTTTAGTCGCATATATTTACAGCTGCTCCTGATGAGGAGTAAGTCTGCAGAAATTGCATTTTAGGCCTAACATGACAGGATGAGGGATCCGGGTCAACTGGGGGCATGCCTGGCCTCCAGATTGACTGGGGAAACTGGTGGACTAATTGGAAAAATCAGGAATGTCCTTCGCGCAAGTATGTTTTGAAATCCGCTTACCTACACACATTAAAGCTGACAAAGTCCTAAGGAAGATACATAAAGTACGTTTGCTTAAGTAACCACTTAAAATTAGGAGCATACTTATGTGCGGTAAGTGGATTTTAAAACTAACATACACTAGTGCACACACAATTTAAAATTCCAGCATATGTTCTCTCGCATGCCCATACACGCTCGTTTTCATATTAACCTCTATCTAAGCAATAGTTTAAACCAGTGGTTCTCAACCTTTTTTTGGCCGGGACACACCTGACAGATGGTTCTCACATGCGTGACACACTGAACATGTGACCATCATGGGGCTAAATGTAAACATGCACTCTGCATCCACAGGAATCCCCTCAACCCCTAGCAATAAGTGCAGAGCAGATCTAGGGCATTACCCTGTACAACTCACCATACAAAAAAGATATTCTGGCTCTGATGACATCCCAGTAAAAGCAAAACAAACTCCCTTTACTACCAGCCAAAATAGCCTTCCTTATGAAAAGACAGTAATTTACCACTAAGGCATGTCCTATTGAGAAAACACAACAAATACGATTGATACAAATGCTTACATGCTAGTAAAATACCTCACACCTCAGTCACATACCCAGAACTGACCTTCACCACAAATTATAAATATGGAGACAGAAACTGGAATGAAAAACCAAAAAAGCCACTCTGCATGCAGTGCGAACCTGGAGAAATGGAAAGCGAAATATAGCACATAACATACTCTCAGGATTTGCAATAATGCACACAAACTAACCCGCACAAAGTTACACCTGTATTATGGAACACACTCAAACAGTAACAATCCTATCTAAGAAATACAACTATTAAACCAGGCCCTAAACACTAATACATTTCCTATTGGGAAAACAGAATAAGCCAAGCTGCTATAGAGCCCCACACAGAAATAATTGTAAAGCTATACTAAAAATATTACAAAACAGCTGCTGAACAGAATAATATCCAACAATTAAAAACTCATAAAAAGGAGGCCGAGAGGAGAGGGAGCGAAAAAGATTACCTTTTTCGCTCCCTCTCCTTATGTTAATTTTTTCATATCACTTCTCTGCTCCAAGTTGTACTTATCCCTGTTTTATTGTAACTGTAACTGTTTTTTGGTTCAGCACATGTTATTTACTTTGTTCTCTATACCTCTCATCACTCCCCTGTTTATTGTAAACCGGCATGATGTGACACTCTCACGAATGCCGGTATAGAAAAAACTAAAATAAATAAATAAAAATAAATTACCTGAACTCAGCTGAAACCGGGGGTAAGCTTGTTTTGCCTTGACGGTGATTGCCATCTGACCAGCTAATTTTGCTGACGCTGAGGGACGTCTGTTGGAGGCGGGATCCGGAAGTAGACTACAAATTCGAGTGCCTGAGTTCTCTTCCCCACGGCCGAGAGGAGAGGGAGCAAAAAAGATTACCTGAACTCAGCTGAACGTGGGGGTAAGCTTGTTTTGCCTCGACGATGATTGCCATCTGACCAGCTGGTTTTGCTGACGCTGAGGGACGTCTATTGGAGGCAGGACCGGAAGTGGACTACAAATTTGAGCGCTATGTGGCGCGCCGCTAAAGCCGCGCGTGCTTAAGGGGTGCGCGGCTAAGCTGGGATTTTGCCGACTTTGCCGCAAGTAAAGCAAACTGAGGGTGCCAGTAATAACATCGTGGTCTGTCTTGGATCCATTAAGCTACATAGCGTCTCAAGTAGGAATAAAATTTCCTTATAAGTCTCCCTTCTCTCTCAAAGCCTCCTCAAAGTGAAATCTTCATATTGTGCATTATCGCCTGGTCACAACCTATAGCCTGGATATTTCCTGGGTTTTTGAATTTTCGTGGTAATATGCCACATGCCAAAGTAAGGCCCCCAGTTGGTATGGCAGTTGTAGAAACAGGCCAAAGGACTGTTTCTACAACTGGACTCACCAAATTATTCCTCTGTGGGACAGATCGCTGTAGGAGGGATATTAGAGCGGACTACCCCTCCTCTGATCGAGGAAACTTCAAGTCCAGGGGCACCGGCTACACCTCCACCACCTGGAAGTGAAGGGGGGGCTGCCCCCGAGATTCCAGAGAATGAGCTGGAAAAGGCATTGGGATCTCCAGGTTTGATTGATGCTGAGAAGCAAAAAGAACTAAGTTTGGAACCATTTAAGCAAGTAGAACAAGAGATAATACAGCTGAGTATATTTGAGAACTCTGTTACTCCTAGAGAAACTAGTACCCCGAAGTTAAGTAACTCTAATAATGAGAAACAAGAATTATATTTATATAATAATTAAAACAGAAACCATGTTAAAAAAAAAACCTGCTAACATAACATTAGAAAATGTGTGAAATTACTTGGTTAAATTAGACCTATCAATTAATAAATTGATGAATGAAGTAATGAAAACTACTAACTTAGCCTCTCAGAACTCTGTAAAAGTGGAAGAACAAAGAAAAGAAATGGTTGAGATGGATAAGTGAGTTTCACAAATAGAAAAAATACAAAATTATCAAATAAATGTTGAACAGGATGTCAATAAAAGAATAGAAAACCTTGAAAATTCGATAAGATCTTCACATTTAAGGGTTAACAAATTTCCAATTATAAAGAGGATGGAACCATTGGAACTGTTTAGGACTTATTTAAAACAAGTACTGAAGATTTCAGATAAATGTTTACCAGTGATTGTTAAGGCTTTCTATTTAGGACTTAGGAAAAGAGAGAGAGAATAAGATCAAATAGAGAAGTTAAGGAGAGTGAAAAGAGATACTGGAACAAAAGCTATCACAAAATAGTTCATTGGATTTATCTGATATATTACAGAAGTCCCAGGATGAATTAGTGATTAAAACACGGGGGACCTTGCTGATTCAGTTCGCATTTATTACGGATAGAGACAATGTAATGAGATCTTTCTTTCATAATCGATTAAATATGTTTTATGGTGAAAAGGTCTGGATATTTCCAGACCTTGCAAAAACTACCCAGTTAAATAGGAAAAAATTTCTGTTATTGAGAAAGGGAGCCCTAGACAGGGGTGGGTACTATTTGCTTAAATACCCATGCAGATGTATTGTAAAATTAGATGGAAAAAATTATATATTTACTAATCCAGAGGATTTCAAGGCCCTTCTGGCAGTATAAGATCCAGTATTTTGTTGTTAAAATGTGGGTCTTGGATAATACTTACCTTATCTTTAGATATTTGTCCTAAATTTACCGCTCATAGAATGAAGATTTTAACTTTGTTTTGCCTCGCATTAGTGACTGATTGTTAAAAATGATACTTATTATGGTTAGTATTATTATTTTTCCTATATAAATAATGTCAATTAGTTACTATGACATTATAATTTGTAATAGTTTATTTGTTGTGATAAATTTGGAAAGCAATAAATAAAGAATTGAGAAAAAAAAGAAAAAAAAAAAAACCTCATAAAAATTATCAAAACATGTCCAAATATCAATAAAATATTTCAAAACAGCAGACATCGCATAATACCCAATAATTAAAATGGCAGTCAATCAAGAAAAATAAATTTAAAAAACCACCTTTATTTACCCTCTCCAGCAACTCTCCTACTCCTTTCCCTTCCAGGCCAATAGCACTCCCCAGAAGCAGCTTCCTGCTGCAGCTCATCTCCCTGACCAGTCTCTCTCTCAATCACACTCATGGTCTCTTATATACAAGTTCTCAATCACACACAAATGCTCTCGCACCCATTCACACCAGCTCTTACCCAGGCTTCCATTCACACGCACAGGCTCTCACCCAGGCACCCACTCACATCCACACGCGCAAGCTCTCACCCAGGTATCCATTCACACTCACAGACACAAGCTCTCATCCAGGCTTCCATTCCACCAGCTCTCACCCTGGCACCCATTCACACCCACATATACAAGCTCTCACCAAAAACTTCTTCCTTCACTGCAGGGATGAGCTCCAGTTCCACCGTGGCTTTCCTCTGGCGGGCCTTCTTTTTTCGCCACCACGGGACTTGGGCTCCTGTGGTGGCCTCAGTTGGGGTCAGGTTTCCTCTTCGCTGCCACGGGTTGTGGCGGCCTTGCTTGGTTGGGGTCGGGTTTCCTCTTCACCGCCACAGGGATGGGCTCTCATGGTGGCCTCGGTCGGGGTCGGGTTTCCTCTTTGCCGCCACGGGCTATGGCAGCCTTGCTTGGTCGGGGTCAGGTTTCCTCTTCGCCGCCTCGTGAATGGGCTCTCATTGCGGCCTTGCTTCGTCGGAGTTCAACACTTCTATTCCTTCCACCCCACCCCCGGGCATTCTGATGCCTGCCTCACCGGCCACTCAAAGGCTTCTCCCTTCTTTCTACTCCCACTGGCAGGTAGAAGGGAGGAGGCAGAATGAAGGAGACTTCCCACTGGGCAATGGGGGTTGGAAGAAAGGAGGCTTCCAATTGGCCCGTGGGGGCTGGAAAAAGGGAGAAGTAAAGAACAATGGGGCAGTGGGACACTGAGAGACATGACACACCTGCTGGTGTTTGGCAACACACTAGTGTGTCGCGACACACGGTTGAGAAGCGCTGGTTTAAATAAACTACAATACACAAAATTACTCAAAGATGCAGAATTTATTTTTTTGGCTCAGTTTAGCCTGGACCACACCTTCCCTGCCCCCCTTTATTTACTCTTTCTCACTACTCTCCAAGACATTTTGACACTATCACTTTCCCTAACTCAACCACACCTCTCGTCCCTCTTCCTCTTCAACCTTGAGTAATAACGTTTGGGTATATAATTTAAATTATTACTCAGACTCTGATTATATAGTGCTAGTTTAACAAATATAAAGGTACATTTTCAAAGAGTTGCACACAAAAATTAGCAGGTGCGCATGCAGATAGCACATATAGACCTAATTGCTATTTTATAAATCTCAAACATACACATGCAAGTAATAGTGTCCACATAAATTTGTTCATATAAAGGGGGCCAATATTTACATATATGAAGTTGCTATTTTATAACCTGCCAACCTGCCAAAGCGATGCACATATGTATGGTACCTGTGTATATTTACACCTACTAATTATTTGTTGCTTAGCATACAGACAGGTGGATCCAGAGCCCCAGTGGGTTATGCACCTCTACCAGCAGATGGAGACAGAGCAAGCTGACGTCACGGTATTTCTCTCAGGACAAGCAGGATGGTAGACCTCACATATGGGTGACATCACAGGATGGAGTCCTGTACGGAAAACTTTTCTGTTAAAGTTTCTACAAAGCTTTGACTGACAGTGGCACACTGCTCAGCCTGCAATTATCCCTGTGAACTACAGGTATCTCCCTCAGTCTTCTTTTTTCCGCTCTGCAGTAAGCATAGCGGTTAGGAGCTCTGTGAGAAATTCTAACACTTTTTCCACACGGAAACACTTAAACTTTTACTTCACAAACACTTTTCCCTGCACGGGTCTCCCTTTGCATACGTTTATTCGATGCTCGGTGAGTACTATGCCCTGTTTTTTCGGTCGGTTCCTGTCATCTCCCTGGCCTGCCAACCGACTGCAGTCTTCCCTCTCCCTATGTTTGTTAGCCACACATAACCTGCGAGTGTCCCTTTGTGACACTCTGCCTGGTTATTAGCGCTAGTGGGACAGGGACTTCCACTGTTTCCGTTGCCGCCAGGGCCCCTGTCGAGTTCAGGTCCTTCGATTTCCTCAGTACCCTCGCGCAGTCGATGCCCCCATCGCTACCGTCTGTACCCCTTTTTAGACCGTCCTGAATTCTTCGATGCTATCGGTACACTGATGCCATCGGTCCCTGCATTGTTCTATCAATGCCATCCATGTTTTTCATCCATGTCACTGATTTTTCCTTGGGTTTCATCGTCCATGGCATCGATGGCAGGTTGATTCCATCGATGGCATCGACGACCGGGTTGATGGCATTGGTGTCTTCGACGTTCCTATCGATGCGGTCATCGACTCCGATGCCGGTATCATTTTTCCGATGCCAACAAAACCCACCCACCACCCCGCAGAGTTAGGTATGTATACGTTTTTACTTTTATTTTAGTTTCGCTTGCGCTTTTAGCTATAAGATGAGATTGAGGGAGACACCTGTGGTTCACAGGGATAATTGCAGGCTGAGCATACTCAATCCATTCAGTGTGCCAGTGTCAGTCAAAGCTTTGTAGAAACTTTGACAGAAAAGTTTTCCGTACAGGGCTCCATCCTGTGATGTCACCCATATGTGAGGACTAACATCCTGCTGTCCTGTGAGAACACCTGTTACAGGTAAGCAATACTTGCTATATAGGAGAGGACAGGAGATAGCATAAACACTGCCAAGATAGATGCAAAGCACTGATAAGGCAAAAACAACTGAAAAATGAAATTGCAGACTACTATTAGTAATCTATAAACTATCATTAAAATTAGCTAAGGTACCTGGAGATTGGAGCTGTAACCATAATTCATAGTGATCCATAATGAGATGGACTGCTGGCTAAGTTCTATTTTAACAATTTATGAGCCATCAAGACCATTAAGATCTTCTGTGAGATGTTTCTTGGAGACTCCCTCAAATTGGGAAGACTAGGCATAACGAGA
This sequence comes from Rhinatrema bivittatum, assembly GCF_901001135.1. NCBI lineage: Eukaryota > Metazoa > Chordata > Amphibia > Gymnophiona > Rhinatrematidae > Rhinatrema > Rhinatrema bivittatum. Next base: position 135,318,878 of record NC_042621.1, on the reverse strand, counting down.
CAGAGCATTTTCTATCACAGGACCTAGTTTCTGGAACTCTGTCTGATTCCATCAGAGTAATAGAAGACTTCAATAGAAACATGACGGCAGAAAGACCACATGTATGGCCCAGCAGTCTGCCCATCTGTCCAGTTAATTTAGCATTACTTCCTTAGAGATCCCCTGTATTTAACCTAAGCTTTCTTGAATTCAGATATTGTTTTTGTCTCCTCCACCTCCATTACTCTCTCTGTAAAGAAATATTTCCTAAGATTACTCTTGAATCTGCCCTTTTTCTCCCTCATTCTAGAGCCTCCTTTCTATTGAAAAAGGCCTACCTCCTGTGCTTGGAGACTTTTGAGATATTTGAATCTCTATCATATCTCACCTTTTCTCTAGGGTATACAACTTTGTCTATTGCAATGAAGATCACTGATCATTTTGGTAGCCACCCTCTGGACTGACTCAATCCTGTTTATATCCTTTCGAAGGTGCAGTCTCCAAAATGTTATACAGTGTTCCAAGTAAGGTCTCACCCAGGACCAATCCCAGTGGCAATATCACCTCCCTTTTTCTGCTGACCATTTCTCTCCCTATGCAGCCAAGCATCTTTCTGGCTTTTACTGTTGCTTTAGCCACCTGTCTGGCCATCTTAAGATCATTGAGTGGAGGAGTAGCCTAGTGGTTACAACAGCAGGCTGTGACCCAGGAAACCAGGGTTCAAATCCCAATGTTGCTTCTTGTGACCTTGAGCAAGTCACTTTACCCTCCATTGCCTCAGTTACAAAATTAGATTATAAGCCCTGTGGGGATAGGGAAATACCTATATTACCTAAATGTAATCCGCTTTGATGTACACTGTGAAATGCTGAAAAGTGGAATCTTAAAAAAAAAAAAAAAAATTCCCTGCACTGACAGCCCGCCAGCAGATGGGGATATCCTTGGCACCCTCCCTCAGAAGAGTGCCTTGGTCCAGTAGCTGGTTTTCAGCTGGCGTGGACTCGGCTGTTAAAAACAAAACAGCTGAAAGGTAAGTGGATGCAGGAAGCCGAGCGTGCCAGTGAAGGTCCTTGCCCTCTTTCCCCCCCTGTAGCTGGAGACCAACCTTGTTCTCAGCCGGATGAGCTGAGCTAAGGTAATTAAAAAAAAAAAAGGGGGAAGAGAGAAGGGGAGTTAAGTAGGTATTCCTCTCCTCTCCAGTCTCCTTGCTCAGCACACCGATCTGACATTCGTTCCTGCCTCTGGTGAAGCTTAGGGGACATGGGCAGCTTGGCGGGTTGAGTACCCTTTTTAGCTAGGGCCCACGTTCAGGTTTGAGTTCGCTGCATGGTAGGCCATGGCAGCGTTTTCACATAGTTTTTCTTGCGCTTTAGACTGCCTTTTTCAGTTATATCTGTTTGTTCTTGTGCGCCCAGCTGTGTGTCCAGTAGTGCTTCCAGTTTGTGTGCCTAGTTGGACAAGTACGGGCGCTTAGTTATGCGTGCGCAAGTGTGAACTTGTTTACGTGCACCGAGCATCCTGGAGGGAGCTCAGTTTTGTGCCCTGATTGAAACCCGGTCGAGCACCTAAATTTTGGGTGTCTATTTTTTGCAGCGCTAACAACTGGATGCACAGTTGTCAGACAGCTGTTAGAGTGTACTAACAACCTGATGGCACAAACAACAAAGAAGCCTAAGCACCTTGCCCTTTGTGCTGCTTGCCATATTCGGGCATCTCAGCCTGGCATTCCTTCTAATTTGTGTCAGTGCTGTTTGGAGGCTCAGGGAGAGTTGCCTCCATCTGATTTTACTAAACCTGGTTCTTCCCAGCTTGAGGTATCGCCTGATTTTGGGGCTCCCCTGTTTACTCAGTGGGGGAAAGTAGTTCAGGGGGCGCAGGACTGATGCACCCTGGTTTTGGCATTGTTCTCAGGCGCAGTTTTCGTCCCCAGGCCAATTCTTAGCAGTTCAGGATCGCAGGCTGCATATTTCTGCACACCTGGTGCTGTAGGTAAGCATCTGAATACGCTTAGACCTGCTGCGGATTTCCTGGATAGGGACCCAGATGGTATGGATGATTATGCTGATCCTTACTCCCTGGAGGATGGGGAAATTTCTCCTGAATTGAAGCCGTATAGAACTACAATGCATTTCTTTCATAGAGATGAGTTACTGGCTCTGATTTCCCAGACATTGAAGATATTGGGGTACCAGGGGCTGAATCTATGCCTGAGCCAAAGAAAGATCCTATTTTGATTTCGTTGCCTAAAGCTTCGTTTCTTCCCTATTATGGAAGCCATTCAAGAATTGATCTTGAATGGGGTGCCCCAGAAGCTAATTTTAAAGGGGGACGAGCCTTGGAAGGGCTGTCCTCCCTGGATCTGGCTCAGAGAGAAAGCAATTGCATTTTCTGAAAGTGGATGTGCTTGTGTGTGCCGATTATCAAAAAGATGACTATCCCCGTAGAAGGGGGAGTGACCTTGAAGAATGCACAGGACAGGAGAATTGACACTATCCTTAAGCAGGCCTTTGAAGCAAATGCAATGAATGTGTAGATAGCTTCATATTTTTCCCTGGTGGCTTGCTTTTGTTTGTCTCTCTCAGGAGGTTGACTAAAGAAAGTGATGGAACCAGCAGCTGCGATTTGGTCCAAACTTCGGCCAGAGGAGTGGCTTCGGTAGTAGTGCCTAGGCATCAGCTATGGCTTAGAAGTTGGTCGGCCAACACAGTTTCGAAGTCTATCCTTATGATATTGCCTCTTGATGGTTCACTCTTGTATGGGAGTGAGATGAAAAAAAAAAAGACCAGTAAATGGGGTGAGTCCCAGGTTTCTCTGTTACTAGAAGATAAGAAACAGTCGCCACGCTTCTCCAGCACAAGAGGTCATGCTAGGGGTTTCAAACATTTTTGACCCTACAGAGGAGTGATTTTTCAGAGGACTCGAACTTTGGGTAGGTCTCAGTCCTTTCATCCCAGGCAGCCCAGATGGGATGCAGGTTCAGATAGTGGAGCCCCCCAAGCCTCTCAATGAAAGTGTGCTGACCCAACCCTGGGACCAGGAGATAAGGGGTCGTCTCTCTCCTTTTTATCGGAGGTGGGTCGAGATCACATCAAACCAGTAGGTTCTGGAGGTGATGAGAGATGGTTATACTTTGGAGCTTCGTAGTGTTCACCAGGACGTTTTTATGGTGTCTCCCTCAACTCTCCGCAGAAGAGAGGCAGCGGGAGTGTGCATTATCAAGGGTCCTCGGCCTGCAGGCTGGAGTTTCAGTGCCCATGTCTCAAGAAAAAGCAGGTCAATATCCCATTTATTTCATTGTGCGCAAGAAAGAGGACTCTTTTCGCACCTCCTAGATCTCAAGGTGGTCAACCGTCATTTGCGGGTGACTCGTTTTTACATGGAAACCTTATGCACAGTGATAATGATAGTACTGTTGGAGGAGTTTCTGATGTCCCTGGACTTGTCAGAGGTATGCCTTCACATGCTCAGCTGGCTAGAGCATCAGTAATGTTTGTGTTTTGCAGTCTTTGGACATTGTCATAAGTTTGAACATTGATTTTTGGTTTGTCCACCACACCCAAAACGTCTTTCCAAGATTATGGTGGTGGTGGTGGTGGTGGCAGAGTTGAGAGGATAGGATTCTGGTTCATCAGTGCTTAGTTGATTGGTTGATTTGGGCCAGAAGTCTAGAAGAGAGCCTTTGGGTCTCTCGCAGGGTGATTTCCTTTTTGCAGGAGCTAGGTTGGGTGGTGAACCTGACCAAGAGCAACCTTAGACCATCCCAGACCTTAGAGTATCTCGGTGTTCGGTTCAGCATGAAGTGGGACAGGGTGTTCCTGCCTGAAGATTGTATTCATAAGCTGGCGCTGGTGCGTCTATTGATAAACACTATATGCCTAACAGTCTGGTCTTATTTACAGGTACTCGGATTGATGGCACCAACCCTGCAGATGGTGCCATTGGCTAGGGCGCATATGTGCCCCCCTTCAGGGCACTCTGCTGGCTCGTTGGAGCCCACAGTCTCAGGACTATTCAATTCAACTTCTCTTTCCGATGGAGACCTGCATGCAACTGCAGTGGTGGTTACAAGCAAATCTTCTAAGAAAGGAGGCTTTCCCGAAGATCACCGGATTGGATAGTATCATAATGAATGTGAGCCTTCAGGGTTGGGGAGCACACAGTCAGGAGTTGTCAGCACTGGAGTAAAGAACAGTCTTTCTGGAGCTTCAATCAGCTGGAAGCTCGTGCCATTCGGTTGGCATGCTTGTGGTTCGGCGACCTCTTGCAGGGTTGAGCGGTTCAGATAATGTCGGGCAATGCAACGACTATGGCTTACATCAATCACCAGGGAAGAGCCAAGAATCAGCAAGTGTCACAGGAAATAGCCCATTTACGGAATGGGCAGAAGTGCATCTTCAGGAGATCTCAGCCTCACACATTTCAGGAAAAGACAATGTAAGAGCTGACCTTCTCAGTAGTCAGAGCCTGGATCCTGGATATTGGGAATTGTAAAATGAAGCATTCCAGCTTTTAGTGGATCGCTGGGGCCTTCCATTTCTGGACCTTCTGGTGACTTCTCACACTGCAAAGGTTCCTCACTACTTCAGTCACAGGAGAGATCAAAAGTTCTTGGGCATCAATGCCCTTGTGCAGGAGTGGCCAGAGGGAAGTTGAAGTATGCCTTTCCCTAGTGGCCCACATTAAGTAGAAAAATTTGAAGGATCAAGAGTCACATGGAAATGGTACTTCCTGGTGGTACCAGATTGGCCCAGGAGACCGTGGTATGGAGTTTTGCGAAGGCTCCTGGTGGACTCTCCCCTCTGGTTTCCAGCTCACAGTGGTCTGTTCTTCATGAAGATCAGACTCTATTTTGTCTTATGGTATGGCCCTTGAGAGGGCTCAGTTGCTGAAGCTTGGTTATTCTAGTGTGGTGTTTGCCACCTTGCTAAGAGCAAGAAAGCTGTCTACTTCCTTAACCTATGTATGGGTTTGGCGAGTGTTTGAGGCTTGATGTGAAGTTTGAGGGGTTCTTCCTTGTTCAGATTCTGCTCATTTTAGAATTTCTTGCAGGATGGATTGAGTTAAGAGTTGGCCTTTAATCATTAAAGGTACAGGTGGCGGCTTTTGCTTGTTCCGAAGTAAGGTGAATGGTGGACCCTTGTCGGCTCATCCAGATGTAGCCCGTTTCTTACATGGGGTGAAGTATCTTCGTCCTCCCTTGCACTTACCAGTGCCTTTTGTGGAGTATTAATCTAATTTTGAGTTTTTGGCGGGCCCCACTTTTCAACCGATGGGTAGCCTCTCCTTGAGGTTATTGACCTTAATTGGTGTGTGTTGTGTCAAATTTTTCTGCGTGTAGAGTATCCGAACTGCAGGCATTATCTTGACGAGAGCTCTTGTACGGGTGACTCTGTGGGTGATACAGCTACGTACTGTTCCATCTTTTTTGCCAAAAGTGGTCTCGGATTTTCATTTTGAGTCAGTCAATTTCCCTGCTGTCTCTGGACAGGGAAAGAGATGCGTAGGAATATTGCATGTTATGGCCCTTGGATGTCAAGAAGCATATTTTGATGTATTTGGAGGTTTTCAGACCTCTCAGGAAGACTGATCGCCTGTTTGTTCTCCATGGGGGGAGAAAACAGGGTGAGCCGGCATCACCAGCTACAATAACCTGCTGGATTAAGGAGGTAGTCACTGCCGTGTATGTGGATACTGAGTGGCCGTCACCTGGTCAGTTTAGGACTTGTTCCGCTAGGGCTCAGGCAGTGTCATGGGTGGAGATTAGTTTTTGGGGTTTTTTTTGCAATTTAAGGTTTATTGAATTTTGTAAAATTAAACAAACAATGGCCTTAAAGCACAGGCCACACATTGATACACAACATTGATTCTTAAATCCCATCCCCTCCCCACCCCCATCAGAGACCTTTGATAACACAGGATACCCAGATTCCAAAAATCGAACACTTATCTGCACAGCATAATCATACAGAGACAAGCATGCTAACACAAGACCAGTTACAGAAGGAGAGCAAACAGAACAAAAACGAAAGGTTCTTTTTTTTTTTTTTTTAAATACAAGGGGTTACCTCTCGATAACCAAGACACCCATCTAGTAGAAAAGCGGATAAGATGAACCTATTAACAATCATAATTGCTACAGACAAAATCCACAAAGGGCTTCCATATTAGCAGGAAAGAAGACATCCATTTATGTTTAAGTGCAGTTAGGGAGGCTAATCGTAATTTACATGTAATTTTTGAAGGACATCTTTAATGCTTGGTGTGCATGTGTTTTTCTATCTAGAGGCTATAACACTACGCGCTGCAGTGACACGCTGAGCACAAAATTTCTGCTGGTGCTTGTTCTACAGAAGGCATATTAAGCAGAGCTAATTTTGGGGAAAGGGCTATCATAACTTTCATCACCTCACTAAGCCATGCAAACATCTTGTTCCAAAGGGAGGGTATCTGCTGGCAGCTCCACCATATACGGAAATATCCCAATTCTCCACACTGTCACCAGCACGTATTGGATAGATCAGGGTAGATTGTGTGAAGTTTGCGGGGGTTAAGTACCATCTATAAATCATTTTATAGCAGTTCTCCTATAAGTGAGTAGATATTGAGCATTTACCAGCCAATCGTATGATTTTTTTTTCCCACTCTTTCCCTTCAATTTTTCATCCTAAATCCACTGCCCATTTTTCAAAGTGTGAAAAAGGTTGTGGCTCTGTTTCAAACAGTAACTTATAAATTTTAGATATAGAGCCATGAATAGAATCGGGATTGGCAAACATATGCTCAAAAAGAGACCACCTGCTACGTAGAGTTTTCGCCTTCCTTTGTGAATTTATAAAATGCAAGACTTGAGCAAATGCCAAAATGTTTGTAGGGTCAAGCTGATAAATACACTCAAAATCCACCAGAGATAATATATTTGCTCCTACCTCCTCCTCTGCCCCCTGCCCCTCTCCCTTGCTACACTTCCCTACTTGTCTTTAGCTGGCCCTTTTTCTCAGCCCTTTGCAATCCCTGACTGCCCCCTTGACCCTTCAACTTTCAGCGCTCCATTCTCTTCTACTTTCTCCTCCACTGTCACGCTTTTGCTCTAATTTTACTCTATTTTCATTCCTGTAAATAGCCTCAGCGCCTGTAAACTATTATGTATCTGATTATGTACCCAGCTCTTGTAAACTATCTTATACCCGATTTATACGAACGTTACTGCTCGCTCTGCTGTTTGCTTGTTATTTTTTTTTTCCCTGTTATTACCCTAACTTTTCTCCCCCCCCTGTTGAAATTGTGTTCATTGTAAAGCTGTCTTCCGCTGTATTATTTGTTCTCTGGAAACCGATGTGATGTCCCTGACGAATGTCTGTCTATAAAAATGTTAAAATAAATAAATATTGCCCTTCGACATTAGATGCCCAATCATAATGATACCCTTATTGCACCACTGATGGAAAAGCTTTGTTTGATACCCCACTGGAAAGTGCAAATTGTGGAATAAAAATGATTGATAAAAATATTGAAAGTCCCTTATTAATATTTTTTTCCAATGGGTCCAAACTTTTAAAGTGGTGCTCATTGTCCCAGGTAAATTTGCTAAAGGGTGCCAGGATGCCTGTGGCTGCCAGTGCATTGCTTGAATAGGTATTTCCCCAATTATTGCCTGCTCAAGTTGTACCCATTGTTTTACATAAAGGTGATGATTAAAATCCAGTAATGCTCTTAACTGTGAGGCAGCGTAATACTTAGAGATGTTGGGCACCACTAATCCACCTTGAGACTTGGAGAGGAATAACACTTGCCGAGCGACCCTAGGAGGGCTTCGTTTCCATATAAAATCAAATACATTCTTCTACCAGGTATGGAGTATATGTGCAGGAATATACACAGGTAAGATAGAAAAAAGATATAGAAACTTGGGTAGGACATTCATTTTTATGATCGCAATCCTACCTAGCCAGGAAAACATACCCCTATCCCATTTACTGAGGTCTTTATCAATATTTCTCAAAAGGGGGATTTAATTAAACTAAGAAATCTGTCACATGGGAACCTATATAAATTCCTAAGCTCTTAAGGCTAGTTTTGGCCCATCTGAAAGGGAAAGCCTCTTTAATCACCTGGACCTCAGTGGGAGACAGGTTAAGGTTAAGCAATTCCGATTTCTCAAAAATTACCTTGAAACTGGTTACTTTACTAAAAGATTTCAATTCGTGCTCAACCCTCTTCAGAGACTGCCTCGGGCTTGTAAGGGTAAACATTATGTCGTCTGCGAATAGTGATAATTTAAAATTATTAGAATCCAAACTCACACCTTGAATAAGGGAGGCCAAATGAATCCTGGCCGTGAAGGGCTCAAAAAACAAAGTAAAGGGGCTAGTGGGCAGCCTTGCCGAGTGCCCCTGCCTATATCAAAGGCGACCCCATAGCCCCCATTGACTTTGACCCTGGCTTTGGGATTGTTGTACAATTTCTGGATCCACAGTAGGAAGAAAGAACCAAATGACATCTTTCTGAGCATTTGGAATAAAAAAGGCCAATGGACTAGGTCAAATGCCTTTTCAGCATCGATGGAGAATAGTGCTGCAGGTAGCTGTTTTTTGTGGACCCACCAAATCAGATCAATAATCTTCTAACATTATCAGCCGCCATTCGCTGCGGTACAAATCCTATTTGATCAGTGTGTACCAGATCTGGCAGGAATCGATTAAGCCTCAGACCTAGCACTCTGGCCAGGATCTTTAAATCTAGATTTATCAGTGAAATGGGTCTATAAGAACCACATTGTGTTGGATCTCTGCCTGGTTTTGCAATAATTGATACTCCCTGCCACATTCGAGCACCCCGATATGCTACCATTTTCACGTAAGCTACTGAAAAAATCTACTAGGGGTCTACTAAAACGGTGGATAGTTTTCTATAATAGGCACTGGAAAGGCCATCCAGGCCTGGTGATTTGCCTGGTTTAAGAGATGTGATCCACCTGCATTACTTCTTGTACTGTTGTTGGTGCTTCCAGGATCTGCTGTTGTGAAGCAGTCAGAATGGAAAGTGTCACACTTTGCAGGTAATAATTGTAGCTGCATCTGTGCTATAAAGATTTTAATAGAAATTAGTGAAGGTGTCACGAATCTCAGTAGCGCCTGTGAGAGTGGTTCCATAGGTATCTTTAATTTTGGTGACAATAGATTGAGCTATCCTAGCTTTTAGTTGGCGGGCTAGCAGTCTATTGACATCATCTCTTTCGTAAAATGCTTGTTTGGTTGATTCAAGGGCGTGTGAGGTATTTGTTGATCATCTATCCTGTGAAGGTCAGATTTGCCCACTAATAGTTTGTTGTATGTTTTAGATGACTGAGTTTTCATATGCTGTTTAGTCAATTGAGCTATTGTTTCCCATAAGGCTAATCAGTCTTTGCTCCTAGCTCTCTAATTAGCAGCCGCTTTAGAGGTAAAGTCGTCCCGTCCCCCCCCCGGATAACTGCTTTGGAATATTCCCAGAGGGTCCCCGCCTGAGTAGTAACTTTGGAATTTAACTGGAAATACTCCTGTAAATAGGTTTCTATCTCATATAACAACATTTGTAGCCAAACACACAGGGACGTGGTCAGACCAGGTAATGTCCTCTATAATAACTGAGGTGATTTTATTTATTATGGTTTTATCTACTAAGAAGAAGTCTATGCCAGTATAACTATCATGAGGGGCTGAGTAAAAGGTATAAGATCTAGATGTGGGGTAGTGATGCCTCCATGCATCCATCCAAGCTCCAATGTTCTACAAGGGTATTAAGGGCTTTCCTAGCTTTTTGATGGACTGATGCGGTGGGTTTTGAACTGTCCAAGGATGGGCTGGGCGATATTAAAATCCCCTCCTATAATAAAGTCTTCTGCATGCATCTCCAACACATCAGCAATTTTCTGCAAAAAAGTGTCTTGGTCTTGATTAGGAGCATACAGGGACATCAGAGTATATAATTGACCCCCTATTCAAAGTTTAAGTAGTGCATATCTCCTGGCCGGGTCTATAACTTGTGATTGTAAATCAAACATTAGATCCGCTGAAAAAAGTATGCCCTTACCAGCACACTTGTGGTCCTTCCCCGCTGGAGCCAGGAAAGTGTGAGAGAATTCTTTTGAAATGTTAGCGAGTGCTAATGCCTCTTGTGGATGTGAGTCTCCTGCAGGAAGGTAATGCTAACCTTTTGTGCTATCAACTCTCTATGTAGCACAAAGCATTTCTTATAAGTGATAAGCCCTTTCACATTAAGGGACATTAGGTTAATCATGTCTAAAGAAAAATCATGTAGGTGTTAAAGAATTGGGTGTGAAACAAAATCCAGCAACAATCCAGAAACATACGCCCTGTTGTAACTGGTAAATCACAGTAATTGAATCCGAGTTATTAGGTAATAAATAGTATGAGTTAAAAGGACTCCCCCCATTTCCCACAAGATTCACCAATTCAAGATTCGCTCTCCTCCCTTCGCGAATGTTGAGCCTTGGAGGGCATGCCGAAGCAGCAAAATCAACCCCCCCAGTATGCCCCCCCACCTCCGGATAATACATGTACTAGGCTTCTAGGAAAAGTAAAAAGTCATGGGATAGGTGGCGATGTCCTTTCGTGGATTGCAAACTGGCTAAAAGACAGGAAACAGAGAGTAGGATTAAATGGACAATTTTCTCAGTGGAAGGGAGTAGGCAGTGGAGTGCCTCAGGGATCTGAATTGGGATCCTTACTTTTCAATATATTTATAAATGATCTGGAAAGAAATACGACGAGTGAGAATCAAATTTGCAGATGACACAAAATTGTTCAGAGTAGTTAAATGACAAGCAGATTGTGATAAATAGCAGGAAGACCTTGTGAGACTGGAAAATTGGGCATCCAAATGGCAGATGAAATTTAATGTGGATAAGTGCAAGGTGATGCATATTGGGAAAAATAACCCATGCTATAATTACACAATGTTGGGTTCCATATTAGGAGCTACCACCCAAGAAAGAGATCTAGGCGTCATAGTGGATAACACATTGAACTCGTCGGTTCAGTGTGCTGCAGCAGTCAAAAAAGCAAACAGAATGTTGGGAATTATTAGAAAGGGAAGGTGAATAAAACGGAAAATGTCATAATGCCTCTGTATCGCTCCATGGTGAGACCGCACCTTGAATACTGTGTACAATTCTGGTCGCCGCACCTCCCAAAAAAGATATAATTGCGATGGAGAAGGTACAGAGAAGGGCTACCAAAATGATAAGGGGAATGGAACAGCTCCCCTATGAGGAAAGACTAAAGAGGTTAGGACTTTTCAGCTTGGAGAAGAGACGGCTGAGGGGGGATATGATAGAGATGTTTAAAATTATGAGAGGTCTAGAATGGGTAGATGTGAATCGGTTATTTACTCTTTTGGTTAGTAGAAAGACTAGGGGGCACTCCATGAAGTTAGCATGGGGCACATTTAAAACTAATCGGAGAAAGTTCTTTTTTACTCAACGCACAATTAAACTCTGGAATTTGTTGCCGGAGGATGTGGTTAGTGCAGTTAATATAGCTGTGTTTAAAAAAGGATTGGATAAGTTCTTGGAGGAGAAGTCCATTACCTGCTATTAAGTTCACCTAGAGAATAGCCACTGCCATTAGCAATGGTAACATGGAATAGACTTAGTTTTTGGGTACTTGCCAGGTTCTTATGGCCTGGATTGGCCACTGTTGGAAACAGGATGCTGGGCTTGATGGACCCTTGGTCTGACCCAGTATGGCATTTTCTTATGTTCTTAAGAAATAACTCTTCTGAGGAACAGGAAAGTGTAAGCCCATCCTCGAACTATAGTGCAGACACATCCATAGCTGTCTGACCTGTTAAAAATCAAATTAAAATTAAAAAAAAAAAAAAAAAGAGGGATCAAAAGAAAAATACTCCACATTATTCATTAATAGAAGTGAGTCCAGCTACCAGAACTTCCAGAGTTCATGAAATCAGCGTTCTCTTCTTAAAATGCTTGTAGCAGCATAACTGAAGGCTCCTTCAGCCCTGGTCCTCCAACGCGTTTCCAGGCTTCCCAAGATGGCGTCAGTCATTGTCCTCCGGGGCCTACACGCTGCCACTTTGGGGTTGGATCAGAAAAAAGTAGTTGTTGGAGCAGGAGGAGGGGTAATTGATACCTCCAGCCCTGCTACGTGAAAGGCCTCTGTGGCTTCAGATAGCATTGTAATCCGATGAATGATTCCTTTGTGCTGGAACACCAAAGCAAAGGGGAATGCCCAATGGTATCTAACTTCTTTTCGTCAGAGAGCAGCTGTTACCTCTCTGATTTCAAAGCGCTTCTTCAAGGTGTCCGGAGCAAGGTCATTGTAAATAGAAATATCCAAGTCTGTCCACCGCCAAGTGGTCTTTGTTCAAGATATTTTTATTATTTCTTCCTTAATGGCATAGCTGTGAAAGTTAACAATTATATCGCGGGGCTGGTTATTGTGTCGAGGCCCTAGCACCCTGTGTGCTCTCTCAGTCTTAATTTGTGCTTCTTCTCTCGATGATTCAGTTGATGTTCCCTTTTTGTGTTGGAGCAAGGTGCGACTTATTTCATGGCGCCATGGTTTTCCAGCCAAGAGTCCATATAGTCTACACGGTGCCCCATCATCGCCTTGGACACTAATAATTTTCCTCATATCAGCCCTGAGCTCCAGAAACCACTCTCTTAGCTCTGATCGTGTCGGGAAATCTGGAGGTTCACTGCTTGTGCTTAATTCAGAAGTGGATTATGCAGTGGGGCCTGCCGTTTCCGTGCTGCCATGATCTCTCCCATGCTTTCAAGGGCCTGTTCGCCGTCTTCCAAAGGCAAATCCCTTGCCAGCTTGGAGAAGGAGAATTGTTTCAAATCCAGTGCTCTCTTTCGCGTGGACATGCTTGTTCCTTTGTCCAAATATTCTATTGGGAGTCATTTAGTTCGAAGAAAGTCATCAATAAAGCTTAAATTCTTGGAGGTGGGGACAGAGCTTTAGATTTTTCCAGGCATTACCGCATGGATTTGCTGGCCCAGGATGACACAACCTTTGCGCATGCAGTGTTGATCGGACCGTGGGCAGCTTCCCGCCTATTCGGGAATAGCTTTGGTATATTCCACTGGATCTGGATCCATCTGTGTCCGTATGATAAGAGGAGAAATTACTACTTACCTGATAATTTCCTTTTCTTTAATAAGGGCAGGTGGATCCAACTTCATGCCCTTGGCTGCTGGATGGTTTCACTATTGTGCTGCGTGGATGCGTGTTCCAGGGATTACTGGTAAGTGTTACTCCAGTCCCTAGACTAGTGTTATTACATTCTTTATCTGAGCTCAGTGTTTTCCTGTTGGCTGAGTGCTCAAATGGTTATCTATTAATAATAATTTTGTTGATTTGTCCACAGTTGGCTTTTGCAGAGAATACTGGCAGGCTTAAGTCAATGCAGGGGTATATCTACTGTGATGTCAGGTTTGTTCCAACTCCATCTGCTGGTAGAGGTGCATTACCAACTGGTTCTGGTTCCACCTGGCCTTGTTAAAGAAAAGGAAATTATCAGGTAAGTAGTAACTTCTCCATGTAAGCAAGAAAATTCTTTATAGCCAATTGCTGACTGGGTGAGAGGTTAGGGTAAACTGGGGGGGGGGGGGGGGGGGGGGGGGGGGTTTAGGCTGCAGAATTAGGAGGTTCTTGACCTATAGAAAGACTGGGGAAACTGATAGACTAATTGGTAAAAATGGTCATTTCCTTCATGCACGAATGTTACAAAGTTTGACGTACACGTGTAAAAGCTAACAAGTGCTAAGGAAAATACGCAAGTTAAATCTCCACATGTCAGTTTAAACTATAAAAGCCCCAATTTATTTAGGCACAATTTTTACTAACCCACGTACCTGCAAAGTCCATGGGTACTTCCCTCTTCCCATCTCCAAGAATCCCCCCCCCCCCCCCAAATTTAGAAAATAAGTCAAAATGTAGTTTTATGGGCAAGCATTTGATACTTAAAATTAGTATATTGAGTAATTTGTCTAATATGTTTTTATTGCTTGAATAGTTTTAATTCTAGATTTGTTTTTTATTTATCTATACTTATTTTGGTTGTAAGATGCTTTGTTTTGAGTGAAAAGCGGTTTAACTATATAAACAAAACTAAATGAGGTTAAAAGTATGCGCAGTGTGGAAGTTCAGCTTAAATTTAGCTGGGCAGAGGAGGACAGCTTTCAAAAAGGTCAATTTATGTGAGGAAATATAGGAGACCTTTGAAAATTGTCTTCTCTAAAACACCTACAAATGAAGAAATATAAAAATCTCAAGCACCTGGTTGCTCAGGCACTTCAAAGTTTACTCCTACTGTCTTCATTGGACCCCATGCTGCTGCATCAAGAAAGAAGCAGCATTAGCTACAGTTGTGTCCAGCATCTGAAAATTGTTGGAGATGAGAGAACAAAACCCTAATATAAGAGAAAAAAAAAAATAAGTAAAACAAATACTTGTATAGAAATAGTAAAAAAAAAAAAAAAAAAAAAGGTGTGGGGGGGGGGGGGGGGGCGCAATATCTCAAAAGCTATATACACTGTGCTCATCCCAGATCTAGAGACAGTCCAGGATAAAGGTGAACCGCTAGATGTAGTGTATTTGGATTTTCAGAAGGCGTTTGACAAAGTCCCTCATGAGAGGCTTCTAAGAAAACTAAAAGGTCATGGGATAGGAGGCGATGTCCTTTCGTGGATTACAAACTGGTTAAAAGACAGGAAACAGAGTAGGATTAAATGGTCAATTTTCTCAGTGGAAGAGAGTGGACAGTGGAGTGCCTCAGGGATCTGTATTTTGACCTCTGCTTTTCAATATATTTATAAATGATCTGGAAAAGGGGTATGATGAGTGAGTTGCTCAAATCTGCAGATGAGACTAAATTATGCAGAGTAGTTAAATCACAAGCGGATTGTGATACATTGCAGGAGGACCTTGCAAAACTGGAAGATTGGGCATCCAAATGGCAGATTAAATTAATGTGGACAAGTGCAAGGTGTTGCATATAGGGAAAAATAACCCTTGCTGAAGTTACACAATGTTAGGTTCCATATTAGAAGCTACCACCCAGGGAAAAGATCTAGGCAACATAGTGGATAATATTTTGAAATCAATCGGCTCTGTGCTACAGTGATCAAAAAAGCAAACAATGTTAGGAATTATTAGGAAGGGAATGGTGAATAAAACGGAAAATGTTAAAATACCTCTATCTCTCCATGGTAAGACCGCACCTTGAGTACTGTGTGCAATTCTAGTCACCACATGTCAAAAAAAAAATATAGTTGCACTGGAGAAGGTACAGAGAAGGACTCTCCTATGAGGAAAGGCTAAAGAGGCTAGGGCTGTTCAGCTTTGAGAAGGAGATGGCTGAGGAGGGATATGATAGAAGTCTAAAATCAAGAGAGGACTAGAATGGGTAAATGTGAATCAGTTATTTACTCTTTCAAATAATAGGACTAGGGGGCACTCCATGAAGTTAGCAGCACACAATTAAGCTCTGGACTTTGTTGCCAGAGGATGTGGTTAGGGGAGTTAGTGTAAGTTCATGGAGAAGTCCATTAACTGCTATTAATCAAGTTGTCTTAGAGAATAGCCACTACTATTACTGGCATCAGTAGCATGGGATCTAGTTAGTGTTTGGGTATTTGCCAAGTACTTGAAACCTGGATTGGCCACTGTTGGAAACTATGCTGGGCCTGATGGACCCTTGGTCTAACCCAGTATGTCAATTTATGTTCTTATGACAGTCCACCTAGAATCCAGATATTATCATCTGGGATTAGTGATCACTGGATTGTGTAGTTCAGTATTAGAGCACAGAAGATGAACCCAAGGGAGAGGCACAGTATTGGAGATGAAATTCTTCTCAGCACATGAGAACAATTGGATCTGGGGGTGATTGTATCTGAGAATCTCAAGGCTGCTAAACAGATGGATAAATCAATAGCAAAAGCCAAAAATATGTTTGGCTGCATAGGGAGAGGAATTGACAGCAGAAAAAGGGAGGTGATATTGCCCCTGTATAGGCCCCTGGTGAGACTTCTTTTGGAATATTTGGTACAATTCTGGAGACTGCACCTTCAAAAGGAAGAGAGGTTCTAAAGTGAGGGGTTATGGGACAAAGGTGAAAGGGGGGTAGACTAAGGAGTAATCTTAGGAAACATTTCTTTACAGACAAGATAGTGGATGCATGTAACAGCCTCCCATTGGAGGTGGTGAAGACAAAAACAGTATCTGAATTTCAGAAGGCATGGCATAAATACAGGGGATGTCTGAGAGAGTGATGGGAATTGTAAAGCTAAATTAGTTGGGCAGACTAGATACGCCATATGGTCTTTTTCTGCTATCCTATGTTTCTATGACAAGAAGCTGTCCTTTGGCTACATTGGCAGAACAACATTTAGAGGTCGGAGGCATAGAGGTATATTGAAACCACTTGCTCCCTGTCCACGCTGACACACACTTCCTTTCTAAACGGGATGTAGGGAGAGGGAAAACCAAGACTGCATTGGTGTAGGATATGGTGATGGGTCCTCTCTTTGGCAGGAAGTTTATGCTGATTTTTTTTTTTGTAATGGTTGAGCCAATGGTTGGTGGTATTTTTATTTTTCCTTGGTCCTGAGCATGAGCAGCCTTCTTCTCTCCCCTCTTCAGCCCCCTTCCCATCCTCTCCCCTTAGCACTTTTGCTCTCCACCCTGGCTTTCTCCTCTGAGTCCTGCTCTCTCCATCCTTGCTCTCTTCTCACCTGCCCCTTCCCCTCTTTTCCCATCAGTCTTCTTCCCCTGTCCCATCCCATCTCCCCAGGTCTCCAGCTCTCCCACCAACAAGGTACTCAAAAGGGATGCACTCTTCAAGACACAGGCCCTCACTAACTTGCCACAAAAAAAAATTCAAATTCTGGTGTCACGTCAATAACAGCTCTTCCCCTGCTCTTTAAAGTTCCCTCTCCTCTCCTCTTCCCCTACACTGTCCCTTCTCTCTCTCTCTGCCCCAACTGGCACCTCTAAGCCAGTCGGGCTGCAACTTAAACACCTCCTCCCCTCTGCAGCCTGCTGTGAAAAAAATCTTATTAGGGCTGCCGGCACCTCTCCTCCATGGGCAGGAGGAGAGGTGCTGGTGGCCCTGATGGGCCTTTTCTTGTATAGCACAGGCAGGATGAGAGGAGAGGTACTGGTGGACCCGATGGGCCTTTTCTGGTGTACCTTGGGCTAGATGGGAGGAGAGGCCCGGTGGTGGCTCAGGAAGACTCTGCATGGGCTGTTGCTACAGCAGGGTAAGGTAATGCATACAGACAATTTCTCAATAGTAGTTTAGTGCCACCATAGGCTGTGGAGAGAAATTACAGCTTCTTCAAGCTAGTTACTAGATGCGAGTAGCTGCTGCACTGGACTAGAGGGTTAAAACCTGGACAGTTTCCAGATGTTTTAGCCCTCCATCTGGCTAGTGACAGCATGGAAAGTCAGTGGTGTACAGCCCACCCTTTATTAAAGTTGGTGGTGCCTGTGAACCACTGTTCACTATGGACGCTATGCCCCTGGGCAGGAAGGCTGGTCTGACTGACAGTGGCAAGGGAGAGCATGTCCGGCAGCAAAGACGGCCTAGCTGTGGTGTTCCTTCTTTGCTCTCAGTGGAAATTACATCTTACAGGTGTAACATCTGCTGCAAGCAAGTTAGATAAAAGTGGGGGATTGAGCTCTTGCCTTTCACTCAAGTAGTAGAAGGGGTTTGGGGAAGTGTTGAGGAATCGCTTTATGTCTGGGATGGCTTGGGAGTCAACAGAATTAGGATTCTGTGAGAATTTAAATGCACAATAGAATCTTTATGGGTAGAAATCCTGTGTGTGTTGGGGAAGAGTGCAGCTGCTAAGGTTATGTGTACAAAAGGTGTGGACATTGTTTAAAAAAAAACAAAACACTTAGACGTGCAATCCAGATGTATTCCATGCATTAAGAAAGATGGAAGAAAGGCCAATATGGTTAAAAGGTGTGGTAAGGGCAATTATAGTCAAAAGATCTTCCTTCAAAAATTGGAAGAAGGATCCATCTGAAGAAAACAGGGAAAAGCATAAGCAGTGGCAAGTTAAATGTAAAACATTGATAAGACAGGCTAAAAGATAATTTGAAAAGAAGTTGGCCGTTGAGCTAAAAACTCATAATAAAAACTTTTTAAAATATATCTGAGTCAGGAAGCCTGCGAGGGAGTCGGTTGGACCATTAGATGATCGAGGGGTTAAAGGGACACTTAGGGAAGATAAGGCCATCGCGGAAAGACTAAATGAATTCTTTGCTTCTGTGTTTACTGAGAAGAAGGATGGGGAGATAACCACTCCAGAGCTGGTTTTCAAAGGTGGCGATCCACATGAACTAACCCAAATCATGGCGAACCTGGAAGATGTGTTAGGCCAGATTGACAAACTGAGTAGCAGCAAATCACCTGGACCAGATGGTATACATCTCAGGGTTCTAAGAAAACTGAAAAATTAAATTTCAGACCTATTACAAGTAAATTGTAACCTATCATTAAAAGCACCGTTGTACCTGAAGACTGGAAGGTGGGCAATGTAACCCCGATATAAAAAGGGCTCTGGAAGTGATCTGGGAAAGTATAGATTGGTGAGCTGACGTCAGTGCTGGGAAAAATGGTGGAAACTATTATAAAGAATAAAATCACAGAACATATAGACATGATTTAATGGGACACAGCCAGCATGGATTTATCCAAGGGAAGTCTTGCCTTACAAATCTGCTACATTTTTTGAAGAGGTGAATAAGCATGTGAATAAAGGTGAACCGATAGATGGTGTATTTGGATTTTCAGAAGGTGTTTGACAATCATTCAGAGACTTTTAAGAAAACTAAAAAGTCAGGTTAGGAGGCGATGCCCTTTTGTGGATTTCAAACTGGTTTAAAGACAGGAAACAGTAGGATTAAATGGTCTTTTTTCACAGTGGAAAAAGGTAAACAGTTGAGTACCTCAGGGATCTGTACTTGGACCGGTGCTTTTCAATATATATATAAATTATCTGAAAAGGGGTACAATGAGTGAGGTAATCAAATTTGCAGATGACACAAAATTATGCAGAGTAGTTAAATCACAAGTGGATTGTGATAAATTGCAGGAGAACGTTGCGAAATTGGAAGATTGGGCATCCATATGGCAGATGAATTATGTGGACAAGTGCAAGGTGATGCATATAAGAAAAAATAACCCATGCTGAAGCTGCACAGTGTTAGGTTCCATTTTAGGAGTTACCATCTAGGAAAAAGATCTGGGCGTCATCGTTATTACATTGAAATAATGGGCTCAGTGTGCTGTGTTGGTCAAAAAAGCAAACAATGTTAGGAATTACTAGGAAGGGAATGGAAAATAAAACGTAATGCCTCTGTATCGCTCAATGGTTAGACCACACCTTGAATACTGTGTGCAATTCTGGTGGCTAAATCTCAAAAAGAGATGTAGCTGCACTGGAGAAGGTACAGAGAAGGGTAATCAAAATTGTAAAGGGGATGGAACATCTCCCCTTTGATGAAAAGCTAAGAGGTTATGGCTGTTCAGCTTGGAGAAGAGTCGGCTGAGGTGGGATATGATAGAGGACTACAAAATCATGAAAGGACTTGAATGGGTAAATGTGAAACTTATTTATTCTTTAGGATAATACAAGGACTAGGAACCATGAAGTTAGCAAGTAATATGTTTAAAACCAATCTGAGAATTCTTTTTCACTCAATGCACAATTAAGCTCTAGAATTCATTGCCAGAGGCTGTGGTTAAAGCAGCTAGTATAGTTGGATTTAAAAAAAAGAGTTGGATAAGTCCCTGGAGGAGAAGTCCATAAACTGCTATTAATCAACAGGGAATAGCCACTGCTTGTTGCTGGCATTAGAAGAATGGGATTTATTTAAAGTTTGTGTACTTGCTAGGTATTTGTGACTTGGATTGGCTGCTGTGGAGATAGGATACTGGGCTTGATGGATCCTTGGTCTGACCCAGTATGGCATATATTTTATGTCACTGTAGTCTGATCGATGCAGGCTAAGAAATGGCACTTGCCAACCCAAATTTTGGTGGGGGTCATGGCCCCTGTGGCCCATCCTGTTCAAAGCCTTTGAATGAAGGAGGAACAGAGTGAGTGCTTATGGTAGCATGCAAGGCCAGGTGGTTTGCCTTACCAGATTGGGAAGAGTCTGCATGTGGCCATATTTGCTTCTCATAAGTGGAGGAACTTTTCCAGTAACCAGTCGGGAGAAAGCATTAATGGCCTTTGGAGCCACTTTGTTCTGTTGAATGTTCAGGGACAATGGCTGTTTGGGTGGCGGATATGGATCCTGCTCTCTGCGTCTAGGTGTTTAAGAGGATTTGTTTGGTTGATTTGTGGTACTTTTTGGCATCTGGAGGACTTCAGTTGCTGCCAGTAACCTCTGTTGATTCTGCTGACTGTCCTGAACATGAGGTGCATTGTTTGGCCTAATAATTTGTCTTCCTCTCTAGTGTTGAGGAACAGTGTCATTGGGAATGGAATTTAGCTGCAGTATTTATTTATTTATTTATTTTCCGCTTTTCACACTTTTTTTCGCAGGTTAATTGAGCTTTGTGTTTTCAATTGAGCAATCCCTAGTATAGAAACATTTGAACTCATTTATTCTGGAAAAAGAAGTTAATATTTTCTATATATTTTTTTGTTTTTGGGGTTCTGTTATTTGAATTGTGTGGGTGATTCAATTTTGCTAACCCAGTGTTCATTTTTGTGTATGAAATATTTGGGTGGTTAAATTTAGCTAGCAAATTTAAATGGTTTATTATTTTTATTGTAACATAGTAACATAGTAATGATGGCAGAAAAAGGCCAAAATGGTCCATCTAATCTGCCCAGCAAGCTTCCCAAGGTAGTATTGAATCTCACTATTTGTTTGTTTTTTCCTGTTTTTGGTATTTTCTAGATTTCAAGATATTTATGAAGGGCAAGCATAAATTTTATTATAGCTCTGGCAAGAATAGCTCTTTCAGTAGACCTCATGGATTGCTATTTCATAAAATTACCACCATAAAGGGGTAGATATTCAAAACTGGCCATTTAAGTAACTTAGTTGGTTAGAACTAATCCAGCTAAGTTCCAATGTATATTCAGCAGCATGGCAAAGCTGCAATGTTTAGACCTGATCTATGGGACGTCTAAACCTATGCAGCTAACACCCTGCCCCCAATTCACCCTGTACACGCATACTTTTGTGCATATAACCTTTGTTTTCCTTTCTGAGGTGTAGTTTCAACTCTACCAGAGTCTTGTAAAATACCTTGGTTACCCAGAGGCTTAACCCTAGGTGCCAAAACTTTATGGGCCCAATATTCAAAGCATGTTCAGTGCTATTTAGCCATATAAGGGTCTTATATGGCTAAGCAGCAGCTTCTGAATGTAGGTGCATTTTCAGCAGTTGCTACTTAGCTGCATAAGTCCCACTTCTCTGGCTAAATAGCACTGAACGTGCTTTGAATATTGGGCCCATAAAGTTTTGGCGTCTAGGGTTAAGCCTCTTGGTAATCAAGGTATTTTACAAGACTCTGGTAGAATTGAAACTATACCTCAGAAAGGAAAACATAGAGAACTTTCAAGTTTATGTAAAGAATAACTCCCTAGAAAGTTCACTGGATGATATTTGTACTACAATAAATAGTTTAAAGGCTAAGATTGATGCAAATTCTTCCAAAGTAGGATTGATAGAATGGAAAAAAAAAAAAAGAGAAGACCAAGATAACTTTTTCTATCAATTGAAGGCAAAATTCAGGCTTTACAAGCACAAAATCAGGTGATGAGGTAATAATGATATTTAACATAAATGGGGAAAATCTGAAAAATTTGCAGATATGACCTTAGATTTGATTGCCTCAGACTGAGAATCTGTTAAGCATGTGCAGTCAAAAGTTTTTTTTATTTTCATTTTTGTATTTCTTCCTTTTTTTCCTTTTGATTTATAAAAAATAGTGTGCACTAACTAATTGAAGTAAAATGAAAAAAAAAACAAAAAACAAATGCATATTCTTAGAATGTTAGGATTGTGGACCCTTGTGCTGGGGTAGGTCCTCACTGCCAACTGGCAGAGTGAATTGGTGCAGAGACTGGACAGGTGTTTTGCCTATACCGGCCCCTTTCTTCTCAGGTTGAGCCTTTGGGTTCTGGGGACCGGCAGGTCTTAGATGGCAGTCTCTGGGGCATAGACAGAAGAGTAGATCCAGGACCAGGCGGTTTATTTAGACATTTTATATACCGATCGAAATAATGGCAGGCAAGAGTAAAGAGAGTCCAGGCTAAGATCAGTACCAATGGTCAGTCTGAGAGGAGAGAATATGGGCAGGCTGGTTGAAGAGGACGAGACAGGCTGTGCTGGAGAGACAAGGCAGGCTCATGAACACAGCAAGTTATACTTCAGAAACTGAAGTTGACCTGTTGCTGAGGCATTGATCTGTTGCACGACTGGGATTTAAATACCCAGCTGTGTGATGTCATCTGCTGTCGCTGGTCAAGAGGATTCTCGCCATGGGACCTTTAAACTTATGCGCACATTCCTAGGGAAACCCTGGGAGTATTATTGATATAAGTATGTTCATTAGTAAGTGAGCATGGCAATTTCTTCTTTTTATTATAGAAAATCAAAATATGCAGTTAATGCCCCTGACGAAGTATCCATCGAAACACGAGGCGTGTCGGGCAGGATATTTGAGCTGCTCCTCGAGCGTTTAACTGTTCAGAAAAGACCACAAAACGATAAGTGTCTTTTGCTTGTCACTGACTAAAATGTTAAAAACTTAAAAAAAAAAAAAAAAAAAATACAAAAAAAGTGAAAAAGTGAAATAAGCTCATATAAGTCTGTGAAATGGAGACCAATGATTATATAAGGAAAATAGTCAGTTACCATGACTATTTTGTAGTGGTGATTACGTTAAATAACCACACATTTGAGAACGAGTGTTATAATATAAACTCTCCTCAACATTATGAGGTCTCTATTCACAAATAAGAAAAATAGATGTTTCCATGCACATGTGATGTTCGTTTGGTGACGTATTAAGTGATTACATCATATCGGCAGTTCAATTGATTAATACATGATATTTTACTGGCATCAGGGGTGCTGCCAGCTGTAAAGTTGTAAAGAACACACAGAACTGAAGCTGTAGCCATGAAGTAAGAAAAAGGCAGAGGAACAGATAGCCAGCATGGAAGATGATGCCTACAGCTGGAAATATAGGAAGGGAGGAAAGGGGAAGGATTCTGGGAGTCTGTGGAGGTGAGGAAAATTATTGGCGTCGAGCTGGTGAGGGGCGGCGGGCAGGGCACAAAGATCCTCTGGTGAATTTTCAACCGATTGCAGGTAGTAAGGAAACTAATATTTTAAGAAAATGGTTTGTAATTACTTAATAGGTGTATGGAATTGAATAACAGACTGTTCATTCTACCACTAAAGCTTTCTTCTTACCTTCTAGTCACTGAACAAGACCATTTAGTTATTTAGTTCTCTAATAAAGTGTGAACATTGACTTCAAAAGAGGAGAACTTTAATGGTAATATTTATTTGAATCTGATCATGAATTGGTGATATGTACAGATGTTTTATCTGAGGATCATAAAGGACATTGTTTAGTAAGCTTTCTTTCCATAGACATAGAATGGAAGGAAAGCCTTAATAAATCAGACGAAGAGTGTTGGCTTTTCCAGACATAGCAACATCTACTCAGGCTTTTATTTTTTATTATTTCAGTTTCAAAATACAAGCATTCCAGCTTACAGAAACAAGGGCATTACAAAAGTAATTTAAAAAGTTAGAAATAGGGAAACAAAAAATGTAATAACCCTTATATAAGATCACAAAAAGAGAGGCAGTGAAGGACTGTATGGAACAGCCTCAAAAGGAAATGAATATTAGGAAAAACTTGACTTCAATTAATTAATTGTATTACTGCAAACTAGGCTCTAAAGTGGATGCAAGATTTAACACTGTTCGACTATCTAATAATATCTTCAACTGATTAGGCTCAAAGAAAACATTTATTACCATTTAATTTAATAAGACTTTTAGCAGGTTAATGAAGAGAAAACTCACCCCTACAAACTCAAAACTACATCTCTAAGTTGAAGAAAATACCTTAATCTAATGTCTGCCTAGAAACATCAGGAAAAATACAAATGTTATGCCCCATAAACAAAACCTTATTACTAAAGAACACCCTCATGATTAAATTATCATCCTCAGAAGAGAGGGTGACCAACAGAGTAGCATGATCATTAATAACATCATTAGATTGTTCAAGAAAATTAGTTAAATTGAAGGAATCAGAGTGGACAGCAGAAGTAACAGGTTCATTGTCCTTTCGAGAAACATTTGAAACATAATAGAAACGTGAAATATGCTCATCAGAGATACCTAATATTTCTTTCAGGTATTTAATGAATGTTTAGGGCCAATAAGAGGACCAGGGAAAGTTAAAAAAAAAAAAAAATGCAAGTTAAGAATTCTTGATCTAAACCTCTCTTTATATTAGTACAATCTGTGGTACGCACTCTAGAAATTCCTGATTTGAGCAGATCATGAGATTCGAGAAATTCAAGCCTTTCTTCATGGCCATTTGTAAGAGATTATTGTTAGATACCTGTTCTTTTTTTTTTTTTGTAGGTATTTATTCACAATATTCAACAAGGTACACATGAATGTAAACACTGTTCATAAAACTGTTTAGAACTGTATAAAGATATGTTATAGCACATTATTTCAACAAATGTTATATACACACATTTGTATATCAGTAAAACTTATAATGAATAAAAAAACACAAATGGTACCAAATCTTGTAGTCTCAGTCTTGTTACTTTTCATATTACCCCATTTAAAGCAAGCCCTAATCTCCCGCCCCCTCCCTTACCCCCCCCCCCCTCATGCCCTCCCTTTCCCTTCCCGTTGTTCCTGCATTAGATCTTCTAATGAGGTTGCGAAGTGTGCTTTTTCCAAGTGCAGTAAGGCATGAAACTTATGAACTCTATGATTCCTAATGGCAGTAAGATACCCCAACTGGTATACCCTGTCTACTCAGGATAGGATATTAGTGAGAATGGGTGTGTCCACATTTTTCCACATATAGGCTATTTCACATCGTGCTGCAATCATTTCTCCCCCACACTGCCACCAACATAGTGCACTGGCCCGGCTGTTCAGTTTATGTAATCTGTCAGGTGACATATACCACCTATATATCAGTTTATATCCATTCTCTTTGATAGTTGCTGATACTGAGCTTCAACCCATGGACACATGACATGAATCCCATTCAGAATCTGATAGCTCTCCCCCAAGATCTGCTTCCCACCTCAGCTGATATGACAGCTTGACCCTGGAGCTGATATTAATAATCATATACAATCGAGATATTGAGCGTCTAAGTGGTCTGACCTGTTCGCAAAATGTTTCAAACATTGTCTTGCCTTTGTGTAAATCCACTGGGACCCCTCCACTTGAAAGTAATGTGCTAATTGCAAATACGTATACCTATCCATCGGGGTTCGGCCATAAGTGTTCTGTAAGTTTATGAAGGGGATCAATTGAGAACCAGAATAAAATTGTCCTATCTGGGTAAGGCCCTTCTTTCTCCACCGGCTAATAAAGGCCCTGTCCATCCCCGGTGGAAAACCTGGGTTGTATAAGAAAGAAGTAGAGTGGTATATCACCTTATCACCCACCAAGCGTGACTGCCACTTTGACCAGACCCTGAGCACTGATTGCAAGAAAGGAGTTAGATGTTTACAATTATCTTTCCCACCATTCTTGCTCCAAACCCTACACTCCAGAGGTGGATCACCAGCCACTGCCTGTTCTATAGCTATCCATGGTTTAAGTCTCTCTTCCCATGCCAACTAATAGCTACTCCCAGCATGATAGCAGTGTAGTACCATATTAAATTGGGTATGTTAAGCCCCCCTCTAACCTTATCCCTATAAAGTACCTGGCGAGAAACCCTAGGAAGTTTTTTCTCTTCCAAATAAAACGGAAAATTTTCCTTTGCCAAATGTGCATTGCTCCCTCAGGTACCTCTACTGGCAATGTTTGAAATATAGCAAAAGCGAGGTAAGACGTACATTTTGACCGCCGCAACTCTACCGAACTATGAGAGATCAGACCTGTCCCATCTACCTTGTTGGATTTGTGATACCAGGGGATCATAGTTAAGCGGTATAGACTATCAAGGTTTGACCCAGTTTTTACCCCCAAATATTTGATGTGATTCTTAGTCGAAACGGTAAGGATCCACCCACTGCAGCATACTGCGCTTCCGGCATGGAGACATTCAGTATCTCAGATTTATCAGCATTAATTTTGAACCCAGAAAGTCTCCCAAAGATAGAGAGTTCCTCCAGGAGGGCCTTTAATGAGGCTTCTGGATCCAAAATGGTGAATAACAGGTAATCCGCAAAAAGCGACATTTTATAATTATCACCTCCCATCGGGATTCCTTGAATCCGGGCATGTTTCCTCACTTTTGTTGCGAGTGGCTCCAGCGAGAGGGCAAACAGAATAGGTGATAATGGGCATCCTTGTCTCATACTACGTTTAACATCGAAGGGGTCTGAGTAAGCTCCATTAATTTTTATTCTAGCTTGCGGGTTTCCATAAAGCTTCTGTACCCATGTAATAAATGAGTCGCCCAGTCCCATCACCTCTAAAACTTGAAATAGATAGATACCTGTTCTTTATAGAGTCCATAGAGAGAGGAAAGTCATCTAATTTTTTGCTAACAGTTCTTTTGAGAAGATCAATGACCTGCCAAACATGCTTGAGATTTATATTTGCAGGATGCTGCAGAACAGAATCAATCAAGGTGACCATAGCTTGCCCAACCTGTTGTTCCCCAGTACCTGGATTTATAGCTTGCACCACAGATCCAGTTTCTGGGAGGGTAGTCATCACTGTCACTTGGGTGAATGGGGCAGGAGGAGGATGGTGATTTTCAGGGCTCAAAGCTGTCACCGCCTCAAGCTGACCAACTGTTGCTCCATTGATGACGTCAGCCGAAAGGACTAACAAGCCTGACATCTGTGGAATAGTATGTTGTTGAGGGGGGCCAAAGACAAGAAACGTCTGCGCTCGGCTCTTCCTTTTGACCATAATGGTGAGGAGAAAAAAAGCAGCTGAGATTTGGAACAAGAAAATCTATAATATATAAACTTCAGTGTCTGCCCAAAAAATATGGCCCAGAGTTGTGCCACAGGGTGCCTCCTTTTTAAGCTCTCATTGGTGCCTTAAGACAACATCACCACCACAGGAAAGAGGAGCCAGCAGCCAAGATGGTCCTGGAAGGTAAGCAGACAACAGGAAGCCAGGAGAGATCCTTCACTGCCCCCTACTCAGGCTTGATATTAGTTTTTTATTTAGCAAACAGATTCTTGATTTGAAAGGGGAATTTTGTTTACTTGCAAATGTAAACAATACATTTATTTTGATCCTAATCAGTTTAGAAAATTTTTGAATAGTAAAATAGTTTATTCTTTCCCAAATCAGATTTAAAACCATTGAAATGAAAAGATTTGTGTAATAACATGATGAATTCAGGGACTACCCTTAAGAGAAACCTGGGGTGACATCCATGGTGCAGTAGATATTACCATGAGAATCTTGCTGGGCAGACTGGATGAGCCATTTGGTCCTTTTCTGCAGTCATAACTGTTACTGTGTTACATATTTCAATATGATTTAAAACAATCAAATTCACAAGATCTATATAAGATGTGTTTTTCTGATTTACTATTAAATATTGCTTAGTATAATTTTGTAGAGTTTTAAATTTGGTTAATAGATCTATTTTGGTTTATATTTGTTTCAATTTTTTAATAATTAGAATTGCAACGTTTGTGGATCATTTATAGTTTTCGCATTATTTGATGTGAACGTTTCTAAGATACTTCTATGAGTATCAGTAAATATTTTCTACTCAAAACTGCAGGATATCCTAATACAATATTAAGCAGGCATCTCTACAATACTAGTAACCAACAAAAAATGAAGTGCATATTCCAGTAGCAACTTTTATAATAACTTCTCAGAAATTGGTATCAGAAGTCAGTAATGTGCTATTGCAAAGTAATCCACAGTCTCCTGCCTGCAATGGGCTCAGGCAGGATCAGATGGTAAGCACTTGAGATCAAATCATTTATCAATTCAGTTTTTCTTATGTGAGATTATTACAGCCTATTAGTGAAAACTACTTATCTGATGAGATTACTTCATAAAACGTGCTTCCGCTCTCCATGCCCAACACGGTCTGTGTTTCGGTAGAACACTCTGCCTTCCTCAGAGGTCAAATACCAACATACTCTAAATCTGCTACAGAGATCATGTCTTCAAAGTACTTTAAAAATGGTGGTGTCTGATCCTGTCTGTTGACTATTGTGAACAAGAGAAAGTAGATTACTTTGCAATAGCACATTACAGATTGGTATCAATTTCCGAGAAATTATTCTACATTTCTACTGGTTTAATATGCACCTCTTTTTTGCTGGTTGCTACTCAGAACTACACCATGCTATCTAAAATCAGACTAATTGATCTGCCTCTCAACTGGTGACTTTAATACAATAAGGACTTTGAAATGTTATGTGTTTTATGTAATATTTCCTTACAAGAGAATTTTGGTGATTACTTTAAAAGGTTCTGTTTTATTTTATTTTATATGTGTGTACTTTTATTGCCCCCTCCCCCACTGCTGACCTGTGTATGGTGTTCTGCAGGTGTGGCCTAAGAGAGGCGAGACAGGATATTGTGGTGGCTGGGAGCAGGGGATTGACTATGAAGGGAGAATGTGAGGTAAGATGATATAGAGAGAGTGGAATATGATAGAGGGGGAGAGGAGGAACAAAGGTATAGAGGAGGGAAAGAAATTGTGATGGAGGAAAGAAGTGAACAGGGTGGCCCATGGAAAAGTAGCCTGCCTCCAATGCACTAGTATAAACAAGAGATGGCAAGAAGTGAGGAAAAACAGTGAAAAATGGACATGGATAAAAACTGGATGGTGCTTGGAGATCTCGGTAAGTGGGATTTTTCCCCTTTCAATCTCTGGGCAGAGGTGATAGAGGATTCCCAGGGAGCTAAATAAAAAAAAAATAGAGAGTAACTAGACCCCTTCTGACTTCACCCCTTCCTCCAAATAAAAAGAATAAGCACAAAGAATAAGGGAGTAAATACATAGAGCAGAATGAAATATGGAGAAACCAATTTTCCTCTGGCTCCCAAAAATTGTGACTGGCACTCAAGTTCTGTAAACAGTTTTCCACCCCTATACAATAATTAGGATCCCTTGGGGGATCAATTAAGAAACAATGAAAAACATTGTGGTGCTAGAGCTCCTTGTGTTAGAAGTAAATCGGGCCTCTCAGCAACTCCAAGCCAGAAACATAAAATCTCTCAAAATCCTAAATACTAATTATAATAATAATTGTTTAGTGTATGTTACTGTTTCAGATGGTCTCTGTACAATGGTTTGGCTTGTCCTCTTTAAGTTCCCCCAGTTCTTGTGGCTAAAAACTGCATACAGTGACCATCTTAAATAATTAAATACCAGCATTAATTTATACCCGAGGACTGCCAAATGGTTAACTGACTTGCATCCCCTTCTGTTCTCTTTCACTGTGCCAGGGAAGGATGACAGTTGCATCCTAAGCTATGTAGGAGTTTTCTGTGAGCAGGGGTATGGAGTACTGTGTAAAAGCAGCAGGCCTGCAGCGTTAACTTCTAATCAGTTGCAATGAATTGCCACTGTCCGCTTTTTCCAGAAGGCGTGCAAATGACTGCAATCCCCTAGGGTCCTCAGCTAGTCCTCTGCTCATATAAGGGCTGATGTAATAAAACCTGTACCAAAACCAACACAACATTTCAGTGCTTATTTTTCATATCGTGTGTGCTAAAATGACACTGCCTCGCTTGACGCAGTAAACTACTAGTATTCAAATAAAGCCTGGGCTAAAAATCCATGGTAATCCTAAAACTGGTGTAAAAACTGACATGCAGAAAACCACAATAAAAATATCTATAAAAACTGGCACTAGTTTGAAAAATGCTGTAGATTTCCTGTAATGTCAAGCAGTAAGGACTAGCCAGAGAACAGACTCTAGGCTGGGTTCTGGCAATAAGCTTTATAAGTATCTTTATTAAGCAATAATAAACAAAACAGCTGGTTTGAGCACATCAATAAAAACAATCATAACTTACAGTTTGTATTCTCGCAGCCACTGACTCTCTCCCTTGGGCCTCCTTCATCCCTCTGGCCCTGTCTCTTATCCCCGCTTGCAGGACTCCGCCATATCCCAGAATCCCTTGCAGATTTGAGAGTTAAGGAGGACCGGTACAGATAGCTGTACCTGGTCCTTTAAGGTATTCTGAGGCAGTTACTTATATGCTCCTCATATACTCTCCCCTTCAGCTCGACTTTGTCAGGTTGGGTTTTCAGCCTTTTTTGGGCTAATTCCTGGCTCTTCCTCACCAGTGACCCACCCTTGGGTTGACTACCCTGATTTCCTGTGAGCTGAGCCCACAGAGTCATAAATTGGGGACAATCGTGTCCCAGAATAATTGGGTACGGGAGCTTAGGAAGGACTCCTGCTTCCATAATGTCTTGACCTGCTGTGGTCATCAGCAGAACTGACTGGTTTGGGTATTCCTGTTGTCCCCATGTACACAGGTAATTGTCTTTCTTGTGATTAATGCACTTATTTTTGGAGGAGGTCCTCATGAACTAGTCTTTCCTGACCCTGAATCCATTAATGCTTGGGTGGGGACTTCATCCAGTTCTACCTGGATCACAAACTCCTTGCAATGCTGATGAGGGGATAATCCAGTAAATTACAATTTTGTAGCTTTGCGAATGTGTTTGCCCATCTCCTTATTTTTCATTCTCATTCTGGGGTTTGTTTATTGCCCTGTTCCTGCAGCTGGCATTCGCATTCTGTGTCGTCTAACCATGGACACCCTTTGACATTATGGTCCAGCACTTTACAAAATGAGGATGCCCACTGTGTGGGCTCATTTTTGCCTTTAGTCAATTTCCTTGAGAGCTCTTTATTTTCAGCCTTTCTAAATGGGCAGTGGTCCTCCTGATGACCATTCCCTGCACAGAAGGAAAAATAGTCCACAGTTCCGTTTGTGGGCCAATTTGAACTCCATAATGTACTTTTCTTCTTTCGGGGTGAGAATTTTTCCTGCTTTGGAGTTTTCTTTATCCTCAGAAACTTTATAGCCTAATGTTGGTTGGGTCACTATGCTGATGTCCATAACTTCTGGTCCCTCAAAATGACAGTCCCTTGCTAAATGACCTTTCCGACTAAAATTAAAGCATGTGGAAGAGACTGTGACCTGGGTTCTTGATATAGAATTTGAGCTTTCCACTTCTGAGAGTTGCTTCTGTGCCTTGCCAGGAACTTTGTGTGGGCTGTCTTTCTAGCCTCCTTACTACATTGGGCATTAACTGCACCTTGTGGAAGGCATCTGCCACTTTTAGTGCTCTTTCCAATCTATGCCCTATGTGTTGGCAGGCCCAATTTCGCATAGGCCGGTTAAGCCTAAGAATTGTTCCAGAAGCACCTATTGTGCTACTTCAAGGCTAGTCTTTTGCCTCTGGCTGGAGCCACTTCCAGCTGGCATCCTTCAGGTGATGAAACAGACTTTGGGGGTTCTCCACAGGCTGCAGGAATCCCTGCCGGAACTGCTGCCAGTATATTTCTAGGATATACTCTGCTCTCTCCAGAATGGCAGCCTTGACTTCCATATAGGTAGCTGTCTCATCTAGGTTGGCTGCTTGGAAAGCCGCTTGACTTCTGCCCGTAAGTTAGTCAAGTATGTATTCCAGTTGGCTTTGGGCCAAGCTGAAAGGTGGGTAATCCTCTCAAAGTTTCTCAAGAAGACCTCCGGGTCCTCACCTGCCTTCATTTTAAACAGGTTGTGAGGTAATGGATTCGCCTGGGTTAAACTGGCCACAGTGGTCTGCACGACCTGTGCCACCTTAGTTAACATTGTGTACTGCTGCACAACTTGTCCTTGCAGTGCCTGCTACTGGTCAAGTTGAGTCTGTATGGCATTTGCAATTGCTGCTGCCTTGTAGCAAGAATTTGGATCACTTGCTCCATCTTCCCTGTTTTCTGAGCTACTTCCTTGCTGGGTATCTTTCCAGACAGGAAAATGAGAAAAACAAAAAAAACCAAAACGTGTTGGCCCTTTTGAGCCTGACTATGCAAGCAGGGCTACCCACTTTAACCTGTTGTAGGTTCAGTTGGGAGAGTGAAATTATGAGGTCCCAGGAGAAAGAGGAAAAAAAAAACAACTTTGTAGGTTTTTTTTTTTTCCTCTTCTGTGTTTATGGGTTTTGCCTATGCAAGCTACCACCATATGTGATGCAGAGCGGTCAGGACTAGCCAGAGAACAGACTCCAGGCTGGACTCTGGCAATAATCTTTATAAGTATCTTTATTGTTAAGCAGTAAATAGCTAGTTGATTTCAGCACGTCAACAAAAACAATTGTAGCTTATAGTTTGTATTCTCAAGGCTGCCGACCCTCTGCCTGGGCTTCCTTCATCCCTCCTGCACTGGTCTCTTATCCCCACTTGTAGGACTCCACCCCAACCCAGAATCCCTTGCGGACTTGAGAGTTGAAGAGGACCGGTACAAATAGCTGTACCTGGTCCTTTGAGGTACTCTGAAGGAGTTCCTTACATGCTCCCTAGACAGTTTCCCTATTGGTTGATAGAAGTGACCTAGGCTGACCAATGGTGTGATTGGTGGTTTACAGATAACCATCTGTTTTATTGGATGCTCATCCTTTCGTGGAAATAAGGCAGCCTCTTCCAGTACCATTTTGTCAGCGCTGGGTGGTGTTAGGTAAGCTCTACTCTAGAAGTTTGAGGTTTTGTAGTTGTTGGAGTTGGTGGTTGTTCAATTGTGATTTGCTGGATGGTGCCCTTTTTTTTTTTTTCCTGTTTGTTTTTCCCTTGCTGTTTCCATCCATTTGTCTGTGTTCTTAAGTGAATTTTTAGAGTGCATCTGATTGTTGCACATTGCTTTGGAAGATCTTATTGTAAGACCTGGAAAGCAATTTATACATTTTATTTATAAATAAATAAATAAATAAAAATAAATAAATAAATAGATTTGTTGCTCAATGATTCTCTTTCTCTCTACTATTTAATCAATCTCTCTACTATTTAATCAATCTCTACTATTTAATCTCTATTGTTTAATCTCTATTATTTAATTATTATTTAATTATTTAATTTAATTATTTAATCTCTACTATTTAATCTCTACTATTTAATCAATCTCTCTACTATTTAATCAAGACTATCAATTGCCTTATTTATTTACTTAAAGTTGAGCTTAGTTTTTGTTTTTTTTCCTATTCATTTAGATAAAGTGTTCTTACTTGTTCCTAGATTTGTTCCATGTAAACTGCCCCCCGGCAGTAGTTCTTCTGTTAATTGTGAACCGGAGTGATATGTATTGTATACAGGAACTCCCGGTATATAAAAACTATAAATAAATAAATAAAATAAATAAATAAATAAATAAATAAATACTATTATCTCTAGGTTCCTGAAAGAGTGGAGTGGATGTTCGTGGCTATTGAGAGAATGGAGTATGACAGAGGGGGTGTGAATAAGGGATCGGATGAGTGTGTGAAAGGCAAGCGAGCAGTGACAGAGAGGATAAGTGGAGTGTAGCCAGGGAGGGGAGATGGGGTGGGAAGCAAGTGGTGAGTGTGAGGTGGACAGAGCAGCTGGGGGGGGGGTGGGAGTAGAAAAGAAGGTGAGTGGAGGAGTTAGTGCAGGGGAGGAATGGAGGGGAGCGGGTAGTGGGAGTAGTGCTCAGGGAGGCAGGGACCCAATCTAATCAAAATCTGGGAGCGACAAGCCAGCAGAAGAGGAGAAGCAGCATCAACATGATGTGCGCTTCACAGAAGAGTGTGATCTGGTGTGGCGGATCGTGAGAAGCACAGGACACTCTTCAGTCAGAAGACAACCTTGAAGAACAAGTGGAAGATCTGGAAGAGCATCTTCAAGGATGGCAGCAGCCTGTCAGTGACAATCAGGTCAGTGGATAAGCTGAAGCTTTAATGGTGGGACACCAGGGCAGCTGTCAAGGGCAAGCTGGCACTCACCATGCTGGTACTGGATTCAGAGACAGGCAAAGAACTGGATACAGGCAGGGCTGGAGGAGAGGCTGGTACTAATAGCAGGAAGAAACTAGATACAAGCAGGGCTAGTGGCTGACTGGTAATGAGGGTGGCAGAAGCTGGATATAGGCAGGGCTGGAGGCTGGGCTGGTTCTGAGGGCAGGCATGAGTTTGGATATAGGCAGGGCTGGAGCCTGGTACAGGCTGGGACCAGAGGCAAGGACAAGGGAAAGGACAGGATCAGTCAAGGACTGGACAAGGACTAGATAGAACAGGCAACAATAAACAGGCAAGCCCAAGGCTGGCTAGGTGAACCTAGGAGGCCTTGAAGGATGTAGGGTAGGACAGGAAAGCCCATGAGGGCACTGAGCAAAGCAGGCAGGCCTGGAATACCACATAAAAAGGCACACGGTCAAGGTAGGTCAGAAGGCAAGATCGAATAGCAAGACAGGATGGGCCAGGTCAAGGTGATGCAATGAAGAGGCACAGAGGCAATGGACAACCTGGTTTAAGTAGGCTTGGAAATGAGATGTCATGTGATCATCGAGAAGATAACTTGCGCAGCTGTAAGGCTCGCTGAGGACCCCTGGTGGAGGGAGGCTGTGCAGCAGGGGGAACTGTAATGCTCTGCAAGGGAGGTAATTGGTCAGGCAGCTGTCTCCTGCTTTTTGGGATGGAGAAAGCAGCTGTGATGGCTCTGTGCAGATCAGGCTGGTGTGGAGTTGCCCAAGAAACACACTGCCTATTATCAGGGGACCAAATCCAGGCCACCGATGATAGTGGGTCTTCTGCTTAGGCCTGCCATGGGTTGAGCCCTCAGATGCTGGTACCGGTGCCAGTGAGGCATGCGAAAACTGGGAGCAAGAGGCCTGGAGCAGGATGAGGTGCAGGAATCCAGGAATGAAAACAAACAGAAGTGTTCTGAATGTGAATTCCGAAAGCAAAGAAGTCTTCCAGATGTGGGAACTGAGCTAGAGTATGAGGATCGGAAGGGAGGACTAAGCTCTGGCAACTGACAGCTGAATCTCTCATTTCTGTGCAGGGGAAAGTGAGGGGTGCTGGGTAGAAGTATTGGTAGATAGTTGAAAACAGCTCACAGTGCCACATGCAGGTCAGGGCGGAATCCAGCAACAGATCCTTATGTAAGAACAATTGCTGCATCTCTCTCCTTTCCCATATCCTTCTTTGTGGTTGCACTGGTCATGCAGCTCCAGTTGCACAGCAGAGGCTGCCCCTAGGCCATACTAGGCACCCTGATGACCTGGCACATGGGATTTGTGGAGCCCTGAGGAAGTGGAGCAGACCATTTTTTTGAGTTGGGGTACTTGCCACACATTGTGATGGGGTCCTGCAGCAAAACCACTGCAGATTTGAAGCAGAAACAGCTCCATACTACAGCTATGACTTCTGTAAGGGAGAAGAGATGAATGACTGGGGATGGTGCAAAAGGGGTTAAATGTTTGGGAGGGGATTAAATACTGGGAAGAGGATAAGGATGGGTGGATGCCATCTCACTGACATGAGAAATGCAAACTTGGGTGGTCTGGCAACATTTTATTCCCCAAGGTCCAATCTAGAAACAGTAGATCGTGCTGTTCAATCTATTAAAAAAAAAAAAAAATTTCCATCCTATCCTGGAAGATTATATCCAATCCCTTCTTATGGAGGGACTATATATAATGTCGAGCCTGCAAATATGAAAATAACACCCCCTCCCGCAATCCAAACTGATCCTGTAGCTCTTGAAAGGTAAGTAAGGAAAAGCAAATGTTGCTTACCTGTAACAGGTGTTCTCACAGGAGAGCAGGATGTTAGTCCTCGTATATGGGTGACATCACAGGATGGAGCCCAATCACGGAACACTTTTGTCAAAGTTTCTACAACTTTGACTGGCCCCTACTGGGCATGCCCAGCATGGCACTAACCCTGCAGCCAGCAGGGGTCCCCCTTCAGTTTTGTTTAAAAAGCTACAGGAAGTGCCGAAAAATAAGAAACGTAACGAACCCAACACCGCGGGGCGGCAGGCGGGTTTCGTGAGGATTAACATCCTGCTGTCCTGTGAGAACACCTGTTACAGGTAAGCAGCATTTGCTTTCTCACAGGACAAACAGGATGGTAGTCCTCACATATGGGTGAGTACCGAGCTGAGAATGCCCGAGAGTGCACCAAATGTACCCAAGACGTGCAACAGGCACAACAACTGGGGTGGAATTTGGCCAAGGGCATCCTGAACCCTAACGGGCAGGCGGAAGGATGTTGGTACGTCAAGTTGTGAATAGATTACGCAGGACAGATTTGCCGAAAATGGAATCTTGTCTTTTGGCTTTGTCCAAGCAATAGTGGGCTGTAAAGGTATGGAGAGAACTCCAGGTGGCAGCCCTGCAAATGTCAGGAAGCGGCACCGATCGTAGGTGTGCTACTGAAGTCGGCATGGCCCTCACAGAGTGTGCTTTAACACGGTCTTGAAGTAGAATGCCTGCTTGCTGATAGCAAAAGGATATGCAGTCCACTAACCAGGAGGAGAGAGTCTGCTTACCCACAGGCTGCCCTAATTTGGTGGAATGGAAAGAGACAAACAATTGAGTGCTTTTCCTGTGGGCAGCTGAACTGTCTAGGACCACTAGAGCTTGTTTACAGTCAAGGGTATGCAGAGCCTGCTCTCCTGGATTGGAATGGGGCTTGGGAAAAAAGGTAGGTAGTATAATGGATTGATTGAGATGAAACTCTGACGCTACCTTAGGCAAAAACTTAGGGTGAGTGCGGAGTACTGCCCCGTCTTGCAGAAGTTTAGTGTAAGGCGGATAGGTAACTAAGGCCTGTAACTCACTAACTCTGCGAGCCGAAGTGATTGCCAAAAGGAAAATCACTTTCCATGTGAGATAGCGAAGGTCACAGGAATGGAGAGGCTCGAATGGTGGTTTCATGAGCCTTCCTAAAACCAGGATGAGGTCCCAAGAAGGGGCCGGAGGACGCAGTGGAGGCTTGAGGTGAAGCAAGCCCTTCAGAAAACATGTTACAAGGGGTTGTACTAATATAGGAACATCCCCAACACCTTTACGGAAGGCGGCCACTGCACTAACATGCATTCTGATGGAGGAAGTTTTTAGACCTGACGCCAAGTGCCAGAGATAGTCCAGAAACTTCGTGATTGGACAGGTAAAAGGGTCAAGGGATTGAGAAGAGCACCATGACTGAAATCTGTTCCATTTGTAAGAATAAGATTTTCTTGTGGAAGGCTTCCGTGAAGCAATCAGGACACGGGAAACTGATTCAGAAAGGTTAAGTGGCTGAAGGATTAACCTTTCAACATCCATGCCGTCAGGGACAAGGCTTGCAGATTGGGGTGGTGCAGGCACCCGTTGTTTTGCGTAATCAGAAGCGGGTCCTTTCCCAAGGGAATATGCCTGAGAATGGAGAGATCCTGAAGTATTGGAAACCACACTTGGCGAGGCCAGTGAGGTGCTATCAGGATCATGGTTCCTTTGTCCTAACGTAACTTCACGAGAGTCTTCGAGAGAAGTGGAAGTGGAAGGAAGGCATATAAAAGACTTGTCGCCCACGAGAGGGAGAACCCATCTCTTGGATGTGAGTGTTGGCTGCGAGTGAAAGAGCAAAAGTTCTGTACTTTGCGGTTTTGACATGTTGCAAAGAGATCTATATGAGGGTAACCCCATTTTTGGAAGATCGAGTCCGCCACTACGTGGTTTAGAGACCACTCGTGCGGTTGAAAGGCGCGACTTAGCTTGTCTGCCAACACATTGTCCACTCCCCGGCAGGTAGGTGGCCCTGGGGTACATCGAGTGGAAGAGGGCCTCCGCCCATATCTGCACAGCTTCCTGACACAGAAGGTAGGAGCCCGTCCCTCCCTGTTTGTTGATGTAGCATATGGCCACCTCGTTGTCCATCTGAATCAGGATGACCTGATTGGATAGGCGATCCTGAAATACCCTGAGAGCATATCAGATTGCTCGCAGCTCCAGGAAATTAATTTGGTGTTTGGCTTCCTCTGGAGACCAACTTCCTTGTGTCTGCAGATTGGCACATGGGCTCCCCAGCCGAGATTGCAAGCATCGGTGGTGAGAATTATTTGAGGGTCTGGAAGTTGGAAGGGCAAGCCTTGGAGGAGATTGATCTGATTTTTCCACCAGACGAGAGACTGACGGAGTGAGTCTGTGACATGGACAATGTTCGACAGGGGCTGAATGCATTGAGTCCATTGTGACCTTAGAGTCTACTGCATGACTCTCAAGGCTAGGCGGGCCATTGGGGTAACCTGAACTGAGGACGCCATGTGTCCCAGTAGGATGAGAAAGCAGCGTGCAGTCATGTCGCGCTGAGACTGCAGCTGGTGTGCAAGAGAGATGAGAGTGAGAGCTCGTTGTTGAGGTAGAAAAGCTTTTGCCTGCAAGGTGTCCAAGTCTGCCCCTATGAATGATAAGGTTTGAGATGGGACTAAGTAGGATTTGTCGTAGTTGATGAGAAATCCTAGCGAAATCAGGGTGTTTAAGGTAAGATGCAGGGACGACAGAGCAGTTTGCTGAGTGGGAGCCCTGACCAACAAATCGTCTAGATAGGGGTAGACGTGAACACCTTGAGTCCTGAGGAAGGCTGCAACTACTACGAGACATTTCGTGAAGACTCGTGGTGCAGATGCGAGGCCGAATGGAAGCACTCGGTACTGATAGTGCTTGGGGCCTACCAGAAATCTCAGGTATTTGCGATGAGATGGAGTTATCGCAATATGAGTGTATGCGTCCTGGAGGTCTAGAGAGCAGAGTCAGTCTCCTTTTTGCAGAAGAGGAAGGAGGGAACCCAAGGTTATCATCTTGAACTTTTCTCGTTGGAGGTACTTGTTGAGGGCACGTAGGTCCAGAATTGGACAAACGCTGCCTGATTTTTTTGGGAATTAGAAAGTACCGGGAATAGAATCCTAGGTCTCGTTGGGAAGAGGGTACTGGTTCTATTGCTCTGGACTGGAGGAGGAGGTCAGCCGAGGTGGGGAGTCCGGTGGGATGGAAAGTTCAGGTGATAACCATGAGAGATTATGGCGAGGACCCACTGGTCTGAGGTGATTGTGTGCAACTTGTTGTGGAAATGGCACAATCGACCTCCCACTGGTATCTGAGGCAGTGGAAGCTGGCTGCTACTCTCTATGCAGGAGTCAAAAACCGGAAGCAGGGCCTGGCTGAGGAGCTGCTTGTGGCTTTTGTTTTCGTGTCTGACGAGATTTGGCCTTATGGAAAGGTCTCGTGGAACGAGTCCTAGATGGTGGTGGATAGGACTTCTTTGGTCGGAAGAATGACTTTTTAGTATCCTTCCTGAATGGCTGTTTGGAGGTATAATCAGAAGGCATCAGAGAGAGCTGTCTCAGGGTCTCATGATGGTCCTTGAGTTCCGCCACCGTTCGTTGAATCTGTTCGCTGAACAGATTGTCCCCCATACAGGGCAGGTCGGACAATCTAGGTCCGAAGACTTGAGCCAGGCCCATCTTCTCGCCGAGATAGCAGCTGCAGATACCCTGGTAGCAGTGTCAAAGATATTGTAAGATGATCTTATCTCATGCTTGCCCGCCTCAAACCCTTTGTTTACTAGGGTTTGAAGCTGTTCCTGGAATTGCTGCGGCAGGGACTCTGCAGTCTTGTATCTGCTTGAATAAGACCCTGTTGTACTGGGTCATATACAGCTGGTAAGAGGCAATCCGAGAGATGAGCATTGAGCCCTGGAAGATCCAGTGTCCAATGGCATCTAGAAATTTTTGCTCCTTGCCTGGGGGAAAGGAAATATGAGGTTTTGCTCTCTTTTGGGCAGATTCCACGATGACAGAGTGATGATCCAATTGAGATTTTTGAAAGCCTGGGGCTGTCTGTACCAAATAAGTGGTGTCAGCCTTCCTGTTGACTGGAACAACAGGAGCCAGGGTGTTCCCAGTTCTTTTTGAGGAGATCCAGAAGAACTTGGTGAATGGGGATGGAGGTTTTTTCCTTGGAACATCCAGGAATTGCAACAACTCCATCATTTGATGCCTGTCATCGTGCTAGGTCTG
The DNA here is from genome assembly GCF_901001135.1 of Rhinatrema bivittatum. Lineage (NCBI taxonomy): Eukaryota > Metazoa > Chordata > Amphibia > Gymnophiona > Rhinatrematidae > Rhinatrema > Rhinatrema bivittatum. Next base: position 135,278,650 of record NC_042621.1, on the reverse strand, counting down.
TAATTGGAAGGGAACCAATTCAGACATCTCCTTCACAAAGTTTATGAAGGAAAGGTCCTTTGGAGGAGAACGCTTTCTGCTTTCAGAAGGAGAAGGTGGTGAAGGCAAGTCATCGGTGTCTGGTGAACAATCATCTGTCCAGGTATCGTAGGGATCGGCCTCTGCCCCTCTAGGAGCCCTAGAGGGACAGGATGGTGGAATCCCTGAAAGTCCTGGTCTAGGCTCCGAAGGAATCGAAGGAATAATTGGAGGCACCGATGAGGGCATTGAAGGCAGTGGTGCAGGCATCGAGGGTATCGATGAATGGATCGGTGGTCCCGACAGACGTATTGGCATCGATGGCTGAGGCATCGGTAGGACTCCCGATGGAGGGACGTGGAACGATGTTTCTCCTCCCGATGACAAGGTAAGCGGAGAGGGCACCGGAGCCATCGGTGACCCGGGATCCGTAGGTGGAAAAGCGGCGATGAGCGCTTCCATCTTCGAGAGCAGCGGTGCCAACTCTGCCGGAATCGGGTCAGCGGTCTGTTCCATGATCTGTACCGGTGTCGGTGCCGAAGGAACGGAGTCGATGCATCACCTTGTCGATGGCCTCCTGAACCAGTCGGTCCAGTTCTTCTCGGAGACCTGGAGCAAGCAGCCCCGGCTCCGGAACAGAAGAAGGAGGCACAGGCATAGCCGGAGGGACCACCGTTAAAGGCGGAGTCGCGGCTCCCAAATCCCTTTCGGGTGAGGGTTGCCTCGGTGACCCGGTCGCCGAAAAGGTTGGTGCCTTTTCTGGACGAGGTTTCTTCAACGGCAGCTTGGACGATGGTAAGGTCGATGATTTTGCTCCCTCGATGGTCCGAGGCTTCCGATGTCGATGCGCTCTCTACAATCCTCTCGGTCCTGAGGGGGAGTAGAGGGATCTAAAGGCCGAGAAGTCGTCGATGCCAGACGGTCACCGGCTTGTGGTCGATACTGGTGCGAAGTTGACGATGCCGGTTCTGATGACATCGATGCTATAGACAGTGTCAGAGTTTGAGCATGGAAGAGAAGTTCCATCTTCTCCATTCTGGCCTTGTGACCTTTGGGTGTCATTAGGGTACATTTGGTGCAGGTCAGGACATCGTGCTCACATCCGAGACACATTACACAGACTTTATGAGGATCTGTGATTGACATGGTGCGATTGCAGTCCGGGTACCGACGGAACCCCGACTCCATGGTCACTCGAGCCACAGTACAGTCGACGGCCAGTTGGCCGCGAGGGCCAAACTCGATGGGAATCGACCGAAAACGGGTAAAAACTTACCGGAGTACCGCAGGGTAAGTACCTGTGGGGTATGAAACTTTTTAGTAATTCCATGAGGAAAATTCCTGTCAGGAATCTCTGTGGAGCTCCTTAACCGCGTGGCTACTGCTGCGCGGAAAAAATAAGACTGAAGGAGGAACCCTGCTGGCTGCAGGGTTAGTGTCATGCTGGGTATGCTCAGTAGGGGGTCAGTTAAAGTTCTAAAAACTTTGACAAAAGTGTTCCGTGATTGGGCTCCATCCTGTGATGTCACCCATATGTGAGGACTACCATCCTGCTTGTCCTGTGAGAAAACATTTTATTTACAGTGTATTGACTGGAATATGTGACACTGATTTAGTGCAGGGGTAGCCAATTCTGGTCCCCAAGAGCCACAAACAAGCCTTGTGTTTGTGGCATGACAGAGAACTGCATGCAGTCATTTCATTGTATGCAAATATATCTCATAGCTTTTTCCTCACAAATATAATCAAATGCTTTTGTAAAGTCAATCATGCAAATATTCTGAGTGGGTGTTTTTTACATGTTTGTTGATCAGTGTCTGTAAGGTAAAGATGTGGGCAGTGGTTCTGTATTTTCTGTACAGATTTTTGCTGTTCATTAGCAATTTTATTATTCATTTGTTGAGGGCATTACAGAATAGTTTACTGTTGACATAGATTTCTCTATAATTATTTGGCTTTGTGGTATTACCATGTTTATAGATTGGTGTAATTAACCCTTCTGATCGTGTAGAATTAGGTTACATAGTTTTTCTAGTACTGTTTGGATTTGTAAATTGCTGTATTTGAGCATTTCATTTAATGTCCTATCAGGGTAACATGGTTTTCTGCACTTAAATGTCTTTGATTCCTTGCATTGTTATGGGGGGGGTCTCAAATGGTGTTTGATATTCATTGATTGTTCTTTCCAGCAGATTTAATTTATCTTGGGTATGTTTTTAATTTTGTTTGAGATCTTCAGGTTTGATCTTTTTCTATAGTTATGGAAATGCTTAGTCCATATTTTTCCATTTTGGATTGCTAACTTGATTTCAGGGTTTAATCCCTTTCACATTTCTCAGAAAGTATCTTCTATGGCCTCCTCTAGTTCAGACATTTTTGCAAAATCTTCTTTATTAATTTTCAACATAATCAAATGCAATGTAAGAACTGCAGAACATGACCAATACACAAAACTCCAAACAAACCCCCTACCCCAAATCCCTCATAACAAACAGTGGACATGAGACCCAATATGCATGTGTAACCATCCGACCAATGTCGTAAATATCAAAAGCAAACAACTTCCCTAGGAATTAAATACAAGAGTCCGAGCTCAAAGATACATAACCTTTAAATATTCACAGCAAACATCTAAAGTAAGATCAAATTTCTCTGATAAGGAAGTTTTTGAAGTTGTAAGTTCAAAAATCAAAAGTCTATGTGGTCACAGTTTCCACTGTAAGAGCGTGGTATTTCAGATATATTTTTAACGTATTGTCACGATCTCGCCCCCTCCGCTCAGCACTCTGTGGGGCCTCGTCAGGGTTCAGGAATCCCTCTCCGCTCCTATACCACTTCCTGTCCACCCGTACGGCTCCTGCACACCGCCGCTATGAACTCCTCCACGCCTCCATTCAGAGTGCCCGGCCTAACTCCGGCACTCCCAAACAGTACACAGAAAAAGTCTTGGTCAATAAAGAGTTTAATGTGGTTCTGTAGCCTCACCGGCTGCAGCCCATGTAGTAAGGTCTGGTTGTCTTTGCAAGCCCAGGCAACAAACGCTTAGGTTCTCCTTAACCAGCCAAGAATTAAACTGCATTTAAAGCAACATTTTCCTTCTAACATTTCTCAAACATCCCTTTTACAAACACAGTATTTGACCATCCCCCAACCTCCGGGTTATTCCACCTCCATAGAGGAACAGCTGGACCTTTCCTCTCCCGAGCTTACCTCCATCTTCTCCTCTGACTCTGAGTAGCTGGGCTTTTGTGGCCAACGCTGGCACGCCCTCTTCCTCTAGTTCCATGGACTCTGCTGAGTCATAGTCATCAGCCCCTGTTTCCCCCACCTGTTCCTGCTCACTCTCTGGCCAGGGGTCAGGTGCTGGGTCAGGGAACCTGGGAACTGTAGTTCCTGCTGCCCTCCTGTGCGCCCTCTGGTGTCTAGGTTTGGTACTACCCGCGGCTGTTTTCCTATATCCAAGCTGTTTCTGCCCCGGGTCAGGTTGTACTGCATCACAGTATGCATTGAGAATTATTCCATTTTACGGTTGTTTTATAATTTATAAGATTATCAAAATAGGTGCTGCATAAATCTTCTCAGAGGGAGATCTCTCTTTGCTTAATGTTAACGCATTATCTTTTTTGTCTTAATTTTTTGCATCACATCGGCTGTTTTAAATACATTTGTCTGACCAGTTTTTTTAAATTCCAGTTTGGTAGTTTGAGTCCTTTCCTGTTCTGTGGAAAAGTGACTTTATAACTGCTTGGCATGTTGTCTTGTGGAGTGTGACTGTAGTTTGTAGTCAGGAAAGTGTTAATCTGGTGTTTTACTGCTGGCTTTTCTAAGGATGTCTGATAATTTCAATTTCTTTGGTGTCCTTTATCTACTTTGGAGTCTATAAAGATTTAGAGGTAGGGCAGTGGAGGTGCTGGTATTTGCTTTGATTTGTTGATCCTAAGACCATCTGGCTAATGTTTGGAATTACAGTCTGACAGTCAAGGTGTTAAATCTTTATCTAAGTCTCATATAACATAATCACTGACACAGTGTCCTCCTATTGAGTTGGAGGCAAATCTGCCCAGAGAATCTCCCCTTACTCTGCCATTTAAGATGTAAAGCCCCACCCTTACCATTAGTGCCCATCCAGGAGGATGAGCAACTGACAATTTCCTCAGTGGGGACTAAGCAAAGGAATGGTAGACAACCTATAATTTGCCAGTGATCCCTCTGCAGGGTAGGATTACATAAATAACTACCTCTTATAGTAACATAGTAGTGACAGCAGAAAGAACCAAATGGTCCATCCAGTCTGCCCAGCAAGCTTAAGATAGTAACTGCCATTCTGTGCAGGTTACTCCCATACTTCAGGTAGTAACTGTTATTTTGTGCAATTATCCCTAAAACTTATGATATCCATAAAAGTTTCAGCTAGTAACATTTTTTTTACTGGGTAATGAGCTTTCATAGTGTTGCTTGATATGCTTTGCTTATGGACTTGGCCATAGAAGCAGTCCTGTGATTTTTTTTCCCTTGTCTGCGTATCAGTACCCCAGACCATAGAAGTTGGGGCTCTCTTGGTGTTGAGCGCCAGGTAGTTGTTTGAGACTAGGGTGCTGATAGCAGCAAGGACTGTTTTCCAGGTCTTAAAGGCTTCATGTAATGTGTCAACTGGTATAAGGATCTGTACGTCGTCCGCATATATAAAATGCGGAAGACTGAGTTCAGAAACGAGATGGCAGAGGGGAAGGAGATATATATATTGAAAAGGGTGGAAGACAATGACGAGCCTTGGGGATGCCTTGTGTCAGGTTAGTTGGTTTTGATTCACTGTTCCCAATTTTTACTCTGTATTGACTGTCGCTAAGGTATGACTGAAACCAGCGGAGTGCGATGCCTGAGATGCCGATATCTGTAAGGCATTCTATTAGAATATTGTGATTGACAGTGTCAAATGCAGAAGATATGTCTAGGAGGACCAGGATGTACGATTGTCCTTTGTCCAGGCCTTTCATGATGTGGTAAGGGAAATGAGGAGGGTCTCGGTGCTGTGGTGTTTTTGGAAACCATATTGTGAAGGGAAGAGTATATGATGTTCATCTAAGTAGTCTGTGAGTTGGCGATTAATAGTTTTTTCTAAGATTTTTGTTAAAAAGGGTAGGTTGGTTATGGGGCGAATGTTGGCTGGATCAGCAGGGTCAAGGGTAGGTTTTTTTAGAATAGGTTTTACTATGGCTTGCTTAAGTTGGCTAGGGACAGTACCCAGTGTGATGTATCTATTGATGATAAGAACATAAGAACATGCCATACTGGGTCAGACCAAGGGTCCATCAAGCCCAGTATCCTGTTTCCAACAGTGGCCAATCCAGGCCATAAGAACCTGGCAAGTACCCAAAAACGAAGTCTATTCCATGTTACCATTGCTAGTAATAGCAGTGGCTATTTTGTAAGTCAACTTAATTAATAGCAGGTAATGGACTTCTTGGATATAGGTTTGGAGTTGATGTTAGGGATGGTGAGGAGGGCTTTCGTGGGGATGGTGTCAGATGGGTGCAAAGAGGGTTTGATTTTTTTTAGAATAGATTCTATTTCTGATGATGTGGAGCTCTTGAATGAATTACTGTATTTTTCACTCCATAAGATGCACCTGACCATAAGACGCCCCTAGGATTCAGAGGGGGGAAATTAAAAAAAAAAAAAATTTGTGCTAAACCGGCTCTGTCCCCGGGCGTCTGTGCATCTTATGGAGCAAATTAGGGGAGTACATAACATTTTTTTTTTCTCCCCATTTTATTTTTGGGTCTGGGGAGGACCATTTTGGTCCATTCCCCAGATCAGAAAACTTGTGTTTTTCTGTTTCTGTGGGAACCCCCCCCCCCCCCCAAAAAAAAGAAAACCCCATCTCATAGGTAAGATGATTCCATGAGGAGATGGCAGAGTCTGAGTCTGTCAAGTCTAGTTTGCTGAGTTTGTTTGAGAGGGCTGTGATGAGGTCATCTCTTTTGCAAGGTCTTCTGCAGTGGATGGGTTTTTTGTTTTTTTTTGGAGCATGTAGGAGTGAATGTATTTTTTATGGAGCCAAGTGGTTTCGATACGGAAATGGTCGGACCAGGGGATGGGATTGCATGTAGGAAGGTCTGGTCGAATGAGTGAGTTGGTAAAGATTAGATCAAGAGTGTGGCCTGCCTTATGTGTGGGGTTAGTTATTATTTGTTTGAATCCTAGGGCATTGAGTGAGGCCAGAAGTGAATAGCAGGAGGATGATAAAGGTACTGCATCAACATAGAGATTGAAGACTCCAAGGATTATTGCAGGCGCATGTATGTCTGTTTTTGGTGATGTATTCAATAATGGGGGATGGGTTGTTGTCAAGGAGTCCTGGCAGGGCATAAGTTAAGCAGATTTGGAGGTTGGGTGATTTGAATAAACTGATTTCCAGTCTGTGAGGCGGAGAGATAGGTTGCAGTGTCAATCTAAAGACCTTTTTTGCCACGAGAAGGAGACCACCTCCTCTTTTTTTAGGTCTAGGGATAGAGAAAATGTCATAGGAGTTGATTGGTAGCTGGTTTATTAGGACGGAGTCAGAGTCCTTTAGCCAGGTTTCCGTGATAGCACAGATGTCAGGGCTATCGTCAAGGAGAATGTCATTGAGTAAGACTGTTTTCTTGACGATAGATTGCGCATTAAGGAGGAGGATCGCGAAAGTGGTGAGCCTAATAAGTTGGGCAAGGGGGGTGATCATGATGGGGAGTAGTAATCTATGGTGTTCATAAAGGTTTTTAGGTTGTGGGGCATGAACAGTGTGAGTGTAGTGCTTGAGAGTGGGAAATAGGGTGGGTGCGCATAGTTGAAGGGGGGGGCGCTAATTGGGCATGAATGCTGAATAGGGGGAATATAGAAAAATCAGAAGTTGTAAGGAAGGGTGGGGGGTGGGGAGAAAAGATACCTGAAGGAGGAGGTGTAGTGGGCAGAGATACTTAAAGAAGGGTATGGGCTGTATGAGGACCAATATTTTAAGTGGCAAAGGACCGTGGTGGATTCGGGGGGGGGGGGGGCAAAGGGACTGAGTATAGTGCCAGGGGGGGCACACTAAGGGGCAGGCCCCTTAGATGCGGTCCTTCTGTATGAGACGCCCGGTGCGAGACACCGGCGGTCCGCCTTCATGCTTTGTAGGTCTGGGATGATGTCTGCGTGGTGGGCAGTTCCAGGGGCAAAGTTGGGCAGCCAATCGCGTGCGATCGAGGTAGGCCGCAGCCTCAGCCTCTATTTCGGGCTTGGACCCCGGCGGGTCTCCCACGCCAATCGCGTCGAGCCAGGATGTCGGGTCGGGCACGCTCCGGGACGGGTGCAGCGAGGAAAGATAAGTTGCTTGAAGTCGAATTGAGTGCACAAGTGCCCACTCCAGTAGTAGTAGGACTGATGAAGCAAGAGGGTAGGTTGTCTAAGAACGCCGTTTGGGCAACAATATAGATTAGACACCAAAATAGTCCAAGTATAACCTTTTTATTTGAGTGGAGACATATATTCATACAGGTGCCCGACTCTGGCCGAGTTTCGCCCCTCTTGGGGCTGCCTCAGGGGCTACAACAATAAATACACCATATAAATACACAGACATAAATACATTAAAACATAAAACATAATTAAAATAACATTTAAAGGTACCAAAGACTAAAACACAAATTACACTTGATAAAAATCAATTAAAATAAAGATGCTTAATGAATCAAAAAAATCAAATTAAATAACAGTATTTGTACCTGTATGGAGAGGTTCTCTTTTTCTATATCAACAATTCGCTTATGGAAAAAACTTCAATTATCTAATAATCTGAAAATTAACAAACACATTAATAATGCTTCTGAATATCAATATTTAATGACAATGACAACATGACTAATCCAAAACAATACTGAAATTTAAATACAAAAAAAAGTTTTTTAATTATATTGACCCAAAATAATTCATAATTTATATGTGCAACAAATAGAGCCTTAGTTAACGGAATTTGATCTCGAAACATCACATTCATTATCAAAGTAAATATAATTACCCACATCTTTAAAGGTGTGAGCGAAATATTGAAAATCTGTATACTAGTATATCATAAAAACTTTCCTCCGGTGTATCTTAAAAAGGCACAGGCTCATAATTAGAGTGCATATAAAAGCTACATATGACATAAAAGGAAAATCTCAAACCTATGTAATCAATCAAATAAAAAGCACAAATTATGCACTCATAAAAAGAAACTACTGTAATATGTATTAAAAACACTCTAAAAAAAATACTACTGACAGTCGTCGAAAAAGCCTTGAATAATAAACGTGTGATTCCATTAATATGGTGCATGTCTGCCATTCTGTGTTATTTTGACAGCGAATATGAGTGCAATACTATAGCAAGGGGTCCGACCGAAGGCGCCGACCTATCATTTTGCTATTGATTTGACAAAAATTACCTTCCTTAAAAGGTAGAACAATAAATCATGCAGTGCACTAGTGTATATTATTTGCCGGCTCAAACCGAATGCTGGAGCAACACAACAGCGTTTCCCGGCAGAGACAAAATCCCCCAAGTAATACTGTGAATAGCATAAGCAGGGTTTTTGAAACTGATATATATCGTAAACCAACTGATACCAACAAATTGCTCCATTATTCAAGTTGTCACAATAAATCGCTTCAAAGGAATTTACCTTACTCACAGTTCCTCAGGTTGAAAAGATTATGTGGTAATGAAACACTTTTTTTTAACACGATCTAAAGAAATGAAGAATAGGTTCCTAGAAAAATCTTATCCACACAGATATATAGAAGCTGGTTTTAATAAAGCTTCTATATGTGACAGGAATTCATTACTTACTAAAAAAGACAAACAACCCAGAGATTGCGTAGTATGTCCATTGACATTTACACACATGTCCTACCAGATCACTAATATCTTACGAAAACATTGGCCTGTTCTCCAATTATTACCCTGTTTTAAAGGCAAGGATATTTTGATAGCAAATAAAAGAGAAAGAAATATTAAGGAATTCGTTTCTCCGTCTGCATTACCTATTAACAAACCTATTGATAGGAGACCTCCAGGACATCGCCCATGCGGGAATTGTTCCGTTTGCTCTGCAAATATGAAGATCACTAGCATACAGATACCAGGGATTAACAGAGAATTTCAATTAAAATCATTTACAAACTGTAAGACAGAAGGGGTAGTATATTTAGCACTCTGTACTTGTAATAAAGCTTATGTGGGCAAAACCATTAGACAGTTCAATAAGCGTATTATAGAACACAGGAGCAGTATCAAAAGGAAAATTGAGTCGAAACCACTTGTCCATCATGCTATCCAAATGAATCATAATTTTAATGATTTCAAATTTTGTGTGATTCAGCAGTTAACCCCTAATTGGCGAGGCGGTGACCTGGACAAAATGTTGTTACAATTAGAGCAGAAATATATTTTCGAATTCAATACTATGGAACCCAATGGCCTTAATTTAGAAATTGATTATTCTGTCTTTTTATGATTTTTTCAGTATTGGTTGTTTCTCTTAAACGCTTGGCAATGTTTTTATTGCCTATTTGATAATTCCGTATTCTGTTTGTTGTTTTTAATTAATATATTTAATGTACGCTGTAATATATTATGTATTTAATGTATGCAGTAATATATTTTATAGGTTCTTTTTATGTAAAAAAATGTTTTCAACAATTCTTATAAATTTTATATTATCAATTAATTTAAATTTTACATTTTTTATGAATCATATTTAATAATTCTTATGGGCAGCAATTTATAAACAATATGTTGAAATAGTTTTCATAATAACTGTCCTCCTACTGAGTACAGGCACTGGCTTGCAATCTATAGATTTGTTTAACATTTTATTATATTCAACAATTTCTTCACAGGGATTCAAATTAACTTTTTTAATATATTAGTAATTTTTTAAAAATTAATACTTGAATAGCATGGTAACAATATAGCAGTATATATAAGCTCTTTTATATTAGAACCGACTATGGGGGTAGGATCTAGCAGTCTAAAATTAACATGGGGTGCTCTAATATTTATCACATAGTGCATAATTGTGCTGAATCTACTTAGTACGTTAGGTATTTTTATTAAACAGATTAGTTAACACCAGTCGGTATTTGGGTGGTGCATTGGTTTTAACTAGAATTTTTTAATAAAAAATAAATTCAAAAGTACATTGCACAGTAATATTATAATTATATCGTTCAACAATTAAAAAGTCTTTTGTTTTAAAAAAGTCTGTATTTGCCGCAGTGTTTACATACAGGTTCCCTCTAAGCCACTCCCATCATTTGATTGACAGGCCGTTTGGCGCGGTTTTTAACTTATTTAAAAGACCATTAAGTCTCTCCGACGATTCAAACTTCGGTCTAACCTGAGCGGAGACTAATCGCGTCAGTACTTCTATCTGAGTAAGTATCAGATATGTTCGTTTCAACAAAAGATTTAAAAGTTTATGGTATTTATAGTGTTACTTCGGGGACCTTGTCTCTGCCGGGAAACGCTATTATGGTGCTACAGTATTTGGTTTGAGTTGGCAATCAATATACACTAGTGAAGTAAATATTCGATAGTCTCTGTTTTTTTTAAAGAATGGAATCTTTGCGCAATTATTAGCAAAATATGTTCATTTTAACAAAGGATTCAAAAGTTTATGCTATTCACAGTATTACTTGGGGGATTTTGTCTCTGCCGGGAAACGCTGTTGTGTTGCTCCAGCATTCGGTTTGAGCCGGCAAATAATATACACCAGTGCACTGCATGATCTATTGTTCTACCTTTTAAGGAAGGTAATTTTTGTCAAATCATTAGCAAAATGATAAGTCGGCGTCTTCGGTCGGACCCCTTGCTATAGTATTGCACTCATATTCGCTGTCAAAATAACACAGAATGGCAGACATGCACCGTATTAATTGAATCACACGTTTTTATTCAAGGCTTTTTCGACGGATGTCAGTAGTATTTGTTTAGAGTGTTTTTAATACATATTACAGTAGTTTCTTTTTATGAGTGCATAATTTGTGCTTTTTATTTGATTGATTACATAGGTTTGAGATTTTCCTTTTATTTCATATGTAGCTTTATATGCACTCTAATTATGAGCCTGTGCCTTTTTAAGATACACCGGAGGACAGTTTTTATGATATACTAGTATACAGATTTTAAATATTTTGCTCGCACCTTTAAAGATGTGGGTAATTATATTTACTTAATTATGAATGTGATGTTTCGAGATCAATTCCGTTAAGGCTCTATTTGCTGCACATATAAATTATGAATTATTTTGGGTCAATATAATTAAAAAATTATTTTTTTTTTGTATTTAAATTTGAGTATTGTTTTGGATTAGTCATTTTGTCATTGTCATTAAATATTGATATTCAGAAGCATTATTAATGTTTGTTAATTTTCAGATTATTAGATAATTGAAGTTTTTTCCATAAGCGAATTGTTGATATAGAAAAAGAGAACCTCTCCATACAGGTACAAATACTGTTATTTAATTTGATTTTTTTGATTCATTAAGCATCTTTATTTTAATTGATTTTTATCAAGTGTAATTTGTGATTTGTGTTTTAATCTTTGGTACCTTTAAATGTTATTTTAATTATGTTTTATCGTATTTATGTCTGTGTATTTATATGGTGTACTTATTGTTGTAGCCCCTGAGGCAGCCCCAAGAGGGGCGAAACTCGGCCAGAGTCTGGCACCTGTATGAATATATGTCTCTACTCAAATAAAATGGTTATACTTGGACTATTTTGGTGTCTAATCTATATTGTTGCCCACTCCAGTAGTAGTACAGATTCCTTGCATAGAGTTCTGGAACCTGACCTTCCTTCCTTGTTTACTTAGTGCATGGCCACTTGGTTGTCTGTGTAAAAGACTGAGATGAAGCATTCTTTTAGCATGTGGTTTCTCTGTAGGGATCTGTAGTAACTTGGCCTGTTCTGTTTTCCTAATAGGAGGTGTATTGATATTTTAGATTCTGGTGTAATATTTGTGGTATTCTTTTTCATAGGTGGGATTGTTATTCTTTGAGTGTTGGCAAAAGTACTGTGTTGATATGGGAGGACCATACCGAAATATAGGAGTGTGTACATATATATGTAAATTATATATATAAATTATATTGTATATGTAATTGGGTACCCACAGGCCAGTATGGAGAAAAATCCCCGGGCCACTATTTTCCCACAATCCGCCCCTGCCCCCCACGCACATATTTCACACATACCCTACCCAGTCCCCTTTCCCTTAGTTCCTCGGTTTCACATAACCTTCCCTCCCAACACCTTCCCCTACTATCTCCCCACCCTCCTCTGGCTTCTCCACTCTGCCAGCGCTGGTCACGCTTCAAAAGAGAAAAGGAAAGCGGCAGTGGTGTCCTGGCCCGAATGTTGCTTTCACGCGGGAGATACTGGACCGGACCTGATTCTGGCTCGCTGGTCTCCCGTGGCGATTCCACAAAGGACCAGCACATTCCACGGGAAGGAATACATTTAGCAGCCCTTCCCGTGGAATCGTAGGAGACCAGGACCCTTGGCTAAAAGATTTGCCGGAGATAAAACAGGAACCAAGGCCAGAACCAGGACACTTTAGTCCTGTATGGACTGCAAGCAACACCAGTAGATATAAGACATGCTTTGGCAAAAGCATTTTACATGTACTAATCTGTCCATCGTTCCTCACTAACATCCCAATTTCAACAGCTGCCAAAGTCATTCCTTAGTATTAGAATCTCGAAACCCTGCCTTTTCATCTCTCCATCATAACTATTTAGAATCCTGACCCCTCCTCTTCCGTCATGGTTTAGTAACACAAGACAACCTATTCTGCCTGCTTCCTCCCGACCTTAATAAGAGGGGCCCGTATCTCACTCTTTAGCAGTGTGGCCAAAATAGGCAGTTTTCCCTCCAAATTGGGCGGCTTTCTCAGTTTATAGGCGGATGTTTCATCGCGCTGTCGCCGACGATAAGAAACAACTTTTTCCTCCTTGCTTCTACATTCTACTTCCTTGTTGGGGGACGCGCGGTGTTTTGCGCATGCGCAGCAAACAGGGAAACTTCACAGGCTGCCTGCTGCCGAGAGCCTCCTCTAATCCAACGGCCGCTTCCGGTCTCGCCTTGGTGGTGGTGGTGGTGCTGCTGCTGCCGTTCTTCTCACAGGTATAGCGTATGGCAGTCTTTCCCGGATGTGGAGAGCAAGCAAGGTTTGTGTTAAGAAACAACGTAGTGCGTGGATGCTAAGGGATCCGTACTCCTCTTCATTGCCGTTAGTAGTATTTCTTTCCGGATCTGTGCTGTGCTAGGCTGTAAATGTGTGTGCTCTGACCTGCCAAATGCTGTTGGGGAGGGGCGGGGCAGGGCAGCTGACGGAGGCTTGTCGGGGATAGAAGGCCCGAGGCGTTGGTGAAGGGCTGTGAGACAGCGGGATTAGGAGTCGCTCTGAGCGCCGTGATCTGGGGGTGAACCGGTGCTGGGTTCTTGCGCGCATGATGACGGAATGAAGGCATCGCTTGGAACTGATGGGCTGTTGGCCTGCGGTTGCCATGGGAACATAAAGCCTGAACATGCCATTGTGGCTTTGTGAGTCCAGATGCACTGAAGAATAGGAGTTTTAAGGGAGGAGGGGGGGAAGGCTCATCCCCAAAATGCTCTAGTGTTGAATCGACCGCTCTCCCCACCTGGTGTCCCTCCCTCACCCGAACTAACAGGCTGGCACTGAAACTCGCTTCATAAAGTCAGATCGCTCAGATCTTGGGCACTGTCAGTGAAGTTGGTTTTATTTTCTGAACCTGCCTTAAAATAAGCAGATGCATCCTCCTGGATATTTTAAAAACTTATCTGCTACAAGGACATTTTCTTTATTAAAACTGAAAATTTCAGTGTATATTTGAGTGAATATAGGTTGATAATTGTTTAGTAAAAACAGCTTATAGTATGTGATATCTAAGAAGAATAAATACAGTACCGTTCAGTTTAAATATCATTTCTGGATGTACTTGTGTATGAGGGCAAGGCTGTTTACCACCATATTTACAAAACTGAACTGAGCATTTTAATAGTTATCACTCCAGCAATTTGCGGACTAATATTCCTATGGGACAATTTCAAAAATTGAAATGCTTATGTGCTTCATTGGAAGAGTATAAGAGAAGTGCAAATTATGCACTCCCGATTTATGGCTGAGGTTACAGGAATGTATAGTCCCTTACTCCAGTGGTCCCCAACCCTGTCCTGGGGGCCAATCAGGTTTTCAGGATATTCACAATGAATATGCATGAGAGAAAATTTGCATGCACTGCCTCCATAACATGCAAATTTTCTCTCATGCATATTCATTGTGGATATCCTGAAAACCTGACTGGCTGGTGGGCCCCCAGGACAGGGTTGGGAACCACTGCCTTACTCTAAGAAATCCGATATGGGTCAGTGCATTGTTCTTAAATATTGGCGTGTGCTCAAATTGCACAAAGTTTTTTTAGGAATAAACCTTTCTTGCACACATCTGGGGCTATGTTTTATGTGACAGGTTAATATGTACAATACTCCAGTTCAACACTGCTGTAGGCTTGCGTAATTTTGGCCAGTTTGCTTGTATTCACTATGTGATGTGTACTAATGTCCTTAAAATATTTATTTTTAAACACCTGTTTTACCCATTAGTTTTAGTTTGAGGGGCCATTATGACTGTAATACCACACAAGTCATCTACGCCATTCAATGCCTGTATCATAAGTTGTACATAAGACAGACTAAGCTTCTGGGCAAGACACGGATCATTCAGCATAAAAGCTGTATTCGTACAAATAAGATGGAATCACCGCTAGTTAAACATTGGCAAGAAATGAATCACACAGAAGAAATCAAATTTTTGGTCATACAGCAATTGGAATACCGGAGAGGAGGTAATATTACTCTGCAGTTACTGCGCCAAGAACACTTTATTTTTTCATGGCGTGCTACAGCTCCGGATGGTTTAAATTCCATCATCAAATGGGAGGCATTCTGGTAGAAGCTTTCTTCTTTTACAGACATGAGTCTACTAGTTTTTTTAATTTTAAAAGAGCAATATGTTTGAGAGTATGATGTCATTGTGTATTCAGTCTTTGACAAGGTGCATAGAATTCATTATCAGTTGTGCCTGTACTTAGGCAGTCCATGGGTCTTATGACTTCAAGCCTCTGTTTCAGTTCTCTGTCAAAGAAGCAAGAGAGGGAAGGCTCAGGTAATGTCTGTACGGATGAGTCTCCTTTTAATCCATTAAGTTATTACATCTGGTATCCTTCAGGATTATTGTAAACTTAAGTTATAATCCTTTTGCAGGTTTGTGGTTAATACAAGGAGTAATTCAGTTTTGCAATTTGAAGTCTCCTAGCTGTGTCATGAGGAAGTCCTCATAAGTTTGAATACCGAGAAATTGTGGTAGGTGAAAGATAATCATAGTATTCAAGCTCAGTTTTAAGATTTGTATTATGTAGATACTGGTATACATCCATTTTTGTTTTTTCACAGTTGGAAGGATTTATGCATATTTACGCATCTCTTCCTCCTGATGAAGCCATTGATTGGCAAAATAGAGGTCCTTTGTTGAGAGTTTCAATTTACGTCTGCTTTTTAAATGTGGCTGTTACAGTGGATTAAAGCTGAACCCAGCATGATTGCGTAGCAAATGCAATCTAATTCCTGTGTGACCATTTGTTGGAGCATTTTGTATCTGGGACATAACAGTGAACACTGCTCTAGAGGAACATTTAAAAACTTATCTGCTACAAGGGCATTTTTGTATCAAAACTGAAATTTTCATGCTAGCATATTTGAGTGAATATAGGTTGATAATTGTTTTGTAATTACAGCATATCATACATAATATCTAAGAATACAAATTTTTCTTATAAAAAGCTATTTTGTTTAATATACACAAGTGTTCGCTATGATTTTTCATTTACATTTGTATTTTTGAACACTTGGCCTCTATTTGTTTTTGACTATATAATATACTTTTTAAAAAAAAATTATAAAGCCTGTGGGGCCTCCCAAGTTTGGCGATATGCCCATGTATTTGGAAGGCAGAATAATAATGGTACTGGAGTTTTGAAGAGAAAAAAATACTTATTTGAAGGGCAGTTTTATTTTGATTATAGGGGGGCATGGAGAGACTGCTTTACTTCTCACCTTCCCACCCCCCTATAGCCTTTCTCTCTCCCTCCCTCCATCCTGCCAGTGCTGGTTATGCTTCAAGAAAAGCATATTAATCACTGATTCAGTCTGAATTGCTTGGTCATATAGGGTGCTTTATGATAGAACAGTTAGGATCAGCACTTAAAACACAACAATGGAGTTTAAATCAAACTTATTCAGATCTTATTGTCTTGGTGTCGAGCCATTGTGTGAATGCACCTTGAGTATTTTGTGCAGTTCTGGTCGCCCCATCTCAACAAAGACATAGTAGAACTTGAAAAGGTGCAGAGGAGAATGACAAAAACGATATAGTAGATGTATCTGAATCAAGCTTGATATTTCACTTGGATGCAGCTCCATCACTGCTCTCTGCATTAAAGGTGGGGGTGGAAGGGAAATAGAACCAAGAGCTAAGAGAAACAGAAAAGTATGAGAGAAAAAATGTGTGAAGCTTGCTGGGCAGACTGGATGGGCCATTTGGTCTTCTTCTGCCGTCATTTCTATGTTTCTATGTTTCATTTCATTTCATTTCTATGATTAGAAGCTACACAGACTAGGGCTCTTCAGGTTGGAAAAGACTGCTGGGAAAGGATATGATAGAAGTTTATAAAATCATGATTGGGATGGAACTGGTAAATAAAGAACTATCCTTTACCTTTTCAAATAAAATATTAAAACTAGCAACCAGCAGATTCCAAACAAACAGTAGGAAGTACTTTTTCATTCAGCGCTCTATTAAGCTGTGGAAACTTGTTTTCTAAGAATGTGATCAAGGTGACCAGTATACAGAGTTGTAGCTAGGAACTCTGGCGCTCAGGGACCAATGCATTTGTGTTGTCTGCCCTGCACTCCCCCATTACCCATCAGTGCATCACCACAGTGGGGTCTTTTCACTGGGGGAGGGGTAGGAACCCCACCAGCACATCACCAAAGAGCGCTGCCATGCAGGGCAGTGCTAACCTTTTTGCAAATCTGTGTGAACAATTACTTTGCTGGCCCCTCCTCATTCTGTTTTTTTAAACATTTAATTTGTATTCTTTTACTAATTAGGGTCAGTGCAAGGTTATTGGGCACCCTAAGTGAATCTTACAGCTTTGTGCCCAACCTTCCCCTGCCCCCCACCATGGCCTTTCCACACACAATTTCAAATTATGCACGTATAATAAGATTTTATCAGAAAAAGGACACTCAAAGTACAGTCTTTTGAAATAAAAATATCACAGCAGAAGATATATTTACACGTCCTGCGGTGGTGTCACCCAGAAAACCCTGTGTAAAAGCCAAAAAGACCCTTGGAACACATATGGTATTAGGACTATTGTAATGCATGTTGGGTGTGGGCTTGGTCCTCAGAAAGCCATGAGCAAACTAAATTACAATTCTCTTAGCATCAAGTCAGATGAATCCAGAACAAGTGGGTTATGCACCTCTACCAGCAGATGGAGACTGAGCAAACTGACATTACAGTATATACACCCCTGCAGCGACAGCCTGCCAGTATTCTCAGTCTTCAGCAGATGATGGACGTGTATCTCTCTATTGGGGATTGCTTCAATTTAAAAAAAGGAGAAATGAGGAAAATAAATTTGCCCTGCCCTCCTGTGGTGATAGCAAAAGGTCCCCTCCCCCAGTTGAGAATTCCCAAGGTGATTTCCGTGGTCCCTCAGATGAGTGCCTTGGTCCTATAGCTGGCGTGGACTTAGCTGTTAAGTAGCTGAAAGGCAGCGGGTGCAGGAAGCCGAGTGTGGCAGTAACGGCAAATGCTCTCTCTTCCCACAGCCGGAGATCGTCTCTGTACTCAGTCAGGTAAGGCTGAGCTCATGTAAATAAAAAAAACAAAACAATAAATACAGAGACAGAGGAAGGTTTCTCCTTCCCCCAGTCTCCGTGCTCGGTGCGCCGGTCCAGCGTTCGTCCTGCTCCATGGGAGGGCAATGGATGTGGGCAGCCTGGTGGGTTGAGCAGCCTCTGTAGGCTAGGCCCCATTCTGAGGCTTTTTCACTGCACGCCGTGTGCTGGGCCTCGGTGGTGTTTTGTGTGCTTTCTTTAGGCTGCCCTCGACAGCAGTGGTTCTCAACCTTTTTTTTTCTGTCGGGACACACCTGATATTTATTATTTTTTTATTTATTTATTTGCAGTTTTTATATACCGATATTTGTTTAGTAACCTCACATCGGTTCACAGATAACAGAAACATTGCAGCTGTGCGAACTAGAACAAACATATGCAACAGCCATATGATAGATGGCTCTCACATGCGTGACACACTGAACACATCGTCATGGGGCTAAATATAAACATATACTCTGTATCTACAGGATCCACCCTGACCTCCCATCAATGGCTACAGAACTAGGACATTCCCCGTTCAATTTACCATACAAAAAAGATATTTCTGGTGTCATCTCAGTAACAGCAACATAAACACTCTCTCCTACCAGGTGCAATAGTCCTCCTTATGAAAAAACAGTAATTTACCACCAATGCATGTTCTATTGAGAAAACACAACAAATAATATTGATACAAATTCCTACATGCTAGTAAAATACTTTACCTCGGTCACATACATAGAATTGACCTTCACCAAATACAGAAAGACCACAAATTACAAATATGGAAACAGAAACTGGAATGGAAACCCCAAAAAAATCCCTCTGCATTCTGTGCAAAACAAAAATATAGCCCATCAGACTTCCAGGATCTGAAATAATGTACGCAAACTAATGTGCACAAAGTTACATCTGCATTATGGAACTCAAGTAACAATCCTACCTATGAAAAGGCAGCACTGCAAAAATTACACCAGGCCCTAAATACCAATACACCTCCTATTAGGAAAACAGAACAAGCCAAGCTACTATAGATCCCTACCAAGAAACTACAAGCTCGCAGAACACGCTTAGCTGGGTCACACATGCAGAACACGCAGACCCTCACCAAATATAAAATAAAATGACCATAAAGCTAATGTTTTTGCATTGTTGCACTGCATACAGAGTTTTTGTTCTTGCTGTTTCCAGTTCAGTTTTTTTTTTTTTTGTAAATAATTTTTATTATGGAAATGTTTCAACAATACATCGGGAGTTAGCAATATGTAGTTTCTTCGATATCCCAACTCCAAACCACAATAACAGTAACAGAAAATTGAACAGGTTTCCCTTTTACCCACCCCCCTTATGCAAGTCCCAGTTCATGTCCATAAATATCACAGGTAAGAACACACGAGTGATGACTTCCTTGTCTATTTGGTCCATTCAAGAGTTGAGAATCAAACTTCGAGCTCGATGTGGTAATGCCTGTATATATCCATTCCAAATACAGAGAAAGCGTCTTCGTCTTTGCGGGTCCGTCTGAGAAGCTAAGCTTTCTAGTTGCATTAGGCGATGGAGATGTATGCGCCACGTCCAGAAAGAGGGATTCGTGGTTTCTTTCCAATTAAGCAGAACAATTTTTTTCCCTACTGCAAAGGCTTTACGAATAAACCATTTAAGTTCCTGGCCCTTAATCAAGGGTCGGGGGATACAATCAAATAGAATCATATATGGGGACACTGGCAAGTTTACATCTAACAACCCACTTAGATAGCGCACAATCTTCTCCCAATAAGAATGGGTTCCCGAGCATTCCCAAAAAACATGGGACAGCGTCCCCTTAATACACGAACATTTTGGACAGGATGCATTCTGTACAAGGTGCGCATGAAAGGCGATTTGTGGTGTAATATAGGCTCTATATAACAGTTTGACTTGCATTTCTCTATAATACATATTACTAGTAATAGTTATAGACGTACGCATCGACGCCTTAAAAACTCCAGGAGGCACCTGAAACAACCCATCCCTATTCCAGCGTTCCGTCGCTCGAATACAAGCTTCGGGGGCAAAATTTTTAGTAAGTACCTTATAATAGTCTGAAAGTGAGGGGCCATAGGATTTACCCAATTGAAAAAACCGCTCAAGAGCCTGAAGGTGGCCTAAAACTTTACAAGATGCAGGAAGTGAGTGAAAATAATGACGGATCTGCAAATAACCAAATAAATGATTATCCCGCAAACCATATAACGTTTGGAAGGTCTCAAAAGGGAAGAGAACCCCGGATTCGTCTGTAACATGACCCAACATGGTTATACCCTTTTGCTGCCATTCCTGAAACACTCTATTCTGAGATCCTGGAGTAAAATGTGGATTACCCCTAATAGGCATCAGAAACGCATTACATACAGGAAGACCGAGATATTTTGTCAGATGTTGCCAGGCTTGTCGGAGAGGTGTTATAAGGGGGTTCTGTTTAATAGCAGTGGTCAGTTCCTTACCAGGACACATCAGTATAAATCGGATATCTATGGGATCCACCAGCGTTTGTTCTGCCACAAGGTTAAGAAAGGTAGAATCTCCAGAAATCCAATCTCGGACCAAGCGTGAATTTGCCGCCACCACATAACTACTCAGATCCGGTACTCCCATACCACCCTCACCCCATTTCATTTTTAACCAACGCAGGGGGATACGGGCTTTCTTCCCCTTCCATATAAATGTGCGAAGTAATTTGTCCAGGGTCTCTCTATCTTTCCGGTTAAAGGTAAACGGGAGGTTCTGTATTACGTAGAGCCATTTAGGTAGGATAATTAATTTAAATAAATTAATGCGCCCACCCAACGATAACGGAAGCCCCCTCCAATGACACAGTTTTTCTTTCGTCAAATTCAATAATCGGGTAATATTAAGAGAGTAAATGGAGCTCAAATCGGTGGAAAGATAAACTCCCAAGTACTTGAGCACAGAGGTGGACCAGTGCAGTGGAAATGGATCCTGCCAACCGGCCTGCAAGGTGGCAGGATAGCCTAACGCCTCAGACTTGTCCCAATTAATGCGCAGGCCAGAAAACTCCCCAAAAGCTTTAAAAAGCGCTAGTAGCGTCGGTAAAGAGCGGGCTGGGGATGTTAGAAAGACCAAGATGTCGTCTGCAAAGGCTGCATATTTAAAAATCTCTTTGGTTGCACCTGAGTAAAACTGCACGCCTCGTATCAAAGGAGTTTCCTGCAGTGCTATGAGCAACGGTTCTAGTGTCAGTAAAAATAAAAGGGGAGATAGGGGACAACCTTGACGCGTTCCCCGTTGTACGGGGATAGGAGAAGACAAGCTACCATTAACTATCAATCTAGCGTGAGGGTCACAGTAGAGTAGCTGAATCGCCTCCAAGAAAAACCCTTGAAACCCCATTTCTGTGAGTACTTGGAACAAATAGCCCCATGCTACGCGGTCAAACGCCTTTTCTGCGTCTAGGCTGACCAGTAAAAAGGGGATATCTGCTCGTTCACAAAGTGTCATTGCAGCCATGATCTTCCTAATATTGGTTAGGGCGTAACGTTTTTGGACAAAGCCCACCTGACCATGTTGAATGAGGCAAGGTAAGATTGTACCCAGGCGATTCCAGTTCAGTTTTTGTCTCCACATTTCTGTTTATACATTTCTCAAGAAATATAAAATAATTCTAAAACTAGAATATAATAAATGTTTCAAAACATCTGATAAATGGAATAACATCCAATCATTAAAAATTTTCAAAATTATTAAAAATTCTCCAAACACCAATAAAATATTTCTAACAGCAGACACATCACATAATACCCAATAATTAAAATGGCAGTCAATCAAGAAAGATAAACTTAAAAAGCCACCTTTACTTACCCTCTCCAGTAACTCTCCTACTCCTTTCCCTTGTAGGCCAATAGCACATACCAGAAGCAGCAAGAGCTGCTGAAGCTCTATCCTCACGCTCTTCTTCCTTGGGGCCCATGAATAGTCTATCACACACACCAATCTCTTTTTCTCTCACACACACACATAGCAGTCACCTCCCTGACCAATCTCTTTCTCTCTCACACACACACAGCAGTCACCTCTCTGACCAATCTCTTTCTCTCTCACACACACACAGCAGTCACCTCTCTGACCAATCTTTCTCTCTCACACACACACACACACACAGCAGTCACCTCTCTGACCAATCTCTTTCTCTCTCACACACACACAGCAGTCACCTCTCTGACCAATTTCTTTCTCTCACACACACACACACACAGCAGTCACCTCCCTGACCAATCTCTCTCTCTCACACACACACACACACACACACACAGCAGTCACCTCCCTGACCAATCTTTCTCTCTCACACACACACACAGCAGTCACCTCCCTGACCAATCTCTCTCTCACACACACACACAGCAGTCACCTCCCTGACCAATCTCTCTCTCACACACACACACAGCAGTCACCTCCCTGACCAATCTCTCTCTCTCACACACACACACACAGCAGTCACCTCCCTGACCAATCTCTCTCTCTCACACACACACACACACAGCAGTCACCTCCCTGACCAATCTTTCTCTCTCACACACACACAGCAGTCACCTCCCTGACCAATCTCTTTCTCTCTCACACACACAGCAGTCACCTCCCTGACCAATCTTTCTCTCTCACACACACACAGCAGTCACCTCCCTGACCAATCTCTTTCTCTCTCACACACACAGCAGTCACCTCCCTGACCAATCTCTTTCTCTCTCACACACACAGCAGTCACCTCCCTGACCAATCTCTTTCTCTCTCACACACACAGCAGTCACCTCCCTGACCAATCTCTTTCTCTCTCACACACACACACACACACAGCAGTCACCTCCCTGACCAATCTCTTTCTCTCTCACACACACACACACACAGCAGTCACCTCCCTGACCAATCTCTCTCTCTCACACACACACACACAGCAGTCACCTCCCTGACCAATCTTTCTCTCTCACACCCACACACACAGCAGTCACCTCCCTGACCAATCTCTTTCTCTCTCACACACACAGCAGTCACCTCCCTGACCAATCTCTTTCTCTCACACACACACACGCACCCCACCCTGGCTCCATTCCCTCTCCTACGCACGCGCGCACACATACACACCCCACCTCCACTCCCTCTCCTACACGCGCGCACACACACCCTGGCTCCACTCCCTCTCCTACACGCGCGCACACACACCCTGGCTCCACTCCCTCTCCTACACGCGCGCACACACACCCTGGCTCCACTCCCTCTCACGCACGCAAGCGCGCACACACCCCCTGGCTCCACTCCCTCTCCTGCGCGCACACACCCCCTGGCTCCACTCCCTCTCCTGCACGCACACACACCCTGGCTCCACTCCCTCTCCTGCACGCACGCACACACACCCTGGCTCCACTCCCTCTCCTACACACACGCATGCACGCGTGCACACACACCCTGGCTCCACTCCCTCTCCTGCACGCACGCAAGCGCACGCACACACACATCCTGGCTCCACTCCCTCTCCTACACGCACGCAAGTGCCCGCACACACACACACGCACGCTGGCTCCCATCCCTCTCCTCACCTGCATACGCACGCACGCTGGCTCCCCTCCCTCTCCTACACCTACACACGCATACACACACACGCTGGCTCCCCTCCCTCTCCTACACCTACACACACAGGCTCCAGTCCCTCCTCTTCAGTTGGGCCACCAGGCAGGAAGGGCTTCTGTGGGAGCCATTGACTTTCTCCACCTCTGCTGCTGGTGGGATGGGCTCCCCCAGCCGCCACGTGGCCTTTTCTTGGATGGGCAGGATGGGATCTCCTGGCCCCCTTGGCCCCCTCCCCTTGCTACACTACTGCTAGTATAGTGGGATTTAAAAGAGGTTTGGACAAGTTTTCTGGAGGTAAAGTCCCTAACACATTAGCCAGGTGGACTAAAGAAAATTATTGCTATCCCTGGGAGTGAGAAACAGGAATTAGATTTCCGTTTAGATCTTCTTGTACTTGGCGACAGAATGTTGGGCTTGTTGAATATTGCTAAAGTATGCTATTGAATTGTCAATAGATTTTACCTTTGTTAAATGCATTTAATGTAGTTAATTGGGCTTTTAAAAATTGCTACAATAGTTTGTTAGATTTACATTTTCCTTTGAAAATTACCCTGATAGGTTTCATCTAAACTGTACATTATTGTGATTGCTGTGTTGGTCTACTTGAATATGTAGATATAACAGCTAACAAGTTGATGACACCTTTTTATTAGACTAGCTTAAAGGTAGTGACAGATGTATTAAATTAGTCCAATAAAAAAGGTATCTCATAGCTTATTTGTTGACCCTTATTTCTGCTTAAACTGTGTGGAGTGCATCTTTGAGGCAGGCTGGTTAAAAGTGCTATATTGTAAATAGATGAGTACCTGAAACTGCGATTGTCTGCCAGGCTGCTTTTCTTTAGATATCCCAAGGAGACAGTTTTTGAAGAATAATTAGTGTTCTTTTTGTTAAGAACTAATAGTTATAACACATTTAAAAAAGAAAAGCTTGAAGCAGAAATAAGAAAAGCATGGCAAGCAAAAACATAGAAAAGGCGGGTGCGGATGGGGCCGCTGCTAGCTTTTTTGCTGTACTGTGCTCACCCCCCACCCCCTGAGCCCATCAAATAAATCCCAGCTCCATCCTACAATCTATATATATATTTTTAAAACTGACCCGTCTCTCCCACCCCAGAGCCCATGTATAAGGAAGGGTATTAGGTACCCTGGGCAAATCTTATAGCATTGCACACTCGCCACCCCACACACCCCACACATCCTTTACAGACACACAAATTATGCATTTATAATAACTTTTACATGAAAAAGAACATTTAAAAGTACAGTCTGCTGAGACAAAAATAACACCGTGCATGCTGAGGTAGATCTTAAAAACATACGCGTGCGCGTACTTTTGTTCGCGCCACCGGATTTTATAAGATACGAGCGTATCTTATAAAATCAGGGGTTGGCGCGAGCAAGGCTGCGCAAAATCGGCAGCCTGCGCGCGCCGAGCCACACAGCCTGCCTCCGTTTCCTCCGAGGCTACTCTGAAATCGGAGCGGCCTCAGAGGGAACTTTCCTTCCGCATCCCCCCACCTTCCCCTCCCTTCCCCCTCCCTTCCCCTATCTACCCAATCCCCCCCCTACCTTTTGTTGTGCAAGTTACGCCTGCTTCAAGCAAGCGTAACTTGCTCGCACCGCTGCCCCGGCACAGGCCGCAGTGCCGGGGGACTTGGGACCGCCCTCCCTGACCCCAGACACGCCCCCACCCGCCCCTTTTACAAAGCCCCGGGACTTACGCGCATCCCAGGGCTTTGTGCGCACCGACGGCCTATGCAAAATAGGTGCGCCGGCGCAGGGCTTTTAAAATCTAGCTCATTATATTTACATGCACTCCTGTGGTGCCTACCAGAGAAAACTGTAAAAAAAAAAGAAACTCTGAACTGTATGGAATTAGACTTTTTGTAATGCATATTGGGTGTGAGCTTGGTCCTCAGAAAGCAATGAACAAACAGAATTCCCTTACAATATAGTAAACCTCCCATACCAAAACAACTCTAACAAACTTATTTATGAAAATGCAACACTGCACATATTACACCAGGCCCTAGAGCACAGTTAAACTCTTATTAGGAAATCAGGCTGCTATAGATCCCTACACAGAAATTACATGCCAGCAAAATACCTCACCTCGGTCACATATGCAGAACACAGACAGACCCTTACCAAATACAGAATAAAGAGATCAGAAAGTATAAACAGAAATGTGCTGAGAAGAACTGAACTAGAACCCACAACAAGCCAGCCTCTGTATGCAGTGTAACAATAGAAATATTACCATTCTTCATAAAACATTAAATAATAAAATCAAGAAATATAAAACAACCATAATAGTAAAATCATATTTATAAAAAGAATGTCAAACAGTTAATGAATAGAATGTACAAAGTTTCCCAAACAGCAAGAAAATATTTCAAAATATCTGATGAATAAAAAGTCCAAAAATTTAAAAAATGTTCTGTTCCCCCACCCCCAAAAAAAATTTAAATATTTCGAAAGAGCAGAATTATCAAATTATGCCCACTAATTAAAACTAATAAGGATTAAAAAAAATCTCCTGCTCTCCATACCTGTGATCTTCTGATTTCCAGTCACCCTGAGATTGTTGTGGCTTGGGGGAGGTATTGACGCCCAAATTTTATCTTCTCTCTCATACACACGCACAATAACACAATCATTCTATTCTGTCACACACTCCCTCTCTCTTACATACACAGGCTTGCTTTCCCTCACAGATAAATTATGTGCATGTGTATGTGCCTGTGAGAGCCTGTATGTGACACATGGGCTCTCAAAGGTACATACACACGTAGGCTCTCATACAGACACACACGTGCACACACGTAGGCTCTCATATACACACACGCACAAAACACACAGGCTTTCAGACACACACATGCTCTCAGTTACACACATGGCACCCTATTTTCTTCGGATCGTGGTGGGATGAGCTCCACCATGGCCCCTGGGCCTCCTGATATTTTCAGGCTGGCCCTGTGGGCCTTCCCTGTTTGGGGGAGGGTGGGGTGGAATCTGTGTGTGCGTGCACACACACAACCAGAGCATGGGCCTCTCCGCCGGCTGCTGGCGATTTGCAGCCTCTCTGCTTTTTCGGCTGCTGGCGACCCCGCAGTCTCTCCTGCTGCTGCCGGCTCGCTGCCCCAGCTGGGTGTGCTGGCCTGTGCAAATGCACAGTATGCACACCCGGTCGAATCAGGCCTGTCCACATGAGACTGCCCTACCTGTATTACATATTATATTCAGGAACAAATCACAGATTTACATATCTCCTCATTATTATAACTTTTCCGTAATTGGTAACAAGCTTGCGTATTAGCTATGCCCTTATCTGGTGATATTACTACATTGATCTGATATTGTATTATCTTCTCAGAATTAGTCTATGGTGCAAACTTCACACAGATTCAAAAGTTGTTAAAATATTTTTCCTGACATTTTGCTTATTCTACTGTTAACACAGCAAAATTATTTTTGTTTATTACTTGTATGCCTATGTGTGAATCTCTAGCCCCTCTGTTTCTTTCCATGCTTACATAATGAGAGAAATCTATCTGTAGCTGTCTAGTCAGAATTGGTGTGAAAATTCAGATTCAAGCAATTGCCATCAGTAGGAGAGACCTCAGTAATGATCAAGTGCATCTCAGGTTGCATTTCTTTCCATAATTAAATAATAAAATCTGTTAGCACATCATTTTTATGAAACCTTCTAATTGCAGTTCAAATGAGCTAAAAAGACTGAGAGTGAAATTATTTTTTGCCCTCTAATAGTAGTAATTCATATAACATTTTAACTTGGATTTGCTGAAGTGCTTCTCTGACTTGTTTAACTTTCTGTAAGCAGTTCCAGAATTAGAGACATTTCTGGAAGAATTAAATAATTAAAAGAATTATAATCATTGAAGTAGTGCAGCATGCTCATGAGGGTGCACCATGTGAGATTTTGATGTATTGGACAGTACACACTGAATGCAGTAATTCTTTTGTTCGGTTGCACAAGTAACAGATTGTCCAGCACTCTGCACTATAACTCCTGGAACTTTTGATGATTCTTCCCAATTTTAAGTTGTTCTTTACTTTTTTTTCCTGTCGTTTTTATGCACATTGCATCAGAGACACACCTTGCCCTTAAATCTTCTAAAATTGGCAGTTAACTCTCATTTGGGATTAAGATTTATGGGGCCTGTAAACATCTTTTCAAAGGGAAACTCTTATGGGATGTATCTAGCAGGCTTCTCTTCCCTGACCTTACCCTGTCTCTTTTTTTGACATTGGTAAAAGTACCCATTCTCTGAACAGTAGGGGAGGGCAATTTTCGGTGGGGCTTTTCCCACAGATAAATATTTTATCCACACAAAAACTTAGAAACTTGTCCTCTGTTTTCTGTCAGTAGACTGGGGGGAGGGGGGGGCGGGTTCCTTACACCAATAACTTGACTAATTTGAAAAGCAGGACAAACCTTCTTTGTGAGGAGCATCAAGAGACTATAATGCATGGATTCTGACAATAGGGCCGATTCAGTATGGTGTGCTTGACCGAGCGCACCTTTAGCCCCGGTTTGGCTGCACATTTTCCACACGCTATGTTTACCCATTATACAGTAAGGGGCAATAGCGCGTCGAAAACGCGTGGCCAACCCCCCCCCTCCCCCCCGAAACTAATAGCGCCCGCAACATGCAAATGCAGATGGGCCTATTAGTTATTCCCGCGCGATACAGAAAGCAAAATGGGCAGCCAAGCCGCATATTTTACTTTCAGAAATTAGCGCCTACCCAAAAGCAGAAGTTAATTTCAGCCGGCACCAGGAAAGTGTACAGAAAAGCAGCAAAAACTGCTTTTCTGAACATCTTCCGACTTAATATCATAGCGATATTACGTCGGAGGCCCCAAAGATTAAAAAAAATAAAATAAATAATAATAATAATTTAAATCTGCCCGCGGGTTGGAAGACGGACACTCAATTTAGCTGGAGTCCGTTTTCCGAACCCGTGGCTGTCAGCGGGTTTGAGAACCGACACTGGTAAAATTGAGTGTCGGCTGTCAAACTCGCTGACAGCCGCCGCTTCTGTCAAAAAGGAGGTGCTAGGGACACGCTAGTGTCCCTAGCGCCTCCTTTTACCGCGGGCCCTCATTTAAAGACTCGATCGTGCACCCAGGAGAGTGACCGCTCGCCTCTGAGCGCTGGCTCTCCTGCGGTTTTTACTGTATCGGCCCGAATGTTTGTAGTCTCTCCAACTTTTACATGCGGGTTGAAAATTATTGTAGCTTCCTCTGGCTTGAAGAGTAACTGTTGCTACCCATAGAACATCGGTTAGCTCCATGGATGACAAACAAGCAGTATTATTAGAGCAGTTGCTGGTTTTCTTTTGTACAGGAGCTGGGAATTCACCCTAGGAGCTTAATCCAAGAATCCATTTTGAATTTCTAATTTACAGTTAAGAGCATTAGCCACTGGGCTACCTATTTTTTTTTTTAATTGCTAGAATATTCCAACCCTGCCCTGTTTTATTTTTAGATCTACATTCTGAAGTGCTTTGTGGACTCAGTGTGTGCATGACTGGAACTGGCAGTGGAATCTGGAAGTAAGCATGAAAAGAGCACGTGTTGGACACGCCACAGAAGTCGGGGGGGCCTCTGAATGGAAATCCATCTTCTCTACAGTGAATCTGAACATTTACTTAAAACAGTGACTTGCAGGCTGTCACCCTTGCCATTTAAACTGCAGCTAGTACAATTACATATTTCACATTTGTGTGCATTTTGAAGTCCAAATTCTGTGTACAGCATGAATTGATTTCACTCCCCAGCCCACTTGCTAACTTTTCAGGTAAAAGGCAAAGAAGCAAACATCACCTAAGTAAGGACATGTGAAGAATACAGAAGATAAATAGACATCCTCTAAGTAGAGAGAAAAAAATTACATTTATCTCTGTGGCTGTTTGAGACATTTTATGAGTTCTGATAAACATACTTCCCCTTCTTAAATCTTGGGTTTTATATCTTGAAATCATCCTTTTCCTTGAGCCATTACTGGTTCCATTGTTTGCTCTATCTGAAATGAAAGTATTGAAAACATGAGCCCTATAACCCTTAGAGGCTTTACTTATGCCATTAGCCTGTAGCTAACAGAGCCCCTGATCTTTACCTCCTATTCTTTTTCTGTTTCTGAGGCATCGTCACTGCTCATACCGCCCTGTGGATCACGGAGTAAAGATGCAGGCTCTGATTTTTGCTTTCCTGTACCACTTTTCTTTGGCCAGAGGGTCAAGGAGTAAAGATGAGTTCTACATTTTGCCTTCTGCCCTCCTGTGTTGGTTCTGTTTAGTATCTTTGTCAGCAATGATATGGGGGGGTTAGAAGTATATCTTTTTGTGAATGATATGATCTGCAAAAGAGTGTACATCCCTGAAAGAGAAGAGAATAAGTGATCTAAGAAAGCTTGAGGAATGGCTGAAGATGTGGCAGCTAGGCTTACATGCTAAGAACCGAAGGGTCAAACATTTGGGGTGCAGAAATCCAGATGTATGTAATGGGAGGGCAAGAGATTGATGTTCATGCACTGGGCAGAGAGACCTCAGGGTGATAGTGACTGAAGACAGCGAAGCAATGTGACTAGGGCCCAAGGAATGCTGGGTTACATAGAGAGAAGCATAACCAGCAGGGAAAAGGAGGCAATAATGCCATTGTACAGGTCATTGATGAGGCCTCACCTGGAATATTGTGTTCATTTCTGGAGGCTGTATCTCAAAAAGGATAGAGGGAGAATAGAAGTAGGCCAGAGGGGCAACCAAAATGGTCTGCACACAAGATTAGATTTGAGAACTTAAATATGTAAACCTAGAGGAGAAGAGAGACTAACTTCTAAATATCTGGACGCTCCAAGGGGTAAACTTGGGAACAATGTCAGGAAAACCTTTTTCACTGAAAGGGTGGATTCCTAGAATGCCCTCCCAGAAGAGGTGGTGAGGACAAGAACAGTAATGAAATTCAAACAGTAATGGATAAACATAAAGGAACTCTAGTGGCTACAGGAAAAAATGAAGAACCAAGATAAAACGGTATTTTTAGTTTTACTTTTCTGCATGGAGGTAATTGGCATAGAGTGGCAGTCTCAACTTGGAGTACCTTGCTGGGGAGACTGCATGGACAATTTTGATCTTTATCTGCTGTAATTTACTTTCTTTGGCTAACTAATCAAAGAGTAAAGATGCAAGCTGTAACTTCTACAGTGTTTACTATTACCTTTGATGTTGCAAGCTCCACCTGTTGTAACTGAATGCTGAGTAGCTTGACGTCCTTGCACATTTACCACTTCTTAGTTACAAATAAATATGCACGTTACGCACCTGCCATGTGCATCTTCCTGCCACTTTTTCAAATTGTTTGTAATTAAAAAAAAAATAATTTCTTTGAGCTGTCATTGTTTCTTTGTTTGTTATAGCAGGGATTAGTGCCCATAGCATTCGTTGCTAAGCGTGAAGCAACGTATTGATGATAAATGTGATTCTTTTCCATTTTAAATAATGGACTAGTTTTAAAGATCATAAGAGCTGCCAGACCAAAGGTCCACCAAGCCCAATATCCTGTTTCTAACAATGGCCAATCCATGTCACAAATACCTGGCAAAATCCCAAATACTAGACAGATTCCATGCTGCTTGCCCAGGGATAAGCTGTGGCTTCCACAAGTCTAACCGTTTATGGACTTTTCATTCAGAAACGTTCTAGATCTTTTTTTAACCTCAGCTGTGCAAATTGCCTTTACCACTTCCTCCGGCAATGAATTCCAGAGCTTAATTGTGTATGGCATGAGAAAATGTTTTCTGTGATTTGTTTTAAATGTGCTGCTTAACTTCATTGTGTGTTCCCTAGTCTTGTCTTTTTTTTTTTTTTTAAAGCGTAAATAACTGATTTGCATTCACCCATTCCATTCAACTCATGATTTTATAGACTTCTATCATATCTCCCCTCAGCCATCTTTTT
This sequence comes from Rhinatrema bivittatum, assembly GCF_901001135.1. Lineage (NCBI taxonomy): Eukaryota > Metazoa > Chordata > Amphibia > Gymnophiona > Rhinatrematidae > Rhinatrema > Rhinatrema bivittatum. The sequence continues at coordinate 135,246,997 of NC_042621.1, read as the reverse complement.
TCAAGCTGACGAGACCTAACATCTTTTGCCTTTCCTCACAAGGGATCCATTCCATATCCTTTATCATTTTGGTGATGGTTCTTTGTACCTTTTCTAGTTCCAGTACATCTTTTTTGAAATGCAGTGACCAGAATTGCACCCAATACTTAGGTGCAATTATACCATGGAGTGATACAGAGGTATTATGATATTCTCTGTTTTGTTCTCCAGTCCTGTCGTAATAATTCCTCACATTGTTTGCACTTTTGACCTCTGCCACATATTGAACTGAGGATTGCAACATATTGTCCACAGTGACACCTAGATTTATGTTAAAATTTGTATCCTGCTCAGTCATAAATTCTAGGCAGCTAGTATGGATCCTGACAATGTGTAACTACAATTTGGAATATTTTTCCCTATGTGCATCACTTTGTACTTGTCCACATTTACATTTCATCTGCTGTTTGGGTACCCAGTCTCCAAGTCTCACAAGGTCTTCCTGTAGTTCTCACATCAGCTTGATTTAACAACTTGAAATAATTGTGTCATCTGCAAATTTGATCACCTCACTCGTTCTGTTTTCTAGATCATTTTTAAATATATTAAAAACCACCGGTCCAAGTACAGACCCCTGGGGCATGCCACTGTTTACCTTTCTCCATTTTTTATTTTCTCAAGAGTCTCTTTGGGCTATAAATTTAGCTGATGCTTGGCAACAATGCTCCTTGGCAATAAGAACCAGATCTCACTCCTCCACCACATCTTAGCAACAGCATCCCAATCCAGTCTATCCAGCAGTCTGCTTTTTCACTCCTCCATTAGCAAACAGCAGCACATTCCTGCCCCTCTTTAGTAACAGAAACCTGGTTCCATCTCCTTTGCGATACCCTAGCAATAGCAGTTCCACCTCCAACCTCCTGAGGTACTTTGATTTTATTGAGCCTAGATGATGGTGACATCTATGATCTCATGTCCAAACTCAATCTCGGGGCAAATGAGGTCCAGATCTGAGAACATGGAGATGAGATCTGGCTATTGTCAAATCGTGCTCTTAGTGGCCGAAGGTAGAGAGCCACTGCACTGAAGAGGGTGGGATGCTACCAGAGATTCATCAGTCCATATGGAGTTAATAATGTAGGTAACTTCTGCCTGTTAGTTAGATGGAGTCCTTTCTTGTATACTCTATCATCTTCTACATGTCCCTCAAGCCTTCAGTATATCCCCAGATGTTAAAGTGGTCAACTAACTGTATTTGGAGATATAGTTCTCCATTTTAATTGATTCACACACCCCCTCCTTTGAGCTGGCAACTCTGTGTAACCAGGAATCAGGGGAGATTACAACTTTTGAGTAGGAGTTGGCCAAGTTTCTTCACTTAAATATTTTTGTTCACTTTTTTGAAATTGAACCTTCAATTTCAATTTGGGTTTTAGATTTGATTTCTTGCCTTTCCAGACTCAAGCTCAAGGTGAGCTACATTAAAGGTACAGTAGATATTTCCCTGCCTATGTTTGCCTCATTCTCTAGCTGATAGGGCCTCATTCTCGAGACAGAATAGGAGAAAAGCTCTAGTAAATCAGGCCCTAAGTTTGTACCTGAGGCAATTTAGAATGAAATGACCCACCCAAGTTCACAAGGAGCTTCAGTGGGAGATGGTATAAAACAGCAAATTTGTAAGGCTTCTGAGGGTTATTTCTTCAGAATACTGTTGCTTGGTTTTCATGTGCAATAGAGGTTTTCACATTTTTGTGGGCACAAAGCCAAAAAATCTTTGTACAAGACTAATTATTTTATTTATTTAAAAAATGTGTAGCTTGCCGATCTATATAAGTCAATGATTAACAGAACATTCCCAATAATATCACAAAATATAAAACAAATTAAACTCAAAACAACAAATAATAAAATAAGGAATATCACCAGCAGCAAAGCCTGTTAGAATTTACAAAACTCCTGGTCCTGGTTACATTGCCAAACCTCTCAAGTCACAAAAAATCAATTTACACCCTCTATGAGCAAGTTAAATGCAGAAGAAAATAAAAAGGTCTTTAATGTTTTTTTGTAAAACGCAGGTAATTGTTTTCTTGCTTTGTATTCTGGAAGCTCATTCCAAAGAGTAGGGGCCAACAACCCGGAACATCTGCTCTGAAGAGTCTTTCAAGCGCATTGATTTATGTGAAGGTATGTCAAGAAGATGTCTGGAAGAAAATTGTAATGAATGAGCAAGACAATACCTGTTCAGCTCCAGAAAACATTGTGGCAGGAAACCATTAACAGATTTAAAAGCTAACGTAAGGATTTTAAATTTGATACACCAACAAATAGGAAGTCAATGAAGATTAATCAATACAGATGAAATATGAGCATGTAGGTAATAACCATAAATAACTATTAACTATAGAGCTTTTAGAAAAGACTTTGCCAAACCTATAAACAGAGAATTGCAATAATCAAGCAAAGTAAGAGCTTGGGTAATGACTCGAAAATCAGATGCATTTAAAAATGGTTTTATGGACCTAAGAACATAAGAAAATGCCATACTGGGTCAGACCAAGGGTCCATCAAGCCCAGCATCCTGCTTCCAACAGTGGCCAATCCAGGCCACAAGAACCTGGCAAGTACCCAAAAACTAAGTCTATTCCATGTTACCATTGCTAATGGCAGTGGCTATTCTCCTCCAAGAACTTATCCAATCCTTTTTTAAACACAGCTATACTAACTGCACTAACCACATCCTCTGGCAACAAATTCCAGAGTTTAATTGTGCGTTGAGTAAAAAAGAACTTTCTCCGATTAGTTTTAAATGTGCACCATGCTAAATTCATGGAGTGCCCCCTAGTCTTTCTACTATCCAAAAGAATAAATAACAGATTCACATCTACCCGTTCTAGACCTCTCATGATTTTAAACATCTCTATCATATCCCCCCTCAGTCGTCTCTTCTCCAAGCTGAAAAGTCCTAACCTTTTTAGTCTTTCCTCATAGGGGAGTTGTTCCATTCCCCTTATCATTTTGGTAGCCCTTCTCTGTACCTTCTCCATCGCAATTATATCTTTTTTGAGATGTGGCGACCAGAATTGTACACAGTATTCAAGGTGCGGTCTCACCATGGAGCGATACAGAGGCATTATGACATTTTCCGTTTTATTCACCATTCCCTTTCTAATAATTCCCAACATTCTGTTTGCTTTTTTGACTGCCGCAGCACACTGTACCGACTATTTCAATGTGTTATCCACTATGACACCTAGATCTTTCTTGGGTTGTAGCACCTAATATGGAACCCAACATTGTGTAATTTATAGCATGGGTTATTTTTCCCTATATGCATCACCTTGCACTTATCCACATTAAATTTCATCTGCCATTTGGATGCCCAATTTTCCAGTCTCACAAGGTCTTCCTGCAATTTATCACAATCTGCTTGTGATTTAACTACTCTGAACAATTTTGTCTCATCTGCAAATTTGATTATCTCACTCATCGTATTTCTTTCCAGATCATTTATAAATATATTGAAAAGTAAGGATCCCAATACAGATCCCTGAGGCACTCCACTGTCCACTCCCTTCCACTGAGAAAATTGTCCATTTAATCCTACTTTCTGTTTCCTGTCTTTTAGCCAGTTTGCAATCCATGAAAGGACATCGCCACCTATCCCATGACTTTTTACTTTTCCTAGAAGCCTCTCATGAGGAACTTTGTCAAACACCTTCTGAAAATCCAAGTATACTATATCTACCGGTTCACCTTTATCCACATGTTTATTAACTCCTTCAAAAAAGTGAAGCAGATTTGTGAGGCAAGACTTGCCCTGGGTAAAGCCATGCTGACTTTGTTCCATTAAACCATGTCTTTCTATATGTTCTGTGATTTTGATGTTTAGAACACTTTCCACTATTTTTCCTGGCACTGCAGTCAGGCTAACCGGTCTGTAGTTTCCCGGATCGCCCCTGGAGCCCTTTTTAAATATTGGGGTTACATTTGCTATCCTCCAGTCTTCAGGTACAATGGATGATTTTAATGATAAGTTACAAATTTTTAATAATAGGTCTGAAATTTCATTTTTTAGTTCCTTCAGAACTCTGGGGTGTATACCATCCGGTCCGGGTGATTTACTACTCTTCAGTTTGTTAATCAGGCCTACCGCATCTTCTAGGTTCACCGTGATTTGATTCAGTCCATCTGAATCATTACCCATGAAAACCTTCTCCATTACGGGTACCTCCCCAACATCCTCTTCAGTAAACACCGAAGCAAAGAAATAATTTAATCTTTCCGCGATGGCCTTATCTTCTCTAAGTGCCCCTTTATCCCCTTGATCATCTAACGGTCCAACTGACTCCCTCACAGGCTTTCTGCTTCGGATATATTTAAAAAAGTTTTTACTGTGAGTTTTTGCCTCTACAGCTAACTTCTTTTCAGATTCTCTCTTAGCCTGTCTTATCAATGTCTTACATTTAACTTGCCAATGTTTATGCTTTATCCTATTTTCTTCTGTTGGATCCTTCTTCCAATTTTTGAATGAAGATCTTTTGGCTAAAATAGCTTCTTTCACCTCCCCTTTTAACCATGCTGGTAATCGTTTTGCCTTCTTTCCACCTTTCTTAATGTGTGGAATACATCTGAACTGTGCTTCTAGAATGGTATTTTTTAACAAGCTACTGTTTGAAAAAGGAAGTCTGCATGCACAACAAACTGAATTTAAGGATGAAAAGATAATGATGAATCAATCATTCCCAGGTCACGTGTACAAGATTTAATTGGAATATGAATACTCTCAAACAACCATTGTTCTGAAATTTTGGACATGTCTGTATGAGAAAGCAATACAATCTCAGTTTTAAGATTAAGAACCAAATTATTATCTGTTAGCCAAGATTTTACATTGGCAAGAGAAGTCAGCTTAGCAAACATAGGGCCTCATTTTCTAAACATTTTTCCCATTGACACAGAATGGGAGAAAAGCCTTAGTAAATCAGCCCCATACCTTCAACAGATGAAATATAGGATGCAGAAGCTGAATGTCATCTGCATATACTTTGAAGGCGAGAACTATCTGTGATATCTACAAGTTACCTCTTTGCAAATAGTTATTAAATAAAATATGTGAAAATGCAGATCTCTGAGGGACCCTAGTTGACAATGAAAATGGATGAGAATAAGAGTCGCCGATAAGAGCAATTAGTAAAAAAAAAAAAAAAAAGGAAAACCAGCGAGGACAACTGAAATACCTAAAGATTCCAAACGCTTCAACAAAACAGAATGGTTAAGAGTATCAAAAGCTGCTGTCAGATCTTAGGAGGACCAAGGCACATTGCATACCAGCCTCAAAGCCCTTCTAACAATGTCCAGGCATGACAAAAGCAAATATTATGTTGACGGCAAAAGCCAAATTGAGCCTCATGCAAAAGCTGATTGCCATCTAGGAATTGCTGAAGCTGTTGGAGAACTACCTTCTCCAACTGGAGAAGATACAGAGAACTACCTTCTCCAACTGGAGAAGATACAGAGAAAGGCGACAAAATGGAAAAGGGCATTTTCCACAACTTAGTCTGGACATCTAATACGGCTTTTGGAGACTGGATGAATTTCAAGATGCCTTCATATTCTTTTATTCGAGAAACATCCTCATATAAGTTAAAAGGGAAAGATTCCTTTATTTTCCCTTCCACTACTGTCTAAGGTAATTACCTTAGACAGTAGTGGAAGGGAAGAGTGAGAGCAATAATTAAATGGATCAATCAAATTGACATTTGGCTTTTTAGGAATTGGGCGTACCATTGCAGCTTTAAAGCCAGAAGATAAGATCCCTTGGAATAAAGAGGCATGCACAATGGCATTAACCTCTCCCAGATCTGCTTGCAACAATTTTATTTTAAAATATTTGTATGCTGCTGCATCCAAGGTTCTGAGTGGCTTACAGTAGCAACATACTTGGATATATTCAAACCTAATGAGACTAATGTGTTTCATTTTCACAGAGATCATAGTTTCACATTTTGTAGGTATTCTTAAGGGTTGGTGCCTTTTCTCAAAAGATGTACTCTCCAAGTTTACCCCGAGGAGGGATTTAAAGAAACTACAAGCCTTCTGAAAGTGTTAGATATATCTGGTTTGTTTTCTTTGAGGAGAATCCAGCTAGAAACCCTAGTTCTCCACATATTACATTCATTTTAACATGTGCTTCCAACATTTTAGAAGGGGATAGCTGATGACTGATTTTCTCAAAGTCGAAACAGAACAGAGGGCCATACTGTTTTTTGTTAAGTACATTTTCAATAATTAATAAAAACATAGAAAATTTATTGCAGAGTATATTCCCTATTTCGTCTATCCATCCACACCAACTAATTCAGTGTACAATTCCTTTCACTTCCTCGGAGAATCCCCTGTGTTTTATCTCATGCTTTCATATCTCTACCACCTCCATGGGGAGTCTGTTCTATGTATCCTTCACCCTCTCTGTAAAAAATAATTTCCTTAGCTTTCTCCTGATTATACCCTCTTTCACCCTTATCCCATGAACCCTTGTTGTAAAGTCTCCTTTCTCTTGAAAGAGGCTCACCTCCTATTCATTGAAACCATGGAGGTATTTAAATGTCTCTATCATATCTCCTCTATTTCACCTTTCTTCTAAGGGTATATATGTTTAGATCTTTAAGTCTGTCTCCATATACTTTAGAATGAAGATCACTGACCATTTTAGCAGCCACCCTCTTGATCAGTTTCAACTGGTTTTATATCCTTTTCAAGGTTCAGTCTCCAAGAGCTACACACGATATTCCAAATGAGGTTTCACTTGTGATTTGCACAGGGGCAATATCACCTCCCTTTCTCTACTGACCATTCCTCTTCTATACCGTATTGCATATTTATGGCTTTTACAATCACTTTATCCACCAGCTTCATAGCTGCTTTAGCTCCTCTCATCACATGCAGTTAAATTAGTCATCTCTCCATGAAAAAGCATTAACAATACAGCCACATAAATGGGGTAATGTTATCCCATGGTGCCGAGTTGGAACCTGCTCTCTCAAGCTCAGAAAGCTAAAAAAAACAACCCCCCCCCCCCTCCTTTCTGAGTATGTGCGGGAGTTCCTGTGCTACTGTTGCCGCGTGCATTCCTCAGTCTCTTGGTCTGCTTCATGAACAGTCAATCACTTGCTCTCTCCATGGCTATTGCATAATATTTTAGTATTTTTTCAATATTCTTTCATTTCTGTAGCTTTTTCTTCATAGTTTCTCTTTTTTCATTTTCTCTTCTTCCCAGAGCAATATCTGAGAGAGACAAGAATCTTCAACTTTTGTACAAAATGCTACCATAAAATGATGATCAGGGATTTCGGTTTGAGTGTCCAGCTGTGGCCCTTGTGTAAAAATGTCTGCTAGGGCCTGCTCCTTCAGGGACATATTGAGGTATGAGCTATCCTTTTCATCAGAAAAAGGAAGGCCATGCCAGACACATTTAAAGATGATGATTCAGAGGAAGTGAACCTGGAAGATGTAATAGGGCAAATTGACAAACTAAAGAGTAGCAAATCACCTGGGCAGAGAATACATATCCCAGAGTGCTGAAAGGTCTGAAAAATAAAATTGTAGACTTACTATCATTAAAACCAGCTCCAGAACCTGAAGATTGGAGGTTGGCCAGCATAACACCAGTTTTTAAAAAGGGAAGTACCGGTGCAAGGGTGTCCAGTCACCCTAGGCGGAGATGTTGTCATGTGATCTTTCTCTTTCTCTCTCCTACTCTGCCACCCTGCCCACTTCCAGTGCCCTAGGCCACCGCCTACTCCACCTAATGCTTCCACCATCCCTGAAAAAGGGTTCCAGGGGTGATCCAGGAAACTACAGATCGATGAACTTGATGTCAGTGCCAGGAAAAATGGTTGAAACTATTATAAAGAACAACATTAATGAACAGAGATAGTTTAATGGTTTAAAGCCAATATGGATTTAGCCAAGGGAAGTCTGCTACATTTTTTTGAAGGTGTGAATAGCCAGTTGATATAGTGTATTTGGATTTTCAGAAAGCATTTGACAAAGTACCTCATGCAAGTCTTTTGAGAAAATTAAAAAGTCATGGGCTAGGAGGCAATGTTCTGTTGTGGCTTGAGAACCATAGTGAAATTCCCCAAGTCCACCTTAATAATGGTTTATGGACTTTTCTTTCAGGACCTTGTCCAAACCTTTTTTAAACCCACATCATTAACAATTTTTACCACATCTTCCCACAATGAATTCCAGAGTTTAATTATGTGTTGGAAAAAATGTTTTCTCCATTTTGTCTTACATGTATTATCTAGTAACTTCATTGTGTATCTCCTAGGTCTTTGTATTTTTTGAAAGCGTAATCAACCAATTTGCATTTACCCGATCTACGCCAATCACCATTTTATAGATCTCTCTCATATCTCCCCTCAGCCATCTCTTCTCCAAGCTGAAGAGCCCTAACCTCTTTAGCTTTTCCTCAAAAAGGAATCATTCCATCTCCTTTATCATTTTGGTCATTCTTCTCTGTATATTTTCTAATCCTGCTGTATCTTTTTTTGAAAGGTGGTGACCAGAATTGCTCACAATACTTAAGGTGTGGTCATACCATGGAGCGATACAGAGGAATTATGATATTCTCTGTTTTATACTTCATTCCTTTCCTAATAATTCCTAACATTCTATTTGCTTTCTTGGTTGCTGCCCCACACTAAGCAGAGGATTTTAACATATTATCCACGATGACGCCTAGATCCTTTTCCTAGGTGATAACTCCCAAATTGGAACCTTGATTTATGTACCTATTAATTTGGGTTGATCTTCCCTACATGCATCACTTTGCATTTGTCTATAGTAAATACAAGCCGTTAAGCCCGTTAAAACGGGCTACATCCCTCTGTCTCTCACCTCCCCCTCATTCTCTCTCCCCTCCACCCCCTACCCCCCTACCTCCCTCCCTCTCACCCACTCCTCCCACTCCTCCCTCTCCTCCCACTCACTCTCCCTCAGTCCCACTCCCTCCACCCCCTACCTCCCTCCCTCTCACCCACTCCTCCCACTCAGTCCCTCCCTCCCACTCTCCCTCTCACTCTCCCTCAGTCCCACTCCCTCCCTCCCTCAGTCCCACTCCTTCCGTCCCACTCCCTCTCTCCCTCTCACTCAGTCCCACTCCCTCTCTCTCCTCCCCTCTCACTCAGTCCCTCACTCTCTCTCCTCCCTCGCTGCCACCGCCGTTAAAAAGGGCTACATCCCTCTGTCTCTCACCTCCCCCTCATTCTCTCTCCCCTCCACCCCCTACCTCCCACCCACTCCTCCCTCTCCTCTCACTCAGTCTCACTCCCTCCCCCCTCTCTCCCTCCCTCTCACTCTCCCTCAGTCCCACTCCCTCCCCCTCTCCCACTCCCACTCTCCCTCAGTCCCACTCCCTCCCCCCTCTCCCTCAGTCCCACTCCCTCCCCCCCTCCCTCTATGTCCCACTCTTCCTCAGTCCCACTCCCTCTCTATCTCCCTCCCCCCTCACTCAGTCCCCCCCTCTCCCTCCCCCCTCACTCAGTCCCCCCCTCTCCCTCCGTCCCACTCACTCCCTCCCACTCACTCAGTCCCACTCCCTCTCTCTCCTCCCCTCTCACTCAGTCCCTCCCTCTCTGTCAGTCCCTCCTTCTCTCTCTCCTCCCTCGCTGCCGCCGCCGCCGCTGCCACCGGACGCCACCGCCACCCAACGCCGTCGCCGCTGGACGCCACCACCCGCCGCCGCCGCTACCACCCAACGCCGCCGCCGCTACCACCGGACGCCGCCACCACCCAACGCCGCCGCCGCTGGATGCCGCCATGCCGCTGCCACCCGCCGCCGCTACCACCGGACGCCGCCACCCAACGCCGCCGCCGCTGCCACTGGACGCCGCCGCCGCTACCACCGGACGCCGCCACCCAACGCCGCCGCCGCTGCCACCGGACGCCGCCACCCAACGCCGCTGCCGCTGCCACTGGCCGCCGCCATTGTTTTTTCTTTTTTTCTGACGCTGGCTCAGAGCGACGTGCTCGCCCGCACATGCGCGGTAGAGCTGGTCTCTACTGCGCATTTGCGGGCCGTCGGTCACAGGCCATTTATAAGGTAGATTGTCTGCTGTTTGGATGCCCCGTTTGGCAAGGTCCTCTTGCAATTTCTCACAATCCTTTTGTGATTTAAAAACTTTGAATAATTTTGTATCATCAGCAATTCTGATCACCTCACTCTTTCCCATCTTAGGTTATTTATAAATATATTAAAAAGCAGTGGTCCCAGTACAAATCCTTGGGACACTCCACTACTCATCTTTCATCATTGAGCAAACTGACCATTTAGCCATACTCTGTTTTCTATCTTTTAACCAGAATCTGTCAACCTTTTGTAATTCTGCCAGGTACTTGCGACCTGGATTGGTTACGGTTGGAAACAGGATACTGGGCTTGATGGACGTTTGGTCTGACCTAGTATGGAAAATCTTATGCTCTTAAAAACAAATTTGAAGCCAGTTTAAAAAATACAGGCTTTCTCCTTCTCCTAGAGACAGTGGTGCCAAAACAAAATACTGTGCTGAAAAGAAAAAAATGGTGTTGAAGCAACAAAAAAGATGCTTCAGCACTGACCATAATGCAGAACAAACACCATGCTGACAAGAGTCTGGTGCTGTTGTGTCACAGAGATGTAAGAGCAGCAGCTCCTTCTACAATGTGGTAGGATAAGTCCTGTTCAATACCTTTGAGCATGACGCCAGTTATCCTTAGCACCGAAGATAAAAATCAGTTCAGACATGGTTTTTCTTTGCTGAAATTAAAAAAAAAATTGCCTCCTGTGCTGATGCCAAAGCTAGATTCCTTGTCAAGAAAGACACAGGATAAGATACCATTCCTTTGTTCAGAGGCTATGGTCAGACTTTAAGGCATACATGATAGAATTACCAATCAACTTCAACAGGACATTATGGTGAATCTATATTAGATAGGTTAGTTCTGTTACCAGTCTCCTATAATGCCTTAGCAAAAGCAAGGGAAAGTTAGTTCTTTATTTTTCCTTATCATTGGATAGCAAAACTTCTTACAAAGAGACACTACTGATGCTTTCTTAATCAAAGAACTCTTAGCTCTCATTATTCTTTTGATTGGGGCTCCATGGTTCACTCTTTTAAAATTGCCGTCTGAACCATCACCAAGCCAGCAAGAAGTTCAACACCGGAAGATATCTCCTGTTCAGCATTTTTTATTTACAGAAAATAAAGGAATCTTTCCCTTTTAACTTATATGAGGATGTTTCTCGAATAAAAGAATATGAAGGCATCTTGAAATTCATCCAGTCTCCAAAAGCCGTATTAGATGTCCAGACTAAGTTGTGGAAAATGCCCTTTTCCATTTTGTCGCCTTTCTCTGTATCTTCTCCAGTGCAACTATATCTTTTTTGAGATGCGGCAACCAGAATTGTACACAGTATTCAAGGTGCTGTCTCACCATGGAGCAACAGAAGCATTAAGACATTTTCTGTTTTATTCACCAATTATTGATCTATATTTTATGTATAAAAATGTCTAACATAAAAATGGTACCTATATAAAACATCAAAAACTTTTGTATATTTTTATTTAAGATTTGCATAATTATGGACTCTATCCATTTATGGCAAACACACCATATTGTTACATTTGTAAATAAACTAATGGGAGGTTAAGTTTGCTGACACTACCCTCTTTTTCATACAAATAGCTCAAGGTTAATCATCAATCGATGTTCCAATGTATATGATTGCAACAAGTAGACCACCTTGCATACAAGCAGTATCACCATAGGTAATCTTGCCTTTTTAATTCTGTGCCATATGATATATTTTGTGTGAACCATAGGCTTCCTTATATTTACTTGTCCATCTTTTTGGTCAATTTTTGTGTCGTCTTCTTTATTATTTCAAGTATTTTTAATATTTAATATGATTTAATTGATTGTATGTGTATATGTTTATATATGTCATGTTTTGTTTACAATAGCTCCTGAAGCAGCTCAGAACAGAGTGAAACTCTGCCTGTTTATGACGATTTGTGCTAATAAAGTATCCTTGGTATTTACCGATCTTCTTCTTTTGGTCGCTATTTGACAATTAAGGCAAGCAATATTATAGAGGCGTAAATCAGGCAATACTATCCCACCCAACCCTTTGTCCAACCGGAGCATGACAAATTTAACCCTGGCTTGCTTTCTCCCCCCCCCCCCCCCCCCCCCCCCATATGAATGAACCGACCATTGATCTAAAAGCTCTGATATTCTTCTCCTTCAGCCAGATAGGGAGCATATGAAGGCAATAGAGAAACCTTGGAAGGATTATCATTTTAACAAGAGCACATCTCCCCAGAAAGATAAAGGGAGGTCTTTCCACTGACATAAGAACATAAGAAATTGCCATGCTGGGTCAGACCAAGGGTCCATCAAGCCCAGCATCCTGTTTCCAACAGAGGCCAAAACCAGGCCACAAGAACCTGGCAATTACCCAAACACTAAGAAGAACCCATGCTACTGATGCAATTAATAGCAGTGGCTGTTCCCTAAGTAAAATTGATTAATAGCCATTAATGGACTTCTCCTCCAAGAACTTATCCAAAACTTTTTTGAACCCAGCTACACTAACTGCACTAAGCTGAAGCTGACGAAGCTGAAGCCTTGATTTTTCAACTACAGGGATAATATTTGCCTCATACAGCTTCTTATTTCTAGCAGCTAGTCGAATTCCCAAATAACGTAGGGAGGAAGGGACCCAACTTAAAGGGAAGGGGTCGGGTCACTCCATCTATGAGGCAGAGTAGCATCAAGAGGCAAGGCATTAGGGGGTGGATTTCAAAACAGTTACGCGCGTAACCCTTAAACACCCCCCCCCCCCCCCCCCGCGTGCGCGCTGAGCCTATTTTGCATAGGCTCGGCAGTGCGCGCAAGCCCCGGGACATGCAAAAATGGGCGGTACGTGGGCAGGGCCGCAGTCTGGGAGTGTGTTCTGGGCGTGGTGGCGGTCCGGGGGCGTGGCCGAGTGACTCCGACACAGCGGCCTGTGTTGGGGCCCGGCGTGCGTAACTCAACAAAATAAGGTGGGGGGGGGGGGGGAACAAAAAAAAAGTTCCCTCCAAGGCCGCTTCGATTTTGGAGTGGCCTTGGAGTGAACAGGGAAAGCCATCGGGCCTCCCCTAGGGCTCGGCGACCCTGGATTTTATAACATGTGCGCGACAGCGCATGCACGTTATAAAATCGGGTGTACATTTGTGCGCGTTGGGTAGCGCACACAAATGTACCCCAGCGCGTAATTTAAAAAATCTGCCCCTAGATTTGTCATAATTCAAATGTAGTCCAGTGAAAGAACCAAGCAAGTATATAATGTGCAGTATATCTCCCAACACATCCCTCTGATTTCTGATAAAAAGCATCATATCATCAGCAAACAGCCCTATTTTTACCTGTTGATGATGTAATAGAATGCCCTGATAAAGGTCTAAGTTGCGCAGTTTGGCTCCAACGATAAAACAAAAAGTAAATGGGACAGAGGGCACCCTTGTCGAGTACCTCCACCAAGGGGAAAAATTCCACACCATTAACCAAAATTTGGACCTGTGGTTGGCAATAAAGTAATCCAACCTAATCAAGAAATTTCTTCCCAACACCAAAGCGATCTAGAGACCAGAGTAAATAGGGCCATTCCACACAGATGAATGCCCATCTAGACTGAGCAACATACCATTAGGATTGCTATGCAGGGGAGCCTGCAAAGCTAAAATGGCCTTAATTTACTTGGAAACTGAGAGTCGGCTTTTAATAAAGCCAGTTTGATCCCGATGTACAACCTGCTGTATTACCTGGTTTAAACGCCCAACTCTGCTGCTAATATTTTTATATCCTGGTTCAGCAACGATATGGGCCTGTAGCCATCTGGAGATTCCACATTTTTCCCTGGTTTGGGGATTAGGACTATGGTGGCTACATTTTGTTCTCCTAGGAAGCCCCTGGTTTTCACTGCCTGAAACATGCGGGCCATATATGGAGCCATCTGGGGTTCCAGTATTTTATAAAACTCTGGCCGGTATCTATCTGGACCTGGTGATTTCGCTACAGGTAGCTTCCATATGACCTTGAGCACTTCTTCCTGTTGAATGGGGGCCGCTAAGTGTTATCTAGCATCCTCAGAAAACCACGGAACCACTTGTCCCTGTTTAAATTAGAGGAGGGCAGAGAGGAGTAGATTTGCTGAAAATAGTTAACCCCGGAAATTTTGCCCACCTTTGTTTTCGTAGCGAATCCAGAGTTGACTTGTAAACATTTTATCTGACCCTGCGGACCCCTACTACCCTTAACTAATCTTGCAAGTAATTTCCCTGATTTATTTCCCCACTGATATAATTTAAATTTGTAATACAGCAGATTGCGTTGTGCCTTTGCCGTAAGGAGAGCATTCATCTCCTGTTTAGCTTGCATCGGTTCCTTTTTGATAGAATCATCCAATGTGCGTGTTTGTGAGTGTTTAAGGGAGATCATTTTTTTTATGAGATCAAGAAGGTCTTGATGGTATTTCTTTTTTTTTTTTATATGCAGAGTAAGCCAGAATGTGACCTTGCAACACTGCCTTTATGGCGTTCCAAATTGTAATATCATCCACATCCACAGTGTTGTTGTAAGATCCACATCCACAGTGTTGTTGTAAGATTTATGTTCATCCCACTTCTCTTTAAGAGAGGGGACAAAATGGGGAACATCATATAGCCAGGGGGACATTTTCCACCTTTTAGAGGGCTGAATATTGGGAGAAAGCTCCAAACGGCATAGCTTTTTTCAGATCATGATATTGTGCTATGGGATCAATAATACAATACTCTACCGTAGAGTACAAAGTTTCCGAAAATAATAGATAGTCCAGTCTAGCATATACGCGATGAAAGTGGGAGTAATGCGTAAAACCCGCCTCTTCCAGGTGGGCAGCATGCCAAACATCAATTAACTGCAAATCCTTACAATGAAAACTTATGCCAATATTCGCTTGATTTATTTTTTATTTTTTTTGGAGTTTTGAGGGGTTTGCAATCTGTATTCGGGTTATCAGTTATATTGAAGTCTCCCCCCATTAATATAGTGTACTCGTTCTAAGTAGCCAATTGTTGCGACCATTGCTGCTCGACGTCTTCACTCCGCCCTCTTTACCTCTGTAGCGACTCCCTCCGAGTCTGATGGACGGTTGGCTGCCGCGGTGTATCCATGCCATCTCCCTCCAGCATCCCCGGACCGGCTCGACGCTGCAACTCTGCCATCTTGTCCTGATGCCTAGGGCATGTGCTCGCGTCCCAACTCTTGTACCAGCAAGGGCGCGAACCTTAGGGGCATCCCCCTGAGATGACGTCATCTGCTTCCAATATTTAAAGGTCTTTGAAAACGCTAACAAACTGAGTTAGCAAGGGGATTGCTTCGGCTACGCTTCCCAAGCTATTCTGCCTCCTCGGACTTACCAGAGGTACCTGCTCCTCGGGGGCCTCGCTCTTTTCTTTATTTTCAGATTACAGATAGGAACCGATACTCGCTCCTCGAGGGCCCATGTTCCTAGACACTCCGAAGATTCTCTACTGCCTGGAAGCTATCATGCTACCAAACAAATGTGAGTTACCATCGCTCTCTCAGAGCTTTCCCTGGAACCAGGTACTCGCTCCTCGAGGACCTAATCCTTTCCAGCTCCTGAACTTACTTTGAGACCTTACGTGAGTTTTGTCATCTAGTTCTGTTCATGACCTCTGCCTACTCACTTTCTACAGTTTCTCAACAGCTTAGCCATCCTGGGATCGTTGTCCCAATTCCTGAGGGACTACAGCCCTGCCGGGCATATTAGCTCACTACTGCCACCTCTGGTGGTTTCTAATAACCTGTTTAATAATAGAACTAATGTGTGTCTGTCTCCATACTCAAGCCTAGCTGGTGTTCCCTCTCGGGGTATCCTCCCAGGGGCGTAATCATCTGCCATCGGCCCAGGGATCCACCCACTACTATATCAGATTCATTATAGATTGCTACTCCTTAGCAAGGCGATATCTGAGACACTACAAGATTGCTGACTCCTCCCTCTCCAGGAGCCCGCTACACTGAGCCTTCTCTACAGATTGCTCCTCCTATCTGACTGCTCCTCCCATCAAGCATCTGATTGCTAACTTCGCAGTCTAACTAACATCAGAGATATAACAGATGCTAACTCGAGCAGCAGATCCACACCAGATTGCTAACTCCCTAGCAGATCTCTAACAGATTGCTAACTCCTCCCTCTTCAGGAGCTCGCAGTCAAACTAACACCAGATTTATAACACCAATTTAGTGGTCAGCTGGGAAAAAAAGCATAATGTTAACTAGTAAAACCTTAAGCCCTCGCAGTATCCCCGTCATGATTAAATATCTACCTTCTGGATCAGAGGTTGTGCCCTCGCAGGTGAAATTAAGATATTTGGCTATCAAAACAGCAATGCCCCATTGGCTGGAGGAGAAAGAAGAATAAAAGACATGTCCAACCCACTCCCTTTTGAGCTTCTGGTGCTCAGTGGCTGACAAGTGTGTTTCCTGTAAAAAGGCCACTGTTACATTTTTGCGTTTGAGATGCTGCAACATTTTCTTCCTTTTTAATAGGAGAATTTAGGCCTGCTATGTTGAGAGATCCAATAGTAAGATTAGACATTGAATTTTAAGGTTTTCCACCAAACTGCAGCATAGCTCCCCCAAGGCAATAGGGAGAGTTCTCAGGAAAGACTCTTCCCCCCCCCCCCCCCCCCCATATGTCGCCATTTTGTTTCTGACGAAAACCCCAAGTACATTCTCTCTTGAAAACCCCTGATCATCATCAGCCCCACTTCATACCACATACGCACTCAAATGTACATACTCGCACATCATATCACAGTCATACTCCCCAAAAACCCACAGCAACATCAATCCCAAAAGCTCTAAAACCTGAGCTCTAGTCCGGGCCCTCTGCTGTAGATGATCCTCTACTAGCAAAGCCAGTCTCCAACGTTGGGAACCACATTAGACTAGGTACTCAGATGCTTCGAGGGTCCGCAACCAACCTGGATAAACTGATCACTCCCCCTGTGAGAGCGTGTTCGGCCCCGAATATAGCTACATCAGAACAGATGACTAAATGTGGAGGTGGATATTAACAGGTTGGGCGCTCTTAGCTCTGTCACACTCCTTCCAAGAATGTGTGTGCCTCATCCTTCCTAGTGAAAACTTTGGATTCCCTATAGTAATAAACTCTCAGTCGAGCAGGAAATTGGGTGCAGTATGGCATTATCTCTTTGCGGGCAGCCAGCACTCTAGCGGAGAAGTCAGGAAATAGTAGAATTTGATGTTCTTCATACAATAACTCCCTCTTCTTGCGGTATGCCTGGAGTATATTGTGCTTATCTATGTAGTGAAGGTAGCGGG
This sequence comes from Rhinatrema bivittatum, assembly GCF_901001135.1. Taxonomy (NCBI): domain Eukaryota; kingdom Metazoa; phylum Chordata; class Amphibia; order Gymnophiona; family Rhinatrematidae; genus Rhinatrema; species Rhinatrema bivittatum. The sequence goes on along the minus strand of NC_042621.1, from coordinate 135,229,573 downwards.
CAATAGATTGCCACAGTCTGCGATTAGTCCACAGGAGGGCCTAAGCGATGGGCCCACTCCACCATCTTTGCAGTGACGGTTGCGCCGAGGGCATTGGGCAACCACTCCTCCAACCATTGATGTAGCGCATCTGCTTGTAGGGATTCCAGCAAGCCCTCTACCTGAATGTTATTTCTCCTGGAACGATTTTCCAGTTTGTCGAGTTTCTCCTCCAGTTCTAGATTTTTTGTGCGCAAGGCTGCCCTACTGGCTTTGGCCTGTTCTTGACGGTCTTCCTGGTGCATGAGTCGCACATCCATTGCCGCTATCCATGACTGGTCACTTGCCCATTTGTCGTGAAGCTCATCGAACGATGATTGCAATTTCTGCAGTTTGTTGTTCAAAGCAGCCGACACTGCTTTGGTAATCTCCATAAGTAAAACTTCCAAGATGCTGTCTGTTATAGGGGTGAGCTCGGCCTCCTTTTTGTCTTCCGAAATGGTTTTCTTTTCCAAGGTCATCCTCCTTTCCCAACTCGTCATGTTGCATGGTGAGATGAAGAAAGGGACCGCGGAGGCTCACTGCACTTCAAGGTAAAGAGTACAAAGTGGTTTGGGGGGAATTTGCAAAGGTTATTAGTTGAAAGGCCGTGGACCCCCGAGGAGAGCCGAGCACAGATCTCAGGAAGACGTCATCACCGGAAGCCTCAAAAATCAAATTCTGTTAAGTACGTTTTAACAGAACTTTAATGCTATAGCAGATTACTATCAGTATGTGGATGGCCTCCTGATTTATCAAGACGTTTTAATATCAAAATTTATCAAGATACTTTAGTATCAAAATTTGTTTGCTTATTTAACTTGCAGTCTTTGATAAAGATGCCTCCAACTCAGTGGTACCTAAATGTGGTTCTTGCTCAGCTGATTAATTCTCTATATGAACCAGTAGATAAAGCAGAGATGAATTTGTAACTTGGAAACTTTTTTATCCCTTGTAGCAGTTACCTCAGCATGAAGAGTCCGTGAGCTTAAAGTGCTGGTACATTTACTCATATCTTCAAGAATAGAGCAGTGTTAAGAATACATCCAAAATGTCTTCCTAAAATAGTATCTAATTTTGAATCTGTTCATGTTGCTGCTAGTTTCTTCCCAAAGCCAATTTCTTTGCCAGCAGAGCAAGCTCTCCATACATTTGACAATAGAAAAGTCATTCTCTTCTACTTGAATAGAACACCCTACATAAAATCATCAGTTATTTGTATCTTCTGTTGATAACTGAAAAAGCTTGTTGGTCACGAAGAAGACTCTCTAGCTAGATGGCTGTCTCTTTGTATTTCATATTGCTTCACAACTGCTGTTCTTCACCTTTCAGAATTCATAAAGGCTTACTAAATTAGAGTAATTGCAACAATGTTGGCACATCTTAACTTCAATTCAGATATCTGCAAGGTGGCCACTTGGTTGACTATACATACTTTTATCAAACATTTTTGTTTAGAGTAGGACTCGCACATAGACAGCAGTTTTGGCCAAGCCATTTTTCAGATCTGTTTAGGTAATAACTTTAACTTCCTGCATTTTTTTAAATTAACTGATTGCAAGTCAACCGAATATGAAAATATTAATTTCCTTGCGATCTTCAACTTGGATTCCCCATTTGTGTAGTTGTATTGTTATTACTTGTCTATGTAGCAAGCAAAGTTGCTTACCTATAATGGGTGTTCTTTGTGGATATCAGAAAAACAGCTACACAGTTCCTCCTTCTTTCTTGTCCAGTTGAAATCAGCTGGAAAATAGACGGAAGATTGCACATGGTGATTGCAGTGCAGGAACTCCTATGCATGCTCAGAGGGCTTTTTTTTTCTCTTTTCTGAGCTTGGAAAGGGCAGACTGTGACTTGGTACCATTGGATGATGTCACACTATTTTTGTGTGGCTGGCTGTTCTGTCCCTGGAGAACACTTACTACAGGTAAGCAGCTTCTTTTCATTAATCATGGTTCCAGTTACCTTTTTAGTCTGAGTTTTTCACACAATTCCCTCACTGACCACAGCTGTCTTTTTAATTCACTCGATGGCCTCAGTGATGGTCTCTACTAGTTTAAATGCACAGATCTTTTGCGTTTCTTTACTCTCTGGAGTCATAACTCCTCACCCTTGGTTACTCAGCAGGGCCCATGTACTCGTGTATAAAACATTTTTGCTTCTGCAGCAGGGGTTCTCTTACCTAAACCATTTCACACCTGTAAGGAAGTTGCTGCTTTTCTTTCCTATATCTTTTCACCCATATATATCATATTCATAGTTTTATTACATGCTTTTACAACTAAAGAGCACAAAGTGTGATACATTTAAAAATTATGTCTGTTGCCATGTATAAATTAGATAATATATTAAGGTAGTAATTTAAGCCAAACCTAGGTAAAGGTAAAAAGATGTATCGGGCAAACTTTTGGGGAGACATTCTGAGATAGTCAGCAAAAGGAAGTGTAAGGATATAAAGGTTAAAGAACTGAATGGTTTAGGAGCTTATCAAGAGTTGTCTTTTTAGTGAATAAGGTACAAGGTAGTTTTCTAGGTCTTGTTTGGATACAGTGTATTAAATTAGAGGAAAAAGGGGGTACAGCATTACAGCTGTCTTGGAAGTACTAAAGACTATAGCTGAGCGCTGGTCTGTATGTCAGCTTCTAGCTTGAAACTGGTTTCAAAGAATTAAGACTTTACTTGTTTTCTGAATATTAGCAGGTTGGAAGATAGTCTGCTGATTTGTGGCAGGGTTGGAGCTGGACAGAGAAAGTTTTCTCTGGGGCTTTAGAGGTGCAATTCCTTTGGCATCGGGGCAGTTAGGCAAGCTTGGAGTAAAGCGCAGAGAGAGTGGGGTGGTGTATAAGGACTGAGAAGACCGCTAAGGTAGAGTGGTGTGTTGCCTTTGATGTCCCTAAAGACCAGCACCACCATTTTGAACTTGGGAGTCAGGGCAGAGCTTTTCAGATGGTGTGATCTGTTCATATTTTTTTTTTTATGTTTAACAACATTAGAGCTGCAGTATTCAGAGTGAGCTGAAGGTGTTGATAGGAGTAAATATTCATCCGCTAAGCGGCTAGTTAAGTTAGCCGGATACCCATAGCTGAAGAGTAGAGATGTTCCTGGAAGGTCACTATGGACTCAAGATGGCTGAGGTAATTTTGGTATAGCCACAATTTTTTTTTTAACTGGATTTTGCTTCAGTTTGGGTACATCCAGCTGAAGATCTTCCTCAGGCATTCGTTCAAGTTGGCAATTGTTTTGTAAATGATCCAGTAGTCTCTGAGTTTACCTAAGGGGGCTGTTTAGATATTGAATAGGGAGGGCAAAAGGATAGATTTTTATGGCACTTCACAAGAGAGAGTGTGGGAGTGCGATGATATGGTTTGGGAACAGCACTGGAGGAAAAATTTGAACCAGGCTAGTACTGGACCAGTGAACTCCATTCCATGTCTTTTAATCAAGTGATTAATAGTCAATGGTGTTGACAGCTGCAGAAGTCAAGAAGTATTAGCTTGCCCCATCCTCTTCTGTATATACCTTACCAAGCCTTACCATCTCTTCTTTCCTTTCTACCCATCGTCTTCAGTTTTTCCTATCCTCTGCATGTGCATTTAGAAAATGAACTGTCCCACCAAGTATAAACCATTTACTGGCATCTGCCATTTTCAGTTCTTATATTTCACATTTGTTGGATTCTGGTGTTTTCAGAGTCTGGGAGTCAGTCAATCTAATGTTTCTTAGTCTCCAGCAGAAAATGCCTTTTAAGCTTTAGCAGATTGTACATCTTCTAGGGGCTCTCAGCAATCACCTTCTTACTTGTGGACAGAAACCTATGAAGATGATGCTGTTGGCTCGGTAGGGGTCCCTGTTTCCTTTTGAACGGGTTTTGACCCAATTCATCCTGAAAAAAATACCACAAATAAATAGTCTAGAACTACAAAACAGACAAACTGATATTTTGAGTAACATAGTAATGCTGCCTCGCTATGTCAAATGGAATGGCAGTTACTACCTTGGGAAGCTTGCTGGGTAGACTAGATGGACCACGTTGGGCTTTTTCTGCCGTCATTACTGCCGTTACTATGTAAGCATGCTGGATTGTTGCTGAAAAATGTGTGCATGTGCTGTCAGCCCTCCCTTCAGAAGCTATGGGCGTGTGTATGCTGCAGCTTAGAGGAGGGGAGATTGGGTGGAAGGCAGTCTATCAGACAGCAATGCGGAAGCGAGATCCACTGTACCTGAGCTCCAAAGGAATCCAATTTCATGGGAAGATCACCCTTGGATTGTAAGGGAAAACCGTAAAGGAACGGGAAGGACCTGGTGGAGCAAGCAAGCTGATAAAGGTTTGAGAGATTACATGCTTATTTAAGGAGAAAGGCTATGCAACTTCTGTCGGCCAAAAAGCAGAGCTCAATCAGGGCAGAAAGCTGAGAACATTGAGCCTGCAATGTGTTAAAAGGATCGAGGCCCGACTTGTTGCACTCTTACTCAATTACATAAAGTAGCCCCTGTCCTCAATTAAATCCTGCCTGAAAACGTATTTGTTGAGGCTGCTTTTAACATTTAAAATCCTGCTTCTGGTTCTCCCTGATCATGGCCTTGTTGATTTTTAACTCGACACCTCGTATTTGTCTTGTCTGGATGTTTTGGCTAGATTGTAAGCCCCACAAAGCAGAGCCTGTCTCCAGCAGTTCTGTACAGTGCTTTGTACATTTGGTAGTACTAGAGAAAGTGGAGAAGGTTTATCACATACACGAATGTGTCACACTGAATCCCAATAAAAATAAAAAAAGCTTTAAGGTAACCGTATGATAAGCCTAGTTCACAAAAGTCTCGGTCACTTTTGCAGATGTCGGCTCCATTAAGCTGTGTACATACAGTGTGAGGGGGAAGCAGTGGGAGTGTGCAAAAGTTGCTGAGACGATTTTTAACTTCACAATTATGTGCTGTTGCTGAACATACTGCTTTGTTGGTGCTTTTAAGTGCCTGTCTCTTTAGAAATTGCACATTTATCCATAAAAGAAGAAGTAGAGAGGGGTCAAGAAAGAGGAATTTTTTAATTTAAGAAAGTCTGTTTTTTCATAGATTTCCTTTTGAAAAATATCCCTTTCATGGGTGTTTCCAGGAGATGCCCTGCCTTAAGGAGGGAAGAATCAGTTTGTTTGTTTGTTTTTTTCAAGAGACATTTGCTAAATATTAAAGTAAGATCTGATTAAAGATCTGTGTAAAATGTATAGTGGTGGTACATATTCTATAAATTTAGTATGGAAGGTGAATCCCACATAGAATCTGTTTGTATTCCTTATGACGTGTTCAGTACACCTGTGATAGTTCGTGCTTGGCACACCTTGGGTATCCCAGTGCCATATGCTCAGGTTACATCCTCTACATGCTGCACACATGCTTAGAATAAAACTGATATTCTATGTTCCAGCAAAATGCTATTGCAGGGTTCGTTTTTCTAGTTTGGATGGTCCAAGAAGTGATTGCACTAGTAACCTCAATTAATAGTCAAGTTGTGGTGGTTTATACTGGTTTTGTACTATAGCATGTGGCCAAAAGCCATAGGTTTGTGTTTTATTGTTAGTGTGCTATCTCCTTGTGCATGCTTATTGCCTTCCAGCTGTCTTTTAGTTGTTAATCTCCTGTACCTGAGAGAGCCCAGCTGCAAGTAGATATTTGCAATAGTATTCCTCCTCTGTTATGCAAGCTGTGACCTGGGTATTTTCCTAGTAGGCCTTGTGCTCCTGATTTTACTGTCTGCTCAGGGATCATGCAGCGCAGGCTGGTGCTTCAGATGTGAATTATTACAACTCTGAAGTTGTGGCATTTTCATGTAGTCCTGAATGTACACTCTCAGGGTATTCTACTATGATTCTTTGTATCCTTCAGTAATGCTATGTTTCTCTTTATTTACAGTCCTAGGCCTTGTCGTCATGGGTGGTTTGATCATTGCAAGACAGGAAGAACTTCTTTTTGCAGAGAGAGTAATCTGAGCTCTGCAGCTTCAGGTTATAGGGGTTTTTTTTGAGAAATTGCTGGAGCTTCAAGAAAAATGTCCGTTCTAGTGTGTAGGAAGGAGGAGCAGCCACTCAGAATGGGGGCATACACTCAGTAAGTCCCTAAATTGTTGGCCTGCTGCTTCTACTCTGACTACCTATGCTGATGGGGGCTGGGTATGGAAGAATAGGCTCAGCCAGGCCACAGCTCCACCATTCTCCAGGCCCAAACTGCGATTACATTCCAAGTTAACTTTTGTTCCTCAGGTTAGGCAGGTGGTCAGGAGAGGATTTTTTAGATTAAAGATTCTTACAACTTTAAAATATTTCTTAACCACATCATCGTCCTGGTTAGTATTGCAAGGATTTTTATTTGGGCAACTTTATTATAGTAACAGTCTTTACTTTGGGCTGGCATTTATTACGACACACTGCAGCATGAATGCTGAGAAGAGCCACGGTTACTGATCATGTTTTTCACTGATACTATGAGGCCGATGCAATATGCATGCAAAAAAAAGTGCGTCCAACCTGGCATGCTAAAACGGATGTGCAATGGATAAATTATGCGTTCCTAGCTCATCCATAGCATCGAGCGCCCAGGATAAGTGGCTGTGCACAGGTAAGGAAAATGGATACTTAATTTTCCAAGTGTCACTTTTCCTAACCCGTGCACAGCCACGAGTTAGGAAAATGGACACTCGTAAATTGAGCTTCCCTTTTCCTAACCTGACCAATGTCAAGATTTTTTTTTTTTTTTCATGTTGCTGCTTTCTGTGGTTCCTCCTGCTTAGTATCGCAATGATATTGAGTAGGAGGAACCGCAGAAAAGCTGTAGTTTTTACTTTTCTGAGCATAGTTTGCAGTGCCTCAAAACATAACACCATCTCTGGACTGGCATTCATTTTTGAGGGTTAAAATGTGCATGTCGGGCACACATTTTTTGTTTTACATCGGGGGTACTAGCTAATATTCTCATCATCGTGGAATTTGCATGTGATGCACGCTATTAGCTATGCACAGGTATGGACGGTCATTTTGGATGTGCTAATCTAGATATTGCATTAGGCGTATGTCTAGCGCGTCCAAAACATGCGTCCAACTGCGTGTTTAGCAGTGCGCTGAGCTCAGCACCCGATATTGCATTGGCCCCTATGACAGTTGAACTGTAGCTTTTAGAGTTCATTTTAAGTTTCTTATGATTATTTTAAAATTATTGAATAGTGATACACCCTATGTTTATGTTAGCCTACCGAACTATGTATTGAAAGTCTTGCAGGCTGATTTCTGGGAGAAGTATTCATGAATACGGTACATTTCCTTGGTCTTGGTCGAAGTTCATTGCTTCCCATAGCTTATAGATTAAAATATAAAATAGTCAGTTTAGTCCATAAATTAGTAATATTGAACTCTCTACTATGGGCAAATGTGATGCTACATTTATACAATTCTCCATTGGCACTGTGTTCTTATTAAAGAAATGGACGTACTGCCATTTCATATGACCAGTTTGGCTGAAACTAGTGACAGGGCATTTTCAGTCACTGCCCCAATCTATTGGAATTCATTACCAATTCATGAATTACATCTCATGAATTGTGTAAAAACTGTTAAGGTTATGTTAGATATACCTTTCATAAACAGGAGTGTTTACACAGTGCAGAGGAAAATAGAATATTCAAAGGCCCTCAAATACATATACAGTATAAAAAAGATGACTTATAGACCTTCATAATAGGCGCTACCAGTCTGAATATTAAGTGGCCTTCAAATGCCTTATACTTAATCATTGGTCTAGTCCAATAACATGACTATGCTCAATTGTTTTTATTTGCATAAATTTAACAAACTACCAAAAAATAACATCTTTAAAGATGATTACAAGAAGTCATTTAAGGAAGAACGGCAACATGGTTTGTAGAGGGCCTTTGATGTTTGAAAGATATACCTTTTCCAGCAGGCCTTCTATGAAGGGCTTGAGTGTATCCTTGGTTTTTATAGCTGCTTGTTAGTTGATGATCTGGTTTTTTTTTAACCATCTTCAAGTTTTAATTTATTTTGGTTTTGTTATGGTTTTTTTTGTGTATTTGTTTTTATAATTTTATGTCTGTGTGTTTTTATGAATTTTATACATGTTTACTTTGTAAGTCGCCAAGAGCATTGCATCAGATGACATATAAATGAATAATAATAATGCTTCATATGATACAGTCAGCAGATACTCTCCTGTTCAAGTATTGTGGTCTCAAGATTTAAACTTATGAGTACCATGTCTCATACAAGGGCATTTTATTCTATGGCACCTGTATTATGGAATGATTTACCCGTGGAACTACCTGCATTATCTGATATTAAAATATGTAGAAAGCTGATAAAAACATATCTTTTTAATATTACTTTTAAATGTTTTAATGAGTTTCAATGTACAGTATTATTTGTTTTAATGTAATCTGTGAAATTGCTTTATGTATTGAAATTATGAATGTCTTGTTAACCGCACTGAAAATATTGTGGAAACTGAAGGATATAAAAGTTGCTAAATAAATCGTTATTAAAAATTGTAAATTCTTTGCAAAAAGCCCAACATTTATATGCAGTTTGAGGAGAAATTCACATCTTGCCCACCACACACTGACGTGACATCAAAATCCCTATAATGACGTCCCTTTGATACTAGACCTGTATGATAATGTGCTCTGCTGCCTTCTGTACTTTCTGGTTTTCCAAGTTGTGAGCACAGTAACATATAACAGTGAATGACAGCAGTTAAAGACAAAATGTCCCATCCAGTCGGCCCAGCTGAGACTCATCCACTCTAGGTAGTTTACAGTCTAACACCAGCCCTCTCCTCATCCATGTCTTTTACCTGATCTCTTGAACCTTTTCCTACCACTGTTCTCCATGTCCCAAGCATACCCAAAATATGTTACAGTAATCACCACCGTCACCTTCACTAGTAGGCCATTTTGGACCTTGCTATTTTTAACTTTGCTCTTAGAAAATCATTACTTAAGCTGATGCCAAGGACTCCCTTTTGTGTCTTATTACCAAGTTTTGTAATAATCCCAACAGCTGATAAGTTAGTGAGGTAGTTGTAGAAAAAAAAAGCACTTTCAATGCTCACTGAATTTTGTGTTTTAACCATTGTCCCTCCATGTAGGTCACCCTAGTCTTCTTGGAAGCCCAGTGCTGCTGCTTACGGTTGTGTCCGCTTCTCTGTGCAGATTACCCCAGTGTTTAGAGTTGGGACTGCTGATCCACCCCAGTGCTTCATTGCTTTACCATCCTCTTGTCACCAGTGATCCTCCTGTTTATCCTGCTTTTTTAAAATTCTGTTACCATTCACTGCATCCAAGAGGGCATTCCAGGAATCCAGCACTCTTTCTGTGAAAAGATATTTATAGATGATCTGAGTCTACCCCTTTGCAGTGACATATCATGACCTTTAGTTTTACAACTTCTTTTCCATTGAAAAAGTATGCTTCTTGTGCATTATGAATACCTTTTAGGCATTTAAATGTCTCTCTTCTCCTCTAGGATGTGTGTATATATATATATATATATATATATATATATATATGTGTGTATATATATATATAGATCATTAAGTCTCATATGGCTTTTGATGCAGATCCCACCATTTTGGTTACCTTTGTCTGAATCAGCTCTAGACTATCTCTCAGGCCGATATAATAAGAAGTGTGGGAAAACGGACGCTCCGTATTGAGCGCCCGCTCTCCCATCGCGTGCCCAGCCACCTCTGCTGGGTGCGCGATACTATATTTAAATGATGAGTCGGTTTTCCAAACCCGCTGATAGCAATGGGTTAGGAAAACCGATGCCAGTAAAATTGAGCGTTCGCTTTCCTAACCTGACTGGCCAGCACAATTTTTTTTTTTTAAAGATTATTTATTTGTTTATTTTTACATTTTTGGTTCCTCCTACTTAATATCGCATGTGATGAGCGCTATTAGTTTTGGGGGAGGGGGGTTGGACATGCGTTTTTGATGTACTAAACCCCTTACAGTATAAGGGGTAATGGACGAGCATCGAAAATGTGCGGCCAACTGCGTGTTAAACAGTGTGCTTGGCCGAGCGCACTTTACAGTATTGGCCTATGTATGAGATAAATGTGCATATTAGGGAGACTCAGTATATGCAAATTTCTCATGCACATTCCTTGTGGATATGCTGAAAACGTGACTGGCTGTGGGGTCCCCAGGACAGGTTTGGGAAGCCCTGCTGAAATGTAATGTTTGTTCTTTCCCAGAAACAGTTAAGCCATTTCATTCCCATTTTAATGTGCTTTTAACAGACATTCTAGCGAAGACCTTTATTCCAAGACGTTGGAGGCTTTGTCAGACAACTCTTCTGTTAAGCAGCTGGGAAGAAACTGTCCATGTACAATATATACGTGTCTAGACTGAACACAGCTCTTTCTATCAGGCCTGTCATTTTTTTTTTTTCTTTAACTCTTGTGACATTTGGAAATATTTACAACACACAGGACTTTGACTCCTGAGCTGTCGGGTTTTCACAGATTCATTGGCATAATTATTACAGGTTGAAAAGTGTTATTTCCTGGGCACGCCTTACAGAACATTCTAGTCTAGTGTACAGCAAACTCGCACCACAAGCAGTACAGAGAATGACACTGCAACACACTTGCACCTGAAGCAGTGCGGGATATGACATGGAAGACACACCAGAGACAACCTTGTTAAAAAGAGTTTGCAAAAGTTGTCGAGAAACCTTATTGTTTGCTCTTTTGCTTTCTGCATGTGTACTGCAGTTTTGTCAATTCCCTAAAGGCACTGTGTCTTGATATTATCATGCTCAATACAGCAAACCAATTGAAATGTAAGTTCAGACCACAAAGAGAGCATAATATTGATAGGAAAGAAACCTGCATCATCATCCATTTTGTTCCATGTGTTCCTTGTCCTATTTTTTTCTGGCTTTTAATACCTTTTTTTAAAATTATTATTCTGGACTTTCCAGCTGCATGCTTAAACTAAAAGCGCATACCAGTTTAGAACAGGACGTGTATTTCTTAATACAATTCCCATTTAGACTGAATTGTTGCATGAATCCAGTGAAGATGAGTTGAACAAGTTTATAATGTAACATGTTTTGCATAAAAAGCTGGAAGAACCCAATTTGCCTCTTTCCCCTCCTCATCCAGTGACGAGAGAAGCAAAGCTTTAAATCAGATCACCCTTTCAAGGTAACTTTATGTTGCTTACTCCGTTCTTCTGTCTTTTATAATAATGTGCAGTGGCTGGCACCTAAACCTTTTGAGCCTTTTGTACCTTTTCATTAAGATCAGCAGCCAGAATATTTCAAACTCTGGAACCAGCCACAGAAATCAGGGACGCAAGATTCTTCCATCTTGACACAGTCATTTCTCCCCACTAGGAATAATCTCTGCATTAGGTTTGCTTTGTGGCCCCAAACAATAACTGTTGGGATCAGACTTAGAATAAAGAGGTTTGGACTGCTTACATGCATTACCCCTGTCACCCACCTGCACCACACCACATATTTCCCTCCAGAATTTCTGGATCCTAGGGTAATAATGTCCCCTCACATCCTATCCAGCAGAGGTCGTCTTGAGAGGGGAAGGCCACCTTAATCAAACTTGTGTTAGATATGCCTTGTGGAGAATTTTGTTTTGCTGTTCACAAACAATAGCTGAAAGTGAGCAGCTTTGAGTGAATTAACATTTTTAATTTTGGATTTCTATTCCACATTTTCTGGTTGCTTCAAAGCAGATTACAGTTACATAAGAGGGTTGCGGTATTATGAAAACATATCTGTTCAGTCATGGAAATCATCTAGTACAATAACATTACAGATACTTCATGGATAGGGGCCTTCATTTTCGGTTTTTATTTTTAAAAGTTTTCCCAGGAATTTATCAGGGTTTATTATGAGAAAAACAAAAACAGGAGAAAATCAGTGGAAAAAAATGTAACTCATTATTTTTGAGTAAATATTGGAGTTTATTTTGGTGGATAGAAGCCAGGAAAATGAAATAATAAGCAGGTTCTCCCACTCACCTACTCAGCAGCATCCCCATATCCTCAGTGAGAATCTCCCTCTTCTCCCCCATTGCAAAAGCATTTCTCCTGACTGGTGGTGGCCCCAGGCTTCTCTTCTCTCCTTTGGCACCATGCTTGCTGAGGCTCCTGTGCTCTGCAGCTGTTGGAAATCTGTTAGAAATCTGCTATGGAGTAGCAATCTGTTAAGGTTCTCCGTGAGGAGTAGCAATCTGTTATATCTGTTAAGAAAGCTGGGCGTAAAATTGTTTTAAAACAATTTTCACCCTAATTTTAGGATGATTAAAGAACAGCTCCAAAGCTGCAAATGCAATGTGTCAAGGCCTCCAGCAACTTCTGGAAGCCAGTGTGGGCCAAAACACCTGCAGTTCTACCCCCATTAATGAAAGCACTGGAAGGGCCGCTGATGTGGGGTTTTGAGTCCCGCCAATCAGCCAAAGTAGCTGCTGCTTAGTACCACCTATGTAGCATTTGAAGTTGGCCACGCCCATCAGAAGCTCTTCCTGGCAGGCTCCCTAACTCCACAAAAGCAGACGTGCAACGCTGCTGTTGCGTCAGTCGCTGCTCGACGCCCTCACTCTGCCCTCTTTACCTCTGTGGCGACTCCCTCGGGGTCTGATGGACGGCTGGCTGCCGCAGTGTCTCCGTGCCATCTCCCTCCGGCGTCCCCGGACCAGCTTGACATTGCAAATCCGCCATGTTGCCTGATGACCTAGGGCGCACGCTCCGATTGAAGTACCAGCAATGGCGCGAACCCTCAGGGGCGTCCCCCTGAGATGACATCATCCGCTTCCAATATTTAAAGGTCTCTAATTCACTATCTAACTGAGTTAGCAAGGAGAGGATTCGGATATGGATTCGGCTAGGTTTCCTCCAAGCTACTCTGCCTCCTCGGACTTACCAGAGGTACCTGCTCCTCGGGGGCCTCGCTCTTTTCTTTACTTTCAGATTGCAGATAGGAAACGGCACTCGCTCCTCGAGGGCCCATGTTCCTGGTCATTCTGAAGATTCTCTACTGCCTGGAAGCTATTGCTGCTACAAACAATTGTGAGTTACCATCGCTCTCTCAGAGCTTTCCCTGGAAATAGGAGGCTATTAAACTGGGGGGGAGGGGGGTTGCAAGTCCTATCCCTAAACTGGGCGAACTGGGAATGAACTGGGAAAATAGAGAATGGCGGTGGTGCGCATCCCTTATAAAATTCAACACTTACACAGAAGTAGCATTTGTGCGCACGTGTGCATCCGTTTAAAATTGCACACGCATGTATGCATATCCAGACTGTTTTATAACATGCGCCCATATAAACGCATATGTTATAAAATGGACGCGTCTCTGCACGCAAGCTGGCAAATGCGCACATGTGCGCCCCCGCGCCTTTTTGAAAAGTTACCGTCTTAGAGATCCCCTGTAATTATACCATGCTTTCTTGAAATCAGTCATTGGTTTTCTCTCACCACTTCCACTGGGGAGCTGATCCACTGTGTAAAGAAATATTTCCTAAGATTACTCCTTAGTCTACCCCCTTTCAACCTCATCTCAAGACCCCTTGTTCTAGAGCCTCCTTTTCATTGACAAAGGCTCACCTCCTGTGCATGGAAAATTTGGAGATATTTGAATGTCTCTATCATATCTCCCCTATCTCGCCTTTCCTCTAAGGTATACATGTTTAGATTTTTAAATTTATCCCTATATGCCTTAGAACGAATACCATGCATCATTTTAATAGCCACCCTCTGAACTGACTTCATCCTGTTTTTAGCCTTTTGAAGGTGCAGTCTCCTGAATTGAACACAGTATTCCAAGTGAGATCTCGCCAGAAGTGCAATATCACCTCCCTTTTTCTGCTGACCATTCATCTCTCTTTGCAGCCAAGCATCTTTTTGGCTTTTTACTGTCACATTATTTACCTGTTTGGACACTTTAAGATCATCAGATACAATTACTCTCAAATCCCGTTCTTTGTGCTTAGAAGAATTTCACTTCCAATAATGTATCTTTCCCTTGGATTTTGCATCCTAAGGAGCCGATGCAACAAAATTTGCAGAAAGCGAGCGCTGACTTTTCAGCGCCTGCTTTCTTAGTGCACGCATGACGCCTGCAAGGGGGGCGCCATGCAATAAACAAATTGGGTCGCGCAGTTACCGGCATATCAGCGTCGGAGTTCAAAGCGGCTGGCAGAAGTCTTTTGGTTTTTTTTAAACATAAAAAAAAAAAAAGAACAGAAAAGCATTTTTTTCTGCTTTTCTGTACTTTTTTTCAGTGTGCTCAGCTATTAACACCTGCTCCAGCCAAGCGTTAATATCTGAGCAATAAATGTGCATCTGAGACACACATTTATTTTGTTGCATTTGGAGTGAATGAGTAATAACCTCATTCACATGCATTTGCATATGATGAGCGCTAACTCATTTACTCCATGTCAGACGCGAGTTAAATAGGAGCTAATCCCTCTATTGCATTAGGGGGTGGATTAGCGCCTATTTAACCTGCGTCTGACAGCGGGTTAAACAGTGCGCTAGGCTGAGCGCACTGCATTGCATCAGCCCCTAAATGCATTATTCTGCATTTTTTAGCATTAAATCTTAGCTGCCAGACCTTATATCATTCCTTGAGCTTCGCTACATCCTTCCTAATGTTCTCTACTTCTTCCTGGCTGTCCACCCTGTTACAGATTGTGGTATTATCTGCAAAAAAGGCAAACTATTCCTGACAGCCCTTTCGATATGATGAAAGACTATATATTCATTTGTGACTTGAAGGGTGTAAGGGAAAGAGAATTCCCTAGATTGGGTTCTATTCTCTTGAAGGTTCTAGAGCTGGATTTTTTTTTCTGGAGGGTCTTGAGAGAGGGAGTGGTCAGACATTGTTTTTGGCTAGATCACAGGTTTTGGGTGGGGTGATAAATTAAAAGGTTATCTGTCAAATAAGTGAAGCTGATGTCCTTCAATGCCTTGAATGTAAAAGAGAGGATTTAATTTAGTGCTCAAGGATATTAGAAGTAATGCAGTGAGCATAGGAAGGGAGAAGTTCATTCCCATTTTCTGCTGCTGGTAATTGTTCTGGTAGTGACATTTCAGAGTGTCTGTAGTTTGGTTATTGTCTTTTGAGGTAGTGCCATACAGTGCAGTGGTCTAGCTGTGTAAGTACCCACAGGTTTCATAACTGTTTTGTGATCATTTGGTTGTAGCAATGGATGCAATTGTTTTCCATTGATAAGCAGGCTGAATTAGCCATGCGATTTGGGTGACATCATCGGCTTGCTCTTGCAGACATTTCCTTCTCCAAGATAAAGTGTTTGTTCTGCTGCGCCTGTGCAGCATCGATCTCTTCAGTTTGTTTTTTTCCACGCTCAGGCACAGACTTATTTTCTCCATCGTCTCTCTTCAGATTTTTTTGTTCTCTTCCTCTTCGCGCTAGCGATCCCCAAAACAGCACTTTTCAGTGCTAATATGTCCTCGAAGAAGACTGGGTTTAAATATTGTCAGTACGGACATATGTCCAACACTGACAATCATAATTATTGATATATCTGCCTTGACCTGGACCACAACCAGGCTTCGTGCAGAGTCTGTGGCCGTATGTCTCCCAGGGCTCAGAGGCAGAGAGCAGCAAAGATAGCTAGCCTCCAGGACCGGGAAAGGACCTCATCAGCCTCAGGGAGTTGTGCGCCTTCTCTGAGGCGCTCTATCTTATCGTCCCTGGGACCAAAATCCATTCCCCACGACGTGGCCAGAAGATCCATTTTGGTGGATCTAAAAAGAAAGAAATATTCAGCTAGGACAGGGCCTGAGGTCGAGGCGGAACCAAAAAAGTCCAAATCCGGACCTGCAGATCATCCTGCGCGGTGTCCTGATATCTGCGCTGCTGAAAGACAGGTGCAAGGACAAAGTAAGTGCATCCACCACCAAACTCCAGGATGTGTCCACACAAGTGTTTAAGAAGGTGTCTGATAAAAAATGCGCTGCTACTGTCCGGTGCAGATCTCAGGGCAAAAGCTGACACGAGCAGTCTAAATGCAAATTGCACTGCACTCTACGGTGCATTAATGTAGTCACACCATCCGACGCACGGCCCCTCTTCGCATCAGAAAGATTTATCGATGCATGCGTCATCGAAAGAAAAGAGCTCTCTCAACCCCAATGTCTTGCTTGGGAAAAGCGTTTCCCAAAGGGTCCAGAGCCCACGGAGCATAAAAGCAGATCCCCATCTTCCTCTGGATGCAATATGGACCCCATACTAAATATATTGTTGCAGCACCCTTGGGTATCTCCTCCAAAACCTGTTTCTATCAGCTCAAGGTCAGCCTCGTCTCAGGAGAGCCATTTAGAATATTCGGGGTTATGCTCCCGTTCACACCTTCAGTGGTTCATCCTTCAGGAAGAACTCTCTCTGAGACATAGACCTCCTCCATGAGAACAGGGATCCTGGGAGCTTCAACCCTCCTCAAACATTCTAGCTGCAAGGGTACATCCTTGAGGAACAAGTTCCCATTCTCCTCAGTAGAGACTACAACATCCAAAGCCTCCTACAGATCTACAGGCCAGTTGCTCGCAAGAGGCCATAGATCAGATATCTTCCATCATAAAATACCTCTTTTCTTCCTTACATCCAGAGGTCTCTCCTCCACATCTCCCTGGCCCAGACGGAGATGGGGTTCCAGCCCACACTCCTCCCTCTCTGGAGGCACTACCGTCACCAGTTTTGGATGAGAAACAAGATAGTTAGCCAAATTCACCTCAGTCAATGCCTCAAGACTATCCACAGGACCGTTTCCCTGAGAGATCAACTGGTATTCCATCCAATCCCCCAGAAGAGCCGCTGGACCACTCCTCTCCTCCAGAGGATCTTACGATTCATGGAGAAGCTCGGCAACTTACTAGGCGTGGAAGTCCGCAAATTGCCTGATCCTCAGGAAGAGGTATTTGGAATCCTAAATATCCTGGACATACCGGTTCTGCCATTTCATAAATTGTAGGACTCTGTACTATTCAAGATGTGGGAGTTCCCTCATTCAATTCCACCTGTTTCTAGGAAACTGGATTTAAAATTCACATTACAGAAGTCTGTTACTTACAGAGTCGTCGAACTCCCTCATGCATTGGTGGTAGTTGAGTTGGCAATGAAGCAGGCGAAGAAATCTAGGCTCCATGCATCTACTTCTCCACTAAAAGAGAACAGACTTCAGGATGAATACGCTAAAAAGACGTTTCAGAGTGCAATGTTGACTTCCCAATTACAACACCAGTTTTATATAGTGTAGTATCTGTGCGAGTCCTTACAATTACTAAAGCCCTTTCTATGTACAGAAATGGGTCAACAACTTACTCCTCAACCATTTTACGACATGCAGGAAGGATTACATCATTTACTTAGAGCGGTATATGAGTCCTTTGAAACATCATCTAGGACTTCTGACACTGTTATTGCTGTTTGACGTATAGCCTGGCTCCATTCTAGCTTCATCAGGGAAGACGTTCATGACAAGCTAGCCAATCTACCTTGCATGGGAGATAACTTATTCGGCAACACATTCAAATATACTCTAGCCCAGTTAAAAGAACAAAACGTGGCAGTTCAGTCCCTGTCAGAAGCTTATCAAGAGACAGCAAGATGTTTTTATCAGCAATACGGCAAACCTTACTACTACCAGTGGAAACCATACAAGAGTTTCCTACCCTACAGTTCTCAACAATTCCAACCATATCAACAGCCGCATTCTCAATCTCAACTGGCTCAACCTAGAGGATGCCAAAGAGACAGGAAACAACAAACAGCCATCTTTTCAAAAGCCTCCACCATCTTTTTGAGGAAAGACCTGCCACAGCCTTACCTTCCAGTATGGGGAAGAATACAAAAATCTTTCTCAGAATGGAGCTGCATCACTTCAAATCATCTGCAAGGGTTTTCATCTGAATTTCCTCTCCCAATCTTCTCTTCCTCATTACACCAGCCTTTTAAAGGATGCTTCTCAGTTACCTCTTCTGGAACAAGTTATCCAGACCTTACTCCAAGCACCAAATCAACTCAGGATGCTATTCCCAATACTTTCTCATTCTGAAGTGCTAATGGGGGTCTCCAACCTATTCTGGACTTATGATCCCTAAACAAATACTTTCAGAAATAGAAATTCAAGATGACACCCCTCAAGTTAGTCCTATTATTCACACAACATAAGGATTGGATGTGTTCATTGGATCTCAAAGATTCATACACCCATATTCCAATACACCCCTCCTGTTGGCGGTTTCTGTGCTTCCAGGTGAATTCCAAGCACTACTAATAAAAGGTTCTACCTTTTGGTCTATCCTCAGCTTCCAGAGTGTTCACCAAATGTCTGACTGTGGCAGTAGTTCACCTAAGGCATCGGGAGGTTCAACTGTTTCCTTATCTGGACGATTGGCTGATAATTTCTCCTGACCAAATATCCCTACGTCAGCATCTAGAAACAATGTTGCTTGGGATCTCTAGGCTTCCTAATAAATTACAAACAAAATGTTGGGAATTATTGGGAAGGGAATGATTAATAAAACAGAAAATGTCATAATGCCTCTATATCACTCCATGGAGAGACCGCACCTGGAATACTGTGTACAATTCTGGTCGCCGCATCTCAAAAAAGATATAGTTGCGATGGAGAAGGTACAGAGAAGGGCAACCAAAATGATAAAGGGGATGGAACAGCTCCCATATGAGGAAAGGCTGAAGAGGTTAGGGCTGTTCAGCTTGGAGAAGAGACGGCTGAGGAGGGATATGATAGAGGTCTTTAAGATCATGAGAGGTCTTGAACGAGTAGATGTGAATCGGTTATTTACACTTTCGAATAATGGAAGGACTAGGGGGCATTTCATGAAGTTAGCAAGTAGCACATTTGAGTCTAATTGTAGAAAATTCTTTTTCACTCAACGCACAATAAAGCTCTGGAATTTGTTGCCAAAGGATGTGGTTAGTGCAGTTAGTGTAGCTGGGTTCAAAAAAGATTTGGATAAGTTCTTGGAGGAGAAGTCCATTAATGGCTATTAATTAAATTTACTTAGGGAATAGCCACTGCTATTAATTGCATCAGTGGCATGGGATCTTCTTAGTGTTTGGGTAATTGCCAGGTTCTTGTGGCCTGGTTTGGCCTCTGTTGGAAACAGGCTGCTGGGCTTGATGGACCCTTGGTCTGACCCAGCATAGCAATTTCTTATGTTCTTATGTACTCAAATTCTACAGTTCATAGGGGCCAGAATAGACTTTATCCAGTCTTGTGCCTTCCGTCCCTAGGGAGAGGATCAAGTGGATTCAACATCTGTGTACAGAATTTCTCCTCAGATCAAGCATCACTGCCCGCCAAGTCCTTGTACTATTGGGTCACATGGCGGCAGCCATCCATGTAGTACCTCACACTCGACTACACATGCGGCACCTCCAATGGGCACTGGAAGTGCAATGGATCCAGTTTCTTCAACCAATGTCCACCATAGTAACCTTGTCAGACTCCATGAGGAAGGACATTCGCTGCTGGTTAGATCCGGACGTTCTAACTGTAGGAGTTCCTCTTCAAGACCCAACCCACACCCTAGTCCTCACCACAGATGCTTCCATGTAAGGTTGGGGAGCGCATCTTCTCCATTAGAAGACTCAGGGCCAGTGTTCACGGATGAACTAGCTTACCAGATAAATCTCCTGGAACTCATGGCCATGAGATATGCTCTAATGGCTTTTACACATCTGCTACAATGTCATGCCCTCATGATTCATATGGACAATCAAGTAGTCATGTTTTACGTGAACAAGCAGGGCAGATCAGGATCCTAGATTCTCTGCAGAGAGGCAGTTTGGATCTGGGAGTGGGCCCTCAACTCAATAACCTTGAGAGCGACATACTTACTGGGTATAGCAAACACGTTAGCCGACCATCTCAGAAAAATATTTCATCCCCACGAATGGTTGCTCAATGCTTCAGTGGCAGACCAAATCTTTCTACAGTGGAGTCGTCCTTGGATAGATCTTTTCACCAGAGAGCAGAATCTGAAAGTTCCTCAGTTCTGTTCCGTGCATCCAAGTTGACTCAGAAGGACCCAGGACACCTTCCCAATGTCGTAGTTGAGAGGTCTCCTATATGCATTTCCTTCAGTTCCTCTCATCTCAAGAACCGTTCAGAAGATAATCCAGGACAGATCTCGCATGATACTCATAGCACCCATATGGCTGAAGCAACCCTGGTACAGTACTCCGAAAGTGATCCATTAGATTTCGATCAAGACCCAAATCTCTTCACTCAGGAAGGGGGCTCACTTCTTCATCCTCTACACTTTTCCCTCCACCTGATGGTCTGGATGTTGAACACGAGATCTTGCAGTGCTTGACTCTTTCAGCAGATATTCAGCGAATTACAATAGCAGCAAGGAAGTCATCAACCAGATGTAACTACTCCTTCAAATGGAAAAGATATACCAAATAGTGTTAAAGTCAGGGCATTTTTCCTCGGCATCTAAAGAAATCTTCAATTAGTTGCTTCACCTCTCCGAGATGGACTTGGCGACATTATCAGTCAGAGTCCACCTAAGTGCTATAGTTGCTTATCATGAGAGGGACAATGACTTCTCGGTAGCTTCTCACTCTTTAGTGACTCGTTTCATGAGAGGCCTCTTTAATCTTCATCCTTCAATCCGGAAATCCCCGGTACCCTGGGATTTAAATGAGGTTTTGTCAGCTCTAATGAACACTTCCTTTAAACAACTACAATCTCTGCATTTGAAATATCTCACTTGGGGAGGAGGAGAGCTTTCCAAGATGGCGACCTGAACGGTCACGGTGTGAGGAGCTCCTGATTCATTGCTTTTTCTTTACCGTTTCCGATATGCCCCATACAAAGTGTAAAGCCCGGGTGAGGACTGGAGAGAATACCTCTACCCCTCTGGAGTCATTGCAACCCAGAATTGGAAGTTTTTTCGCTTCGCACCTCCGCTTATACCGGGTGAGTGGGCCGTTAGGGAACAAGCTTTGGAACGTGAGCGTACTTCCCTGACCGAAATATCATTAAGCCCCGGATCACCGAAAAGACTGGCACCTCCAGGACACGACGAGGAAAGGAGCCTGCAGAGTGATGAGAGTCCAACGGAGATAATCCGGGGAGAGGCCAAACTACCTGAACAGGCTGGAGTTCTGGAAGGATTTAACATGCAAGTGCATGAAGACAAGGTAGTACCCGGAGGAACAGAGGGAGGTACAGGACTAGACCTTGCTGCAGGGATAAGATCTGTTGGTATTGGAAATGGTGTCGGCCTAGCAGCGGGCGTGGATAAAGAAGGGAGCCAGGTTCCCTCACAGCAAATAAAGATATTATCTGAACCTGAAATATCATTAAATGTAATCTGGAAAGCTCTCCAATCCTTAGAAAAAGTGATTTTGAGATTAACTAAAGAAGTCATTGAAGTTAAACAACAAGTTAAGGACAATGCTATGGAAATAATGACACAGAAAAATAAAATTGAGAGAATGGAAGAAAGAGTAATAGAAGTTGAGAAATCAAATACTGCAATTATTCAAAATGATATGGATGTTAACAAAAGACTTGAAAAAATTGAAAATGCATTGAGAGCTCACAACCTAAGATTCTTAAATTTTCCAGTTTTGAAGAACATTTCCCCAATATAATTATTTAGGTTGTATGTCTCTCAAATATTAAAGATTCCAGAAGAACTTAAACTGGTGATATCAAAGGCTTATTATCTATATCCCACTGAAGAGAGACAAGAAAATGCAAAAGAACAAGATATACCTGATTTAACTACTCTTTTGAATTCATCACAGGATTTGGTTGTATCATATCGTAGACACCTGGTTACATTTACATTTCTAATGGATAAAAATAATATCTTCAAGCAATATTTTAGAAATAGCCAGATGTTATTTTTTGGTCAAAAAGTATGGTGTTACCAAGATTTAGTGAAACAAACTCAATTAAGAAGAAAAACCTTTTTGGGGTTAAGAGGAGAGACTGTACAGAAAGGAATAACTTTTAAACTGCAATTTCCATGTAAATGTTTAATGTATCAGGGACAACGATATGTATTTTTTTTCGATCCAATACAGATGAGAGTGTTCCTGGACTTCCATCCTAGTTCCATATAAGCACGTTGTTTAGGTGTAATTAGATATTTCCTGATAATAGTTTTTTCAGTTTGTTTATCACTCTACAATAAGCTCTCCAGTTTTTCTTCTATTTGACTACAATGCAAAAGTTTATTATGATATATATAAATATTATGTTTTCTGTTAACTATTACTAAGTCTGTGTTGTAGGATATTCCTACACAAGTGGATGCTTGTAAATTTATATAATGCATAAATAAAAAATTAAAAAAAAAGAAATAGCTCACTTGGAAAGTGTTTTTTCTCATAACAACAACTTTGGCCCGAAGAGTAAGCGCACTACAGGCCTTAGTTCACTTCTCTCCTTACTTGCAATTTTATCACAAGGTAGCACTCTGGAATCATCCTAAGTTCCTAGATAAAGTAGTTTCAGCTTTTCACATCACTACCTATCTTCTTTCCTAAATCACATAAGAATAAAAGGGAATCTCTGCTCCATACAGAGTCACTAGAAGGTTTGTTTTTTTTAACTGCTACTGTCTGCTTGTCCAGAGGTCAGGGCAAAGTCAAATATGACTCCTAGGCTTTTGATATTTTCTTGCAGTTATAGGGAGATGTCCTCTAAAACATGGGTGCTCAAACTGGTCCTATGGGATCCCCCCCAGGACTACCTCCTGTGCATGCAAATATTTCTCATGCATATTCGTTAGGAATATCCTGAAAACCTGACTGGCTGGGAACCCCTTAGGACCGATTAGAACACATCTGTTCTAGAATAAGGGGGGGGGAGAGTGTTTGGTTGTTTTTGTTTAACGGAAGTCCAGTTGTCAATCATCCAGGCAATTGTTGAGAAGTGCTATTCTGTTCCAGGTTTCTGTGAGAGGAAGGAGGAACTATATGTCAGCAAAGATGTATACTTTGAGACAAAAAGTACTTATGATGGCGACAAGGGACTGGAGGTCTTTTAAAGAGTGAGTATTCTTTTTAATACAATTAAGTTCTGGACTTCATTGATGCAGGAATTAGTAAAGGAAGTTAGTGTAACTGGGTTTAAAAAAAGGTTTGGACAAGTTCATTAATGTCAAGCAATAAACTGTTAAGCAGATAGACTTGGGGAAAGCCACTGCTTATTCCCGGGCATAACCAGCATGGAATCTTAGCTATTATTTGGAATCCTGCCACATACTTGTGACTTGGATATGGAAACAGGATACTGGGCTTGATGGATTTTTGGTCTGACCCAGTATGGCAGTTCTAATGGGGATTATGGGGAGCTTTGGGATATACCCCATTGCAGGGATCAGGTTTTGGAGGATGCTGTGTCTTAGGTTAGTCTTGGGTCTTCTAGTCAAGAAGGTTTTAAGCCAGTTTAATGCACTGAGACAGATATCTAGGCTAGCCAGTCTTTTCAGCAAGATTGATGATTGACTATATCAAATGAGGGTGAGAGGTCAAGAAGGATCAGTAGACCTGAATCTCCATAATCCATATTTAGTCACATGTCAGTGAGCAAAATGAGAACTGATTGTATACTGTGTCCTATGCGGAATCTGGATTAAGTTTGATCTAGACTTTAAGAACATAAGAAATTGCCATGCTGGGTCAGACCAAGGGTCCATCAAGCCCAGCATCCTATTTCCAACAGAGGCCAAACCAGGCTACAAGAATCTGGCAAGTACCCAAACACTAAGAAGATCCCATGCTACTAATGCCAGTAATAGCAGTAGCTATTTTCTAAGTCAACTTGATTAATAGCAGTTAATGGACTTCTCCTCCAAGAACTTATCCAAACCTTTTTTAAACCCAGCTACACTAACTGCATTAACCATAATCATCTGGCAACAAATTCCAGAGCTTAATTGTGCATTGAGTGAAAAATAATTTTCTCTGATTAGTCTTAAATGTGCTACTTGCTAACTTCATGGAGTGCCACCTAGTCCTTCTATTATCCGAAAGTGTAAATAACCGATTCACATCTACTCGTACAAGACCTCTCATGATTTTAAAGACCTCTATCATATCCCCCCTCAGCCATCTTCTCCAAGCTGAACAGCCCTAACCTCTTCAGCCTTTCCTCATAGGGGAGCTGTGCCATCCCCTTTATCATTTTGGTCGCCCTTCTCTGTATCTTCTCCTTCGCAAATATATCTTTTTTGAGATGTGGCGATCAGAATTGTACACAATACTCAAGGTGCGGTCTCAACATAGAGCGATACAGAGGCATTATGACATTTTCCGTTTTATTAACCATTCCCTTCCTAATAATTCCTAACATTCTTGTTGCGCCCGTCGGTCGCAGACGGCTGCGACCTTTGCTGCTCACCTCTTTTTGCCCTGCAGCTCTGAGTCTGGGGAGGATGGCCGCCTCGGCTTCTGCACGCTGACCTCCATGGCGCTCCCGGAAGCCATCTTACTTCTGGGGTGATTTAGGACACGCGTGTGTGCCTGCCCCCTTCTTAACCACATCATGGCGAGAACCTTGGGGGCGTTCCCACCGCATGACATCACTGCCTACGTGTATATAATCTCATCGGGCCATACTACCTACGAGTTAGCAAGGATTCCCGTCCTGCTCAATTCCACCATTCTGGGACTTCGCTTCGGTGTTCCTGTGTTCCTGTCGGAGTGATCTTGGTACCTGCTCCTCTGGGGCCTTGCCGCACTCAGGATTATCCGCTCCTCAGAGAGCCATCTCTACTTGCCTCATTTCTCCAACCCAGTGAGTCTCTATACTGATTCCACGGACAACCCTTCTGTGCTCCTGGCTACAGCTGGCTACTTCAGTTCAGAGTGAGTACTGGATGTGCTCTACAACTTCCTCTTCCTTCGCTGTGTGGATTCTCAGGTTACCCCGCTCTGCGGACCACTGCTGGATCCACACTGTCTTGGTAAACTTCTACCACCAGCCTCCGGCCTACCCCGCACTGTAGACCACTATCAGAGACAGCCTGCTCAAGTCTCATCAAGAGGAAGTATTCCCCGGGTTACCCCGCGCTGCAGACCACTACCAGATTCATACTGTCTTGTGCAACTTCCAGCCTCCGGCCTACCCCGCACTGCAGATCACTACCGGAGATAACCTGCGCAAGCCCCATAAAGAGGAAGTATTCCCCAGATTACTGCGCGCTGCGGGCCATTACCGGAGAGACCAGCTTGCAGGTCATCTACTCTGGACTGAGTCTATCAACCTGCTCCTCGGGTTATCTTTGCTGTACAATAAAACTATTGCCTCCTGGTGTCCATCACTGCTGAGACCCCGCCTGTCGTGGTGAGTCCCCACAGGGCTCCTCCCTGTGGGGACCACTTGGCACCACTTACACTGGAGCACGTTGCAAGTAATCAAACTAACACCCAAAATCAACTATTTAGTGAGGATAGTTCCTCCCTATTCCAAAAATTGTACTTCTCGATTCTATGTTTCTTGTATCAAGATGAATGTCTTGGAGTAATTAGAAAATACATAATTTGTTTTTTTTTAAATTTTTTTTTAACATAAAACACAAAATTTTTAGAAAACAAAATGAGATTTGAAACCAAATGCAAAAAATTAAAAATTAAAAGCACTGCTTATTATTCTCAAAAAAATTCTAGAGTCCATAATAATCCTGGCAGAGTGTTCCAGAGTTGAGGTGCCAAGTTAAGATAGTGCCCTGAAAGAAGGGCAGTATCAGCCAGAATGCATGTTAGTGCTAGATAGGTACTGTCTTTACCATATTCACCTGTCTGGCCAGCTCTGAAGTGCTAGTGTAGTAGCACTCAGATTTCTTGGACTAAGGGAAGAGAAACATGAACACTGTTTATTGACT
The DNA here is from genome assembly GCF_901001135.1 of Rhinatrema bivittatum. Lineage (NCBI taxonomy): Eukaryota > Metazoa > Chordata > Amphibia > Gymnophiona > Rhinatrematidae > Rhinatrema > Rhinatrema bivittatum. Next base: position 135,203,625 of record NC_042621.1, on the reverse strand, counting down.
GATACCTTTTGGATTGGCGAAAGAGTAGCCCTGGATGTAACTATACATAGTCTTTCACCTTTAGAACTGGATGGCTTTGTGAACTGGCTTAGGGATACATATCTTTTCATCTGAAGAACTGGCTGATTTAGGACATTAGCTTAGGGTTTCAGGCCCTTTCACCTAGAGGACTGGATAACTCCGACACTGAGAGAGTTTTTAACTTATCACAATGAGAACTTAATACCTCAGAAGAGAGGCTGGATATTGAGTGGTCATTGAGACTGAACTCCCTTCTTATTTCTGAAAAAGAGAGCCTGTCCCCACCACAAAGCAAGATTGAAGATGTACATACTAAAATATAGAGAACCTTGTCCCTTTATTGCTATTAGTGTAGCTGTGTTTAAAAAAAGGTTTGGACAGGATCCTGGAGGAAAAGTCTATTAACCATTATTAAGGTAGAGTTGCAGAAATCCACTCTGCTTATTCTTTGGATAAGCAGCTTGGAATCTATCTACCCCTTGGGATCCTACCAGGTCCTTATGACCTAGATTGGCCACTGTTAGAAACAGGATACTGGGCTTGATGGACTTTTGTCTGATCCAGTATGGCAAGTCTTATGTTCTTACATTCTAACTAGCCCATAAGTTTATTTGCTATGGACAGGAAAGAGATCAGCATGAAACCTTTCGGGTCGACTGCATGTTTTCCAGATTTTCTGATTGTGATGATTTTAACTTCTTTTCGCCCTTTATGGAACCTACTGGTGGTTTGTATATTGCTGAAAAGGTTTGCAGGCCACACACATGAATCGACTGTTTCCTAAGGAACTCTGGGACTATACCATCACAGGCAGCTGGTTTCCTCCTGTGTGAAAAAGATGAAGATGGGGAGGAAGGCTGAAAGATTACATTAATCTGTCACAGTTCTTTGCAGCTATGCTGACTGACTATTTTGACCACTGTCACCTTTGAATTAGCCGAATCAGGCAAAAGGGCAAATAGTGTCATGTGCACTATATTTGCACATCTGAGGAAAACAGAAAAAGAGCATAAGCTTTGACAAGTTAGATATAAAACATTGATAAGGCAGGCTATAAGAGAATTTGAAAAGAAGCTTTCCTTAGAGGCAAAAAGCTCCATAAGAAAACCTTTAAAAAATATATCCAAAATAGAAAACCTGTGAAAGAATTGGCTGGACAGTTAAATGATTGAGTGATTAAAGGGGCACTTAGGAAAGGCCATGGCAGAAAGTCTGAATTCATTCTTCGGTGTTTACTGAAAAGGATGTTTGTGAGATGCCTGTGCTGGAAACTATTTTCAGTGTTGATGATTCAGAAGAATTGATATATAAATCACTGTGAAGCTGGAAGATGTAATTTATTTATTTATTTTATTTATTTAACAGCTTTTAATATACCGGTGTTCGTGCAAGCACATCACGCCGGTTTACAATAAACTTGAGAAGGAGGAAATTACAAAAAACAGGGAGTGGGGGAATGGAGCAGGAGCGAAAAAGGGGGGGGGGAGGGGGGGGAGAGAGGTAAAGGAGGAAAGACAGCAGTTGAGAAAGGTACAAGGAACGTATCAGTATTTACAAAAAAGGTTGCTTAACATGGTGGATTATATTGATAACTTATTAAACAATTAAACACATATATATAAACTCATATGTATAAACTATTAGCTTATTTACAGCAGTTATAGCAAGTAGTAACGGTATCATGATTTAAACATAAAGGTTGAAAGTTTTAACTGGGGGTACAGTGGAGCACGGTAGATAGGTGGGGATGGGGTGATAGGTGGGCGGGGGTATAGGGAAAGGGTGGAGGGAGGGTGGGTATGGGTGGGTTGAAGGTGAGACTAGGGAGGTTTCAGGGAGGTGAGACAGGGGAGAGACAGGGGGGTGATGAGTGACAAATTAAAAGAGTAGCAAATTGCTTAGACCAATTGTTTACACCCCAGAGTTCTGAAAAAACTCATAAATGAAATTGCAGATCTGTTACTGGTAATTTGTAACCTGTCATTGGGATTGTCTGTTGTGCCTGAAGACTGGAGGGTGGCCAATGTAACCCTGATCTTTAAAAAGGGCTCCAGGGGTTGATCCGGAACACTATAGACCTGTGAGTCTGACTTCAGTGCTGGGAAAAATCATAAGAGCAAAATCACAGAACATATAGAAAGACATGATTTAATGGGACGCAGCCAGCATGGATTTACCCAAAGAAAATCTTGCCTCTCCAATTGCTACATGTTTTGAAGGAGGTTAATAAATATGTGGATAAATGTGAGCTGGGGCATGTAGTGTATTTGTATTTTTAGAAGGTGTTTGACAGAATGTCCCATGAGAGACTCCTGAGAAAATTAAAAAGTCACAGGATAGGAGGCAATGTCCTGTTGTGGATTGCAAGCTGGTTAAAAGATAGGAAACAGTAGGACTAAATGGTCAGTTTTCTCAGTGAGAAGGGTAAACAGTGGAGTACCTCAGAGATCTGTACTGGGGCTAGTGCACAGTAATACAAAGCTAAATCTGAAACATTAACCCCTCCTATATCTTGGTTCATTTTAATTTTTTCATGGCAATCCTAAGGGATTTAGTTCCAAAGAAACTGAGAATCAGTTTCTCAGATTTCTTATATACCATCTCTTTAAAAGGAAGAGGTAATATAGTAATTTCATAATTTATCTTTGGAGTAATAACTGTTTTAATAGCTTCTAACCTTTTCCAACAAAGCAAGTATAATGAAGACAAACAGGATACAAAACCTTTTATAATTTTGAGTAAATACTCTGTATTCATCTTTATGGTGCTCTCAGGAGTAGTACCATACTACACATCTAAATATGTTATTGCATCTGAATTATGCTGAAAGGGATAACTTATAAGGTCCTCCTTAAAAATAAACTGACTGAGAGGAAGAACTAATGATTTTGCCCAATTAACCTTATATCCAGAAAAGACTGAAAAACTATCAATAGTATGCAAAAGAACAGGTATAGAGACAACAGATCAAAGTTTCCAATGTTATGTTAGAGAAATGATGACAAGGGACAGCCCTGTCTGGTATCCCAGTGTAAACATAGCACCTCAGAGTTTAAATTGTTAATCTAAAGCCTAGCCATGGATGAATTGTATAACAGTTTAAGCATCCTTATAAATTTAGGGCCAGGGCCAAACTAGTTTAAAACCAAAACTAGATGCTTCCAGTCCATCTGCTCAAAGCCCTTGTCAACATCCAAAGAGAATCATATTTTTATTGGTATCAAATTGCATCAGTAGCATGGGATCTTCTAGGTGTTTGGGTAATTGCCAGGTTCTTGTGGCCTGGTTTGGCCTCTGTTGGAAACAGGATGCTGGGCTTGATGGACCCTTGGTCTGACCCAGCATGGCAATTTCTTATGTTCTATGTTCTAATGTTCTCTCTTTCATTACAAATACTGATATTCATAGTATTGTTGTCTTTTGATCATGCAGCAATTTCACTAGAAGCAATTGTGAGTGACCTGACATTAACTAGGCCTTCATGGAGATTTTTTTTTTGAAATTTAAGTTTTATTCATTTAAAGTATACATTCACAATAAACAATGCAACAAGACATAAAACAAAAACAGCATCATCTGTTCCTTTCAACTGTATACATAAAAAACTCAACAAATCCAGAGTGCATTAGATAACAGGAGACCAACATTGTAAGGTACAGAAGAAATTGTGAATAGTCCCATACCCCTAATCCCCACCCTACTCCCAACCCAATTCCCAACCCCCCCCCCCTTACCCTTCCCCATATGACACAGTTACCCAACACTTTTAGGCAATGCCAACTAATCGAGTGTAGCTATGAAACACTTTATCACAGGGTGGAGATATATTGTAGAAATGGTTGCCATGTTTTTTGAAACGACGCCAACCTTTTATGCTTATACGCTGTCAAATGGGCCAATCTGTGATACACGTGCATCTTCTCTCTAACCTTAGCTACATTGGGTATGCTAGCCTTCTTCCAATGGGCGCCAATTAAACTACGCGCTGCAATAAAAATCTGGGCACATAACCGGGACTGAGTATGAGAAATATCTTCTGGGTATATGTTCAGTAAGGCCATGGGCGCCGAGCTGCACAATGACAAACCTAACAACTTATTTACCCAATCAAACACCTCAGTCCAGAAAGATGCTATGAAAGGGCACGACCACCATATGTGGAAATAAGTACCTTGCTGGCCACACTGACGCCAACAGCGATCAGACGCTTGCGGGTATAGTTTGTGTATTTTTTCAGGAGAGAGATGCCACCGATATATCATTTTATAGCAATTTTCTTGCATGGCCGCCGAGATAGAACAGGTGCGAGCCATCTGCCAAGAAGATCGCCATCCACCAATATCCAAGCTAGCATTGAAATCCTTTTCCCAAGCAATCCTATAGCGGTCCCGTTCATTATTCAAGGAAATAAACAACTGATATATTTTGGAGATGGAGCCAGTAATATAATCGCTATTTAAACAGTACGACTCAAATAACGACCTTCCAGGTCTAAGTTGTTTCCCCAATTGTAGTGCACGGATAAAGTGAGTAGCTTGGATATATGCCACAGTATCACAATCGGGTAGATGATATTTATGGAGTATCTGTTCCCTGGTTAAAGGCACCCCCTGCGAAAGTAGATGACCAATTGTCGTGATCCCTTTTTCTTTCCAGTGCATAAATTGAGGATTTTGATAACCACTAGGGAAGTGGGTGTCATGATAGAGGGACGTTTGATAAAAATACTTGTGGGGACCAACTAGGATCCTCTGTACTTGGGCCCATATACGGAGCGTGGTAGTCAATGCCCACGGGATATAGCGCACAGGACGCCAGGAACACCGAGGCTGCCATGGCATAGCACCTAGTTTCATTTGTCCCACCAACAGTTGTTCCACAGATACCCATTGTTTAGGAGACCTAGCCCTATTAATGTCCAGCAAAGCTCGTAATTGCGAGGCAGCATAATACCAGGCAAGATTCGGTACTCCCATGCCCCCCTGTGACTTAGGTAAGTAAAGAATGTCTCGGGATATACGAGGTGGTCTCCGTCTCCAAATAAAGTCGAATATTTTCTTCTGCCAATTACGCAGAATGGATTTCGGGAGATAGATTGGTAATGAAGCAAAGAGATATAAGAATTTCGGGAGGACCGTCATTTTGGTAATAGCCATCCTACCAAACCAAGAAAAGGAGCCACTATTCCACCGACTAAGATCAACAGTAAGTTTAGCTGCCAATGGTTGATAATTTAATCGGAATAAATCCGATAAATTAGCGGACAGCTGGACACCCAGATATTTAATTTGGGAACGTGCCCATTTAAAGGGAAATCTCTGTTTTAGTTGTTGTACAATAGATGCATCCAAATTTATATTAAGTAGTTCGGATTTTTCGAAATTTACCTTAAGCCCTGATACCTCACTAAATCTATTGAGCTCTCGCATGACACCCTGCAAGGAGGAGAGCGGGTCGGATAAAATTAATAACACGTCGTCTGCAAAAAGGGACAACTTATAATGAGAATCCCCAAGCTGAACCCCAGTAATATCATCAGCCCGTCTCATAGCAGTGGTGAGGGCCTCAAGGTAAAGAGCAAAAAGAAGAGGAGACAAAGGGCATCCCTGCCGAGTTCCACGTCCAATATTAAAGGCTGCCCCATATCCGTTGTTCACCTTCACTTGTGCCCTAGGCTTTTCATAGAGCTTCCGTACCCACTGGACAAAAAATGAACCAAACTTCATCTTTTGCAAGACGCTAAACAGAAAAGGCCAATGAACTAAATCAAACGCCTTTTCCGCGTCAATGGATAATAAAACTGTCGGGATTTGTTCCCTTTGCACCCACCCCATCAGATCTAATACTTTACGGATGTTATCTGCGGCCATCCGGTGTGGTACAAAGCCAACCTGGTCGGAATGGACAAGCTGGGGAAGAAAACCATTTAGCCGGACTGCCAATATACGTGCTAGAAGTTTAAGGTCCAAGTTTATTAACGAGATGGGCCTGTAAGAAGCACAAAGGGTAGGGTCCCGGCCCGGCTTAGCTAGCACAGTTATCCCTGCTACATTAGCCTGAGGTGTAAGGGAATCAGCTGCACGTAACCCATTGAAAAATTGCACCAGAGGCGCCACTAGCGTTGCAGAGCACTTCTTATAATAGACCCCGGAGAGACCGTCCAGACCGGGAGCTTTCCCAGGTTTAAGAGATTTGATCACTGAAAGGACTTCGTTTTCTGTTATGGGGGCGTCCAATATACTCTGCTGTACATCTGTGACACAGGGCAAAGTAATATCCTGTAGATAATTAAGAATATCACGCTGCTGTATTTTGCTATCTGTGCTATACAGGGTACCATAGAAGTCAGAGAAAGCATTACGAATCTCTCGAGAGGCAGTGAGCATCTCACCCTTCCCGTTTTTGATTTTAGGAATAATAGTTTGGGTTGCTTTGGCTTTAAGTTGTCTGGCTAGTAGTCGACCCGCTTTATCCCCACCTTCATAATACACCTGACGAGCACTTTCGAGCTGATGGGTTAAATGTGCGTCGTCCAGTTTGGCCAACTCCGATCGTACCGCCAGCATTTTCTGATAACATCGGGGAGATTGATGAAGCATATGTTCCCGAGTGAGAGCTTGTAATTGCCTGGCCAGCTCATCCCTTTTTTGTTGTTTCAATTTCCGAACAGTAGAGGCCTGGGAGATCAGAAGCCCCCTAGCAACTGCTTTGGAGCAATCCCAAAGAATACTGGGCGCGGTAGTTGGGGTTCCATTCAACTCAAAGTATTCCTGCATCTGGCTCTCAAATTGGGAAACAAAAGCAGGGTCTTGTAACAACGATTCATTCAGTTTCCAGTAACGGTCCCCCTTATCGTCAGTATTCATGTCCACTTCCATATGGATAGGCGCATGATCTGACCAGGTGATTGCCTCAATTTCAGGATGGCGTACTCTATTGCAAATAGCCTTATCAATTAAAAAATAATCAATCCTAGAGTAACTCGCATGAGGAGCCGAGTAGAATGTGTAACTCCGAGACCTGGGGAAACGATTCCTCCATATATCAATCAGACTCCAGCGGTCCATGACAGCGCTCAGCTCCCTCCTGTGTTTCCCCAAGTCACAAGCTGGGGAATGGGTGTTATCCAACTCCTGTTTCAAAGTAAGATTGAAATCGCCCCCTAAAATTAAGGCTCCCTTGGCATGAGCCAAGAGTAGATGGCCTAGGCCGGCATAGAAAGTCCCTTGATCCCTATTCGGCCCATAAAGGGATACCAAAGTATAAACTTGAGAACCCATTTGGATTACTAAAAGTACATAACGCCCCTCAGGGTCAACTACATGTGAAATATACTCAAACACAAGTCGGTCAGAAAGTAAGATCCCTGTACCTGCATATTTATGGCGTTTGTCCGCCGCGGCCATGTAACAGTACGGGAATTCTTTAAATTTAAGAAGGTGTGCATGCCTTCTTTTTAAATGTGTCTCTTGTATAAAGAGTATGTCTGCTTTCTGTCGCAGCGCTTCCTTTTTGAAAAGAAAGCGTTTTCTGTATGTGTTGAGCCCTTTGGCGTTAAGAGAGAGGATCCTAACCATAAGGACTAAAAAGTAGTGTGCAGGTTAGTTCAAGAGACCACATTAACATGCCCACGAGACAGATACATAACGGACATAGTATTGGCAAGAATACATGCATAGCCACCCCACAACAATCCACACATAGATAGGCATGAGTAACATCATTTATAGGAGATAACCGTGTCATATCCACCACATCACAGTAAAGTGATTCGCCTAACCCCTTGCGAATCATGTTTCTGGGGGTGTGTATAGCAGCGTAAAAACCTACCCAACCCCCCCCCCCCCCCAGCCCCACTCTGCTAATAACTGAAAACAAGCAAAACCGAACAGTTATATGAACATATGGAAATATACAGGACTCAAATAGTAGAACGAAACTGCCAACCCCTCCGTAGGAGGGAATGGTGAATTAGTAGCCTCTTTAGCCCTCGTCGACCAAAAGGGTCCCATAGCGCAGGGGCGTTCACCAGAGGGACATCCACTCGCCTTGGCGAACCCCCTCTGCAACATAAACGCTAAACTGAAGAAAGAAAAGAGCTGCTATAAAAGCCATGAGGGTCGGACTGAAAAGTTGCAACAACCACGTGTCATCAGGAAAATCCGCCATTGCAGTCTCTCAAACAACAAGGAAAAGACAAAAAAGAAACAAAACACACAGTCATCCCTGGTCTGCAAGGAGTCCGCTAGTTTTGCTGGGTTGCCGGCAAAGACGTCCTCGTCCCGCTCCCGGTCTCTGCCACCGTGGAAGCGGCCCCGTAGAGGGACGTGGTCCGCTAGGCGCTGCAGGTACAAACTCGGATTTAAGACCCGCTTCAGCAAAGGCCCGCACCGCGTCACCAATCGATTTTATTTTGTAGGTGGTGCCTTGACATTGAAACAGTAATGCGAAGGGAAAGGCCCAACGATATTTAATCCCCTCAGCTCGTAATGCCGCAGTGACTTCCCGGAGTTGGTACCGCTTTTGAAGTGTCGAAGGCGCTAGGTCATTATATATGGCAACGTCCATATCATGCCATTTCCATCGGGGTTCTGCCCTAGCCACCGCTATAACCTCCTCTTTTTGCCTGAAATTGAGGAACTTGATGATAATGTCCCGAGGTTTATTATCGCGTCGGACCCCCAACGCTCTATGAGCTCGCTCCAAGTCTATCGATAAAGCAGGCGCCGACTCCACTAAGGGGGCCCCGTGAGAGGCTAAAAGATCTTTACAAATGGCCGTCGCTGTTGTCATGCAGTCCAGATACTGGTCCGTCTCAGGTATGCCCCGAATACGAATGTTTGAACGCCGTGAACGGTTTTCGAGATCTTCAATTTTTTCTGCCATATTTTCCACCTCCGTGGTTAGTTGATTTGTAGATTGAGTCAAACCATCTATATGAGCGCTTTGGTTTTCCGCACGAAGGTCCAATTCATCCACTCTATGCCCCATGCTGTTTAGATCCTCCTTCAACTCTTCCATGCGGGCTTGTAATTCAGCTTTGTAACTTCTCATATCGGAACGCAGTTCCATGAACCAATTCCGGATTTCGGATCTAGTGGGAATATCCGGGTGTAGGGTGCCCGCGGTCGTTTGTTCCAAGGGATCTGGGGAGGGGGTAGACTCCGCCATCTCGATGAATTCACCACGAGGAGTCTTGGCCTGAGCCTCCGCATCTGCCAGAATCTCCTCCGACAGTTTACTAAAAGCAAATTGCTTGAGATCTGTTGTTTTTCGACGCACAGCCATCCTGACAACTTCTCCTGACACCGGCTGTGTTTTGCTGAGAAAAGTCCTCGATTAATTAACGGTTTGCTGCTTGTGAGAGTAGGGCTTTTAGGGAGCAGAAGGTTTAAGCGGCCATTTTCAGCGCTGCTCACTAGCGCCCCCCTGCTCACTAGCGCCCCCCCCCTTCATGGAGATTTAACACAGGGCTATTAATGTGTGATGACTTTCGGGTACTGATATAAATAAGATTTGTAGGCGTATCTGGTAGATATCTTATAGTTGATTAACAGAATTTAATCTGGTAATCTTAGGATACAAATTCTTTAGGGAGCAGTCAAATACACGTTTATGAGGTAGTCAATCAGTTTATTAGCAGCACAAATAAACAGTTTAAAAAGATAATTTTTTTCTTTCTTTTGGTTTTGGTTTAGTTATTAGTTTTACAGTGCAAAGCTGTGTAGTAAGATAATCAGAATTTATAAGCGTTATCTCTAAACCCATCTTTGCACTGAGGAATTTACTCAATGCCAATCTAAATATCCTAGCTAATAGGCAATTAAGCCAGTGTTCTCACCCTTATCCAGGCCAGGGCACACTCCAGCCAAAGTCAGGAAACTGTCTCAATACGTCACGGGGTAATCCAGCAACTCCCCATGCAGGCGAATGATAAATAGAACCCACAGATGTCTCCGAGAGATATATATGACAGCAAAATAGGGCACAGAAGTTCTTAGCTTTAATTCTTTCAAGGGCTAGTTAGCACAACAGTTGCTTCCACGTTACAGAACAAACTGTACTGAGTATGAAACATAGTCGTAGCTTCCAGGTTCATTGCAGCAATCAAAATTCTGTTAGCAAAGCTCTCTTGGCAGAGCTATGGGGAAAGCCATGAAATAAAGCTCTTAGCAAAGGTTTTTGGATAATGTCCGTTAGAGTAATGTCAGACGTCTGGGTAACTCAGTCCCCTTTTTCTCAGAGTCAAACCTCATTGAATATTCAGTTTCATAAGGAGCAATGTTGATCTTGATTGGATGTTACCGCCTCCTATAGACACAAGATTGGTGGGAAGCAAATGATGTCGCCTGAGTCTCAACACATAGAATTATTCCCTGTTGGATAATGAAGTTCAGAGTCTGTTAGCAAAACAGGTGCTAAAAGAATACCTATGTTATAGCTGGATACAAACGTTTTAACCAAGGACATGTTTTACAGTTCTTGTCCAAGGTTCTCCTTTCATTTGGGATGTGGTGACAACTCTATGATATGGAGAAACAATCACAGTCCCTTTTTCTGTGTATGAATCACAGTCTCATAAAATTGCTAAAATCATCACGTAGCTACAGACTCCATGTTTGAGTTGCATAGATCTATACTTTTTGCTCAGTCTGTATGCATAGCAGCAGACCTCAAGTTCATGATGCGCATCCTTAAGGGTCATTGGCGTTTCTCCTACAGATTTCAGGAGTTTACTAAAGATTTTATAATCTTCAACCAGCAGTAGTGACAAAGGAACGCTATTCCGTAGACTGGGGACAACTCTTGAAAAAGCGTGTTTACATGTTTCCTGTACATAAGAACATGCCATACTGAGTCAGACTAAGGGTCCATCAAGCCCAGCATCCTGTTTCCACCAGGGCCAATCCAGGCCATAAGACCCTGAAAAGTACCCAAAATCTAACTACACTAACTGCACTAACCACATCCTCTGGCAACAAATTCCAGATTTCAATTGTGTGTTGAGTGAAAAAGAACTTTTGTCCGATTAGTTTTAAATGTGCCATATGCTAACTTCATGGAGTGCCCCCTAGTCTTTCTATTATCCGAAAGAGTAAATAACTGATTCACATTAACCCGTTCTAGACCTTTCATGATTTTAAACATCTCTATCATAAATATTGTAAATGAACAATTCTTATACTAAGCATCACTAGTTGATGAAAATCATCAGATTGTAACACCCTAGATGGATAATGCCATTTTAACAGATTTTTCAGATAAGTAGGACAGTTCTCATACATAATACGAAAAGTTAATGTTAACACCTTAAATTTTATCCACTGTTCTACAGGGAGCCAGTGCAGTGATTTTAGTACACATGTAATGAGGTCCTATAGAAAGCAACCAGTCAGTAACATTGCAAGGTAGTGAAATGACATTTATGGATAGCTTGCAAAAGTATTCAACCCCTAAAAAGTCAGCAGATTTGTATGGATTACAAATGACACTTGCACATATTGTTCCACATAGTATGTGTATTGCAAACGAGTATGCTCTTAAAGTGAATTTCTAAAGTCACAGTTCATTACTTATCTGCAATTTTTATTAAATAAAATTAAAAACTGAAAAATGATGCTTGAATAAGTATTCAACCCCTTCAGACTAGTACTTGATATAATCACTTTTTGCTGTAGTAACAGCTTTAAATCTGTTGGGGTAAATTTCTACGATCTTTGCAAACTGTTTGGGAATGATTTTTGCCCATTCTTCCTGGCAGATTTGCTCGTGGTGGTTCAGGTTGGTTGGATGATGATTATGGACTGCAGTTTTCAAAAGTACCACAGATTGAGATCTAGACTTTGATTTGGCCGTTGTAGAACATTCACCTTTTTGTTGTTCAACCACTCCTGTGCTTGGGCTCATTGTCCTGCTGAAAGGTGAACTTTGTTCCAAGTTTTAGTTTTTTAGCAGACCGAAGCAGGTTGCTTTGCAGCATTTCCCTGTATATTGCATCATCCATCCGGCCTTCAATTTTAGCAAGATGCCTATTCTCCACTGAGGGAAAGCATCCCCACAACATGATGCTGCCATCCCCATTCGTTAAGAACATAAGAAATGCCATACTGGGTCAGACTAAGGGTCCAACAAGCCCAGCATCCTGTTTCCAACAGTGGCCAATCCAGGCCATAAGAACCTGGCAAGTACCCAAAAACTGTCTATTCCATGTTACTGTTGCTAGTAATAGAAGTGGCTATTTTCTAAGACAACTTAATTAATAGCAGGTAATGGACTTCTCCATGAACTTATCCAATCCTTTTTTAAACACAGCTATACTAATTGCACTAACCACATCCCCTGGCAACAAATTCCAGAGTTTAATTGTGCGTTGAGTGAAAAAGAACTTTCTCCGATTAGTTTTAAATGTTCCACATGCTAACTTCATAGAGTGCCCCCTTGTCTTTCTATTAACTGAAGGAGTAAATAACCGATTCACATCTACCTGTTCTAGACCTCTCATGATTTTAAACACCTCTATCATATCACCCCTCAGCCTTGTCTTCTCCAAACTGAAAAGTCCTAAACTCTTTAGTCTTTCCTCATAGGGGAGCTGTTCCATTCCCCTTATCATTTTGGTTGCCCTTCTCCGTACCTTCTCCATCGCAATTATATCTTTTTTGAGATGTGGCGACCAGAATTGTACACAGTATTCCAGGTGTGGTCTCACCATGGAACGATACAGAGGCATTATGACACTTTCCATTTTATTCACCATTCCCTTTCTAATAATTCCCAACATTCTGTTTGCTTTTTTGACTGCTGCAGCACACTGAACCGACGATTTCAATGTGTTATCCACTATGACGCCTAGATCTCTTTCTTGGGTGGTAGCACCTAATATGGAACCTATAGCATGGGTTATTTTTCCCTATATGCATCACCTTGCACTTATCCTCATTAAATTTCATCTGCCATTTGGATGCCAAATTTTCCAGTCTCACAAGGTCTTCTTGCAATTTATCACAATCTGCTTGTGATTTAACTACTCTGAACAATTTTGTATCATCTGCAAATTTGATTACCTCACTCGTCGTATTTCTTTCCAGATCATTTATAAATATATTGAAAAGTAAGGGTCCCAATACAGATCCCTGAGGCACTCCACTGCCCACTCCCTTCCACTGAGAAAATTGTCCATTTAATCCTACTCTCTGTTTCCTGTCTTTTAGCCAGTTTGTAATCCATGAAAGGACATCGCCACCTATCCCATGACTTTTTACTTTTCCTAGAAGCCTCTCATGAGGAACTTTGTCAAATGCCTTCTGAAAATCCAAGTGCACTACATCGCCCGGTTTACCTTTATCCACATGTTTATTAACTCTTTCAAAAAAGTGAAGCAGATTTGTGAGGCAAGACTTGTGTGATGGAGGCTTTAGGTGTTCTGCTAGTATGTAGTTTCTGTGTAGGGATTTACAACAATCTGGCTTTAATCTGTTTTCCTAATAGGAGGTACATTGGTGATTAGGGCCTGATGTAATATTTGCAGTATGGCTTTTTCATAGGTTGAGTGCTAGCAGTTATGATTTGGAAGGCACTATATTGGAATTGTTGTTCAGTTTATTCCTGGCTTTCTGTGGGCCAAGTCCACACCAGGTACACTTTACCATAGGTCTAATACCATATGGGATCTAGGAAACCACCATGATTACTATGAGAAAGGTAGTTTGTCTATTAAACTATTATTATTGAAAGTGTGTTTTTTTGCAGTGTATGCCTATATAATATATATGTTGTTGTAAGTGATATTTTTACTTCATAAGATTGTACTTTGAATGTGTATTTTCCATATGCAATCTGCCTTTTTAGGTTGGGGAAGTTAATAAATTTTAAAATGGAAAAGAATGCATAAGTTGTAATTATATGGGGAAGGGAGAAAAGTGGGAATGACAGGCTGTAAGGTTTGTCTAGGGCATCTAATACTCTTGTATCAACCCTAAGAGAGAAAGTATGTCACACACACAGACTCCCACCATTCACCAACCTCTCAAATCCCCAGGGGACAGATCCTGGAGATGGGTGGGAGGCAGGCAATAGGGAATGGAGGAGTTCTATTTGTAGACCTCTATTTGTAGAGGTGAGGCGGCCAAAGCCTGCCCCGCCCCATTAAACATTTCTCCAGTGCCCCCTAGTGTGGATGCCGAAAACTGAGAATAAAAAAAATAACTGGCCCAAAAACTGAGTGGTTAGAGCAGTGGGCTACAAACAAGGGAAGCCAGGGTTCAAATCCTATTGCCATTTCTTGTGACCTTGGCCAAGTCACTTCACCCTCCATTGCCTTCCCCTGCCCTGGCCCTCAGTGATTTTGCCTGCACCCGGGCCATGGGGATGAGGGGGGTGCCGTTTCCTCCTTCACTTCAGGCAACAGATTGCCTTGAACTGCCCCTGGCCACAGCTGTGACTAGCAGTTGTCCAACTCTACTGAGTATATGCTAGCTTTTTGAATATGTAATTCACATACAGGCCGATGCAATATGGATATGCTAAAAATGTGCATCCAAATTGGGAGCGCCCAATGCAATAAGCAAATGAGGTGCCACACTAAAAAGGACGCACTAGGGATAAATTGTGCGTCCCTAGTGTGTCCATGGCATCGGGTGTCCGAGAGATATGGCTATGTGCTGGTTAGGAAAATGGATACTCAATTTACAAGTGTCCGTTTTTTCCAGTGGCAGCTATTTTACTGGCACAATACGCATGCACAATATACATGGCCCGGAGTGTGTATATTGTCGGTGTATATTGCGTGCCCTGAAATTTATTTTTATGTCAAGACTTTTTTTTGCATGGTGCTACTTTCTGTGATTCTTCCTACTTAGTATCACGACAATACTAAGTAGGAGAAACCATAGAAAATAGGGATGTGAATCGTGTGATCGATCGTCTTAACGATCGATTTTGGCTGGGGGGGGAGAGAAATCTGATCGTCATGGTTTTTTTTGTAAAAAAATCATAAAAAATCGTAAATCGGGGGAGGGCAGGAAAACCGGCACACCAAAACAACCCTAAAACCCACCCCGACTCTTTAAAACAAATCCCCCACCCTCCCGAACCCCCCCAAAATGTTTTAAATTACCTGGGGTCCAGTGGGGGGGTCCCGGCGCAATCTCCCGCCGGGACATAGTGAGGGCAAAGGTAGCGCCGGCGCCATTTTGAATATTGGCAATATGGCGCGAGTGCAGGAGGTCGCTCCCGGACCCGCGCTGGACTTTTGGCAAGTCTTGGGGGGGTCAGGAGGCCCCCCCAAGCTGGCCAAAAGTCCCTGGGGGTCCAGCGGGGGTCCGGGAGTGATCTCCTGCACTCGTGACGTCCTGTCATATGGTAAGGGCAAAGGGCCACCGGCGCCATTTCTATTAACACAGCCGTGGCCCGAGAGCAGGAGATCGCGCCGGGACCCCCCCCTATCCCCCACTGGACCCCAGGTAATTTAAAACATTTTGGGGGGGTTCGGGAGGGTGGGGGATTTGTTTTAAAGGGTCGGGGTGGGTTTTAGGGTTGTTTTGGTGTGCCGGTTTTCCCGCCCTCCCCCGATTTACGATTTTTTGACGATAAATCGGGGGAATTGCTATTGTATCGCGGCTCTAACGATTTTTGATGATTTAAAATATATCTGACGATTGTTTTAAATCGTCAAAAAACGATTCACATCCCTAATAGAAAAGCAGGTTTTTTTGTTTTAAAGTTCAGCCCTTGACATGCGGGAAGACTTTAAGCCTGCTCCAGGGCAGGCTTAAAATTTTACGGGTTAAAAAGTGCGCCTTGGGACCACAGGGATTTTTTACAAGCTCCGCTCTCTGTTGGGCAGTTCATTGTTTTATGTAAACCGGAGTGATTTGTAGTCCCTACAAGAACTTCGGTATATAAAAATTAAAAATAAATAAATATAAATAAATAAATGCAGGGTAATAGCTAATAGCCTCATCTACATGGCATTTACATATGATGAGCCCTATTAGCTACACCTTTGTTTGGACGTGCGTTAAGCTGTGCACTAGGCTGGGCGCACTTTATTGCATCGGCCCCATAATGTGGCTATGCATATGTAGAAATGCTATATTAGGGGTACTGTTTATATCTAAAATAAAAGGTAATGAGATGGTTGGTTTTACTCCCCGCTCTTTAGTTTGGAGCCCTTGCAGTGACGCAGAATGGGTCCTCTGAGAAATCCTGGTTTTAAGTGAAAAGAACCAACTGGAGAGGGTGATGAACCTGCCACTATATCAAACCTCTATCGTTCCGACTCGGGATGTCCGCAGCTGCAAGTTGTCCAAGAGCAAGACCAAAGAGAAGGAGAAAGAAGAGCAGGTAAGAATTCCTTCATATCTACTTGTGCAGGAAACATGGAGCTTGGCACTCAGCTAGGGCTAGAAGCACATCAGCATAGCTGGTGTTTTCAGCCACAGTTCCCAGAATCTTGCTAGATACATAAAATGCCAAACTTAATAACACAGAATTATCTTATGTTAGATTAGAGGCTTATCACATGGCAGGTTATAGGTTTTTGCAGATGAGTGGGTTGGTTGTTAAATAACACTTAAAAGCCACTGCCAATGTGAAAGACTTGAGAAGTGACTTACTTGTAATGTTCCACCCATTTTCGGTGAACAAGCATCACATTACAGCCACACAAGATGGGAGGGGGGGTGATGTATTCCCAGAACACTGATTCAGTCCTTTTCCTCTAGCTCAGAAACTTTTGCATTTTGTTCTGGGCATGTGCAGGACTTCCCATTCTAGTATCCTGTGCGACCTCCCTCAGTCTAATTTCATGCGCTTCGTAAATGGTCAAGAATTTCCATGAGTCACCGCAATTGAGAACAAATTTGACTTTCTTGACTTTTTTTCCCTTTGAAAGAAACTAAGAATGGCAGAGCAAGCTATAATATCGAAAAAAATGGAAAAGTCCCTTTAAAGCTTGTAAAAATTGTCACAATAAAATGGCACTTGTGGATCAACGTGATTGGTTTATCCGCTGCCTTTGACCAGACCATCACCTCATGTAAACTATAATCAATTCTCTTTACACCACTTCCAGCATTGATATTCCCAACAGGGTAACCAAATATTTTACATCATCTCTTTTAAAGCACCTTAACAATGTTTTAAGGAAGTGCAATATAAGGTGCAATTTAAAATGAATGGCAATTTTCATTCAACTTCCTAAGGCTGCTGTATCGCTTGCCACATTGTTACCCCAACAAGTTATAAATCAACAATTTTTACACTGTTGTTACCAAACCCGCTTACTGTCCCGACGTGGCAACGTTTCAAACATATAGTCCTTCCGTTGGTAATTTTGAAAAAACGCGAAATTCTTTAAATGATCTTCCGTCAGTCCGACCTATTGTTCATGGTCAGCGCCATTCAATGTCAGTTGACTAATGAGCCGAACGTCTTTTATACGTCATCTAAACTAGTAACACCAACCAATCAACAAACAAATACCAAGACCCCACCAATGGAAATGCTAATGTGTAATTCTCCAAATCTTATAGGGGCCTCCCATCACACGCCTCCTTTATATCAATGTCGCAAAATTGAGTTCTTCGTTCATCCCCTTAGGTATTGAGTGTTTTTAGTGTATAAATCCAAAACGCCTCACAATAATTAAGCCTGGTGCTCAAATCACCTCCACGAACAGAACTGTAAAGCTGTTCAATTATAGTCCACTTCAATTGTGAAAATTCATGCCCTGCCTCCATTAAATTTTGAACCATCGATGCTATCATTTTAACCGTATTAAAGTGAGACTGGTGTTCCACCAATCTAACTTTAATAGGTCGTGTTGTCCATCCCATATATCTCTTGGGACATGGGCACATTATCGCATAAATTACATTCATCAAATTGCAATCTGTATATGTTTTTCTCCATATGCTATACCCCGTAACTGGTTCAATCCACTCATCACTTATTACGGTCTGTTTGCACCAGCTGCATTGTCCACATTCAAAGTGTCCTGATGGGATCCACTGTCTGGGTTTGACTTCCCAATTGTGAATGTACAACTTTGTGTCAAGTGTTGGTCCCTCTGGTGGTCGCTATCTGTGGTAAACCTCAGAAGGTTTCATGAAGCGCTAGTACATGCCAGTGCTTCTTAATAGAAGCGGCAATAAATCCCACTGCAGTGGTTTGTTTTAAAACACAAATCAACCTTGATTGTTCTTTTGTTGGTGTATATTGAAGAAGCTGCTGCCTATCACTGTATTGAGCCCGTTTATTTGCATGTTGTATTGCTTTATGAGAGTATCCTCAGGCTAAAAATCTTTCCTTTAATATCCTAGCCTGTTTTTCAAATTCTACTGCACTAGAGCTGATCCTTCTAACTCAGAAAAACGGGCTAACCGGCAAACCCATTTATGGGTTTGGTAACAACAGTGTGAAAACTTGTTGGGGTAACAACGCGGCAAGTGATACAGCAGTCTTAGAAGTTTAATGAAAATTGCCATTCATTTTAAATTGCACCTTATATTGCATTTTAAAAAAAAACCACACAAGGGAGGTGGTCGGAGGTTGATGATTATAATCAATAGCATCTAATAGTGCCGTGGGGCATATATAATTATATGAAACCAACAACCCCTTCCTTAAAACATTGTTAAGGTGCTTTAAAAAGATGATGTAAAATATTTGGTTACCCGGTTGGGAATATTGATGCCGGAAGTGGTGTAAAGAGAATTGATTATAGTTTACATGGTGTGATGGCACTTTTTGTCCAGTTTGATTGTTTAGTTGAATATCACATTGTGTGGTGGAGTGGTTGAAGTCTTACCAGACTATGGCAGTTCAAATTGCATCCCCTGTGGCAGAATGTCCATGAGGACACTCATTTAAGAGGCCTAAAGCTCCAAAAAGGATCGTAAATTGTTCCTCAGAGCATAAGGAATCAAAACATAAGCAACAAAGATCACCTTCTTCTGAAACAGATATGTGTCTGGTGCAAAAACGTCGAGACTCTAAATCAGCACCACATCCAGATGGCGTACAAAACTTGGCACCGAAATCTTTTTTCATCTCATCTGACCAGCACAGAACAATTGGCGCTAAGAACAGCGCAGAAGGCACACAATGCAGACAGCGGACCAAAACCTCTCAGTGCAGATTCATTGGGGCAAGCGTCATCTTCAACGCATACACCCCCCAATGCCATGTCAATGGCTCAGAGGACATCTGGCAAAAGAAAATTTGCCAAGAAAAAAGAACCCATAAAATGAAGAACCTATCTGACTCGTCTTCTTCACCACCTATCTTAGGGCTGCATGCAATGCCCTTTGCCTCTGTGCAGGAACCAAAAGTATCATTTCCATCTTTTCAAGACTGCCACTCATTTGCACAAAAGTCTTGGACAGACTTTGTCTAGACATATGCTCATGAACTACCTACCAAGGAAAGAATCATAAAGAAACCAATTTTGAAAAAATTAAAGAAATGCAGGCCAAGTTTGCTCTGCAACCCTCAGGCCTAGAACAAATTCTTTGGATGCACAGCCAATTTCAATGTCTTCTGATAACTATACCTTCTCCTAATCATTCTTATCTGGTAATCCTACAAGTCCGATGACTTAGAGGGAGAGTTTCCTGGTGTAAATCCCTCTCCAGAGCCTAATCGAGTGACTATACTTCCTAAGTGCAACACATTCTTCATTTATACAAAAGATGTTGGATGCCCTAGAATTTAGCCTCCATGAAGAGGAAGAACCTATAGTGGAATGGCAGGGTGTGTTACAATGCCTACAAATACCTAAACAGTACAAGGCTACTCCAAAGCATCAGGCATTGCTTCAGGTCCAAATAAAAATATGGAAGACATCCTATTCCATCTTTCCAGTAGCAAAAATGCCATACAAAAGTGTCCAGAATACAAGGTACAACTACATCGTGGAATCAGCCATGAAAAAGGCCAAGAAATCAAATACTTTCTTGATTACTCCAGCTGGTAAAGACTTGTATATTCTGGACACAGCTGGGAAAGGAGTTCATCAAGGTGCATCCTTACAGTCCAGAATAGATGCCCACCAAATTCAGATCATTCACTATCTGTTCAACAACCTATAACAATTAAAGATTATTGCACAAATACTACTGGAATAATAGCTAAAGCAGTTCACAGAGGTTATGAAGAATGCTGAGGATTCTTCATGCCATCTAACACATTCCATCTATGACTCCTATAATGCCTCCTTAAGCTGCAGTCTGCATTGTCACCAGAAGTCTAGCTTGGCTCTGGGCATCAGGTCTGAGAGAAGATCCATGAAAAGGCAGAATCACCCCCTGCAATAGGACAACCTATTTTCAAACAGAATCAGAGTGCAGCCCTATTGTCTTTGTCAGCTTCGTAAATGGATACTTCTCAAAAACGATACCTACCGTAGACCATATTAATGCTCCTAATGCAGATGCTGCAATACTTATGGCTAAAATAGACAAATACTTAGGTACTGTGAACACTACAACAGCCCCAGCAGCAGACTTAACAGCCACAGGCACGACCAAGAGTGCGCGTGCAGCCTACCCAACAGCTGCCAATTGGATTTTGATACTACACATCCTTTTCAACAGAACAGCTAAGGTTTTTCAGTCATCAATGGAACCTCATAACTTCATACAAATGGTTTCTAAAAATTCATCAAGGTTACTGTCTGAATTTCCAAACATTGCAGCCTTAAAATTTCCCTCATTACCACCATAATTCAAAAATTCACTTGCAGGTACTGAAACAGGAAATAAATTCTCTTGCACTCCAGATCCATCCAACCAGCACCTGTCAGTTAACAAGGGAGCAGATTCTTCTCCAGATACTTCCTGATTCCAAAGAAAACAGGTGACCTCCGCCCCATCCTGGATCTGAGAGATCTCAATATCTATTTAAAAAAAGGAATATTCAACATGGCCACATTAGCCATTATATTGCTGCTACTAAAGCAGAACGACTGGTTAACATCGCATGATCTAAAAGACCCTTATGCCCACATTCTTATAAAAAAAAGCACAGGAAATACCTCCATTTCATCTCGCAAGAAAAGCATTACTAGCACAGAGGCCTACCTTTTTGGACTATCAATAGCAGTAGTGGCAGCACAATTAAGGAGGGAAAATTTGCTGGTGTTTCCATACTTAGATGATTGGCTACTATCAAGTAACAGTCCTCAATAATAAATGTAAAGTATGTATTTGTATTCCTACCTTCCTTCGGCTTCATAATCAACTTTCAGAAATCCTCTGTTCATAGGGACAGAACTCGATATAATTCAAGGCAAAGCATGTTTAATATTGCTGAAATTGATGAAGCTCAAGTCACTCATAAATACCATAAAGAGCCTTCATAGCATCACACAATAGAAAAACATGAAAATCCTAAGACATATGGCCTCCATGAAACAGGTTACACCTTTAGTGAAACTCAAAATGAGATATACTCAGTGGCACCTCAAAGCACATTGAGATCAACAAACTCATACATCTAACCTACTTCAGTTGGTGGCAAAGTTTAAAGAACCTTCAAAGAGGAACAGCTGTCCATCCACCATAAATACAAGCAATCATAACAGATGCTTCCAACCACGGATGGATCATACATATTGGTTCACGATGTTCTCAGGGTCTCTGGATAATGCAAGAATCATCTCTGCATATCAGTATTTTGGAGTTGAGTGATTTACAATGGCCTCCAAGACTTCCAACGACATCTTGAAAAGAAAGCAGCCCAAATCTGTAGACAACCAAGTTGCGATGTATTACCTGAACAAACAAGGAGGCACAGGTTCCTACAGGCTTTGCAACGACACTATTTAAATTTAGATCCTGGCCATAAAAAGAAAAGTGCAAATTACAGCGATCTATCTCTCAGGCAAACACAGTCTTCTTGCAGACAAGTTAAACCATCAGCTCCAGCCGCATGAATGGGAAATCAACAACCAGGTTCTACAGCCCTTTTCTCTCTGTGGGTATCCCAACCATAGACCTCTTCACTTCCCCATTCAACAAGTTACAGATATTTTGCTCAAAGAGATGAAGCAACCAAGCTTCAGCAATAGACACATTATTCACTGCGAGGAACAATGGGCTTTCCTCTGTGTTCCCTCCAATTCCATTAATAGCAAAGACCATTCTAAAATTAAGAAGGGACAAAGCAGAAATGATCCTCATAGCTCCGTTTTGGTCATGTCAGGGTTGGTTTCCTTGGTTATACAGACTAGCGGTAGCTAAACCATTCAAATTGCCATTAATCCCAAATCTCCAAACACAATATGGAGATTTCCTTCTCCATCCCAACCTCCATTTGAAAGCACTTACTGCTTGGATGTTAAAAGTAACCTAATCAACAAACTCCAACTTTCTAGAGAATTAAAGGACATCCTTCAACAAGAAGGTGTTGTGATTTACCAAAATAAACACTTAATACAGTTTAAAGAAAGATATTTATTTAGATAAAGTATGGAAAATTCCAGGGGAGTGCAAGATTTCCAGCAAGGCAATTCAGAAGCAGTATCTCAGAGCATTGTTGACATAATATATTAAATAGGTCACACCTCAAATTTAATCCAGTTTGTTTGCATAATGTTTTCCTAATTGGATGACATTAACACAACATCCTCCTTAATAGGGTAGTAGTATTATTTTATCTCATACGTTAATAGGGCTGGGATTGTTGTAAATCATATGATTTCTTGTAAATTGAGCCCAAAAGGCAGGAACGAACTTAAGGCTGAATTTTGACATACTTTTTTACTTCTGGTGTACAGACTAGTATTTCAACATATTTTCTCAAGGTATTTTACAAGGTAAGCAATTTTGCTTTATTTTGAGCAATATAAAGCATGCGGAATTTTGCATTTTTGTGTACAGAATTACCCCAACCCCTTGCCCAGCAACTCCACCCCTTTTTCTCACTCTTTCTCCTCTCCTTGCTTCCAGCAGAGGGCCAGGGATAGGGAGAGGGGGAGAGAAGAAGGAGAATCTGGAATAGGGGAAGGAGATGGGAGAAATATTTCCAGGATCAAGGAGATAGGATTGAGGGAATGGAGGTAGGTATCCTATCCCTGCTCCCAATCACATCTCTACCCATGTCTCTCTCTCTCTCTCTCTCTCTCTCTCATGCATATGCACACTCAAGCACACATGCACAGGCAGCCCCCATTAGCCAGCCTTCAAGCTAGTTCCACTATGCAGCCATCTCCCTGCCAGCTTCCAGCTTCACCTCAGCCCTCTTCTCACAGCAACTAGAAACTAGCCAGTCATATCAACCTGCTCAGCCAGCCTCGACCCCCTTCTCCCCTAGCAAGCCAGTCCCTTACCCTGCAGGCTCTCCTGCTCCATCTCAGAAATTCTGCCTCCAGCACTGCATGGCCCTTAGCATTTTCACACTGGTCTCATGAGACAAGACTACAGAACAGCCCAAGAATAGAGGCACCTACACAGCTCGCTCACAGAAAAATGTGCGGTGCCTACTTTAGCATTTCTGGGACAGCAAGTCCAAAAAATTGATTGGATCAGGGCCCCGCTGGCCTATCCTGCTCCGATGTCTATGTTCAAGCCTCCTCTCTACCTGGGCCTACTAAGGTTGAAAATCTGCCTTTATCAGGTCCACTGGAGTGAACCTGTCTCACTGTGTAAAAAAAGGGCTGGAATTTTGCTAGTGGTGCTTTTTGTTCCCAAGAAAATTGGGAGATTGAGACCTATACTAGATCTGAGGAATTTGAATGTGTACCTGAAAAATAAACTCTCTAACTGCTTCTGATATAAAGCCATGGGAATTTTTTGGAAGGGCTCATTCTCCAAAAATATTGACTTAATATTTTAGATTTTTTTTTTTAAGTGGATCAAGATTTTCCATTTTCTTCTTGCATGCCAAATGTTGTGACCTGTCCCTTCTCTGGAAAGTAATTTTGCCTGTGGATGAATGGAGAGACAGACTGACTGATAGAAAAATGATACAAAAGAGATCAATGCCTGACATGCCACATGTTGAAAAATGTTAAAACTGCTACATGATGGCCTAGCAAGAGTATGGTTTGCTGCCATGCAAGAAACCTGGGTTTATTTCCCAGACAAAACATTTCCTTGGTCTAGCAGGGACTGGACTTGCTCTGGAACCTGTTTTGACCATCTTCCATCATATCATCATTCCTGTTCCATTTCTTTTATAATGCTTGTCTGGGACTGTCCTTCATTATTCCTGTCCCTGTGGTTTCTATTGTCTGCCTGGAACCATCCCTCAACTGTTCTGAGCTCTTGGGTTATAATTCTGACATATTCTGTACTTTTGCTATGACCGCTGCTGCTGTGGGAAGAATTATTGCATATTTAATTTCACTGGAAAAAAATGCAAACTTCCCTGGTAGTATAAGAAGGGGAAACAGGGACTTGAGAGCGATTGCTGGAAAGGGGCAAGTACGTTCATCAGAAAAAACCTACCACTTAAGACCTAATCGTGTAGAAGAATAGGAGGTGATTTAAAGTGTTTTCTTCTTGCCTTCAATTGGAGGGTAAGAAGGGGTAACGTTGCATCTCTTTCAGCTCTCTGGGACCTTTGATGCACCTGGAGGGGAGGGGACAACAGTGAAGGCTGAGGAGGAATGGCTAGGACAAGTACCAAGGGCTTTTACATTTCTTAAAAGTGGTTTGTAGCTTGTCTGCTCTCTGCCAGAACTTAAAAGTAAATTGTTTATTTTATTAGATTTTGCTTGTTTTCTGTGGTTACTTTAACTTTTAATAACAATAGAAGTGATAGAGGACAAAAGATACAATGACCTTTCACTGTACAGTACTATTTACAACTAGCAACTGTGTCCGTTCTACGCCCGGGCGGCGAGCTTTTTTATTGGCACATATGCTCTTGTATGAAGCGTTAGCTGAAAAGGAAAAACTAAATTGTTTTTACCCAGGGCAAGGAATGTGGAGGCACATTTGCTAAAGCCAGGGCTGGCAAAGTTTATTTACCAAGCTGTCTCTCGCACTCCCCCACACCTCCTCTCCTCTCTCACACACACATTCACTGTCACCGGCATCCACCCCCCCCCCCCCATGTTCTCTCTCACACCCTCCTGCTCTCTCTCACCCTCCCTTCCCCGACACACATTCTCTCTCACCAGCATGCCGTGGGACCCGTGCCATTCGCGGCGAAGATGAAGGACCGGTTCGTAGTTCGCGGCACGGGGGGCCTTCCATTTTCACCTTGAGCAGAAAATAGCAGTGGAGACCCCGGCATGCCGCGAACAGAGCGCGTCCCGTGGCACACGCTCCGTTCATGGCAAAAATGAAGGCCCGGGCGCACCGATCGCGGCACACGGGGGCCTTCCCTTTTCGCCGCGAACGGCACACCGGGCCTTCATCTTTGCCACGAATGGAGCGTGTGCCGCGGGACACACTCCATGGCATGCCAGTGTCTCCTCTGCTATTTTCTGCTTGTCCCGCGATGGCTGCTGTCCTTCCGGTTTTGAAAAGTCTTCCGGCGAGGGAGGAAATTGGCGAGGTGAGGGAGGAAATCTGTGGGAAGGAGGAATTCTGCGCAAAATCTGCATTCCACAGTAGTGCTGGATTCCCTCAGGAGTACCTCTTGTAGCTGGTGTTGTGACATGGCCGCTGTACGGCGTGATTGAGCCTCCAAGGCGGCCAGGGAGCCGCCTGCGCCATCTATCGGCGGCTGAGGAACATGCACGAGCACTGACGGACACACTACCAAGCCCGATATATTATAGCATCATCTATCGGCGGGCTGGGGAACATGCACGAGCACTGACGGACACACTACCAAGCCCAATATATTATAGCATCATCTATCGGCGGGCTGGGGAACATGCGCGAGCACTGACGGACACACTACCAAGCCCGATATATTATAGCATCATCTATCGGCGGGCTGGGGAACATGCGCGAGCACTGACGGACACACTACCAAGCCCGATATATTATAGCATCATCTATCGGCGGGCTGAGGAACATGCACGAGCACTGACGGACACACTACCAAGCCCGATATATTATAGCATCATCTATCGGCGGGCTGAGGAACATGCACGAGCACTGACGGACACACTACCAAGCCCGATATATTATAGCATCATCTATCGGCGGGCTGGGGAACATGCGCGAGCACTGACGGACACACTACCAAGCCCGATATATTATAGCATCATCTATCGGCGGGCTGGGGAACATGCGCGAGCACTGACGGACACACTACCAAGCCCGATATATTATAGCATCATCTATCGGCGGGCTGAGGAACATGCACGAGCACTGACGGACACACTACCAAGCCCGATATATTATAGCATCATCTATCGGCGGGCTGAGGAACATGCACGAGCACTGACAGACACACTACCAAGCCCGATATATTATAGCGTCATCTATCGGCGGGCTGAGGAACATGCACGAGCACTGACGGACACACTACCAAGCCCGATATATTATAGCATCATCTATCGGCGGGCTGAGGAACATGCACGAGCACTGACGGACACACTACCAAGCCCGATATATTATAGCATCATCTATCGGCGGGCTGAGGAACATGCACGAGCACTGACGGACACACTACCAAGCCCGATATATTATAGCATCATCTATCGGCGGGCTGAGGAACATGCGCGAGCACTGACGGACACACTACCAAGCCCAATATATTATTTATTTATTTATTTAATAGTTTTATATACCGACATTCATCAATGATATCACATCAGTTAACAGCAAAACAATAAACTACGCTTATGATGCATTTGACAAGAAACAGGAGAACAAAAATATCAATGCAAAGAACAATATATATGTCAAAAAGATTATCTATAGTTGGATACTAAGGGGAAGATTATCAATTACTTGCAAGGTTGCTTACAATATGCTGAGGGGTTAGGACTATTGAACAGGTGTAAATGAAATGGTATCAAGGATATGTATGGGAGAATTGAACATGTATCAAGGATATAGTATGATGGAGATGAATCAGGGAAATAGAGGTGCCTCAAAAAGTTTAGACATCAGAGGGAGGAAGGAACAGAGGGGGAAATGGGAGCATAAGGTGTAGTGTGACTAGACTGGGTAGTGTTAGGTGTAGGCTCGTGTGAACAGCCACGTCTTTAGTTTTTTGCTTGAACATTTTATGGCAGTCCTCCTGGCGTAGACCTACTGGCATTGTGTTCCAAAAGGTGGGGCTGGCTATGGAGAGCGCACGTGCTCTTGTAGAAGCCAGGTTGGTGTTTTTGGGGCAGGGTGTACGAATGGTAGCAAGATATTGGTTTCTGGTTGGTTTAGTTGACTCGTGGAGTATCAGTGAGTCACTGAACCAATTCATCTCAGGATTATGGATGACTGCATGTTCTATATAATAACCTATGGAACTTTCTAAATAATAATCATTGTTGCACCAGGGAGGTGGATGCTTGGCCTAGTGCAGGAATGGTAGCTCCCTGGTTGGAACCAGAGAGCGCCTTCCACCAGGAAGCGGAGCACAAGAGGAGACAGAGGCTAGCTGGAGCTTTGCCACTAGCAACCCTAGGTACCCTCGGGTTGAGCCCTTGAGTACCTGGGCCGCCTGGTCTTAGGTGGGCCTCGCAGGATCTCCTTGATATGAAGTTTAGGGGTGTGCCCACCACAATCAAGGGTGCGTAGTCAACACTTAGGCCGGGAGCACTAAGAGGAGAGGATCACCTTGCTGGTGGCTGAAAGGAATCAGTAAGTTTTTGCTTAGGAAATTTTCTTTTTTAAAAGTATTGGGACGAAGTTAACTATTGGGGAATATTATTTAGTGTCTTTGTGTGTGTTTGTGCTTTTGTGCTTTTAATAGTCAGTAAGATTGTATATATTGTATATATTGTAATTTTGCTTATACTCATTTCTGGTTTTTGTAATCACTTATAGCAACTATGTTCCCAACTTCTTATCATATAATTGTGCCTCTAATTTTCCGTCGCCAGCTTTTTTTCCCTCTTTACTCTCCCTCTCTCCCTTTCTAGCCTTCTCCCTCCCTGTTCATTGTAATTTCTCCAACTTTATTGTTAACTGTAAATCGGCATGATGTTCCACACCAATGTCGGTGTATAAAACCTTATAAATATAAATATAAAAGACAGGGAATAAACTGAAGTTAGACTGTATTTTTAAATAGTCAGTAAGGCAGTTAATACGCAGTAGTTAGTATGTTTATTTTTAATAGTCTGCAAGGCAGCTAATAAGCAGAAGTTAGAGTGTTTGTATATTAAAAAAAATAAAGGTAGCCAGAAGCTAGAAATAAGCTAGGAGCAGTGTATACCTAAGTAAAAAGGTTGAAAAGTTCAGCACTCATCTTGGAAAGGTGTTAAGGTAGTGTGATTTGGTTTGATTAGATACCAACATTTGTTAATCAAGAGAGCAGTGAGTCACTCTGGCTGACTAACTGAAGTTAGACTGTTTGTATTTCCGAACTCACCCCTAGCTCATCCTTCAATTTATAGGCAGGTGCCACTTTCACAAACAAAAAACAAAACAACAACAAAAAAACTTTGAGAGTTTGATCATTCCCCTTCAGGCCACTACCAGACATATAGTGAATTCACTAATACATTTAAAGGATGTTAATTAAACACATTCCTACTCCCATAGCAACCTAAAACTTAACTACGAACTGAACAAATTTGAGATGAAGGCAGCAGTCCAGCAGCAAGAGGGGGACTTCCCAGTCTTGCATCGAGTGTCACATGTATGATTTTTTACTCACCGGTGAGAAATTGTACATGTGCATGTGATGCAAAGAGCTCCTGGCTCTCCAAGAACGAGTCCAATCTCTGGAGGCTAGAGTGGCAGACCTGGAGGATCTGAGGCAGACAGAGAGGTATATAGATGAGACCTTCGGGGCAGCCAAGTCCCAACTTCAGACTGGCAGCCTTGGTGCTGCCTTGGAGGAAGAAGATCTCATGATCAGAGAGCATCAACCTTGTGCAGCAGGAAAGGATCCTGTAGCAAGGACCTGCTCTCCAGATGGTGCATTGTCCTTTCGCACCAAGAATATGTCTCCAAGGCCTACTGCCCAGGAGGGAAAGGTTAGGTTGGCCGTCATAGTTGGTGATTCGATTTTTGGGAATGTAGACAGCTGAGTGGCTGGTGGGCGTGAGGATCGCCTGGTAACATGCCTACCTGGTGCGAAGGTGGCGGACCTCACGCGTCACCTAAATAGGATTTTAGACAGTGCTGGGGAGGAGCCAGCTGTCATGGTACATGTGGGCACCAACGACATAGGAAAATGTGGGAGGGAGGTTCTGGAAGGCAAATTTAGGCTCTTAGGTAGAAAGCTTAAATCCAGAACCTCCAGGGTAGCATTCTCTGAAATGCTCCCTGTTCCACGCGCAGATCCCCAGAAGCAGGCAAAGCTCTGGAGTCTTAATGCGTGGAAGAGATGATGGTGCAAGGAAGAGGGATTCAGTTTTGTAAGGAACTGGGGAACCTTTTGGGGAAGGGGGAGTCTCTTCCGAAGGGATGGGCTCCACCTTAACCAGGGTGGAACCAGACTGCTGGCACTAACCTATCAAAAGGAGATAGAGCAGCTTTTAAACTAGAACAAAGAGGAAAGCCGACATTCGCTCAGCAACGCATGGTTCAAAGGGAGGTATCTTCAAAGGATATTAATGATGCATTAGAATTAGGCTATCCCGACAGTGATGTTCAATAATAAGAAAAGTAGTTCAAGTGCCTGTAACTAAAAACTCACCTGAGCTAAAAAATTCTAACTTATCCCTATCAATTAAAAAGCAGAATGAAAATACAAACAAAAAACAAACTTTGAAATGTTTGTATGCTAATGCCAGAAGTCTAAGAAGTAAGATGGGAGAATTAGAATGTATAGCAGTGAACGATGACATAGATTTAATTGGCATCTCAGAGACATGGTAGAAGGAGAATAACCAATGGGACAGTGCTATACCGGGGTACAAATTATATCGCAATGACAGAGAGGAGCGCCAGGGAGGCGGTGTGGCACTTTATGTCTGGGATGGCATAGAGTCCAACAAGATAAACATCCTGCATGAGACTAAATACACAATCGAATCTTTATGTTTAGGTAATTGCCAGGTTCTTATGGCCTGGTTTTGGCCTCTGTTGGAAACAGGATGCTGGGCTTGATGGACCTTTGGTCTGACCCAGCATGGCAATTTCTTATGTTCTTATGGGTAGAATCCCTTGTGTGTTGGTGAAGTCTATAGTGATAGGAGTATACTACCGTCCACCTGGTCAAGATGAGATGGACAGTGAAATGCTAAGAGAAATTAGGGAAGCTAACCAAATTGGTAGTGCAGTAATGGGAGATTTCAATTACCCCAGTATTGACTGGGTAAATGTATCATCGGGACATGCTAGAGAGATAAAGTTCCTGGATGGAATAAATGACATTTTTATGGAGCAATTGATCCAGGAACCAACAAGAGGGGGAGCAATTTTAGATCTAATTCTCAGTGGAGCACAGGATTTGGTGAGAGAGATAATGGTGGTGGGGCCGCTTGGCAACAGTGATCATAATATGATCAAATTTGAATTAATGGCTGGAAGGGGGACAGTAAGCAAATCCATAGCTCTTGTGCTAAACTTTCAAAAGGTAAACTTTGATAAAATGAGAAAAATAGTTAGAAAAAAACTGAAAGGAGCAGCTACAAAGGTAAAAAGTGTGCAAGAGGCGGGGTCATTGTTAAAAAATACCATCCTAGAAGCACAGTCCAGATGTATTCCACACATTAAGAAAGGTGGAAAGAAGGCAAAACAATCACTGGCATGGTTAAAAGGGGAGGTGAAAGAAGCTATTTTAGCCAAAAGATCTTTATTCAAAAATTGGAAGAAGGATCCAACAGAAGAAAATAGGATAATGCATAAGCGTTGGTAAGTTAAATGTAAGATATTGATAAAACAGGCTAAGAGAGAATTTGAAAAGAAGTTGGCCGTAGAGGCAAAACCTCACAGTAAAAACTTTTTAAAATATATCCGAAGCAGAAGGCCTGTGAGGGAGTCAGTTGGACCGTTAGATGATTGAGGGGTTAAAGGGGCAATTAGAGAAGATAAAGCCATCGCGGAAAGATTAAATGATTTTTTTGCTTCAGTGTTTACTGAAGAGGATGTTGGGGAGATACCCATACTGGAGAAGGTTTTCATGGGTAATAATTCAGATGGACTGAACCAAATCACGTTGAACCAAGAAGATGTGGTAGACCTGATTGACAAACTGAAGAGTAGTAAAGCACCTGGACTGGATGGTATGCATCCTAGGGTTCTGAAGGAACTAAAAAATGAAATTTCAGACCTATTAGTAATAATTTGTAACCTATCATTAAAATCATCCATTGTTCCTGAAGACTGGAGGGTGGCTAATGTAACCCCAATATTTAAAAAGGGCTCCAGGGACAATCCAGGAAACGTCAGACTAGTTAGCCTGACTTCAGTGCCAGGAAAAATAGTGAAAAGTATTCTAAACATCAAAATCACAGAACATATAGAAAGACATGGTTTAATGGAAAAAGTCAGCATGGCTTTACCCAAGGCAAGTCTTGCCTCACAAATATGCTTCAATTTTTTGAAGGAGTTAATAAACATGTGGATAAAGGTGAACCGGTAGATGTGGTACATTTGAATTTTCAGAAGGCGTTGGACAAAGTTCCTCATGAGAGGCTTCTAGGAAAGTAAAATGTCATGGGATAGGTGGCAATGTCCTTTCGTGGATTACAAACTGGCTAAAAGACAGAAAACAGAGAGTAGGATTAAATGGACAATTTTCTCAGTGGAAGGGAGTGGGCAGTGGAGTGCCTCAGGGATCTGAATTGGGACCCATACTTTTCAATATATTTATAAATGATCTGGAAAGAAATACGATGAGTGAGGTAATCATATTTGCTGAGGATACAAAATTGTTCAAAGTAGTTAAATCACAAGCGAATTGTGATAAATTGCAGGAAGCCCTTCTGAGACTGGAAAATTGGGCATCCAAATGGCAGATGAAATTTAATGTGGATAAGTGCAAGGTGATGCATATAGGGAAAAATAACCCATGCTATAATTACACAATGTTGGGTTCCATATTAGGAGCTACCACCCAAGAAAGAGATCTGGCAGTTCAGTGTGCTGCGGCAATCAAGAAAGCAAACAGAATGTTGGGAATTATTAGAAAGGGAATGGTTAATAAAACGGAAAATGTCATAATGCCTCTGTATCACTCCATGGTGAGACCGCATCTTGAATACTGTGTACAGTTCTGGTCATCGCATCTCAAAAAAGATATAGTTGCGATGGAGAAGGTACAGAGAAGGGCAACCAAAATGATAAAGGGAATGGAACAGCTCCCCTATGAAGAAAGACTAAAGAGGTTAGGACTTTTCAGCTTGGAGAAGAGATAGCTGAGGGAAGATATGATGCGGTTGACTGGAGTAGGTCCCGGCGAGCCTTGAACTGGCAGTGATGGAACACACGTCCTTGGCAGGGAAGAACCTGATTGCCAAGGCGAATACTTAATGTTCAAGGAGTCCTTTAATAGGTCTAGAAGAGGAAACTTGGGAGGAGCTTGGAAGGAGTTCAGGAGCCACACCTGCACTGACCCTTTAAAAAGGGAAAGGAGTCACGGCCTCGCCCCCTAGGAGGAAGGGGGCAGGACCATGGACAGCGGCCATGCTGCCGCTGCAATGCAGGAGGGTGACGGAAGCCGGAGAAAGGCCTCAGGGCAAGCCCCGACATCGTCGTCAGCCGCGTAGGAGCGGTCCGGGGGTGGCACCACTGAGCAGGTCCCAGCTTCAGCGGCTTCCAGGCTGCGGTGGAGAGACCTGGCATGGCTCCTGCTGTGCCGGTAAGATGGCAGCCGGGCTGCAGGGGTCTGCAGCATCTGAGGCTCCAGGCTGGCCGCGGGAGTAGCGAAGATAGCGGCTTCTGGGCCTCGAGGGAAGTCAGGCTGCGGCCTGGCCAGCCCTGGGGCAGCAGATGAAGGTAAGAAGTGGCTCGTGGCTCCAGCCACGGGCTGCATCGCAACAATCACAGCACTGTAACTGCATAGTGCCGTGTACACTGGTGCTTTCTAAATCCTCATTGCTCTGTGTCTGTACAGCACTGTACACTGAAGGCACTTTATAAATAGCAATGGGGTGGGGCTGAGACTGGCTTCATAAGTCAGATAATGAAAATACTTCAGCTGGAAATCGAGGGAACTGCATAGCTCTTCTGCTTTTTGCAGGTTTTTTTTACTGTAAATGAAGAAGTTTATTTATAAATGCATGCTGAGTAAGTAGTTGATATTCTATGATTTGAAGCAACCTGTATTAATCTTTGATCAATAAGATTAATCCTTTAAAGTAACTATACCAGGAAATTTTGTAATGTAATTCAGTAGGCAGCAAAATAGAAAAAATCATTGATTCCGTATTTTTCCTGCTTTATCTCTGAAGATATGTTTTTAATTTTGGAAACTTCCTCTTATTTAGCTACTCCTACCGTTTTGCAACTAAGTAAGGGGCCTATTTTCTAAGCCACGTTAGCGCAGCAAAAATGGAAATAATGTGCAAAACACTCAAGTTCCATGCATTATTTCCTGGCTCTCAAACCAGGCACAACATGAGATTCTTTGTGTGCAAATGAATAGCACAAAAAATGTTTATACACTGCACTGTTCTTGGAAAGTCCATAAAAAGTTAATAGTCAGGGAGACTTGGGAAAGCCATCTTTTATCTCTGGGACTGTAATAGAGCTACAATTTGGAGTCTGCTGCCTCCTTCTATCTTAGGCTGGCCATTGTCTGAGACAAAATGCAGGGCTCGATGGAGTTTGATCTGATCTAGCATGGCACTTCTTTTGTTCTTAATAAAGTTAGCTATACCTGAAGAGTTGTAGCTATCACATTCTGATGCTCCTGGAATTGGAATTAAGGGGCCACACAGCCCTAGAAATCCTTCCACCCTTGCTATTGTAGTGTTTCAAAAGTCCATGAGGGTCTAGTGGGACTCCATCTACCAAAACCCCTCCCGTACCTCAACTTGTTAAAAAAATAAATAAATAAATAAATTAGAAAGCCTCCTTAGGCCTCATCCCTTGATACAAAATGCTCCCCACCTCCAACTCCCAAAGCTAACTTGAAATCCTGGTGGTCTAGTGCAGTGGTTTTCCACCCAGTCCTCTGGATGCAGGTAGACAGTGAGGTTTTCAGAATATCCACAATGGATATGAATGAGATAGATCTACATGCACTGCCTCCACAGTATGTAAATCTATCTCATGCATATTCATTGTGGATATTCTGAACACCTCACTAGCTAGATGTGTCCCCAGGACTGGGAGGATAATGCTAGTCTAATTAGGCAGGAGCAACCCCGACTCATTCCTGCCGCACTGGCTGACATCAGATGTTCCATTGGTTTGTTTGTCATATCTCTTGACATCACACTTGGTGCTGCCAGTGGCATGCACTGCAACTGCACAGTGATGCTGCCTAAGGATCCTGGTGCAAGAAAGAGAGGAGAAGGAAACAGAAACCCTGGTCAGCAACCAACTCTTCTTTTTTTCCCCTGCTTTGCCTCTCTCTCCCCTCTCTTTTTAAGAAGACAACGAACCACCTTGGATGAATTTTTGTTTTGGTGGAGGAGAGGGGGGGGCATAGGGGAGATCTGCAGAAATTAGTTATCCACAGAGTTTCGATTCTTTCCTTAGCATACGAGAAACCGAAAATAAAATACTAGCACCTGCCATTGCAGCTAGTGGTCAATATCAGCAGCCCCAGTCATTGCCTACATCAAGTGCGTTGCAGGTAAAATGGATTTCTGACATATACCTGCTGGAAGAGCTGTTTGGTCCCCTATGTGCCCAAACCCTCCTTGGATTCATCCTGGAGCTCCAATAATTTCCACTTAACTGGACCCTCCTTAGCTTCATCTTGTGACACCAGTAACGTCTGTCTATGCAAACCATCCTTAGTTTCATCCCACAGCTCCAGTAATACTTGCCTGCCTGGTCTTTGCTCAGCTCCAGTCTATGGAATTTATGAATGTGGTACCACGTTGACTTTACAACAATTCTCTAAAATAAAAAAAAGAAACTTGTTCATGCTACTGTTCATGCTACAGAGAAGGGCGATCAAAATGCTACTGTTCATGCTACAGAGAAGTGTGACCAAAATGATAAGGGGAATGGAACAGCTCCCCTATGAGGAAAGACTAAAGAGGTTAGGACTTTTCAGCTTGGAGAAGAGACGGCTGAGGCGGGATATGATAGAGGTGTTTAAAATCATGAGAGGTCTAGAACGGGTAGATGTGAATCGGTTATTTACTCTTTCAGATAATAGAAAGACTAGGGGCCCCTCCATGAAGTTAGCATGTGGCACATTTAAAACTAATCAGAGAAAGTTCTTTTTCACTCAACGCACAATTAAACTCTAGAATTTGTTGCTAGAGGATGTGGTTAGTGCAGTTAGTATAGCTGTGTTTAAAAAAGGTTTGGATAAGTTCTTGGAGGAGAAGTCCATTACCTGCTATTAATTAAGTTGACAGCCACTTCTATTTCTAGCAACAGTAACATGGAATAGACTTGGTTTTTGGGTACTTGCCAGGTTCTTATGGCCTGGATTGGCCACTGTTGGAAACAGGATGCTGGGCTTGATGGACCCTTGGACTGACCCAGTATGGCATGTTCTTATTTTGTATGTCTGGGTGATTTAATTCCTGCAGTGAAGGGGCTCTGCTTCCTCTGGCTTTTTTTTTTTTTGCATAACATATTTATTAATTTTCCAATAAAATAAGATAACATCACAATAGAAAAGATATACATATATCCCAAATATAAACATGAAAGAAATCACAAATAACAGCAGAGGTTACAAGCCATCATAACAAAAGAGAGAAATTTATGGGAAAAAGAAGATAATCCCCACCCTTCCCCTTACACCCCCGAAAACCCCAGGGGAAGGAACCACTAATCCAAACAAATTTTCCATCTTAAGAACCTAGTGACCCAATAAACCCAATTAACCAGAAAAAGAGCATTTTCAGTAGCAGGTCCTGTTTTATGGAATTCACTCCCAGATTATCTTCGCCTTACTTCCTCTACTCAATAGTTCAAAAAATCACTGAAAACCTATCTATTTCAGAAAGCATACACCTTATCTCCTAACTCATAAAATAAACATTCATTTATCTGTTACAACAGCAGCATCTTCTTCAATTCATACAATACCCATAAGTAATAATTCTTTTTCATTCACGCCGTTTGTAATTTTATTGTTTAAAAGCCGCTGGTCATGAATGTTTCTTGTGTTATTATTTTAATGTTAGTTTTAATTTGTTTTTATTTGTTAAGTTTACCCATTATGTATGTTTGGTTGTAAACCGTTTTGATTAATTCTTTGAATTGTAAAAGCGGTATATAAACATTTTTAAATAAATAAAAATAAATAAATCATATAACAATCCAAAATAGATACAAATGTTACAGCCCCGGGCCATGCCCTGGGACTTCCACTTACTTCAAGGCCGGCCTGGGCCGCTGGAACACCGACAAGGCCCGTCCTGGCCTCAGCCGCGGCGCTCCCTCCTCGAGGGAGACGCCGACGATCCGCCGCATCTGACCCCACCTTCTAGGCACGCACACATGCAGGGGCTCAGAATTTAAAGGGGCCAGCACGGGAAACCACAGGACTGCTTCCAGATGATGTCAGACGCTGCAGGGATACTTAAACCCTGCAGCTAGGCTCTTACCTTGCCTTACAACGAGGTTCACTCTGGTTAGAGTTGTTAGTTGCTGCTTCGGATCCCTGATCTTGCCTTTGGCTTCCGACTTCTGGTTTTTGACTCCGGCTTCCGTTCCTGGACTTCCGATTCTGCTTCCGTCCTTGGCTTTGACTTCGGCTTCCGACCTTGGCTCATCCACTGACTTCTGGCTTCAGCTTCCGTTCTTGGCTTTGTCTTTGCTTCTGACTCCTGGCTTCCAACCTTGGCTCATCCACTGACTTCTGGCTTCAGCTTCCGTCCCTGGCTGGACTCCGGCCTTTGGCTTCTCTTCATCCACAGGTATCCGGTTCTTCGCTCACCAGGGGGCCCTGCCTAAGTCCCAGCGGCTCGGGTCCTCATGGGTTCCTTCCGGGGGGAACCCGCGGGCTTCCAAGGGTGAAGTTTTCATCGACCTCCTGGTGCCAGCTGCTTCCCTGGCCTATCTCCTCTGGTCCTCGGTCGCAGAGGATCTCGCCTAAGTCCCAGCGGCTTGGGTCCTCACAGGCTCCTCCCGGGGGGACCGCGGGCTTCCAAGGGTGAAGCCTTCCAGGGCCATCTCCTCAGTGCCGCCTCCTGGCTGCGACGTCCACTGTGGGTTCCCACAATGCATCACCATCCGTCTCAGCCGACTCAAGGGTCCGTGTTCCTAACACAAATAACCATGCAGGGAATTATCACCTCTCTTCAATAATACTGTGAATCTTTTTTGATAAGGTGTTCAGAAAGGGTTGCCAAATATTGAGTACCGACCACGAAAAGAAGAAGGTTTAAATTTAACAGATTGAGATTCTAAGCATAACAATTCCACTAACTTCCTATGCCACATAGTCTCTGTTGGTGGATCCTCGTCTAGCCATTTTAACGAGATACACTGTGTGCCTACTATACATCCTTTATAAAGAAACACCTCCTCCGCTTTTTCATAACCTGCTGTGTCTGGATCCATATGCAAAACACAGATAGCTGCCGAACCAGGCAAGGGGTGATGCCACTAGTCTTCCATTACTTGGCAAATAGTATCCCAGAAGTGGCGAACCAAGGGACATTCCCACAACCCATGAACTAAAGAGGCATTGCAATGACCACATTTCAAACAGTTCCTATGGTTTGTCAGGCCAGCTCAAAATGCTCGCAAGGGGGAAGAATATTAACTTATGAAGCACTTTAAACTGAAGTTCCCTTAGAGCAACACAATGTATCCTTCTGTATAGATTATAGGAACAAACAAAAATATCATCCACCAAATTTAATCTTAGATCTGCACTCCATACAGCTGCCAACGAAGCGAATGTATGGAATGTAAAGATGTGTATAACCCAAACAATGTATGCTTCTTCCGGAGGTATACTGCTTCGACTGAAGAGAAAAATAAGTGTTGATGAAACTTCTGATTTGCAAGTATGTTAAATAGTCTTGTAATCGGAAATCCAAGTGACTCACACAATAATCAAAGGAGTGGACTCGCTTAAACTGTAGATTAAGAAAAGTTAATATGAAGGCCCTTTGCAGATGAAGAGCTCTATATTGTGGCAGAGATAGAACAGGAACAAACTCAGGATTGCCTCGAAATGAAATAAGATAAGATTTATCCCATGGGAGGTTTAACTGCGATCTGAGGGTTTTCCAGGCTATACGAGAAGCTGTAACCCAAAGAGAGCTAGAAAGGTATGATGGTAACCGAGAACTGGGAGCATGCAGAATATATTGCAGAGAGAGCGGAGCAACTATTGCGACTTCCAACAAAAGGTCTGAGTATAAGCTATTTCCCCCAAGCCAGTCATCCGCATACAGCAGATTACAGGCAATATTATAATATCTAAGATTCGGTAGCCTTTCCCCCCCCCCCCCCCCCCCATCCCATCCTCTTTAGGGACCATCAAGCCCTTTATCGACATCCGAGCCCTCTTACCTCTCCAGACAAATTTAGACTAAATTTTCAGGAAAGCAGATATGGTTTTATTAATAGGATGAATGGGAATCATCTGTAAAACATAAAGCAATTTGTGCAGGAGCATCATCTTTATGAGTGCTATGCACCCCATAAACGACAAGGAGAAATGCATCCACTTCTTCTGAAAATCCGTCAATAATGGCTGAATATTCAAATGATACCATAGCTTGGGTCCTTATGAAGTTCTAAACCCAGATATTTCAGCCTATCCTTCTCCCAGCATAAAGGAAAGTCCGGCCAATCCTTCTGCAAATGTACAACAAAGTCAAGAGCCTCTGATTTATCTAAATTCAATTTCAGCCCCAAAAACTACCAAAGTCTCTAAAAACCTTTAGTATAGTAGGCAACGATTCCCAAGCCCTAAGTAAGATATTGTCTGCAAAAAGAAATACTTTAAGATAAGGAGAAGAATCCACCGCTTCCTGAACTACTGCAATAACCGTATGTAAAGTCAAAACAAGAGGCTCCAAGGATAAGATAAACAGTTAGGGGGACAACGGACATCCTTGCCTTGTTCCCCTCTGTAAAGTGAATGGAGCTGAGAAATAATTGTTAACCCAAACCCAGGCCATGGGATTAGATAGAGCACAGATATCGCATCCTAAATAAACCCCTGAAAACCTAAACAGGGAAGTAGGGGTTGCAGATAAGTCCATGAAATCCTATTGAACGCCTTCTCGCGTCAAACCCGATAAGCAACGGGTCTACAAGCCCCAGGCGCTGCCAATTCTCTTCTAGAGCCAGGACTTTACGAACATTTTGCACTGATTGCCTCCCGTGCACAAACCCTACTGGGACCCATGATATAAGGTCTGGTAAAATATATTTCAGTCGATTAGCTGGAATTTTGGCATACAACTTGATATCAACGTTCAGCAGTGAAATAGGATGATATCGGATATTATTGATATTTTCCATTTCACTGGCTTTTTATAGTATCTTCTGTTCTGGAGCCTGACATGCTGAAAAACCTTAACTGATGGCACCTCCAATTGGTATAGTTGTTGAGATCTCTGCAATCTATTCGTTGTTTTCCATGTCAGCTGGTTTCTCAAATATCTTAAAGGCTAAAACTATTTTACAGACAGTCAATGCAATCGCTTTAGAAGGAGGGCTGCTGAATCATGCTTTGAGTGATCCAATGCCACTCTCGCCGCCATGTTCTGAATAACCTGAAGGCATCTTATCAGTGTCCCAGCTAGGCTCCAGTAAATGTCATAATTGTAATCTACATTGGCCATCACCAAGGCATACATTACTGATTTCAAGGCATGCCCGCTTAAGAATGGCTTCAACTGCTGAACCATTCTTAATTGCATAAATGCAAATCATGCCACCTTAGAAATTTGAGCTTCTAGGCTCCAGTTTTCATTCAGGCTTACCCCTAGTGTCTTTATCTCATTTTTTGTAGCCACAATCTCTTCCTCTATTAAAAGATGGTATTTCTGAATGTCTCCAACAATCTGTAAGATTTCAGTTTTTTGGGAATTTAAAATCAAGTCACTCTGCATTTGGTGACAGACTTAAAATTTTTCTCCAAGGACAAGCAGGATGATAGCCCTCACACATGGGTTTCATCATCAGAAAACTTATGTCAAAGTTTCTAGAACTTTGGCTTGCTACACTGGGCAAGCCAAGCATGCCCTATACTATGCGTCCATGCAGGGTTCCTCTTCCTCCCTGTAGTGTTCCTAGTCAGGGTTTTCAATGTTTATTAGTAAGTTTTCTTTTGCGTCCCGACTTGGCCGCATCCAGGTTTAAGCGATGCCCTCTGTACCTGAGGACCATTTCTATCATGGTCCCCCATGATGAATGTATCTTCTGCCTGAAGGCATCGCAAGATGTCTGGGGTTGCTGCAAATGCACCCAGATGACCCTGAAAGGACATCTTCGGCTCGATAAGATGGAGCGCCTCTTCAGGCTGGAGAAGACCGACCATTGGCATCGAAGGACCACAGAGTCACACCGATGGACACCGAGACATTGGTGGGACCATATGTTTCATTGGTGTCGGCAGATAGGGGGCGCTAGAGGCCGGCCATTGTCGGGCTCTACCAGGCTGAGGATGTTGAGTTCCTTGTCATTGGCCTCAGCACCGAGGAAAGACTGTGCCAATCATCGAGGGAAGCCAAAGAAGCATTGGCTTCAGTCTCCGTCAATACACGGTGCCGGGCACGTGGATGCGCCAGCTCATGCTGTGATGCCCCCGAAGTGATGCTACAATGAGGACTGCTGGTGGTCCACGACAGTCTCCACTGGTCCTGATGCTAGTCACCAATCATCCTCTCGGTTCTGAAGAGGAACTGGCCACCCTCCTTCCTTCCAATTGGTGTTGGGATCGGCAATGTTTGAGGAGGAGCTTGAGTGGCGAGTACAACTGGTGGTCGAATGGGTGGCACTGATGGCACCAGAACCGGCACAGTCAGTTTTAGAACTGCTGTTGGAGAAACTCCATGTGCTCATCGGTGCGTTACTGATCCAGTTGGTGTTGGTTGGCGTCAGTGTCTTTCAGGGCACTGCAGCCTCCCTCTGCCAATACAGTGGTTGTGGCCAGTTCCTCGGAGGAGGAAGCTCCATCTTGGCTGGTTGAGATGCTGAGGTCTGCAGCCCCCCATCCAGCTCCACTGGTGCCTGCACCTCTGGATGAAGGCTGAGTGCCCAGGGCCCCATTCCCTGCCACTTTCAGTGAGGATGAGGGCCCTGTGATCCTTGGGGAGATGACATCAGGGAGTCCTCCTCCGATGGCTCTGAGAATCTCCCCTCAGAACCTTCACCTCCAGAAGAGTGAAGGAAGTCTCCATAAGAGGACTTAACCTTTGCAGGATTTGTGAGGATGATAGTGGAAGCCATCCTATTTCAGTTACTGACGGAGGAGGATGCCAGGCACAAAATGCTTGAAATTCTCCAGTTTGTGTAGCCTCCTAAGGAAATCATGATGGTCCTGGTACACAACATCTTTAAGGGAGTTACTGCTGAGGATGTGAGAACACCTGTCCTCCTCTGCTAGGTGGTTGATGAGATCAGGATAAAAGAAGTCTTTCTTTTGCCAGAGGAAGTACTTTCCTCCACCCCCTTGCATCAGGGCTCCTGCAGCTGTCCCAGGCAGTAGAGAGCTCCCAAGGCCCAGCTGGCCTCTGTCAACTCAAGGGGCAGGATTTTGACTGGGTAATAGAGAGCGTAGTCCAATTACCTGAACCCGGGGCGGTGGCTCCGCCAGTCGGTGGCAGGCTGCAGTTCTTTGCAAACCAGTGGCCCAGTATAACCACAAACCAGTGGGTTCTTTCCATCGTCCGTCAGTGGTACTGATTGAACCTATTGGCTGCTTCTCCAGATTGCCCTTCAAGCCCGATTTGGGGGCCGGTAGCACTTCAGGAGGTACTGCTAACAGAGCTCTCCTCCCTCTTAATGGCCTGAGCATTTGAACCTGTTCCATCTGTGCAAAGAGGGTGGGGATTTTACTCCAGGTAATTCCTGATTCCAAAGAAAACAGGAGGACTCCGCTCCATCCTAAACCTGAGGGCCTTGAACAGATTTATCAAAAAGGAAAAGTGCAAGATGGTTTCCCTGGGCACCTTGATCCAAATTTTGCAAAAAGGGGACTATGCTCCCTCAGTCTGAAGGATGCATACACCCACATCAAGATCTTCCCAAGCCACTGGAAGTAACTCAGATTCATGGTGGGAAAACAGCATTTCCAGTATCAGGTCTTGCCGTTTGGGCTAGTGTCAGACTCATGGGTCTTCACAAAATGTCTGGCCATGGTGGCAATGCACCTTCGCAGGCTGGGGGTGCATGCTTTCCCTTATTTGGATGATTGGTTGGTCAAGTGCACATCTAGGCAGGGGTCGTCATGTCCATGCGCTTGATCCATCTGGGTGTTGGAGTCACTAGGGGTTTATCATCAACTACCAAAAGTCCCACTTCAGCTGTGACTTCAATTTGACTTCATAGGAGCCCTGCTAATCACAGCTCAGGCCAAGGTCTTCCTGCCTTGTCAAAGGGCCATCACGTTGATGACCGTCAAGGCAGAGATTCAGCAGAGCAGAAGGTATCAGCCTGGAATGTTGAGGTTGTTGGGCCATATTGCTGCAATTGTTCATGTCACTCCCTTGGCACGATTGCATATGCACAAGGCTCACTGGACCCTGAAGTCACAGTGGTGCCAGGGCACGCAGAACCTCAGGATTGCATTCGAGTCACTTCGCCCCTCCGGGACTCTGTGTCCTGGTGGCAGGCACTTTCAAATCTGGTACGAGGGATCTTTTTCCAAGGTTCTCCTACCCAAATTGTCCTAACCACAGATGCGTCCAACCTGGGCTGGGAAGCTCATGTAGATGGGTTCAGCTCCCAGGGTCTCTGGTTTGCCTAGGAAAGCTGTTGCCAAATAAGTTTCCTGGAGCTCCAGGTGATCAGGTATGCGCTATTGGCTTTCAGAGATCGTCTGTCCAACAAAGTTGTCCTGATTCAATCCAGCAACCAAGTGGCAATGTGGTATGTCAACAAGCAGAGAGGTACGGGCTCTTACCTCCTGTGTTAGGAAGCGGTTCAGATCTGGTCATGGTCCCTATCCCATTGGTTGGTGCTCAAGGCCATGTATCTGGCCGAAATGGAGAATGTGTTAGCGGACAGACTGACCAGGGGGTTGCAAATCAGATATTCTGCCGCTGGGGGAGCACAGACATGGATCTTTTCACATCCACTTGCAAAAGGAAGGTGCATTGGTTCTGCGTCCTTTACAGGACAGATGGCAAACCAGCCTCAGATGCCTTTGCCCAACATTGGCTTATCCTCTGAATCCCTTAGTAGTGAAGACTTTCTTGAAGCTTCATGAGGACAAGAGGACTATGATACTCATAGCCTCTTATTGACTGAGACAGATCTGGTTTCCACTCTGCGAGAGTTGTCCATCTGGAGGCCGATAAGTCTGGGGACTTCCCCAGATCTTATCATGCATGGTAGGTTGAGACTTCTCAACTTCCAGGCCCTGTCACTCACAGCCTGAATGTTGAGAGGTTAGTTTTACAACCACTCGATCTTTTGGAAGATGTGTCTTGGGTCCCGGTGGCATCTAGAAAGTCTTCCACTAGAAAGTCCTATGGATTGAAGTGGAGGAAGTTTTCCATGTGGTGTGAGCAGAAGGCCCTAGAGCCATTCTCCTGCTCCACACAAAAAGTGCTCAATTACCTTCTACACCTATCGGAAACTGGCTTGAAAACCAACTCCGTTAGAGTTCATCTGAATGCAATTGGTGCATACTATCATGGTATAGATGGTACTCCCATCTCTGTACAGCCTATAGTTGTACGGTTCATGTGGGGCCTCCTTCAATTGAAACGTTCCTTAAGGCCTCCCGCTGTCTTGGAACCTTAACGTGGTGTTAGCTCAGATTATGAAAGCTCCTTTTGAGCCACTGCACACCTGTGACCTGAAGTACCTGACCTGATAGGTCAAATTTTTGGTGGCAGTCATCTCAGTTCACAGGGTCAGCAAACTCTAGGCCTTAGTGACTTATCCTCCTTACACTAA
This sequence comes from Rhinatrema bivittatum, assembly GCF_901001135.1. Taxonomy (NCBI): domain Eukaryota; kingdom Metazoa; phylum Chordata; class Amphibia; order Gymnophiona; family Rhinatrematidae; genus Rhinatrema; species Rhinatrema bivittatum. The sequence goes on along the minus strand of NC_042621.1, from coordinate 135,159,400 downwards.
GTTTTATCATGACAGGGTTGTCTTGTGTACACACCCTAAGTTCCTGTCTAAGGTCGTGACTGACTTCCATCTTAACCAGTCCATTATCCTGCCAACATTCTTTCCCAGGCCCCATTCACACTAAGGCGAATGAGCCCTGCATAGTTTGGACTGCAAATGAGCCTTAGACTTCTATCTGGAGCAGATAGAAGCCTATAGATAGTTCACCCAACTTTTTATTTCTTTTGATAGGAATAGGTTGGGCATTGCGATTGCCAAACAGACACTGTCGAATTGGCTTGCAGATTGCATCTCCTTCTGTTATGTCCAGGTGGGACTGTATCTTGGGGATCATGTCAATGCTCATTCTATCCAAGCCATGGCAGCATCGATGGCCCACTTGCGAGCAGTTTCCATGAAGGATATTTGCAAGGCTATGATGTGGAATTCTCTGTACACATTCACATCTCACTATTGCTTGGATAGGGATGGCCGACACTACAGTAGGTTTGGCCAGTCTGTCCTTTTGGAATCTGTTTGAGGTGTAGAATCCAGCTCTCTCCCACATAGCCTGAACCCAAACAACACGCCCTATCTCCCCTTCTCTAACCAACAGCACTATTGTTGTCCCCGTTGGCAACTGGTTTGGGTGTCTTTTGATCCCCTTTTATATTGGGGAGCAGCCTGTAGCTAGGGATTCACCCATGTATGAGGACTACCATCCTGTTTGTCCTCGGAGAAAGCAGAGTTGCTTACCTGTAACAGGTGTTCTTTGAGGACAGCAGGATGTTAGTCCTCATGAAACCCGCCTGTCACCCCATTGAGTTGGGTTTCTCCTGTTTTTTGATTTGTCTAATTCTATGTTATAAGACTGAAGAAGGACCCCGTGTGAACGTGTAGTGTAGGGCATGCTGGGCATTCCTAGTGTGGAAAGTCAAAGTTCTAGAAACTTTGTCACAAGTTTTTCATGTTGGGGCTCCAACTGATGTCACCTGTGTATGAGGGCTGACATCCTGCTGTCTTCAGAGAACACGTGTTACAGGTAAACAGCTCTGCTAATCATTTTATTTTATTTATTTAGACATTTTATATACCGTTGTTCCATGTAAAGATCGCAACGGTTTACAAAAATAACATACATAGCTATACATCAGCATTTAATGATAGGTTACAGGGTCAGTATTCATCAACAGGCATTAGCACCTATCAAATGAAGTGTTCCGCCACATATTAACTAAGGATGTAGAGTGAAAGATGTGAATTATAGAAAATATATTAATATAACAAATTTCACATTTTGTTCAGTGTGTGGAGCTTTCTACAATCTCTCTTTACATTTGTTCTTCATGTATCAATTAGTATCTCTTGTCCTTCTTGTTATAGTCTGTCAGCATTCTGCTGTTTTAAGTTAGGTTGTATGCATTTTTTAAAAGCCATGTTTTTAGCTCACATTTACATCTCTTTCTCTCTGGTATCAACTGTAACATCTCAGGGAGGAAATTCCAAAGTTTGGTCCCGCTGTGGAGAATACACGATCTCTTATTTACTTCAGGTGTGTGCTCCGTATTGTGGGGACATTCAGTAGTCCTTTAGTTTGAGATCTGAGTGTTCGCTGCAGTGCATATGCTTGTAATGTCATGCCTATTATACTGAAGTTACTCGAATGAATGATTTTGAATATTAACGTTAATAATTTAAAATAGATTCGAGATTGTACTGGCAGCCAGTGTAGTGAAATCAGCGAGGGAGTAATGTCATCGAATTTCCTAGTTCCTAATAAAAGTCTTGCTGAGGCATTTGAAGTACTTGTAATGGTTTTAGGAGACATGCGAGAAGACCTAGAAATAACAAGTTAAGAGTAGTCAAGGTTTGAAAAAATTAGAGTTTGCAATAGAGTTTGGAAGTCTTCAAAAGTTAGTAAAGGTTTGAATCGATGTAATATACGCAACTTGGCAAAACCTGTTTTAATTATGTGCTTTTTCATAGTAAGGTTCTCATCTAGCTGGATATCTAAGTCCTATACTTGGTTTGAGGAAGTAATTTGAAAATTACCCAGGTCTAGAGTCTGTGGTTTAGCTATTGATAAGTTTCTACTTAACCAAATGATTTCAGTGTTTTAGGGTTTAATGTTAGTTTAAGATGTGATAGTTCCTGCTGTATTGCTTTCATATAGGTTGAAAGAGTTGAAACTGTATTTTCAAATAATTTGGAGAATGGGATGTAAGAACATAGAACATGCCATACTGGGTCAGACCAAGGGTCCATCAAGCCCATCTTCCTGTTTCCAACAGTGGCCAATCCAGGCCAAAACAACCTTGCAAGTACCCAAAAACTAAGTCTATCCCATGAGACTGTTGCTAATAATAGCAGTGGCTATTCTCTAGGTCAAACTTAATTAATAGCAGGTAATGGATTTCTCCTCCAAGAACTTATCCAATCCTTTCTTAAACACAGCTATACTAACTGCACTAACCACATCTTCTGGCAACAAATTCCAGAGTTTAATTGTGCGTTCAGTGAAAAAGAACTTTCTCTGATTAGTTTTAAATGTGCCACGTGCTAACTTCAAGGAGAGTCCCCTAGTCTTTCTGTTATCTGAAAGAGTAAATAACTGATTCACATCTACCCGTTCTAGACTTCTCATGATTTTAAACACCTCTATCATATCCCCCCTCAGCTGTCTCTTCTCCAAGCTGAAAAGTCCTAACCTCTTTATTCTTTCCTTATAGGGGAGCTGTTCCATTCCCTTTATCATTTTGGTCGCCCTTCTCTGTACCTTCTCCATTGCAACTATATCTTTTTTGAGATGCGGTGACCAGAATTGTACACAGTATTCAAGGTGCGGTCTCACCATGGAGTGATACAGAGGCATTATGACATTTTCTGTTTTATTCACCATTCCCTTTCTAATAATTGCCAACATTCTGTTTGCTTTCTTGACTGCTGCAGCACACTGAACCAACGATTTAAATGTGTTATCCACTATGATGCCTAGATCTCTTTCTTGGGTGGTAGCTCCTAATATGGAACCTAACATTGTGTAATTATAGCATGGGTCATTTTTCCCTATATGCATCACCTTGCACTTATCCACATTAAATTTCATCTGCCATTTGGATGCCCAATTTTCCAATCTCAGAAGGTCTTCCTGCAATTTATCACAATCTGCTTTTGATTTAATTACTCTGAACAATTTTGTATCATCTGCAGATTTGATTACCTCACTTGTCGTATTTCTTTCCAGATCATTTATAAATATATTGAAAAGTACGGGTCCCAATGCAGATCACTGAGGCACTCCACTGTCCACTCCCTTCCACTGAGAAAATTGTCCATTTAATCCTACTCTCTGTTTTCTGTCTTTTAGCCAGTTTGTAATCCACGAAAGGACATTGCCACCTATCCCATGACATTTTACTTTCCTAGAAGCCTCTCATGAGGAACTTTGTCCAACGCCTCCTGAAAATCCAAATATACTACATCTACCGGTTCAGCATACAGGAAGAATGTGATTCCTAGATCCACCATTAATTTGCACAGTGGGAGCATGTAGCTATTGAATAGTGTTGCCAAGAGTGATGATCCTTGAGGGACACCTGTATCAATATTGAAAGTATCAGATATGAGATTGCCATGTTTGACTTGGAACTTTCTTTTAGAAAGAAAGGAGGCGAACCATTTGAGAACACTACCTTCGACCCCAATGTTGCTCAAGTGATGGCACAACAGGATATGGTCCACAGTGTCGAAGGTGACTGTTAAGTCGATTAGCATGAGAAGATAAGATTCATCCACATCGAATCCTCATAAAATAAAGTCTGTTAATGAGAGGAGTAGTGCCTCAGTTGAACATGTATACTGTAGAGAAAAAAGCAAGATAGGGAAGATATAATAAATATCTCAAAATATCTCAAAGGTTTCTATGCACAGGAGGTGAGTATCTTTCAGTGGAAAGGAGGCTCTAGAACAAGGGGTCGTGGGATAAGTATGAAAGGGAGTAGATTCAGGAGTAATCTTAGGAAATATTTCTTTCTCCCAGAACAAGCAGGATGGTAGTCCTCACATATGGGTGACATCATCGGAATGGTGCCCTAACACAGAAGACTTTTGTCAAAGTTTCTAGAACTTTGACTGGCACACTGAGCATGCCCAGTATGCCAGTAACCCTGCATCCAGCAGGGGTCCCCCCTTCAGACTCTTTTTTTTCCACACAGCAGTTGCCTCGCAGTTTTCAGGAGCTCTGTGAGAATTTCTCACAACTTTTTTCCTCACGGAACTTTTTTTAAAATTTCAAAACATTTTTCCGTCCGGGATCCCTCATCGACTGCCGACCTCCGCTAACGCCGGTAAGTTTTTACCTCATTCTTTGTGGTCAGTTCCCAGCAGTGCTTCCAACGGTGCCCGACGACCGTGCGCCACGCTTATTTTTTCAAAAAAATGGCAACTGGTTTTCGGAAGTGCCCCGAGTGTCCGAGGACTATGTCCATTACGGACCCTCATGACGTCTGTGTCTTATGCTTGGGACCTTCCCATGACATCCAGTGGTGCACTAGCTGTGCCCAAATGGCCCCTAAAGGCCGCCGGGCCCATCTAGAGAAAATGGAGCACCCGTTCGCCTCTAAGCTCTCGACTCCATCGACTCCGGCCAAGAGCGCACCGAGTCGGAAGCCTTCTTAGTCATCGACTCCATCTCCATCGAAGTCTCAGCATCGGGACACCGGGGAACGGCCATCACCAGCATCATCACGCTCAAAAGCCTCAACATCCTTGTCCTCTGCGCCAGAGAAGGACCAGGCCGAACACTGAGAAAAGCACCATCATCGGCACCAACGAGAACCTTCTTCTGGAGCGGGCATCGACAAAGCCATCGACATCGCTGGAACCACAGACCAAGAAGTCCCAGGGAGAGGAGCCCCCATCCTCCTCTGGACCCGGGACACCGAGGCATCCCCCCACCTGCAATGGTGCCGGGAGCCGAGACTCCACAAATTCCTGTGGACCCTCCGGCAACGCCTTTTGAGCCTCCAACCGTGGCAGCTGTATTACCAACACCAGACTTCCATGAGGAATTGGACTGGATGGTCCAAGATGCAGTCCTACAAGCACTTCAAGGTTTTCAATCGCCACCGGCACCGACTCCCATGCCGAGGCCTGACCCTTTCCTACGATGTTGGCTCCACTCCTCAAAAGGTTAGACACCCTTATTGGCACACTTCCATTGGTGCCCGCTCCTTCTGGACCGACAATGGCTCCTAGACCATCGATTCCTCCACCGGCATCAACCCCGATTCCTCTGTCGTCGGACGAGGAAGAGCGAGATCCACCGATGCTGGACCCGATTCCGGGGCCATCGGGTATAGTTCCACCCCGACGACCATTAAAAACACTGATGCCATCAGTGCCTCCACTGGCCTCGGTGCCGCCTCCACCTATTTCGGTGACTATCTATTCCATCGGTGCCACCTCCTGATCCGGTTGGATTAGGAATTTTGCCTCCATCGGAAGGTCCTTAGGGTGGAGGAGACCAGCCATACGATCCCTGGGGTGATGATTCCTCTGACTCTCAGGATTCTGAGGACATCCTATCAGAGCCTTCACCTCCAGAAGAAAGACGCCGCTCCCCTCCATATGACCTATCGTTTGCCAGCTTTATAAAGGAAATGTCTGAAACCATCCCTTTTAAGCTGCAAACAGAAGAGGATGCCAGGCATAGAATGCTGGAAGTTCTTCAATTCGTGGATGCCCCCAAAGAAGTGATGGAAATTCCAGTCCACGAAGTTCTACTTGACCTGATACACCGTACCTGGGAACACCCAGGTACAGTTCCACCGGTGAACAGGAAAACTGATGCTACCTATCTGGTTCAGTCAGCTCCAGGATTCCAGAAGAGCCAGCTCCCTCACCACTCTGTAGTGGTCGAATCTGCTCAGATGAAGGCTAAGAGGTTCCGGCCTCATTCTTCTGCCCCTCCTGGGAAAGAGCAGAAGTCCTTGGACACCTTTGGCCACAGGGTGTTCCAGGGTTCTATGTTGATGGCACATATAGCAGCCTACCAGCTATACATGACACAATACTCTACTCTAGAAACCTCTGGAAACAAGTTCAGGATTTCTCCAAGTCCCTACCTGAGGGATTGAATTCCATCCTCCAGAAGGATCTTGATGCTGGAAAACACGAGGTCAGAGCTGCCTATAATATCTTCGAGACTGCCTCCAGAGTGTCAGCAGCAGGTATAAGCACCAGACGCTGGGCATGGCCGAAATCTTCAGACTTACATCAAGAAGTCCAGTACAGGTTAGCAGATCTTCCATACACAGGAGACAATTTGTTTGGAGAAAAAATTCAGGAAGCAGTGGCGCAACTCAAAGACCATCATGAGACATTGCGCCAACTATCTACTGTTCCCTTGAACTTCTCATCTACCAACAAAAGGCCATTTAGATGGGAACCCAGGAGGCTAACCTATAAAACCCGTAGGTATTACCCTCCTCCATCCCGGACTCAACCAACCAAACCCTCTCAAAGAGGTCAGCCTTGTCAGCACAGGCCTCCAAAAACCCAACCAGCTCCTCAGACTGGTCCTGCATTGGAGTTTTGACTCCCTTTTAGAGAGCAGCAGTCAATCCCCACCTCCAACAAAATTTCCTGTGGGAGGCTGCTTGTGCCACTTTGCCAACATATGGCACACAATCACAATGGACCAATGGGTCCTTTCTGTGGTTGCCCATGGTTACCGTCTAAACTTCCTTACGCTACCACCTGAATCTTCACCACGTCTGGCGTGGAGTCTAACCGACCATACTCCACTTCTCGAGGCAGAACTCTCCACCCTTCTGCAGTCCAATGCCGTGGAACCGGTTCCCCGACTGTAGCGAGGAAAAGGGTTCTACTCTCAATATTTTCTAATTCCAAAAAAGTCAGGCAGCATTCGTCCTATACTGGACCGTCGCACCCTAAACAAACATCTCCGCAAGGAAAAGTTCAGAATGGTAACCTTGGGCACCATGCTCCCTCTCCTGCAATAGAGGGAGATTGGCTCTTCTCTCTAGATCTTCAGGAGGCATATGCCCATATAGCCATAGCTCCTCCTCATCGAAAATACCTCAGATTCATAGTCTGTCACAGGCATTTCCAATACCAAGTGCTACTGTTAGGCCTAGCGTCAGCACCCCATGTGTTTACGAAATGCCTGGCAGTAGTAGCAGCTTACCTTAGACAGCGCAGTATCCACGTCTATCCGTATCTAGACGATTGGCTACACAGGGGTCCATCCAAGGAGGTAGTTCTTCAATTCCTTCATCTTACTATACAACTGCTACAGTCCTTGGGCTTTCTCATAAACTATCCCAAGTCAAATGTGACTCCATCACGCCCCCTCTCATTTATCGGAGCAGATTTAAACACCATTCAAGCCAAAGCATTCCTCCCAAAGGACCGAGCACGCAGATTGTCAACCTTGGCCAGAGCAGTACAGACTTGCTGAACCACCACAGCTCGTCACCTACTAACCTTGATAGGTCACATGGCAATCACGGTTCATTTTACCCCAATGGCTCGACTAGCCATGAGTGTAACACAGTGGACTTTAAAGTCCCAGTGGTCCTAATTACACCAAGATCTATCCCACATTGTCCACGTCACCAACCAACTTCGACTCTCACTAGCTTGGTGGATACAGGCCAATCTTCAGTTAGGACTACCCGTTCAACCCCCGTATCTTCGATTACATTAACCACAGATGCCTCCAATCTGGGTTGTGGAGCCCATGTCAACAACTTGCAAACCCAGTGATCCTGGACCACAGCGGAAGCAAAGCACCAGATAAATTTTTTGGAGCTCCGGGCGATATGGTATGCCCTATTTGCTTTTCAGGATTGCCTGTCCAACAAGGTAATCCTAATCCAAACAGACAACCAGGTAGCGATGTGGTACCTCAACAAGCAAGGGGGCACAGGCTCTTACCTGCTGTGCCAGGAGGCGGCGCAGATCTGGGCCTGGGCTCTCTCCCATTCCATGCTACTGAGAGCAACCTACCTGGCAGGCATGGACAATGTGATGGCAGACAACCTCAGCCGGACCTTTCATCCCCACGAATGGTCACTAGATTGCATTGTAGCGAACATGATTTTCCACCAGTGGGGCCGCCCGCACATAGATCTCTTTGCGTCAATTCACAACCGCAAAGTAGACAAATTCTACTCTCTACACCGCAGCCACAAGACACCTCCAAGGGATGCCTTCACCCACTCATGGACAACGGGTCTTATGTTTTTATTTATTTATTATTTATTGCATTTACATTCTTAGCAGTACATGCATATCATTATAATGAACCATGAGGTAATATTGCACACATATTACATAAAAAAAAAATCATCATATAACAATTTCTTTTAAAAATGATTCAACAATAAAATTTTCAGTATACTCCAGGTTCGTTATAAAGAAACTTGGAGAATCAACTTACTAGGAGCCATGTAAGGAAGAAAAAAAAAAGTCACAGAAACATATCTAATAAGCAAGAGATAGACAGCATTCAATTATATTCTCATAACAGGTTTTAGTTAATGCTTTAATTAATGGGGCAATGAGAATCAAAAAAAAATCTTAACAGCTGTGGATCAAAGAAAACATATCTCAAACTGTTAAATCGCAATACACATTTGCAGGGGTATCTGATTGTGATCTGGGCTCCCATATCCCTAGCCTCCTGACACATAGTCAAAAAACTTTTCCTCCTTTGTTGAGTAATCTTTGTCAGGTTTGGGTAAATCCATAACCTATGTCCTAAATATAATTTTTCTCTGTTTCAAAGAAATAGCTTTAGGACTTGATCTTTATCTGCTACAGATAAGAAGGTAACCAGTAACGTCCCACTATAGTCTATTTGCTCTTCAGATGGTTGCTCCAGGAAATTTGTTAAATTTCCAGTATCCAAATTTGATATTGGAATTCCTTGCCCTTCTTTCTTCTCAGTTTTGGTATAAAACACCTTAACAATAGATGGAATCTGTTCTCTAGGCATTTGTAGTATCTCCACTAAATACTTTTTAAGTTGTTCCAATGATGCAATTAAACGTATATGTGGAAAGTTCAGTATTCTTAAATTCTTAGATCTCATTTCATTTTCTAAGTTCTCTATTTTCCTAGAATTCGTCAGGCCTCCTTGTACCAACATATTCTGTGTAGCTTGAAGTGTAGATACTCTATTTTCTAGACCCTGAATTTTGTCATTATATACTGTTATCAAAGGATCAATTTGGCGGATATGTTTTTGTGTATCCGTCATGATTTTAGACAAATTGACTATGGAGGATTCCAGGGAAAGTATAGCTTTCCAAACAGACTCTGGAATTATGTCTTGCAGATTCACAGCAGTCAATGTAGAAACAACATTCATCATACCCTCATGATGGCTTTCTGCTCCCAATACTGGGGGCGCTGTCATGCCTTCTTTCTGGGTTGTTGTATACTCTGGGGTAACTGGTTCCAGCCCTTTATTCCCAATCGATTCCAGCACATGCTGTAACATATGTTCTTCAGTTCGGGTAACCCCAGGACTAATTGTGTTTAAGGCTAGCCCCACTGGATTCCTCCCGAATGGATCCAGCTCCCTCGACAACTTTGGTCGGGTAACTGGTCCCGAATCCTGTGTCTGCCCCAAATGTGAGGGGGAAGGTATTATGGGAGCCCCGGGGCTCAAAGAGGTTAACAAGTCCTGCGAGATTGGTGTATGCTCCCTACCTCCCATCGCAGCGGACATTACACTAGGGGACGAACTCACCGTCAGAGCAAAGAAGTTTCCAATATTTATTTGTGAAGGGGCTGTTAACAGTGTGGTTGGGGTTACCACCCGTATTTTGCCCTTTCTTTTTGTATGGGGCATGTCAAATCAATGAAGAAACAAAGGATAAAGTCAATATCAGAAAGCTTCTTTTATGTTTCTCTTGCTAGGGACCGTGTTGATTCCCCAAATGGAGGCTTAGAGAGGGATAAGTAAAAATATCTTTAATTTTACTCACTTTTGAGGTGAAGGAGATCCCGGTAGGTTGTTACAAACTAAGCTGCGCGCCCCTTAGGCATGCGCGTCTTGGGCAACGCGCGCGCCACCGGCAGCTGTGCGCCGTAGGCAGGCCGATTTTAAAGGCCCCACTGACATCAGAAACCGGAAGTAGAAATTGTATTGTCGGGGCAAGCTCTCCTTCTCACCTGCAGCAGCAAAGAATTAAGGAAATGATTTCCAGCAAGTCCGGCTCCGTTTTCAGGTCTGTATTCCCTGCTCCCTCACCTCATAAGACAGCCGTAGGCAGGCCGATTTTAAAGGCCCCACTGACGTCAGGAACTGGAAGTAGAAATTGTATCGTCGGGGCAAGCTCTCCTTCTCACCCGCAGCAGCAAAGAATTAAGGAAATGATTTCCAGCAAGTCCGGCTCCGTTTTCAGGTCTGTATTCCCTGCTCCCTCACCTCTTGGACAACGGGTCTTCTATATGCCTATCCTCCACTTCCACTCATCAGCAAGACTCTCATGAAGTTGCGACAAGACCGGGGCACAATGATCCTCATAGCCCCTACTGGCCGCAGCAGGTTTGGTTTCCCATCCTACGCGATCTCTCAGTCCAGCAACCAATTCACCTGGGCACAGATCCAACTCTAATAACGCAGAACAACGGGCTGTTGCATCATCCGAACCTCCACTCCTTGTCTCTGACAGCATGGATGTTGAAAGGTTGATACTACAAACCCTTAACCTTTCTGACAATGTGTCCCAGGTCCTCGTAGCTTCACGAAAGCCTTCTACTAGGAAATCTTATCATTCCAAATGGAAAAGATTCTCCTTGTAGTGCCCGACAAAGGAAATAGATCCCTTTTCCTGCCCCACAACAAGGTTCCTGGACAAACCTCTGGTACCTCTCGGAGTCTGGCCTACAAACTTCCTCCATCCGAGTGCATGTCAGCGTCATAGCCGCTTACCACAAAGGAGTAGGAGATGCCCCGATCTCGGCACAACCCCTTGTAGGGTGCTTTATTAGAAGCTTGCTACAACTGAAGCTTCCACTGCGTCCTCCGGTTCCGGCATGGGACCTCAATGTTGTGCTAACACGGCTCATGCGACCTCCGTTCGAGACCCTGTACTCTTGCGAGCTATGTCATCTCACTTGGAAAGTACTCTTTCTAGTTTCTTTTACATCGACTCACAGAGTTAGTGAGCTACAGGCACTTGTAACATACCCACTTTATACCAAATTTCTCCATGTTCGTGTGGTACTCCACACTCACTCTAAATTTCTGCCAAAGGTAGTCTCTGATTTCCACTTAAATCAGTCCATAATACTTCCTACCTTTTTTCTAAAACCTCACTCATACGCAGGTGAGCGGGCCCTACATTCCTTGGACTGTAAACGTGCGCTCGCCTTTTATTTGGACTGCACTACAGCCCATAGGAAGTCCACCCAACTTTTTATCTCCTTTGATAAAACCAAACTGGGAGTTCCAGTGGGCAAGCAGACCCTGGCCTCCTGGCTGGCGGACTGTATTACCTTCTGCTACCAACAAGCAGGCCTTCCGCTACAGGGACATGTGAAAGCGCATTCGGTCAGGGCCATGTCAACGTCAGTGGCACACCTCCATTCTGTACCTATTCTTGACATCTGTAAAGCTGCCATATGGAGCTCTCTCCATACCTTCGCAGCTCATTATTATCTCGACAAGTCTGGCAGGGAAGATACCTTCTTTGGCCAGTCTGTGCTTCGTAATTTGTTTCCAGTTTAATACCCAACGTGCTACCTGAGACCCACTGTGAAATGCAGGCTGCCCTCATACCTAACAGCACCCCTGGTGTTGTGCCTTTGCACGTCATTGAGTGCTTTTGGTTCACTCTATTCGGGCAACCTGTAGCTCGCTATTCACTCATATGTGAGGACTACCATCCTGCTTGTCCTGGGAGAAAGCAGAGTTGCTTACATGTAACAGGTGTTTTTCCAGGACAGCAGGATGTTAGTCCTCACGAAACCTGCCTGCCATCCCACAAAGTTGGGTTTGCTTACATTTTATTATTTTATTCTTCGCTCGTACTTTTTGCTACAAACGAGACTGAAGGGGGGACCCCTGCTGGATGCAGGGTTAGTGGCATGTTGGGCATGCTCAGTGTGCCAGTCAAAGTGCTAGAAACTTTGACAAAATTGTTCCGTGATAGGGCTCCATCCTGACAATCTCACCCTTATGTGAGGACTAACATCCTGCTGTCCTGGGAGAACACCTGTTACAGGTAAGCAACTCTGCTTTACAGTGAGGGTGGTGATGTGTGGAACAGCCTCCCAGTGGAGGCGATAGACAAAAGCAGTATCTGAATTCAAGAAATCCTGGGATAAATACAGGGGATCTCTAAGGGAAGGGATGGGAATTATAAAGCTAAATTAATTGGATGGATGGGCATACTAGATGGGCCATACTATCTTTTTCTGCTGTCATATTTCTATGTAAATCAAAGGTCCATCAAGCTCAGTATCCTGTCTCTAACAGTGACCAATCCAGGTCACAAGTACCTAGCAGGATCCCAAAGAGCAAATCCAATCCTTCTTGTTTATATCCAGGGAAAAGCAGTGACTTTCCCAAGTCTCATGGACTTTTCTTCCAGGAAGTTGTCTAAACCTTTGTTAAACCCAGCTATGCTAACTGCTTGCACCCCATCCTCTGACAACAAATTCCACAATGTAATTGTGCATTGAGTGAAAAAATACTTTTTCTAATTTGTTTTAAATATGCTATTAGTTTCATGGAGTATCCTTTATCTCCTAGTATTATTTGAAAGGATAAATAACTGTTCCTTATTTACCCATTCCATCCCGTTCATGATTTTATAGACATCTTTTATATCGCCTCTCAGCCATCTCTTCTTTAGGCTGAAGAGCTCTAGCCTGTTTAGTCTTTCCTCATAGAGGAGCCATTCCATCTCCACCTTTTCTAATTCTGCTATCTTTTTTTAAATTGGGCGACCAGATCTGCACACAGTAGTCAAGGCGTGGTAGCACCATAGATTGAAATAGAGGCATGATAGCTTCTGTCATTTTGCCTGACACAGACATCAGGCTCACCAGTCTGTAGTTTCCCAGATCACTCTTGGTGCCTCTCTTTTATTTTCGATTACTTTCCTTATAATAACTAACATTCTGTTTGCTTTTTTGATTGCCACCATGCACTGGGCCAAGGAATTCAAAGTATTGTTTGTACACAGTGATTCCAAGATTCTTTTCCTGGGTGATGATGCCTAATATGGAACCCAGCATTGTGTTTGGATTTTTCTTCCTTATATGCATCACTTTTCACTTGTTTACATTAAATTTCATCTGTCATTTGGATGTCCAATCCCCCAGTCTTGCTATGTCTTCCTGCAATTTCTCACAATCTGCTCATGATCTAACAATGTTGAATAATCTTGTCATCTGTGAATTTGATCACCTCACTTTTAATTCCCTTTTCTAGATCATTTATAATTTATAAATATATTAAAATGCACCGGTCCAGTACAGATCCCTGGGGCATACCACTATTTATCTTTCCCACTGAGAGAAATGACCATTCATTTCTATTGTTTACTATACTTTAGCCATTTACCAATCCACAAAGGATATTGCTTTCTCTGTCCCATGACTTTTTAATTTCCTGATGAGCGTTCTCATAAGGGACTTTAAATGCCTTCTGAAAATCCAGGTACACCGTATCAACCAGCTCACATTTCTCAACATGTTTAACTATTTCAAAGAAATCTAACAGATTTGTAAGGTAAGATTTCCCTTCGTTAAATCCATGTTGGCTCTACTCCTTTAGATTGTGTCTATCCAGATGGCCACTAATTTTTCTTGTTCAAAATAGCTTCTGCCATTTTGTCTGACACAGGGACTTCAAGCTCACTGGTCTGTAGTTTCCCAGATCACTCTTGGAGCCCTTTCTAAAAATGCTATTTTATTGGCTTTCCTCTGGTACCATTTCTGATTTGAGTGCCTCATGCCTCCTTACTAAATGCCTGTGTTCTTTACAAAATGAGTAAACTTTAATACAAAGTTTGGCAATGGTAGAACACTTATACACCTGATGACTATTCTTTGAGTGCTCCAGTTAGGCTGTTGCCCCAAGAAAGGACAGCACAATTTATAATACCAAACTACATAACTAATAAAAAAAAAAAACCAAAAAAACTCAGGCTTTACAATGCTCATATTCAGCAGAACTGTGGCAATTTTTTTAAATTATATAGCCTAAGTGTATAATAGAAGAAATACTGAGGCCAACACTCCAGTCCCTGACTTTTGCATCCCCCTCCCATGCCCTCCCTGACTCCAGTACTCTCCAGGATCCCCCTCCCTCACTCCGCACCTTTGAAGCTTTCTCTCTCCTCCAGCCCAGGTGGCATCTGTCGCAGGCTTCTGACAGGCTCTGGTGGCTGCCGCCTCTCTTTCCACAGTCTCAGCTGGCTCCCTCCTCTTTTACCACATAGCGGCTGGCTGCCTCTTTCTCCATGGTTACCACCTCCTCCAGTCTTATAGAGGAAAACAAGAATGCTACAGCTCCGCAGCTGTCTCTGTGATGCCAGGCCTGTAATGATGACGTGGGCAGGGAAGGCTGCAGAGCTATAGGACAGTGGGCCGAAAAATGTATTTATTCAATTACATTTTTAATGATGAGTGGGCTGGATTAAAGGGGCTTATGGGCCATAGTTTGCCAGGATATCTGGGAACTTTTTTATTTTGCTTATTCTGAGATTAATTGAGGGAGTGGGCAGAAGGAGGAAATAGTCATCATTTTTTGGTACTTACGATGGTGCCAGAAATCACTGTGCTGTGTCTTTCCTGCAGATAGATGCAGTCAACAAGGTAAGCGGAAGGAAACAGAAATAGATCCACTCTCTCCTTTACTTTTGCTCTCGCTATCTCTCCTTCCATCCTTTGCTTGCTCTTTCCCTTCTCTGTCCCTACTTTTCCTCTTTGCTCACTGTCTCTTCTTTACAGTAATGGTGGTAAAAATATTGCTACTAGCCCATCCATTTTCTGCATTACTGCTTCTGCCTCTTCCTGCTGATTATCGGTCAGTGCAGTTATGATAGAGAACCAATAGGTCATGGGAGGAGTCAGAAATAGCAGCACAGGACATGGAAGTGCTTTTTGCCATCCCTTATGGGTATTCTTACTGTATTGCTGGCAGAGCAATGTATACTATGCTAGAAGGGAGAAGTGGCACCAGTGGTACTGTGAGCAGCCACAGGCTTGGAAAAACAGAACTCTCCCAAAGACCTGGAATAGGGTCTCTGAACTGCGAAAGTCCTCAGGTATGCCTGTAATTGAATTATAGAGCTTCTTGAGCACTGTGGGCTCAGGGAAGCAAGTTGGCCAAGAGATGCTGAGTTGTTCTATCCTAGATTTTTCCCCACCATCAAATCCATCTACAGTCTAAATACTCGGGAACCAACCCCCTTGAGACCTAAGGATGGAGATATGATCAAGGAGAGGGAAGCCAGTGCTTGTTGGAAGCAGCATTTTGAAGACTACCTTAATCAAGACTCTCATTTAATAGGAATGTTCTCAACTCCATCCTGCAACACCGAGTCAGAGAAGTTCAGATTCGCTCCAACCCTTGATGAGCTAAGGAAAGCCATTAGGCAGATGAAGAAATATGGTATCTGGTGCTGATAGAATACCCACCAAAATCTTCAGATGTTATGGAGAAGAGCTCTGTGTAAATTACAGAAAGATCATCTTTCTGTCCGCTGCAAGAAAGATTACTGTAAAAATCCTCTTGAGCCATCTTCTTCCACCTGCTGCCGATTTCCTTCTGGATTCTTAGTGTGGATTCAGGTCATGACTTGGCACACAGGACATGATATTCACTGTTCCTCATCTGCAGAAGAAATGTTAGTGATTACATAAACCTCTGTACATGGCCTTCTTGGATCTCAAGAAAGTCTTTTGAGTCTGTCAGCCATGATGCACTATGGAGGATCCTTCTGAAATATGGATGCCCACCAAAATTTGTACCCATTCTTTGCCTCCTACATGAAAATGTGTATTGTGATTCATATTAACGGATCCATCAGACTCCTTTAAGGTTTAAAAAAAAACAACCCACAAGGTGTGGACCTAGCCATATATCTTTGGTGAACTGAGTATAAAGTGACAGACAATCCGTAATGTAGACTGATTTTATGTATGTATGTAACCTGTGGTGGTTTGTTTCAAAAGTGTTTACATTTTTTATATACATTGAACATTTTAGTTTACCAAAAAAAATATTAGATAACTTATGGAAACCAATGATATATTATACACATGAGGTGTGATGTTAAAATTGAATTAAGTTCTTGCACTTTATATTTACTACATGTAAATAAGCATCTAATAAGACACATCATTCTGGCTTGCAATCTGATTAGATGAAAATTTAGAGTGAGAATTGTTCTCTTTTCTGTATGTAGAAATGTATTTGCCTAAAATCCCACTTAGGCACATAACTGATCATCTTTGAAATTTTACAGGCTTTATGTGGCAGAATAATAGGCTAGTGAGAGTCCTTGTAAATGCTTCTCTGTGTGTGCAGAAGCCAGGGCAAAGAGGAAAAAATCATGCCTGGAGACGGAGGAGCCTGGGAGCATTCTCTCCTCTCATCAGCTGATCTGTGAATTTCTCTCTGGAGGAAAGGGGACCAGATGACAGAGCACAGTCAGAGAACTCCTGAATAATTCAGCACCTTCCTCTCTCACTGGTGTCAGCTGGAGGAAGTGTTTCCTCTGCTGTCATCAAACTAGTGCTGGGGGCTCAAGCAAGCCTAGGCAAGTGCCAGTCCCATCTCCTGGATCTGCCTTGCAGTTGTGCTGTCTGCTGTCCCACAGGAGCCATGCAACAAGGGAAAGCTCTGTGTTACATACACCAATGCATTCCTGCTGGAAAATGAAGCTTCAGGTAGGGGTTTTGTACCTTGCTAGCAGCAGATCTATGCTCTGCCGTCAGACATTAAAACACCGGAGCAGAATAATAGATCTGTATACAAAGGGGAAGGAGGACCTGGTTTTCAATGCTTTGAATGCAGTACCTGCCATGTCTCCTTAGTCTCTGCCTGCTTTTAAAGGTTGCTAGGGAACAGATCCGTGTAAATTAGGTGGTAAAAGGCGCCTGGTTTCCGATTTAAGGAATAATTGGAAGCACCTCTGCTTCTCACTGTGACCCACAGCTTTTCAATCTCCATCTTGTTCTGTCTGTGCTGAAAGTATATCTGTGTTAAATGGTAAGAAGGAGAAAGGAAAAAGACTTGGGTGACACCATTATACCTTATACCTTATTGATCTCAGTCCTGTGGAAACATACATCCACCTGGCCGAGTATGTTAAACAGGAGTGGATTGCAGCATGAAGTGGCATATTTACATGCTTACTTTGTAAGGCCTTCCTCTCTTTATCTTCTCCTCAGAAGGAGGTTCCATCCTAAAAGAGACTTTCTCAGCTTTTAGAAGGAAGCAGGGGATTTTTGAAATGAGATAGCATAGGGACAAAGGCTCTCTTTGTTTCAGCGCTCTGCATTATTTCCAGGAGACTTTTTTTTTTTGGGGGGTTGTCACTGATGTGTAATTTCATTTGCTAGGGACCCTTGCTGCTGCTTTGTTTATAATAAGCATGGATGCCGGGTCAACTCAGAAGCTGGTAGTGTAACATATTATTGAGCTGTTTCTGGCACCAAAACTGCTAACCTCAAAGATAAAAGGAGATTGTGTGACTCCAGTAACAACAACAACATCAGTTGGGTGTTTGGTTTATATTTGTTATGGCTATTTTTTATTTTTATTTTTTGCTATTTCATCCTTAAAACTGAAATTGTACATTTTTTTTCTGTGTACTACTTCCATTCTAAATATTTTTTTAAACTGCGCCGGGAAATGCCATCCTCATTTACTCCTGTAATGGCCGAAGTGTAGGCATGTATTGCAGAGCAGTAGGTCTTGCCCCAGTTTTACGGACTGCTTCACAGATAAAGCTAACAGTTCCTGATCTGTGTGGCATCCCCAGGAAGAAGATTAGCATCTATGTTTACCCCATCTCTAAAGAAACCAAAACTCGGTATCCCTGACTGCTTCCATTCTTGGGGGATAGTGCCGCTGTGCATTTTTGGCCAGCTGCCCTTTGACCCTCTGCAGATTCCTTTCAGGGATCTGATCCAGGAACAAAACTTGGCAGAGGATCAGAGAGAACCTTGGAGAGGAAACAGTGTCTGAGTATGTGTAGTCCTGTATCCTCTGTATCCTAGAGCTATCTACTCCTCCTATCAGAAGTATTTCAGTACATTCAAATTTCAGACTGCATGTGTTGGAGCAGAAGGGGAATTTTATCTCCAATACAGTGAAATGTAAATTTGTAGGCAAGAGACAGGATTGGAAGCAATGGCATTTCCCCTGGTATGTTAAAATGAAATGGGGAAACTAAGAAAATTACGTCAATTATTTTCTCTTGTTTACTGCTCAGTACCTATTTGGAGCTCCCATTTTTGTGGACTCTCAAAGACACCTCTTGGTTATCCTTTTTTTTTTTTTTTTGTGTGTGATATAGTCTTGTTTTCTAAATCAGGTATGTACTTGTGTTAAATTTAAATTCATATAAAATTAAACAAAAAAACAAACCTCAAGCATTGATACATGAGGAACAAAAAGAGAGAGAGGCAGGAGATGTTGAGGCCAACTACTCAGCTTTTTTTTTTTTTTTTTTTTGAGTCCACCTTGTTTTCATTGTTGGGAAATTCTAGCTTTCACCTGGTTAGTTATTAAAGGCAGACCAGAAGAAACATTTATTTCCCTGCTCCTCCCACCAGGCTCCTGCTTGCGGTCAGTTTTAAATTTTGTAGTGAGTTTGAAGCACCGTGACTTAATAAAGAAAGCAACACCCTCATTACACACCTCATAGGCAACCAGATGGTCGCTTGCAGCTCTGTGTTATAAAACAAAAAAACATCCGGCCACCATGGAAAGAGTAGATGGGTATAAATGGGAGGAGTTGGCAATGGAAACACTCGCAGAAGACAGACAAATTTAATGTCATAAAACATGAATACCTTTTATAGTAAAAAATGGTAAGTGATAGCAGTTAAAGACATTGGCTCATGCAGTCTTGCACAGGTTTTCTGCTCTGGCACTACCAGGAGGATATACCCCCAGCTTGCCGTTGTAGAACTCGACGGCATGTAGGATAATCACTCCTTATTTAAGTTAGGTTTTTGTGGTATTCCTCTGATTTCTTCTCTCATCCTGGGTAAGATGAACCTACAAATTTCCCTACTTAATCCAGCAGCCAGGCCCATCCAGCTTTTGTAATGATCTACTAGCTACGTTAGCCTTTGATATTCAGCCACCTATGCCAAGTGGTTCCCACTTGCACCTCCCCTCCTTGGTCTGCCTCTGCCAGGATGGCCTTCAGGTTCTGTATGGTTTTTAACAAGAGATTTTTAGGCAATTTGCTCCACATAAGTCTCCAAAATATGGCTCCGCTTCTCTTGCTCTTTTTTTCCTTTAGTTATTCTTCTTTATTTTACCATGACTAGCTTTTTGTGGCCTACTTTTGCTGTATCCTGTTATGCTGCTATTTAATTTAGTTTGAGAATGTTATGTTTTTTGTAAGGATGTGAACCCTGGGCTGAGGTGAGAGGTGTCTCAGCCCACAGGGAGGAGGAGCCCTGTGAGCCTCACCGTCGGTAGGCATGGCTTCGGACACAGCTGTATGGGTGAAACTTTATTGTACAGGAAGGGAAACAGTAACACCTTGCCTAAGAAAAGGCAACCCTGAAATATTACACCAGGCCTTTAAGACACCAATACATCTCCTATTAGGAAAACGGACCAAGTCAGGCTGCTATAGAGTCCTACACAGAAACTACACGCCAGCAGAAAACCTCACCTGAATCACATGTGCTGACCCTCACCTAACAAAGAATAAAGAGACCAAAATGCATAACTAGAAGCATGCAGAAAAAATGAATTGGAAACTGCCAACAACCCAGGAGTCTCTGTATGCAGTGTAATAAAGAAAAAAAGAAACCACCCAACCCTTATAAAACAAATCAAGAAATATAAAATCAGTAGCAGTAAAACCATACTAACAAAAAGAACAGATTATTTCAAAACAGCTGATGAGTGGAATATCCAATAAATAAAAACTCATATAAAAAATTTCTAGATACCAATAAAATATGAAAAATAAGGATACAAAAATTTTTTTGCTCTGCATACCTGGAAACGTTTGATATCCAGGTGTCCTGAGATTGTTTTGAATTAGCAGGAGGAGGGGTGGTTTGCTTGGGACTTTCTCCTCTCTCTGTCACATACCAGCGCTCTCTCACACTGGCTCTCAATTACACACCTATACACACATGCTCTCAGTCACTCACATATTACCCATGCTTTTTTTATATAGGCTCTTAATTACACATTTACACACATGCTGTCTATCTTTTCACGCTTACACACTCACAGGCTTTCAATCACACACACACATGTTGTCTTTTTCTCTCACACACAGACTCTCATTCACATGCTCTCTCTCTCTCATTTACACACAGGCTCTCAATCACATACTCACATGCTTCCTCACCTAAACCAGCTCTCAATCACACACAGACACACATGCTCTCTCCCTTACTTATACACATGATCTCTCTTACACACATACTCTTTCACACAAACAGGTTTTCAATAACAAACTTACACCATACAGGTTCCCAATCGTAAACTTACATTCATGCTCTCTCTCCACAGGCAGGCTCTCAAACACAGACATACTATCTTTCACATATACAAGCTCTCAATCATTCACAAACATGCTATCTCACTCACACACATACACACACAGGATCTCAAACACTCATGCTTGCTCATTCACTCTCTCTCCCCCCCTCCCCCCGGAACTAGCGGCAGCAGCAGCCTCATCCACAACCTAACCTCCTTCATTTTCAGCCCTCGCGGAGGAGGAGTCCCATTCGGCCACGGGGAGTGACGCTCTTCTTCATTTTCCTTCGAGCCGCGTGCACATTCTTCAGACTGCGCCTCTCTTCTGTTCTTCGGGCCGACGCTGACCACACTAGCATGGTCTCTTCTTCCGCGCACGCACCCACTGCTCACCACTTCCTCTTCCGGGCCGCGGGGGGGGGGGGGGGGCGGAGAAGAAGAGACCATGCCGATGCCGCTGGACTCCAGTTGTCTGCCGCGTTCCGCCTGGGCTGATAGGCATTTTTAAGCTGGCGGAGGAGGAGGACCGGGGAGCAGCTGGGTCGCGGGGGACCAGGAAGTGTGGCGACACCACCTGTGGTTCTTGGCGACACACTGGTGTGTCGCGACACACCGGTTTGAGAACCACTGGTTCTAAAGTGTAGCAATTAACATCAGCCGTGCAGATACGGTAGTGGCCCGCAGAGCAGGATACGCCGGAGATGTCCGTGCTGTAGTGATGGTGAGGAAGGTAGTCCGAGGAGTAGGGGACACAGGATGAAGGTCCTGTGGTAGATGTAGTAGTACCCTGCAGTGCAGGGTATCCTGGAGCAACTCCCCACTGGTTGAGGATACGGTAGTGGCCCGAGGCACAGGGTCCACAGTAGAGGATTCCTCAGTAGGATCAGTACTGTTGAAGTTTCTGAAGTCTAGACTCACAAAGGTAGTTCCAGAGATAGTCCCATGGAGTTGGAACAGGTAGAAGTCCAAGGCAGGAAGACCCTCCGAGGAGCGGATAGCCAGGAACGCGGAAAGGCCCCCAAGGAGCGGGTACCCAGAGCCTCACATGCCAAGGCAGAAGTCTGGAACAGAAGTCCAAGTGTGGAGCATATTCAGCAATAAGGGAACTCCTTGCTAACTCGTCGAAGCGTAGGGCCAGTCAACTTAAAATACAGCAAGGCAGTGATGTCATGCGGAGGGGCCGCCCCCGAGGTTCCCGCCATGACGTGTACAAAAGGCGGCCCGTGCGTGCGTGCGCTAGATAACTCCTGGATCAAGATGGCGGTCGGCAGCGCCCACGCCGTCTCGGGGATGCCAGGGAGGTCGGTGTTCGTTGGCGGAGGCCACAGTTCTTCCAAGGATTGAGGATGCAGCAAGAAAAAGAGGTGAGCAAGCTGCGACCGACGGGCATAACAGAGAACTTATGACTTTAAAGATTACCTTGATTACCTAATCTACTCTTGATTGTGGGGGACAGCAGTTTGTGCCTGCCCCCTTGCTTAATTTAAATACCTTAATCTTATTGAAACAAAAAATGAGTGCAAAGTCTGCTCACTTGCAACATTTTGTATTTTACCTTTTTAAGATTTTTTTTTTTTTTTTTTTATTACAGGTCTAAAGCATGCTAAAACCTTTTAGTTTGGGCAAAAAAATAGCCTGCTATGAAATAATGTTTTATTGCACATGCTAAACCTGTCTGAAAAAAGCTAGCATGCATGAGCTAAAATTTGCAACTGCATGCATGTAAATAAATTAATATTATGCAAATGATGCTTTAGCATATGAAAAGCAACATAATATGCTTTTTTCAACACAATATTTAGCAAGCACTAACTAAGGCCTAAAATGTAACACCTGCTTCTGACTAGGTGTTAACTTTTCTGCATACATGGAAAGTCTTGAAATCCCAAATGCTAACTGGCCCTCTCACTTTAGACTGGTCAAAAAGGACAATTTCATCCCCCGCCCCCCCCAGCCCCCTTGGTACAGATACAAAGGAACCATCATGTCTTAAGAACCCATTTCCATTCCTGGCTCAGAGATGAAGGGATTCTCATGCCACTATTTCCACTCTCCTTGACCCAACCTGCAGGCCCTTGGCATGCCTCGATTCCCACCCCTGGCACAAAAATGAAGGGCCCCGCACGTCCTGTTCTCCCTCCACACAATATGCATGATGACGGGGCTCAGCAGCCCCAGGCAACCTCCCCTAGCACACATACACAGAATAATGCTGGCGGTGACTCTGCAGCCCATTGGTTCCCTCTCCCAAATCTCCCTGCCCCTAAAAGCAAAAATCAAGGAGCCCCATCTCTCACACTCCGGACCAAATATTAAAGGACCTTGTGCCCTGATGCCCCCCTACCGTTCCCCCAGGCAGGTCCCCACACCTCTTCTGGGGTGGGCCAATGGCAATCAAGGCAAGAGAGAGCAAGCCTCCCTCCTGATAATTTTGAAAGTGGTGCCATTTGAACTCTTGAGGTTTTTTTTTGCTACATGTGCACAGCCGGGTCCCCATCATAGAGTGTATTGTTGGGACTGCCAAGCCTGTGTTATTTGGGGGGGGGGGGATGGATGGATTGTGGATTGTGCATTGTGCAATTGCTGACCTGGCACAGAGGCCTCTTGATCTTCTGGTGGGGGAGAATCAAGGCACAGAGGCTCTTTGATACATGCTGTCAAGAGCAAGGGAATGAAATCCCCCATGCTAACTGGTCCTGTCCCTTTGGGCCATTTAGTACAGGGGATTTCCAGAAGCAGGTGGCCTGCTGCTACTGTAAACATGCTCTGGAAGCAAAGTTTTTGCATCTGCATGCAAAAACCTTTTGCATAGTATATTAAGTGCTATTTTAGCATGCGTGTTACTTTTATCCGATGTGCACACTAAAAAATGTTTAGTACACATTATATTGTATAGGCCCCTATTTAGCACAACATTATGCCAGTACTGGCAGCACATTCTTTCTAAGCAGCTGCAATGCTGTTTCTCATATGTTTAGTAGAGTATAGTGTTTCATTGTTCATGAAATTTCTGTTCTAACATGCTGTAGGCTATTACATATAGAGGGCAATTTTCATACTGCCCATGGTGCTTGAGGAACCACAGGTACGTGCAAGCTGATTTTAAAAAGAACGTCCCCATCGAGTTTCCCCGTTACTGATGTCTTATTAAAATTAATTTTAAAACCCAGCGCCCTCCTGAAGAACTCAATTTTAACAACTAAATAAAGTAATGATATCAGGGGTTTGGAGATCATTGGCAAGATATCCTCAAATAAAGATCTTTTCCTTTCCTTCCCTCATATACCTATATTCACTCCTGTTCACAAAGGTGTGTTGCATGTTAACACATGAAAACATTCATTTTTTACCATAGGCCCCATTATTTCCATTTCCCAGGTTGGAAATTCCTACCACTCTGAGGATAGTATTTCAGTGCTGCAACCATAGGCATTTCCTGACTTACAAGTACTACAAACATAATGGATAATTTAGATCAGAGCTACAAATACAGCTGGCAAAGCTTAATTCCAATTCATACAGCTAGTCCAGGTCACTTTTCACAGTAATGTTTCTCTTTACACCTGAGACAAGACTTCACTATAATATCTGTACACAGTAATTTGAGTTCACTTGTCTTCTACTGAAATCCCACACTGCTTCTTGGCCTCCATGTCTTCCACATGCTGGGAATGCCTTCCTGCCATCCTAGTATACATTTTGAGTCCTCTGAGGGCCATTCTGTATCTTCAGGTGTGGCACCTTGCACCAGGCTATCAGCTGCCTGGACTTGTATTTGATCGGAGCTATTGTTTGACTTAGCACACAATAATCTAGCTCTGAACTGAGCAAAACCTGGTTCGAGGCTGGGTGAGGCATTTTTTTTGCCCTTTCATTTATTATTTATTTATTTTTCTATACCGACATTCAATTTGACATATCACATCGGTTTACATTTAACAAGATGTCTAAGGCGAGCCTTTTATGACATGATACAATATAACCGCTTAATTGAGTAACTGGTTGCGTACATATAACTGTTTTACCACAAGATAGTAATACAATATAATGTGCTTAATTGCATAACATTATACAGAAAATATTAAAAGATAAATTAACTATGTACAGTAGCAGGGTTGGAAAACAGGGGAGGCTGGGGGGGGTAGGGGGAATGTTGAACGATGGGAGAAGGGGCTGGTGGGGCTAATTGTCTTGTGTGAAGGCTTTCCGGAAGAGCCAGGTCTTGAGGTTCTTTCGGAAGGTGGGTGTAGATGGGTCAGTTCTGAGAGCGGATGGAAGGTTGTTCCAGAGGTAAGGGCCTGCTACGGATGCAGCGCGTTCTCTGGTGGATACTCTATGTACTTCTTTGGCGGGGGAATGGGGAGAAGGCCTGTGTTGGTTGAGCGGAGATTTCTAGTGGGGTTGCAGGGGGTCAGAGGTCCTTGTAGCCAGCTGGCTTTGTCATTGTGGATAGATTTGTGTATAAGCATGAGTGTTTTGTATTGGGATCTGTACGGGATGGGCAGCCAGTGGAGTTGTTTGAGGGCGGGTGTGATGTGATCTGTTTTTCTCTTATTCGTTAGTGACCATGCAGCAGCATTTTGTAAGAGTTGGAGGGGCTTGAGGGTGGATGCGGGAAGGCCAGTCAGGAGGGCGTTGCAATAGTCTATTTTGGCAAATAGGAGGGATTGCAGTACCACCCGGTAGTCTGGGGGATGAAGTAGAGGTTGGAGTTTCTTCAGGATATGGAGTTTGTAGAACCCTTCTTTTATCAGTGTCTTGATATGCTGTTTGAAGTTCAGTTCCTGGTCCAGTGTGACTCCGAGGTCTCTTATCGTTGGAGCATGTTATAATTGGATAGAGTTGTCTGGTCTGCAATGGGTGTTGGGGTTTTTCTGGAGAGGTGAAGAATTTCCGTCTTGCTCTGGTTGAGCTTTAGTGCCATTTCAGAGAGGATAGAGGTTATGTCTGCCCGGTGTGTTTCCCATTGGTTTAGGGTATTGTTGACGTTGTCATTGATGGGGAGCAGGATCTGGACGTCATCGGCGTAAAGAAAGTAGGTGAGCCCTGTTTTGTCTAGGTATTTGCATAATGGCAGCATATAGATGTTGAAGAGGGTAGGGGATAGGGATGAGCCTTGTGGGACTCCCTGTGGGAGGGGGATTCCTTCTGATGTTGTATTTCCTTGGGCTACTTTAAATGTTCTGTTGGTGAGGAATGATTGGAACCATTGGAGAATGGTGCCAGTGATGCCTATTTCTTGTAGCCTGTGAATTAGAATCTTATGGCTGACGGTATCAAATGCGGCGGAGATGTCTAGTAGGATTAGGAGGAAGGATGTGCCTTTGTCAAATCCTCGTAGTATAGTGTCTGTGAGGGTGAGTAGTAGTGATTCGGTGCTGTGAAATTTTTTAAAGCCGTGTTGGGCGGGGGCCAGTATGTTGTGGGTTTCCAGGAATTCTGAGAGTTGGTGGTTTACCGTTTTCTCGATGATCTTGGCTAAGAACAGTAGGTTCGAGATGGGTTGATAGTTGGATGGGATAGTCGGGTCGAGTTGTGGGTTTTTTTAGAATAGGTTTGACAACGGCACATTTCAGGGAATCCGGGAGTACTCCTTGTTCGAGGGAGAGATTGGTGATGTCAGCGATGGGTTTTGCTAGGCAGTTTGGAATTAGCTTGAGTGTTTTTGTTGGGATGGGGTCCAGTGGGTGTGCTGCTGGGTTGATTTTTCGAATGATGTTTTCCACTTCAGTAGAGGCTATGGTCTCAAACTGTGACCATGCTGTTGCTGTAAGGGACGTTTGTGTGTTGAGTTCAGGGTTGATTGGTGGGTCTTTTGGGTTAAGTTTGGCTGTTTTTTCTATTAGGTACTGGGCGAAGCTATGGCTGGATATTGTTGATGAGGCTTCTTTTTGTGCCGGGTTGTTGGTGGGTTGCGTCAGCTGAGTTACATACTCGAATAGGACTCTAGGGTTGTATTGGTAGTTGTGAATTATTTGGGAGTAGAAGTTCCATTTGGCTGTGTTGATGTCAGTTGTATATATGTATAGGAGAGTTCTGTATCGGCAACGTAGTTGGCTTGTGGGGTTGCTTCGCCAGGCTTTTTCGGCTTGTCTTAGTCGGCGTTTCATGTTTTTTAGTTCCTGGTTATACACTAATAATGTGCATTTTCTGGGGTAAAATGGTAATTCCTTATTGTGAATAATGTTGTGTCTTATTTTCTGTGCCAAAGGTACCAAAATCATAATGGAAAGGGAAAGGAGGCAGTCTTGTATGGTTCATCTTTGAAGGTTAAATTGTAACAAAGCCTTACCATTTGCAGTTATCTGAGCTTTGGATTTAGATAAAGAGAGAGAGAATCCACTTTAATATATTAGGACCAAGGCTAAACTCTAAGGTCCATTCCACCCTCGCTAAAAATTTTTTTTGCAGTGCCAATAACAGTTTGTATCTTTTAAAAATATTCTAAAGGGCGGATCCCATTAACTTTCCTGATATTAACAGATGTTTGTCTACCACCAGCAAATCCTGCCTGGTCAGGATCTAACAGCTTGGGTCACACTTCTTTCAGCCTAATCACCAAGACCTTGGTAAATATTTTTACATCTAAATTAAGTAAAGAAATTGGTTTATATATGCACAATCTGTGATAATCTCTTCCTTTTTTAGGATTACTGTGATAGAAATCTCTCCATAGCAGAAAGGATAGAAGTATTACTCAGAGCTTTAAAAAGACAGACCAGTTTTCCCCACAATGCACTCTTAAAACTTTTCATGAAATATTGAAAACTCATCTTTACTTGGGCCTTTGAAAGATTTTAGCTGTAATTACTGCTTTAATCTTTGCATCATCAAATAGTTATTCCATTTCACATATGTTTTTACATTAAGCTTAGGTAGCTTGTTTTCTTTCAGATATTTAGCAATTAGATATTTAAAGCATTTGATGGTTGTGAAGGTTGCTAAAATTCTTTAAATCTTTCTACTGTTTGTTTTATTTGGGATCATAAATTAACTGACCCTCCTTTGTTCTACTGATGCTGTTTGTTTTTATTTTCTTTCATTGATAAGCAGGCTGAATTAGCCATTACATATGGGTGGCACAGAATAGACTCGTCTCTCCAAGCTAGTAGAGCTTTGAGCTCTACTGAGCATGTGCAGGAGTTCCCGCGTAAGCTGCCTCAGTCAGTTTTTGTATGAGCACAAGCATAGATATACACTCAGTCTATACTTTCAAATTTTTCTTAAATTTGATAATTTTTCTTTATTGTTTCCATAAATGATTGCCTTGCTGCCTCCATAGCACCCACATCAGCACTTTTCAGTGCTACACAAAAAAAATATATATGTATTTTCACAGGGCCCTTTCTCCTCAACATGTCAGACCAGAAGAAGGAGGGGACGGTGAATGGATTAAAAAAACTGCATCTGTGGCAATGTATTGTCCCTCACTGATGGCTATGAGCTCTGCTATTGATGTCTTAGACCAGAACATGACCAGCAAAATTGTTAAGCCTGTGAACGAATGTCACCACGCTCCCAATATTCCAGGGTGATTCAGATTGATGAGATGTGTAAATCTCTTAGGAGTTGCAGCAGGCCGTCTTCCCAGAGTTGTCTGCCTTGTTTGGGAAAGAGTTGAGCAGGAGCTCTCCTAAGACTTCCTCCCATCAGCTAAGGCTGAAGCCATGGGATCGAGTAATGTTACCTGCCCTGAACTGAAGAAGAAGAAGCATATGAAGCACAGCAATTTGGTATTGGCACTATTGATGCACCATCATCGGTGCTGTCAGTGCAAGGTATATCAATGTACCCAAAGCACTCTGACTATGCTGGTTTGGGACACCCAATACACATCCCGCTGGTGCACTTGACATATGACACACAAATTCACTGATGCATTCAATGCATGATGCACTGAAGCTCCAGAGGGATGCGGTTCACACTTCATAGATGCTCTTCAGGGCATCCAGGCACCGACCACACAGTGCTTCTGGTCCTTTGATGCATGTCTCCATGATACACAGGGCAAGTCCAATGCAGTCGATGTTTGCATTGATGCAACATCCTTGTTCTGCACAAACTTCCTCAATGCAACTTGCTAAAGATTTATCAATGTAGTCAAAGCCATCTTTCTTCTAAAGCATCAAGACATTCCCTTCCATTGAAGCTGTCAGTGTATCAAGCTTGAGACCTAGGTCATCAGGCTGCTTTACTGACACAGCTGCATGCATCCCATCCTAGATCTATGGAGAAAGGTGTTAGATTAATTCTGCTCACTCCAATAACCAGAGCTCTCACTCCAGGTTACTAACAGAAGGTCTGCATTTGGAAACACTGGATCCACTTACCATAGTTCCACTTGCCTCCAGCAAACTACCTGTTCAGATGCAGGAGCCTATCCTAGTCTCCAAAGACAATGTTCTACTGCCCACGCCAGTTTAATGGATGCATTAGTCACTTGACCACATTGCTGGTTTGGTGTGCAGTTTCTTTACCTTTCTTTGACCAAAGAAATGCATGGATCTTTCCAGGCTGTCTTCCACCAATCTGTGACGATTCCTTAGATCAGAGTCCCAGTCTCGCCTATCGGCCTGAATACATCATCAGAACCTGCAAGTTGGGGTTCTTCATCAAATTGCACGCTCTAGTATCGGAGTCCATTAAGTCAGAAGCGATTGCCCCGGATGCATCCCCTCAGGGGCAACCAGAAGAACCTCCTGGTTTACCTTTTTGGTCATTGTATTCCTGTATAAGTGAGCTCATGCCAATAATTACAGACAAATACGCTACAGTTATATTTTCTAACTCTTTTCTGGATCTTTCTGACTATACTTCACCCCTGAAGGACCTCACATACTCTGTTTGTGTAAAAGATGGGAGCAACACGTGGCATCCATGTCCTTATAGACAAAGATCCCTGCTCAGAATTGCTCAGTGGTCTTCGGGCATCCCTATGGTTAGGAAGCTTCACCTGAAATACAGAGTTCAGAAATCCCCAGGATTCGGTGGTGTTCAGCTGCCACACCAGTCAGTAGTAGTCAAATCCACTATGAAAAGAACAAAAAAGACAAGAATTCACTCAAAACTCGCCTCCAGAGAAGGATCATGGACTTCTTGACAACACCATCCATCAATTCTATACAGGGCAATATTTTTTTGACTGCATCCAGAAACTAAAGCCTTTTCTACAGCCTACGGGAAGGTGGTAGTTTTGGATACAAAAGACGGCATTCACCACCTACTGGAGTTGAGAGCAATAAGATACTAGGGGTGTGCATTAGTTCCCTATGAATTGGTAATCCGCAATGTGTAGGGCCGTATTTGTTGTATTCGTGGGGAAGCGAAACATATCGCGATTCCCCACGAATACAGCGAATCTTCGCCGAATTATTCGGCCGTCTAAAGGAGAATTTAAACAAACCCCCCACCCTCCTGACGCCTCCCCAAGACTTACTAAAACTCCCTGGTGGTCCAGCAGGGGTCCGGGAGCCATCTCCTGCACTCACACCCTCGGCTGCCGGTATTCAAAATGGCACCGATAGCCTTTGACCTACTATGTCACAGGGGCTACCAGTCGGCCCCGAGTGCAGGAGGTCGCTCCCGGACCCCCGCTGGACTTTTGGCAAGCCTTGTGGGGGTCAGGAGGGTCCCCCAAGACTTGCCAAAAGTC
The DNA here is from genome assembly GCF_901001135.1 of Rhinatrema bivittatum. Lineage (NCBI taxonomy): Eukaryota > Metazoa > Chordata > Amphibia > Gymnophiona > Rhinatrematidae > Rhinatrema > Rhinatrema bivittatum. The sequence goes on along the minus strand of NC_042621.1, from coordinate 135,129,023 downwards.
CCTGGTGGTCCAGCGGAGGTCATCCATTGCTCCTACCATGTGACAGGGGCTGATCAATGGCACTGGTAGCCCCTGTGACATAGTAGGTCAAAGGCTATCGGCGCCATTTTGAATACCGGCAGCCGAGGGTATGAGTGCAGGAGATGGCTCCCGGACCCCTCGCTGGACCACTAGGGAGTTTTAGTAAGTCTTGGGGGGGGGGGGTCAGGAGGGTGGGGGGGTTGTAGTTTAATTTTAGCCGGGAAATGAATAAGAATTACGTATAAACGTATCGGGGGGCCCCCCTTGCCGAATGCAACGTATCTGCCCCCCCGACGAATCCGAATCCCAAATGCAGGGTATGGTGTCCCTCTGCACATCCCTATAAGATACTCTGTCAGTTTTTGTGTACCTTCAAGGAAGAGCATCCTGATTCAAACTGGCAATTTAGTTGCCATTTCTGTGTCAACAAACAGAGAGACATAGGGTCATGGCCTCTCTGCCAGAAAGTGCTACAAATATGGATAGGGCAACCAGGAACTGAGCTGTTCTACAATCCACCTATCTTCCAGGAATCTCTAACTCTACCAGATCACCTCAACAGAGTGTTTCATCCATACACGTGGTCTCAACAGTAATCAGTAGCCAACAGACTATTTGATTTCTGCCCAGAGATTTCAGATTAGCTGGAGGACACTTTTCTGCTTGACTGGGGAACAAGCCTTATGTATGCTTTTCTGTTGATACCATTGATTGCCAGAACAGTGCAGAAGCTTCTCCAGGATCGTGCTTGTCTGATCCTCATAGTTCCAATGTGGCCCAAACAGATATGGTTTGCATATCTCATACAACTCTCCTGCAGTCCTCCCATACATCTGGGGTCAGATCCAACTTTGTTAACTCAAGACAAAGGGACGCTTTATCATCCTAGCCCTTAATCTAACAGCTTGGATGTTGAATGCTCAGTAATCGCAAACCTCGATTTGCCTACAGAAATTGTAAATGTTTTAGTCTCCTCTAGAAAGTCAGCAACTATGAAAAATTATGCCTTCAAATGGAATAGATATTCCAGATGCTTCCATCAGAATGCTTTGGACCTGTTTTCTTGCAAGCCCAAACATTTGCTAGTGTTTACTCCGCCTTTCTGATTCAGGTCGCTACATCTTCAGTGTGTGTACATCTGTGCCATAGTGGCATACCATGATCTGGTGGAGAGTAAACCAATCTCTACTCATCCACTGATGTCTAGATTTATGAAGGGTCTATTGCATGTCAAGCCTAGATGCAAAAACTACCAATTCCATGGGACTTAAATATTGTCCTTTCTTAACTTATGAAGCTTTCTTTTGCACCAGTGGTATCAGCTTTGCTTACCTTTCCTTGTAGCAATTACATCAGTTAGAAGAGTCTGCGAACTACAAGCTCTCACTCTCTCTCCACCATACATGCAATTCTTCCATTACAGGGTGGTTCTCCTTACTCGCCAAAAGTTTCTGTCGAAGATCATCTCAGCTTTTCAAATCAATCCATTGTATTGCCTACTTTCTTTCCAAGACCTGATTCCCATAAGGGGAGAAAAACATTCATACCTTGGACTACAAAGAGTCTTAGCCTATTACAAAAAACAAACTCGGCCACATCGTCGGTCTTCTCAGTTGTTTGTGTCATAAAACCCTAACAGACTAGGTGTGCCAGTTGCCAAGTGTATTTTGTCTAATTGAGTGCATTCAGCATTGCTATATCTCAGCAGGATTGCATGTTACAAACTCTGACAAAGCTTATCAAGTGAGAGTTATGGCATCTTCTGTTGCTCATCTTTGAGAAGTGCTCCTTGAGAACATCTGCAAAGCTGTAACCTGGTCGTCTGTGCACACCTTTACCTTTCATTGTTGTCTCGACAACCTCTCAAGGACTGACAGTAAATTCGGACATGCAATTTTGTGTACTTGTAGTCTACTTTCCACAGTGGGGTTCAGGTTACTTTTTCAGTAAATGCTCCACTGCAACCCTCCGCTTGGGACTCCCCATATATAATGGTTAATTCAGCCTGCTTATCAATGAAAAAACAAATTTACTCACCGTAAATTGTTTTCCGTATATAGGAAGATAAATTAGCCATGAAATATCTGCCAGCCTTCCTCAGCTATATAACTAAAAGTAGCTCTGATTATAGACTAAAGGGGTTCACAAGGCAATGTCCCCATGGGAACTCCTGCACATGCTCAGTAGAGCTCAAAGCTCTACTAACTTACAGAGACAAGGCCATTTGGTGCCATGATGTCACTCACATATGGCTAATCCATCCTGCTATCTATGAAAAACATTGTTTATGGTGAGAAAACTTGCTTTTTGCTGGTTTCTTTGTAACTTATCTGTTAACAGTTGTTGAATAATCAAATTGTATTCTATAGTATTGTTTAAAATCAAATCTGGGTACCCCCTTTTTAGCTCTTTAAATATCTTTATAGATCCCAGAGCCTTATGCTTGTTCTCAAGGATTTTAATTTCTGGTTCAAGATTCATCTGTGCTTTAAGGAGCACTCTTTTATAATGAGAAACCAGTTTAATTAAATTGCTACTGATTAATACTTCAATAGTGTCCTATAAGACATTCTGGTAAATTTCCCTGTTGAGTAAAAGTCATCGAGTCCTTTCTGTTTTCCATATGTGTTGGAATTTTTAACAATTTAACATTCTTTATACATCTTTTGAGTTGTATTCCTCATTTCCTTAAATTAAATTCAGTGACTGGGGCATATTATTCCATAATCTGCCTTTTACACCTGGATGTCATCTGAGTCTACAAACAGATAGTTCAATCCTGAATATATATCATATGGATTTGAATAAAAGGAGTAATTAATTATTTGTGGTTATGATTTCCAAATCAATCCATTTTCTTTTAAGCTATGCTTCAAGTGTCACAATTACTGGGATCTGGGGTACACCACCCCAGGAGCTTTGCAGGACTTCATGGTAGGGCACTGGGCTAGACAAGGGTCAGTCTTCCACCTAACCAACCCCCTCCCCTTGCAAATTGAGCCCTTGGGTTCTGGGGAGTGCGGTGGCAGTACAATCATGGTGAGGCCAGATGAGGTAAGGCTTGGACAGGTTGGATGAGGCAAGGCAGAGACAAACTGGAGGCAGAAGTCTGGGTATTAGAATTTGTCAGGGAACTGAGAACTGGAAACTGGAACTGGCTGGACAGAATTCAGAACAGGGACTGGGACAGGGTACAGATACTGGAGCAAGGCAGGGAACGGATGCTAGGAACTGGATTGGGCTAGGCAGAGCAGGACAAGACCAGATGAAGTCAGTACGGGACACGGCAGACAGGACAGGACTGGACAAGGACTAGGCAAAACAACACAGAACAAAGAACATAAAAGCTCGAAGGCAACAAGGCTTGGTGACCTGTAGGCCACTAGGCTATAGGCCTGAATGCCCCTAGGTACAGAGAGGCCTGGATAGGCCACAAGGAAGGATATAAGACTAGAGCAGGCCTGGAAATCACAAGGCAAGGTAAGTCCTAAAGTAGGCCACAGAGGAAGGGAACAGATGGCCCGGAGGCCATAAGGCAAGGAATGGCCTGGATAGGCTGCAAGATAAGGAGCAAGAAAGCAAAAGGCCCAGAGACCTCAAGGCAAGGTAGAATACAAGAGTGGTCAGGTCAGAGAGCCAAGGGTGACTCCATGAAGAGGCAAGGTGGTTCTAATAAGGCTGGATTACATAGGACTGAGACTTGGACATGGTGAGAGCAGTAAGGAGGAGCTTAGCAAGGCTGGTGCTGAAGCTCACTAAAGGCCTCTGCAGGCAAGGAGTCGTCATAGCAGTCAGGAGCTGGGCACGGAGAGGCTGCATGGCAGACGAAACTGTGACATCAAGCTCCTTTTTCTTTGAGTAGATTTACCACATCTGTCTAGTCTAAAATTGTAACCTTCTGCAAAGTCTATTGAGACTGCAAAAAAAAAAAAGAGAAAAACTTCTCAAATAAATAAATAAAATAAATAAATAAAATTGTTTATTATTAGAAACAATATACTACTCCCAATATACTATCCACCCTACCTTTTACCAAGAAGAATCTGCTTACTGCCTTTCTTATTGTATAAACTCTTTACTTTCCCAATGTTACATAACTTACCAAATAACATACTCACCTTTTTTTAACTTGTTATGAAGCTAAATATATTTAAAAGAAGCACTTGTCCTTAAATCTAGCACAGCCAGGATATTTCAGGTGACTCGTGTTGATGCCAATCTTTTAAAACTGTTGTGCTTCTCTTTTAGGATGATTTAGATCTTTAATGTTAGAGAACTTGTTATAATCCTATGTATCTTTCTAATTACCACTGCTGGCTTCATAACAAATTGAAAAACTATCTCCCCATTTGCCAGCCATCATATTTTTACTCAAATTACTTCCCCTCTGAAAACTGCAAGAGAGCAGTACCCGAACAGAGATCTTTAAACCAAAAATGCCATTCGTATAGCAGATTTCCTTAAAACCATTCTCATAAACCCCTCCCAACCATCCTCTTTTCAAGTAAAACTGTATCATATGTACTACAAATAAAATTTCATTTTTCTTCCTTATACTACTCTGTAAAGCAAAGTCCCCCTACAAATAAGTTAGCCTCCCCACAGCTACTTCTATCACCCAATCCAATAATAGGTGGACACGTTAAAGCCAGATCATTCTACTGTGGCCCAGCCTACCCTCTTATTCACACTCCCAACTGAATTATCTCGACAAGTTCTGGCCTCCTTTAGTCTGAACACAAAAAAATAAGGATTGTTATCCTATGACTTCTGAGTTTCCACAGCATTAGTGAACAAAGTAAGATTAAATGCTAATGCAGAAACACCAAACTCAATTACCGTACTTTTCGGTAAAAACAGCTGCTGTTGAACTTTCAACATTTCCGTTTTTTATAGTAACCAGAAAGAAAACGTTTCTTCTCATGGAAGATCATGTATGCTTCCTTCCAGTTCCAATTATTTTCTAGCCATACCAGCTCTTTGTGACCTCAAATCATCAGATCCATGGTTATATTTTATATTCAAACTTAGTTTGCTCAAGATCCATGCCACTTCTTCCTGGTGTCCAATATGGAAAACTTCCTATTCATTATGACAGGCAGATGGAAATGGGAATCCCTATCTGTGCCTGATGCCTGCATTAATTAAGGCTTTAATAATCTCTTCCATTTTGTGTCTCTTCTGCAGAGAATATATACATTGAGTAATAATATATGCTTAAGAGATTTACTTCAAACTGAAAGATGTTTAATACTTTTGATCTTCTCATAATATAGTTTACTGTGAAGAGGTGAATCTGTACAATAATCCTTTGACTTGCCTCTGGGGCTTGGATTTGGCCTTGATGCTCTGTGAACTCCATTTAATAAATTTGTTCCACAAAAATATTCCTTTGATCAGCTTCCTTTGGGATTTCTTGAAATTGTTTGTTGTTTTGTCTTTCTGCATTTTTCATATCTTCTTGAGGATCTCTCATATCACAGAAACAGTTTTCAAGCTTTTTGTGTCTCTCTGAGAAATGTTTTTATGATTCAGTGTTTTATTCAACCAGTTGTTTCAAAACTGCCACTGTTCACTAATTTCAGATATTTCTACTTTAGTTCTCAAACTAAACTTTGTTTTAGCAATGTAAGTTGTCATGACGAGAAATCAACCTTGGTTAGATAAATTTGCATGTCTATTTTCACACTTGGCAACAGTTTTTGATATAGATGCTTCTGCCACTTTCATAGAGGGGTTAAAAAAAATCAAGTTTCCTGTTTTCTCCATCGACGAGCAGGGCTGAAATAACCATGATTCATGGGCAACATCCTGGTTGCCAAGCAGACACTTTTTTCTCCTGCCTCATAGAACTTTTGCTCTACTAAGCATGCACGGGAGTTCCCGCACAGGTGCTGCCTCACAAGCCCCTCATTACATTTTTGTCTGAGCTTCCGCATGGATGTGTACTCTCGCTCTCTTTTAGTAATTTGTATTTTTCTTTTCTTCTTCAAACTCACTTGCTGCCTTGGCAACCCCTCAACAGCACTTTCTCCAATGACAACCAAGCCTGAATTAGCCATGACACATATGGGGGTGATGTCATCAGTGTGTTGAATTGACCTCACTCAGCTAGTAGATCTTTTGCTCTACTGAATATGTGTGGGAATTCCTGCTTGGGCTTGCCTCATGAGCCCCTTCAGTCTTTTTTTCATCCAAGTACCAGTATGGACATGTAATTCTATCTCAGCAGCCCCCAAACAACACTTTTCAGTGCTACTTAATGTGAGAAAATTTCCTTATTTTTTTTGTCTAATAAGAAAAAGCAACAGTGAGTGGTTTTGAAGACTGCAATTGTGGTAGAATATATTACTGAGGAACATGACTTGTGGTATACGGATCATGACCAGGCCAACTGTTAGAATTGTGGACAGATATCCCTGTGTACCCAAAGACTGAGGGCCTGGAAAATGGAGGAACTGAATGTATATCAGAAGCTGTAATCAATCCTGTTCTTGAAGCGCAGGCTTATCTTCTTCCCTGAAACTGGAGCTGAGCAGGAGCCTCTCCACGGCATCACCCCCGTTGGCAGAGCAGGCTGAATCCTCGGAGTCAAGTAAACAGAAGCAGCCTGCTTTGAAGAAGAAGAGGTGCCACTCCAAGGAGCCATTGGAGCAGCCAGTACAGAAGAAGCTCCAAGACTCAAGTGCATCAGTGCCATTGATGCATGGTGAATCAGGATTGTTAGCATTATTGACCATGCCTCATCGGCACCACGTACCTCTTTGATGCTCTTGATGCATTGCACGTCGATGCCTCTGGCCATTAAATCATCTGTCTATCCAGTGGCAGAGCTCCCCATGCAGCAGATGGCATGGGTGTAACCTGCATTGAGTAGCAGTTACTACCATAAGAAACGTGCTGGACAGACTGAATGGACCATTTGGTCTTTCTCTGCTGCTGTTACTATGCTGGCCTGTTCAGAATGGGATATGATACACTACTCTCACCAATTATCAGGCTGCTTTCACCAACAAAATTAATGGCACGAGAGCTACGTCTGCCTATGCATCAGACCTTTGACTGTGCCATTGAACTACTTCTGAACAAGATGCCACCCCGAGGCTGAATGTACCAGCTTTCTGCCCCAGAGACAGAGGCTAATATATTAAGGATAATTTAGACAGAGGATTTATTCGCCCATCCTCTTCACCTGCTGGGGTGGGTTTCTTCTTCGCAGGCAAGAAGGACGGTTTGTTATGCCCTTATATAGATTATCAGAGCTTCAGTGCCATCACAAGGAACAACTGCTACCCACTTTCTTTGATTTCCAAGCTGTTTGACCATCTGTGGGGCACCCAGGTATATTCACCAAGCTGGACTTTTGAGGTGTATACAACTTAATCAGAATCAGAGAGGGTGATGAATGGAAAACTGCCTTTAACTCCATGATGGCCATTATGAATACTTAGTGATGCCTTTTGGTTTATGCAATGCCCCAGCAGTATTTGTCTAAGGTGAATGAGATCTTCTTTATTCCCACGTGGTGGTATATCTTGATGACATCCTAGTCTTCTCCAAATCCATTTCTGAGCATCAAGGCCAGGTGAGACAAGTCCTTCAATGACTCCATGAAAACCATCTCTATGCCAAATGGGAGAAGTGTGTTTTTGAACAAGAACAACTCCCCTTTCTGGGATATATTATTTCTCATCAGCGTCACTGCATGGATCCAACCAAAGTGAAAGCCATTATGGACTGGCCTTGGCCAGTGGGACTGAAGGCATTGCAACACTTCCTGGATTTCACCAATTATTGCAGACAGTTCATTCCCAATTACTCCTCACCTGTGGCACCACTTATTACTCTCACAAATAAATGATCAGATACCAAGAACTGGACTATAGCTGCTTTCCAAGCCTTTGAATGCCTTAAGGAAGAGTTCATACAGGGCTCATGCCTGCACCACCCATATCCTAATAGTCCATTCATCTTGGAGGTAGATGAGTCCTCACTCGGTATGGGCGTTGTCCCCTAAGTGAAAATCCCCACCTTCCCAGCCCCCCCAAAGTGAATAACCATCTATTCCCAGCCCCCCCTGAAGTGGCAATCCTCCATCCCTTACCCCTCCCCCCCTCCCCGAACCCCCTGGTTGGGGCAAGTTCAGGTCTGCACCAATTTGGAAAATGGCACAGTCTGGGATGGGTGCAAGGGTGCACCCATACCCGACATGGGATCCAGGTTAAGATAAGGATGCTCAGGAGACAGCAGAGGGTGGGGTATTGCTACCTCCCGGGGTGGCTGGGAGGCAGGGATATGGGAATACTGCGGTCAGGGGGCTGGGGTGAGTGGTTGTTCACTTGGGGGGGGGCGGGGGGATTGTGCATTGGGGGGCTGCCGCACACATATTTACACTTATTTTCTATTTTGGGGGAATCAGGGCCACCTTGATGGTGGTCCTGGATTGAGATGTGGGTCAGTACTGACCCCTGCTCAACCTCCCCGTTTGGCTGCATTTTTTTTGGAGGGGGGGGCGGTCAGCGGCCCTTAAAGATGAAGGCAGTCCTGTGAGGTTGAGGCTGCCATCGCGTTAAAGGGATACTTGCCACATTCTTTTGTTTTGCGGTGTTTGGCTGCGACACAAAAGAAAGTGCCATAGAGCCGTGATACTTTTTCAAGGAAGGGGCCCACTATCATGGCGACAGCCCTGATAGCGGCACCCCTCCTGTGAGAAAACATCACAGCTTGATGAATCTAAGTGTAAGAGAGGGAGAGCCTGTTTGGTACTGCTGGATGACATCACTTCACGTCTTGGCTGATTCTCATCCTGCTGTCTATGGATAACACCGTTTATGGTAAGAAACCTTGCATTTCACTGCTACCAAAAAACAAAGAACAACTTAGCATAAAAAGTATAAAGAATGTCCAGCTCCAAGAAGGATTGGGCATGTGGCCGAAAGATGTCCACCATCTATGGCTACAATGTTTGTTACCAATGTCTGGGGCCAGACCATGACTGTCGCCAGATGTTACTGAGGTCCCAGAGGAGCAGAGCCAGAAAGCTAGAAGAACTTTGCACTGTAGTGAAAAGCCAGAGTCATAGCGGGTCCTCTGCAGGCTCCCTCCTTGCCAAGTTGAGCAGGAGCTCCTCGAGTAAAGCTCCCCTTTCTGCAGCACCTGAAGTGAAGAACCTATGGTTAAAAATCTGAGGCTTTTCTGTGAGATGGCTGGGACCTTTTTCACTTCATCAAGTGGAGGTTCAGTGCTTTAGATTGTCATCTGTGTTGATTCTTCTGCTTTATGTGACAGACTTCTGCATCCTTTGTGGATTTACACCTTTGGAAATATCCTGCAGTTTCATAAGTGGATTTACAACTGCATGGGGTGAGTGATGCAGCTTTATTAGTGGGACACTTATTTTTGAACTGCATGGACTATTCCTATTTGATTCCTTAGGACTGAATATATTGGTGCTGGTATTTTTATAAAAATGTTTTGTTATGTCTTTTGTATTTTGTGGAATCTTTTTTGCTCTGAGGCTTGCGGACCTGATGCCAGGGTTTTTGAATAGAGAGAGTGCTTCCTAGTAGTTGGATCCCCATGGTGGGCTGCTGTGTGTGTGCAGCTAAAAATGTGGTCCATCTTTGATTCTGCTGGATTCTATGGTTCTCCCTCTGCTATGTTGGGTGGTGTGGCATTTAAGTTGATGTGACCATTGTTGCATCTTGTTCTGGAATTGAGAAACAGCATTGCCTATTATGGAACTTGGACAAGACTTTTGCTGGTATTGATGTGGCTTCATGAAATGCGTGGCCCTTGGCATAAAACTGAAGCAGAGTCTGTTTATCTACTGATTTTTGGCTGCTGGACATTGTTACTTGGGAGGCAAATGTGTTTGAGGTTTGAACCACTGGAGAACTGTTTAGTAACAAAAAGTTGAAAGGGTATTGGTTTTGATCTGGATTGTATGAATAGTTAAATGTTGCTAACAAAAGCTAAATAGGTATTGACTTTATTGCATATTTATTTTTATATTACTTTTTTTTATATCCATGGAGGGCACACAGACTTTATTGCTATACAGGCTTTTTGAAAATTATCCTCTCTGTGAGGAAAAAGTCACAGTTTTCCCAAAGGGTATAAAAAAAAAGTCAGGGATTTGGAATTAAAGAGATTGCTCTAAATAACCAAAATGGTCAGCTTGATTTTCTAGATATGTTTGGAGGTTTAATGGCTGGTCTGAAATGATGAAATAGTCCTTAAGCTATCAGTCAGCTAGATGACAGTTTTATCTGCCAGTGGGAGAAGAGGATTTTGGGAGGCCATTTATTAGAAAAGATATGATATGATTTAGCCCCATCTCAAGACTGCTCTACCCCAAACATTGTCACCCGGCACTCATTGTAACAAATCCCCACCTCAGTGAAGCTTCTCTACTGTGTTGAATTTAGAATTTCATGTGATGCTATGATCTTTCTCCTAGTGTTACTCCATTTTGTAGGCAATTCTCAAATTCCCCACTTACATGCAAAGTACCTGCGAAACTTGTACCTGATTTTCAAAGAGAAAGTCCAAGTAAATGGAATGGATTGGAATACAGATGATAGATTTGGTATAATGATCCTGTTTTTGACAGACATTGGAACCTTGTTACAGTAGTAGTAACTGCTGTCCTCTTGGAGGACCGGCATAAATGGTTTGTATCTCATAACTCTTCCCTAATCTTTCATAATGATTCCCTGTATTTAAAATCTTAAATTTTAATTTTAATTTTAATTTAAATTTTAAAATTTAATCTTTCATAATGATTCCCTGTATTTAAAAGTTCAAGGTTCTTATTGAGAATATTGTTTATTACGCTACGTTATGCTTTTCACACTTTGTTAATTGTAAACCGGGTTGATGTGATGCCTGTCATGAAACTCGGTATAACAAAAACAATAAATAAATAAATAAATAAATAACTCCTTATATAATAGTAACTGCAGCATCACACAGGACTCAACATGCAAGACTGCTGTTGTTGCGGAAACAAGGAAGCAACAGGTTAGGGCTAATTCTCTCATAGAAGCTATTCAGGGGAACTTAGTAGGACTTGTCAGGAGGCAACCTTGTTCCATGAAGCTCATCCCTCGGTAACCTTTCTATCTCTGGGCTTGGCCCTTGAGACAGATGCTTTTGTGTGGTTTGAATAGAGTGAGTGCCACAGAAGAGGAGAGATTAGCTTTGTGGGATGGGACATACGATGATGGTATAAATTGTCTGAGTCTGCCTTGTTGATGGATGACAGTAGCCATGGCTATCATTGCTATACTTTGTCTATCCCGAGATAGACATTCTGACCCTTCAGCATGCACAGCTGTCAGTGTCCATAGCTACCCCAACACTACATACAGGTTGTTGGGGGGGCGGGGTGCTGATAATTGTATGTGTTATAGCTGGCCCAAGGCTCCTTCTAGTGCCATTCCTTCTCCTTTCTGGCAGATATTTGAGGTGAGTGCTTCTGGTCTGGATTCTTTTATTTGCCTCTCTTGGAAGTCTCTTCTCAATCTCCATCCTTAGCAATTCCAACAAGCCTCAGCTTTTATACAGGTTTGCCACAAGGGGGCTCGGCAATAAGGAAAAAAGGACTGTGCATGCTTAGTTTAATGTGTACATGGAGCCCGATATCTAAACACTCCTTATCTGTCTATGTTCAGGGGCTGCCACTTAGCGAGCCAAGTCACTTATCCAGTTAAGTAGATTGCTGGATAAGTTATGATCGGTCAGTGGGCAGTTCAGGGTGGCACTACTTATCCAGCTAACTTAGCTGGATAAGTAGCGATATTCGTACTTATCTGGTTAAGTTAACTGAATAAGTTAGACCTGCCATAGAGCAGGTCTAACTTAGTCAGATATAATTTATCCGGCTAAGTAGAGCTGAATACAAGGATATTCAGCAGCATAACCGTGCTGCTGAATATCCAATGCAAATTAGCTGGATAAATTTTATTGGCTAACTTACATAAATGGCTACCTTTGAATATTGAGCTTATGAGTGCTATAAATTCCTAAATGTTATTTTTAATGGGTTAGCTAGCATACTTATGCTATTGTGGAATATTTATTTTAATGTATACACTTTTAAATTTTGTGCATCACCTATTAATTGATTTTTCAGCATGCACATTCAATTTTTAGCAATGTGCATACTAAAATTCTTGTAACACAAGTTTTAGTGCATAACCCACTGTATGTTTTTGCATTTGATATTTCCTTCCTGTTGGTCACTCTATTAGATCCAAGAGATGCCAAGAGAGATCAGTAGATCTCTCCAGGGAACTGTATACCCAGAAGAGGAGCAAAAAAAGACTGGCTTAAAATGACAATTCTAAATAAAAATCATGAAAATGTATAGTAACATTTAATGTGTGAATATACTGTGTGGTTGCTTTTGTTGAAGATATGGTTGTGTATGGTGCAGAAGAAGTGAGTATGAACTTGTGATTAACAGTTTGTGTGTATTGAAATGACTGTGTGAGAGATATGTATAAGTAGGCTTAGGGGTAGACAATATATAGTAGTCTTACATAGGACTCCAATGGCATTGTGATGGCGTTCTGAATGTGCTGGAATAGTCATGTATAGCTTTATTGAATGTGTGCATAAGGCCAAGAGATTCCTTTGAGACATGCTATGTGATGATCATGAATGATTACATGCATGAAAGATTTTGATTAGTGGTGTGTCTGTGTGTGCGCACTGTTAACATAAGTATAAAAGAGGATGTGGACATGATGTAAAATAGGGGATATTGTTAGGCTAATTGTATCATACCGGTTCTAGTCAAACGCTTTTATAAAGAAGAGTACCACAGTCTCTATAAAAGCAGCTTTTACCAAAAGAATGTACAGTGTTTTGGGTTACAGAAATGAAGGTTTTGTTTCAGTTCCCTGTGATGGCATGTGAGAATAAAATGGTACAGGTTCTTCATGCTTGTTTTCCCACTTTCTACCATGAGAGGAAATGAAACAAGCACTACAAGTGAGTGCTAAGCTACCCAGCTGCAGTAAATGACCTCCTGGAGACTTTCCAGCCCCAAGCTGGAATACATATGTTTGAGTTTGAGGGAGGTGAATAAAAACTGCATAAGTGTGTGGGTGAATAACACTTCCTGGACCGGATCCCAGGGAAAGTGATTAGGAATTAGCTCATGCCTTTTCAATGGTAGCTAAAGGTGAGTATATATACCGGTAGTAGGTAGTTTCCTGTCTCCAGAGGGTTTACAATCTACTAAAGATATTCTCCCATTTTGTGTGATGAGAAAATTGCTTAGTAAACAGGGCTCTTAGGTTGTACTTTAGGCAGTGGAGGGTGAAGTGAGTTGCCCAAGGTCACAAGGAGCATCAGCAGGATTTGAACCCTGGCTTCCCTGGTTCTCAGCCTATTTTAATCACTAGGCTACTCCTCCACTCCAAGCTTTTATAGTGGCTTCTCCTTCTGCATACCTTGAATATGTTGTTTGGGGCTAGGCTAAATAGCTTTTTGTCTGACCTAAATATCTTCTGAAATGACATAACTTAGGTTTTCTAGTTAATTAATATTTGTCTTTCTTCTCATGACTCTGATTTATTGTTTTTCTCTACTTGTGTTGTAATCACTTACTGTTTCATGATGTATTATTGCTGTCAAATAGTTTTGTGTGTTACTTGTAATCCACTGAGATTCGTGGATCAATGGAATATATAAATTGTTTATATAAATGGATATCCACTTTTTTTTTTGTTTTACAGTTATTGTTTGACAAAATCCAAATATTCTAAGCCTTTCAGAGCCCAAAAACAGCTTGTATGGCTCAAACCACTTGCTACCATTCAGGTTCTTGCAAACTGATCCAGTTTTTTTCTGACTACTCATCGGTAGTAGACTTGGTCTAGAATTCCTTAAGTCCTTCTTTATCCTTTTTAAAGATTGGCATTGTATGTCCTGTTCCAGTCCTCTGGGGCCTTGCATATGTTCATGAGTTCTTAGAAATAATTGCTAAGTACTCTGCAGTAACTTAAAGTGATTCTTTTTTTTTTTTTTTAGATTCTTTTTATTAGTTTTCAATTATAGGCATACAAATTGAGGAGGCAGATAACATTTAACAGAGAGAACCAAGGTGCCTCCTCATGTATGAATGGTACATAAAAGTTGCAAAATGTCAGGTCACCAGTGATAAGACCTTCAATAACACGAAGCAAAACCAATCTACAAAGAACCAGAACATATAACCCAAAACCCAGAACAGAAAGTGGTCCCCGGTCCGTCCGTTCCCCCCCCACCCCCTTCCCACCACCTTCCTATCCTATCTGAAACCAACTCATGTTATCAACTATCGCCAATCAGCAATCCGGCATAACGGAGATATGACATGAATGTAACATATACATGACCCCTCATACAGCATCTTTCTCAACATCTCTTGACTGCCTCTGAAGAAGTGAGGTTGTCATCCTCTATGTGAAAGATTTATTTATTTATTTATTTACTTTTATATACCGGTGTTCGATTTTACATATCACATCGGTTTACATTTAAACAAAATTTGCAGGAACTTATGTGTTACCTTTGTCAAATACATTAAACGTTTAAATATGGGGATTGTTAACAAGGGATATAAAAGAACATGGGGAATGGCTAACACTACGGGATGCACGAAGGGATGCACAAAGGGGAGTGCCCCTTTGTCGTGCCCCTTCAGCGCGCAACGCCTGGTGTTCTGGCGCCGTTTACGATGCAAGTGCCAGAAGGATACAGGTATCAATATGTGTGAAATTGGTGCAAGCATGGTGTGAACAGAATAGTAACTTATGGCCAGCATGAGTAGCATGGAGAATATGAGGTAAAGGTAGACACTCATATATGGGCTCTGCTACTCCAGTCTGGTATACCTAGGCCGTTGGCTTACAGGCCTTTCCCATGTAACATGCAGTGAACAGGTAAGTTTAGACCCTTGGTTTGATGTACATCAAGCTCCCTGCGACTGCTCGTCTCTGCTAATTTTTAAATATCTATAGTGGGAGATATGTACCGAGAGAAAGCTGCCCCCATCTCTTGGTGTAGCATCCGTTTCTTTTGTGAGTCATTTTGTGCTGCCACATATTCTAATGAGTATAAGTTGAGCATCCTTTGGAACCAGTGATCAAATTCCGGTCCTTGGGCCTGTAGCCATTTAGAAAGTATAATCTTTTTACCCATCATTCCTGCTTTAATTAACAACAATATCACTGGAGCTGTAAGTTTTAACTCGGGGTAATCAAATGTTCCAAATAGCCATGCATGTGGATGGAGCAGTAGAGTAGCCTGTAAGATTTGTTCACAGTGCTGCTGAATGTATCCCCAGAATTGCTGTATTATAGGGCACTCCCAGAAACAATGGTAGAAATTCCCCTCCATCAGGTTGCATTTCAAACACAATTTATAAGCCGTAATTCTCATTTGGTATGCTTAAAGTGATTCTTTTAAGTGTTCAAGGATACATGCTTGATGATTTGAAAACATCTAACTCTTCAATATGAACTTTTCATATTTTGACTTCGGCTTCTACCTCTCTTTTGTTTAGTATTTTGATTATTTGGTTACAGTCTACTTTTCCTTTAAAGGCTGAAGTAAAAAAAGAGCATTAAATATTTGTGCTCCTTATCATGGAGACAGAGGGCACGCCTTTTTCTCCATGACATCATTGGATAAAGGGAGTGCAGCCTGGGCCCTTGTTTAGTAGTCTTTATCTTCATCAGGTTTTGCAGAATAGCCCTGTCTTCCTCCCACTTGGATTAGTCTGCTTGGATAATTCCCACTTGTCTAGACTGGTCTAGCAGGTTAAGGAAGGAGAAATTTAATTATACTTGTTAATTTCCTTTCCTTGAGTCTTGCTAAACTAGTTCAGGAACCACCTGGGAATGCAGCAGATGCACGTATCTATTTCTCTCTCTCTCTCTCTCTCTCTCTCTGCCTATCCTTTGGAAAGAATAAGGATTTCAGTCCTCTCCTTAGGGAAGCAGCTGGACCCACATTGTTAAATTCTTTCCAGCTCCTCACCTCTCTCCTTCTGCCTAGGGGATACTGGTAGAGGTTCCCTTTTATTTGCAAAAAAAAAAAAAAGTACTGTTGGTTTAGGGGCTTCCTCCATTGCTTTGAAAGAAGATTTCTGACAAGTGTCTAGGTTGCATCTCCCTTATTCCAGTAATGATGTCACAGAGAAAAAGGCATGTCCTCTGTCTCCATCAGCTGGGTGGGGGTGTAGGTAGAGTAACCTACTTGTTTGGACTGGTCTAGCAGGACACAAGGAAAATAAATTAACAGGTATGACTACATTTTTCTTCCGTGTCACTGTTATTAGCTTTCTCTCCTCATTTAGTATAAGGTCTATACTTTCATTGGTCTTTCTCTTATTTCTAATATATTTATGAAGAGTCCCATATTCAGCCACTATACATAACCGGCATGGATAGAGTGGGTGTCACAGAAGAGAAGAGGATTAGCTTTGTGGGATGGGGCACGTGGTGGTGGTATGTTACCTGAGCTCGCTTTACTGATGTATGACAATGGCCATGCCATCATTGCTGTATTTTTATACATCATCGGCTAACTAGTGCTATATATTCAGTTGCATTGCTGAATATACCCGGCTGTCTTAGCTGATTATGTACAATTGGCTAATTGTAGGCATGACTAGAGTTGGCCAGAAACATCAGCTGGTTAACTCTGAATACCAAGTTAGCTGGTTAATTTATCTATCCAACTGGACAACTCCCCAATCTGCCCATTCCTCGCCCCTGACTTTTCCGGCTAAAAATTTAACTGGTTAAGCAGCGCCCACTGACCATAGCCGAATATTCTCTGGCACCACTTAGCTGGCTAAGTACCCTTTTGAATATCGGCCATGAAATGTTTTTCTGTTACTCTGTGTCTCTTACTAATTGTATCTCATGTTGTGCTTTGGCATTCCTGATTTTGTTCCTAAAAGCTTATTCTATTCTTTTATACTTATCCTTTGTTATATGGCCTATTTTCCATTTTCTGTGAAATTATTGTTGAGCTTCAGATCATTGAAAAGCTCCCCTTATAGTACCTTCGTTCATTCTTGCTTTCTTTGTATTGTCTTGTTTTTGAAACAGCCAGCTCTCCTGAACTCCTTTTTGCTTTAGACTTATATCCCATGGGATCTTACCTACCAATTCCCTAAGCTTATTAAAGTTCAGTTTATTTATATTTTATATTTGATTGCCTGCTTTACTGCATAAATACCAAAGCTGATTATAATAAAACCACAATAGTTATCATCTTCTACAGAACAATCAAATGTAACAAATTCCACCTAAAAAAATGTAAACTCTTTATTGTTTTTGCAATTGGACAGGTTCATGTCAAGATAAACCTAGGGTCAGGCTTAGTGGCAGCACTATGCACTACCATACAGTGTTGCGCCAGAGGTGGACCCTTGGGCCGAGGTGGGGTTGATGCAACCCGTAGGAAGGGACCTACGGATCCCTATTGTCGGCAGGCAAAGTGGGCTGATGGATGGAGACCAGCTGGCGCTTCACCAATACCAGCCCTCGTTCCCCGCAGGTTGAGCCTTTGGGTACCAAGGCCGGCTGGACTTAGGTGGGCCTCCGTATGTCATCGTCGATGGAGTGATTGAGGTCAGCCCAAAGACAGCAGTAGGGAGATGATACAGTCTAGTATTGGACGAGGTAATGTCCCGGAGACCCGGGCGCCAAAGGAACAAAGCAGACAGGGGGCGCCCGAACAAGAGCAGGCCAAGTCCAGGATATAGGCTGAAGAGGCGCCGTAGAGCAAGCTTGAGACAGGGCTGGCGGTAATCTGGAAGTAGTGGCAAGCAAGGCTGAAGTCTGATCACAGAGATGGACAAATGTAGTCAGGCAAAGCGGAGGTCTAGCTCTGGAGAGAGGCAACGGAGTAGTCAGGCAATGCAGAAGTCCAGGTCTGGAGAGAGGCAACTGAGTAGTCAGACAATGCAGAGGTCCGGGTCTGGAGAGAGGCAACTGAGTAGTCAGGCAATTCAGAGTTCTGGGTCTGGTGAGCGGCAACGGAGTAGTCAGGCAATGCAGAGGTCAGGGTCTGGAGAGAGTCAACGAAGTGGTCAGGCAAAGCAGGATCAAAGTCTGTGTAGGCAATCCGAGGAGGAGTCAAGGAGCAGGAATGTAGGAACAAGGAAATCAGGAACGAGGGTCAACAAGGAACAGGAACACAGGAACGAGATGAATCTCACAGGAGGCAATGAGTACTCGACCAGTGAGGAGACCTGTTGCAAAGGCAAAGCTAGGGAGCAGAGCCCGGGCTTATGTACTGGTGCTCCGCTGACGTCATCATCTGGGACCGTGGCTCGGTTCCCACCACGGGCCCTACTTAAGCTTCAGTGATGCGCACATGCGCGCCTAGGGAGGGGTGTGGTGCCGAGTAGCAGAGTCTCTCCGCGGGCCACACAGAGAGGCCCGACGTGGAGGTGGTAGCTGGACTGGGAACACCAGGGTCTGTAGCTGAGCCGGAGGCACCAGGGGTGGCCCGAGGATGGAGCTGGCGGCCTACCGCCGCCAGGGATGAGGAACCAGGCACTGGAGTTACTGCAGAGAGATGAGGGGGCCGTGCCGCGGACGGCACACGTAACATGCAGAGGGCCTGTGTTCAATTCCTGAACCAGAACACTGCTTCTTGGGCCTTCTGAGGATGCTGCAGCGATAGTATTCACACTCCCAGGGGGAGAGAAGCCATAGTCATAGCTCAACCGTAAGACCTCGTAGCCATATTCAGGTATTGCAAATCCACAGAATCCCTGGCCAAGGACTGTCACTGCAATGGCTGGAATAAGTGAGGGAATGGGCTTATAAAATAGGGGTAGAAGAACTCGGGTAATTGGGAATAAAAATTCAATCCCATTTTGGTTTTGACTGTGCTGGAAGGATAAAGGAGTAGATAGAAATTACGGGACCCCAAAAGAAAGAAAAATCTTACAACTAGTATGTATCTCTACCTTTTATACCAAAAAGCTCTCTTTGACACATTACAAAACTTGTCACAGTCTGTATCCTATTATATGAGAACATGAGAAATTGCCATGCTGGGTCAGACCAAGGGTCCATCAAGCCCAGCATCCTGTTTCCAACAGAGGCCAAACCAGGCCACAAGAACCTGGCAATTATCCAAACACTAAGAAGATCCCATGCTACTGATGCAATTAATAGCAGTGACTATTCCCTAAGTAAACTTGATTAATAGCCGTTAATGGACTTCTCCTCCAAGAACTTATCCAAACCTTTTTTGAACCCAGCTACACTAACTGCACTAACCACATCCTCTGGCAACAAATTCCAGAGCTTTATTGTGCATTGAGTGAAAAAGAATTTTCTCTGATTAGTCTTAAATGTGCTACTTGCTAACTTCATGGAATGCCCCCTAGTCCTTCTATTATTCGAAAGTGTAAATAACCGAGTCACATCTCGTTCAAGACCTCTCATGATCTTAAAGACCTCTATCATATCCCCCCTCAGCCTTCTCTTCTCCAAGCTGAACAGTCCTAACCTCTTCAGCCTTTCCTCATAGGGGAGCTGTTCCATCCCCTTTATCATTTTGGTTGCCCTTCTCTGTACCTTCTCCATCGCAACTATATCTTTTTTGAGATGTGGCGACCAGAATTGTACACAGTATTCAAGGTGTGGTCTCACCATGGAGCGTTATAGAGGCATTATGACATTTTCTGTTTTATTAACCATTCCCTTCCTAATAATTCCTAACATTCTGTTTGCTTTTTTGACTGCTGCAGCACACTGAGCTGACAATTTTAAAGTATTATCCACTATGATGCCTAGATCTTTTTCCTGGGTGTTAGCTCCTAATATAGAACCTAACATCGTGTAACTACAGCAAGGGTTATTTTTCCCTATATGCAACACCTTGCACTTGTCCACATTAAATTTCATCTGCCATTTGGATGCCCAATCTTCCAGTCTTGAAAGGTCCTCCTGTAATGTATCACAGTCTGCTTGTGATTTAACTATTCTGAATAATTTTGTATCATCTGCAAATTTGATAAACTCACTCGTTGTATTCCTTTCCAGATCATTTATATATATATTGAAAAGCACCGGTCCAAGTACAGATCCCTGAGGCACTCTGAGGATGCTGCAGCGATAGTATTCACACTCCCAGGGGGAGAGAAGCCATAGTCATAGCTCAACCGTAAGACCTCGTAGCCATATTCAGGTATTGCAAATCCACAGAATCCCTGGCCAAGGACTGTCACTGCAATGGCTGGAATAAGTGAGGGAATGGGCTTATAAAATAAGGGTAGAAGAACCCGGGTAATTGGGAATAAAAATTCAATCCCATTTTGGTTTTGACTGTGCTGGAAGGATAAAGGAGTAGATAGAAATTACGGGACCCCAAAAGAAAGAAAAATCTTACAACTAGTATGTATCTCTACCTTTTATACCAAAAAGCTCTCTTTGACACATTACAAAACTTGTCACAGTCTGTATCCTATTATATGAGAACATGAGAAATTGTATCTCTATGTATCTCTATGTAAGAGCTCCACTGTTTACCCTTTTCAATTGAGAAAATTGACCATTTAATCCTACTCTGTTTCTTGTCTTTTAACCAGCAGATGGTACTGATGTAAGATCAGCCTTATCTATGTTTTTTTATCTTAGTTTTGCAGCTGAAGCATTCCTTGAATATAAGAGACTATATTGCATTCCTTTTGGAAGCCTTTTCCTTTAATGGAACTTTGATTCAACCTGAACGAGACTACCAGTAACACTTATCATGTAGGACAGTGATTCCCAAACTTGTTGTCAAGGGCTTCCAATCAGTTGAGTTTTCAGAATGTACACAATGAATTGGAATGAGATTTATTTGCATACGACTCAGGCAGTGCATGCAAATACGTCATGCATATTCATTGTAGACATCCAGAAAATCTCATTGCCTGGGAGTCTCTGAGGATAGGTTTGGGAACCACTGATGTAGGATAATGAAAAGAATAAACTTTGGCAATAGTACACAAAGCTTACCCTGCGTTATAGAATTTGCCTTTGTTGTATAGAAATCAGTTTCTATTTTTGAAAGTGACGGCAGTATTAAATTATTAATTTATAGAAACGGACTTTAGAGCTCATCTTAATTTTCTCTTGTCTTGCATGCTAACAGGAATAAAGCTCTCCACTTTTCTTCTTTTTATCCCCTGGCAGTTTTAGTAAGAAATATATTTTGTATTGCTCTTGTCTTTCTCTTGCCTACCACTCTAACTCTCTTCAACAGTTCTTACTCTACCTTCTCTAACTGCCCCCTCTCTCTTTAGCAGTTCTTGTTTTCTTACCAATCCATCTCTCTTTTTCGCTTCACTTTCTCCCTCTAGTCATATACCATTTGATCTTCACTCTGTGCCTCCATTTTGGACCTGCCTTACACTGATGATCTTTTGCTTTGACCTACTGGCTCCTTAGCAATTATGGCTAAACTTCCTCCCTCCCACTGTTGGTTGATAACATCTCATGCTAAAGGAGAACAAGGATGTCTGTCTGACACCCAGAACACATGCGTTGTGTTTACCGATTCTTCTCTTTCTGGGCCAGCAACTGGACCAACCACAATATATCTTCAGTGTATGCAGGAAGCTGCCAGTACAAACACACACCATGTAATTAGAGAGTTCTCTCTCTGACAGCATTAGGAAAGCACTTACATAGACAGGTTTGCAAAAGGAAAAAAGGGAAAAAACTAACAAGAGGTAGGAAGGAGAATAAAAAAATATGAAAAATGCAAATACATAGCAAATAAAGACCAAGGAACAAAAAAAAAAAAAAAAGAAACCCAAAATAAAGAATAGTACAAGGAAGATGAGATAAGACCAGGAGAAAAGAGTGAGAAAGAAAAACAAAGGAATGAGAATATGGAGGTTAAAATATTGTGAAGAATAAAAAACCAAGAAATGTAATTAATGAAAGTTTGAAAATGCCTATTTTATTTAAAAATGTCACAATACAGTAAACAGAGCAAGAGAGATGGGAAGGGGGCTTAGAATGCATAGGCTCCAGGGATGAGTGTTCAGTGCTTAGGCCTGGTATACCTTCCTAAGTATAGTAAGTACATTTCATTAAGAAATTGAAGCCTGAGAATCTGTGAAAGAGAGGATAGTCCAAAATGGTGGACTAGCTGAGACACCATGCTGTCAGCAGCCTGAAACTGGTGTTGGTATGCTTACCTATCTCCATGTTTAAGTGAAAGGTGAAAGCCTAGGTCTTCCCTTCTGAGCCTGAATCTGTTAACCCTTCCATTCTGATTGATGCCTTTGTCATTTGTTCTGTGGCTTCACGTGCTTCGAAGATATCCTTCCTCGGGGAACGAATGATTCGAAGAGGCCTGTGTCTTCCCAGAGGCAGTGATCCTGTATCCTGAAGAGTGGGCTCCTCCAGCAGGGCCAGCAGAGAGGGGAGACTGCAGCCAACCTGTAGGGATATTGGTAATGACACCGCTGATGGTGTCATGGTAAAAAAAAAAAAAAAAAAAAAAGAGTATCAGGCCAGGCCGTAGCACGTTGATTGCCTTGTCAGGCTGTGCAGGAGATACAGTGAGGAATCCTGGAAAATCTATTGGAGTGGAGCAGAGGCAGCGAAGTGGTACTGGAGTTGATGAGCTTGACAGTTCTGAAGGATCTAAAGAATTTCACGCTTGTCAGTGGAAAGTAGATTGTTTAAAGCACCCTGAAACTTTGTGATACTGTGGGAAGCCATAGCTGTATTGCAGCTCTTTTGGTCAAATCAAGCAACTAGCCAACCAACTGGAGGTAGTGGTCTTAGAGTCTTTTTTGATGAAAATGCAATTGAACTGGAGACAAAAACTTAATTATAGGATGATAGATTAAAGAAGCTGGAAGCTAATGAGTTTGTATTGGTCAAGGATAATTTGTTTTTACATAGTAAAGCTTTGTTCAGTGTCAGCTTATGATATGTTTAAAAAAAATGTGCTTGAAGTGTTGAAGGTACATACAGCAGTATTCTCTGCTTTCTCAAATATATTACCTCCCTGAGGGGAAGAAGAAAGCTATTGAGAGTCATCAATGTCAATTATCCCTTGATAGCCTTGAATAATTGGATTTCTTGAGAGGCTGGATACTGCAATGTGACTTGCAACTTTAATTGTCCAGTTAGTACTTGATTTGGATTAGGAAGTGGTTGATTGAAACATTTTTTTGCCTATGGAGAGATTTTGTTTCTGAATTGTAAGATTTGTACGATTCCAAATATAGTTCAGACAATGCAAAAGAAGAGGAACCAATTTTTATTGATGAGGCTTAAAGCAGTGCTGCTAAGTGCCTTTATGCTTTCCATGTAAGTGCATTGTTGAGTTCAAAGAAATCTGGTATATCTTTTTTGATCACCCTCAACTGTTAGCCTTTTTGACCAGTAAAGTACTTGTAACTGCCCTGCTGGGTCAGCCTCCTGTAGGGCCTACAGGAAGGCTGACCCTGAGGTGTCATAAAGACCAGCAATGGATTAAAATAAAGTCACATGCCATCTAGTTTTCCTGAATTTCCTATGTTATTTCCTTAAATCTCTCCTTAAAGAGGACCACCTCCTCCTTATTTTGTGGACTAAAAATGCAGGTGTTCTAACGTAGAAGAAAAATTGTTTCTTTTTCTTTGTTGTATTGCGTTTGGATTTCTTGTATCATTTCCTCTGATCATTATTGCTTATGTGTATAATTTTGAATTGCATAAATAGCATTTTGAAAAGATTAAAAAAAAATTGTAGCTCACAATTTGCAGTGAAATAAGTGACCAACCATAAAACACACATGAGCATGCAAAGTAATCAGAAGGCTGAAGGTGAAAGGGGAGTGAGATTCCAAAGTGTCAACAGAAACAGCGGGTCCTCAAACTTCAACTAGAAATAAAGCAAATGTGCAGTCTACCATGCAATTGCAGTTTATATTTCACTTGGCCTGAGTGATTAATAATACTTCATGTAACTGCTGAAGTTAATTATATATAATACAAAGTGATCAGAAACATGAAGGTTAAAAGGGAGCAAGATTCCAAAGTCTCAACAGAGACAGTAGGTCCTCAAACTTCAACTAGAAATAATAGAGCAAATGTTCAGTCTACCATGCATGGCAGTTTGTATTTCATGTGGCAGGAGTAGTGAATAATACTTCATGAGGCAGCTGAAATTAATTACATATATAGCGTACAGACAGGTGAATCCAAAATTAATGGGTTATGCACCTCTACCAGTAGATGGAGACTGAGCAAAACTGACATCACAGTATATATACCCCTGCAATGACATCAGTCTGCTAGTATTCTCTGACTCCAGCAGGTGATGGACGTGCATCTCTTTTCTGGGGATTGTTTTAAAGTTTTGAAGGAGAAAAGAGGAAAATTAATTTGCTCTGCTCTCCTGCTTTGATACCATATGGTCCCCTCCCTCAGTTGAGAATTCCTGAGGTGATTTCCATGGTCCCTCAGATGAGTGCCTTTGTCCGGTAGCTGGCTTTTCAATTGGCGTGGATTAAGCTGTAAAAAAACAAAAACAAAAAACAGCTGAAAGGCAAGCAGATGCAGGAAACTGAGCACGGTGATGAAGGTCTGTGCCCTCTCCACAGGCAGCTGGAGACCAATCTTGTACTCAGCCAGTTCAGGCTAAGCTCAAGTAAAGGGTATTGTGGAAAAAAAAAAAAAGGACGCAGACGTTGTGGGGCGGATTTTAAAAGCCCTGCTCGCGTAAATCCGCCCGGATTTACACGAGCAGGGCCTTGCGCGCCGGTGCGCCTATGTTCCATAGGCCTACCGGCGCGCACAGAGCCCCGGGACTCGCGTAAGTCCCGGGGTTTTTCGAGGGGGGGCGTGTCGGGGGCGTGTCGGATCGGTGCGGCATTTTGGGGGCGGGACGCGGCATTTTGGGGGCGGGCCTGGGGGCGTGGGTTTCGGCCTGGGGCGGCCCGGGGGCGTGGCCGTGCCCTCCGGAACCGCCCCCAGGTCGCGTCTCGGCGCGCTAGCGGCCCGCTGGCGCGCGGGGATTTACTTCTCCCTCCGGGAGGCGTAAATCCCCCGACAAAGGTAGGGGGGGTCTAGATAGGGCCGGGGGGGTGGGTTAAATAGAGGAAGTGATGGGAGGGCGAAAGCGAGTTCCCTCCGAGGCCGCTCCGATTTCGGAGCGGCCTCGGAGGGAACGGCAGCAGGCTGCGCGGCTCGGCGCGCGCCGGCTACACGACATCGGCAGCCTTGCGCGCGCCGATCCTGGATTTTAGCTGATATGCGCGGCTACGCGCGTATCTACTAAAATCAAGCGTACTTTTGTTTGCGCCTGGTGCGCCAACAAAAGTACGCGAAGGCGCACTTTCTTAAAATCTACCCCTGTGCGTTTAGTTGAGCGCTTAGTTGGGTGCCTAGCTAGGTGTCTATTTAGGTGCATAGGAGCGCCTACAGGGCACCTATTTATGCACGCATGCGTCTTTTTTGCACTATTGTCTGAGCATCCTGAGTGAACTCAGATTGGGCACTTATATAGGTACAGTGTTGTCAGGTGCCTGTTAGGCGTATTGACTGACTATGTCACCCATAGGGAAGAAACCTAATCGCCTTGTCATATTCAGGCATCTCAACCTGGCATTCCTTCGAATTTGTGTCAGTGCTGTTTGGAGGCTCAGGGAGAATTACCTCCTTCTGATTTTACTAAGCCTGGTTCTTCCCAGCCTAGTGTGGGAATGGAACAAGAGCTGCCTTAAGGGTCGCCTAATTTTAGATCTCCTAACTGGTTCCTCGATGGGGGAAGGTAATTTAGTGGGCACAGGTCAGTTGGCCTCTGGTTTTGAAATAGATCCTTCTGCCTTCTCTTGGGTAGAATTTTTTTCAAGGACTGCACTCCTTCCTTCAGGTGCAGTCCCCACCAATCTTAACAACTCAGGATCCCAAGTGGTGAAATCCCACATGCCTGGTGCTGCGAGTAAGCATTGGGGTATGCCTGGATCCAGCCTTCCGGATAGGTACCCAGATGATGAGACCAATCTTTTTTTTTTTGTAATTGTTTATTTATTCATAATTTACAGCATTGTGCGGTACTATATACAGCAGCATAGTTACAAGCAGTAAACAGCAAACAGTTCAAAGGTACAGCTATGCAGTTTCTGATATATAATTGTACAGTACAATAAACCACGCCTTTTATATTAAGTCAGCCTCAAATGTGTTGTATTTACTTGGTCCTATATCCTTCCCACCCCTCCTTCCTTTACTATAGAGGTGCTATATACTTGTGGCTATTACAAATGGGTCTACTGGGTGCGCTGACTCCAATTACAGTACGGAACCCATATAGCCTGGAACTTGTGTACTCTATCGTGTCTGATAGCCGTAAGGTACCCCATCTGGTACACTTTATCTATCCGAGATAAGATGGCCTGAAATGTAGGTGTCTCGGCCTTCTTCCACCAATGGGCTATTTCACATATCGTTGCTATTAATATCTGCAATATGAGGAGTCTTTGTGCTCCTGTCCCAAACCCCACCACTAGACTAAGCAAACAGAGTTTAGGATCTTTAGGAACTGTTTCCCCCAGAACACCTTTCAGAAATTCCAACACTGCATGCCATATCTGTTCAACAATGGGGCACGACCACCACATGTGATAAAAGGATCCTTTCTGCCCACAGCGCCGCCAGCATGACTCATGAATTTACTATTCATTTTTTGGAGCCTCTCCGGTGTCATATACCACCTATATAAAATTTTATACCCATTTTCTTTAATATTTGTGGACACCAAACTCCAAATGTCATGTGGCATTTATCCCATTCCATGTCGGATAAAGTCATTCCAAGATCCATCTCCCACCGAAATTGATATCTCATCTTACCCCTGCTGTTATGTATTTATTTATTTATTTATCTATCTATCTATCTATCTATGCCAGTGGTTCTCAACCCTGTCCTGGGGACCCCCCCAGCCAGTCGGGTTTTCAGGCTATCCACAACGAATATGCATGAGAGAAAATTTGCATGTTATGGAGGCAGTGTATGCAAATTTTCTCTCATGCATATTCGTTGTGGATAGCCTGAAAACCCGACTGGCTGGGGGGGTCCCCAGGACAGGGTTGAGAACCACTGATCTATGCAATTTTTATATACCGTGAGTCAGAACACATGATTCTATCTTTACGGTTTACAATATAATTAAAATACTAGTAGGAAACAGATTCTTGGACTGCCCTCACTCAGGGCCTTCCCCTAACTATACTTCCCTTTTTTAATAAATCGTTATTTTCACATTTCCCTCATCCCCTCCCTCACCCATCCCTCCCCTACCTGCAGGCTTGATACCCCTCAAGTCAAGCTACTACTATTCTTTATTTCTCTGGTTCTTCCAAGTTATGTTCATCCAAGTTGTTCGCTTCCCTGTTCAATGTAAGACAATTGTTGTCATTGTTCGCATATTTGTTGAATGTAAACCGAACTGATAAGTAACCCTGTTACTTGAAGTTCGGTATATAAAAGCTATAAATAAATAAATAAAATACAATAAAATAGATAAAATAATTCCATTACCATTTAACAACATATACAAACGGGATATCAGATGTTTAAAGAGAGTAGCATTTTCACAACATTTCTCGAACATTGATTTCCCCTTAGAAAATTCTTCCCCATGCTAAAATAATGAGCCAGTTGCATATAAGTGAACCTGGGTTAGGTTATATCTATCCTGCATAGCAGAGAACTTAATCATAAACTGGCCTTCATAAAATTGCCGTATTCTGGTAAGGCCCTTCTTCCACCGTTGGATGAATTTAGTTTCCATGCCCGGCCGAAAGGTGGGGTTTTGTAAAAAAGAGGTGCTATGATAGATCTTTTTATCCCCAGCCAATCAAGCACACCACTTATACCAGGTGCGGAGCACTAATTGCTAGAAGGGTGTCAGAATTTTGTAATTGATTTTCCCCATATTCGTATCCCAAACTCTCGAGGTCAATGGTGGTTCTCCCGCCACAAACTGCTCAATAGTTATCCATGGCCTCCAGTCTTTCCCTCCATGCCAGCCCACCTCTACTCCCATAAGTGTCGCAATGTAGTACTTTCATAGATTGGTTATGTGAAGTCCCCCTCTTGCCTTATCCCTGTATAAAACTTGTCAGGAGATCCTCAGGGGTTTCTTTTTCCAAATGAATCGAAAAAATTTTCTCTGCCAGATGCGCATAGCCCCTTCTGGGACCTCTACAGGCAAGGTTTGAAACAGGTAGCAAAAACGAGGTAGCACATGTGAGACCAATCTTTACTCCCTGGAGAATGGGGAAATCCCTCCAGGATTGGAGCGTTATAGAACTATGTTGAGGTTCTTTCAAGGAAATGAGTTACCGGCTCTGATTTCCCAGGCATTGAAGATCCTGGGAGTACATGGGGCTGTCTCCATGTCTGAGCCAAAGAAGGATCCTATTTTGATTTCCTTGCATAAAATCTCATGCTTCTTCCCTATTATAGGGGCCATTCAAGAATTAATTGATCTTGAATGGGTCACACCAGAAGCTAATTTTAAAGGGGACAAATCTTGGTCGAACTGTACCTCCTGGATTCAGCTGCAAAAGAGCTCTTATGTTTTCCAAAAGTGAATGTGTTTGTGTGTGCTGTTGCCAAGCAGATGACTGTTCCCATAGAAGGGGGAGTGACCTTAAAGGATGCTCAGGATAGGAGAATTGAGGCTATCCTTTAGCAGGGCTTTGAAGCAATGGCAATGAACTTGCAGATAGCTTTCTGTTGTTCCCTGGTGACTCACTCTTCTTTATTGCTCTCTCAGGAGGTTGATGAATCTGGCATGAATTCCAGGGCAGTGATTGAACCTGCAGCTGCCATTTGGTCGCACTTCGGCTACAAGAGTGGCTTCAGTAATAGTGGCTAGGTGTCAGCTATGGCTTAGAAATTGGTCAGCCGATACAACCTCAAAGTCTAACCTTCGAAGTTGCCCTTTAAAGGCTCGCTCTTATTTGGGAGTGAGCTGGAGAAAATGAGCAATAAGTTTCTCATTTGCCAAAGGATAAAAATCAGGCACCGCGATCCCTTCAGCATGAGAGGTTGTACTAGAGGGTTCAGGCATTTTCAGTCCTGCAGAGAAGCTATTTATCAGAGGATGTGACCTTTGGGTTGATCTCAGTCTTTTTGTCCCAGGCAGCTCAGACAGGGTGGATACTCAAGTAGTGGAACACCCCAAGCCTCACAATGAAGATGTGCCAACTCCCCTCTGGGTTATGCAGATAGGAGGTCATCTATTTCTATTTTATTGGAGGTGGGTTGAGATCACAACAGACCAATGGGTGCTGGAGGTGATAAGAGATGGATATGCACTGGAGTTTCGTAGTGTTCCTCGAGATGTGTTCATGGTGTCTCCCTGCAACTCTCCTCAGAAGAGACAGGCCATGGAGTTTACGTTGTCAAGCCTCCTCAGCCTGTGGGTTGTGGTTCCAGTGCCCACGTCTCAAGTAAATATGGGCCGATATTCCATTTATTTTGTGGTACCTATGAAGGAGGGCTCTATTCATCCCATCCTGGATCTCAAAGGAATCAACCAATATTTTCATGTGACTCGTTTTCGCATGGAAACCTTGCACTCAGTGATAATGGTGGTGCAGTCGGGGAAGTTCCTGATGTCTCTGGATCTCTCTGCAGCATACCTGCATATTCCTATCCAACTAGAACATCAGCAATTTCTGCATTTCTCAGTTTTGAGATGTCATCATCAGTTTCAAGCACTACCTTTTGGTTTGGCCACCATGCTCATAACTTTTTCCAAAGTTATGGTGGTGGTGGTGGTGGTGGTGGATTTAAGAAAAGATAGGATCTTGGTACACCTGTACTTGGACTGCTGGTTGATTCGGTCCTAAAGTCTGGAAGAGAGCCTCTGGATGTTATGCAAGGTGATCTTGTTGCTGGAGCTAGGGTGGGTTGTGAACCTGGTCAAGAGCAATTTTTAGCCATCACAGTCACTAGAGTATCTCGGTATTCAGTTCGACACGAAATAGGCCAGCAATGTCCTGCCAGAGGTCCGTATTCAGAAGCTGATGGTGCAAGTGCGTCTATTGATGAACACAATACACTCGACAGTGTAGCCTATCTTCAGGTGATCAGATTGATGGCACAAACTTGGGGGTGGTGTCGTCCTCTTCAGCGCACTCTGTTGTTTTGTTGGAACCCACAGTCTCAAGACTATTCGATTCGGCTCCATCTGCCGACGGAGGTCTGCTCTCAACTACAGTGATGTCTAAAAGTGGATTATCTAAGAAAGGGGTTTCCCTAAGATCACTGGACTGGCTAGTACTCACGACAGATGCGAGCCTCCATGGTTGGGGAGCTTACTGTCAGGAGCTGACAGCGCAAGGGCGCTGGAGTACAGAAGAGTCTCTCTGGAACTTCACTCAGCTGGAAGCCCTTGCATGCTTGCAATTTGGAATGCTTGCAGTTGGTGAAAGGTTACAGGGTCGAGCGATCCTGTTAATGTTGGACAATGCAATGACAGTGACCTACATAAGTTGGCAGGGAGGATCAAAGAGCCAGCAAGTGTCGCAGGAAATAGACCAATTTATGGAATAGGCAGAAGTGTATCTTCAAGAGATCTCAGCTTCGCACATTGCTGGAAAAGGCAATCTAAGAGCAGATTTTCTCAGCAGGCAGAGTCTGGATCTAGAAGAATGTGAATTGTCAGACAAGGTGTTTCAACTAATAGTGGATTGCTGGAGCTTTCCATTTCTGGACCTGCTGGCGACTTCTTGCAGTGTGAAGGTTCCTCAATTCTTCAGTCGCAGGACAGATCCAAAGTTATTGGGCATTGATGCTCTTGTGCAGGAGTGGCTGGAGGGCAAGGTGCTATATTTATTTATTTATTTTTAGTTTTTATAAACCGACATTCCTGTATAATATACATATCACACCGGTGTACAAGGAAGTAAAACTGTCGCCTCGGGGGCGGCTTACATTGTAACAGTTAACAGAGAAACAAAAAAAAAACCAAAAAGGAGCATAAAATATATGCTTTTCCCCCATGGTGCATGTTGAGTAGAATGGTTCAGAAAGTCGAAAGTCACAGGGGGATAGTGCTTCTGGTGGTACCAGATTGGCCCAGGAGACCGTGGTATGCAAATCTGTGAAAGGTCCTGGTAGAGCCTCCCCTCCAGTTCCTGGCACACAGGTATCTGCTACAGCAGGGGTCTGTTTTTCACAAAGATCCAAATTGATTTTTCTTATGGTATGGCCCTTGAGAGGGCTAAGTTGCTGAAGCATGGATATTCTGCTGCAGTGATTGCCACCTTGCTACAAGCGAGAAAGTTCTCCACTTCCTTAGCCTATGTGTGGGTTTGGCGCATTTTTGAGGCTTGGCGTGAAGATCGAGGGTCCTTCCTCGTTCAGTTAAAATCCCACTCACTTTGGAATCTTTGCAGGATGGATTGAGTAAAGGGTTGGCCCTTAATTCCTTGAAGGTTCAAGTTGCGGCTCTTGCCTGTTTCCAATGTCAGGTAAATGGTGGGCCCTTGTCAGCTCATCCAGATGTGGCCCGTTTCTTGAAAGGAGTGAAGCATCTTCATCTTCCTTGCGGTTGCCAGTGTCTTTGTTGTGTCTTACTCTGGTTTTGGATTTTTTAGAGGGCCCTACTTCGACCAGTGTGTACCCTTTCCTAAGGTTACTGACCTTGAAAACTGTGTTTCTGGTGGCAATCTGTTCTGCGCTTCAAGTATCCAAACTACAAGCCTTGTCTTTCCGGGAGCCGTTTCTTTGAGTGACTCCAGAGGCGATACAGCTATATACTGTTCCTTCTTTTTGCCAGAAGTGGTCTTAGATTTTCACTTGAATCAGTCCATTCTCCTAGGACAAGCAGGATGGTAGTCCTTACAGATGGGGTGACATCATCAGATGGAGCAGGGCACGGAAAACTTTTGTCAAAATTTCTAGAAACTTTGACTGGTACACTGAGCATGCCCAGCATGCCTCTATCTGCATGGCTATGCGGGGTCCCTCTTCAATCTCGTTTTTACAGCGAAGCAGTTGCTATCGCGGTTAGGAGGTCTCCTAAGAAACTTTTTCAATAAACTTCTCCATTGGAATTTTCTTCCATTTTTCTTCCATGCGGGGACCCTCCTGCTATTGTTTCCCTTCAGCATCTCGGTAGGTATGTTTTCTCCCATTCTTTGCAGTCGATTCCTGAGCATGTCGCCTCCCGGTTGCCGTCTATTGACCACTCACCGGCTTCTTTTTATGGCATCGACCGGTTTTCGGAAAGGCCCCCAGTACCTGCGGACCATGTCCATCACGAATCTGCATGAGGTCTGCATCTTCTGCCTGGGGGCTTCCCAAGATTGTACTCAGATGACTCCCAAGGGCCGTTGTTCCTGGCTGGACAAAATGGAACAGCTTTTTGGCACCAAAAGGTGGGCTCCATTGACTCTGGCATCGGGGACCTCGACACAAGAGTTGTGAGGACCTCTCTGACTCAGCATCACCCACTCGATCCCCTCCGACTTGACGTCACCCACTCGATCCCCTCTCAGAAAGAAAAGGGCTCGGGGGATCAGCCCTCTCCATCGTCTGACCATTCCAACGCATTCGGATTATCGGTTTCCTCGGCACTGGAGAAGGACTGGGCCGAGCACCGAGGGAAGCACTGGCAGTTGTCATCGCACAGCGCTGGTGCTAATGCCGGGGGAGCACTGACCTATGCCGAGCCTCCCCCGAAGCGACCACGTGGAGAAGAGGCCCTATCCTCTTCCAGGCCCAGGAGTCCCAGGTGTTCCCCACTAATTCCAGTACCGGGCACTGAGCCTCCTCGGCCCCCCATAGAGGCACTGGTGACACTTCTTCCACCTCCTCCTCTGTCATTCACGCTTTCATCGCCAGATTTTCAGGAGGAATTGTACCGCAGGGTGCAATGGGCGGTATTTGATGCCCTCTGGAGTGTCGAACTGCCCCTGGCGCCGGCCTCTGTGTTGGTGCCGGAATCAGCGTCTGCACTGCTAGCACCCCTGCTGGAGTCTCTCGACATCCTGTTGGGCGTCCTACCAACATGGCCAATTGCCAGAGCCCCCTCGGTCCCTCATCGGCCACCGAGGTCACCCTCTGGAGTGATTCCAGTCTTAGGATCCTCTGAGGAGGAAGGAGCGCAATCGCGCTCGAGGCCTCGATTCCCCGAACCCGTTCCCGGGCCATCAGGAGTACTGGGGCCACTGGTTCCCTCAATGCCCTCTGTGCCTTTGTTGCCATCGATGCCTCTGGCACAGAGGTTGCCCAAGACAACCCTCAATGTCATTACTAAGGGAGATGGGTGTTGGTCTCCCTTACCGTTCGCCCGGAGACGTAAGTAAGAAGATGCACCATACGACCCTTGGACAGATGATTCTTCAGAGACCTTTCCAAGGACTCCGGCTATTTGCCCTCCGAGTCTTCACCGAAAGAGAGACGTCACTCTCCCCCAGAAGACCTCTTCTTTGCGGGCTTTATTAGGGCGATGGCAGAAGCCATTCCTTTCCAACTCCTCACAGAGGAGGGCACCCACCACAAAATGCTGGAGGTCCTCTAGTTTGTAGATGTACCAAAGGAGGTGGTGGCTATCCTGATCCACGAAATTCTTTTAGAGCTTCTCTACAGGATCTGGGAGCATCCAGGATCTGTCCCTCCCATTAACTGGAAGACGGATGCCCTCTATCTGGTCCAGCATGCCCTAGGCTTCCAAAAGTGGCAGCTCCTCCACTGGTCTGTGGTTGTTGATTCTGCCCTTAAAAAGGCCAAGAGGGCTTGCATACACTCCTCCGCCCCTCCATGTTGAGAGCATAGAGCCCTAGATGCTCTAGGCAGGAGAGTTTTTCAAGGGGCAATGCTGACTGCCCGCATCGCCGCCTACCAATTGTACATGGCCCAGTACAATCGGAACTTGTGGAAGCAAGTTCAGGAACTGGGGAGCATCTGCCTCAACAGCAGCAGGATGCGCTGGAGGTAATAGTCCAAAAGGGCCTGGAGGCCGGCAAACATGAGGTGAGGTGCACCTATGATGTTTTTGAGACGGCGGCCAGAGTTTCTGCTGCAGGCATTAGCGCCCGCCACATGGCCTGGCTTCGAGCCTCTGACCTCCACACAGAGGTCCAGGACAGACTGGAAGATCTACCCTGCACCGGAGAGAATCTCTTTGGAGACAAGGTCAGGGATGCAGTTGCTCAGCTCAGAGAACACCCTGAGTCCTTGCAGCAGCTCTCTGCCAGCACCTCAGACCTGCCATCCTCCGCGCGCAGGCCCCTACATCAGGGTCCTCGCAAATCCTTTTACTGTCAGCGGAGATACTACCCTCTGATGTCCCGCAGTAGGGCATCCTGTCCTCAAACTAGGGGCCGGCCTCTCCAACAGCTTGCTCCTAGGCCCCAGCCTACGCTGCAGCCCAGTCCAGCTGCATGCTTTTGACTGGTGGCAAGAGAGTGGAGACCACCGTGTGGTGCCCGCAGATCCCTGCCCAATGGTTGGGGGCTGTCTGTGCCTGTTTGCAGACTGCTGGCCCCCTATTACCACCAACCGCTGGGTTCTGGCCATTGTACAAGACGGCTACTGCCTGAATTTCCGGACAGTTCTGGCAGATTCTCTGCCATCTCCAGAGCAGGACCTGTCGGAACATCAGGAAATAAGAACATAACATAAGAACATGCCATACTGGGTCAGACCAAGGGTCCATAAAGCCCAGCATCCTGTTTCCAACAGTGGCCAATCCAGGCCATAAGAACCTGGCAAGTACCCAAAAACTAAGTCTATTCCATGTTACCGTTGCTAGTAATAGCAGTGGCTATTTTCTAAGTCAGCTTGATTAATAGCAGGTAATGGACTTCTCCAAGAACTTATCCAATCCTTTTTTAACCACAGCTATACTAATGCACTAAACACATCCTCTGGCAACAAATTCCAGAGTTTAATTGTGCGTTGAGTAAAAAAGAACTTTCTCCGATTAGTTTTAAATGTGCCACATGCTAACTTAATGGAGTGTCCCCTAGTCTTTCTATTATCTGAAAGAGTAAATAACCGATTCACATCTACCCATTCTAGACCTCTCATGATTTTAAACACCTCTATCGTATCCCCCCTCAGCCGTCTCTTCTCCAAGCTGAAAAGTCCTAACCTCTTTAGTCTTTCCTCATAGGGTAGCTATTCCATTCCCCTTATCATTTTGGTCGTCCTTCTCTGTACCTTCTCCATCGCAATTATATCTTTTTTTGAGATGCAGCTGTTGCGACCGTCGCTGCCCGACGTCTCCACTCCGCCCACCTTACCCCTTTGGCGACTCCCTCTTTGGGTGATGGAAGTTTGGCTGCGGCGGCGTCATTTTCCGACCTCCTTCGGCGTTCCCGGACCGGCTAGACACTGCCTTCCGCCGTGTTCTCCTGAGGCCTAAGGGCGTGGCCCCGACTCAAGTACCGGCTGTGGCAGGAACCTCAGGGGTGTCCCCCTGAGATGACATCATCATCGCCAGATATTTAAGGTCTCTTGTTTTGCTAGCTAATCGAGTTAGCAAAGGGTTTCCTACCTAGCTGCCTCCAGGTATCGCTGCGGATGGGATTCACTCTCCGCTTACCTTGCTACTTTGCCTCCTTGGACTTTACCAGGGGTACCCACTCCTCAGGAGCCTCGCTCTCTCTCTTGCTTTTCAGGTCGCAGTCTGGAACCGGTACTCGCTCCTTGAGGGCCCACGTACCCGGACCTGCTACTAAATATAACTTCTGCCAGGAAGTCACCGCTGCCTACAACACCAGTGAGTTACCATCTCTCTCTCTCAGAGCTTTCCCTGGAACCAGGGACTCGTTCCTCGAGAGCCTACTTCATTCCAGCTCCTGGGCTGTTCCAAGAGACTATTGTGTGAGTGTTACCATCAACGTTCTGTTCCTGATCTCTGCATACTCTGCCTACTCACTATCTCAGTTTCTCTACAGCTCAGCCATCCTGGGATCGCTGTTCCAGTGCCTGAGGGACTACAGCCCAGCGGGCTGTTCCAGCTCACTACTGCCGCCTCTGGTGGTTCTCTAAAACAGTTTAATAAAAGAACTAAGTGTGTGTCTGTCTCCCAACTCTGAGTCTGACCGGTGGTCCCTCTCGGGATCTTCCCCTGTGGGCGTGGTCATCTGCCACCGGCCCAAGGATCCACCCACAATTATCACAAATAATAACAGCAGCGACCAGAATTGTACACAGTATTCAAGGTGCGGTCTTGCCATGGAGCAATACAGAGGCATTATGACATTTTCCGTTTTATTCACCATTCCCTTTCTAATAATTCCCAACATTCTGTTTGCTTTTTTGACTGCCGCAGCACACTGAACCAACGATTTCAATGTGTTATCCACTATGACGCCTAGATCTTTTTCTTGGGTGGTAGCACGTAATATGGAACCTAACATTGTATACCTATAGCATGGGTTCTTTTTCCCTATATGCATCACCTTGCACTTATCCACATTAAATTTCATCTGTCATTTCGATGCCCAATTTTCCAGTCTCACAAGATCTTCCTGCAATTTATCACAATCTGCTTGTGATTTAACTACTCTGAACAATTTTGTATCATCTGCAGATTTGATTACCTCACTCGTTTTATTTCTTTCCAGATCATTTATAAATATATTGAAAAGTAAGGGTCCCAATACAGATCCCTGAGGCACTCCACTGCCCACTCCCTTCCACTGAGAAAATTGTCCATTTAATCCTTCTCTCTGTTTCCTGTCTTTTAGCCAGTTTGTAATCCATGAAAGTATATCGCCACCTATCCCATGACTTTTTACTTTTCCTAGAAGCCTCTCATGAGGAATTTTGTCAAACGTCTTCTGAAAATCCAAGTACACTACATCTACTGGTTCAACTTTATCCACATATTTATTAACTCCTTCAAAGAAGTGAAGCAGATTTGTGAGGCAAGACTTGCCTTGGGTAAAGCCATGCTGACTTTGTTCCATTAAACCATGTCTTTCTATATATTCTGTGATTTTGATCTTTAGAACACTTTCCACTATTTTTCTTGGCACTGAAGTCAGGCTAACCAGTCTGTAGTTTCCTGGATCGCTCCTGGAGCCCTTTTTAAATATTGGGGTTACATTAGCTATCCTCCAGTCTTCAGGTACAATGGATGATTTTAATGATAGGTTACAAACTTTTTTACTAATAGGTCTGAAATTTCATATTTGAGTTCCTTCAGAACTCTGGGGTGTATACCATCCGGTCCAGGAGATTTACTACTCTTCAGTTTGTCAATCAGGTCTACCACATTTTCTAGGTTCACCGTGATTTGGTTCAGTCCATCTGAATCATTACCCATGAAAACCTTCTCCTGAATGGGCACCACTCCAACATACTCTTTAGTAAACATCGAAGCAAAGAAATCATTTAATCTTTCCACGATGGCCTTATCTTCTCGAAGTATCCCTTTAACCCCTCGATCCTCTAATGGTCCAACTGACTCCCTCACAGGCTTTCTGCTTCGGATATATTTTAAAAAGTTTTTACTGTGAGTTTTTGCCTCTATGGCCAACTTCTTTTCAAATTCTCTCTTAACCTGTCTTATCAATATCTTACATTTAACTTGCTAACGCTTATGCAGGCGCAGTGGAATTTGTACTCCGCTCCCAACAGGGCTGGGGTTCTACTCGAGATATTTTCTGATACCAAAGAAAACAGGTGACCTTCAGCCCATTCTCTACCTCAGAGCCTTAAACAGGCCGCTGCAGCAGGAACACTTTAAAACGGTCTCCCTGGGCACCCTGAGTCCTCTCCTTCAAAAGGGAGATTGGCTCTGCTCTCTCAATCTGAAGGACGCTTACGCCCACATAACGATATTCCCGCCTCCCAGGAAGTATCTCTGCTTCTTAGTGGACTGTAGTCATTTCTAATACCGTGTGCTGCCATTCGGCCTTGTTTCAGCCCCACAAGTCTTTACAAAATGTCTGGCAGTGGTATGGGCACACTTGTACTGCAGTGGGGTGCACCTCTTCCCCTTCCTAGACGACTAGCTCATCAGGAGCGCAACACAGGAAGGTGCACTACTCTCCCTCCACTTGACAGCCGAGCTGCTACAGTCACTGGGATTCATG
The DNA here is from genome assembly GCF_901001135.1 of Rhinatrema bivittatum. Taxonomy (NCBI): domain Eukaryota; kingdom Metazoa; phylum Chordata; class Amphibia; order Gymnophiona; family Rhinatrematidae; genus Rhinatrema; species Rhinatrema bivittatum. The sequence goes on along the minus strand of NC_042621.1, from coordinate 135,090,905 downwards.
ATCAATTTCTCCAAATCTCAGCTCAGTCCACCCAAACGTCTAGCTTTCATTGGGGCTCTGCTGGACACAACCCTGGCCAGAGCATTCCTTCCCCGGGATCGTACCCCAGACCCTGGCATCGCTGGCGCACTCCGTCTGCTTCCATCGGACGGTCTCTGCCAGGGTACTACTCCGCTTACTGGCCACATGGCAGCAGTAGTGCATGTCACTCCTCTCTCCCGGCTGGCCATGCGAGTAGCATAGTGGATACTCTGCTCTCAATGGCTCCAAGCTATCCAGGACCTCTCAGCTCCAATACAAGTTACCTCACCGCTCCGGGCCTCCCTCTCCTGGTGGGAGAGTCTGCCCAATTTGGAAAAGGGTCTTCTCTTCCAAACGCCACCCCCCCCCCCCCCCCAAGTGGCATTGACCACAGACGCCTCCACCCTGGGTTGGGGAGTTCATGTGGGCAGTCTCCACACGCAGGGCATGTGGTCGGAGCAGGAAGTGAGTTGTCAAATCAACTTCCTGGAGCTGCGTGCAATCCGGTATGCCCTTTCGGCATTCCAGGATCACCTGGCCCACAAAGTGATTCTGATCCAGACTGACAACCAAGTCACAGTGTGGTACATAAACAAGCAGGGAGGGCTCCTTCCTGCTCTGCAAGGAGGCTGCACAGATTTGGGTCTGGGTCCTGTCCATGGATATACTCTTGAGAGCAGTTTTCCTTGCAGGGAAGGACAATGTGGTGGCCGACTGCCTGAGTCTGACATGCCACCCCCCACGAGTGTACACTCAACCCGACAGATGCAGACAGCATCTTCTGTCTGTGAAGCATTCTGGATATGGATGTTTTTGCCTCCCTACGGAATTACAAAGTGACCCACTTCTGCTTCCTGTACAGGGAGGACGGGAAACCAGCATTACATGCCTTTGCCCAATTTTGGGGCAAGGGCTTACTGTACGTATATTCTCCGCTCCTGCTGGTGGGGAAGACTCTCGTGAAGCTCCAGCAGGACAGGGGCACCATGATTCTAGTTGCCCCATACTGGCCATGACAAGTCTGGTTCCAGATCCTGCGTGACCTGTCGATATGGGAGTCCCAATGGCTGGACACCTCCCTCGACATGATCTCGCAGGATCCGGGCGGATTACTCTACCCTAACCTCCGGTTACTGGCCGTCACTGCCTGGATATTGAAAAGGTAGTCTTACAGTCCCTCACCTCTCTGATAGCGTGTCGCAGGTACTGGTGGCTTCCCAAAAGTGTTCCACTAGGAAGTATTACCAGTTGAAGTGGAGGAGGTTCTCCATCTGGTGTGAGGCAAAAGGCCTAGACCCTTTCTCATGCCCCGCTCTGCAACTATTGGACTATTTGTGGTCCCTCTTAGAGTCTGGGCGACAGTCCACCTTGATCAGGGTTCACCTGAGTGCTATCAGTGCTTATCACCAGGGGATAAGTGGTACACCTATTTCCTTGCAGCCCTTGGTGGGCCTATTACAGCTAAAGCTCCCTCTGCTTCCTCCTGTTGTGTCCTGGGACCTCAATGTGGTACTAGCACAGCTCATGCATCCTCCTTTTGAGCCTATGCGCTCCTGCGAGCTTAAACATCTCACCTGGAAAGTCATTTCCTGGTTGTAGTCACCTCCGGTCGCAGGGTCATTGAGCTTCAGGCATTAGTGACATACCTAGCCTACACGAAATTCTTTCACGACAGGGTGGTTATACGCACTCACCCTAAGTTCCTGCCTAAGGTAGTGCTGATTTCCATCTCAATCAGTCCATTGTCTTGCCCACCTTATTTCCGAGGCTCCATTTCCACTAGGGTGAATGGGCTCTGCACAGCCTGGACTACAAGCGTGCTCTTGCCTTTTATCTTGAGTGCATGACAGCCCACAGGCAGTCCATGCAGCTCTTCATCAACTTGGACAAAAACAGACTTGGCATTGCGGTGGGCAAGCAGACCCTGTCCAACTGGTTGGCGGACTGTATATTCTTCTGCTACGAGCAGGTGGGCCTTCCGCTCGGAGGCCACATCAAGATGCACTCAGAGCCATGGCAGTGTTGGTGGCGCACTTCCGTGCAGTCCCCGTCACTGAGATCTGTAAGGCTGCGACGTGGAGCTCCCTGCACACGTTCGCACCCATTACTGTTTGGACAAGGATGGTCGACATGATAGTACCTTTGGCTAGTCTGTCCTTCATAATCTGTTCCAAGCGTGAAAACCCAACTCTCCCTACCTAGGGCACAGTGTCTGGTTTGCACTGCCTCCCGTTTTCACCCTCAGCACCTCGGTTGTTGTGCATGTTGGCACATGGTTAAGTGCTGCAGGTTCTGTTATTGCTGGGGGCAGCCTATAGGCTGCCCCCAGCAATAACAGACTACCTATAGGCTGCCCCCAGCCTATAGGCTGGGGGCAGCCTATAGGTAGTCCTCACAGCCATCTGTGAGGACTACCTTCCTGCTTGTCCTAGGAGAAAACAGAGTTGCTTCCCTGTAATAGATGTTCTAGGACAGCAAGATGTTAGTCCTCAGAAAACCCTCCCACCACCCCACGGATTTGGGTTCTCCATCAGTTTGTTATTTTTTTTTTTCGTTCATCTTTTTTGCTAAGATACGAGACTAAAGAGGGACCCCGTTTGGCCACGTGGATAGTTTCTAGAAACTTTGACAAAAGTTTCCGCACCAGGCTCCATCTAATGATGTCACCCCATCTGTGAGGACTAATATCCTGCTATCCTAGGAGAACACCTAGGTAAGCAACTCTGCTTTTCCCTGCCGTCTCTGGCAGGACAAAAGATGCGAAGGAATATCACCTGTTACGGCCTTTGGATGTCAAATGGAATATCTTGAGATATTTAGAGGTTTCTGAGCCTCTCAGAAGACGGATCGGTTGTTTATTCTCCATGGTGGGAGTAAACAAGGTGAGCTGGCGTCGCGGGCTACAATAACCCGTTGGATTAAGGAGATAATCACAGCCACATATATGGATGTTGAGCAACCGTTGCCTGGTCAGGTTAGGGCTCATTCCACTAGGGCTCAGGCAACATCATGGGCAGAAGTTAGATTGTTGTCTACCGTCGACATTCGCCGTGCTACATTGTGGCCTTCCTTAAACACCTTTTTCAGGCATTATTGCTTGGATGTGCCGGCCCAGGAGGACACAACCTTTGCACATGTGGTTTTGATTGGCCCACGGGCCAATGTATGATAAGAAAGGAGAAATTACTACTTTCCTGATAATTTCCTTAACCTTAGTTACAGATAGGTGAATCCAACTTCCCATCCTTGGCTGCTGAATGTTGTGCTATGGTCCTGCTGCATGGCTGTGTACTGGTAAGTGTCAATCCAGTCCCTAGATTAATGTTATTACACTCCTTATCTGAGCTCAGTGTTTTCTTGTTTTGCTGAGTGCTCGAATGGTTATCTTTTAATAATCAAGTTTTTGCTAGTGTGTTCACAGTTGGCTTTTGCAGAGAATACTGGCAGGCTGATGTCACTGCAGGAGTATATATACTGTAATGTCGACTTTGCTCCTTCTCCATCTGCTGGTAGAGGTGCATAACCCACTGATTTTGGCTTCACCTGTCTGTACTAAGAAAAAGGAAATTATCAGGTAAGTAGTAATTTCTCCTTATCATAACTGCAACAATTAATTCCTGTGGAAATATTCTATCTATAATAAAATAAAATGGATTGTATCAGACATGGAATCTAATTTTAAAAAATTTTCAGAAATCACAGTAGTGCACTTAATATTAAGAGATTATAATGTCATACACTATGCACTCACTGAAAAGAATTGTGCCTGCAATTTTAATTAATCATTTTCTGTTAAGAAGCAGGCTGAATTAGCCATTGCATATGGGTGATGTCATCCGGTGACAGTGAGTGGATTTCTCTTCAAGCTTGTAGAGCTTTTAGCTCTACTGAGCATGTGTGGGATTTGCCTTGTGAGCCACCTCAGTTACTTTTTGTCTGAACTGAAGCCCAGATGTGTGCTTCATCTTTTTAATTTTTTGCTTTGTACTTCTCGTTTTACTTGCCTCGCTGCTTCTGCATCCACACAAAAGCACTTTTCAGTGCTATAAAAAAAGAATTACTGAGGTGGTTTACTTAAAAAGGCCAGAAGAAAAAGTCTACTACAGTGAGTGGACAGTCCATATGGCAAGATGATGTTGCTCACCAACAGCCATGAGTTCTGCTATTTCTGTCTGGGACCTGACCATGACCAGAAAAATTGTGAAGCCTATGGACAAATGTCCCCAAGTTCACAGCGCTCCAGGGCCTTATGCATGGAAGAACTGCATAAATCTGTTCCGAGTCACAATAGATCTTTCGCCTGCAGTGCAGTGTGGTCTGTTTCCTCAGGAAAAGTCTTGAATAACAATTCTTTCAAAACTCCTCCAAATGCTCCAGCTGAGGCCATGGAGTCGAGTTCAGCTGGACACTTTCCTTTGAAGCAAAAATGGTGGCATTCCCTGGAGTCTGCCCAGCCTATGTCCAAAAAATACATCATGGTGCATCAGCACTGGCACCATCAGAGTCCCTCTTTGGTGCTGGCAGCCCACAATACTACGAAGCTTCATCTGATGCATGAGCTCTCAATGTACTCGAAATGGTGTACCAAAGCACTAGAAGAATGATACATCGATGCACCTGAAACACAGTACATCCAGGAACCTGATGCACAATACCCCCAACGCACAGTGAATCCAGGAGCCCAGTGCACTATGTGCTGATGCACACTTCACCAACTCATTCAATGGATACTGGTACAATGTATCTGGCCTTTGACAAAGCAACAGTGAACACGCCTGGCACGATGCACAAGTGTACCTGATGCAGGCATTGATGCACTCAACACATTTCATTCCATGACATAATTGGCTGATCACTGATTCATTCTTTGAATTCTCCCCCTTCCTGGGGCAGTAGAAAAACATACTTTGAAGGGTTCATGGTCATCTGGAGTGTCAAGGCATTCAACTCCCTTGTGCCTTCTGCTTCCTTGGAACAAGCAGTGTGCTTACACAGCAATATACTAGTCATCCAAGATCTGCGGAGGCAGGTATGAGGTTACCCTTATCTCCTCCAATAGAATGCTAATGCCTCTAAGATTACTAGCTGAAAATCTGCAATCAGCAGATCCTGTGTGTTTAATAGTTCTGCTTTCCTCAGACAGACCACTTGTTCTAATTCCAGCACCTGTTTTGGTGTTGGAAGAGGATATTCCTCCACCTACTCCAGGCCAGAGAAGACAAGTGTCACTTGACCAAATTGCGGGGTTAGTGAGGAGGTTTTTTTTTACCTCTCTCTCAAAAAATGCAGATGGAACATACCAGCCCTCTCCAATTCTTGCTCCTGTGATTCCACAGACGGGAGTCCCACACTCACCTATAGGTGTGCCATCATCAGAACCCCAAATTAGGGGGTTCCATATTAGGGGCTATTCATCATCACACTCTATTGCAGTGGCATCTAGTTGATCAGATGCAATGGACCAGGCTACTCCACTGAAACCTCAGTTGGAGGAGCCCTCTGTGTCACCTTCATCACTGGAGTCCTGGATAAGATAGCTCATACTCCATGGCTCATGATTTTATAGACCTCTGTCATATCCCCCCTCAGCCATCGTTTCTCCAAGCTGAACAGCCCTATCCTCTAGCCTTTCCTTATAGGGAAGCCATTTCATCCCCTTTATCATTTTGGTTGCCCTTCTCTGAACCTTTTCAAGTGTAATTATATCTTTTTTGAGATGTGTGGACCAGACTTGCACACAATACTCAATATGCGGTCTCATCATGGAGCGATACAGAGGTACTATGACATTCTTCATTTTAATTACCATGCCTTTCCTAATAATTCCTAACATTCTCTTTGCTTTTTTGACTGCTGCAGCACACTGAGCTGATGATTTCAATGTGTTGATCACTATGATGCCCAAATCTTTTTTGTAGGTGGTAACAACTAATATGGAACCTAATATGTAACTACAATTTATTTATTTAAATTCTTTTTTTTTAATACCGATGCTCAAGACCAGGTCTTATCGTACCATACAATGTGGATTACTCTTCCCTATGTGCATCACTTAGCACTTGTCCACATTAAATTTCATTTGCCATTTGGATGCCCAGTCTGCCAGTCTCATAAGGTCCTCCTGTAATTTATCACAATCTGCTTGTGATTTAGCAACTCAAAATAATTTTGTGTCATCTGCAAATTTGATCACCTCACTTATTGTTCCCCTTTCCGAATCATTTATAAATATATTAAAAAGCCCTGGTCCAAGTACAGATCCCTGAGGCACTCCACTGTTTACTTTTCTCCACTGAGAAAACTGACCATTTAATCCTACTCTCGGTTTCTGATCTTTTAGCCAGTTTGCAGTCCACAAAAGGACAATGCTTCTTAACCCATGATTTTTTAATTTTCTTAGGAGTCTTTCATGGAGGACTTTGTCAAACACCTTCTGAAAATTCAAATACACTAAATCTACTGGCTCACCTTTACCCAATATTTATTAACTCCTTTAAAAAAAATGTAGTGGATTTATGAGGCAAGACTTTTTCCAACAGAAAAGGTTCAAGGATCGCATATCATTAAAACCTTTCAGGTGTTTGAAGGTCTGTATCCTATTTCCCCTGCACCTCCTCTCCTCCAGGGTGTACATATTCGGATCCTATGAGGAGAGGCTGAAGGATCTGAAAGAGGAGGTGCAGGGGGAGATATGATACACATCTTCAGATATCTGAAAAGTTTTAATGATGCAGAATACTCTAACTTTTTCATTGGGAAAGCAAGCAGTAGAACTAGGGGTCACGAAATGAAAATCCAGGGGGGGAGGGGGGAATGATTCAGAACCAACATCAGGAAGTATTTCTTCACAGAGAGGGTGGTGGATGCCTGGATTGCCCTTCTGGAAGAAGTGGTGAAGACAGAAACAGTAAATGAATTAAAAAAAAAGGGCATGGAATAAACAATGTGGATCCCTAAAGGCTAGAAGTGGAAATGAAAAGCATGCATGGGGGTAACTTGCATAGAACGGCAGCTACTTCTCCGAATAGAAGGCATGGGGATTACTACCCTTAACCAATTAGCTTTCATGATTTTGATGCATCTGCAGCATCGCTCTCTGCTTTGACGGTGGGGAGAAAAAGTCAGAGCCCTGATTTTTATGTTGCAGGGTACTGGTATACAGACCTAAGGGAAAAGTGCAGGACTGTTTCTACAGCCAAGTCCAAAAGCATTGGACGTACAAGCAGCATTGCCTGAATTATCACGAAGGCTTTCACCCTGAAAAAATGTTGATAGCAATAGTTTTAATATGGGTTTCACAATGCTTGATTTTCATTGTTAATATTACTAACCTTAACCCATTTTGTCCCAGTATCCTAAGTAGAGGATAGCTTCTTAAAAAAATTTGGGCCATAATGGGTTAACATAATGCTTGGGGATTACCTGCATGGAGCAGCAGTTACTTCCTTAAGAAATTTGCTGGGCAGACATGATGAACTATTTGGCCTTTTTCTGCTTTCAATACTATGTTACTTCCCTTGTGTAAATTCATGCTGGCTGTGTCCCATTACACTATGTCTATCTATATATTCTGCGAATTTGTTCTTTACAATAGTTTTCATGATTTTTCCTGGCATTGAAGTCATGCTCACCGGTCTATAGTTTCCCAGATCACCACCGTAGCCCTTTTTAAATATTGAGGTTATGTTGGCCATTTTCCAGTCTTCACGTACAATTAATGATTTTATTGATAGGCTATAAATTACTAATAATAGATCTGAAATTTCATTTTTTAATTCTTTCAGAACCCTGGGATGTATGCCATCTTGTTCAGGCAATTTGCTACTCTTCAATTTGTCAATCTGGTGACATAATAAGCGTCAGCATAAAAAGTCACAAGTGGTCCCTCCAGTCTGCCCAGCAATTTTTTTTTTTAAGTGTATCTTCCACTCTGTGCAGATTATCCCCATGCATTCTCTTATGGGTAGTAACTGCCACTCTGTGCAGGTTACCCCAGTTAACATAGGTTACACTTTTCTTCCTTTCCATCCTTTAGCCTCAAGAGATCCTCTGTGTTTATCCCATGCCTTTTTGAATTCCATTACTGTTCTTGTCTTTGCCACCTATTCCGGGAGGGCATTCCATGCATCCACCACCCTTTCTATGAAGAAATATTTCCAGATGATGTTCCTGAGTCGACCCCCTTAGAGTTTCATTTCATGACCCTCAGTTCTATAGCTTTCTTTCCATTAGAAATGGTTTGATTCCTGTGCATCATTAATTCCTTTCAGGAATTTAAAAGCCTGTATCATATCTCCCCTGTCTCTCCTCTCTTCCAGGGTATACATCTCATCTCTTATGGCTTTTGATGCAGACCCCACACCATTTTGATTGCATTTCTCTGGACCACTACTATCCTCTCTCTATCCTTTTTGAGGTACAGTCTCAAGAACTGATCATAGCACTCTAGGTCAGGGGTGCTCAAACCGGTCCTACAGGCCCCCTCAGCCAGTTAGGTTTTGAGGATATCCCTAATGAATATGCATGTGATTTATTTGCATACATTACATGAAAACCCACTGAGAGGGGGGGGCCATAGTACCGGTTTGAGCATCCCTGCGTTAGGTGAAGCCTCATCAAAGATCTGTACAAGGCATTATCATTTTCCTAATGGTTATGCCTCTTTCTATGCAGCCCAGCATCCCTCAGGCCTTGTCACATTGCTTTGCTGCCTTTAGATCGTCAGACATTATCACCCTGAGGTCTCTTTCCTTGTCCATGCATATCAGTCTTTCGCCCTTCATCACATAAAGCTCCTTTGGATTTCTGCACTCCAAATGCATGACTCTGCACTTCTTGGCATTGAATCCCAGTTGCCAAACTTTTGACCACTCCTTGAGTTTTCTTAGATTGCTTCTCATTTTCTCTACTTCTTCAGGTATGTCTGATTTGTTGCAGATCTTAGTATCATCTTCAAAGAGGCAAACTTTTTCTTCTAACCCTTACACAGTATCACTCACAAAGATATTGAACAGAACTGGTCCCAGAACCGATCCTTGAGGCACTCCACTTATGACTTCTTTTTTCAAGAGGTTCCATTTACTACAACTTGCAGTCATCTGACAACCAATTTCTAAACTATTCTACCATCTTGGGATCCACTCCCAGGCTTTTCATTTTGTTCATGAGACTCCTTTGCAAGGTCATATCAAAAACTTTGATGAAATCCAGGTAAATCACATCACGTGCTCGTCCTTAATCTAATTTTCTAGTCACCCAATCAAAAAAATCTAATTCATTTGATAGCTCCTTCCTTTGGTAAAAGCTTATCGCCTTGGATTCATCAACCCACTAGATTACAGATAGTTGATTATCCTTTCCTTACCAGAGTCTCCATTAATTTTCCAAGCATCCAACATATAAGGCTAGCTGACTTATAGTTTCCAGCTTCCTCCCTGCTACAATTTTCGTGAAACAGGACCACAACTGTGCTTCTCTAATCTTGCAGCACCACCCCTGACTCCAAAGTTCTATTGAATAGGTCCTTCAGTGGACCTACCAGGACATCTCTGAGCTCATTTAGTATCCTGGGATGCAACTCATCTGGCCCTACAGCCTTATCTACTTTCAGTTTTGCTAGTTCCACAAACACTCTCCTCTGTAAATGGGGTGGTACCTATCCCACCCACATTGTTACTCTTGCCAACCAGCAACAATCCTTCTCCAAGGTCGTCTTTAATGAACACTGAATTGAATTATTTAATATTTTTGCTATTTCTTCATCTTTCTCCACCCACTATTCCATATCTCCTTTCAATCTTACAATACCTCATTTGGCCTTTCTCCTTTATCTGCTATATCTGAAAAAGTTTTTGTCACTTCACTTTACCTCATTGGCAATCTCTCTTCCAGCTGAGATTTTGCTGTCTTGCTTTCTTTCCTTGTCTCGTTCAGCTTCTCCAGATATTCCTCCTTGTGTTTCTCTTTTTGAGTTTCTTTATACTTTTTGAATGCTGATCTCTTAGCCTTTATTTTTTCAGCCACCTGCTAGGAGAACCACATCAGTTTCCTAGTTCTTTTACTTTTATATATTTTTCTTACACTGTTATAGCTCCTTTCAGTTTGATGCACTGTTGTTCCACTTCACCCATCTTCTCCCCCAGCCTTCTAGTTCCTTTTCAAGGTACATTCCCATTTTACCAAAGTTCGTTTTTTGAAATCCGAGATCTTTATCTTTGTCTGACTTCTCTCTATCACACCATCAGATGATCGCCGATGCTCAAGTGGGCTTGTATCTGAGCATTATAATTATTGTGAGTACCTGGTCCTGTGTTGCTTTTCCCCTCATGGGTTCCATCACCATTTTCCTAAACAGAGCCTCTTGAAAGGCATCCACAATCTTTACTCTTGCAGATTCTGTAGAAGGGATACTCTAGTCACTAACAAGCAACATTTTGCCTTTCCTTCCCACCTTTAGGATGTTTTCGGCTAGATTTCTGTCCGATTCCTCTGTTTGAGTAGGATGCCTGTACATCATCCTTTCCCCAAATACCTTTGTATTCCAAATGCTTGGATATTATTCTTGACATAGAGAGCTGCTACTCCTCCTTTTCTGTCCTTCCTCAATAGGTTATAGCCTGGTATGGCTATATCCCAATCAAGAGACAAACTTATCCGTGTCTCTGTAATAACAACAATATCCAAGTCTGCCTCCACCATTAAAGCTTGCAGATTTGGAATTTTATTACCCAGATTATGAGCATTTGTGCTTATACACACAAACTCTAAGCTTTTTCCTACCATTTTGTTATTTATTTATTTATTTTATTTATTTATTATTTTTATTATACCGAGTTTCATGATAAGAATCACATCAACCCGGTTTACAATTAACATGTGTGTGGAGGCAGGGAGTAACATAGTGATAAACATTTCCCAATTCAACATTAAATATAGTGTGAAACTTAAAAAATATTAAAACAATAATTAGGACGTGAGAAAGTTACAAAAAACAGGGAATAATAACTAGGACCAGAAAGGGGGAGGGAATTAAAAAAGAGAATATTTACATTTCAGCCAACTGTTTCCAAATTAATAAATATGTATAATGTTATAAGCAAAAGATGTGTTGATGGGTTGAAGTGTGGAGAATTTAATCCAGTTCTGGGAAAGCTTTTTTAAAAAGCCAAGTTTTTAGTCTTTTCCTGAAAGTATGAATGCATGGTTCTTGTCTTAAGTCCGGTGGGATAGAGTTCCAAAGGGTTGGACCTGCTGATGAGAGAGCTCTAGAACTGTAGGATTTATGTTGGAAGGTTTTAGCATGTGGAACCTGAAGTGATTCTTTGTAGTGTTCCCTGATGGGTCTGGCGGATGTGTGTTTTTTAAAAGGGATTTGTAGGTCGAGTTGAGTGTATTGGTGGATGTTCTTGTAGATCATCATGATGGTTTTATAAATAATTCTGAAGTGGATCGGTAACCAATGAAGGTCTTTGAGGATGGGAGAGATGTGTACGATTTTCCTGGAGTTTGTAAGGATTCTGGCTGCTGTGTTCTGGACCATCTGCAGAGGCTTGGTGTAGGAAGCTGGGAGGCCTAGTAGTAGAGAATTGCAATAATCTAATTTGGAGAAGATTATTGCTTGCAGGATTGATCTAAAGTCATGTGCGTGGAAGAGAGGTTTTATTCTTTTCAGAATATGTAATTTGTGGAAGCAGTCTTTGGTAGTTCGGTTAATGAATGGTTTGAGGTTGAGACGGTTATCTAAGATGGCTCCTAGATCTCTTACATGGGTGGTTTGAAGGAGGAGGGTTGGTGGCTTTGAAAGAGTGTTGTTTTCAGGAGCTATTAGGAGATATTCCGTTTTCTCTTTTTAACAAATACACAAACTCTAAGGGGCGGATTTTAAGAGCCCTGCTCGCGTAAATCCGCCCGGATTTACGCGAGCAGGGCCTTGCGCGCCAGTGCGCCTATTTTACATAGGCCTACCGGCGCGCGCAGAGCCCCGGGACTCGCGTAAGTCCCGGGGTTTTTCGAGGGGGGCGTGTCAGGGGTGGGGCCACTCGGCACGGCGTTTTCGGGGCGGGACACGGCGTTTCGGGGGCGGGCCCGGGGCGTGGTTTCGGTCCAGGGGCGTGGCCGCGCCCTCTGGAACCGCCCCCAGGTCCCGTCTCGGCGCGCTAGAGGCCCGCTGGCGTGCGGGGATTTACTTCTCCCTCCGGGAGGCGTAAATCCCCCGACAAAGGTAAGGGGGGGTCTAGATAGGGCCAGGGGGGTGGGTTAGATAGAGGAAGGGAGGGGAAGGTGAGGGGAGGGTGAAAGCAAGTTCCCTCTGAGGCCGCTCCGATTTCGGAGCGGCCTCGGAGGGAACGGTGGCAGGCTGCGCGGCTCAGCGCGCGCCGGCTACACGAAATCGGCAGCCTTGTACGCGCCGATCCAGGATTTTAGCGGATACGCGCAGCTACACGCGTATCTACTAAAATCCAGCGTACTTTTGTTTGCGCCTGATGCGCCAACAAAAGTACACTAAGGCGCGCTTTTTGAAAATCTACCCCTAAGTCTTTACCTACCTTTTAGCCTGCTTTTTTTTTTTTTACACACCACACACTAACACACACACACAACTAAATAAAATACCCACATAGTTTACCTCTCCACAAAACTTTTCAGTTCTAAAATTTCCCAAAGCAATACTTACCGATCTTCTTCAGCCACCAGCAAGATGATCCTCTCCTTTGAGCTTCAACCCAGGCTTGTTCACTCTTGGGATCAGTGCAGTGTTTGTTTTATCCTTTTGTGACTCATGCAGAATACAATGTAATTCTAGGTACAATTTACTCTTTCTTCTTGCAGTCTAGACCAGTAAACATTGTATTTTCTTTTCTCTTGTTCTCTTCTTTTGTAGAATGAGAAGACTTTGGGGCACTCCGTGAGCTGTTCCAGTAACATCTCCAAGGTAGTATGTGCATGCAGACAGCAAACTTTTCAGCCTGGAGCAAAAGTGGACTGCTCATCTAGATGTTTACATGTTATTAATTCATTTTATGCTGGAAACCTTTTATAGTAAGTTTTGAGGCAAAACAAATATTTTCTTTATTTAAATTTCTTCTTAATATATTTTACTAAAGTACAAACTCAGATCTAAGGAGTTAAACATATATCATCTTCAAGGAGTCTCAGTGAATAATTCCCAGGTCAGCAAGGGCTGTTAACTTTAACCAGCTATATTCTAACTGGCTAATTTTAAAAAGAACGCATGTGCGCCCATAAACACACGTATTTGCATGTGAGCAGAGATGTGCTGCAATTTTATATTGTGCCCATATCATTTTAAAATACTCCTGCGTGCATATGTGTGCATGTGATCTTAAGATGCGGCTTGAGTAAATGTCCCACACATATTGCTACCAGGGCTTTAGCGGCTTTTACACACCTATATTCACACAAGGGGAAAACGAGTTTTTCCATGTCTTTACAGAGACGAAGAGGGGGAAAGACAATATGACAGTATATGTATCTGCCACTGTAAGAGGGACACTTTCAACTCAGGGTGGATTTGGGGAGGGGTTACATTGGTGTGCTACATACCCTTGCATGAATGAACAGTTAAATGTAAATCGGTTATTTATTCTCTCAGACAGTAGAAGGACTATGGGGCACTTCATGAAGTTAGTATATAGCTCATTTAAAACAAATCGTAGAAAATTCTTTTTCACTCAGTGAATAATTAAGTTCTGGAATTCATTGCCAGAGAATGTAGTTATGTCTGTTAGTGTAACTGGGTTTAATAAAAGTTCGGATAAGGTTCTTATAATTCAAACCCATTCTGAGCTGAAAATGCCCCTCTTACAGTGGTAGATATATATATTGCCATATTGTTTCTCCTACAGTTCTCTCTCTCTCGCTCTTCCTCCCTCCTTCCCAAGTATATATAGTAGTTCAGCAATCTTGAAGACCTCTCTGGTTTTTCATCCTGTAAGCCACCCTGAACCCTCATGCTGTGCTGAAATCCCTAAAATTTGAGCTCTTTGACTTTTTCTCATCAGGACTAGCAGTAAAGTTACGCAGAAAACACACCGATGCGCCATGGACAGCTTTTCTAAAATTCAAAGTTACGCATGTAACTCTTGGCTCCAGCCAGGAACGCCTATGCCCTGCCGCTTTTCCACTCCATTGTTCTTGACCCGCGCACGGGTATATACACAAGTACTTCTAAGCTTCTTAAAATTTGCACGCCCCACATATGCATGTATGGGGCCATTTTTGCATTTGCAACACTTTTAAAATCTACCTGCAAGAATAAACCTGGTAAAACAGCGATATTCAATTAAAAAAAAACAATGTTTAAAACATGAGCAGGCCTGTTGGCCCAATCCCCAAACTTTCCACCCCAGTAAAATACATTTTGGCCCAGCTGGCTGATCCCCCTTCCCCAAACCCCTCAAAATGTCAAAAATGTAGTGGTCCTATAAGCCCAAAAAGCCTCCCCCCCACCCTTGAAATCGCAAAAGGGAAATTAATAGTTGTTTCTTCAGAAGCTCACTCTTCCCCGTCTTCCGTAAACCCAATCCAACCCTCCTGCCCCACTCTGCTGCTGGAGCTCAGAACAATTGTCCAGCTTCTGGTACATCCATTGTTCCTTTGATAGCCCTGCTGGACATATGTTCCTTGTGGTAGCAAGGGGTTTGGGGTTTCTGGAGGTTGGGGGAAGGGGGGCTTTTGGAGAGGGCAACTATTTGCAATTGGGTTGGGGGGAAGGCTTTTTGGGCCTATAGGCCTTTCGACATACATTGATGGGGATTGGGAGGAAGAAGTGCTCAGCTGGCAGGGCATATATTTGTTTTAATCAGGTGGAGAATCCGGACTGGCAAAAGACAATTTTAAACGTAACAAATTTTATTTCTGGCTGCTTTCTTGTAAGATTGAGTAATTTTATTATGGAAGGGGGGAGATTCTGAAACTGCTTTATTATGTGACATTTATGAAGTTTTGTTGTATGTTAAACTAAATATATTTGTTGTAATTCGTTTAGAATGGCTGTGCCAGTTTATTGCGGAATATTAATTTTTTTAAATTAAATACGTTATACAGGAACATGTACTCAGATAACTCTGAAATCTAACCAGTGGTATTTGAACATAGCTAGTTAGATTTCAATGTTAGCTGGCTATACATACACAAAAAACATTATTTGAGGATATTCAGCAGGGTGTTTAGCTAGATAAGGTATCTGTTTTACGCTTTGTTGATTATTGACCTTATCATTTCTAAAGAAACCTTCATTTTTGTTTCACAGTCAAGTTATAATTACAGACAGAATCAGGTCCATTTTTATGTCTCTGGTGCTGATAAATTAAAGCTGACAATATATAATCAATCCCCACTATTGATGAGGACTACTGTATGAATTACAACCACTCTATATTCCCCACCATATGAGAAAATTAATAATGTAGGAAGAGGAAGATTTCATAAAACATTGGCAACATGCCACCACGGCCTTGTATACAGAATATTTTTAATAGTAATCATGAACCAGCCTCCCTCCTACCTGTGATTTTTGTATTTTTTTGTTATTTTTTTGGACATTTTTATGTGAAAACAAGTCTTTCATGTGAAAAAATTCTTGTTGTGTGTTGTGCTTGTATATAAAAAGCTGTATCACTCAGCCTGTCTGAATTCATTTAAACATCTAAAGTCCATCGATATTTCATAAAACGCTGTTAATGCTTTAACCAAGTTCTTAACCTGTCATTCGGGCTTAATAATAAATTCCAAGCCAGCTTAAACTTCTCGTTCATTCCTCCCAACGTTTCTATGTGAAGGCAAATCTCTCCATGAACAATGCCGTTTGAGCAGTAGAAGAGTGACCAGACAGTGAGGAGAAGAATTATAGACTCCCCTGATGAAGAAAAATTATTTTGTCAGGGAGGAATGAACAAGAGCAAGCTAAGTTGATCAGGAATTCATCAGTATATATATATTCAGAAGTAATAGCGAAAAAAGGCGTTTAAGCTTTAAATATATGCAAGTTGAACAGCTGTCGGGAGGAATGAACAAGAGCAAGCTAAGTTGATCGGGAACTCATTAGTATATACATATTCAGAAGTAATGGCGAAAAAAGACGTGGAAGGCATTTAAGGTTTAAATGTATGCAAGTTGAACAGCCGTCTTTTTAGTATTATTTATGTGAAATATTTTCTGAAAAATCACTCTCCACATTTAAAACGCTGAAAGAGAGGGTATGCGGAATGGGAACTCGTCATTAAATATTGAAGAAACATTTGTAATATCAGCAGTCAGTTTCAAAAGTAGTGAGACACGAGCAGTTTAATTAAATTTTCATGGAGAGATTTGCCTTCACATAGAAACGTTGGGAGGAATGAATGAGAAGTTTAAGCTGGCTTGGAATTTATTATTAAGCCCGAATGACAGGTTAAGAACTTGGTTGAAGCATTAACAGCCTATTATGAAATATCGATGGACTTTAGATGTTTAAATGAATTCAGACAGGCTGAGTGATACAGCTTTTTATATACAAGCACAACACACAACAAGAATTTTTTCACATGAAAGACTTGTTTTCACATAAAAATGTCATAAAAAAAATAACAAAAAAATACAAAAATCACAGGTAGGAGGGAGGCTAGTTCATGATTACTATAAAAAATATTCTGTATACAAGGCCGTGGTGGCATGTTGCAGATGTTGTATGAAACCTTCCTCTTCCTACATGATTAATTTTCTCATATGGTGGGGAATATAGAGTGGTTGTGATAAATTAAAGCTGCCATGTGATTGACAGATGAAGTTACGTTGTGGTGACAAGTGGTAATATCTAGTTGAACATTTTGAGACATCACAAAGAATTAAAAGCAAAGAAATCCATAAAATCGTACTTTAATATAGCAGCATAAAAACTCAAGCTCAAACTCTTCCTAGGTACAATAGCCATTCTTAGGGGCTTAAGTTAATTGCCAATTGACCTTATATATCTTTCACTACTCCTAAGGCATATAATGTCCAGGTAATGTACTGTAGATTATATCTTAATGTATACAAGAGAAGACCAGCCTTAATTTGTCAGTAGATATTGTCTTACTCAGAAGAAATCTAAAGATACTTAACATGAAGAGTAATTGTATATTTCTAATAGGTCTGTTTTTTGGATTGTATTGTATTGGGAGGCTTTTACAATAACTGGGATCTATTAATGGGTGGTGGCATGATGTGTAGGAATGGATGTTGTGTGTTAGAGAATCCTGCCAGGGAAAGTCTTCCTGAGGCGTGGATCTGTGATGGCAGTGTTTTCATTCTCTGGATGTGTTTTTGTTTTTATTATAATTTCCCAATTGGGAATCCACAAGTTCCAACTCTGACTTGTTTCCCTTCCCTCTGAGAATAGTTGTTGACTGATAGCAGCAGCAGACTACAGATAGTGTACAGATGCCAGGCGTTACCAAGATTAGAGCAGATAGGTTTAGATGTATAACTAGTGTGCAAAAAGGCAGATTTCAATACTGCTTTTTTAGTAGCCTTCCCTACACATCCTTTGTCCTTATTTCTTTTCTTCTAACAATCATCAGCCTCTTTGTGTATATTTTCCTTTTTCCTGACTAATTTCATCCAGCTTTTATCAGGGAGCCATTAGACACGGCCGTTTTCCTTACTCTTCCTTATTTAATATTCATTAGGGAGCAATCATGCCCGGGCATATTTCCTTATGCCTTTTTATCTGTCTCTCATCAGAGAGCCATCATGCTTCTCCTGTCTTCTAATGCCTTCTCATCTGATCCTTATTAAGATATCTTTATGCACAATTTCCAGTATTTTCCCCATCTCGTACAGTAAGTAGGTCTATTACCAACATAATCATCTGTGGCATAGGGAAATACCTACAGTACCTGAATGTAAACCGATGTGATATCTCAGATTGAATGTCGGTATATAAAAATAATAAATAAATAAATAAATAAAACAAGATGCTGCATTTTCTGAAACTTCATCCAATGCAATGTATTCTGAAACTTCTTCCAATACAGTTCTTTGGCTGGCTGCTCACAAATATCTTGGTCCTCTCCAGAGTCCATGAGTACTAATTAATTTTGCTTACCACCCCAGATCTTCCAACTAGTTGATTCTATATGAGCCTGATTTTATCTGTTTTGAATCAGAAAGATTACAGTGTTATCTTTTTTAATTGAATAAACATATTTATGAGGGACTATATAATCTGTTAGAAAAATAAGGTGGACACAATGGTACATTTTTTAATATGAGGGTATTGCTTTGAAGATTAGAGTCCATTAGAAGGTCTACAGCCTGTGACAAGGTCAACATTAAGAATTCTGAGCTAGGCATTGAAACCATATTTCTATTTAGTAGTGTTAGGTACTTATCATTGGGCCACTGAACCGGTTCTTCCAAACTCAAAAACTTTTCTGTGAGTTTATGGTTTATTCTTGCTACAGATGATAGCTTAAAGGTAGAAGTATGGTTGAGGGGTTAGAGCATGGAACTGAATAAAAAAAACTCCTGGGAACTATTTTAATGCTTGCTCTACTAATGACTCCGTGTTACCTTGGGCTACTAATTGTATTGCCCTGTGTATCAGTTCTAATCCCAGCTCTATCATTGACTTTCTCTGTGACCTTAGGCTAGTCACTTTATATCTCCTTGTGCTTCAATGTACCTACTTGTAACTGGGTAACAGTAAGATTGCTCCCTCTCCCTTTCCCTTCCTAATGTTCTCCTGAAATCCAGTTGCTAAGCTATCTTCCATCTGCACCAAAGGAATCTACTCACATCTTTCCAAGTTGCTGGTATTGCAAAGAACATTAGGGTCTTGTCTGGACAAAAATTGCAGATAAATCTAGTTATTGTAATTCTCTTTCCGTTGACAAGCAGATACAAGTGAGTGATGTCAGTCCATATCGGTATTTACTCTTTCTATCTCAGATGAAAACTATCTGATCATCACAGGATTTTCCATGTTACTGCACAAGCCTTCCAGTCCCTTTTCTTCTACTTTGTGAATGATTGGAATTTGTTCTCTTTGTCACTGCAAATTTTTTCGAGATATCATCTTTTTGGCATATTTTCTGCACTATTACCTTTTCAGTTGCCTTTTCCATCATGTAAAAAAAAAAATAATCATATCAAATAGGTCCTCAAAAAAGGGTAAGTTCCCTTTTAAGGCCTGTCCTAAGCACTGCCAAAAATGGTGACTCAGGATCTCCACAATACATGTTTCAGATGTCTGGGACCAGAACACGATATCTCCAGTTGTGAGCACTCTGGATGGATGTCCCAAAGGACATATCTCGCAGGGAAAAGAAGCTTAAATGTGTGCTATCTTTTCCTGAGGAAACTGAAAAGAAAACCTATAAAGGGCCAGAACCTAAGGGATCCAAGCCATAAAAAGGGAAAAGAAAAGAATTTAAAAAAAAAATGACAATATAAGGAAAAGAAAAGGATCCCCTATGGAACTGGAGCTGAGGCCAAAAAAAAGAATGAAAATAACCTAAACAGCACCAAAGCTCAGCACCATCAGAAACTATTAGCACAGATAAACCATTAGTGCTGTCAATATCGGCATGGTCTGCATCACCATCATCCTTGGTGCCAAGGTACATAGCGTTGAAAGTTCATGGCAACAAATATTCACATCAGTGCCATCATATTACCAGTACAGCATCTCCTCAGGGCAGAAAACAGGTTGGCGCCAAGCATTCCCCACAGATTGAGGAATCAACAAAAGAGGGAGAATATTCATCAGTTTTGATACAGAATCAAACTCTTCCATAAAAATACCATTATCACTGATAGCAGAATGCCATTCATTTGTACAGAAGCTATGATCAGATTTTGTAGTGAAATACTTAAGCAATATTCCAGCTGAAACTACTACTCCAGAAGTGTTAGAATGTATCTTGAAGAGATTCTACAAAGAGCTGCAGTCCAAGGCTCAATAAGATAGGTAAATAGCAGAATCTTCACAGTCATTTGCTTCAAAAGATAGGTTACAAGCTAATGAGTTGCCAATTCAGCTGTTGGAGGAGTCTTCAAATTCTTGTTCACCATGTTCTTATTGGTCCATATAGCCGTCATCAGAGCTGCTTTCATAACCTTCATCAGAACCCATAAGAAGCAACACACCCACTGAGAATCTGTACTATCCAGCTATTATTAAAAAAAAAAAAAAAGATGAAAAAAAGTCCTTTCAAGTTGAAAGAGGAGACCAGCCAACAGGAAGATCACCAGGAAGTAATGAAATTTATTCAGTCTCCTAAACAAAATAAGGCTATACCAATCCATAAATCTTTACAGGATCTTCAGTTAAGAATTTTGAAGACTCCGCTTACCATATCACCAGTGGTAAAGAACATAGATGTAAAGCATAGAGTACAACACTATCTTAGTTACAGGAAAGTGCATCTACCACATGACTCATTGGTAGTAGTTTGCCTTGAAAAGAGTGAAGAAGTCAAAAGTATACTCTTCTATTTTACCTGGGAAAGATGTTGAGAGACTTTTCTTCCAAAGTCCAATCTGCAACTTTATAGTCCAGAATAGCAGCACATCAAGTGCAGATGATATAGTTTATTTAACATCTTGTAAAATATTATAGAGAAAACAGAAAACTCTGTATCATAAGGTAGGGAGAGATCATTTCACTAAATGCAGGGGCAGAAAAATGCTCAAAACATTTAACAAGAAAAATCTATGATGGATTTGACACATCTTCCAGGTCATCAGCAATAATTACAATAGCCAGATGTTTAGCATAGCTGAAAGCCTTGGGATTAAGAGAAGATGTATATGACAAATTAACTGATGCACCCTATGCAGGAAATAACTTTTTCAGGAAGAAGTTAAGTCAATATCATTAAGGAGCAATCAATTTCCCTTCAATCTTTGGCAATATAAGAGCATAGGTTTTTTCCATGCTGAGTCAGAACAAAGGTCCATCAAGCCCAGCATCCTGTTTCCAGCAGTGGCCAAGCCAAGTCACAAGTACCTGGCAGAATTCCTAAGTTCAGTAGATTCCATGCTGTTTATCCCAGGGACAAGCAGTGGATTTCTCTAAATTTACTTTAGTAATGGTTTATGGACTTTTCTTCCAGGATCTTGTCCAAACCTTTTTTAAACCCAGCTACACTAACATCTTTTACCACATCCTCTAGCACTGAATTCGTGTTTAATTATGCATTGAGTAAAAAAAGTATTTTCTCCTTTCTCCCAGAACAAGCAGGATGGTAGTCCTCACATATGGGTGACATCATCAGGATGGAGCCCTATCACGGAACACTTTTGTCAAAGTTTCTAGAACTTTGACTGGCACACTGAGCATGCCCAGCATGCCACTAACCCGGCATCCAGCAGGGGTCCCCCTTCAGTCTCTTTTTTTCTGCGCAGCAGTTGCCTCACGGTTTTCAGGAGCTCTTTGAGAATTTCTCACAACATTTTTCCTCACGGAATTTCTTAAAATTTCAAAACATTTTCCCCATCCTGGGGTCTCCCATCAACTGTCGACCGCCGCCGCCGGTAAGTTTTTTTACCTCAATCTTTGCGGTCAGTTCCCGACGGTGCTCCTGTTGGTGCCTGACATCCACCAACCGCTCGCCGCGTTTATTTTTCAAAAAATGGTGACTGGTTTTCGGAAGTGCCTCGAGTGTCCGAGGACTGTCCATCACGGACCCCCATGACATTTGCGTCTTATGCTTGGGGCCTTCCCACGACGTCCACTTGTTTATCAGTTGTGCCCAAATTACACCGAAAGGCCGCCGCGCCCGCTTAGAAAAAATGGAACACCTTTTCAAAACTAAGTGCACGTCTCTCTCTACACCGACCAAAAGTGCACCGAGCCGGAAGCCGTCATTGTAATCGACTCCATCGATGTCTCAGTATCGGGATGCCAGTGAACGGCCATCACTGGCATTATCTCGTTCAAAGGCCTCCACATCATCGACCTCTGCGCCGGAGAAGGACCGGGCCGAGTACCAAGAAAAACACCGTCATCGACGAGACCCATCTTCTGGAACGGGCACCGACAAACCATCGACATTGATGGAACCACCTACCAAGAAGTCCCGGGGAGAGGAGCCCCCATCCTCCTCTGGATCTGGGACACTGAGGCATTCCCCACCTGCAACGGTGCCAGGAGCCGAGACTCCACATATTCCTGTGGACCCTGCGGCAATGTCCATGGAGCCTCCAACCCCGGCAGCTGTGTTACCAACACCAGCCCTCCAGGAGGAATTGGACCAGATGGTCCAAGAGGCAGTCCTCCAAGCGCACCGAGGATTTCAGTCTCCACCGGCACTGACTCCCATGCTGAGGCCTGACCCAGTGCCTGTGATGCTGGCTCCACTACTCGAAAGACTAGACACCCTTATCGGCGCACTTCCATCTGTGCCCATGCCTTCCGGACCATTGATGCCTCCGAGACCATCGGTTCCTCCACTGGCATCGACCCCAATTCCTCTGTCATCGGACAATGAAGACCATGATCCATCGATGCCAGACCCGATTCCAGGGTCATCGGGTATAATACCACCCCGACGCCTATCGAAAACACTGATACCATCGGTGCCTCCACCGGCCTCGGAAAAATTGTGGGTAGTATTATGGATTGATTTAAGTGTATGTGAGAGAGAGGGAGTGTATATGAGAGCATGAGCATGTATATAAGAGAGGGATTGTGAGAGAGAATGAATGAGTTAGGGTGTATGTGAGAGAGAAGATAAAGTTTGTGTGGCCCTACCTTCCCTACCTTCCCTAATCCACGACAATCTCGAAATGACTGGAAATCAAAAGATCCCAGGTATGTAAAGTAAAAGATTTTTAAATCCTTAAAAGTTGTAATTATTGAATGTAATTTGATGTTTTTGTTTTGAAATATTTTATTGTTTTTTGTGAAATATTAGAATATTTTTAAATTGGATGTTTTATTCATCAGATGTTTTGAAATAGTTGTTTGAGAAATATTAGAACAAATTCATGCAAGTTCTTTAAATTATTGGATGTTTGGTGGCTGTTTTAACATTATTTTTATTATAGTATGGTTTTAATGTAATGCATGATGATTTATCTCTTGATTTTATGGCTTGATGTTTTGCAAGGAATGATTTTGTTTTTGTATTGTTACACTGCATAATACATTCGGGCTTGTGGTTTCTAGTACCGTTTTTGTTGGCATATTTCTAATTATGGTCTTTCTGTTCTGTATTTATTTAGGGTCTGTATTTTGAAGGTCCAGTTAATGTATAACTTTAATTCTTGCTGTGAAAATGATGGCACTTATCACTGGCTTTTACGGTATTATGAACCTCATTTCTTTTTAAACAGAAGTTTGCTCTTTATTAATTTCACTTGCATGCAAAAAAATGGTTTTGAATGTTCTTGTAGAAAATATTTTTTCATTCACATATTTTATTGTAACTGCTGTTAGTAGATTAGGTGATTATTTTAAAGGATGGACTTAACCAATGTTCTCTTTAAGGATTGGTTGCTTTTTGCATCAAAGAAAGTAGTGCTCACAGGGTAATATAACCAAAAACATTTGTTTACAGCAATTCAATCCTTAGAGGGAACATTGGCCGCCACAGAAACTTAAATTGGGTTTTTGACTACCATCAGTCCCAACATTATTTTCTATATTCAAGACTTCCAAAGGGGGGGGGGGAATACTTCAGTTATTACTTTAGTACCCAGGGAACCAGAGGTTAATGTATACTCATCTAAGCTCAAAATGAGAAGTCACTTGTCACCCTGGGAAATGCAGTGGAAAAGAAAAATATGACCATGTTAAATCAATAAAATAGGCCACAGTTTTTGTGAATGATAATTTAGTTTGATCACATGGTAATCACAGCTAATCAGGAAGTACCATAATCAGAGCCCTTTCATTCATAATGTACATAATGTACTTAAAGAAAACAGTCTCTTATATGATAACCAATTTATAAGAATCAAATTACTGTATCCCATTCCATGTCCATATTCATACCACCTGGATGAAGTGTTCACTATTTATTTATTTGTTTTATACCAGTATTAGTAGTTACATCATACCGGTTTACATTGGAACTGAAGGTGGAAATTACATCAAACAGGTACAAGGGATGGGACTACAGAAACAAAAGGGGAAGTAGCCAAAACTGGCAAGCAAGGGCAGCATTCTATGTAAAACTAACAAGTAAAAGATGGAACATAACTTTATACATGGGTTCAGATCAAGTGCTGATGCAACAAAGGGTTGAAAGCAGGGGATCTATTCTGGGTAAGCCTGTTTGAAGAGCCAAGTTTTTAATTTATTTTTTAATTTGATGGTACAAGGCTCAAGTCGGAGGTTTGTGGGTAGTGAGTTCCATCGGGTGGGACCAGCAATGGAGAGGGCTCGATCCCTCGTGGAGGTGAGGTGTGCCTCCTTGAGGGATGGCACGTGAAGTGTTCCTTTATTGGTTGCTCTAGTGGGGCGGTTAGAGAATGTGAGGCAGAACGGCTCATCAAGCCAGTTGGAGTTGTGTCTGTAGATGGATTTGTGAATAATAGTAAGGGATTTATAGAGGATGCATGAAGGGATTGGGAGCCAATGTAGGTCTTTAAGAATGGGGGTGATGTGGTCATATTTTCGAGCATTTGTGATGGTCCTCACTATCGCATTGTGGAGCATTTGAAGCGGTTTTATGGTGGAATAGGGGAGACACAGGAGAAGGGAGTTGCAGTAGTCCATTTTCGATGAGAGGGTGGCCTGAATGACGGTATGGAAATCATGGGTATGGAGTAGGGGTTTTAGTTTTTTCATAACATTGAGTTTAAAGAAACATTCCTTGATGATTGTGTTGATGTATTTTTTTAGGTTCAATTGCTGGTCAAGCAGGACACTGAGGTCTCGTACAAAGTGCTGAGCGGAGATGGAACTATATGCCGGGTCATTTGCAAGGGAAGGTTTGGAGAGTTGGTGTTGGGATATGAAGAGCAGTTCCATTTTGGTGGTGTTTAAGGTGAGGTGGAGATTTGTGAGAAGGGTGTTGATGGATGCAAGGCATTTCTCCCAGAGTTTTAGAGATTCGGAGATAGAGTCATGAATTGGTATAATGATCTGGACGTCATCGGCATATAGGTAGAATTTGAGGCCAAGGTCAGATAGGAGCTGGCAGAGAGGTGTGAGGTAAATATTGAATAGGGTGGATGAGAGTGAGGAACTCCTTGGGAGAGGGCGTAATGAGTGGATTCAGCGTTGCCTATTTTGACTGAGAATTGTCTATTGGACAGGTAGGATTTAAACCATAGGAGAGCTGAACCTGAGATACCTATGTCAGATAGGCGGGAGAGGAGGTAGTTGTGGCTTATTGTATAAAAAATGCAGAGGAAATGTCAAGAAGGGCAAGAATGTAGCAGTGACCTTGGTCCATGCCTCTGATGAGGTGATCAGAGAGGGTGAGCAAAAGGGTTTCAGTGTTGAAGTGCTTGTGAAAACCGAATTGTGAGGGGTGAAGGATATTGTTGTTTTTGAGGTAGTCCATGAGCTGGGATTTGACTACCTTTTCCAAAATTTTAGAAATAAATGGGAGGTTTGAGATAGGATGGAAATTGGAAGGGTCATTGGGGTCTAACGATGGTTTTTTGAGCAGGGGTTTGACCACTGCATGCTTGAGTGTGTCTGGGACTATGCCAGAGGAGATTTATCAGAGGAGGATTTATCAACTCATCTGAATTCTCTTTTAAATAAGTCGATCCATATCCCCACCTCTCCAAGATTTTCACTTGATCAAAGTTAAACATGACATTTTTCTGCAGATTTTAATGCAAAATTACTATTTATTTGCTGATTTTAATGGAATGAAAATAATAAAAATGTGAATATGGCATGTGCACAAGTTTTTGGACACCCTTTCAATCAGTACATCGTAACATCTCTTTTGGCATAAATAACAGTTCCAAATGTTTCAAGTTGACAGTTAAGATTCTTTTTCCCATTGATAGCAGGCTGAATTAACCATGCTGACTGGGACGTCCTCCAATGGCCTCGAGGTGGAGCTTTTATCGGAGATCACAGAGCTCTTGCTGTGTGTGGCTGCACGCGTCTTCCTGTGCGATTGCCATCTTCTCCTCAGTCCTTTTCTTCCGCGCTGCCTGTCGCATGCAGAGTTTTTACTCTTTTCTCCTCGGAAGAAACAGCACTTTTCAGTGTTATCATGGCACCCAAACCACCTGGCTTCAAATACTGCCAGTGCAGAAAGGTTATGTCCATTACCGATGGACATAACTATTATTATATTTGCCTGGGGCCCAAGCACAACCAGTCCAGCCGCCAGGATTGTGGTCGCATGTCACCCAGAGCCCAAAGGCAGTGTGCCAGAAGATCACACGCCTGAGGGCGAGGATGCCAACTCCTATACCCCAGCGTCAGATCGCTACACATCCCACTTGTCCCTGGAGACTGAAGAAGGAGCCGCCCGGAGAAGCAAAGGAAGTCTTCTTCTCTGGGGCCCCAAGGTCAGCAACTGGGCCAGAGCCGAATGGGTCAAGTCTCCCCAGTGCTCCCCTCCCCTTACGACCCACAGAAAGACCAGGCGTTGGGGGATGCACCGACCAACCGAGTCCTGGAGTCAGTGTCAGCAGGCGGCCGCATCACTGGAATGGCAGCATCAATGCATGCGTCAAAATGGCGCGAAGACAATGCTCCACACAAAAAAGATGCGGCAAGTGAGATGAAAACTTCCCATCCCAGCGCATGGTGCAACGATGAGTCGAAGAGCCAAGACGCTCTGAAGCGTGCTTCTCCGGCCCACTCCCATCGACGCAGATACCCTCGAAATGACCGTTGATGCAAGTCCACCACACCATGCACCTGTCCATGATGCACCTAATGCCGACAAGGCACTCATCGATCCCAAATCCACAAGGGGAGTCTGACCAGCACAAACCTTCCTGGAAAAGGCCCTCGACGAAACAGAAGCTGCAGCAGGACCTTCAGGTCATCTTCTCATTGGAGGAAATTGGGTTTTTGGATGTAGACCTACTCTCTTATTATCCCCAGCTTCAGGAGCCCCTGTTGAAGAGACACAGACCATCCAGCAAGGTTAAGCCTGCCACACACTCCAGCAAGGTTAAGTCTGCCACAAACTGCAGCAAGGGAGCTGACTCCAGCATCCTCTTGGCTCCAGTGCCTCCTTCATCCAAGAGATTCAAGTCTGCCTGGGCAGAGGATAGGATGATATTTCCTCCACTGCCCTGAGGGAACAGCGTACCCCCGCAGAAGGGGGGCTGCCTTCCCAGGCGATGTCCCAGATATCAGTGATTCTGAGCAACTTCTTTACATTCCTGGAGTCGAGCAAATGAGGGCGTCTGACTCCAAACCCCTTATCGGAAGAGTTGTTCCTGGGGAGTGAATCCCCTTCCTGTCCACAGTTCTCCCATCAGCCGGTATTGGAACCAGGCAATCTCCCCTCCCCCACACTTCTCCAGGGTCATCTACGGGGATACCATCCGACCTGCCTGAGGAACCTCCAGAGCCATCTTTGCACCAGAAGACCTCTCCTATTCCAAGTTCATCAAGAAGGTGTGGGTGCTTTTCAATGTTGGGACCAAAAAGGTGCCAAACTCTAGAGCAGAGGTCCTCAACATCTTAAATATCTTTAAGGTTCTGTCCAAACCAACCGCACTGCCCTCTCATGCTGTCCTGGATGCGGTCATGGAAAAGGCCTGGGAGTCCCCCTTCTCAGAACTGGCGACATCGAGAAAATCTGACCTTAAGTTCCGGATGAGAAAATCTCCCTACTTCGGTACAGTGCAGCTGTCGCATGCCTCCATTGTGGTGGAGTTGGCCATGAAAAAGCGAAGAAATCTAGACTCTATTCTAACGTTCTACTGGAGAAGGATAATTGCTCCCTGGATGAGTTCGGGAGGAAGGCCTTCCAGGCAGCCACGTTGAACACGAAAATCCAGCAGCATCAGTTCTATATCATTCAGTACCTCTATGAGTGTCTGCAGTCCAACAAGCCCCGCTTCAAAGAGGGCCCATCATATACTGTGCTGCCCCAGTCCGTGGTAGACATAGAGGAAGGATTGCGTCACCTCCTTCACATGATAAACCAAGGCCTTTGAAACATCGGTCAGCGCATTGGCAGCAGCTATAGTGGCCCGCAGAATGGCCTGATTGAGGGCCAGTGCCATCCATGAAGACGTCCATGAGAAATTGGCCAATCTTCCTTGTAGGGGCAATAACCTCTTTGGGTATAAGCTGCGGGAGACAGCCTCACACCTGAAGGAGCAGAATGTGGCAATCCTGTCCCTGGCTTCCTCGCCTGAGCAACCATCCGCTACCAGGAGATATTACCCCAGCTTCTGGAAACTCAGTTATCAGAGTTGCCCTTTTAGGCCGTATGCATGTTATCGTGCACCAACCTTTCCACAACCCAGGGAGCAAGCACAATCATTGCAGCCTAGGAGTAGATCCAGGGGCCAGCAGCAGAGGCAGCCATTGAATGCCGGCCAGAAACCCCCACAGAATTTTTGAGTATATCCAGACCGCAACTATCACTATATGTGGGAGGCTGGATAGCAAATTTTTTCGACTCTTTGGTAGCAATCACATCTGACTGTTGGGTTTCGAGCATTGTTCGTGAAGGTTACCAATTGAATTTCAAGAGAACTCCAACTTTCCTATGCCTCACACCTTCTCTGCAGGTCCGCACTCTAGCGTCACTTTTGCAGGAAGAAGTGGGCTCACTATTGCAGCACCATGCAGTCCAAGTGGTACCTGCGCACAGGTGCAACATGGGTTTCTATTCCCAATGCTTCCTCATTCCCAAGAAATCAAGGAGGTCTCCACCCAATCTTGGATTTAAGGGCCCTCAACAAGTTTATTCTAAGGGAGAAGTTCAAGATGACATCCCTAAAATTCATTCTGCTTTTCCTACAACCCAACAATTGGATGTGCTTGATAGATCTCAAGGATGCTTACTCCCACATTCCAATGCACCATTCCTCCTGGCGCTTCCTGTGTTTCCAGGTCAATGGACCCCACTACCAGTACAAGGTGCTCCTTTTTGGACCATTGTCCACCCCGAGAGTCTTCACCAAGTGTTAGCGGTAGTGGTGGCCAACCTCAGATGTTAAAGGGATTCAACTGTTCCTTATCTGGATGATTGGCTTCTGGTAGCCTCAGAAGCAACTACCCTTCAAACTCCCTTAATGGACACAATAAATTGCTTAGAGGCGCTTGGCTTTGTAATAAACTACAAGAAGTCCAACCTCCAGCCGATGTAGATTCTTCATTTCATTAGGGCCAAGATAGACACAGTCGCAGGGAAAGCTTTCCTGTAAGAGGACAGAGCTCAGACCCTTCGCACGCTGGCTGTGCAGCTACGGAACTGTGCGCATCACTCAGCCACCAGATTTTAGCCCTGCTGGGACACATGGCGGCAAT
The DNA here is from genome assembly GCF_901001135.1 of Rhinatrema bivittatum. Classification (NCBI taxonomy): domain Eukaryota; kingdom Metazoa; phylum Chordata; class Amphibia; order Gymnophiona; family Rhinatrematidae; genus Rhinatrema; species Rhinatrema bivittatum. The sequence continues at coordinate 135,061,471 of NC_042621.1, read as the reverse complement.
ATACATAGTGCCGCACATCCGGCTCCATATGCTCCGCCTGCAGTGGGGTTTGAAGGCCCAGTGGACTCAATTCATTCAACCCTTAACCAAATCCGTGTTAGTGACCAGGGCCATGCGAAAGGATATAGCATGGTGGCTGTCTCAACCAACCCTCACAGTGGGAGCCCTGTTCCAGAGCCCGGCGCACCAATTGGTTCTGACCACGGACGCTTCTACAACTTGGGCCATCTAAAATCGCAGGGCCTATGATCTCTATCAGAGAGCACTTGCCAGAAAAAACCTGCTGGAGCAGAGAGCAATTTAGAATGCCCTTCTCATGTTCTTTGACCACGTTCGGGGAAAAACCATCATAGTTCACATAGACAACCAAGTGGCAATGTTTTATATAAACAAAGAAGGAGGATCCGGTCCCTGGACCCTATGCAAGAAAGCGATTCAGATCCTCCAATGGGCAGAGGCGCCCTCCATCTCCCTGCAAGTGACCTATCTCCCGGGTATTGCAAATACTGAAGCCGACCGACTCAGTAGGGTGTTCCACCCACACAAATGGGCTCTAAACCAAAGGGTGGTAAATGATCTCTTCCAGAAGTGGGGGTCTCCTTTGCATGGACTTCTTCACAACTGTACACCACAGGAAAGTTTGAGCATTCTGCTCGGTTTATCCGAGCTGGGAGCGCTTCATGCAGAATACATTCCTCATCCCTTGAATGAAGGGGCTCCTATATGCTTACCCTTCAATACCGCTCATCTCTCGAACCATAGAGAAACGCATCACGAACATCATGGACCTGATACTCATTGCTCCGGTGTGGCCGAGACAACCCTGGTGCGCCTATCTAGTTCGGCTATGCATCACTCCTCCTATCTCATTGGATCTACTGAATTAAGAAGGGGGGACATTGCTGCACCCCATGCACTCTTTGCTTTATCTCACCGCATGGAGATTAAGAGGAGAATATTGAACTACCTACAGGTATCGTCAGCGGTCAAAGACATTCTAATATCGTCACTGACGTCTTCTACCAGGAAGAACTATCGGGCAAATGGCACTGTTACACAACCTGATGTCAAGATAAGGGGATAAACCCATTCTCCTGCTTGCCGGCATCCTTACTTGAGTACCTGCACATGCTCTATCAATCAGAGTTGGCGACAGGCTCCATCAGGGTTCACGTGAGCACTTTTGTGGCATATCATCACCCATGCAGTGGTCTTCCGGTTTTGAACCATCCCTTGATTTCTTGCTTCATGAAAGGAATCTTGAGATTGAGACCACTTGTGGCCAAACCTCCGGTCTCTTAACTTGGTTTTGGAACAGCTCATGCTTCTGCCTTTTAAACCAATGGACTGTAGCCACATGAAATATCTGACCTGGAAAGTGGTGTTCCTGGTCGTAGTGACTTCGGCAAGATGGGTCAGCGAACTTCAGGCCCTATTTCACTACCCTCCATATTTGCAGTTTTTTCACAAGGTAACCTTGTGTACTCACCCATCCTTCTTACCCAAAGTGATCTCGGTTTTCCACCTGAATGAAACCATCACGTTGCCACATTCTTCTCAAAGCCACATAGCAATGACAGAGAACGTCTCCTTCACATCCTAGACAGAAAAAGAGCTTTGGCTTACTACAAATGGAGGACACATTCAGACGAGGGCTTCTCAACTCTTTGGGGCGGATTTTAAACCCCCTGCTCGCGTAAATCCGGCCGGATTTACGCGAGCAGGGCCCTCTGGGGCCGGCGCGCCTATTTTGCATAGGTCGCTGGCGCGCGCAGAGCCCCAGGACTCGCGTAAGTCCTGGTTTTTTTTAAAAGGGGCGTGTCGGGGGCGGGGACTAATGACGCGGCGTTTCGGGGGCGGGGGCGTGGTCGAGGCCTCCGGACCAGCCCCCGGGTCGGATGACGGCGTGCCAGTAGTCCGTTGGCGCGCGTAGATTTACGTCTGCTTCTAGCAGGCGTAAATCACGAAATAAAGGTAAGGGGGGGGTTTAGATAGGGCCGGGGGGGTGGGGTAGGCAGGGGAAGGGAGGGGAAGGGGAGGGCAGGCGAAAAGAAAGTTCCCTCCGAGGCCGCTCCGAAATCGGAGCGGCCTCGGAGGGAACGGAGGCAGGCTGCGCGTCTCTGCGCGCGCAGGCTGCCCAAAATCGGCAGCCTTGCGTGCGCCGATCCAGGATTTTATAAGATATGCATGGCTATGCGCATATCTTATAAAATCCAGCGTACTTTTGTTTGCGCCTGGTGCGCCAACAAAAGTACGCGATCGCGTATTGTTTAAAGATCTACCTCTATGTGTCTTTCAATCTGAGCGTCCCTGGCCTACCAGTGGCAATGAGAACTTTGTCAAACTGGATATTCCAATGCATTCACTTTTGTTATTCGAAGTGGTCAGCAGCACTTCCCACAAAGTCAAAGCGCACCAAGTGTGAGCAGTTGCTGCTTCTATTGCAAATCTTCATATGGTACCATTGCTGGACATTTGTAAGATAGCCACGTGGTCATCTCTGCATACTTTCATTTCACACTACTGTCTAGACCAGCAGACCTTTTCAGACACAGCGCTGGGTTTGGCAATATTGGCTTCTTCAATAAGCTAGTGAGACTGTCCACTTCACTGGTGGGTTGTGCACACAAGGATCATCTACATCTGACAGGGGTGGCCATCCCATACTTCATTTTGTGTAAGTGGTGGAACACAACCCTAAGCTGGGGACTCACAGGCAGCATGGCTAATTCAGCCTGCTATTGACGGGAAAAAGCATTCCAGGGAAACTAGGGTTCAAATCCCATTTCTCCCACTGACATAGTTTAGGTGAGTCTCTTTATATCCTGTTGGCTCAGATACCCACTTAGATTGGAAACTCCTTGGAGTAGGGATTTACATTACCTGACAAAAAGTTGTAAACTGCCTTGAGCTAAAATTGGAATGACAGTCTGGAATTGCAAATATTATTATAATATATTATGGGAAGCAGGGAAGTCAATAATTAGAGGAAATATAGCTTACGTGCCAAAAATGAAAATGCAGAAATGTGGACATTTTGAAGTTAACAAATTTAATTAACAGGGAAACACAAGCATGTGGCTCAGATGACTACAGAACAGATCACAGTTTGTGGAAAGTGCAAAAGCTGCATTAAATCATGTATTGCTTCAGAAAGTAGCTTGAGTCAGCACACATTTATAGACTAAAGTTCTATAGGTATGGGAATAAGGCTAGCAAAATACTAGTAAGGCTGGTAAAGAGTGCAAAACAGAAAACACATATCATAGATATCAAAAATAGCCAAGATAGGATGCATTTTGCACATCTGAAATAAAATGTTACTGAATATTATAGTGAACTATATGATAACCGAGATGAAGATGTTGAAAGCCATAACATGTTATTTAAGAATCTAAAATTACCAGAGAATAAATTGAGAACAAATAACTACTTAATGCACCATTGTATAAGCACTTGAGGAATTGTACAATCCTGTGTAAAGCAAGGATTTTTTTCCCTGGAGTTAAATCAAGCACGGATTGTACTTCTCCTAAAAATTGGAAAAGATTTAAGCTCTGTCATGCCTTGTTGCCCAATATCACTGATCAGTCCAAATATTAAGATCTTGGCTTCCATACTAGCGAAATGGTTGAATGCAGCGATTCCAGATTCAGTGGCATCTGATGAAATGGGATTTGTCAAAGGCAGGCATGAAGTAAAAAAGTTAGGAGGCTGATAGTAATGCTCTGCAATGAACAAAAAGTAAAACATGAAAAGCCTTGATGCAGAAAAGGCATTTTACAAGTTGGTGTTGGGAGTAGAGGAAAATTGGTTAAAAAAAATGAAATTATTTGTATTTTATTTAAAATATTTATTTTCCCGTAGATTTATTTATTTAAGATTTTTCTCTACCGACATTCGTAGGAACATCATGCCGGTTACATCGAACAAAGTTAACAGAAGGAAACAAAGTTACATAAAACTAGGGCATGGAGAACAAGGGAGTTAAAATGAAACAGGTATATCAATATATAAAAACAACAGCAGTAAAAATAACAATGTTTCAAGATCAGCTTTGTCAGCAACATTATTCAACATATATCTAAACCCCCTCTGCCAACTTCTCACTAGCCTCGGCATAATATTCTTTATATACGCCGACGACATACAACACGAAATACACAATACAAAGAGACAACTCACAAATAAAGCTAAGTGACAACATGAAAGACCTCGGTATCTGGTTAGACCCAGAGCTGAACCTCAAAAAACACATATCCATGAAAATCAGAGAAGGCTTCCGCAAGCTTGCAATACTCAAGCACCTAAAACCCTTACTATACCAATCTGAATTCAGAACCATCCTGCAATCTCTTATCCTCACCAGCCTTAACTACGGCAACTCACTTATGACAGGATTACCCAAATCCACAACCCGCCCACTCCAACTACTACAGAACGCGGCAGCCAGAATACTAACAGGACACAAAAGATCAGACCACATCACCCCAATTCTAAAAAGCTTGCACTGGCTACCGGTGATCAGAAGAATCGAATATAAAACTCTGACCTTAATACACAGCGCAGTCCACAACTGGGAGAGCACAGCCCTAAATAACATAATTCAGATGCATGTCCCGCAACACTACACTAGATCTACAAACTAAAACTCGACATCCCAACAATGTCAACCGCCAAACTTACTACAGTACGAAACAGAGCCATCTCCGTCGCGGGGCCCCGCCTATGGAACGCACTCCCTGATCACTTAAGACTACAAAGCGACAGCAAAACATTCAAAAAAGAACTGAAGACATGGAGTTGCAGACAAGCCTTCAAAGACGGAATAGGTTAATATACCCGGCTCCATCAACACCCATTTACACTCGGATACTCAATGCTATCTGTCATGCTCACAAGTCATAACTTTACACTCTGTATAACCATATAGCATGCTATACTAAATAAACCAGTACTAATCAACTTATATTCCCGATTGTCGACGCTGCACACATGCATCAACATGTTCAAATAATAATGACCGTCATAATAGGCTTCATCGTATGAGCTTTCGCGTTATTAGACTCGGCCTTATGTGTAATCATAGGTCAAATCAGTTCCACAATCTGAATAATACAATTGTCATTTTATCATGCGAGAGATTTTTTTAAAGCATTTTTTTCTGTTGCAATTAAAATTCAAATTATTGACAACTAAGTCTCCGTAATATCAGAGATTCTGCACTTATCTTTCAGTGCTCAATCATAGCAATCTTGCTTATTTTCAAAGTGCTGGTAACCCGACACGGAGCCGTGTTTTGGACTGCTGCTGCATTCTGCCAGTCCTTCTTCAAGGGTAAATAATTAATTATTACAGGACATTTGGTATCAATGGCGCCCCAGCATTTTTTCTTAGTGCAAATGGTGTAAAAGTCTTTTTTAGTTTTAAGGATAGAGGTACGGTATTTGTGTAGGGCAGACTTGTAGTTAGCCAAAAGGGATGGGGTGGAGTCTTGGTGCCATTTCTTTTCCAGGTAACTCAAGGCATGTTTAAGTTTCTTTAGTTCGGTAGTGTACCAGGGTTTTTGTGTTGCTGGACATATTTAGAATTTTTGTAATTAGGGGGCATAGAGAATTGGCAATGTTAGAGGTGATCTCATTCCAAGATGAGATTGCCGCTTCGGTATCCGTGATGCTGAGTTTTTCCAGGGCGTTGGAAAGGGTGGTGATAAAGTCGTCTCTACTGCATGGTTTTCTGAATTGAATATCTATTTATTTATTAGTTTTTATATACCGTTGTTCAATTTGGAATATTACATCGGTTTACATTGTAACTGTATTCAAGAAGTAGGGGCTTCCTGTTTTACATTATAACATCAATATAGTCTTATTTAACATTGTAAATAATTCTTATTTAACATTATAATTAACTTTTATTTAACATTGTAACTTTACACTTTATTTAATTCTCACTAGCAGATTAAACCTGAAACAGTGACGGCAGTACGTCCTACGTAGAGTCTTTGGAAAGGATGTTGTATGGGTCATTTACGACAATACGTCTTGTTGAGTGTCTTGTCATATAATAACGTGAATATTGAGATGTAACTTATATGTCCTTATCTAGTGTCTTTTTGCATGGTAGCATCTGCAGGGGTATTAGGTGGTGGTTGTGAAAGCTTTTTGGAAAAGCCATGTTTTAAGTTCTGTTTTGAAGGTTTGCATTGTTGTTTCTAGCCTTAGATGTAATGGTAAGTTATTCCAGAGAGAGGGTCCGGCCACAGACAGAGTGTGTTCTCTTATGTGGTCAGGTGGATTATTTTTGGAGAGGGGATTGGGATGAGACCAGTGTTGTTGGAGCGGAGGTTCCTTTTTGGGCTGCAGAAGTAGAAGGATGTGTTCATCCAGTTAAACTTGTCAGTGTAGAGAGCTTTGTGGATGAAGGTGAGGACTTTATAATGTATTCTGAATTGAATGGGTAACCAATGTAGGTTTTTGAGGCTAGGTGAGATGTGGTCCGATCTTCTGCTGTTTGTGAGTAGTCTTGCTGCTGCATTTTGGAGTAGCTGCAGCGGTCTGAGAGTGGTTGTTGGAAGGCCAAGCAGGAGGGCGTTACAATAGTCTAATTTGGAGAATAACAGTGCTTGGAGGACCGTTCGGAAGTCATGTGTGTATAGTAGAGGTTTGATTCTCTTTAGGATTTGTAGCTTGAAGAATCAGTCTCGTAATATTGTGTTAATATGCTTTTTGTATAGTTTTCGAATAGTTTTTCTGTTAGTGTGGAGATCAGGGTGATTGCTGATTATCGAGAGGGAGGTTGCTAGAAGAACATGGTCAGACCAGGGTATAGGGGTGCAGGAGGGGGCTTTGCTGGATTGGATGTGGGAGTTTATGAATATTAAATCAAGGGTTTGGCCAGCTTTGTGGGTGGGATTGGTAATAATTTGGTTAAAATCCATAGCTTTGAGTGAGGAGAGGAAGGTGTCGCATGTGGATGTGCGGGGGGTGGCGTCTACGTGGAGGTTGAAGTCCCCGAGGATAATGGCTATCCAGATCTATGTTTGTGTTATAAATTCAGTCAGAGGTGAGGGGTTGTTCTCAAGGAGGCCAAGAGGAGCGTATATTAAGCAGCTTTGTAAGTGTGTTGACTTGAAAAGGCCAATTTCAAGTTTGGGTATTGTATTCGCAGGGTGTGCAGCAAATTTGAGCTCTTTTTTAGCCACTAGTAGGAAACCTCCTCCTGTTCTTTTTGGTCGCGGTAGAGAAAAGATATCGTAGCTGTGCAGGGGTAGTTGGTTCAGGAGGACGGTGTCTGTGTCCTTGAGCCATATTTCTGTTAAGGCGCATATGTCAGGGTTAGAGTCTAGTAGGGTATCATTGAGAATGAGCATTTTTTTAGAAATAGATTGTGAGTTGCAGAGTAAGAGAGTGAAGGCAGTAAGGCCAAGAAACTGTGTGAAAGGGGAGAGCATGATAGAAAGTAGGGCTCTGGGAGGTGGAGTAGGTTTATTAGATAGAGGCTTCCTAAGGTTATGGGAATGGTATTTGAGGATAGGGATGGGGTATGTGTTAGGACGGTGGACCCTTGGGCCGGCTGAGACAGATGGTGTTGCACTGCGGGCTGCCCACAGTGGAGGTTGCAGCCAGGAGGCGGCGGAGGAGAGGTATTCCTGAGAAGGCTTCACCATTGGAAGCCCAATATCCCCCCAGGAGGAGCCCGTAGGGATCCGGGCCTCTTGGACTTAGGTCTGTGGCCAAGGATCAGGAGAGACTTCACCCTCGGAAGCCCGCGGTCCCCCTGGGAGGAGACCGTGAGGATCCGAGCTGCTGGGACTTAGGTGAAAACCTCCAGGCGAGAGAAATGCAGGGTCCCTGAAGAAGAGAAGAGGGTTGAAGCCGGAGTCCAGGGACGAACCAAGGTCAGGAGCCAGAAGTCAGAAGCCGAAGAGAAACTAGAAACGGAAGCTGAAGCCGAAGTTGATGGATGAAGCAAGGCCAGGAGCCAGAAGTCAGAAGGTGAAGACAAAACCAGAGATGGAAGCTGAAGCCGGAGTCGAGGGATGAAGCAGGGTCAGGAGTCAGAAGCCGAAGACAATCAGGAACCAGGAAACGCAACTAGAGACACTACTAAGAGTGAACCTCGTTGCAAGGCGAGGTTTAGGCCAAGTTGCAGGGTCTTAATATACCCTGCAGCATTTGATGTCATCCGAGGGCATCTTTTCCCTTTTCCCGCGCTGGCCCCTTTAAAGTTCAAGCCCCTACTCCTAGGGGGCGGGGCCAAGTGCGTCGGGTCGGCGGCGTCTCCCTCGCGAGGGGAGAGCCATGACAGGAGCCTGGTCGGGCCTAGATGGCCGAAGAGGAGTTCGTGCGGGCCAGGCCGGCCCCGAGGTAGGTGGAGGGACCAGGGCACGGCCCGTAACAGTGTGTCAGCATGTTGACTGCTGTGGGGGTGAGTGTGGTGAATTATGAAGTGTGGAGGGAGTCTAGGAAGAGAGAGATGGGGGGTAAGCAGTGAAACAATGGAGCTGGTGGGAGCAGAGGCTAAGGGTAGGTGGTTTAGTAAGATCACACGCGCAAGAGGTAGATAGTATTTTTATAGCGGTGTGTGTGTGTTGAGAGTGCAGAGGGGGGATGGGGTATGAAGGGGCAGAGTGCATTGTGAGTTGCTGGGCGGGTGAGGGATGGATTAAATAGGACTGTGTGGCGTAAAAGTGGAACGGGGGATGGAGGAATGATGGCCGAGAGAGTGTAGGTGGGGGGCAGTGAATATGGGAAGAGGGAGGGAAGGAGGTAGCTGAAGGGGAAGCGCAAAGGGGCACGCTAAGGAGCAGGCCCCTTTGTTGCAATCCTTTGCTGCATGACGCAGGTGCACGGCGCCAAAGGCTCACTGGCGCTGCATGAAGATAAGCAGCATGAATTAGCCATGCTGTCTGGGATATGTCCTCCGTGCCTCTAGGTGGCAGAGCTCTCAAAAATCACTGAGCTTTGTCAGTGAGGTGTGCCTGTGTGCATCTTCCCGCGCTGCCCCGAGTCTCCTCAGTCCATGTCCAAGCAAGACGCGATGCAATACAGGTAACTGTCCAGGGAGGCGGGAGGGTCAGCTAATTCATCTGCTATCTACGGAAAACACCATTTACGGTAAGCAAACTTGTTCTCATGCTTCCGTAGTTCAGGGCGAGGTACAATAAAAGCATAACACTGTTTTCAATCACATACAAACATAAATCGTAAAAACAAAATTGGCTATGTGATGTTGAATTCCAACTTAAAAAGGTGAGTCTTGAGGGATTTTTTGAAGGCCTTTGGATCTTTGAGGTGTCAAGTCTAGAGGAAGAGAGTTCCAGAGGGTGGAAGCAGCGGTAGAAAAGGCTCATTCCCTGGTTTCATCAAGATGAGAGAGTCTTGCCAAAAGTATGTCTAAGAGTTCTTGACCAGAGGAACGCAGAGAATGAGAGGGAGGTAGAACTTCAACGTGGAGTAAATCCAAGAGATGTTAAATTGTTTAACATAGTGTGAATGATAGTTGCAAGTTTATAATGAATTTGGTAGGAGATTGGAAGCCAGTAATGTGTTCACGAATCTGGTGTATTTGACAGAAGACGAGTTGCAACATTTTGAAGTATCTGAAGGGGTCAAATAGTATCAGCAGGAAGTCCTGTGAAAAGGAAGTTAAAATAATCCAAGTTAGAGAACAGAAATGATTGTAAAACTGTGTGAAAATCAGAGGACTCAAGTAGAGTTTTGAGATGTTTGAGGAGATGTAATTTAAATGAGTGAGGTTGAAAGTGAGGCAATATATGGCTGCCTGGAAAGAGAAGAATTAATTGTGATGCTGAGATTGCATATACTGTGTTGGAAATTAGTAACTGGCAGTTATTAAGTATAACATGAGAAGATAAAGAAGTTACTGGAAACCTAGAAATAATAGGAATCTCGACTTTATTGAGGTTCAGTGACAGTTTGTTGGAACAGAGCCATTCTTAAATTGCAGAGAGTCAAATTGATACAAATTTTACAGATTGATCCCATGTGGATTTTAGAGGAAAAAGGACAAAATGGTCAGAGAGATGATGAAATGCTAAGAGAAATCAGGGAAGCTAACCAATTTGGCAGTGCAATAATAATGGGAGATTTCAATTACGCCAATATTGACTGGGTAAATGTAACATCAGGACATGCTAGAGACATAAAGTTCCTGGATGGAATAAATGATTGCTTCATGGAGTAATTGGTTCAGGAACCAACAAGAGAGGGAGCTATTTTAGATTTAATTCTTAGTGGAATGCAGGATTTGGTGAGAGATGTAATGGTGGTAGGGCCACTTGGCAATAGTGATCATAACACGATCAAATCTGAACTAATAACTTGAAGGGGGACAATAAAGTAAATCTACAGCTCTACCAATAAATTTTCAAAAGGGTAACTTTGATAAAATGAGGAAAATAGCTAGAAAAAAACTGACAGGTGCAGCTGCAAAGGTTAAAAGTGTTGAACAGGCATAGACATTGTTTACAAATACAATCTTAGATGCACAGTCCAGATGTATTCCATGCATTAAGAAAGGTGGAAAGAAGGCAAAACTATTACCGACATGGTTAAAAGGTGAGGTAAAACATCCTTCAAAAATTGGAAGAAGGATCCATCTGAAAAAAATAGGAAAAAGCATAAGCATTGTCAAGTTAAGTGTAAAACATTGAGAAGACAGGAGAAGATACAATTTGAAATGAAGATGGCCATAGAGGCAAAAACTCATAATAAAAACTTTTGAAAATATATCAGAAGCAAGAAACCTGTGAGGGAGTCAGTTGGACCGTTAGATGATCGAGGGGTTAAAGGGGCTCTTAGGGAAGATAAGGCCATTACATAAAAACTAAATTAATTTTTTGCTTCTCTATTTACTAATAAGGATGTTGGGGAGATACCAGTTCTAGAGATGGTTTTGAAGGGTGATGAGTCAGATGAACTGATCCAAATCACTGTGGACTTGGAAGATGTAGTAGACCAGATTGACAAACTAAAGAGTAGCAAATCACCTGGACCAGATGGTTTGCATCCCAGGGTTCTGAAGGAACTAAAAAATGAAATTTCAGATATATTGGTTAAAATTTGTAATATATCATTAAAATCATCAATTGTATCTGAAGACTGGAGGGTGGCCAATGTAACCCCAGTATTTAAAAAGGGTTCCAGGGGTGATCCGGGAAACTTTAGACTAGTGAGCCTGACTTCAGTGCCAAGAAAAACAGTGGAAACTATTCTAAAGATCAAAATCACAGAGCATATAGAAATACATGGTTTAATGGAACAGTCAACATGGATTTACTCAAGGGGGAAGTTTTGCTTCACAAATCTGCTTCATTTTTTGAAGGGGTTAATAAACGTGGATAAAGGTGAACCAATCGATGTAGTGTATTTGGATTTTCAGAAGGCATTTGACAAAGTCCCTCATGAGAGGCTTCTAAGAAAACTAAAAAGTCATGGGATTGAAGGCAATGTCCTTTCATGGATTACAAACTGGTTAAAAGACAAGAAACAGAGAGTAGGATTAAATGGTCAATTTTCTCAGTGGAAAAGGGTAAACAGTGGAGTGCCTCAGGGATCTGTACTTGGACCAGTGCTTTTCAATATTTTTATAAATGATCTGAAAAGAAATATGAAGAGTGAGAGGTTATCAAATTTGCAGATGATTTTTATTCAGAGTAGTTAAATCACAAGCAGATTGTGATAAATTGCAGGAGGACCTTCGAGACTGGAAGATTGGGCATCCAAATGGCAAATGAAATCAAATGTGGACAAGTGCAGGGTGTTGCATATAGGGAAAGGTAACCCATGCTGAAGTTATTTGATGTTAGGTTCCATATTAGGAGCTACCACCCAGGAAAAATATCTAGGCATCATAGTGGATAATACATTGTAATTGTCAGCTCAGTGTGCTGCAGCAGTCAAAAAAGCAAACAGAATGTTAAGAATTATTAGGAAGGGAATGGAAAATGTCATAATGCCTCTGTATCGCTGCATGGTGAGTCTGCACCTTCAGTACTATGTACAGGTCTGGTCACTGCATCTCAAAAAATATATAGTTGCACTGGAGAAGGTACGGAGAAGGGTGACCCAAATGATAAAGGGGATGGAACAGCTCCCCTATGAGGAAAGGCTAAAGAGGTTGGGGCTGTTGGAGAAGTGACATCTGAGGGGGAATATGATAGAGGTCTTTAAAATCATGAGAGGTCTAGAACAGGTAGATGTAAATCGGTTATTTGCACTTTCGAATAATAGGATTAGGGGGCACTCCATGAAGTTAGCAAGTAGCACATTTAAAACTAATCAGAGAAAATTATTTTTCACTCAACGCACAATTAAGCTCTGGAATTTGTTGTCAGAGGATGTGGTTAGTGCAGTTAGTGTAGCTGGGTTTAAAAAAGGTTTGGATAAATTCTTGGAGGAGAAGTCAATTAATTGCTATTAATCAAGTTGAGTTAAGGAATGGCCTCTGCTACTACTGGCATCAGTAGCTTGGGATCTTCTTAGTGTTTGGGTACTTGCCAGGTTCTTGTAGCCTGGTTTGGCCACTGTTGGAAACAGGATGCTGGGCTTGATGGACTCTTGGTCTGACCCAGTATGGCAATTTCTTATGTTCTTAGAACTGGCATAAAATCTGTAGTATTCACCAAGGCTGGCTAAAAGGTGGCAAAGAGGATTGGATCTAACTATTATATACATTCCCTCACAAGCCAGTTTCTTGGGAGGCAATTTTTAGAACAGTCCGCACAGATGCAAAGTGCATGGGTAAACTGACGCTCAGATTTACAACTCTTTTTGTGCGGGTAGAATTTGGCTGGGAAACAGCATATGTAGATTTGAAAATGCATTGTGCATGCACTATTTTTCAATCCCACCAAAATCATGCCGTACCCCCCCCAGGAATGCCTCCCTTTAACCTGAGTAAAACTGCACATTTGGGGGGGGACAAGATGGCCGCCCTCTGAGAGTTCCTGCAAGACATCTCGCTTTCCATTTTCCTTATTGTTTTCCTGGGATTTTTTTATGCCTCATACGAAGCAAAAGGCTAAGTTGAGGGAGAGTATAGCTAACTCTCCCTCGCTGGATGATAACCAACCACGGATTGAAACCTTCTTTGCAGGAACGCCAAATGAAGTGTTGGGAGCACAAGCCGCTGCAGAGAAGGGTGAGGAGCAAATGCCGTCTCCGCTGGCAGAGGCCATCTCATTAACCCCTGGAGCACCGAGCACACCATTGCCTCCTTCTCATGCCCTCCTGATGACACCTGAAGGCTCTTCAACCCCCCCCAATGAGGTAATTTGGGGGGAAGTGAATTTTGAGCGGGATGTACAAGAAGGGAGAGAAACTTTACCTGTAATCATTGAATGGGTGCTGCCTATCCAACTTTAAGCCCTCACCCCTCAGAGGTTGAAACTGGAGAGTATTTAGGGGGTTCGAGTAAATTGGTGGAAGTTATTTCTCCATCGATTAATCCTCCTTTTAAAAAATCAGCAGAGATCACTTTGGAGTCGGTTTGGGACGCCCTGTTATTTTAGAGGCCTCTATAACTTCTCTAACGAAAGCCTTTTTGGATACAAATAATGAAACATGAATAAATGCAGTTTCAATAACTAAAATTGCGTCTGATTTGGAATCTTTTGAATCACAGATATCGGTGGTAGAAAAAGTTCAAAACACTTTGCTTCAATCAGAACAAGTTCATGAAAAAAAATTGGAGAACTTGGAAAATTTGTCTAGAAGCCTGAACTTAAGAATTCTAAACTTTCCAATTATATGGATGATTTCACCGATTGAGCTCTTTAAAAATTATATCATTCAAATATTGAAGATTCCTAAAGAGGCTTTGGCGATAATAGTAAAGGCTTACTATTTGCCATCTGCTGCTGAAGACAGAGAAGATGATGTTCAAATTCAAGATCAATCATTGGATATTTCAACTATCTTGGAATTATCTCAGTCTTCTGAAGTAAAAAAAAACGAAGTTCCCTCTTAGTGAATTTTGCTTTTCAATCTGATAGAAATTATTTATTTATTTATTTATTTATTTATTTATTTATTTCGAGGCTTTTATATACCGAAGTATAGCGGGTTGCCTTCTCTCCGGTTTACAAGATAACAACTTATTCAAATTGGTAACAAATTGGTAACTTATACAAATTATACAACTTATACAATGTATTGAAGTGCTATTTCCTTAACCATTTATCTTTGTTTTATGGCCAAAAGATATGGATATATCCAGATCTCACTAGAAATAGCAAATGTTGCTTACCTGATGTAACAGGTGTTCTCACAGGACAGCAGGATGTTAGTCCTCACAAATGGGTGACATCGAGGATGGAGCCCACCACGGAAAACTTCTGTCAAAGTTTAAACAGAACTTTGACTGGCCCCTACTGGGCATGCCCAGCAAGGCACTGACCCTGCAGCCAGCAGGGGTCTCCCTTCAGTCTGATGTTCAAAGCTACAGGCAGTGCCTAGAAAGTAAAAACAAAACAAACCCAACACCGCGGGGTGGCGGGCGGGTTTCGTGAGGACTAACATCCTGCTGTCCTGTGAGAACACCTGTTACATCAGGTAAGCAACATTTGCTTTCTCACAGGACAAGCAGGATGGTTGTCCTCACAAATGGGTGAGTACCGAGCTGAGGATGTCCTGATTTGCACCAAATGCACCCAACGACGTGCAACAGGCACTACAACTGGGGTGGAATTTGGTAAAGGGCATCCGCACCCTACCGGGAAGGTGGAAGGGTGTTGGTACATCACGTTGGAAAAAGGTTACGCAAGACAGATTGGCCGAAGATGGAGTCCTGTCTTCCAGCTTTGTCCAAACAATAGTGGGCTGCAAAGGTATGGAGAGAACTCCAGGTTGCAGCCTTGCAGATGTCAGGAAGCGGCACCGATCGAAGGTGTGCCACTGACGTAGCCATGGCCCTCACAGAGTGTGCTTTGACACGGTCTTGAAAAGGGATGCCCGCTTGCTCATAGCAGAAAGCAATGCAGTCCGCCAACCAGGAGGAAAGAGCCTGCTTACCCACAGGTTGTCCTAACTTGTTAGGATGGAAAGAGACGAATAATTGAGTGCTCTTCCTGTGAGAAACTGTACGGTCTAGGTAAAAGGCTAGAGCCCGTTTACAGTCTAGGGTATGCAGGGTCTGTTCTCCAGAGTTGGAGTGGGGCCTGGGAAAAAAGATAGGTAGTATGATGGATTGATTAATATGAAACTCAGAAACTACCTTAGGTAAAAATTTAGGGTGAGTGCGGAGTACCGCCCGGTCCTGCAGGAGCTTAGTGTAAGGCGGATAGGTAACTAGGGCCTGTAATTCACTAACCCTGCGAGCTGAAGTGATAGCCAAAAGGAATAACACTTTCCATGTGAGATACTTTAACTCACAGGAGTGCAGAGGTTCGAAAGGAGGTTTCATTAGACGACCAAGAACCAGATTAAGGTCCCAGGATGGGGCCGGAGGCCGTAAGGGTGGCTTCAGATGGAGCAAGCCTTTAAGAAAACGTGTTACTAGGGGTTGTACTGAAATAGGGACACCCTGTACACCTTTATGGAAGGCGGCTACCGCACTGACATGCATCCTAATGGAAGAGGTTTTAAGACCTGATTCAGAGAGATGCCATAAATAGTCCAAGAATTTGGAGATTGGACAGGAAAGGGGATCAAGGGACTGAGAAGTGCACCATGATGTGTACCTTTTCCATTTGTATGAGTAAGACTTTCTTGTGGAAGGCTTTCGTGAAGCTATCAGGACTCGAGAAACGGAATCTGAAAGGTTGAAAGGCTGAAGGACTAACCTTTCAACATCCATGCCGTCAGGGACAAGGCTTGGAGGTTGGGATGGAGGAGGCATCCGTCGTTTTGAGTGAGCAGATGCGGGTCCTTTCCCAGAGGAATGTGCCTGCGGATGGAGAGATCCTGGAGTATTGGAAACCATACTTGGCGTGGCCAGTAAGGTGCTATCAGGATCATGGTTCCTCCGTCCTGGCGTAGCTTCACGAGAGTCTTTGACACAAGAGGAAGTGGAGGGAATGCGTAGAGCAGACCGGTTGTCCACTTGAGGGAGAATGCATCCCTCGGCCGAGAGTGCTGGCTCCGAATGAGAGAGCAGTAATCGTCCACTTTGTGGTTCTGAGGGGACGCAAAGAGGTCTATGTGGGGAGAACCCCACTTGTGAAACAGAGAGGTCGCTATCAGAGGATCGAGTGACCACTCGTGCGGTCGGAAGACACGGCTCAGCCGGTCTGCCAATACATTGTCTACTCCCGGCAGGTAAGTGGCCCTGAGGTACATGGAGTGGGAGAGGGCTTCCGCCCAGATCTGCGCAGCTTCCTGACACAGAAGGAAGGAGCCTGTGCCTCCCTGCTTGTTTATGTACCACATGGCCACTTGGTTGTCCGTCTGGATTAAGATTATCTGATGAAAGAGATGATCTTTGAAAGTGCGGAGCGCATAGCGGATTGCTCGAAGTTCCAGGAAATTGATCTGGTGTTCGGCTTCCTCGTTGGACCATAACCCTTGGGTTTGAAAGTTGTCCACATGGGCTCCCCAACCGATGTGAGAAGCGTCGGTGGTTAGGATTACTTGCGGATCCGGTGGAAGAAAGGGTAAGCCCTGAAGGAGGTTGACCTGAGTCGTCCACCAGGTTAAGGATAGGCGCAGCGCTTGTGTGACTGTGACTATGGAGGACAGAGGCTGAAAAGCTTGAATCCATTGGTGTCGTAGAGTCCATTGTGTTACTCTCATGGCTAGTCGGGTCATGGGAGTGACTTGAACCGAGGATGCCATGTGTCCTAGGAGAATGAGGAACTGGCGAGCCGTGGCCGTATCTTGAGACTGGAGCTGGTGAGCTAGGGACATGAGAGTTTGGACCCGTTGAAGCGGAAGGTAGGCCTTTGCCTGTAAGGTGTCCAAGTCTGCCCCAATGAAAGATAAGGTTTGAGATGGGACGAAGCAAGATTTCTCGTAATTGACAAGAAACCCTAAGGAAAGGAGTGTGTTGATTGTCAATTGTAGGGAGGACCGGGCAATCTGAGGGGTGGAGGCCCTGATTAGCCAATCGTCCAGATAGGGGTATACGTGGACACCTTCCTTCCTGAGGAATGCTGCTACAACTACGAGGCATTTGGTGAAGACTCGTGGAGCAGATGCCAGACCGAAAGGTAGTACTCGGTATTGATAATGGTCGCGGCCTACTAGGAACCGCAGATATTTGCTATGGGATTGTGTTATCGCAATATGGGTATAAGCTTCCTTGAGGTCGAGGGAGCATAGCCAATCCCCTCTTTGCAGCAGAGGGAGTAACGTGCCCAGGGTTACCATCTTGAACTTTTCTTTTTGAAGGTACTTGTTGAGGGCCCGAAGGTCCAAAATTGGACGTAGCCCTCCTGACTTTTTTGGAATTAGGAAGTACCTGGAGTAAAATCCCTTGCCTCGTTGAGAGGGAGGGACAGGTTCTATAGCATTTGATTGCAAAAGAAGGGATACTTCCTGTTGTAATTGAGTCAAGTGGCTGGATAGACTCCATGCTTGAAGAGGCGGGGAGTCTGTCGGAAGAGTTATGAAATTGAGGTGGTAACCCTGTGCGATAATTGCCAGCACCCACTGGTCTGAGGTAATCCGTATCCAATGCTGCAAAAAGTGGCACAGACGACCCCCTACAGGGATGTGGGGGAGTGGGATATGGCATGTGCTCCGTATCGGGAAGTCAAAGGCCTGCCGCAGGCCCGGGAGGTGGGGCTACAGCAGGTCTTTGTTTCCGAGGTTGGCGTAGCTGAGGTCTGGTGGAGGATCGAGCTGGACGAGGCCTAGTCGACGGAGGGTAATAACGACGTGGCCGAAAGAATGACTTTTTAGAGTCCTTCTTAGGTGGTGGTTTGGAGGATACCTCAGATGGAACAGACGAAAGTTGTTTCAACGTCTCGTGGTGATCCTTCAATTCCGCCACAATCTGTTGAATCTGTTCTCCGAACAGATTGTCCCCCAAGCAGGGTAAATCGGCTAGACGATCCTGGACCTCTGGGCGAAGGTTGGATGATTTTAACCAAGCCCAACGTCTGGCTGAGATGGCAGTAGCTGAGACTTTCGTGGAAGCATCAAAGATATCGTAGGCCGTTCTGATCTCGTGCTTCCCAGCTTCAAATCCTTTGTGAAGGAGGGCTTGAAGCTGTGGCTGGTATTGGTCCGGTAATGTGTCAGCGTAGTCCTGCATCTGTTTAAGGATAGCTCTGTTGTATTGAGTCATATAAAGTTGGTATGAAGCTATGCGAGATATCAACATAGCCCCATGATACACTTTCCTGCCCACACTATCAAGGAATTTGTTGTCCTTGATAGGGGGAGTGGAAGAGTGTGGTTTTAGGCGCTTGGCCTTCTTTTGCGCAGACTCAACTACAACAGAGCGATGATCCAGTTGAGACTTCTGAAATCCTGGTGCTGACTGAACGAGGTATGTTGAGTCAGCTTTTTTATTAACTGGTGACACAGATGAAGGTGATTCCCAGTTTTTCTTTAAAAGATCCAGAAATACCTGGTGAATGGGGATGGAAGCGATGATTTTTGGGGCATCCAGAAATTGGAGCAGCTCCATCATTTGGTGCCTGTCATCGGTCTCAGATTGCAGCTGAAAAGGCACAATTTCTGACATCTCCTTTACAAAATTTATAAAGGAGAGATCTTCAGGAGGAGATCGTTTTCTACTCTCTGTAGGAGATGGTGGGGATGGTAAATCTGTATCTGAAGATGTATCATCACCCCAGGTATCATAAGGATCATGTAGGGCTTGCAGTCCTGAAGGACCTGGTAGAGGATCCAAAGGCATCGATGGAATCGGTGCTGCAAGCGGAACTGTGAACGGCATCGAGGGCTTCGGGGGTACCGATGGAATCGGTGCCGATCTTGGAATCGATGGAGCCGAAGGATAAATCGGTGGAAAGGTATGTGAAGGCACCGATGGAACGACACCGGACGGGGGAATCCGGAACGGTGTTTCTCCTGTCGATGAATGTCCTTCCGGAGATGATGGTGTAGTCGGTGCTACTGGAATCACCGATGGAAGGGCGCGCATGAGTGCCTCCATACGATTTAGTATCGGTGCCAACGCTTCCACTAGAGGCTCGGTGGTCGGTTCCCTCCTCGGTGGCAGAGTCGGTGCTGAGGTCGGTGCCTGAGGCGGTGCCGGAATCGGTGCCGGTGGAGGCTGGAATCTTCGCATCGCATTCTCGATGGCCTCCTGGACCAGCCGGTCCAGTTCTGCCCGGAGACCAGGGGTAACCATACCCGGCTCGACGGGAGAGGGAGGCTGAGGCAGGGCCGGAAGTACCACCGTAACCGGTGGGATCACGGCCCCCGCACCCCGGGAGGGTGAGGGTTTCCTCGGTGCCTGCGAACGAGACGTGGACGGTGCCAGGTCTGACCGAGGCTTTTTCGTCGGTGGCTCGGCCTGTTCAGAGGTCGATGGTTGTGGATCCTCGACGGGCTGAGACTTGTGCCGTCGATGGCGATGCTTATCCTTCCGATCTCCTCGCCCATCCGGGGAGGGGACAGGAGTCGACGGCCGAGAAGTCATCGGTGGAGGACGGTCACCGGAGGGTTGACGATGGTGGTGCAACTTCGACGGTGCCGGTTCCGATGACGTCGATGCTATCGATGGCGTTGGGGTGGGTGCATGGAAGAGGAGCCCCATCTTCTCCATCCTGGCTTTACGACCCTTAGGTGTCATTAGGGCACATTTAGTGCAAGTCAGGACATCATGCTCACTTCCCAAACATAGAACACAGACCCGATGGGGATCTGTGATTGACATAGTCCGGGTGCAATCGGACAACGACGGAACCCCGTCGCCATGGCCTAGGGCCAAATTTAGCCGCGGGATTGGTAAGTGCCAACAGGCCTCTAGGGCCAAAATCGACGGTAGTCGATGAAAATCGGCAAAAAACTTACCGGCTTTCGCGGAGGTGACAAAAATTTGTCGAAGGGAGACCCCTGAGGGGCAAATTTTCTTCGGAAAGAAAAAAACCGAATTCCTGTCAGGAACGTGGTAAGAGAGCTCCTTTCACCGCGTGGCAACTGCTGCGCGGAAAAAAGAAGACTGAAGGGAGACCCCTGCTGGCTGCAGGGTCAGTGCCTTGCTGGGCATGCCCAGTAGGGGCCAGTCAAAGTTCTGTTTAAACTTTGACAGAAGTTTTCCGTGGTGGGCTCCATCCTCGATGTCACCCATTTGTGAGGACAACCATCCTGCTTGTCCTGTGAGAAACTCAATTACACCGAAAAAAGTTTTAGTTATGTGTAACGAGATCACTAAGGGGGAGCATTTTTTGCTACGTTATCCCTATAAATGTTTCTTGAAATTTCAAAATGTTAGTTATATATTTTTTGAACCATCTCAGCTTTGTACCTTTGTAGACTCGCACACTTAATCAGAGTTATAGTATTCGGTTCAAATAAAAAATGTGGCTATATCCCTCAGGTATTCCTCTTATAATTTGCTTAGGTATTTTCACTTTATTTTTTCTTGTTCCTCCCTCTATTTTCTTAAGACTAAGAGGTATATAATACATTAAGAGATTGTGAAAGAAATGGTTGCTTAAATGTTTGTTGCTTTGTAATACCTCTTTTACTGTACAAGATTATTCTTGAATGTATGTAAAATGCTTGAAAAAAGACAATTAAAAAAAAACCCCAAAACTGTGCGTATTATGGAACCCGGGTTACGGATGGGCAATTTTCAGCCAGCCCTTTTACCAGGTAGATCGGTATTTACCCAGGTAAATGACTTTTGAAAATTATCCTTATAATAAATGGACAAGTTTCAGAAAACTTTGAGGCGGCACAAGGCATTTTCACTGCTTTTATTTATTTTAATTCTAGAACCTTTGGCCAGAAAATTAAGGATTTTAATTGCCTTTCAAGGAATGAAAATTGGAAGATTAGTTTAAACTGTATGTTTGCTGACAGTGCTATCATATTTGTGGGTAATGTAGGACAATCTGTGGCTGCAGTATTGTGAAAAATGTCATTTGAAACATTTACAGGGTTAACAATATATTTCCATAGGCCATGCCCTTGAAATCTGCTTTGAAAAAGAACTGGCAAGGAGACTTTTCTTTTAAATGGGTGGCAGAAAGATTAAAATATTTGGGATTCTGGATGCAAGGGATATGAATATTTAGCAGGGAATAGAGCAAATAGAAAAGCAATTAGACATGTAGCATGAATTCCTGTCATTGCTGTTTGGTCAGTGTGCTGTGTATAAATCTGTAGATTACAAATGATACCATGCTGGATTTCAAGTATACTTGTCATTAAAATCTATAATTATAAAATTTATATGGAAAGCAAAATAGGCAAAGCTAATGAGGAGCAAATAATTAAGGGAATTGGAATTAGTGAGGAGCAAAAAATTAGGGGGATTGGAATTAGTCAGTTTTAGACTATGCAGCATAGTGTGTCATTTTTGTTTTCATGGAAATTGGTTATGGGTGAATACACTATAGCAAATTGGTTATGGGTGAATACAAATAGCAAATAGTACAGTATTCAACTAGAAATAGGGTAGGTCTTGCTGTAGGTAAAATGGAAATACTTAAATTTCTAAAAACTCTTCAAACTGCTAAACCATCTACATTGCTTGTCCAATCCTGGAATAACGAGCTCTGTTTTGCTATTGCTATATTAGCCCCCAGGAAACCTTTCACCTGGAGACCAGGCAAAATGTACCCCTGGTTTCATGAGGGACTGTATCTCCTGAAGCAGCAGACCGAGGAAAATATGTGCCCTTATAAGATACATACAGCTAATTACAGGTTGGAGATTTTTTTAGCTAAGAAAGTCTACATCATTAAGCAATTCGAGTTAGCAGGCAGCCAGCCTGGTAAACAATCATTGATTTTTAAGTCTGTTAAGATGAGGGGTGTGTATTTGAGGTAATGTGTAGAAGTGTAAGTCCCTAAAAGAATGCTTCATTCAGTTCAGGAAATGTTGCTTATGATTTTCTTCTGACTCTGTTAGGCTTGCCGAGATAAGGAAGAAAGCTTTTTGTATTTTAGACCCAGCTTTTCGGAATGCTATGCCAAAAGAATTAAGACTATTGGAAAATTATGTTGGTGTTGGAAAACAGTGTAAGTAAGGCATGGCTGTTTCATTCAGTATTTATATAATTTATTGTGTATGCAGACGTTTTTAGGATAGGATAGCGAGGATTTGGAATGCGTGGGTTGCAGCTTAAGATTTTATCAATCATTTGTATATTCAATTCAGGAAGGTTATTGTGTTGACTTTGTTGAGTTTGTGCTTATTTTTCGTGTGGGTTCTTGTCTATTTTAAAATTATAATTTATGTTGATTGTTTTGTAACCTGCCTGGAGCTTCACTGGCCATGTGGGAAATAAAATATAAGTAAATACATAATAAATATTCCAACTGCTGAGGAACTTATCTAGCCCTGAGTCCCATTCCTTATGTTTAACAAATAAGGATCTATCCTCTGATTTTGCAGTATTTTTTGCATCTAAGATTGACCTTCTTCTGTTCTGTTGTAATTCCACACCTCCCTTGAGTCAAGTTCAGTACTCCTGTGAATGGTATATGCTTTTACCTGTGCTGGCTGAAAACACCTGGTCACAACCTAAGAGAAGCTCTTTAAATGAGATTTGAATAGGCATGGCTAATGAACTGGAGAAGCTCCTGCTAAAGATCATACTATCATATGATTTTTCGGACCCTATACCACAAATATGTACACATGCACTAGTGTGCTGTAGAGCCGTAGCATGCCTATGGCCAATATGGCTCGGCCATAGGCACCACTACCAAAAGGCGCCACAGCGCTGCCATGTTCCAATGAGAGTAGTGCGAACGGTGGGTCCTTAACAAGAGAAAAGACAGTACGGCTTCGTCAAAATCGACAGCTTGGTCAGCAAGGCCTCGCTGACAACACTGCTGGTTCTGGTGGGGCTGCGCTGCTTTTCCACTTAATAAGGCCATGCTTACCATGTCGTCAATTTCGGTAGGGCCATGCTGCCGAAAGGAAGAGGTGCGCAGCCTGCTTTGCTGGAAGTAGTCCAGTGCTAGAGCTGGCTCGGCCCTGTGGCCGGAAGTCATTCCCTTGGCCACGAGGGCTGAAGAAAAAGACTGCTGCTGCCTGCTACATCAAGGAGAAAGTGTGAGAGAGCATGTATGCATATGTGTGAGAGAGAGCATGTGTGCTTGTATGTGGGAAGGTGAGAGAGCATGTGTGCTTGTATGTGGGAAGGTGAGAGAGCAAGTGTGCTTGTGTGTGGGGAGAGTGAGAGCATGTGTGCTTGTGTGTGGGAAAACAGCATGTTTGTGTGAGAGAGAGCATGTGTGCTTGTGTGTGGGGAGAGTGAGAGCATGTGTGCTTGGGTGAAGGAAAACAGAGCATGTGTGAGGGACAGTGAGAGAGCATGTGAGCATGTATGTGGGAGAGAGAGCATGTATGCGTATGTGTGGGAGAGTGAGAGCATGTGTGCTTGTATGTGGGAAAGTGAGAGCATGTATGTGGGAGAGTGAGAGAGAGCATGGGTGCATGTGTGGGAGAGTGAGAGAGAACGTGTGTGTATGAGAGGGAGCGTTTGTGTGTACAACTACCACAGTTACTCTCTGCCTAATAATCCATGACAATTTCAGGGCATCTGGAAATCAAAAGTTCAAAGGTATGGATAATGGGGAATTTTTTAAAATCCTTATTTTAATTGCTGGGTGTTATTTGATGTAAAATCTCTGTTTTGAAATATTTTATTGATGTTTGGAAGATTTTTATATGAGTTTTTAATTATTGAATGTTATTCTATTTATTGTTTTGAATTATTTTTTTATTGGTATGATTTTACTAATTTTGTTTTATGAGGAATGGTAATGTTTGTTTTTTACATTGTAACAGTGCATACAGAATTTGGCTTGTTGCAGTTTCCTGTTCAGTTTTTGGCTGTACATTTCTATTTATACTGTATGGTCTCTTTATTCTGTATTTGAGGGTCTATCTGTGTTTTGCATGTGTGACTGAAGTGAGTTATTCTATTAGGGTATAGTTTCTATGTTGGATCTATAGCAGCTTGGATTGTTCTGTTTTCCTAATAGGGGTTTATTACTATTTTAGGCCTGGTGTAATATTTATAGTATTAACTTTCATAGGTAGGGTTGTTGCTGTTTGAATGGCTCTCTGAGGGTCATGCCCATGCCCAAGATGCATTACAGTAGGCCTAATATCATATAGGTTCCAAGTGTCTCTTGCTTTATTCAGTGTTTTCTGGTTTGCACCACAGCAGTGCCTGTAATAATAATATACATATTATAAGTGATATTTTTACCTCAGAAGACTGTGCTTTGAATGTTCTTTTTCATGTAAAATCTGTATTACAAATGCATAATGTTGTGTGTGAGGAGGGTGTGATGGGGTGAAGGGTACAAGGCTGTAAAGTTTTCCTAGAGTGCCTAATAGCCTTGTTCTGGCCATGAGCATTGCTGTACAAACATTTAACAGAGTCTCCCAACTCATGATGTCATATGTTGTGTAATGAGTGAGGGCGCAGATTTTCACTTGGCCATAGGTGCCAAATTGCCTGGCTATGGCTCTAGCATGCTGTGGGGGCTAGAGAGAAGATGGGAGCAGATCTGTCACCAGTACTAGTGACCGTCTTAATCTTCCAACCCTCACACCAGCAGGAACCATCAGAGAACAGAATGTCTTACCTGATGCTTCTCTGATGGCTTTCTTCTGGAGTCAGAACCAGATGGGGCCCCATGGTCTGGATGGTCCTGCACAGTTTTGATTTCAGAAGGAAGCCAGCAGAGGAGATGGCATGAAGCAGATAAGTGTTGCTCACTTTATCCCTCTTGCTAGCTGGAGGTGATCATGAGGGTGGAAAGAAAGGTGATGTCAGGGGAATAGGGAAGGGAAGATGGTGATGCTGGGGCCGTGGAATACAAGCTAAGGGGAGGTGGCGATGCCAGGGAGTGGAATTCAAGGGAGGGGAGAGAAAGAAAAATGCCGATACCAGGGGGAAGGGAAATTAACTCATTTGGTGGGAAGAGGAGAAAGTGATTTTGCATTGAGGGGGTTGGGGGAAGGTGATAGTGTGTCATAACAAACTGAACCAAGTGCCAGGGGTACTGCAACCTAAAAAAAAGGATGGGAAACACTGGTATAAGGCAGTGTTTCCCAACCTTCTTTTGGAGGCACACCCAACTAGTTGGGTTTTCAGGATATTCATAATGAATATGCATGAGAGAGATTTGCATACCTTGGCCCGCCAATCTTATGCATATTTATTGTGGCAGTCCTGAAAATCAGATTGGATAAGTATGCATCCAGGAGAGGGTTGGAAAACACTGGGACAGGGGTACTGTCCATAGATTATTCTAGTCATTTTTGACTGACAGCTCAATTTATAGGCTAGCAAATGTTTTTCCCTGAGGAAGCGCAGCTATGATGTACCACAGGGCTCAGTACTGTCACCAACTCTCTTTAACTTTTATATAGGGCCTAGCATTAGTATCATCAAGGCATATGACATCCAACTTTGTGTCAAGGTGGAGGCAGATCAGGCAATAACAATTTCTAAACTTGCCCAGTGTTTTGCGGAAGTGGCAAGTTGGCTGTTTAAATTTAAATTAAAACTTAATCCAGCAAAATCCAAACTCCTTTGATTAAGCAGACAAGGGAGAGCTTTGTTAACTCTACTATCTCTATCAGCATTCATTTTACAATCTAAACACTCAGTCCCTAGTTTAGGAGTTCAGTTTGATTATATGTTCTTGTTGGAGAATCAGATTTCCATAATGGTGAGATTCTTTTTCACGTGTCTGCACCAGATGTGGAAACTGTGCCATTTTCTAGAGAGGCCAGATTTAGACATTGTAGCGAATGCTATCATTACCAATCACACAGACTACTGTCATTCCCTGTATCAGAGTATTCCTCAGTGTAGTGTAAAAACTATACTGAGGAACTGCTTGCAACTGGTGCAAACACAGCTGCTGAGCTTTTGGTGGGTGGTGGCTAAGACGAGTAGCTATGTGAGTCTGACTTTACATGACTTGCATTGGCTGCCAGAAGAATTCAAGATAAAATTTAAGATATTGTAGCTTGTTTTTAAATGCCTTAATTAATCATTTGGCCACCTTGTTTTTGTCATAACTTTTTCATCCTCATGAGCTAAGGAGAACACTTCAGTTCTTCCAACAAACCTTATTGTTATCCATATCATTAGCAGAGTCAAGATTAACATATTCCAGCCAGCGTGTGTTAGTTGTTTTGAGTGGAGCATAGGGGAGCCGCAGGTCATCCAGCATCATTTTAAAAGGTGGTACCAACAGGGCAGGAGTGAGGTGGGATTGCTTTTGTCCCGTCCCGTCCCCCCCCCCCCCCAAAAAAA
Source organism: Rhinatrema bivittatum (assembly GCF_901001135.1). Lineage (NCBI taxonomy): Eukaryota > Metazoa > Chordata > Amphibia > Gymnophiona > Rhinatrematidae > Rhinatrema > Rhinatrema bivittatum. The sequence continues at coordinate 135,035,068 of NC_042621.1, read as the reverse complement.
GAAACCCAAACATGGGGTAAGCTGGCAGGGAGAGGAACTACAAACATGAGAGCTTGGAGATCTTTTAAGGGATGGGGCTGCTTTTATTCTTTATCTGCCAGATTGGGGGTGGGGAAGGCAAGGCACGATCTTTTGTTTCTGCAGGACACCAGGGAGTTTTTACAGGGGGGTGGGGAGCCATGTTTCAGGGTCCTCTAACCCTGGGAGCATTGATAAGCACTATAAATTAGCCTGGAGACAGAATATTGTTTTTCTTATCTTTCAGAACAAACTTCTTGCATTTGATAAAGGCCCTTGGAAATAATTTACTGCAAATGCAAAATAAGGATGAAAATATTTAAAAAGTTAACATGTAAACTATTGAAATTTAAATGATTAACAACCTGTGGAGGAGTCCTCCCCAACAAATGTATCCATGCATTCCTTGGGCTGGCCAATAGTGGCCCAGCCGGCCCCAACGTGAGGAACCATTTAGCATGTTAATAAAAGAGAACTTGGAAGTCAGCCATGGGCCAACCTGATCTGGTTCCTTGCCAGCACTGGCAGATATCGACATTTAAAGGTTCAAATAGTAAGATTTTACTTACAGTTTAATCATTTAAACAGTTATTATTTTACAGACCTAGAGCAAAATAAAGTATAAAGTCTCAAACGGGATCCAGAAAAGGGAAACAAATTTACCTTGTGAACTCTAACATAGTAGATGAAGGCATAAAAAGACCAAATGGCCCATCCAGTCTGGCCATGTCCACACTGCAAGGAAAATCTTAGCTACCTTACTAGCCTTAAAAGCTTATCCAAGTCAGTCTGTTTGCTTTCTCATTAGTTCTGGATACGTGACCATACAAGATCCCATGCTTAATCTGATACCCAGTCATCTCCATATCTTATCACTAATCTAAACATCTACAAACTTTGTTACTAATCTAAACATCTGCAAAAACTAATGAGGCTCTGCCCTCACTTTTTCACCACTAGGGATCCTTTGTGCTTTCTTAAAATCTTGCTACCATTTTTATCTGTACCGCCTCCATTGGGAGTCCATTCCATGCATCTTCCACCCTTTCAGTAAAGAAATAATTTCTGTTACTCCTAGAATCCCATACTGTGACCCCCGTGTTCTAGAGCATTCTTTTCTCCGAAAAAAAGAGTGCATCTTGTGCCTGCTTTATACCTTTGAGGTATTTGAATGTCTATCATATTGCCCCTGACTTTTCTCTCCTCCTATTAAGGTCCTTAAGTTTCATACCTTATAACTTTTATGCACACCGTGCAACATTTTAGTATCCTTTCTCTGAACCGCCCCCTCTATCCATATCCTTTTGGAGGACATGTGAGGTCATTCACAGGAGTACTGAACTAATGGAGGTTTAGCGTTATTACTGAACAGAAGAGGGTCAAACTTAGATGCAAAAAATATTGCAAAATCAGAGGATAGAGCTTCATTTGTTAAACTTAAGGAATGGGATTCAACCCTAGGACATATTCCTCACTAGGTAGAATATTTATTTTATGCATTGCATTTTATTTCCCACCTGCAACAGGCAGGTTACACAACAATTAACATAAATTATAGTTTTAAAATAGTCAAGACTCCACAAGAAAACTAAAGACAATTAAACTCAACACAATACCCCTTCTGAATTTATTATACAAATGAGAAACTTGCTGGGCAGACTGGATGGACCATTTTGTCTTTTTTCTGCTGTCATTACTATATTACTGTTATGTATGTTCGATAAAACCATAGGCTGCAACCCATGAATTCCAAATCCTCTCTATCTTATCCTAAAAATGTCTGTACATATAGGGTACATACAGGGCCTGTGCATCCACTAGGCGGTCACTAGGGCACCAATCATTAGGAGGAGGCAAAGAGCAGTCGTGTAGGGCTGCACGCAGAGCCCATCCAACTTTTGGCCAAGAGGAGAAGAGACTCGACAGATCACAAGTGGAGCAGGTACTCAGTGGGTTGCGAGTGGAGTCCATCCCACTGGTGGCCGAGAGGAGCAGAGACTCAACGGGCTGCTAGTGGAGCCCATCTCGCTCGCAGCCAAAGATTTGTGCTAACAGGGCTGTGGGTGGAGCCTATCCCATCCGCAGCAGAAGAGAAAGAAGAGCCTGGAAATATCCGAAGACGGAAGAGAGAGGCTGGGGAGAGCTGAGGGCAGAGCCCATATGCCTGCAGAAGGAAGAAGGAGAGGTCACGAGAGCCTGTGAGCCATTGAGAGATTGGAAGGGTGTGTATATGAGGGTGCTTCTCTGTGTGTGTGAGAGAGATAGAGACAGGGAAACTGTATAAGGGAATGAGAGTGCATGTGTGTGTGTGAGAAAGGGAGCCTGTGTAAGGGTGTGCTGCCAGAGAGAGAAAGGAGCCTGTGAAAGAGGGGTGTGTATGCAAGAGACGGAGGATGGTCTGTATGATGGGTGTATGAGAGAGACACTGAGGGAAGGTGTGTATGTGAGAGAGGGAGCCTCTATGAGGGAATGTGTATATGAGTGAGAGAGAGACAGGGAGCTTGTATGAGGCTGTCTGTGAGAGGGATTGTGCGTGTACAAGACAGCTGTGGTGTTAATGAGAGAGGGAGCCTGTGTGAGGGTCCATCTAATCTGCCTAGCAAGCTTCCCAGCATGGCAGCAATTGCCACTCCGTGACGTTTACCCCCAAGTGTTCGCCAAGGGTAGTAACTGCCATCCTTGCAGGTTACCCTATGTGTCTGTTACAGGTAGTAGCTGCCGCTCTGTGCAGGTTAGCCCCATGCCTTATGTTAAGGATAGTAATGCTTACAAGCAAAAACCAAGCATCTGTCAAACCCATAACAAAATTACTGCAATGTTTTTTTGCGTGGTGAGCAGCCTTCCTGGTAATTCAGACAATGCTGTTTGAAAGTTCTTTGCTTTTGGGCTTAGCCATAGAAGCTTTATCAGTACACTAGACCATAAAAGTTGTGGCCCAATGTTGGTTGTTTTCAAAACACAATCCCCTTTTTCTGCCGCCCCCACTGTCAAAGCAGAATGCAATGTTGCAGTTGTGTCAAAATCATCAAGGCTAATTGGTTAAGCTAGTAATCCTCCAGACCTTCTGATTAGGACTACTAACTGCTGCTCCGTGCAGGTTACCCACATGCACTCTCTTCTTTATTATCATCCTCACGTCTTTAGGGATCCACAGTGTTATCCCATGCCCTTTTGAATTCGTTTACTGTTTTCATCCTCACCACCTCTTCCGAAAGGGCATTCCAGGCATCCATCACTCTCTCCATTGAAAAACTATTTCCTTATATTGGTTCTGAGTCTTCCCCTGCATTTTCATTTCGTGACTCCTAGTTCTACTGTTTCCTTTTCAACAGAAAAGATTCAAAATTTGTGCATCATTAAATCCTTTCAGGTATATGAAGGTCTGTATCATATCCCCCCTGCACCCTCCTTGCTTCCAGGGTGAACATATTCAGATCCTTCAGCCTCTTCTTCTGATACAGACCCCACACCATTGCCTCCATTCTGTCTTTATCCTTTTTGAGATTTGGTTCCATTACTGAACACAGTACTGCAGGTGAGGCCTCACCAAGACCTGTAGAAGGGCATCACCTCCTCCTTTTGCTTTCTGATAATTCCTCTCTCTATCCATCCCAGCATTCTTCTGGCTTTAGCTATCATCTTGTCACATAGCCTTGCTGCCTTCAGATTGGCAGACACTATCACCCCAAGGTTCCTCTCCCAGTCCTTGTACGTTAGTCTTCCCCCCCCCCCCCCCCCATCAGATACTGCTCTTTTGGATTACCGCACCCCAGATGCACGACTCTGCACTTCTTGGCATTGAATCCCAGCTGCCAAATCCTCAACTACTCTTCAAGCTTTCTTAAATCACTTTTCAATCTCTCTGCTCCTTCAGATCTTAGTAGCATGCACAAGTAGACAAACTTAACCTTTTATCCCTTCCACAGTGTTGCTCACAAAGATATTAAACAGAACCGGTCCCAAAACCGATTCCTGAGGCACTCTGCTTAACACAGTTCGTTCTTCAGAGTGGGTTCCATTTACTCTTGGGGAAATTCTGTGCACAAAATTGTTAAATTCTGCAAACTTTATATTGGTCAAAATAACACAATATATAGCACAATCTTTGAGTAATTAGCTTAAAATGTAATACAGAAAAATTATTATTCAAAGATGCAGGGTTTAAAATATTTTTGAGCAGTATTCTCTTAGGAGTACATTGTAAGCATGTTCCTTCTACCCCTTTCTCCCTTCTTACCTGGCCAGACCCTTTCCCTCTGCTCTTCACTATCTCTCCCCTGCCTCTCCAGGCTCAACCCCTTTCACTATCTCCACCCTCCAACCCTCCACTCCTAAAATTTGACCATACAGCCTTTCACACAGGCTCCCTCTGACACACTCTCTCACACACACACACCCCTTCATACAGGATCGCTCTCTTGCGCACACACCTTCCTCACACAGGATCCTTCTGTCCTTCACTCAAACACATACCCTCACACAGGCTCCCTCTCTCTTGCACGCACGCACACACACACACACACACACACACACCCTCAACAGGCTCCCTCTCTCTTGCGCACACACACACACCCTCACAAAGAGTCCCTTTCTCTATTGCACACACCCCTCCCCCCTCACATAGGCTCCATCTCTCTCTGACAAACATGCACTCACACAGGCTCCTTCTCTCACCCCTGCATATAGGCTCGCTCTGTCACTCACTCACACCCCTTCACATGGGCTCCCTCTCACAAACACACTCACAAAATCCCTCGCTCACACACCCCCCTCACTCACACACGTTCCTGTGCCTGTCTGCGTTCACACACACTAACACTCACAGGCTACATTAATGCTATTCCTCAGCCGCGACCCGCTCACGGTCCACCAGTGCCTCCCTTGTCTTCAGCCACGAGAGGGATGAGCTCTGCTTGCTGCCCACTGGGTCCTTTCTTAACTTTGGCCAGGATGAGCTCCTGCTCACAGCCCATCAGTGCTTCCCTTGTCTTTCAGCCATGAATGGGATGGGCTTCACTCGTGGCCCACCAGGCCTCCTTCCACTTCGGCCGCAAATGGGATGGGCTCCACTCGCAGTCTGCTAGGCAGCTTAAAATTCTGCACAAAAAAAGAAAATTCTGTGAGGAAGTGAATTCTGCGCAAATTCTGCGGCCTGCAGTAGCGTAGAATTCCCCCAGGACTAACCATTACATGCTTCTCCTGTCAGTCAACCAGTTTGGAATCCATAGCAATATCTTGGCTCCCATTCCCAAGCTTCTCGTTTTGTTCACTAATCTCCTATATGGGACTGTATCAGAAGCTTTCTCCAAGGACAAGCAGGATGGTAGCCCTCACACATGGGTGACATCATCAGATGGAACCCGACACGGAAATCTTTTGTCAAAGTTTCTAGAAACTTTGACTGACACACTGAGCATGCTCAGCATGCCACTATCCATGCATCTACATGGGGTCCTTCTTCAGTCTCTCTTTTTTCCGCGAAGCTGAAGCCTCACGACTGTGGAGCTTGCACTTTTTTGCTGTGGAAAACAACTTTTTTCTTTTTTCCTGAGTCCAATCGAGTCCCTCTGCTTGCTTTCAGGTTTTTTTCTCTCGGTATTGGTAAGTTTCCTTGGTAGTTTGCGGTCGATGACAGACGGGCATCAACCGCACACCGCATTCTTTTTTCCATGGCGTCATCCAGCTTCTGCTGGTGCCCCCGGACCATGTCCATCACAACCCCCACGAGGTCTGTGTCCTGTGCTTGGGGGATTACATGATGTCTGTGGCTGTGATCTTTGTGCCCAAATGACCCCCAAGTGTTGTCAAGCACGCCTGTACAAAATTGAGAAGCTGTTCAGCGCTAAGAAATTGGAACCATTGACATCGGTGTTCGGATCTTTTACTCTGCATAAGGGAGTCTTGACGACAACCCCCTCCGTGTCTCCTCCGCTAATGAGTCCCGGTCCCGAAGGGAGGAGCAAGGGACTGAAAGAGGTTCGTATTCTCACAGTCCAGATCTGGTTACTCTCTATCTCCCTTGGCTCCGGTAAGGACTGGGGTAAGTAGCGGGAAAAATCTAGGAAGCACCGGCATCTGTGGTCTTTGCCTCCTCTGAAGCAGTCACGTCCAGAGGATGTTGTACTGTCTGGACAACCCGAGGAACCTCGTGGATCCCTACCGATACTGGTTAAGGGTTCAGTACCTCCCACGGTTCCAGGGGCAATCCGATTCCGCTGCCACTGCCTCCTCAAGCTGTCTTGTCCTCGGCAGCCTTTGAGGAAGAATTAGAGAGACGTGTGTGGCTAGCGATCAGCCAGGCCCTGTAGGGCATCGAGCATTCGGTTCCACCGGGACCAGGAGCCGACTCCTCTGTTGGAGCGACTGGACCTCCACTGGTTCCAATTCCAGTGAGTGATTCCTCGGATGAGGAAGGTCCATCGGAGTCAATGGCACCCAGGCCACATATGGCACCCCGACTGTCAGTAGCTCTCCCAGGGCCTTGATTCCCCTGGTGCTCCCGACACCTATGGGACCATCAGTCCCGATGCGTCCCCGGATTTCACCGGTGCCTTCCATGCCTACTTTGGTCCCACTGATGTTTCTGAGGCCTTCGGGGGTCTCGGCTTAAGACTCCGGTGGGGGCTCCACCTCAAGTGTCTCCGGGCTCCAAAGTGAGGAGGATGCCCCCTACAATCCCTGGGAGGGAGAGGCATCAGTTTTCCTCCACAGATGAATCTGAGGACTTGCCTTACAAACCCTCTCCACCAGAGGAGAGGCATAAGTCCCCACAAAGGATCTGACATTTGCTGGATTTGTAAAAGCCATGGCGGAGTCAGTGCCTTTCCAGCTCTTAACAGAGCAGGATTCTAGGCATAAAATGTTAGAGATCATACAGTTTATTGATGCTCCTAAAGAAGTGGTGGCTATGCCAGTACACAACATTTTTAAGGAGCTTGTTGTCCAGCTCTGGGAACATCCCATCTCCATCCCACCAGTGAACCGGAAGACCGACGCTGTCTATCTCATCCAGCCCACCACAGGTTTTGAACACAGACAACTACCTCACCAGTCGGTAGCGGTTGAATCGGCCTTGAAGTAAGCAAAGAGGCTCTCAACTCATGCATCAGCTCCCCCAGGTCGTGAGCACAGGGCTCTGGATGCTCTTGGATGGTGGGTATTCCAGGGCTCAATGTTGGCAGCCAGGATTGCCTGCCACCAACTTTATATGGGTCAGAACTCCAGAAACCTCTGGAAACAGATCCAAGATTTGGTGGAACACCTTCCGCAACAGTTTCAGGACGATTTCTAGAAGTTGGTTCAACAGAGCCTAGAGTGTGACAAACACGGAGTCCACTCCATATATGAAGTGTTTGAAACCGCATTGAGGGTTGCAGCAGCCAGCATTGGGGCACCGTCACATGGCCTGGCTTCGCACTTCCGACCTCCATCCTGAAGTTCAGGATCATCTGGCACACCTCCCCTGTACAGGGGAGAACCTCTTCAGGGACAAGATTAAGGAGGCAGTAGCACAGCTGAAGGATTATCACGAAAGCCTTCAGCAGTTGTCAGCCAGCACCTTGGACACCCAGCCCTCAGACAAGAAGCATCCCAGGCAATTCACAAGACGCTCTTTCTACTGGCTATGAATGTATTATCCATCAGTGTCCCCAGCTAGACCGAGGGCACAGCAGCCACGTGCCCTTCAACTGGCCCCTGCCCCACCTCAGAAACCCGCCACAGGAGTTTGACTGGTGGCGAGGGGGTTTGAGCCAGCACACCCTACCCCAGGACACTGAACCACCAGTGGGCCACCTGCAGCTCTTCGCCGACCAGTGGATTCAGTCATCTCAGACCAATGAGTCCTCTTCATTGTGCAGCAGGGGTACAAGTTGCATTTCCAACGGACTCCTCCTCATTCTCCTCCGAGTTCTCGGTGGAGATGTTCAGAGAATCAGTAACTACTTTGAGTAGAGTTCTCTGCCCTCTTAATGGCTCAAGCAGTCGAACCAGTACCACCAGGCTAGCAGAGCAATGGGTTCTACTCCATGTATTTCCTGATTCCCAAGAAAAACCAGAGGACTTTGCTCCATTCTAGATCTGAGGGCATTAAACCATTTTCTTGTCAGAGAAAACTTCAACTCTGATCCCTCTCCTCAGAGCTGGGGACTGGCTCTACTCCCTCAATCTCAGACACATATACCCATGTTCCCATTTCTCCCGCAGATCGGAGGTATCTTTGTTTCATGGTAGAAGGAGAGTACTATCAGTATCTGGTGCTGCCTTTCAGCTTAGCATCGGCACCCCATGTCTTCACAGAATCCCTGGTGGTGGTGGGGGCTTACCTCAGAAGGCAAGGGGTACACATCTTCCCCTACCTCGACGATTGGCTTATCAAGAGCGACTTCAGGCGAGGGGCGCTGCATTCCCTACATGCCACCATACAAAATCTGGAGGACCTGGGGTTTCTAATCAGTTACCAGAAATCCTATATCCAGCCGTCCCTACAGTTGGACTTCATCGGGGCCAGGTTCAATACGGTACAGAGGAAGGGCTTCCTGCCCTGGGACCGAGCGATAACCCTTACTTCCCTGGCAAGGGTAATTTCCTCCTTCCCTTACATTTCGGCGCACCGGTTTCTGCGCCTTTGGGGTACATGGCAGTGATGGTTCACGTCCACAACATTCGCATAACTACACATGGGCAGAGTGCAGTGGACATTGCACTCACATTTGGCGCCAAGCCACCCAGGATCTTTGGGCTCACATCTTAGTCACCACTACTTCGGCGATCTCTCGTGTGGTGAGAGACCCTACCCAACCTGGAGAAGGGGATGCTTTTCTGGGTACCTCATCCCCATCACCATAGATGTGTCTCACATGGGTTGGGGAGCCCACGTTGCAGACCTCAGTACCCAAGGCCATTGGTCCATGGAGGAGCAGCATTTCCAAATAAACTTCCTGGAGCTGCAGGCGATTTATTAAGCCCTAGGAGCATTCCGGGAGCACTTAACCAACAAAGTAACCTTAGTTCAAACAGACAATCAAGTGGCGATGTGGTATTTGAACAAGCAAGGGGGGGATGGAATCATACCACATCTGCAAAGAGGCAGTGCAGATTTGGTCCTGGGCCCTCACGAGAGGCATCTTTCTCCAAGGCTTTCCGACCCACGAATGGTCCTTGGATCAGGAGGGTCGCAAACTGCATCTTCCACCTGTGGGGGACCCTGGACATAGATCTGTTCGCCTCCCTGAGAACAGAAAAGTGGATTGTTTCTGCTCCCTGGTCTGAGTGGGCAGGGGATCGGTGTCAGATGCCTTTTCACAGCACTAAGGCACTGGCCTCCTGTATGCTTATCCTCCCCTGCCACTGGTTTCTAGGACACTTCAAAAACTCCAACAGACTGAGGCACCATGATCCTGATTGCTCCTTTTTAGCCATGCCAGATTTGGTTCCCGCTTCTGCGGGAACTGGCCTCCCACCCTCCGATCTGGCTGGGGACTGCCCCAGACCAGATCACAAAGGACCAGGGCAGGCTGTGCCACCCCAACCTCCGAGCCTTATCCCTCACGGTTTGGAAGTTGACCGGGGTGACCGTACAAACTTTAGGCTTTTCGGGACAGTGTGTTTTGGGTTCTGTTAGAGTCCAGGAAACCTTCTTCAAGGAGGTCTTACAATCTCAAGTGGAAGAGGTTCTCTGTTTGGTGTGAAGGGCACGGTTTGAACCCGTTTTCATGTCCCCACACCAAATCTTTTGGGCTACCTATTACACCTCTCCAAGGCTGGCTTGAAGACCACTTTGGTGAAGGTTCATCTCAGTGCCAATGGGGCATATCATCAGGGGATGGATGGGGCCTCCATTTCCACCCATCCACTTGTAGGGCGTTTCATGCAGAGTTTATTGCTGCTTAAGTCTTTGACATGACCCCCAGCAATCTCCTGGGACCTCAGTGTGGTCTTGGTGCGCAGGGTCAGTGAGCTTTCAGGCTTTGGTTTGTATCCCCCTTAAACAAAATTTTGTCTTGGTAAGTTCCTTCCAAAGGTGGTCTCGGAATTCCATCTTAATTCATTGTCCTGCCCACCTTTTTTCTAAGACCGCACTCTCACCAGGGTGAGCATGCCCTGCTCACTCTGGATTGCAAAAGAGCCCTTGCTTTTTACCTGGAACGAACAGCACTTCACCACCATTCCACTCAACTCTTTGTTTCTTTTGACAGGAAACAGGTTGGGAGTCGCAGTGTCCAAACCAGCCCTTATCCTGTTGGCTAGCAGGACTGTATTTCTTTCTGCTATACACAGCTTGAGGGCCATGTCAAGGCTCATTTGGTTCGAGCCATGTCAGTTTTGTGGCTCCACTTGCGTGTGGTACACAAGATCTGCAGGGCGGTGACTTGGAGTTCACGCCACACATTCGCCTATCATTATTTTCTGAACAAGGATGAAAACATGACAGTCATTTCAGTCAGTCGGTCTTCCATAATCTATTTCAGCAATGAAAACCCAACTCTTCCTATCTCGGGCCCATTCTTTGGATGCAGGCTTGCTCCCCATGTTCTAGCAGCTCTAGTTGTTGTGCCACATTTGCATATGTTAAATGATGGCATGTGTTGGGAGCAGGCCTGTAGCTACATATTCACCCATGTGTGAGGACTACCATCCTGCTTGTCCTTGAAGAAGCAGAGTTGCTTACCTGTAACAGGTGTTCTCCAAGGACAGCAGGATGTTAAGTCCTCAGGAAACCTGCCCGCCACCCCACGGAGTTGGGTTTTTTTCAGTATGTTTTATTTTTCACAAATTCTATGTTATAAGACTGAAGAGGGACCCCGCTTGGACGCATGGATAGTGGCATACTGGGCATGCTTAGTGTGTCCAGTCAAAAGTTTTCCATGCAGGCTGCATCTGATGATGTCACCCATGTGTGAGGATTAACATCCTGCTGTCCTTGGAGAACCACCTGTTACAGGTAAGCAACTCTGCTTTGCTGAAATCCAAGTAAATCACTTCTAGTGCTCTTCCTTGATCCACTTCTATAGACAATGAATCAAACAAAATCAATCAGGATTTGTCTGACTGGACCTTCCCCCAGTGAATCCATGCTGGTCTCTGATCCAGCATCCTACCAGATTGTTAGATAGTTCACAATCCTTTCCTTCAGCAGAGTCTCCATTGATTTTTCCCTCCACTGGGGTGAGGCTAACTGGTCTGTAGTTTCCAGTCTCCTCTCTGCTCCCACTCTTGTGAAGAAGGACAATCACTGCTCTTCTCCAATCTTGCGGTACTGCTCCTGTTTCCAGGGATCTTTTGAATAGGTCTTTCAGCGGACTGGCCACCACATCTCTGAGCTCCCTCAGTATCCTGGAATGTACCTCATCCAGCCCCATGGCCTTATCCACCTTGATTGCCTAGATCTTCCCATACATTCTCTTCTGTAAACATAGTTTTGTCTATTTCGTTCTCATCTATGTTCAGTTAAATCTCACATCAGATAGAACTCTCAGTTCTTGTCAACCAGCAACGTTCCTTCTCCAGGGTCTTCTTTAGTGAACACTGAACTGAAGAATTTAATATTTCTGCCATTTCTTCATCTAATCTCTGCACATTACTCCTTGTCGCCTTTCAATTTCACTATAGCACTTTGGGTCTCCCTTCTTTGTCTGATAAATCTGAAGAATGTTTTGTCACCTTGCTTTTACCACTTTGGCAATCCTTTCTTTCACTTTACATTTTGCTTTCCTGATTTCTTTCTTTGGCTCCCTCAATTTCACCAGGAATTCTTCCCTGTGTTCCTCTATTTGGGATCCTTTATACTTCTTGAATGCTGTTTTTTATTTGTTCAGCCACTTCCTTTGAGAACCAAATCATTTTCTTATTTCCTCTTATTGTTTACCTTTCTAATATATAGATTTGTTGCCTTTGCAATAGCTCCTTTTAATTTGGCCCACTAGTATTTCACCACCCCTATTTTCATCCTGTCTTCCAGTTCTTCCTCTGTAACGCTCTATGGTGAGACCGCACCTTGAATACTGTGTACAATTCTGGTGCCACATATCAAGAAAGATATAGTTGCAATGGAGAAGGTACAGAGAAGGGCGACCAAAATGATAAAGGGGATGGAACAGCTCCCCTATGAGGAAAGACTAAAGAGGTTAGAGTTGTTCAGCTTGGAGAAGAGACGGCTGAGGGGGGATATGATAGAGATCTTTAAAATCATGAGAGGTCTAGAACGGGTAGATGTGACTCGGTTATTTATTCTTTCAGATAATAGAAGGACTAGGGGACACTCCATGAAGTTAGCATGTGGCACATTTAAAACTAATTGGAGAAAATTCTTTTTCACTCAACATACAATTAAACTCTGGAATTTGTTGCCAGGGTATGTGGTTAGTGCAGTTAGTGTAGCTGGGTTTAAAAAAGGTTTGGATAAGTTCTTAGAGGAGAAGTCCATTGATCAAGTTGACTTAGAAAATAGCCACTGCTATCACTAGCATCAGTAGCGTGGGATATACTTAGTTTTTGGGTACTTGCCAGGTTCTTATGGCCTGCATTGGCCACTGTTGGAAACAGGCTGCTGGGCTTGATGGACCCTTGGTCTGACCCAGTATGGTAATTTCTTATGTTCTTGTTCTTATGTTCTTACACCCCTGTTTCAACAAAGTCCATGTTTTTGAAATTCAAAACTTGAGTGTTTGTGACTTCTCTGTATCCTGTTTGGGATATCAAACCATACTGTTTGACGATCACTAGTGCTCTGGTGTGCACCCACCTGAACATGAGAGATATTATCCTTATTGGTGAGCACCAGGTCAAGTAGCACACCCTCCCTCCTGGGTTCCAATGCCATTTGCTTGAGCAGAGCCCCTTGAAGGGCATCCGCTATCTCTTTACTTCTTGTAGATTCTGAGAAGGGATTCTCCAGTCTACATCTGGCAGATTAAAATCTCCAACAAGCACCACTTCTCCCTTCTTTCCCACCTTTTAGATGTCTTCGATCAAATCTCTGTCCAGTTCTTCCATTTGAGTCAGAGGCCTGTATACTACAGCAGTAAACATGGATGCACCATCATCTTTTGTTAGGATGGCCCATAATGCTTCTTTTCTGCCCCATGTCCCTTGTAGTTCAGTTTCTGGGATATCATTTTGACATTAAGAGCTGCTCCTTCCCCTTTTGTGTTGTCTCTGTCCTTCCTTAAGTTATAACCTGGAGTGGCCGTATCCCAGTCATGATAATACGTGACCCATTTCTCTATAACAGCAGCAAAGTCCAAATCTGCCTCCGCCATTAGGGCCTGTAGATCTGGGATTTTATTGCCCAAACTATGAGCATTTGTGGTCATAGCTTTCCAATTTTTTCCCTTGATTTGCTGCACTTCCTAGTTACCTTTTCTGCTCTTTTGATCTGATAGATTTTATTTTCTCCTCCCACTTCTGTATCACTTTGGGGGTGACTTCCCAGTTTCATTAGCCACCTCCTGCCATCCCCATTCTCTAGTTTAAATGTCTGATAATATATGATCTGAATTTCTCACTTAGCATCCTCCTTCCTGATACAGACAAACGTAGGCCATCGTTACCATATAGCATTTTACTGCTCCAAACATGGCCCCAGCCTCCAATGTATCCAAAACCACTTTCTGTTCACCAGGTTTTGAGCCATGAATTGAAATTATCTATATGACATAGTCTTTCTTTTCCCTTTTCATGTGACTTGGATTAGCCATTGTTGGAGACAGGATGCTGGCTTGATCAGACCCAGTATGGCATATCTTATGTTCTTATGTAGGTAATACTTCCGAAAAGGCAATAGTCTTTGCCATGTGTCTTATCTTCTTCCCTAGATTTTGGAAATCTTTCTGTACTTCATGGATACCAATCTGTTGAGGTCATTTCTCCCCAGATAGATGATAATACTGATATCCAGTATTCTACTTTCTTCTACAATGGCTTTGACTATCTGGTTTGCATTTCTATTAGTTTAAGATCCTGGAAGGCATTTAACTGTTGTTTCACTATCAAAAAGAACCCCCAAATTGGTTCCTCTTGACAATTGAGTCTCCCAACAGAGGAAGCTTTCTTTTATGACATTTGATCCTGTTGAAGAGCTTCAGTGTGCATTGGGTGTCTTCTCTTTCAGACATCACTTCAAATTCTATTGCTAAGGTTTCTTCATTTTCCAATGCAGAAAAGGCAATCCGGAGGGGTAACAGTGGGGAGAGTGAGTGTCGCTTCGTCATAGGCATTATTCTACTATAGCCCACTGTTATCCAATTATTCCTGGGTTTCTGAATCCTGGATGTCTGACATCTCTGTGGGAGTGGGGGTTGATACACAGGATGCTTCATACTTGTGGAAATTGGGTGTGTCTGTTATATTTCTTGTTCTACCAGAGCCCACTGTAAACCATTTTTTACTAGCTTTCTGAGTCCTCTGTGGGAGATGAGTGAGAGATACTGGATGCTGCAAGGAAGGGAAGGTTAATTGAAACCTGGACAAATCCTCTCTCAGATGAGTCATCTCCATTTTCATTGCAGACAGCTGAAGGCAAAATGGACAACCTTTGATTTTCCAAATAGGCCTTGGGACATAAGTACCACAATTGTTGCACTGAAAGAAAGACATTTTGTTAATTAATCACTAATCTCTTAAAATCCAATAAATAAGGTATGGTAAAAATTTAGGCCCTAGTAAAAGATTTTTAATAGGTATTTGAAGTAAAAAGTAAAAGAATTAAAAACAAGCCAGTAAAAATTTATAGGCAGAATCAGCCAAATTTTTCAAGCAATATGACAGTTTAAGTTTGTATTATCTGAGTTGCAAGGAACTACTTTGCAAAGGGAGGTGATGTAATTGTCAGATAATTAAGTAGGAGTCCAGGGAAGACTGTGAATAAGAAAAGTAATCTCAGGGGTGGGTGGGTAGAGGGGGTAGGGAGGGAGGAAACTAAAACAGTTGAGATTACTTGCAGGAAAAAGTTCTACTTATCTTGTAGTTGCCTCACACAGAAAGACCTGCAGACAATGGCTAACTTCTTTTGCAAACTACTAGTCTCCTGGTAAATTAATTCTTAAAAAGAGCCCCTCCCCCTAGAGACACTCTGATAATAAAAGTTATGGGACTTTTTTTTTTCAGGCTGTAAATATTACACCAGGCCCTAAAACACCAATTTGAGGTGCTTTGCTGTTTAGGGTCTGGTGTAATATTTATAGTGTTGCCTTTTCATAGTAGGGTTGTATTATTTGAGTGCTGGTACTTGGTGCTCATTTGTTATGGGAGGTTTACTATATTGTAATTGTGATTCACTTTACTCTTGGCTTTGAGTATTACCCCCAACACACTTTACAATAGGTCTAATATCATATGGGTTCCAAGTGCTTTTTTTTGCCTTTTAGCAGGGTTTTCTGATTGACATGCACTGCTGTAAGTGATAATTTTATCTCAGAAAAATATACTATGAATGTCCTTTTTCATATAAAATCTATTATTATAAATGCATAATTTTTACTTGTGCATTTGGGCCAGGGGGAGGGGCGCAAGGTTAGAAAGTTCGCTTAGAGTGTCTAACATCCTTGCACCAGCCCCGGGTACATACTTACCCAGCCCTAACTGCATTATGTAAACACCAAATATAAAGTAAAGAACCACCATCTCTACCAGGACTCTAAAACACATAAATTATTCAAATGCGGAATGAAACAGCCATGCCTTATACTATTTTCCCAAACCAACTATTTTTCCAATAGTCTTAACTCTCTTGGCATAGAATTCCATAGGGTTGGGCCTAAAACACTAAACATTGCCTCAAATGCACACCCCTCATCTTAACAGACTTAAAAATCAATGATTGTTTACCAGGCTGGCTGCCTGCTAACTCAAATTGCTTAATGATGTAGACTTTCTTAGCTAAAAGAAATCTCCAACCTGTAATTAGCTGTATGTATCTTATAAGGGCACATATTTTCCTCGGTCTGCTGCTTCAGGAGGTACAGTCCCTCATGAAACCAGTTTTCCTGGGGGCGAATATAGCAATAGCAGAACAGAGCTGGTTTTTCTGGGATTCAACAAGCAGAGTAGATTTTATAGCAATACAGTCTCTGGAAGTTTAAGTACTTCCATAATTTTATCTACAGTAAGACCTGCCATATTTGTAGCTGAATATTGCACTGTTTGTATTCACTTGTAACCCATTTCCATGAAAAATAAATGCAGAAGTATTATCACTGCCTTTTTTTTTGTGCTGGTTTTGCTTCTTCCTGTACATCCTGGCATCGCTCTTTCTAGCTACTGCCTTGTCACATTGTTTCATTACCTTAAGATTAGCTAACTTGGTTGGTGTCCATCAGTTTCTCACCCCTCCCCCTCCATCCATCATAGTGTGCTGCTCACTTGGACTTTTGCATCACAAATGCATGACTGTGTACTTTTTGCATTGAGTTTTAACTGCAAGCAAGCAACCATTCCTCAAGCTTTCTTAATCACTTCTCATTCTCTCTGCTCCTTCAGGGGTGTCCACTCAATTGCAGATCTTAGTGTCAGCTGCAAGAAAAAAAACCCCAAACACCTTTTCCTTCTACAGCCTCCACCCTATTGCTTACAAAGATACTGACTAGAACCAGTGCTAGGACTGATTCCTGAGACATTGTTTTATTCAGAGTGAATACCATTTACCATTGTATTCTGTTGTCTGTCACTCAACCGATTTCTAATCTGGTCCAACTTGTGGCCCACACCAGGCTGCTTAGTTTATTTACAAGTCTTCAGTGTGGGATAGTCTCAAAAGCTTTACTGAGATCCAAGTAAACCACATCCACCACATGCTTTCAGCTCACCTAATCAAAGAAATTGGTCAGATTCGTTTGACACTGTTTTTCTCTGGCAAAAAAACATGTTACTTTGGGTCCTGAATTTTACTGGATTCAAGATACTCCGTTACCCTTTAACTTTAGCAGAGTCTCCATTAAGTTTACAATCATTAAAATGACTAAAACAATCTTGTAGTTTCCAACTTCTTGTCTTTTACCACCTTCATTAAGAGGAACAGCATCTATCCCTTTCCCAGTCCTGTAGGTCCATTCCCATCTCTGAATATCTATTGAACATATCTTTTAGCAGAACCTCTCTAAGCTCCCTTAATATCCTAGGATGTATCCCATGTGGCCTATTGCTTTTCCACTTTGTTTTGCTAGATCCACACAAATCCTCTCGCCCGTAATTTGTGTGCTATCTATCTTATTACCATAGTTACTGCTGCCAACTATTGGCAGTCCTTCTCTAATTCCTTCTTCGGTGAATACTGAACAAACGTATTTGTTTAACATTTTTACTTTTTCCTCACTTAGCATTTTTGCTTTTTCCTCATCACCCAGCTTGCATTCTTCATTTTCTCTTCTCAGTCTTACAATTCCACCTCTGTCGCTCCCTCTCTTCATGACATATTTGTTTCATGGTACTAGAGCAGATCTCTTTGATTAGGCTTATAGATAGCTACCAATTTGTTTAATATATGTTTTTATGTATACAATTTTGCTTTGCTTTTAATGGTTTATATACACCATTTTGGACCATCCCCTAAAGGCTGGAGATTATTTTATCATTGATATAAATGATAAAAATAATCTTTTTGTCCTTACCTTTGTCTGCCTCCTCTCTTTAAAATCATACTGGCTTCTTGAATTTCTTCATACTTTAATTTAATTTAACATGAAGATTTGTTGCCTTTACCTTAGCTCCTTTCAGTTTAGCCCAGTGTTCCCACTCTGCCAGTCCTTCCTTAAGGTACTCCTCCAGGGGCGGATTTCAGGAAAATATCAGCCCGGGGTTTTTTTTTTTCAAAACTGGCCCACAGGATATCTGTCTGATTGATTTCCTTGCAGCATGTGTTTCAACAGTTCCCAAAAGCATGCCAAATTGACCCTTCATAGGTACAGCATGTGACTGGAGCCTGGCAGAATTGAGTCAAAAAATCTCCAACATAAATTTCACATTTTTCCTAAATAGTTTAGTAATAGAGTACACCCTAGTCCAGGGGTGAGCAAACAGAGCTATATGCCCTCTTCCATCCATGCAATTGGTTGCCATCTTCCCCCAAGTCTAGTTACATGTCTCATAATTATATCTTGGATTCCTGGTTTAGGATTAAAGTCTCTTATCAACCAATTAGCTCTTGAAGCAGTTGCCAAATAATGTGACAACCACACTGCCAACCAGGGTCAGACACACACATAGTCTCTCAGACACAAACACACACACACACACACTCTTTCATATTCCCACATTGTGTCCGAGAGAGGGTGTGTGTGTGTGTGTCTCTCTGACACAAAGACACTCATACACACACTCTCACTCTGTGTATGGGTGTTATAGAGAATGTGTGTATGGGTGACTTTCTGTGTCACAGAGAGTGAGACACTCTCTCTCTCTCTCTCTCTCTCTGACACACACATTCCATCATTGTGCTGCTGCTCATATGCTCACACAAAGAGTGCCCCCACTCCAGTACTACAACATCAAGTTTCTGCTTGCTGCAAGCCCTTCCCCAGCCTGCAGCAGCCCTCCCTTTCCCATTCTTGCCCCTTTTTGGCACCCCCATTTCAGGAAACCCACAGCTGGAAGACCCTTTCAGGAGGAAAGACCAGACTACAGAAGCCTCCCCCATCACTGCGCAGGCACTTCCTCTTGGCATACCCCATCCTTTTTTTCTGACTGTAGCTTTCCTCCACTTCTCCATACCTTTCCCCCCCCCTCCACACACACACACGCACACACACACACACACATTCCGGTGTATTCCCATTTTCTGCTCTTATGGTTCCCCAGGTTTTGCACTGCCTACCTTCTCTAAAGAAGGGGTGGGGAGGGGAGACCAGACTAATCTATAGTTCCTCTAGGGCTTAAAAAAGAAAAATGAAGCCTTGTCTGAGACTGGAGAGACCCAAAGTAGCACAGCTCCAATACCCTGCTTTCCCATGTGGATCCAGTGCAGCCAGGACTGGTGCAAGGGTATTAGGTGTCTTAGGTAAAGCTTACAGCCATGATTCCCCTCCAGCCCCTCCCTCCTCACACACAATTAAAAATTTATTTATTTATTTATTTATTTATTTATTTATTTAGTATACCGACATTCGATCGAGATATCACATCGGTTTCCAGGTAACAGGTTGAATAGGACATTCGATCGAGATATCACATCGGTTTCCAGGTAACAGGTTGAATAGGGCGGGGTCTGCCCTATTTTACATTTAACAAGATAACAATTAATTAAACTATTGAAATAAAAAACATTGTAACATATGAATACATAGGGGAGTGAGTATAAATTTGTACCATTTGTAGCATATTAAAATTATACATTTATAATAGTTTTTACATTAAAAGGACATTTAAAGTACAGTCTTATGAGGTAAAAGTCTCACGTACAGCATGTACATTATATTTACATGCAGTGCTGTGGTGCCAACCAGAAAACCCTGCAAAATAAAAAATAAAGAGACACGTGGATCTCAGATTGCATTAAGTCTATTTTAATACATGGTGGGTATGGGTTCAGCACTCAGAAAGCCTTGGGTAAACTGAATTACAATTAAAATGTAGTAAAACTCCAATACCAAAATAGCAATAACAGCCAGCACTCGAACAGTGACAACTCTGCCTATGAAAAGGCAATGCTACAAATATTACACCAGACTCTAAAACACCAGAACAAGCTAAGCTGTTATAGATCCCAGCACAGAAACTACATGCTAACAGAAATCCTCACCTCTGTCACATATGCAGAACACAGATCAACCCTCACCAAATACAGAATAAGAGACCATAAAGAATAAATAGAAATGTGCAGACAAAAACTGAATTAGAAATCGCAACAAGCTAGATCCTGTATGCAGTGCAACAATGGGAAAAGAGAAACATTATCATTCCTCATAAAATATCAAGAATATAAATCAGCAATAGTAAAGCTATATAAATAAAAAGGATAAATATTACAAAACAGCTGAACATCCAATAATTAACCTCATATAAAACTTTTAAAAATTTCCCAAAAACCAATAAAATATTTTAAAACAGCAGACACATCTGATTAATAACAATAAGATTTTTAAAATTCCCCCTTTCTGTACTTTTCAGTCACCCTGAGATTGTTCTAGATTAGTGGAGGTGAGGGAATGCAGAAACTTTCTCTTCCTTCACACACATGCTGACACTCACACACAGACACCCTTGTGCGTGCTGACACATTCACACACACACGCTCCCTCACACCCAGTGACACCTGCACACACACACACACACACACATACACATGCTCCCTTGCGCCCACTGATACCTACACACACACGCTCCCTTGGATCCACTGACAGCTACTCATATACACACATGCTCCCTCATGCCCACTGACAGCTACACACATGATGCCTCACACCCAACACCTACTCACACGCTTCCTCGCACTCACTGACCCCCACACACTCCCTCTCACACATCACCTACACACACATGCTCCCTTGCACCCACTGACATCTATACAGTCTCCCTCATTCCCATTGACACATAACATACATACACACACATACTCCCTTAGATCTTCTGCAACACATACACATGCGCTCCCTTTCACCAGCTGACACCTACACACACTTGCTGGCTCTCTTGCACACTCCTACTCTCTCTCTCTTCTCCCCTGCTGCCTCTGAATATGTAAAAAAAAAAAAAAAAAATTATACTTACATTGATGGTCAGGTGGGATGCAGGCAGGGTTATAAGCTGATGACTGGTGTGGGAAGAGAGAGGCCTTCCTGATGCAGGGGGTGGGGTTATTTGGGCCACAGCCTCAATAAAAGGGGGCCATCAGCAGAAATCGGTGAGAGGTTTTCAGTCGTGGTGAAGCAGCAGCAGGATGTCTGCTGGCTGCCTCCCTTGGCAAAAAGAGACGAAGTTGGGTTAGGGAAGACTGCGAGAGCATTTTCACTGTCGGGGTAGTCAGAGAAGGGGGGGGGGATGGAGACCAGTCCCACAGCAATTGGCGACACTGTGCAGGCAAAGTCCAAAAAAAAAGACATACAGGCCCATAGAGCCACAGCTGCAGAGACAAAGTAAAAGAAGCATTGGCCTTTGGAACCGTGGCTGCAGCCATGGGAAAAGTAAAGAAAACAAAAAAAAAACAAATCCCTAGAAATGACCGGAGAGCCTTGGTGGAGGCTCCCTGCTCCACCAGAATAACTGCTGCGGGCCAGGTGTTAATTGCATTGCTTCCGCAGGCATGGGGCCGCTGCGAGCAATGCCAGGGTCATGTGACTGCTCTGACAGGCCCACCGGGCATGCCCGAAGCCCCGATAGGCCAATCAACCCCTGTACTCCTCTCATCGTAACAGATGATGTAGAAGGCCTGCAGTGAGCTATTACTGAAGAGGTGGAGGCCATCACTGTGACGGATGTTTAGCATGCTCAAGACAGTGGTGGGAAAAGGGTTGAGAAAGATAGGTTAAAAGCCTTGGGGGAAGGAGGGATTAGGTGGTGTGTTGTATAAGGGATTTTGTGTAAGCATTTACCTAAATTGGATGAATCTCTACTGGGCAGACTGGATGGACCATTTTGGTCTTTATCTGCTATCATTTACTACATTGCTGTGATGTTCCTGAAGTCCGAGGCTTTGGTTTTGTATGACTGTTCTCTGCTTTGATTCTTATCTTAAAGCATACCATGCCATCTGATGGTCGCTGCAGTTCAGGTGACCACCTAGCTGTACATTAGAAAACCTTTCTTCATTTGTAAGCACAAAATCCAGTATTGCCACTCCCCTCATGGGTTCTATGACCCTTTGCCTGGAAGACAGTCCGTTGATTGGAGTTTAGGATCTCTCTACTTCTAAGTGATTCCACACATGGGATGGTCCAGTCAACAAGGAGATTAAAATCTCCTACCAATAACATCTCTCCTTCATTGCAATCTTATGTATTTTTAATACTGTGTAATTTATTGATGTTTGTGATGCATATTGAGTATGGATTTCTTATAAAAAGGCATGATCCAACCATGATGAGATTAGATTAGATCTCTGCAAAATCTTCTGTCTGTGCCAGAGGTCCGAAGGTTACTCCGCTATAAACTGAAAGGCTGTCGCTACTTTCCAGAGTAACCTTTGGCACCACATCCTGTTACCTCCAGGAAATTTCAGATGATTGATTAAAAAAAAAACCCAACTAGTTAAGTCAGTGTTACTGTGGTTGAGCATCCAGAATATAGAGATGTTATTAAGCTCAAGGTGAGCAGCACATGAACGACTGCCAGTTTGAGGTGGGACTGGCACCTGCCCACTCCGCAGGTGACATCTAATCCCTGGCTGACTTGGATCTTAAAAGGACTGCCTTCAGAAACCTGTCAAGTTTTGCACTGCTGCACTCTTGCCCTTTACCCAAGCATCCTTATTTCTCTCTCCTCCATGGAGAGACTGTTGTGAGTCCAATGAGGATGTAGAAAAGAAGCCCTGACTTTTCTGCAGATATCCAGTCCCCAACCAGCTCTGATTTTAAAAGGGCTGCCTTCCAGGAGGGTCTGTGCAGAAAGGCATGCCTTAATGCATTGCATTTAGGTAGTATTTTAACATTTTGGGTCATTTATTCTACAGCAGGGCTTCCCTAACTGTGACTCAGGACCCCCAGATGGGGGTCACAAGTGCCTCAAATGGCAGTGCTCGCTAGGCTCTGGAAGCAGCAGCATTATGGTCGAAGGCAGTATGGGCCTTCAAACCATACTCTCAGGCCCTGTAGTGGCCCTGCCCTCGCATGAGTCCTTGTGGTAAAGGAAGCCTTGCATGAAGAGGAATTGTGGCTGCTGCTGGGCCTGTGAGCTTGCACTGGCTCACAGGCCTCATGTTGTCTGCTCACACTCAGCACTTCCCTCCCATGAGGGGAGGGAAGTGCTGAGTGTGCATGGGCTGGAGAAGATTGCCATGGTTCCTTTCTCCTCACCCACCCAAGAGAAAAATGTTGCCTCTGTAGTCAACCTGCCCTTTCTTCTCACCAGTTATCATCCACCTTTGGCTTGAGGCCGAAAGGAAAATGTTACCTCTGGCCCTCGCTCAGAGCAGTGTTTAGAGAAGGGGCTGTTTGAAAGGAAGGATAAGATGATGGAGGGGTTCGAGGTTTAGATGAGCTGCAGAGGTTTGGCTATAGAGGGTAAGAGGGAAAATGAAAGAAGGTTTACCAAGGGAATATGAAAGAAGGGTTGGAGAGGAGGATGTGAAACTGAGAAGGGGATGAGTTAGAGGGTAGGGATCACAAAGGATAAATTAGAGTTTATGAGAAGGGCTTGGGGGTGAGAGAGGATCATCCTTGGGAAATGCAAAAATAGCTGAAGAAGGTGAAAGAGAGGCTGGCCTGGGGAGGTGAGAGGAGCTAGGGGATGTAAGAGGGGATCAGCTGAGGCATGGAGGATGAGAGGGAGTCTACTGGAGGGGAAGAGGCCTCTGGAGAGGGTGGAGGTTGAGAGAGAGAGTATCAGCTGGAGTGCAGTGAGTAGAATGATTTGGAGGGAAACGACACCTCTGCTAATTTGTTTTGGTCATTCTCTGGGGTCATGTGCTTTTAAGTACTAAATTCGGGTCTCACTGGCTAAATGTTTTGGAAGCCCTAAGCTACAAGTTAGTTTTTTTTTTTTTTTATTTATGGCTTTGGAAAGTGAATGCTCCCTGTGAGAAGAATTTAAATAAAATTGCCTTTTGGCAATTTTCATGTTCTGTTTCAATGTAAACCGATGTGATCTTTATTTCATATAGGAACACCGGTATATAAAAATCTAAAATAAATAAAATAATAATAATTTGGGAGCACTTTCCACTTAACTTTTCTAATCTACCATTAGAATATCAAGTCGCAGCATGGAATGAGGTAATTTAATATGCAATGGATGCAGTAGTTCTTCTAACTACTTATGTAGTGTCTATTGGTGCTAATTCACTCAGGATTAGTAATGCTAAAAAGACAAAATTAACTGGAAAGGTGATGGCAAAAATCAAGAACCCATGAAGCTTTCAATTACGTAAAGCCAACATTCAGAGTTATAAGCAGGCAGTAAGACAAGCAAAAAAATGATTAGCTAAAAAATTAAGAACAGCAAACAATCATCCTCAGCCTTTATTTAAATTAATTTTGGATCTTTCAGGTAATACTGTCTCTCATCTTTCAGTTAACTTCAGTGGCCCTGCAACTGAAAAATGTTTTGCTTACTGACAAGATTGAGGATATACAAAATGAATTTGTAAAAGATGACTCTCAGCAACAGTTGTCACCTATATTGTGCCACTTTTTCTAAAACAAGCACTAGTTAGGCCAAGATGATAGATTGAATGCAGCTAACTTTAACTACAGATTCCTCTCTAATTTCCCATTCCTATCCAAATTGTTAGAAAGATGATTTTAAGCCGATTATTAGATTTTTTTTTTTACCAAAGTTAATGCTCTCCATTCAAAACAATCAGGCTTTAGCACTGACTAAAGAGATAAGTAAGAGTAAAGGTTGACTCTGGAAAGGATGCTCTATTGATTTTACTTGATATGAATGCAGCATTTGATTTGATTGCTGCAGCGCCTACAGGAACTGGGCATTAAGGGATTTGTTCCGAAATGCTTCCATTTGTATCTTACAAGTTGTTCTTTAAGCCAGGCTAGTTTGATCCATCATTAATTGAATATCAATTGCTTTGTTTAGACCCTGAAGAGCTGAGATATCATGCATTGAAATTTTTGTTGTTGTGATTTGGGTCTAACCAAACGAACTGTAATTACTGCTTTAATATGTATATTCCTGTCTGGAAAAAGGGT
The DNA here is from genome assembly GCF_901001135.1 of Rhinatrema bivittatum. Lineage (NCBI taxonomy): Eukaryota > Metazoa > Chordata > Amphibia > Gymnophiona > Rhinatrematidae > Rhinatrema > Rhinatrema bivittatum. The sequence goes on along the minus strand of NC_042621.1, from coordinate 135,010,262 downwards.
GAAAGTGATGAATTTGAAAATGAACTAGTCATATACAATCCAAAGAAATAAAATCCTTGTTTGAATACCTACTTGTCCTGGACTCTGAAAGACTAAAGGCTTACTTAGGGTAGTGATTAAAAGCTACTATTTTTGGTGAAGGGAAGAACTTATTACGCGTGCCGTCCACGGCAGACCCGTGGCACAGCCCCCTCACCTTTCTACAAGGACTCCAGCCTCTGGTTCCTCCTTGCTAGCGGTGGTGGGCCGCCAGCTCCGACCTCGGGCCTCTCCTGGTACCTCCAGCTCTGCCACAGTCCCCAGCGTTCCTGGTCATGCTGCTACTCCTTGTCGGGCCTCCCCACGTGGCCCGCAGAGAGACGCCACTACCCGCGCCTCGCCCCTCGCTGATCCTTATATAGGGACTGCGGTGGGAACCTGGCCGCGGCCGCAGATGATGACGTCAATCTCTTCATAGTATTTAAGCTCAGGCCCCGCTCCATATCATTGCCTTTGCAACAGGTCTCCTCGCTGGTCG